>NC_133407.1:157490000-158740000 GCF_049350105.2 Macaca mulatta | reverse complement strand
AATAGAAAAAATTAGCCGGGCGCAGGGGCGGGCGCCTGTAGTCCCAGCTACTCGGGAGGCTGAGGCAGGAGAATGGCGTGAACCCGGGAGGCGGAGCTTGCAGTGAGCCGAGATTGCACCACTGCACTCCAGCCTGGGCAACAGAGCGAGACTCCGTCTCAAAAAAAAAAAAAAGAAAAAGAGGTTAAGAGACAAAAAGAATGAGAAAGTCCAACACACAATGGATTGGAGTTTAGGAGGAGAAAACAGAGAAAGTAGAAGTGAAAATATTTCTTTAATTTTTATTGTTTTATTTTTTATTTGAGACAGAGTCTCACTTTGTCACCCAGGCTGGAGTACATCTCAGCTCATTGCAACCTCCACCTCCTGGGTTCAAGCAATTCTCATGCCCCAGCTTCCTGAGTAGCTGGGATTACAGGTGTGCCACACACCTGGTTAATTTTTTTGTATTTTTAGTAGAGATGGGGTTTCACCATGTTGGCCAGGCTGGTCTCAAACTCCTGACCTCAGGTGATCTGCCCACCTCAGCCTCCCAAAGTGTGGGGCTTATAGAAGTGGTAATATTTCAAAAGGTAATGGCTGAAAAATTTCTCAAACTAATGAGAACTATAAACCTTCATTTTATGGCGGCTTCTTAGGAGACTAAATTGAAAAAGAAACATATACCTCTATCATAGTGAAACTGCACAAAAACCACAGGCTAAGACTAGGTCTTAAAAGCAACCAGAGGGGATAGAAATGATAAATCATCTATAGAAGGTGACAATTACAGCTGATTTCTCAGCAGTGACAATGGAAGCCAAAAGACAGTGGATAAATATTTTCAACATGCTGAGAGAGAAAACTATAATCGTACATTCAGCAAAGCTATCTTTCAGAAACATCTTCAGACTATCAAATAAAAACACGTTCAGTCAAAATTAAGCTTTTCAACCATTCCTACCAAAGGAAATTATAACAAATTTCTTTCAAGCAGAAGAAAAACAATCCTTAATGAAAGATATCAGATGCAAGTCAATGTAATGAGCAAAGAAAACAACACATGTGTGAATAAATCTAAAGGAACACTGAATTTATGAAATAATAACAATAATTTCTCATTTGTGAAATAAAACAAGATGGAACAAATCCTGCATAACAATAGCTCATAAGTCTGGCATGGGATAATTAGAATCATGTTGCGTAGGAGAAGGTTAACTTTGAGTTCTGTGAAAAACGCATTTAAAATATCTCTCTAAAGAATAGAAATAGAGGCCTGGCATGGTGGCTCACGTCTGTAATCTCAGCACTTTGGGAGGCTGAGGTGGGAGGATTACTTGAGGCCAGAAGTTTGAAACCAGCCTGGGCCACATAGTGAGATACTGTCTCTATCAAATAAAAAAAATTAACCAGGCATGGTGGTACATGCCTGTAGTTGCAGCTACTTGGGAGGCTAGGGTGGGAGGATCGCTTGAGCCCAGGAGGTCAAGGCTGCAGTGAGCTGTGATGGTGCCACTGCACTTCAGCCTGGATGACAGAGCAAGACCCTGTTTCAAAAAAAAAAAAAAAAAAAAAAGAATAGAAATAGAATGTGTCACTTCCAAATTGGTAGAGCTTGGAATGATAGAAAATGAATACTGCCTAAAACCAAATATTAAAAAAAATCAATAATAGATAGCAACATAAGCAGGTTAGAGATATGGAAAAAAATACTAAGATAATCAGTTAAAAGGGTTGAGAATGTTTGATTGTGGGGAACAAAAAATGATGATGATAGGAGTAATCAGAGTTTTATTACAGCTTTATACAATCTATTTGATCTTCAAACTATGTATAAGTCTGACAAAAATAAAAGCTATATTTGTAAAAAGTTGAATGACAAACAAGGGTAAATGTCTGCAGTGCCTGATAAAAATGTTTAGCATCCTTAACACACAAAGAACTTTTTCAAATCCCTAAGATGTACCCCTCGTAGACAAAGAACATGAATGTGCAATTCACAAAAGGAAATATATAAGTGGAGAATAAATACATGAAAGCGTTGTTGAAAAGCAAGGTACAAACCCAAACTAGAAAAGACCTTTTATATTACTTGTTTATTTTTGCATATCAAATTGGCAAAGATTTAAGAATAATATCTAATGTCGTTACAGGTACTTTCATATGATATTGGTAAAAATACAATTAACAGTCTTTTTGGTGAGGAATTTAGCAATCCATTGCAAAAGCATTAAAAATAGGTATATATTTTGGCCCAAGAATTCCATTTCTGGGAATGAGTTCTAAGGAAATGATTAGGAAGTGTGCAAAGTTTCGGGTATAAGGAAGTTTATCACAGAATTGTTTATAATAATGAAAAGTGGAAACAACCTAAATTTTGACAATAGGGAGTTAGTTAACTTAATTATGAGACAACAACATTTTAAAGGACTGACCAAAATATATTGTTGATACAGTTTTTCTTATGTATTATGCTCACACTATATTGTTAAATGCAAACACAAATTACAAAATAGTATGTATCATATGATTCCATGTTATTAAAAATATATCTATGACAAATGTGTCTCCTAAGAAAAAGAACAAAAATGGTTGGTATCTTGATAAAAGGATCCCAGGTCTACGGACCTGGAGAAGCCACTTAGGAATGGGCTTTCTGGGATCCCCAGACTGCCTCCTAAGGTAGGTGAAGTCTGTAGACCTTTTATAGAAAGTTGGCTCATGCAACTTGCTACTAACCAAGTGTGCAGGTAGGAGTTCCAGTGACATTTCTGAAACATAATATAAGCATGTGAGTGGCTTTTGATGGCATAGCTGAAAGACTGATGAGTTTCCTTGTGCCTTGGCTGCTCTGCCCCTGGATGCCTAACTACTCTCAGTAACAGTCCTGGCCGTAACTGGTGGCTCATGACCACCTCCCCAGAGCAGTCAGACACAAGATACACCCTTGGCCAGTGCAGCCACTACTGGCCCCTGCTGGCCCTAAAGACCTGCCTTCTGTGGTTCCACCTCCACTTCTTCTCCTTAGTCAGCGGGCACCAGAGTCGCCTCCACTGGCGAGAAGCTACTGCTTTCCATGTCTCTAGAAATTCAATTCTTAATAAGAGAGGCAGTGGGGGAATGCACAGACTGTAGTTCAAGTGAGACCATGGAGGTTAGACTTCTGGCTCCACCTCTTTCATACCCTATGATCTTAAGTGAGATTGTTAATTTCTCCATGCCCCAGCTTGCCTTTTGTAAATGAGGATATTAACAGTAACTCCCTCACTGGGTGGTTGTGAAAACCAGTGGAATGTAGACATGTAAGAGCATAGGAAGAGTACCTGGTACATAGTGAATGCTACATATGTCATAGCTATTAAATGGATTTAGGGTTGTCAACTTTTAAGAAATAGATTTGGGTAGACGACCTTGGCAGGCACTGCTAATCAATCAAAGCTCAGTGTCCTAATCCTTCTTCAGGTAGTGGACCAGAGCCCATACCAGAGCGGCCCCAGGCTCCCAAGCCCTCTTAGAAGCTAGGAATCCACTCTGACAAAAGCACTGAGGCTAGACAAATGGCTGCAGGAACAGTCTGGGCCTCGCTGACTTCCACTCCACGACACCTCTCCTAGGAGGTGTAGGGAGAGCTTAGGGTGCACAGGGTGAGACCTGGGACCACCTCCAGCACAGCAAGCTCTTGAAGTCACTGGCTCATGCAATTTGCTACTAACCAAGTGTGTAGGTAGGAGTTCCAGTGACATTTCTGAAACATAATGTAAGCATGTGAGTAGCTTTTGATGGCATAGCTGAAAGACTGATGAGTTTCCTCACTGATCCTTGGGAAACAATATGAAACAATATGAAAGACATCCCACTGTCCCCTATTGAACTCCGGGTGCCCCTCTATATCTCCTATTGCCTACGAACTTTTCCTTAGGAAAGGGATTAATAAACCACACAGCTGGGGCAGGCAACACCCCCAGCCCACCCCTACTGCCACTGGAGGTCTTGTTTGACTGTGAACATCCAAGTGCTTTACACCATTCCCAGCGGCATCTCAGCAGGGACAACGGGTCAAATGCTAAAATATGTACTGAAGTCCAATGACTGATCCTTTCTGAAGCCCTGAGTGAGTTAGGACCGCTGTGGATGAATTCTGTTGAGGGCATGGCTCCCTATTCAGCACCTGTGTAAACCCTGAATAGAGAGTAATTTGGAATAAACCTGCCACATGGGGGGCGAGGTGTCAAAGAACCTGCTCTTATTCTTGGTGGAGAAGAGAAATGACCATGGAGAAATGGAAAGGAGACAAGATTCCTCAAGCTTCAGAGCCTGCGCCCAATGAAGTCAGGAGAAAGGAGAAGAGGCTGTGCCCCCTCAGACATTCATGGGGTGGGAGGGGGCACCCTGGAGGCTCAGTAGACTGGTGCTGTGCACCTCACCCGGGCCAGCTTCGCAGATGGTGGGAGATGATCATTCAAACCCCATTCACACCAACCCTCTTCATGTTGGAGACGAGACATCCCATTTCTCAGGTATCTTTTGAGCTGAAAATACCATCCTTCCCTCTGTACTTAGCCCCCTGTGCTGGGCTGTAACTTTCCCTTGTACCATGAACGGAGATTAAATTAACAAGAGAGTTTTATTGCTTGCTTTGCCTGTTTTTTTTTTTTTCCTCCTAATTGACAACTTCCACTTCTGTAGCGTCTTAATGTTCCAAAACATCTGTTTGTGAACCAGCATCATCAGGGATGCTAGCACAGCCCAAGAATAGGATTTCCTAATTAGCAGCTGCTACAGAGTCAACTCCTTGCCACCCTCCACTCCCTGCCCGTGATTTGGGGCTTTTCAACTTGCATTGTTTCGGAGCAGTGGAGTGAGTAGGAGCATACAGGGAGTGTGCTGTGTTATCCAAAGAGGCAGTTTCCTCCTGGAGGGTCCACCCCACCCCCACACCTCGGCGTCAACCCCCGCAGCGGGCCAAATGACAAGCACTGCCAGCTACAAGCTTGTGTTTCTGAGGCACACAGTTGAAGAACAAGCCCTTTATTTTCTTTTCCCTCCATTTGGATTCAGATTTCACTAACATCTATTTAGGGCTTACCACGTGCTAAACATTTTCACATGCATTATCTCATTAATACCCTGTCAAGCGGGTATTATTATCCTCATACGGCACATGGGGAAACTGAGGGTCAGAAAGATTAAGTGATTGTTCCAGGTCACGCACTCAATAGCAGTACAGACACAGTCTGAACCCAGGGCTCATTCCATCACACTGCAGCTTATTCCGTGAGGCTTTAAGGCACTGGCCAGAAGAGCAGAGCCAAAAAAAAAAAAAAAAAGCCCCCCACAAAAAGCCAAACTGCAGCTTGAAACACAACTGTGCTGACCTTGTTTCTCCCTAAGAGGAATGAAATGCTGCCTATCACATGGGCTTTGGAATCAGACAGACTTGATTTGACAACAGCTGCACGTTATTAGCTAGAAGACTGAGCAAGAGGACTTCAAAATCAGCTTCTAACTCAGAGAGGATTTTTATGCATAACAAAAGAATAAGAGAGAAAGAGTGGAGCCATAATGGAGAACGAGCTTGAGGAACAAGAAAAGTCTGTTTTTGAAACGTGACGTTTGGGGTGATGTTACAATTTCCAAGTGAAAACGTCTGGCAGACAGTTAAAGATTCAGGACTGCTGATTAGGAGAAGGCCAGGATATGACATACGAAGGGAAAAATCAAGGATCAAGGACTGATTTTCGGGAAAACGAATGTGGAGACAGCAGAAGAGCCAGTGACAGAGACACAGATGACAAGGGAAGGATAGGATGAAATTAAAGGTAAGAGCCAGTGAAGAGGAAGGCAGTGAGACCAGCCCTACAGAAAGTCCCTAGGCCTTTCTAGGGTGTTGCCTGGTAGAAGAAAGATGAAAGTCATACTGCTTAAAAGGGAGAGGTTCCAGAACAGTAAGACACCGATCCCCAGCTGCGGAATTCCCCGTTCCTGCCTCCCCGGTAGAGCATTCCTGGGATCCTCAATTTGGGGTCTGGTGGACCACATTCAAATGAAAATATACCTACACTGTTGTAGATACCAGCAACGGATCCTTACACCTATGAGAGTGGGTTTCTTTGTCATTTTAAAACATTTTCCTAAAATTTAATTGTTCATACAGGGAGGGGAGAAAACAGACTCTTTTTCTTTTTTTTTTAAAGGACTTTCAGCACCCTCCTTTAAAAATCCCCTTTGAGTATGATGGACGCCCACAGACTGAAGAGGGGCACAGCACTGTTCACAGGTCCTTGCCAGGAGAGTGAATCTGTGCTTCTCTTCCCACAGATCTAATTAAGAAAAAAATTCCCACGCATTTTACAATCGACAAAGTACTTTTCACGGGATAATTTCACGGCCTAAATTATCCCTTTAGATTCTGACCCTCTGAGTGGCAGGCAGGAGGGTAATTCTTGCCCTGTCTTACAGAAGTGGAGACTGAGGCTCCGTACAGAAGTCACCTGCCCGGGTTAACCCAGAAAATAGGTGGCAGAGCGGAGACTAGAGACCAGCTCCTTCATTCCAGTGTCTTTCCTCACTGACCACTTTCTTTTTTTTTTTTTTTTTTGAGACGGAGTCTGGCTCTGTCGCCCAGGCTGGAGTGCAGTGGCCAGATCTCAGCTCACTGCAAGCTCCACCTCCCGGGTTTACGCCATTCTCCTGCCTCAGCCTCCCGAGTAGCTGGGACTACAGGTGCCCGCCACCTCGCCCGGCTAGTTTTTTGTATTTTTTAGTAGAGACGGGGTTTCACCATGTTAGCCAGGATGGTCTCGATCTCCTGACCTCGTGATCCACCCGTCTCAGCCTCCCAAAGTGCTGGGATTACAGGCTTGAGCCACCACGCCCGGCCAGTAACTGACCACTTTCAAACGAAAACCAGTGAGGACTGAGCAGAGAGAAGCTCTTGCTAAACTGGTTTCCAGCATGTGGCAAGCTCTACTAGCTAGCATCCACACTGCTTTACTTCCTTCATTCTGGCCAAAGTTACCTGGATTGTCTCTGGTGCCCCCATCCCTCTGCAAAGGTGACCACTACCCTTAGGGACCAAAGCAACCAGCTAGCCTGACCATCACGGGACTGAGGTCCGAGAGGAAGAGTAACAGTTTCAAATCTGCAATCCAACCAATGAGTAGCATTTATCAACTCAAAAAATACTTTCACACCCATTAGGAAGGCTATTATCAAAAAAGAAGAATGGAAAAGAAGTGCTGGCAAGGATATGGAGAACTCGGAACACTCCTGCATTGCTGGCGGGAATGTAAGATGGTGCAGCCACTGTAGAAAACAGTATGGCAGTTCCTCAAAACCTTAAGAGTTATGAGTTGATCCAGCAATCCCACTTCTGGGTCTATATCCAAAAGAATTGAAAGCAGGAACTCAAACAGACACTTATGCACCCATTTTCATAGCATTATTCACAACAGCTAAAGATGAAAGCAACCCAGCTATCTATCAGTAGATGAAAGGATAAACAAAATGTGGTATATATGTACAATGGGATATAATTCAGCCTTCAAAATGAGGGAAATTCTAACACATGCTACATGGGTAAACCCTAAAAACATGATGGTAAGTGAAATAAGCCAGCCACAAAAGGACAAATATTATATGATTCCATTTTCATGAGGTATCAAGAATAGGCAAAATCACAGAGACAGAAAGCAGAATAAAGGTTTTCAGGGGCTGGGAGCAGGGAGGAACAGGAAGTTATTATTTAATGAGTTTCTATTTGGGATGATGAAAAATTTCAGTAAACAGATGGTGATGATGATTGCAACAACATTGTGATTATACTCAATGCCACTGAACTGTATAGTTAAAAATGGTTAAAATGGTAAAGTTTATGTTGTGCATATTTTACTACAATAAGAAATGTATGTATTTACTAGGCCAAGCACAGTGGCTCATGCCTATAATCCCAGCACTTTGGGAGGCCAAGGCGGGTGGATCACTTGAGGTCAGGAGTTCGAGACCAGCCTGGCCAACATGGCAAAACCCTATCTCTACTAAAAATACAAAAATTAGCCAGGCATGGTGGCACGCGCCTGTAATCTCAGCTACTAAGGAGGCTGAGGTACAAGAATCGCTTGAACCTGGGAGGCAGAGGTTTCAGTAAGCCAAGAGCATACCACTACACCCCAGCCTGGGTGACAGAGCAAGACCCTGTCTCCAAAAAAAAAAAAAAGTATGTATTTACTGAACACCAACCATAAGCAAGGCACTGTGAGGGTTACAAGGATGAATCAGGTACAGAATCTGCCTCCAGGAGTTCCAGGAGAGCTGGACCATGTTAATAGGTCTCTATGATGCTTCTGAGGTATGAGAAGGGGCCCCCCAGGGGTAGAGACTGAGACTGTGCCTGGGAGTTTGGAAGGGGCAAGGCTGGGACTACAAACCCATCCTCCCTTCCACGGCTGCCAGTCCCAGTCCCCTTCAGATAGCAGGAGCCCTTCCCCTGCAGGCCCTCTTGGCCTGATACCTTCCCCCAAGGGTCCTCCCGATGAGGGGGATTTCAGGCCAGTGGCCAGCAGCGGGATATTCTGGGACATGCAAGAACCTTGGGGGCCTGTGGGAAGGTGGCTGCAGCCTCCCCAGAAAAGCAGCCACCCACTCAGCGAGGCCACTCTGGGCTGTGTTTTGAAACTCTGCTGCGGATGTAATGATTTTGGGTGGAGGACGTTTAGAAGCCAAATGAGTTTGTGTGAACAAAAGACTCAGCCCTCGATCTGGACTGTCCAGGGCTCTCGGGGAGTTTCGTTTCCTTCCTTGTTCTTGCCCTGAAAGAGGCAGCCCTAAGAAAAATCAAGCATGTTGGAAAGTGCTGGACTTGAGATTTGACGATCAGATTTTTAAAATGCTTCCCCTGCAAGCACTCTAGTGACGAAGAAAGTAAAACCTACCTCCCCTCCCCGTGAGGGGTCGGCTCTTGTTCAGCTGAGCATTCTCTCCGGGTGACAGACGTCTGCTGGACTGAACCCAGACCCAGGGGAGGCCTGGCCTGGAGCTCCCAAGTCAGGGTCAGCCTTCCAGAAATAGAACCGGCTCTGAGGTGGCCTTGGGCATGAAGGAGGGATGCAGCCTATCCCAGCAGGAGTGAAAGATGAAGGACCTTGAGGTGACCTCAAGCTCTTTGCTTTAAAAAGAATTCTATAGGTTTTTTTCCCCCCAAGGCCTTGAGAAAAAGTCCTAGGGTCAAAGGTCACAAGATTCCCATTTGGTTAAATAAGTGAACAAAAAGGCTTTCTGCAGGCAGGAAAGGGGGTCTACCTTGTTTCTAGGAGCACCTTCGTTGCTGCCTCCATTTTCTTTGCCCCTCTCATCCTTTGACAAATAAATATCCAACAGAGTGGCTGAAGAGGAGGCTCTTTGGTAAAAGGGGAGTTTCCAGAAAGAAGCTGAAGCCGGTAGCTCCCAGTCCCCGCTGGACACAAAGGCCAAGGGCGCCAGCGGGGTGGTGCAGGCCTCCAGGTCTCCTGTGTTGTCACCGCCACATTCGATCACACCCAGAGAGGAAGCTGGGTGGCAGGGCTCCACCAAAGGAGACCTGCCAGGTTAGTGAAACAATAAAAAGGCAAGGAAAAACATCCTGGTTCCGAGGAGGAAGAGGGGGGAGAGGCGGGCGCAGGAGGGGCGGGAGGAAACGGGCCTGCTCCCGGGGGTGTGCGCACTGGGCAGCCCGGCCTGGGCCCAGGCCCCGGAGGCCACACGGCTGGAGGCTGACTTTCAGAAGCTCTGCAGTTAATTTACTCGACAGACCTCTGTGAAGTGGCCCAGGACTCTGAGGAAATCATAGAAACAATTTGTCTGGAGCGTTGACGATTGCTAGAAAATGGAGCCGTGGAGTGATGTTTCAGCACGAAGGGCTCTGAGGCCTGTGCTGGCTGACGGGAGGGAGCCTCAGGGCCTCCGAGGGGAGAGGCTAAAATCTAGTTAAGGGAGAAATGAAAAGTCTGCGAATGCGTTTTGTATATCAAGATTGGGAAACCTGACATTCTGTTCAAATATAACCAGTATTTTAAAAAATCAGTTGTATACCATAGCCAGTTAAGAAAGAGATAAAACAGAGAAAGAGGAAGAAAGAAAGGAGGCTGAAAAGAGAAATAAGACAAAAAGAAATAAAGCTAAGGAATTTTTTCAAAAGACATACCAGAACAGGACAATAATAATGATTATTATTGTTATATTGCAGCCAAAACATAGGTAGCATCCACTCCACGCCAGCCACTGTGCTAAGCATTTCACATGGACTGTCTCAATCCATCCTCACGACAGCCTTATGAGGTCCTCCCATGATTATCCCTGCTTTTCTGGTAAGGAAACTGAGGTGTAGTGAGATTAAGTAATTTGTCTAAGGTTACACAGCAAATAGTAAAACTGGATCCAAACCCAGGTCCATCTGACTGCAAAGAAAATCCAGTTTAAAAAAATACAGAAATAGAGAAAGAATGAAAAAAGAAAGAGCAAAACTAAGACTGAGCGCTCCAGAGAAAGGGTAACATGGACTGAGAGCAAAAGCCAGAAAGGACAGAGCCAGGCTTCCTCCTTGTGGGCTTTGGGGATGTCTCACTAACGACACTGGGATCCAAATTGCAATTTCCTGCCACAAACAGGGATATGACATCTTGATGTCCTATGTAACTCACTGTCCAAATGGAATTCAGCACTCTGATACGATTTAGAAGAAAGGGAAGGAGCAAGGATGGGAGGAAGGGAGAGCGAGGAATCCATGCTGATTACATGCAAGTAAGAAAAGGCGGCAAAGGACGAAGATGATGGGTTTGAGTGCATTATTGGGAGATTATTGGGACCATTAGCAAGCAAAGGGAGGTCAGGTTTTGGAGGAGGAAGGGATGACATATTTGCATGTATAACTGTTACCTGTTGGTTTAAAGTGAAGCTCACTAGACCTGTGTGAATGCTGGCAGATGGCTGAAGATGCAGAACTGGATTATAGTTGGAAGCGCTCAAACAAGTGAAGCCACACTGTGTTTTCTCTCCAATCCTTTGTCCCACAGTTCTCTCTACCTAGACTGTCCTACTTCCTTCCCCTTGGCCTCCTGGCAAAATCAGCTCAGAGATCACCCCTTCCAAGAAATCTTCCCCAGAGACAACTCTCTCCCTCTGGACTGTTTTATCTTGTTACACAATTCTAGCTTATTCTCTCGCAATCCTAGGTCTCTTATGAGAGACTGTGGCTCATAGCAGGCACTCCATAAATGTTCACTGAACCGAGGGGGAGGCAGAAGGTCAAGGGTAGAGTTGTGAAGGACATCCCATCTGGTGGGAGGCAGAAGAGATGGGAAAGCGTTAGCCAGGGCAATCACAGACAGATGACAGGACAGAGGCGAACAACTGAAAAGGCTATTGAGATTTCCCAGAAATGTTCTCCCTTTCTCCAACTCCTTTCCAACTTTCCACTCATCCTTCCATGTCTACCTCTTCCTGATGCCTGCCTCTCTTACAGACATAACGCCTGATGTGTTCCCAGGAAGCATTCATGACTAACACGTACACAGCACATGAATGTTTACAAAGCGTGTCCATGTGGATCGGTTCCATTCATCCTTCCAACAACACTGTGAAGTCAACAAAACAGTTATCGTCTCCATTTTACAGATATGGAAGCAGGTACAAAAGTTAAATGACTTGCCCAAGGTCATAGCCAGTTCACTATATCACAACTAAAACATTGTTCTGTCCAGTTACAAGTGCTTTCACAGCCATAATTGTATTTGCTCCTCCTCAAAAATCTTGTTAGGAGCAGGAAAGTCTTTAATTAAGGCCTAGAGACATTAGGCAGCTATCCAATGCCACAGAGGCGGAGAGCGGAAGGGGTTAAGCACAGGTCCTCCAACCCCCGCCAGAGCTCCACAGCATCTCTCCCCAACTCTGCCAGCAGCTACAGCCAGTAGCACTCCATTACCATAAAGCATGACTGTACTAGAAATAATTCCTAACAAACCACAAGAATTCCCCTACCCAAGTGGATATGGTCCTCTTCAAAGAGGTCCCAATAAGATAACACTTACTCCATCAATACTGTTATTGCTCAAACCATTTTCTAAAATTTGCTACTTTTCTTTTTTTCGTATATATGTGCATATATATATATATACATATACACATACACACACACACACACACACATATATATATATAAAAATTATAGAGATGAGGTCTCACTATGTTGCCCAGGCTGGTCTTGAACGCCTGGCCTCAAGCAATTCTCCTGCCTCAGCTCCCAAAATGCTGGGTTTACAGGTGTGAGCCACTGTGCCCGACCCAATTGGCTAATTTTCAATAGAGGCTGCAGAATATTATTCTCTTGAGTTTCCTGAATAATGATACATTTCCATCTCTTGATAATGATGTTGGATTATTTTGGAAACACAAAACTTCAAAGACGATCTGAGGAAAGACGCAGGAGATGGAGATCCGCGACCCCATTTTCAATCCAGGAGGTTTGCTGCAAGAAACAACAGGGAGTTGCCTGTGTGGCTCACACACACTCTGAAGGTGGCTCTCAACTCCTTCAAACACTTGTGAAGCACGTATTGATAACCCCCAAAGGTTCTGATCTGAAGAATATTCATTGACCACAGAGGTCCAAGTGGGACTGATTTTCAAAGGCTTCTTATTTTGAGGTCGCACCTGGCACACTGCTTTTATTTAATCCTAGTTGCCTTCTATGTGGTCATCTGGTCTCCTCAGATGACCATAGGTGAGGGCTGTTGCACTTGGTTTTTCTGACTTCAAATCATGAAAGTTGGCTCTTTCCTCTTTATGTTTAAGGCTAAGAAGCAAGAGAGAGTTCTAGGGATACCAAAGGGTGAGGTTGGCAGGGGTCCAACGAGGGGAAGACCAGGTAACAGAGGTCTTTGGAACATGGACTTGAACCCTAGGCAGGCAGCTTGCCCGCTGTCCAATAAAATACCTGGAGGGCAAGGTGCGGTGGCGGGGGAGGGGGGAAGTGTTGCTGTCAACACAATGACCAGTGTAAATGGGCACTGGTTTCAGTAGCATTTCTAGAGCTCTCCTGCCCAGGCATCAAGCCGTCTGCTTTATAGGTGTTATACTGCACTTACCCATTCTGAGCAGGGCTCTTTCTATTAACAGCCCATTTGACAGATGACAAACTGACCGCACAGAGAGGCTAAATAACCTACCACAGTCCTACAGCTGGCAAGCGGCACTGCTGGGGTTTGAATTGAGACTGTCTGATCCTTCCAAGCCGGGACCTCTGTGGCCTGTGACTGCAACACCAGCAGGGCTCTCATCCACACCCTGGCAAAAGATGACCCCCGAAAAAGTCTCACCACATGGCCGTAATAAAGGTCCTGGTGGCCAGGGAGGTGGCAGGAGTGAAACCCGTCCCTAAGTTGAAGTGTCTCCATCTCCTATCACCCAGAAAAGGAAAATGGAGTGGTTTTCAATTCTAGCCCAACATATGATAATCACTAGTCACAGCCCTGCACAAGGAACATCCCTCCAGATGACAAGCAGGCATCTCTCTCCTGACTCTTGCTACTCCTTCCTCCAATTTGATTCTTCAGTTCCAAGGTGGAACTGCAGGGCCACCTGAAGAGCTTGACCTTGGCCTCTGCCCTCTTCTTGTCACTTTTCTTCCTCTCCCATCTTCATTTCCCAGCCTATCAGAGACATTAAGGAGAAACTTGCCAACTTAAATCCATCTTTGCCTTCAGCACCTTCTCTGCACAGATAGAGGGCTCCTGTTATTCAGGGTCTTCAGTGAGGTCAGATCCTCCCTCAAGTCCCCCAAGACATTCCAGGAGTTGGGAACACGGTCTTGCCTCCCTGCCATGCCATCTGACCTGTAAACTTTCCTCAAAAACGTTTACATGACAGGAAAGCTAGAATGAAGTTCAAGTACTTCAGAGCTAAAATATTAAGCAAAAGGAAACTGTCCATTTTTAATAGCCTCTGTAGACTTTGCAGATGGTCCTTCCAGCTCCTTAAGAATCCTTGCAACTAGAGCCCCATACCATGTGGTGGTACAGACCCTGCTGCACGATCCTCCATGGCACCTAGAGGAAAACTGACCTCCTTACCATGGTTCTCACGGCCCTGGGTGATCCAGGCACCCTGGCCTTCCTTCTTGCCAATCCTGAGACAAGGCAAGCTGAGTCCTATCTTAGATCATCTGCCCTGGCAGCTCCCCCTGCCTGGAAGGCTTTTACTGCTATAGGCAGGGGGACGCCATGTGCCAAGTCTCCAAGACAGGAATGAGTTTGGCACGTATTAACAATTGTCTGGTGTAAGTGGGGAGCAGAGCAAGAGAGGGTGAGAGAGGTGGCCGGTCAGATCCTGCAGGCCTCATATTCCAATTTAGGGGGTCTGGATTTTATTCTAAGTACAATGCAAAGCTCTTGGAGGGTGTTAAGCGTCCAAGTAAGGTTGACCTGAGTTACATTTTAAGAAGATCACTCTGGCTTCTCTGAGTACAGATTAGAGAGAGAGCATAAGTGGATGCAGAGAACAGAAAAGAGCAGTGGGGAGAAAGAGAGCAGATTCACCATGTATTCTGGAAACAGAATCACTTGGAGTTGCCAAAGAAAGAATCACGCTAGCGGATGAGGAAAGGAGAGGAATAGAGGGTGACTTCTAGGCTTCTAGCTTAAGGAACTAGGTGCATGGTGTTGCTAACTCCCGACATGGGAAGAGGCAGGAGTTGACGCAGGATTAGGGGGTGAGAATCAAGGATTCTGATTCTCTCTGATTTTCCTATTCTTTTTCACCGTCAAACTTTGTCACAGACAGGCCTCCCATGCCTATCATACAGCAGGCAGGCTTCTTCCCGCACTTTTAGGAGTCCCACTAAACAGCTCAGAATGGAGGCCAGTGGCCTGTCCCCAGACCTCATTCTCCCCAGTCTCCCTCTGCCTTTTAACTCGAATAGTTTCCAGATGAGAAGACAAGTCAAAGCAGAAAGCAGAAATATGTTAACTTACACGGACCTTCACAGACCTCCACATTTGATGTGTAAACCGTGCTACATTCAGATTATCTGCCAATCCACAGCCAGCCTGCAAGTCACTCCCACCTCTCATTGCACCCTCATGTGGGGCTGGCATCCCTTCCTCCCCACCATCCACACTGGATGTTCTCCACCTGACTGGAGCTGATTTCCTCTTCCTCTGTGGCTTTAACTACTGCCCCTCAGGGCTGAATCTGGTCCTGGCCTCCCTGTAGTTCAGTTCTACATTCTCAACCATCCACAGAATACTTCCAAGGGTACATGCAATCTTTACAGTGAAAGGCTGAAACTGAAGGAGCCTCTTTAACAGCAAAGAGCTCCTCTCCATTCTGTCCCGTCATCCCCATGGCCAGGCAGTCTAGTACTCCAGCCTTACTCTTCTAAGTGGCACTTGCATCTGTCCCTTTCAATTTCCACTACCTCCACTCTAACCTATGCTCTGTCCTCAGTCTTTCCTCCCAACACATCAATACGAGGCCCAGCAGCATTCCGGTGTCTCTTAAACAAGTACGGGGCTGTAGTGAGGGCAGATATGCATGTGGTTCATCTATGAGACCCCAGATCCAAGCAGAAATGAACAAGCAAACTATGCTCTCCCTGTTCAAAAGCCATCCGGGGCTCCTTGGTGTGGATGGGATGAAGACAAACACCTTAACAGGCCTCTAAAGCCCTCCACAATCAGGTCTAATCCTCCTTTCCAGTCTTGTCTTCAATGATTAGTTGATTTGGGAGCCTAACTGGCCTCTTCAAGTCCTTTACTCCAGCCTTACTGGCTGTTGATCACCTCTATTTTGAAAAGTCTTGAGCTTTTCAATATTTGGGATTTTGCAGATGCCATTCATCCTCCATCTCTTTTATTTATTTATTTATTTATTTATTTATTTATTTTGAGATGAAGTCTCACTTTGTTGCCCAAGATAGAGTGCAGTGGGGCATTCTCGGCTAACTGCAACCTCCGGCTCCCAGGTTCTAGCAATTCTCATGCCTCAGCCTCCTGAGTAGCTGGGATTACAGGCACATGCCACCATGTCCAGCTAATTTTTGTATTTTGAGTAGCGACAGGGTTTTACCATGTTGGTCAGGCTGGTCTGGAACTCCTGACCTCAAGTGATCCACCCACCTTGGCCTCCCAAAGTGCTGAGATTACACGCATGAGCCATCGTGCCCAGCCCATCCTTCACCTCTCTGTCTATCCACATCCCCGTCAACTTTCAAAGTTAAATCAACTCCCCCCTTGCCCACTGAAGTCTCCCTGGACTATCCAGCCCCCAGTGGTTTCCACGTCTGCATGCCCATCTCCACCCTCACCATTCCTTTGGTCAGTATGATCTCCCGTGGCATTTCTTCAGTTGTGAATCACTCATGCATCGTTAGTTCGCCTTTTACAACCTTGATGTGTGTGCTCCAACAAGACTGAAGTTCCCTGGGGGCATCACAGACATGCAATACAACCTCATCACCTGGCGTGACTCTTCCACATAGCAAGCCTTCCGCAAATATTTCCTGATTTACAAATCAGTCCAATTCGACACAGAGACATCTGCCATACTCCAACAAAAGAAGAGTGAAAAACCAGGATAGAAACGTCTTTGTTTCTGTCTATGCCTGATGAATGGTGAGTGGGTAGAAGACAGCATACATAGATGTTCAAATGAAAGCAATCTGACAGCATCTGCATGGAGTACCATTTAACCTCGCCTCCTACTGGGCAGGTATTCATAACAACTGCCTCCCAATGTCAGCCGCTGCTCCACGTTCCCAGGAGAGGGCCCATTCAGAAAGTCACCAATTCATTTCAGCTTGGCTTATAATTAATGCAGCAACCTCTAGCATCAATGACCTATGGATTGGCATATGAGTAGGGTATAATTTACAATCTCTATATAAAATGTCATTTTAAAGACTTGTGGTCTTGTCTCAGGCAATTTCAAACAAAATTTTTAAAACATTTTTACTCAATAGGTGTAAAAACTCATTGCTACTACCATCTCCTCATATTTTCCCCACCCCAACGCTGGCCCCTAATCTCTACAAAAAAGCAAGGCAAGGAATGGAGGGAGGGAGGAAGAAGAATGATGAGCGGGAGAGGATCTTAGAGATCTAGGACAACTGGCACCTCATTTTACAGATGAGAAAACGGAGACCTCCTGATATTGTGGGACTAGCAAATGGATTTGGTCAAAATCTTTTTGAATCCTGCTGCCTCCATTTACTGTGTGATCTAACCTCTCCAGGCTACTGTTTCCAGAACTGTAAAAGGGAAATAACATCCCTCACAGGCTTGTTTTGGGGTTAAATGGACAAGGAGTGTGAAGGCACTGACCACACATAGGTGCTCAAAGGCCAGGGAGTCAAAAGTCAGACCCCAACTAGTTTCCTTCCTTGTTGCCTCCCCAGGATTCTTAGAAGAGAACATTTACTGCAGCTGAAACCTCCCATTCATACAAAAAGGACGCTGGAGACAGAGGGAAGCCACTGAAGAAGGCAGTAAGTGGCTAACGAAACCGCAACTGCCATCTGTTCTTTGCTTTCTGAGTGTCTCTGGACAAGGACAAGTTAAACCTCAGGAACACTGTTTTCAGCCAGCTGGGCAGGGCTGCTGGAAGGTAGGAGAGATCACCGGGAGGGCAGAGGCTCCTTCCCCAGCCTCCAGGACAAGGATGCAGAAACTGCCCACCTAGGCAGCAAATACCTTTCAGTCTCCCTCAGTCCACACCATTCAGGTCTCTGGCAAAAAATAACAGTTCAGCATGTGCATACAGGCTGAGGAAAGCAATAAAAGGGTTCTTGCAAAGTAAAAAGGATGTGGCTTTTAAACACTCATGCACCACGGAGAGTCCCTTGCCCCCTCCCGCCTTCCCCCTTCTATTTGGGACACCCTCCATCAAAGCAAACAGGCTTCTCAGGAATCCCCACTACCACCCGCCGCAAGCCTCCGCCAGGAGTGAGGTAGCGGCTTTCTGGAGGAAAGCCACTCTCCCTGCCCTGAGGGGCTGCCTCTTGCCCGCTGCACCTTGTAATGGTTCTCCCAGCAGCCAAGCTAAATGACGAAGTTGGCCCACAAAGTTAGAGCAATTCAGGCGACAGCTATTTAACAGTTCAGAAGGGGCTCCGCTCAAAGCACTTCCTTTCCTCTAGGGAGCTGCATTTTTCTAAGATTATTATTTCTTGGGCTGGCTGCTCAGCTACTCAGCGTCATTTCCCCTTTGGGTGGGAAAGTTCTTTCCTTCTGCATTGATTTTCATTATGATTTAAGCCTTCTCTCCCTCTCATCTGCAGATCTCACAATTAAAGCATAGCATACGGATCACAAAATCAAGGCACATAAACTTTGCATTCAGCTTAGAACTGTGGCTCGGAAGTCCTGAGTGGCAGAAAAACACACGCATAAAAAGAAAACCTCTAGGTCTCAGCATCTTGTCACCACTGGCTGAAACATCAGCAATAAACATCAACTGAACAGCCAGCAGGGTGACAGGTGGGCGCAAAAGCTTAACAATGGCTATATAAACAGGGAGCTGCTCTCCAGGGACTTACAGTCTAATACAGGCAAACAACCCACATAATAGAATGCAAATGCGGTTACTCAGCAATGAGAAGTTGAACTCTGCCAGGAAGAGAAGAGCTGGGAATGGCCCACAGGGAAGAAAAGGACATCTGTGGCCCTTGCTGCTGACACTAGTGTATTTGGAAGTCCCAGGGGCCAGGCCCTGACTACCAGCATCCCCATGGCACGAAGGGGCTGCAGGCAGCTTCCCCAGCAACCAAATGGAGCACGTTACTTGTGAGACTCAGGGCTTGTTAGCAGCAGTAGCATGGCGCCTCCCCAAACACAAAAATGCTGAGGGAGAGCAGGGATGACCATCTGTCAGGGGTGCTGCAGGGGCAGACATCTGCTGCAACACAGTGTGGACTGGAGGACCTGTGGAGGACCTCTCAGCATCAAGACCTTGCTGCCTTGTGAAATAAGTGATAGCATCTAGTGAAACATGAGGGCTAATCCAAAAGGCCCCCAATCCTGGTTATTAGAAAAGTCAGACTCACTGAAATCACTGAACACTGGTTTTCTTATGTGTTGTTTCTTTTTTATCCCTAAATGACACTGCTTGAGCCACTACCAGAAAAACAAGCACAGGTCATGCCTAGATCCTTGGCCATATGAGTAGCTTCTAGCAGCTTCAACAGGTGTTCATTTCATCTCTTCTAATCGCACCTTTCTAACATCTCTTCAGAGATTGGGCCTTCGAGCCACTGATGAGGAGGCACTCCTTGGGTGGTGTCTGTGGGACAGCAGGAGACCAGGAGAGCCTACTTAGGTAAGAGAAGGTGGGCACTATTCCAACTACTCTCTCGCTGCTTTCTGGGACTCTCACACGTATTCCTTCCAGTACCTCATATACCTGAAGACTCCATCACTCACCTCTGCAAAGGAATCAAACTGGGAAAGCCACAAAGCCAAGACTAGCAGTGCTACCTGCCACACCTGTGAGGGATGTTTGGGTCACATAAGGCCCCAATTCTTACCAGCTGAGTCCTGTAAGCTAGCTGCCTCCACTGTCCCTATCTCTGTAATACCTACCTCTCTACGGTCTCTGGAGATCCTACCCCTAAGAGACGGAAAGAGACTCATGTGCCAGCCCCATCCAGCCAGGGCCCCTGCAAGTCAGTGTCCCTCCCACCTATCCCCTAACAACAAGATGGGGGCCATTCAGCTAACAAAGCCTGACTACTACCCAGAGAAATCTGCCTTCAGCTCTTGGGTGTCTCCTCTGAAATGTTCTCAATTCTCTGCACTCTATCTTCTGTTTAGAAAAACTCACAAAATACTACAGTGTTCCTCAGTTACTTTTCTAGTTGGAGAAAGTCGGGAAATGTGCTCTTTTATGTTCTTGATTCCTTCCCATGGAACTTAGCAAAACAGTGTATGCTGTAAGTAATCTCAAGTCAGGGTCACTCTGGGATGTGTCTCCTACAAGTCTTCAGAAGCTTATCGCTCCTCTCCCTTTTCTTACTGTTCCTCGGTTTCTCAATCTTATACCAGTGATTTAAAAATTCACAAAATAAGGCATTTTGCGATAATGGGAATACTGTTGAATATGAAATTGAGTTTTTACAGGAGAACTTGATTTTTAAAAATCCAAACTTTTTCTTATTTAACTCTAAGAAGCACCTCTAGGTTGGAGGAAGCAAGCTAATTCACGTGCCAGAAAGTCTGCATGATATGAGAAACTTAAATGAATTGTCAATTACGCAGACAAAAAACTCAACTTTCAGGGAACCTCCAAATCAATGTCCAGTGTTGCAAGCAACCCAGCTTCTTTGAATAGCCGGGACAGAGCATATGCCCTGTGTCACGCACAGGAAGGCAAAGGCTAACACCACCACGTTGCTGACTTTGTTCAAAGCACTTTCCATTTATTTTTACTTTCATTTTGTCACATCATCACTAGGAGGCTAGAAGGAACAGGCATCATCACTTCCATTTCACAGATGGAGAAAGTGAGCTCAAAGAAACAACATTCCCAAGGTCATAATGGTATTACGGTTAGAATTCCACTCAGTCTGTGACATATTTTTCCAGCTCATAAGAAGGAACTGGACACAAAGGTAGCAGGGAGAAGAGGTCAGTTCTTTCTCTCTGCGTGGAACGGGCAGTGGCTATCACGGAGCAACAGTTCATTGGGAAAGGAAAGGGGAGGGAGGAGGCTCAGGGATGGTCCTATATCAGCCTGTGCCTTGTAGGGGTTCAACCATGCAACCCCAACCGCGTTCCTTTGCTTTTAAGTCGAACCAGTAGAGCGTTTTGTTTCAAACTACGTACATCCTTTGTCCTTTACAATATCCCGTGCTAGAACCCCTTAAAAATCAGTTATTTAGATGAGAAAGTCGAGCCCTGTACCTGGAGAGGCCAGTTCTGTATAGCGGAAAAAATGAAACTGGGGACAGGCTGACCAGGTATCAGAGGTGAGAGATGCTTTGGAGCCTTTTTCCCTTTTGCTTTCCTTTCCTTTCCATTTTCTTAAAGTGGGGTGGAAGAGATACAGGGTACCCCATAGGAAATAAGTTTTCTTCCAAAGGGTTGGGGGAGAACGGGATGGTCACATCCCTCAGCCCAGCCAACGGCGAAAGCGTCCCTCCCTACCCGCCGACCCTCAGGGTCCCGCACACGCCGGGCGAGGAGCCCCCACCCTGGGTCGCGCGGCGCGGAGGGGCCTACGGCTGGGGATACGGCCCGGGGCGCGCCCACGCCCCCAGCCCAGGCTGGCCCGGCGCCGCGTTCCCGGCTCTCACTCACCCGCGCTCCCGCCTCTGGGGGCCCGGCTGGAGGGTCCCCGCTGTGTCGCGGCGCCCGGCTCCGGGGCCCTGTGGTTGGGGCCGGGGGTCGCGGGCCCGCGGCGCTCCCGGGGCGGCGTGGGCGGCGGCGGCGGCTCGCGCTCCGGGCGGCGCTCCAGCTGCAGCTCCAGCCCCGCGCCCGCGAGGGGCGCGCGGCGGACCGGGGAAGGCGGCGGGTCCAGCGTCCTGGGGGCCGCCGGCGGCAGCAGCAGCAGCGGCATCAACAGCAGCAGGAGCAGCGGCGGCCACCGCGAGGCGCGCGGTGAGGCCATGGTGACGGCGCCCGCCCGCGCTCACATGCCCGGCGCGCGGGGCGGGCGCGGGGCGGCCGCGAGGCGAGGGCAGCGGGCAGCGGGCGGCGGGGGCCGCGCGGGGCCGGGGAAGTGAGCAGAGTGAGGTTGCGAGCGCGCTCCCCAGCCTCAAAAGTTGTCCGGAGCCGCGGGAGGGCGGCCGGGGGCCGGGCGGGCTGGGCGGAGGCGGCCCGCGGCGCCGCTACATGCTAATTAGCCCGGGCGGGTCGCTGGCGGGCGGGCGGCTCCTCCTCGGTTGACATCACCGGCCCCGCGCGGCGGGCCCGGGGGCGGGGAGAGGGCAGGAAGGGGGCTGGGGCCCGGCGCCTGGAGAGCGGCCCGGCCCGGGACAGCGGGATGAGGTCAGCGGAGCCACGGTGCTGCAACTTTTGTCACACACATGCTCCGCATAGAGTCTTTTAAATCGGGCACCACTTTCCCAACTCCTTAAACGCACAAGAAGTAGGTGAAAAGCAGGTCCTGGGTAATGTGATTAGCACCAGACTAGATTATCCCAAGTGCTTTGATAGAAGAGAGAAAGGGAATGGTCCCCTGGTCCCCAGCCCGCGCTGTCACCGCCCTTAATTGATTTGAAGTGTCCCCACTCCCACCCCCACTTCCCCTTCTTCAGGCCCCAGGGCTGGTGATGAACTCGTGTTTGCCAAACCTAACACCTCACCCTCCGGCCAACCCCCACGCCCTCTCAAGCTTGGATGCTGTTCCCATCCGACCACTGCCTTTGGCTCACACCAGAGTTCTGCAGAGATGTCACCGCGAGGACACCCAAACAGGCTGCAGGGAAAAGAAAACTGTGAATTCAGGCAGGCTAGGGCAAACTCATCATCAGGAAAAGAGCTGCAGATTGCAAATTAAACCAAATGATGCCCAGAGATCACAGAATTTTAAATGGAAACCTATGGGGAAAGATTCAAAGATTTCATGTAAACAAATTTTCTTGGTAAATAAAGTTCCATTTGTTTCCATAACCACTCCCTCCCCAGTAAATGAATAATAAAATGTCTAAAGTTTAGGACTGTAAGCCTCCTCATTAAGTGAAGAAAGAGGGGCTCAGATGGGAAAATAACTTGCTCAAGATTCTGA
This sequence comes from Macaca mulatta, assembly GCF_049350105.2. Lineage (NCBI taxonomy): Eukaryota > Metazoa > Chordata > Mammalia > Primates > Cercopithecidae > Macaca > Macaca mulatta. The sequence continues at coordinate 158,717,272 of NC_133407.1, read as the reverse complement.
AGGTAGACCCGAAGACGAAATGATTGATGTGTGAATGACCGTGTGATATTGTTAATTCTGGTCTCCTAATTCACAGTTTGCAGTAATTTGCAAACAGAAACAAATAGTATTGCAACAGAAACAAATGTTGCAGCTCCTTGGGGATCTTGCCAGTTCTGTTGGGGGCCCCTGTCTGACAACCAAATGCTCATGAAAATATGAGTATGCACCTCACTTTCAGGCCTGGCTCTCCATCCCGTTTCTCTGCTCTTCTCTGTTTCTCTGTCTCCAGATCTCCATGACCCACCTCCAGGAGAATGAGATCGTGGTGTTCAGGGCAGCTGCAGATGGGCCTAGGCCCACTTTCTGGTGACTCAGTACAAGTGAGTCATTTGGCAAAAAAAAACCATAAAGGAGGCTGTGTATAAACAAACTCACCTTAAATGAGGGAATGAGGAGTAAAGATTTGGTTTTATTTTGTTTTGTTTTTAAACAAACTAGCTTTCCAGGGCTCTCACACAGAACTTCCAGGTCTCTCCAAGAAAGTACCAAACAATAACCCCCCTGAAACTGACTTGGTTTGCTCTCATGGCCTGAGCTCAACTTCTCTGGATGCTGCTCTCACATTAACAGGCAGGACTGCACAGCTGCCCAGACCCAGTCAGACAAGCCCCAACAGACTAGGACTGTGCTCAGAGGTTCTGGTCACTGCCACTCCCTCCCCTCCAAGGAGACCATGTCACATAGTATTGGTTGCACTCCCAGGCAAGCAGGAAGGTTTAAGGGTAGAATGGCCCTTACAGGCTTCTCGTGTGGATTCAGGGATCCTATGAGAGAATCTGCCTTCTCTACTAAGACCCAAGGAGTAAACATGTACCTGCCACCTCCCTGCAATCCTACCTCACTCCCCCAATCCCTTCCCACTTTAAGTACCACAGGTTTATCTCTCTCTAATCTTCTCTCTGCCTTCTAAGAGAAATGACCAAGTTCAGGGTAACTGCCAACTAGAAAGGGCTTAACCAGCAGATTAGGGGAGGGACACACAGGGAGAACTTGGAAAAATTGATCACGGTGTAGATGGATTCCAGCTCTTTTTCTTCTCCTCCTAGGGCAGAACAAGAGAAAACAGCAAGACAGCAAGAGAGAGCTGGAGGCAGTATAGAACCTTGGAAAGAACAGTTGACTTGGTGCTAGAGCCCTTGCTTCTTTTCTGGCCTTTACCACTGTTTAATTGTGTGATCTGGGCCACAGTTTCCAATCTCTAAAACAAAGATGGTCCTAGATGTTTGCTAAGGAGAATTCTAGCTCTGATGTTTTAGAGTTCAGTGAAGAACTTCCGGCACAGTAGCAAGGATGTATGAAATAGGTATCTCCCATCCAAGTACTGACCAGACTCAAGCCTGCTTAGTTTCTAAGATCAGAAAAGATCAGGCACTTTTAGGGTGGTACGGCCATAGACTAAAACAATTATCTAAGAACGTTTGTAGTGTTTCCTTCCCAGGGATGTGAAAATCCAGACAAGATTCTTGACCATCTCAGATAGCTTGAGAGCTCCTATCTGGAGCCAGGGTCATAAATCAGATGACTTCTCAGACCCATTCCAGCCCTGGGAATCTGTTGATCTAGGATAAAACAGCTGGGAAGACAGCTCAGAACAAATTCCAGGACTGAGTGAGTTAACAGGCATTCCTGACCTCTCCACAGGTAGGAGTGGGGGCACCCCAATGTAACTGAGAGTGAAATCAGCAGGGAGCCCAGTGTCTTTGCCACCTGAAACTTCATGTAGTCAGAGCTTTTGCCAGGGCTTTCCTGCCTCTACTTGTGTTAGTCAGACTAGGCTAGGCTGTAGTAACAAATAGGCCACCCAGATGCAGCAGCTTAACACCATATGTGTTTCATTCTTGTTCCCTTGACAGCCTTAGACGCTGATGTTCAGCTCAATAGGCTGCGTGAAGAAGCTGTCCCATTGAGCTGAACGTCAGTGTGTAAGGCTGTTAAGGAACAGGAATCCACATTATGAATCCATGTTATGGTGGGTCTGCCATACTCTACTATGGCTTCCAAAGTTGCTCTGGGAATTGGCATCCCAGTCAGCCAGAGGTGAAAAGAACATGGTGGTGTGAGCAGAGGTTTTGGTGGGCCCGGTCTGGAAGTGCCTCATCTCCTCTTACATTCCACTGGAGAGAGCATGGACACATGGCTCACCCAACTGCACAGGAGGCTGGGAAATGTAGTCTAACCACAGAGGCAAAGAAGGGGAGAAGGGATTTGGGTAGACTGCTAACAATCTCTGCCCTACCTCTAGATATCAGTAGAGCAGGGAAAGAAAGGGAGAGTAAAAAGATTCATCTTTTGGTCTCCGTTTCCTTCTTTATGAGGGTGTTGAATCAAATGATCTCTCAAGGCCACCTAATCTAACATTCAGTGGTATGAAGGGGCCATGAAATGTCCTTCCACACCAAAGTGAACAAACCTGTACAGTTTCCTGCCACAACGGATCTGCAGCTTGACTGGTAGACTCAACAGAGAGGACCTTGGGTTCTCTCTAACTTCTGTTCCAAAGCTATTCTCATTCCTTGGCCAAGTCAGGTGATCTCTATTGATCTGTCTCCTTCGCTGCCCAGCGGGGAGAAAAATCATTTCCCTCTGCTGCCTCTTGGGGTTGGTCTGAGGATATGATGAGATCACTGCCCAGAAGGTACCAGGAACTCTTCTGACTACAGTGGTCTGCATGGTGCCCTTATGGTAGCCAGAGACTTTTATAACACTGCATTCTAACCTGGCCCCACGGTGTGCCCAGTTCCTGAGGATGGTGCCTGTGCAGGATTTGTGGTCACACAGGTTGGCATTGCCATGGCTGGGATGCAGTGGCAGGTGCACAGCAGTAATGTCCCAGGGACACTCAGGACTCTGATGCCCAGGGGTACCTGAGGGCTGACAGATCAGTTAATAGACACCTGGACTGAGCTCCACCTAGGGACAGGTAGGTTGGGCCCAGGGATCAGTGTCTCCACTGGGGCATCTGATGGCTTCTCTGTTATCTGCTCATCATCCTATTAAACCCTGAGTCTGTTTACTCATCCTCTCATCTGCTTGTCCCCTCCCACTCTTAATCTACAAGGTGCTTTCTGGAATGCTCTGTGCTTTATTCATCTTTATATCCTCAGAATCCAACATAAGACTTTCTTTTATTTAGTCATTCAACAAATATTTACTGAGTGACTGCACTGTGCCCGGCACTGTGCTGAGTGCTGGGTAAGTCTGTGACATCGTAGAGCTTAAGGGTTTGAAGGAGACAGACAGTAATTAGAAGAGTATAAATGTAAACTTGTCATGTGTAAGTGCCTGAAGGAGAGCACTCAGGAGGGTGTGTTGGGTTTTCCCGTGGACATGAAATTGAACCCTGATCTGAAAGCTGTGTAGGCTGTTAACCAGGCAAAGCAGACTGGGGAGAGGATGTACAAGGCCCTTGAGACAGGAGGAAGTGGGATACATGGAAAGGACTGGAAGAAAGCTATTGTGACTGAGATAGAGAGTGAGGAAGAGCATGGAAGGAGGTAAGCCTGGAGATTTGATAGGAACTAAATCAGGGAGACCTAACAGTTCATTTTAAGGATTTGTTTATTTATTTTAAGAGTTTAAGGAAGTCATTATAAAGTGTTAAATAGAGAAGGTAGAGTACGGTGAAGGTGGAGGAGAGGAGGAGATAAGGGGTGAGGGCGACATGATTTGGGATTGGAAATCGTCATTCTAAGATGATAAGAGGATAATGATAAGAGGAATAATATGATAAGGGGAATAATTTAGAAAGAAATAAGAACTGATGCCTGGACTCTTGGAGTCCAAGAGGAAAGTGACAATTCTTAGATAAGGGTAATGAAAGTGAATTCAGAGGAAAGTATGGATTTGAGAGATTGCAGTAGGTAAAATCCACCAGACATGTTGATGGGCATGGAGGATGAGGGAGAGAGAGAGTGGCAAGGTTTCTCAGGTTTCTGGTTTGCATGATTGGATGGATGGTGGTACCATTCACAAGGCGAGGGAACGGTGGACAAGAACTATTTGAATCTGCAGAGTTGGAGCTGAGGGGAGAGGTCCCAGTTTAAGGTTTGTAGTACAAGGGGATGGGATTACATAGGGAAGAGAGTATCATAGTCAGAGAAGACAGGCTGAAAATGAGTCCTGGGGAACACAACATGAAATGGCTGGGAGAGGAGGCTGAGCCAGAAAAAAGACTGGAAAGGAGCCTCTGAGAGATAGGAGAAAACCCAGGAGAAGGTGACATCACCCCAGCAAAGGGAAGGAGATCCTGGCTCACAGTGTGCAACACTGCCGAAAGGTCAAGTGAGGTGAAGACTGAAAATAGCCATTCGTTTTAGCAACGTGGAAATCACCAGTGATCCTAACAAAAGTGACTTCAGAGGAGTGTTCAGAGCACAATCCACATGGAGAACAGTGGGAGGAGTGAGAGCCGAGGAAGTGGAGCTGGTGGAGATAACATTTCAAGAGAGTTTGGCTCTGAAGTGGGAGAGTGAGCTGGGACAGTAACTACAGGGGAACGAGCAGAGGGGAGTTCTTGTTTTTAGGGGGAACATTTGGACGTGGAAATGGTCTGTGTGGGAGGGAGAAAGTCAAAGGTGTTGGGATCCCTAGCCCAGGTGGACAGACTGGCCTGGGAAGAGGAAAAGAGGAGAGCTTGGGGTACTGCAGGGCCTGGACTTCCCTCTGAGACTTCAGTTTTCTTGGTAAAGTAGGGGACTTGACTTGTAAGAGAGGCGACTTGCTATGAGTGGAGGGAACGAAGGGGCAGGCATGAGGGATTTAAAATTCTGAGAAACACCAATGTATTCTTTTCCTAGGGCTGCTGTAACAAAGTCCCACAAACTGGGTGGCCTAAAACAACAGAAATGTATCCTCTCACTGTTGCGGAGGCTGGAATTCTGAAACCAAGATGTCAACAGACCCGTCCTCCCTCTGAAGGCTCCAGGAGAGAGCTCTTCTTTGCCTCTTCCTAGCTTTGGCGGTGGTTGGCAATGCTTGCTGTTCCTTGGCTTGTAGCCCCTGCCTCCATCATCATATGGTCTTCTTCCCACTGTGTGTGTCTGTCTTCACATGGTCTTCTTAGAAGACACTGTTACTGGATTTAGGACCCCCTATAATCCAGTCTGATCTCATTTTATTCACATCTGCAAAAACGCTATTTTCAAATAAGGTCACATTCATGGATACCAGAAGTTAGGGCTTGAACATATCTTTTGGGGAGACATAATTCTATCCATCATCATTAAGACATTTAGAAACAGTTGTAGAGAGGGAGAGAAATGTCCCAGCATGCCCAGCCCTGTCACAGGCCCGTGGGGACTGGTGAAGATAAACCAATAATGAGAGTACGCTGCAGCATCAGCTGCTCTCCCACTTGCTCCTCTCTGCTCACTGGCATCCTTGGGCAGAGCTGGGGCACCCCAGCCCTCTCCTGCTGCAGGGCAGGTTTCCCTCCCACAAGAACGGAACCTTCTGACCTCTCTTGACTCCTCCTCCCTTCCTGCCTCAGCCTCCATCTCTACCTCCCATTCAGTCCCTTTCTCTGCCCCAAGATACATGAAGAACTCTTGCAGACAGGAGCTGCAGAGCTGGCCCCACAGCACCAGAGATGTCATAGAAGAGCAGAATTGCAGCCCTCCATGGCACATGGGCTACATCTACACTATTTTGTTCAGAGCTCCAAGAAGCAGGTGCATTGGGATTTTCACCAAAGAATGAAAGGAATAAACCCATCTCCTTATTTTTTAATCCCCCAGAAGAAGACTTATTCTCTCCTTTCTGGAATGTCAGAAACAGTGTCATTTTGTCCAGGCTGCGTTGACCTCTTTGCTGGACCCTGGGCATAGGGAGCCCTTGCTGCTTCTCCACCCACCAGTGCTGAGCTCCAGGGGGAGTCTGCCTTGCAGGTCCAAGGTGAGAATATAAACACCGCAATCCCTCTGAAAACTGTCTAGAACCTCCTCCAGGGAGGAAGGGTTGCTCATGGGCTGGCCAGGCTCCCAAACATCATACGCAGCATCCCGGAGCTCCAACTTAACACAGCTTGGGGCAGGTCCTCAAATGACCTTCCGTTTCTTGTCTGCCCATCTGAAAGGACCATTCCATTCCAAACAACATTCCTTTGATAAAAATTGGTTACACACCGTAAACATCAATGAGCCAGGAACATTCTCCAGTGCAACAGGATTCTGATAAAGCAGTCCTATTTTGCAAAACCTTCCAGTGTGAAACATCCTCCCCACAGCAAGCAGGGAAATTCCTGGGATGCCACAACACTGGGCAGAGTGTCCAGGGCCCCAGGGAAGGAGCAGAACGTCTAGAGGTGGAGCTCCCATTGTGGGCAGAGGGACCTGGGTTTTCAATCATCTGTTCATCAATCACTCACTCAACAAATATTTGCCAGACACGTCCCAAGCGCCAGGCTCTGGTGGAGTCACTGGAAACACGGTGTTTCCACATGACTGCAAAAAGCAGCGATGATTTCCTCTCCTCACACAGTCCAGGTTGACAGTCGGGGGCAATGTCCACACGCCTCTCTACCTCACTCGCTCTGTGAGTCTGGATGTATTCTTCCCCTCCAGCCCCCTGGGCCCTCATTCTGTTGGCTTTTCTGTTGTTGCTTTCTGTTTGCAGGTGTCTCTTCTTGAGCCTGTTTCTGGGTCTCGCAGTCTCTATTCTTCAAGTCTCCCCTTGTGTCACCAAGTGCCTCCCAGCCCAGCCACTCCTCTACCTCTCCATCAGTCTGCCTTTCTTCCAATCAATTCATCCCCATTTTTTTTCTCCTTCCCTCTTCTGTTTCTTCTCCTTAAGTGACTGTTGACACAGAACTAAATACATTTTTCTTAGGTTTGTGGAATATGCTTTCACATTCTCTGGTGTTTAGTTCTAAAATTGATTGAAAAATGTTTGTATTCTTCAGTGTTGTCTGATTTTCTTATAACAGTATGTGTAATTCTCTAAAACTGTTTATTAAAATACAATGCCTGTATTAGTCCATTTTCATCCTGCTGTGAAGAAGTACATGAGACAGGGCAATTTATAAAGAAAAAGAGGTTTAATGAATTCATAGTTCCACATGGCTAGGGAGGCCTCACAGTCATGGCAGAAGGCAAAGGAGGAGCAAAGTCACGTCTTACGCGGTGTCAGGCAAAAGAGTGTGTGCAGGAGAACTGCCCTTTATAAAACCATCAGATCTTGTGAGACTTACTCACTATCATGAGGACAGAAAACCCACCCCCATGATTCAATTACCTCCCACTGGGTCCCTCCCATGACACACGGGGATTATGGGAGCTACAATTCAAGAAGAGATTTGGGTGGGGACAAAGCCAAACCATATCAATGCCTGTGGGAAAAAGTGCCCATGAAATGCCAAAAACATGCCATGCAGAGCTCCAAGAATCTCACTTACTGAACACACTTGTGTAGCCACATCTTGGACTAAAAGATGCTTATGTTACCTTTCAATATTCTCCTCCACATGTGTCACCACTGCCCTGACTTCTCTCAGCATGGATTCCTGTCTTTGATAAAAGACCAAATCCCTGGTTTTGTATTTTATGGAAGTGAAATGCAGTCATATTGATTAGTTGGGTCTAGCTTCTACTGTCCAGGGCTTCACTCACTTTGTTGCATTTAGGCATGGACTCTTCATTGTCCTTGTGAGGTGGTAGCCATTGTGGGGCTATCCTGCAATTTACTTTCTCTTCTATTGTTAATAGGTATTAGGGTAGTTTCCATTTGCAGCTGTTACAAATATGCTGTGGTTAAAATTCATGTACATGTCTTTTAATGGCATGTGTTACTGTTATAATCAGGAAAGAAAAAAAGAAAACTATTTCTATTTGGAAAGATGGGGATGGCCAAGTGGGATGTTTTCATAAAAGGACTCTGGAGTAGGAGACAGAACACAAGTCTTCATTCTGGCTTCTCCATTCTCGATTCTACAACTTTGGGCCAATCAGTTAACCTCAGTGAGTTTCAGTTTTCTTATCTATAAAATATGAACAGTAATGCCTGTCATTGGTAGGCATTACTACCTCACAGGGTAACTTTAACAATCAAATGAGATGATGGACATGAGGAAAAAAATTTTTTAAGGTATCATGCAAAAAATAATGGCCAGGTATGGTGACTCATGCCTGTAATCCTAATACTTTGGGAGGCTGAAGCAGGAGGATTTCTTGAGCCCAGGAGTTCAAGACTAGCCTGGGCAACATAGTGAGACCCTGTCTCTATAAAACTAAAATGAAATAAAAATTAGTCAGGCATGATGGCATGCACCTGTAGTCTCAGCTACTTTGGAGGCTGAGGCAGGAGGATCGCTTGAGTCCAAAAGTTCAAGGTTACCATAAGCCATGATCATGCAACTGCACTTTAGCCTGGGCAACAGAGCAAGACTCTGTTTAATAATAATAATAATAATAATAATGTATGGTATTTATTTCTCTTATTAAAGAAAAATTTAACAGCAACAATGTGATGCTCTTGATTTATCTGTTTTAAATTTTGAACTTGTGACTTTCATTAGACATGAGAGCTCCTGAATCCCTGATCCACTGTGGGCCACGAAAGAGAAATGTCTCAAAATGTCCAATCTCCAAAGGTCTATGTTTAGCATGAGCAAGTGGTAACGTGGCCTGTGCCATGTTTTTCCCCTTCCAGGTGGCCCTTGTCTCTCATTAACTGGGGACTCCTGGTCTAGATGAGCAACGGAAAAACCGACCGAATGAGCTGTAAGGGACCTTAGGGGTAGACTCCAGCCCCTCAAGGGAAGCCATGTACCCACAGAGGATGCACAGAAGGCCAGGTCTGGACCTGTCTTCAGACAGCAGCCAGTGCCCCATCCTTTACCTTACACTGCCCAACCTCATATAGCAAGGATCTGATGAGAGTGTGGGTAGGAGACAGGACTCCAAGTCTGACGACCATCAGAGCCAATCTAAGACTCTTCACTCTCCACCAGCATGGATCATCTGTTAGTTTATGGAGTCTGCGGGAGTCCACACACTGGTGAAGATAGGCAGGGCGCCCTCCCACCCAAGTTCTTCCTCCTCATCCGCCCAAAACAAACCTAGTGTCCTGAGGCTCATGCCCTGAAATGTGTTGTTTCCTCAGGCCTTGCCAAGATGGTTTCTACAAAGGGAGACCTTGAGCAACCAGCCCACAGATTCTTTGTGATTACCCACCACACCGGCAGCCCTGCGGTCAGTGCTCTGGGGATACAAAGCTACAGGCTCCCTGCCCTTGGGGCACTCCCACCTGGGTGAGGAGAGAAGTATAGCCTGAATGACAGAGAGTGATATGAGTGAGGAAGGGTCTACAGTGCCAGGGGGCTCTGAGGATGAGCAACATGTGAGAGGGGTTCTGAGGCAAGAGCTCCTGAGAGCTTCCTGGGGAGACAGGGAAATGAGTGAGAGCCTTGAAAACTACATGAAACTGGTGATTCTCAGCCCTGGCTGGACATCACACGTGCCAGGGGAGCTTTCACAAAATGCCAGTGCCTGGAACCCCCCTACTCCATCACAATCACTGACTGTGGGGTCTGGACATCAGTATTCTTCCAAAGCTTCCCAAGTGGTTCTAATGTGCGGCCACACCTGGAACTGAAACTTACTGCACTAGGAAACAGAGACTCAGTGTAGGCTTTCAGCAGCAGAGGGACATGATCAAAGGGCACTCAAGAAACATTTATTGAAGGGAGAGGGCCAAGGCTGAAAAACTACCTATTGGATACTATGCTGACTGGGCAATGAGATCCTGAGAAGTCCAAACCTCAGCATCACACAATATACCTATGTAACAAACCTGCACATGTGCTTCCTGAATCTAAAATAAAATGTTTAGAAGAACATTTAGTGAGCACCTACTCTGGCTATCCAAAGATGAAGAAGATATGGCCTGGACACAACAATATATGTAAGTGCCTGCCCTTGTCCAGCCAACAGATTAGGAGAAAAAACTGGATCCATAAATATGTGTGATGTAAGGGAAGTTATTTCACATAAGTATGAACCAAGTGTTCTAAGGACATTGAAAGTTGCTAGAGAAAGCATTCTTAGAGATATTAGAACTCTTTCCTCAGAGATGTTTAGGAGTTTCCCAAGCAAAGAAAACGGAGGAGAACATTATAAATGGAAGACAGAGTACTACACAGGTGCTGAGTCCTATGGGGACCAGGTGTGCTCAGGGAATATTGGGAGAGGGGGACAGGAGGCTGGAAAGAATGGGGAAGATAAACGCCAAGGGCCTGAATTCTATCTGAGCTCTCAGTATTTGAACAATGAGACAGAGAGGGCAGATCAGAAAAGAGAGAGGAAGGTAGACCAGTGAGAAGCCACGGTAGTGATTCAGATGTAAGGTGATGAAGGGCTGGACCAAGGAATTGACAATGGGAATGAGGAAGGGAGAAACCCAAGAGAGATTTCCTAAAAAGGCAATGGAATTTGGTAACAGAACAGAGATAAAGAAAGAGGGAGAGGTGAAGACGGCTCCACAGTGACTAATTTGAGACAACGGGATAGATAACACAGCAATAGCAAAGACTGAGGACGCTGGGTAGATGACTTAAATTTTGTTTAACTCCAAGACATCCACACGGAGATGTATCCAAAAGGCTAGCAGAAGGACCGAAGTTGGATTGTAGAAGGTGAAGGAGGAAAATATAAGGAGAGAAAGTGGAATATCCAGATACAAACTATATACACCAGGCACTTGGCAGGAGAAGGAAAGAATGGGTGGCACCTGGCAGATCAAGTACCAGCATATTTGCCAGGACTGGCCTGTGTGTGGGTTGAGACCAGAGAAAGGAGGGGGAAACAGGAGTCACTGAGGACATGGTCCGTAAGGCACAGGAGCATGGCATCCAACAGAGGGGGAAGAGTTTGCCTTTAGAGAGGACAGGCATGTCTTTTTATTTTTTTCTTTTTATTTTTTATTTTTTTGAGACAGAGTCTCACTCTGTTGCCCAGGCTGGAGTGCAGTGGCATGATCTGGCTCACTGCAACCTCTGCCTTCTGGGCTGCAGCAATTCTCGTGCCTCAGCCTCCCGAGTAGCTGGGATTACAAACACACCATCACATCTGGCTAATTTTTGGAGATGGGGTTTTGACATGTTGGCCAGGCTGGTCTCGAACTGCTGACCTCAAGTGATGCATCCGCCTCGCCTCGGCCTCCCAAAGTGCTGGGATTAGGCATGAGCCACCACGCCTGATTAGGGCAGGCATTTCTTAATAGAGGTAGAGATGTCTGAGAAAACATTCCCCAGGGCCCAGGTCCTATCTAAAGAGAATAGATCAAAATTATCTAAAATGGGGCTCAGGAAACATTTTCTGTAAAAGGAAAGACAGTAAAATTTTAGGCTTTGTAGGCCCTATGGTGTCTGTCACAACAGCTGCAGAACTCTGCTGCTGCAGCGTAAAAGTGGCCACTGACAACGCGTGAGTGGGTGTGCTGTGTTCTAATAAAGCTTTCGTTTCAAAAACAGGCAGTGATTACTATTGTTAATTTTACATTATGTGAATTTCACCTCAATTAAAACAAAAGCAGGCCATGGGTTTGATTTGACCCATGGGGCTGTAGTTTGCAAACACCTGTTCTATCTAGACAGTGGGGCAAGAAGGGTGAAGGGCAGGAGGGGGAGGAGCACTTGGGGACTTAGAGAAGACAAGGGCTGGGCTGGCTTCCATGGGTCCCAGGAACAGTGACCAGTGAGTGATCTGAGTTCAAATCTGGCTCTGTCACTTCCTAGCTATGGGACTTTCAGTAAATTACTTATTTACTTATCCCGAGCCTCAGTTTCCTCTTCTATAAAATGAGGGAAAAGAGTACCTAACTCATTGCATTGTTCTGAGAATCAAATGAGATAATGAATGTAGGTGGCTAGCATAAGGGTCAATAAAGATTTTCTTATTTAATTTTAGGATTGACTATGAATTGCAAGACCCTAGCTGTTCCTAGGGCTCCAAGCCCTGCCTGGGCTCCCTGATCATGGATCAGCTCTTCTGTGGACTGGCGTCCAGGCAGGGCTTGGAGCCCTAGCAGCCAGAGAGGTGAGACTGGAAAGAAGGGAGGAGTTGGGGCTGGGGTGGGAGGTAAAGGAAGAGGCCCTACTAGTCAGTGGCAGAGAGAACAAAATGTATATCTCCAGATCTACAGAGAAATAGACCCCACAGGTGCAGACACAAACTTCACGCACACATACACACCAAGATGATGCAGCCCATCTCCACCATGCTTAGTAAAACAAGGTTCTGAAGTGCTTTGTCTCCAGCTCATCAACTTGACCCACAGGGACGGGCCTCGCTGCCGTGTGGTGTATTGGACCCCAGTGTGGACCAGTGTGTCTCACTGGCACCAGCACATGAAGCTCTGGTCTGGGACTCCTGCTGCTCACTGCAGAGCCTGGAGCTGATGGAGACAGCTAGTCACGGACTCAGGGCAGCCCAAAGCCCTTCCACCTGTGCTTCTCAAGCTTTAACGAATCACCTGGGGAGGGGGTGCTTAAATGGAAGGGCCCCAAATCTGCATATTAGAAGCATCCCAGATGATTTTTTATTACATCAGTGAGCTGAGGACTACACTTTCAGACACAAGGCTTTACTTCCTCATCTTTCAAGGCAGTCGTATGATGGTACAAGGAGGTCCCCAACTTCCTTCCTGGACTGCGGCTATACGGCAGGGTCCACCCTTATCTCTTATGCTTCCTCATTGCTCATGAGAAAAAGATAATCTGAGGTTGTATTTCTTGGGGTAACATGAGTAATTCTGAAATAAATGTGAGGATGTTCCAAGACACTGGGTTTATCCAGAAAAGCAAAACACCAGTCCAGAGAAGAGCTGATCCAGTGTTCTTCAGCCAGTAAGAAAATGTTATGGGTAATCTCTCTTCTCAGAACACTTCAGTTGAACCATCAAGTGCAGCCTATTCCAAGACCAGTTTGCTCTCATGCTGGCCATCCAAGAGGTCTGTGCCCGATTCTCGCTTCTTCATCCTAGAACACTCTGTTGCTAGCACCTACAAACTGAGCTTCAGGCTGCTAGGGAAGCGGTTGCTGTCATCTAGTATCACAGTTTGTCTGAATCAAGCAAAATAGCTTTGCACATGTAGACATTTAATACATACTTAGTGAGTGACGGAACAAATCCATGATGGGTTATACAGGCTGACAGCATGTCAAGAATACTTAAAACCATAAATTGAGATGATTGCTTACAGAAGATACACCTCTACTCCTGCAGATTCAGTTGATTGGGCAAAAAGACCAACACAGATCATGAATAAATGACAGTGTAGGAACCTAAACTACAAAGTCATCCACTACACACACACACACACACACACACACACTCAATTTATCAAAATGTATATACAGTCATGTGGCATTTAATGACAATGATATGTTCTGAGAAATGTATCCTTAGGCAATTGTGGTGTTGTTTGAGCATCATAGAGTGTACTCACACAAACCCAGAAGGTACTGCCTACTATGCACCTAGGCTGTATGTCATAGGCTACTATTCCTATGCCACAAACCTATACACCATGTTACTGTACTGAATACCGTAGACTACTGTAACCAATGGTAGTCGTTTATCTAAACATGGAAAAGGTGCAGCAAAATACAGTATAAAAGATCTGAAAAGGTACATCTGTACAGGGCACTTATGGTAAATGGATCTTGCAGGACTGGAAGTTGCTCTGGGCGAGTCAGTGAGTGAGAGGTGGGTGAATGTGAAGGCCTGGGACACTCTTGTGCATGACTGTAGACTTCATGTAGTCACTGTGTTTAGGCTACACTAAATTTATAAAAATATTTTTCTTTCTTCAATAATAAATTAACCTTAATGTAACATTTTTACTTTATAAACTTAATTTTTTTAACTTAACTTTTTGTCTCTTTTGTATTGACATTTAGCTGAAACACAAACACATTGTATTATACAAAAAGATGTTCTTTCTTTATATCCTTTACATCCTTATTCTATATTTTCTGCTTTTTTCTACTTTTCTATTATTTTTCTAATTTTCTAATTTTTTTCCACTTTTAAAATTTTTTTACTTGTTTTTACTTTTTAAACTATTTTGTTAAAAACAAAGATACACACATTAGCCTAGATCTACACAGGGTCAGGATCATCAGTATCACCGTCTTCCACCTCCACATCTTGCCCCACTGGAGGGTCTTCAGGGCCAATAACACACTTGGAGCTGCCATCTCCTGTGATAACAATGCCTTCTTCTAGAATACCTCCTGAATGACCTGCCTGAGGCTGTTTTACAATTAACTCTTTTTTTTTTTTAAATCTGGAAATACCAGATTCGGTTTACTTTAAATTTTAAAAAGAGATTTTAGCAGATTTAATTTTTCTTTTTTCTACACCACTTAACTCTTTTTTAATAATTAGCAGGTGTACACCCTAAAATAACAATAAAAAGGTTGAGTGTGGTGGCTCACACCTGTAATCCCAGCACTTTGGGAGGCCAAGGAGGGCAGATTACTTGAGGTCAGGAGTTCAAGACCAGCCTGGCCAACATGGTGAAACCCTGTCTTTATTAAAAACACAAAACAAAATTAGCTGGGTGTAGTGGTGCATGCCTGTAATCCCAGCTACTTGGGAAGCTGAGGTAGGAGGATCGCTTGAACCCGAGAGGCAGAGGTTATAGTAAGCCGAGATCGTGCCACTGCACTCCACCCTGGGTGATGGAGCAAGACTCTGTCTCAAACAAAATGAAAAATAAAAAATAAACTAATAAAAAATATATATATACTAAATATATATGTATACTAAATATATAAACCAGTAACATGGTTGCTTATTATCAAGTATTATGTATTGTATATAATTGTATTAATATGTGCTATACTTTTATACAACTGGCAGTTAAGTAGGTTTGTTTACACCAGCATCACCACAAACACATGAGTAATGTGTTATGACATTATAATGGCTATAACATCACTAGGTGATAGGAATTTTCTTATACAATCTTATGGGACCACTGTCATATATGTGTTCTGTCATTGACCCAAATGTCATCATGTGGCATAAGACTGCATCTAAATGAATGTTGTTCCTTCCAAATCAGCCCCTTGGGAAGCCTCACAGAATTATTCCAGTGACACAGTCAGTCCTCAAAATGTGCTACGTGGGTATCTCATCTTTGGAATTTGCCTCAAGAGTTGGTTTACTTTATGGTCACACCTCATTTTTGACCCAAAGAAGGTGATTTAGCTTGATCAGTCCCCTTATTCCCAGGCTTGGTTCCAAATGATTTCTGGTCCTTCTAGGAATCAAAAGAACTCTCAAAGGATAAAAATTTATCATTCATTAGAATATTCAAAGACTCTGAAGAGAGTACCAAAAATGGAATCCCAAGCATGATTTGAAGAATGGCAGAATTGTTGGCTGGAGTGTATGATTCACCACAGGAGACAGAGCTCTGAAGGCACAAACTTAGTCAAGTCAGGAGACTCACTCATTTGCCCTTAATAAGGAACCTCATCCAGTTTTCTCATCCAGCAGCATGGTGGCAGGAACTGGCTAGATGCCCACCAAACACAGTCCTCTTCTTCCTGAGCACACAGCCGCTCTGTAACTCCCAGACTGACTTTCAGTTTGACAGATTATGTGTCTACTTCTGGCCAACTGAATGCAGGAAGTGACAGGAGCCCTTTCAGCCTTGGCCCCTAAAACCTTTCTGGGTTCCTCCATGTGTCCCTCTTCTTTCACCTGCCAGCTGGGTGCTGAGAATTCAGGGAAAGACTCTGAGGTCACAGAAGATGTTCAAGCCATGCAACTGAAGGAGGTCAGGTCCCTGAATGACAGTGTAAAGAAAAACTTCTCATTCCCTTCTGACTTGCACTGGACTGTAACATGAACTAGGAATAAATTTATAGTGTTCAGTCACAGCAATGTGGGGGCTGTTTGTTACAGCAGCAAGTCTGGCCTGACTGACACAGACACACAGAGTTACACTGAGTTGCCTATGTGAGAAGCAGCTTAAGTAGAATAGAAATTGACACTGCCATTTGGAGCATTTATCCTTATGACTTTCAGTTTGGGGTTCATATTTGAAGCCAGTGTTGTTTTCTCCATCGTCAGCCTCTTAATACATATGGTATATGTCACATCACACAGATCAGCACTTGTCAAGCCCTCCTGCTGGCTGCTGGGGCATGACTGCTAATTCTTTGAAATGCCACCTGCCCTCAGAGCTCCCCAAAGTGAATCTGATGTATACCACATGGCCCATATTTTAAGCCAGGCTTCACATTTGGTGAGTTCAACCTTCTCTAACAGAAACAGGAAAGTGCACACATATACACATGCACTGGTGTATGTTATTTAAAACAAGATAAAACAGAAAAAACAAACCCAGGCTTTCCAATGTTTTAGAGACTGTCATTTAGAGAATCATTCTGCATCTTTTAGAAGGTGGCTGTGTCCCCCTTCACGCCAATGAATGGTGGTGAGCCTGCGTCCTCCACTTACCTTTGGCTGGTTGGAGGTTGGGAACGGGGAGCTGGTGCCAGCCGTGATGCTGCAGAATGGGCTGCATTCCCGGAAGCACAGCCAGCTGGAGACCCCTGACGCTGGTGGGCCTTTCTCACCATCTGCTTTGCCTTCTACTTGAATGTGGCCTTCTTCCCAAGAAGAGTGCCTTATCAAGAGTCAGGGGCTTAAGCCTCTCCTTCCTGCCTCAAGCTGACAAACTGGCACCTGTTTCTGCTGTGAGCCTCCCCAAAGGAGCCCAGGTACATCTCCAAGATGCAGGACTGCTCAGCAGTATTTGGTGAGCACAGATTTCTGCAATCCCCCTGCCGATTGAGAAGTGCAAGCAATGTAGAAAAATCTCCAGCCCACACACTTCCACAGCGGATCCTCTCCTCTCAGACGTCTATGAGGACCTCAAAGAGATAAGACAGAGCAAGGCGTGAGTTGTTTACTCTCGGGTAAGCCACGGTTCAAAAGAACTGGAGAGCAAGGTAGGTTTTAAGTAACATTTCCAGCCAGGTGCAATGACTCACGCCTGTAATCCCAACACTTTGGGAGGATGAGGTAGGTGGATCGCCCGAGCCCAGGAGTTCGAGACCAGCCTGGGCAACAGAGTAAGACCCTGTCTCTACAAGAATAAAAAATTTTTTTAAGTTACCTGAGTATGGTAGTGAGTGTCTGTGGTCCCAGCTACTCAGAAGGCTGAGGCGGGAGGATCGCTTGAGCTTGGAAGATTGAGGCTGCAGGGAACTATGACTGTGCCACTGCACTCCAGTCTAGGTGACAGGGTGGGCTCCTGTCTCTAAATAAATAAAATAAAATAAAAAATTTCCAAGGCTCTGGGAAGGGAGGGAGAAGGCTGGGCAGAGGAGAGATACAGGGTAGTGGCCAAATAAATTTGATAGGCCAAGGGGGTGGCTGGGTGGGGCGGTGGGCAGAGCTGAAATGGCAGTTGAGCGGCAGCTCTGCAGCTTCTCCTCTCTGATTTGGGCTTGCAGGTTTCCTGGTGCTGGCTAGTGAGGATGTGCCGCTGTGTCTGTGTCTCACGCGATACCGCATGACCTGCTGAAGCAGAACCCCACTGTGCTCCGAAATTCCAGGTGAGCAGGTGCCAAGACACACTGCAGTTTTCATGGCTTTTTGTTTTTTTCTTATAGTGTTGCCTACAGTAGGTGGCATGGAATGAGCAGGGGTGGTAGGAGAATATTCTTGAGATGCTCCTCCACATCCCCCACCAACACCCCGTCTTTATCTCCTCCAAAACAATGTGTCTCACTGTTTTAGTACTCACAACTCCACGTGGAGGAAGGTAGGATTGTAATTCCCACATTACAGAGAAGGGAACCAAAGCTCGGAGATTAAGAAGCCCTCCCAAGGCCACAGAGCTAGTAAGTGCCACAGCCAAGATGGAAACCAGAGATTTTCTTTCCCAATTCCCATGAATTTGCAGCTACACCAATCTCCGTCTCAGGTGACCTCACTTGAAAGTAAAAGGCAGGAACAAGAGGCCTGGGCTGCAGGTAGGCCGGCCCTCTCCTGCCTGGGGCCCTCTGCCCCGTGTGTCTGTCCATCTCATTCTCTTGGTTCAGAAGCCTTGCCATGTCCTCTCACCAACCTGGTTCGAAACTCGCTTCCTCCAAGAAGTCTCCTGGGTTTCTCCCTCACTGGTTGTCTCCCCGGCACTTGTGGATTCATCTTATAGCATGTTGCTTGGCTGCGTGCTGTATGCTTTGTGGTTACGCTCCAGCCATTTCCCGCATGCCCCCAAGTCACATATGGCAGGCAGAAGGATGCCCCTCCAAAAATGGTCTGGTCCTAATCCCCAAAGCCTGTGAAGATATCACTTACAGGACAAAAAGGACTGAGCAGCTTTGATTACATTAAGGATCTTGAGACGGGGAGACTGTGCTGGATTAGCCAGGTGGGCCCAATCTAATCACAAGGGTCCTTCAAGGCAGAAGAGGGAGGCAGGAGAGCCGGAGAAGGAGGTGAGATGGCAGAAGCAGAGGCCGGAGGAGATGTGCTTGCTGCCTGCTGGAGCTGGAGATGCAAGGGCCCCGATCAAGGAAGGCAGACACCCTAGAAGCTGGAGAAAGAAAGGAGCCGACCACCCCGCAGAGCCTGCAGCAGGAGCCCAGCTCTGCCGACGCCTCGATTCTAGCCGGTGAGACCCATTTCAGCCTTCTGACCTCTAGAACTGTAAGATAACAAATCTGTGTTGCTTTAAGCCACTACACGTGTACACGTTTGTTGTAGCAGTCACAGGAAAGTAACACTGCAGGGCTGGGTGTACTGCTCACTTGGTTCCTGTCTCTACTCTCCCTCAAGACCACTTCCTATGCCACTGGAGCTCAGCATACACTGGGGGCTCCGAGAACCGCAAGTGACTGGCCCCTGCCCCTCCAGGGGTCTGGGCTGGCTCCTCAGCCTCTCCTCCCACTGGCCTAGTCTCAGGGTGGAAAGCTCCCGCTGGCCCTCCCCCCATTCTCCAGTGTAGCAAGGAGAGCAGAAACAGGAACCAACCAATGTGTCAGGGAAAGAGGGGATCAGAAGCTGGATTTTTCCTGAACCTGGATCATGCAAATTCATTTTAAAAATAAAACCCTGTAACATTTACAGGATTGATTTTTGCTCTCACTCTCCAGCCTCCCTCCTCATTCTCTAGGCTCACAGGGTGGCCTGCAAGCCCCTTCAGGATCCGACTTTGCCTACCTCTCCTGCCTCAGGCTGCCGCAGCCCATAGGCTCCTGAAAGCCTAAATTATGGCCAGTCCCCACACACTGTGTCTCATCTCCTTGCCTTTGATCACACTGTCCCCTCTGTGTAGATGCCCAGCCGTCCTCTCTGCAGCTAACTGCTTGGGTGTGGGTCATTTACCTCCTCCTCCAGGGAACCCTCCCTGACCATTGTCAGAGTGGGCTAGGGGCTCCTTTGCCCACCCATGGACCCTGGCTCTGCCGCTCTCTCCACTGTCACCACACTGGACTCCTTTCTTCAGTCCTCACTTCCCTCCTCTACTTATGGAGAGGATGGAACTCCCACCCAACTCCCTTCCTCCATGACAAAGAAGAGGGAACACTTTGTCCCCTGCTCCACCTCTGCCATCCTGTATTTCCTCCTCCCCACGGTGGGGGGCGATCTGATTGGTCACTGCCTGGACCACCCTGCATTGGTAGGCAGGGCCCTGAGCTGAAAGGTAATGTGTGGCCACCACATGGTCTCCGTCCATCTGTCACTGGGTGATGAGACCAGCTGCCCTCATCACCCAGATGGGCATTCTTTCTCTTGGTGCCAGCTTCTCATCCATCCTCATGGGGTCTCTGGATTCTTAGACTTAAGAGGAATAAAGGTAGACTCTAGAGGACCTGTGTCAACCCTCTGATCTCGACTGCATTCTCCACTACAGCTCTTAACAAAAACTGTGCACCCTCTTCCTGGTATTAATACATTAACAGACACATTGTTTCCCATCCCCTCAGTCGAAAACCTAGAGAGAAGGAAGGATGATGGAATCCTGGACCTGAAACTCCCACACTAATTTATCATTGTGCAGGATACCCCCTATTGTATAGGTGAGAGGACTTGTTAGCATGACTCCCGGAAACAGCTGAGAAAATCACCGCCGTTCTGGTTCATCACCCGAGTTTAAGAATGCTCTGGCATTGGGCTGTACTCATCCTTAAGGTCTAAGGGTGGTGGCTGGGGAGTCTGCTTTTACCTGCATGGCCTATGATCATATTTTTACATGATAGAGCTCTGAGACTGGTGAGGTGTATCTGACTCAGATGAGATGGTTTCAGGCACCCATCTACAAAGTTATGAGTACAGTTGCTCCAGCCTTGGATGGATGGGTGGATGGAATGATGGATGGATGGATGGGTAGGTCAATGGGTAGGTGGGTGGGTGGGTAGATGGATCATTGGATGAGTCAATCTATAGACTGTTTGCTCTGAAGGGAGACATTCATGGGCCCAGAAGGTCTGTTACAGCACTCACTCATTCAGACGTTCTCACCTACAACTGTGGACTTCTTGGTAAAATTCAGGCCAGGAATCTGCCCCTCTCCCTATCTTAGAAAATGCTGCTGGTCTCACTGTCACATATACTGGCTGTACTGACATTTTGGGGGCATCCTTTACATAAGAATGATCCAATGACACGCATGTTTTGTCTTTCTGACAACCTGTACTTACTACTGACCTCTGTCAATATACAGGTTATTTATAATCCCTCTTAATGTGCCAGCTCAGATCCTCTCTGCTCCACCCATCTCTGGGGTAAGGCCTTGTTCCATCTCAGCCGCCACTGGAACCAGTTCTGGTGGGCTGCAGCAAGTGTCTTCTTGCTGCAGCCTGCTAAGCACTCACGTTGTACAGGTCACAATGGCAGGGTGGCTGGTGCCCACCCAGAGCTAACTTTTGCTTATGGGAAGCAGAAGCCAGTAGATGAATTCTGATCCCTTCCTACCCCTAGGGTTCCTGTGGTTTCTCAGCAGAGTCCTTTGAGGTGAAGCATCATTTGCATGTGATACTAAGTGGTTGCTAGCCCTCCTCCCCTGCTTTACCCCTCTTTCCTCTCATCCTGCTTCCCTGGCTGCACTCTCCAATCAAGGGATAGCTCATAAGCCTCCACTTTCTGAGAAACCCAGGCTAAGACCTGGTTACTATTACTATTTTCACAATCTAGCTGGAGTGAAATACAAGATTTTTGGACCTGATTAGAAAGTCAGCCTGTGTAGCACCTGCCTCCTACACTAGACTGGGCCGTTTATTTTGGTGGTCCCCAATGTGGAAAATAATGTTTGAATTCTTTATCATGCTCCATTCTTCTCTTATTCTTTTCCATAAAATCAATCACATTAGGAGGACGCTCTTCCTGGATACTTGGATATTCTACGGCATTTGGTTTTTAAGCTTGGTACCATCTTTTTCAGACTACTGGTTTTCAAACTCAGTATTCTCCTTTTCAGAGTGCTTACTTTCTTAAGTGTATAATTCAATGAGTTTAATAAGTGGATATAATCATAAAACCACCACCAAAATCAAGTTATAGAATAATTTCTCCAGCCAGGTGCAATGGCTCATGCTTGTAATCTCAGCACTTTGGGAGGCTGAGGTGGGAGGATCACTTGAGGTCATGAGTTCGAGACCAGCCTGGCCAACATGGTGAAACCCTGTCTCCACTAAAAATACAAAAATCAGCTGGGCGTGGTGGTGCACACCTGTAATGCCAGCTACTCGGGAGGCTCAGGCAGGAGAATCACTTGAACCCGTAAGGCAGAGGTCGCAGTGAGCCGAGATCATGCCACTACACTCCAGCCTGGGTGACAAAGTAAGACTCCATCTCAAAAAAAAAAAAAAAAGAAGAAGAAGAAGAAGAATTTCCTCACCACAAAAAGTTATGTCATGCCCTTGGCAATCGATCCCCTCCCAGACCCAGACCCAGCTTTCTGTCAATTGTGCTACTGCCTTTCCTGGAGGTCAAATAAAACTTCAAGTATTTTATCTTTTGTGCCTGGCTTCCTTTACTTACCCAGTGCTTTAAAATTCAGCTACATGGTTTCCTGTGTCAGTATTTTAATACTCACTAGGATTCCATTGCATGGATGCAACAGGATGTTGATTCATTCTTGTCAATACAGAGTTGGGTCATTTCTACTTTCTGGTTATTTTACATAAAGCTACAATAACATTGCTTGTTAATAACATTGCTTGTTACCTCTGGACTGGACGAGCTGGACTTCCAGGCAGTCCTGGATAGAGATGAGCCTGGGGGCAGGAAAGGCCAGGACCTGAAGACAACTGGCAGCCACAAGACTAGAGCTCCAGCTTCTTTTTGAAAAGATTTCTCTTGGCTGCCACACAAGAATGATACCTTGGCCAGGGTGGCATCAACATGAAAGGGGATATACTTGGCACTACAGCAATTCCAGTTGCTCTTCCAGCCCTCAGTCTCCAGGTCCACTCAATGACAAGGAGCAGAAATAGATATATTAAGATTAGTGATGGCCAAGTGGGATGGCTCATACCTGTAATCCCAGCACTTAGTGAGGCTGAGGCAGGAGGATTACTTGAGCCTAGAAATTTGAGACCAGCATGGCAACATGGCAAAATCCCATCTTTACAAAAATTACAAAGATTAGCTGGGTATGCTGGTGCACTCCCAGCTACTTGGGAGGCTGAGGCGGGAGGATGGCTGGAGCCCAAGAGGTTGACGCTGCAGTGAGCTGTACTCTAGCCTGGGAGACAGAGTAAGACCATGTCTCAAAGGCCAAAAAAAAAAAAAAAAAAAAAAAAAGATTAGTCATAACAGCACAAAAGGAAAGGAGCAGACACGATAAGCATCTGTCCACTGAAAAGTCAGGGCCAGTTGCTGTGATTACCTCGAGCCCTCAGGACACAGATTTAAGAACTGACCCAGAGGTCTTGAAATGGAGAGAATCAAGCTTAGTCTAGACGGACACCATCAGAGATGTCAGCTTTAAGCATTTATCACAGTTACCAGTTTACATTTTTGTAATTTTTTTTATAAATGCTTGTTTCCTAGTAGAATATCATTCCACTTGTATCCTACAGTCAGTGACATCTGATTACTGGTTTCTAGACTTTCGAGACCAGTCTCCTGGGCAGGTGCTAGAGACAGCCTCTTTGCAACACTGCTGAGGAGTGTGGGACATCCTCTAAACAAGAGACCTTATTCCTGCTGCTCCAGGAACTACTAGAGGCTGTCACAACAACTATGGTCCCTCAGGCTGAGCTCTAGGCCCAATATGTAGTCATGATATCTAGGCCACAAGATTTGGCCCACAGAGCTCTGTACCCTTTCCAGGAAGCTCTTGGGCAACAATGCAAATGAGACCACACCTGAATTTTGACCTATTCCCTACCATTCTGCTGTCCTCTCTGAAGCAAAGTCAGGACTCCCCACAAAAGCCTTCCCTTCCCTATTAAACTATTGCTAGTAAATGACTGTGACAAAGCACCAACTGAAGCACACGCCTTGGGAGCACAGGTGGCTCCTGCACTTGGTGCTTAAGGCCAGCAGTGCCTGATTCTATTCTCAATCCATCCCATGCAATGAGCAGAAACTCCAGTATTGAAGTGGCTTAAACTCTTTGTCACACAATCCAGGGCAGTGTAAGGCAGGCAACTCCTGAGCTAGAAGAGTTGGAAACTCGATGAGTCTCATATAGGCATCATGTGTGGAGCCAACAATATCCACAAGAAAGGGCAACCATCTCTGAAAGCCCTGAGACCCCATCTCAGGTGCTCTTGGCCAAGGTTGTATCATGTCCTTACCTAACCTGTCAATGGGGAGGCAATAAGGGCCCCCAAAGGGCTTAACAGTGGTTACTTTTTTTAGCTTGTTATATAGAATTCAAAAAAGCAGATTCAGTAAAGGTTCTGTGATAGGCTGAAAAAGGACCCCCCAAAAGACCCACATCCTATTCCCTGGAACCTGTGAATGTTTCCTCATTTGGCAAAGCCTTTGCAGATGCGATTAAAGTACGGCTCTTGACATGTGGAGATGATCCTGGATCATCTGGGTGGTCCCTGAATGCAATCACATGTATCCTTACAGAAAGGAGACAGAGGTAGACTTCATACAAACAGAAGAGAGGGTGATGTAAAGACAGAACAGCAAGATTTGAAAATGTTGGCCTTAAAGATTTGGGTGATATGATCACAAGCCACCAGAAGCTGGAAGAGGCAGGGAATAAATCCCTCGTGGAGCCTCTGAAGGGAGCTTGGTCCTGCTGGCACCTTGATTTCATCTAAGTGTTACTGATTTCAGACGTCTGGCCTCCAGAACTGTGAAAGAATAAATTTCTGTTGTTTTTAAGCCATCCAATTTGTGTAATTTGGTATAGTAGCCATAGGAAACTAGAACAGCTTCTTTTTAAAAAGGGCCTGGGTAATATACCAAAAAAATTAGCCAGGCGTGGGGGTGTGTACCTGTAGTCTCAGCTACTTAGGAAGCTGAAGTGGGAGGGTCGTTTGAGCCTAGGAGGTGGAGGCTGCAGTGAGCTATGATCATGCCACTGCACTCCAGTCTGGATGACAGAGTGAGACTCTGTCTCAGAAATAAATACAAAGGTCCTCCAAGGTCACCCAACTTAGCCCTTCATGGCTACAATCTGTCTTTTTCAGCATTTCTCCTTCCTACATGCCTACTGCCAATTCAGACTCTGCTTTCTAATGATGCTCAGAAATCTGGTATCTAACCAAAGCCGGATTGCGAGAACAGTAACCATAAATCAAACCTCATCTTCCAGGAGAGAACGTTAGGATCTAGCTGACCCTTCATCCTGACCTTCCCAGCCCTCACCCACGCTAAGCCCCTTCCATTCAACAGCTCAGTGTTTCTCAAAATGCGGTCCAAGGATTGCCTGCATTGAATCACCTGAGGCATTTGTTAAAGATGTAAAGTCTAGGACTCCATCCCAGACTTGCCAAATAAAAAGTTTAGGGGTGAGGTGCAGAAATCTGCACTTTTTTTTTTTTTTTCTGAGATGGAGTTTCGCTTTTGTTGCCCAGGCTGGGGTACAGTGGCACGACCTCAGCTCACTGCAACCTCTGCCTTCCAGATTCAAGCAATTCTCCTGCCTCAACCTCACAAGTAGCTGGGATTACAGGTGCCCGCCATCACGCCCAGCTAATTTTTTGTATTTTTAGTAGAAACGGGGTTTCACCACGTTGGTCAGGCTGGTCTCAAACTCCTGACCTGAGGTGATCCACCCACCTCAGCCTCCCAAAGTGCTGGGATTATAGGCCTGAACAACCAATGCCCGGCCTGAAATCTGCACTTTTGACAAGACTCCCAGGTGATTGTTAGCACACTGACTCATGAGAACTTCCACCATAGAAGGAGCCAGAAGTGATCCAACAATACTTCCCTCTGTGGCTCGATGGCAAAGCGTCTGGCCCTGGGCCAAGTGCTAAATTTTCCTGGGGAAAGCTACTGCCACAGTCCCTGGTACTGGGTGCTTGTGATGAATGTCAGGCAGAGCTCATAAGGAAACCAAAAGAGTACTGTCCCCTCATGTCTTTCATGCTGCAAAACAGCTGCAAAGGCATTCCAGGGGTTGAGGACCACAGATTCTTTTGAGAACATGAGTCACCATTAGGCAATTCATATTAACTCTTTAATTAGAAAGACCCTCACTAAACAATAGTAGTTTACAAATGCATGTACCTTTTGATCCTGCAATTCCACTTTTGGGAATTTATCCTAGAGATACACTTTATGCTTGTACATTTGTACAAGATTATTCGCTGCAGAGCTGATTGTCATTGCAAAAGATTGGAAAGAATCCAAACGCTCATCATTGTAGAAGTGGTGACATAAATTATAACACATTTATACAATGAAGAAAAATGAAGAAATGGCATATGAATTGATATGAAATGTCTCCAAGATAGATTGTTAAGGGAAGAAAGGTGCAGAACACGTGTATGACATGCTAACTTTTGTGTATAAAGAGAACATGTGAGACCCTACATTCCTATTTTTGCTTGTGTGTCCATAAAGAAATGCTGGATGTATGGATGAGAACAGTGGTTACCTCTAGGCCAGGGTAGACAGGAACTGAGCAGGTGGAGAACAAGGATTGGAGGGAGACTTTTCACTCTATACATAATTATAACTTTTGGGTTTGGAACCATGTGAGTGTATTATTTATTCAAAAAATAAATAATACAATAAAATATAAAACATACATTTATTGTGGCCCTCTGCACAGGCAACCTGGTTGTGGGTCAGTTCTAGTTCTCCACACCTGGGAGTTTTGGTGTCCTCTGCTAGTTTTAGTGGCTGTGTAGAGCTTTTCAGACTGGGTCTTAGGTTGCAGAGGCTAGCACCATTCCTGATGTCACCCTGGGTGAGATGTGGTCCTCAGAATGCAGATTTCCTTTTTTGTCTTTCTTTCTCCTTCTTCCACATGTTCTAAGAAAACGTAGACTTCTGGCCAGGTGTGGTGGCTCACGCCTGTAATCCCAGCACTTTGGGAGGCTGAGGTGGGTGGATCACGAGGTCAGGAGTTCAAGACCAGCCTGGCCAACATGGTGAAACCCTGCTTCTACTAAAAATACAAAAAATAGCTGGGTGTGGTGGTGCATGCCTGTAATCCCAGCTACTCAGGAGGCTGAGGCAGGAGAATCTCTTGAACCCGGGAGGCGGAGGTTGCAGTGAGCCAAGATTGTGCCACTGGACTCCAGCCTGGGTGACAGGGCAAGACTCTGTCTCCAAAAAAAAAAAAGAAAGAAAATGTAGATTTCCATTGTCCAAAGTGACAGTGGAAGGATGGGCCTTGAGTTTCTCAGGGAGGAGAAGCAGCCCCACGAAGGTTCCGGGCTTGGGTCCACTGTGCGTGGGACCGCTCCAAAAGAGGAAGGTCCCAGCGCTGCATCTAGTAGGGAGGCATAGGCTGCTCCCGGCTCATGAGGGAGGAGTGGTGGTAGCGATCCCGAGTGGCAAAGTCTGCGTTCTCCTGGGTGAGCTGAGTCATCTCCATGTCAACCTTAGCCAGGGATGGCGCCAAGATGATCTGCTCCTGAGGGGACCGCAAGCTCCTGCAGTGAGAGAGACACAGAGGATGGTGAGGAGGACAGAACAGAGACTGAACAGTAGAGGTGAGTCTACTGGGCATAGAGAAATTATTTGTAAACACACATACATTTAAATGTTTAAAACATAACTGTTAAAAGGTATATGTACAAGAATATATGAACTCAAAGCACGAGAAATACAAAGTATCAAATAAAATAAAGAGAGAGAGAGAGTGTGTGATATTTACCCTCCCTAAGTAGAAAGTATAAAGCTGTACCTACCTGATAGGAAATAACTGACAAAGAGAGGTTTTGCCTTCCAAATGGTATCATGCTGGGGCTCTGTAGCTTTTCTTTGCTTTTTTTGTCAAAAATAATGGAATGGAGAGGCTGGAACATTGACAAGAGTGGAAAGAGAAAACTTCTCGTAGATGTATTGAAAATAAAGTTGAATAAGGAATGATTTCAAGAGCTAAGGCTCACACAGCAAGCAGCTAAGAGGGACTGCAAAGACTTTTGACACCAAGGTGGCCTCAAGTGAAGAACAAGTCCCATATGGATCCCATTGTCACTGGAGTCTCTGCATATAGTTTTGGTTGGGGTAAACTGGGAAAGAAAAATGTTAGGGATGCATAGGGAAAGTGCTAAGAGGAAGAAAGGAGTGAGGAAAGCTCAGCTTGGCTGTCCGGGCAGCTGCTACAGAAGGCAGACCCAGTCACAGCTCTGTCCCTAATCAGCTAGGTGGCCTCCGGAAGCCTCTTTACCTCCTCGTGTCTCTATTTTCTCATCTTCCGGGGTCTCTTCCAGTTCCTATAGTCTGTGTTAGGTCCTTAAGTCATAACTTAGACATGGATTTCCTCTTAAAATTTTTACTCTAAAAGAATCATCTACTTTATGAATAGTAAGCTTTAATTGTTTGAATATGGAATATATTTGAGAGTTGCGAAAAGGTAGAAATCTAATGTTATAGATCTGTGGAACTTAAACAGAAAGTTTCAATGGATTGTGGCCAAAGGTCCTGCTATAGAAGTTCAGATTACATGACTACATTACAGCCAGTTGTTCAGAACATATATAAATTACATAGGTCTCTGAGGGTTCTTGAGAACTGAATTAACTTCTATAAAGTCTGAATCTCCAAAAAGGTTAGGAGGTGACAAAAATGTCATACCAGTCAACATGTAAGTGTTTTTGCTAATGCTTTTGTTTTGATTTTTAGGTGAAACCATTACATTCTTCTGAGTCTGGAGAAATAAAATACTTCCCTCTCTAGTCTAGAATGACTGTCAAATCCTCATTTGGACAGTTGCTAGTGCTTCAAGAAAGAAAGCCCTCTCAACGACAGGCTCAACTTCACAGAGTTCACAGGAATTGTAGGCATAATGGAGGAAGTAACCTAGCCAAATTCTTCTGCCAAAACACACTCTACATTCTTCTTCTTCTTTGGTTTTGAAGAGCATTTTGGGGGTTATAGTTGGGGATTGGGAGGGGAACTTAAAACTACAAAGCAGAAACACAGCTACCAATCTCTATTTTTTTTTTATTTTGTCTTATTTTGATTATTTGAGACAGTCTCATTCTATTGCCCAGGCTGGAGTGCAGTGGTTGATCTCAACTTACTGCAACCTCTGCCTCCCAGGTTCAAGCAATTCTCATGCTTGAACAGGTGTGCACCACCATGCCCAGCTAACTTTTGCAGTTTTAGTAGAGATGGTGTTTTGCCATGTTGCTGAGGCTGGTCTCAATCTCCTGGCCTAAGTGATCCACCTGCCTCAGCCTGCCAAAGTGCTGGGATTACAGGTATGAGCCAGTGCATCTGGCCAATCTCTATTTTAAAATAAATCAGCATTTTTGGGTTTTTTTGTTCTTGTTTTTTTTTTGGAGACAGGGTCTCACTCTATTGCTCAGACTGAAGTGCAATGTTGTGATCTCAGCTTACTGCACCGTCTGCCTCCCGGGTTCAAGCGATTCTCCTGCCTCAGCCTCCCCAGTACCTGGGACTATAGGCACCTGTCACCATGCCTGGTGACAGGGTTTTGCCATGTTGGCCAGGCTGGTCTTGAACTCCTGACCTCAGGTGATCTATCCGCCTCAGCCTCTCAAAGTCCTGGGGTTACATGTGTGAGCCACTGCACCCAGCCTTTGTTGGTCCTTTCACCCTCCTGAATAACCATCCCAAAATATCACCCAGCAGCCATGGTGAGGCCAATAAGTTTGATGTTGATTTAGCTGAGGCCTCTGCCGCCCACCTCACAGCCTACAGAGCCTGGTTTTGTGTTATGAATGGTGTGGACTGATTCTACTCCAACCAAAGTACTGTCCTTTTCTAAGAATAATCTCCCCCTAGTACATTCTTCTTTCTACATAGCACTGCTGTGGCCTCCAAGGTGAAATCCTAGGAATTCGGAGTACAACATAAGGAACGGTGACCTTCCATGGCATTTTTAGGCTTTAAAACCAGAAATGACTAAAAATATTCCTGTAAATCAGGCAAGGCAAAATAGTCTCACCCACACACCACTTGCAGCTCCAGAATCTGTAGGCAGCTTTTACACAGAATCTATTTCCATTTAAACTCTACTCTTTCTCAGGACTGGGTTGTAGGGGAGAAGAGATCAGTGAAGATGTGTTGTGACCTGGCTCACCCAACCTTGTGCATCAGACAGGACAAGAGGCAGAGAGATCACTCACCCTCCCTACAGCTCCACAAGGGACATTGAGCCCAGATGGCCCAAGTAAGCAGATGACAGCATGCTCCCCATGCACCCCAGCCTCCATCCCTGGGCCCTCTCCCTGTTGGTTTCTATAGCCCTTCTTGTCATCCCAAGCTCCAGCAGGAAGGCTTTATCTCTTGTGCCATCTTGAATAGATGGCAATGTTCGTGAAGAGTTGTCTTCAAAAGGATTCTTGGGAATGGAGAGTGTTTAATGGGTGTGGTGATGATAGCACAGCAATGTGAATGTCCTTAATGCCACTGAACTGCACACTGCACATAAACATGGCTAGGATGGTACATCTCATGTTACATGTATTTCACTTTTTTTTTTTTTTTTTTGAGATAGAGTCTCGCTCTGTCACCCAGGCTGGAATGCAGTGGCGCGATCTCAGCTCACTGCAAGCTCTGCCTCCTGGGTTCACGCCATTCTCCTGCCTCAGCCTCCCGAGCAGCTGGGACTACAGGTGCCCGCCACCACGCCTGGCTAAGTTTTTCTATTTTTAGTAGAGATGGGGTTTCACCGTGTTAGCCAGGATGGTCTTGATCTCCTGACCTGGTGACCCACCCGTCTCGGCCTCCCAAAGTGCTGGGATTACAGGTGTAAGTCACTGCACTTGGCCTTTTTTTTTTTTTTTTTTTTTTTTTTTTTTTTTTTGAGATGGCGTCTCACTTTGTCAACTAGGCTGGAGTTCAGTGGTGTGATCTCAGCTCACTGCAACCTCTGCCTCCCGGGTTCAAGCGATTCTCCTGCCTCAGCCTCCCTAGAAGTTGGGATTCCAGGCACACCACCACGCCCAGCTAAGTTTTGTATTTTTAGTGGAGATGGGGTTTCACCATATTGGCCAGGCTAGTCTTGAACTCCTGACATCAGGTGATCTGCCTGCCTCGGCCTCCCAAAGTGCTGAGATTACAGGCATGAGCCACAGCACCCAACTTCATAGGGCTATGAAGTTACATCTGGGATCAACGGCAAAGGATCCCATGATCCACTAGCAATGTCTGGACATGGGGGGTGGAAATACTAGCAAGTACAACTCGGACATCTAGAGTCTCGAAAACCAACAAAATGCAACCAAATGAACACTGGGTTGGGTTTTGCCTGGATTTGCCTAGCCTGCAGCTCTAGCTCCTCACTGATATTGAAAGGGGACGGAAGGGTGTCATTCCCCAGAATCCCAGGGCCTTAAAAGGTAAGAAGCAGTGGTACTGCAAGAGTGGAGGAGAAGGAGTGAGATTAGGGCACATGTGAAATATACCTTCTCTAGGAGGCTTCTATTTCTTAGGAAAAGTTTTTTCCCCCTTTCCTGTGTATCTGACCATGGAGGTCCCACAGAAATCCTCCAGGATCTCCACTTTATTTCTATACTTGGCCTCTGCACTGTCCCCAACCCCATCATGTCAACTACCTCTGACTCAGATGGAAGAATGTGCGTCCTAGCGTTACATTTCCCTTGGGCTTTAATCTTGTGTGTGATTATGCATTGATGCTAATGTGTCTTAGACTATAAACTCACTGAGAGTAATGACTTATCACCCCAGCAACCAGATTCTAAATAAAGCCTCTGTTCTTGATGACTGAGGACAAGAAGGGAAGAGGACATGAGCCTAGAGGAAGCTTCTGATGAGCCAAATCTGGGGGCCGGGTGGTGGAGTGCAGACGAGAGCAATATCTGGTCTCCCTGAGGTGCCCAGTTGTTAGGTTCCCATGCCACAATCTAGGCCCAAGCCCAGCCACGAATGGAACACCCTTGGCACCTCCCAGGACTCTGGACACTCATCCATTCTGGTACTGGCTCCACACTGGCACAGACCTGCAGGAGGGGAGCAAGAGAGACCTCATCCACCGGAAAAAGCTGAAGTTGGAGGCTGATCCTGCAGGGAAGACATACACATAACCATTTTTGAAGGTTCTACATACGCATCTAGAAGCTCAGTTTTAATAGGGTGAATGCACACCCCAGTACACACACACGCACAGAATTAACACAAATGTTTTCCTTTTTCAGTCTAACCAAACAATATTCATTGTAATCCTCCAATGACAGCAGCCTACTAAGGACTTTTACTCATGTGAATCTTTCAAAAATTTATTTCTAAACTCCAAAATCACTCCCAAAAAACTGGATAAAGTGCTATAAGGAAAAATGCAGAAGACTTGCTAACTTTAGTTCTAGCAATTAAAAAACTTTGATAATTTTTTAAGACTCATACTGACAAGTGTTGAATACACGCTATGAAATTTTCTACTAGACCATACAGTCATTGAGAATAGGGAACATGTCTTTTTCATCCTTACAATCATCACAGTACCTCATGGGATGTGGAACGTAAGAATTTTTTAACAGGTGTTAAGTGAATCAAATAGTTCCACATGTAGAAACGTTAGAGCTGAAGTTTGAAGTGACACTGTTATTGATTCTAGCCAAATAATCCTGACATCAAACACACTGATTAGAATAGGGTTCATCAATTGATTAAAATCCATCCCTCCTTTGGTGTAGGTTTAAAAAAATTCACATAATAAATTATATATAACTTTAGAGAAACAAATCAAATGTGATTTTAGAAAATGCTTTTCTAAATTATACATACATATGATTGCAAATTGATTGATTAGATAATGTTCAATATACGATCAGGAAAATCGCATTATTTTAAGAGGCTTATGTTAGAATCTCCACAAATATCAACAGTATGCAGCTGATAACATGTTTCCTCAATATAATTTAGGCCCTTATGGCTAAAGGGATGATAAATTTTAGATCTGCATTTGCAATTGCAAAAAGAAGATTTCTAATATATTTTGAGATAGTCAGAAGGAAGAAAATAAACATAAACATTTTATTAACTCACCCTACTTAAGTGTGATAATTTAGATTCTAAATTATTTGAATTTTACATGGACATTGGCCTGAAATTTGATTTCATGTTTTCCTATGAATAGATTTCTAGGAAATATTGAAATTTCTTAAGATTAAACTACTTTTTAAGAAATACAGAAGCAATCACTGAAGTAATCACTGTTAATTAAAATACATTCTATCCATGAAGTCAGCTAACATAAGGACCTCTTCTTAACATTACTGTTTTTCTAAATCAGTATTTTTAATACACACGACTTAAAATGTTTGAAGTGCATTTCTTTCAAAGTGTTTGAAGTGCATCAGACTATTCTAATTATTCTAATTCTAAAGAACCTTTTTTTTTTTTTTTTGAGTCGGAGTCTTACTCTGTAGTGCACTGGCTTGATCTCCGCTCACTGCAACCTCCAGCTACCGTGTTCACGCCATTCTCCTGCCTCAGCCTCCTGAGTAGCTGGGATTACAGGCGCCTGCCACCATGCCTGGCTAATTTTTGTATTTTTAGTGGAGATGGGGTTTCACCGTATTGGTCAGGCTGGTCTTGAACTCCTGACCTCGTGATCTGCCCACCTCGGCCTCCCAAAGTGCTGGGATTACAGGCATGAGCTACCATGACCCTTTTTTTTTTTTTTTTTTTTTTAAGTTTGTCTAGATAGTTATGGGCCATTTGATTTAGTTAGTAGTTGTAACAAGTTGCTTTATTTTAAATTGGGGCGTCGTAGAATTTTGCTGAAAAGGGTTCTCTAATGTATTTTTAAAGAGCTTTATTATTAAGGAATAATTGATATGCAATAAACTGTGTATTGACTATATTTTCTTGTTTTCTATATTCTGGATGCTCAGGCATTTTGGATCTTGATCCTGGAGGGTCTAGCTAATTCCCAGATACTGAATAGCAAACAATTCTCCAGTGGGTGGGCTTTTGATATACAAACCAACCAATCCAGGACCCTCTCCTTAATGTGGTTCTTTATCAAACTCTCCCACACCAAGCCAACATTACCCCTGCCCTAAATCACACCAGGACGAGACAACTATAGTTCATCCCTATAGCCCAGAGTCTGCTACTATTACTCAAATTATTCAATCCTAACCTTACACAGTGTACTTACCCTGCCTTGCTCATTCCTTTTCACAAAAACCCAAAAAAGGCTCTAGGCCATGATCTCCCCTCTTCCTCTTCTGCCCCATGACTGACCCTGGTCCATCCCCACCTGGCCTTGCATGTCATGCCAAACCTCCTGTTTCTAATGATCTTCCTCCTTCATGACAGTCATTTCCAGGTCTGTGTGTTTTACCACATCTGATTAAAACAAATCCTAGGTACATCTGCAGAACAAACTGCATGTAAAGACAGTCCATGACTTGCAATTATTCTTTATGATTGGTTTATCAGGACATAATCCCATCATTAAGTCAAGGAGTATATTTAAAGTATACAATTTGGTCTGTGTGTGTATATGTGTGTATGTGTATATACACATGTGTTTGTCTAGATAGTTTGTCTACATGTGTATATACACATACATACATCTAACCATGTATACACTGTGAAACCATCACATAAGCAAGATAATGAACATGTCTAGCACCTCCAAAAGTTTCCTCAAGCTACTTCATAAGATCTCTCTCCCATATATCCTTACTCCACTCCCATTCAAAAGTATCCACTGATCTGCTGTCACTATAAATTAAACCCAGTCTCACAAGTGTTTTTTGAAGCTCAGAAGTCCTTAATTTTGATAAAGTCCAATTTATAAATGTTTTTATGCTTTTGTTGTATTTAAGAAATCTTTGCTAACTAACAGTAGCAAAGGTTTTTCTCTTACATTTCCCTCTAGAAATTTTATAGGCTTAGGTTTCACATTTAGTTCTAATATCTATTTTGAGTTATATTTTTATATGGTATGATATATGGGTGGAAGCCTACTTTCTGCATATGGCTTTCCAGTTGTTTCAGTGCCATTTGTTGCAAGACTATTCTTTCCTCCCACTGAATTAACTTTGAATCTTTTTCAAAAATCAGTTGACCATATATGTGTGGGTCAGTTTCCGAATCCTCTACCCTGTCCATTGATTCACATGTCTAGCTTTTCCACACCATACTGTCTTGATGACTTTAGCTTTTAAAATCAGTCTTGAAACCAGAAAGTGCAAGGCTTACAACCTTATTCTTCTTTTACAAAATTGGTTGGGCTATCAGGTCCTTTGCATTTCCATATAAATATTCTAGAATCTGATTGACAATTTCTATAAAAAGGCAGCTGAGATTTCGACTGGGATTATGTTAAATCTATATAAAAATTTGGAGATACTTGAAATTTTAAGAATATTAAGTCTTCCAATTCATTAACATAGTATATCTCTTCATTTATTTCTTTAATTTACTCTTTAGTTTTTTTTTCAGAAACGCTTTGTAGTTTTCCTTTTCTCCTCTGTAAATATGGTGAATTACATTGATTAAATTCAAATGCTAAATGAACCTCGCATTCCTGGAATAAACCCACTTGATCATATTGTATTATTCTTTTTACATAGTATTGCATTCAATTTGTTAAAATTTTGTTAAGAATTTTTGCATCTATATTCATGAGATATGTCAGTCTATAGTTTTCCAAAGAGTTTTTAGAGAATTAGTATTTTTTTCTTCCTTAAAGGTTTGGTTGAATTTATTAGTAAAGCCATGTGGGCATAGGCTTTTCTCTCTGGTAAGGTTTTTAATGACCAGTTTAATTTCTTTAAGAGATGACCTGAATAGCCCCATATCTATTTCTTCTTGAGTGAGCTTTGATAGTTTGTATGTTTCAAGGAATTTGTCCAATCCATCTAAGTTGTCAATTTATCAAGAGAAAGCTGTTTATATTATTCGTTTATTTCACTTTTAATATCTATAGGATTTCTAATGATATCATCTCACTCATTCCTGGTATTGGTAATTTGTGCTTCTTCTTTTATTCTGATCAGTCTGGCTAGAGGTTTATCAATTTTACTGATCTTCTAATATAATCAGGTTTTTGCTTTATTTGCCTTCTCTATTTTTTTTGTTTTACATTTTATTAATTTCTACTCTGATCTATTCTGATTTATTATTTCCTTTTCTCTTCTTACTTCAGGTTTAATTTGCTCTTCTTTTTCTAGTTTCTTAAGTTGGATGTTAGGATCATTGATTTGCAAATGCTCTTCTTTTCTAATGTAAGCATTTGATGCTATAAATTTCCCTTAGCTACATCCCACAATTTTGCTGTTCCATTTTCACTTTTATTCAGTTCAAGATACTTTGTAATTTCACTCTGCTTTCTTCTTTGAATCATGGATTATTTATTTTCTGTATTTTAATTAGGGTTATGTAATATTCTTTAGTTTCTAAATATTTGGGGATTTTCTTTTCTTTTTTTAAATTTTTTATTTAGGAGACAGAGTCTTCTTATTTTGCCCAGGCTAGCCTCAAACTCCTGGCCTCAAGTAATTCTCCTGCCTTAGCCTCCCAAATAGCTGGTGTGTGCCAACTGTGCCCGGCTTATTGAAGGATTTTCTGATATCTTTCTGTTATTTATTTCTAATTACTCCCCCCTTTGGTCAGAGAGCATACTCTGTTTTTGAATGGACTTGAATACTTTTAAATTTATTGAAATGTTTTTTATGTACTAGCATATAGTCTCCCCTGGTAAATGTTTCATGTATAATTGAAAAGAACGTATATTCTGCTGTTTGGGGGTAGAATGTTCTCTAACTGTCAATTAAGCCAGGTTTGTTGATAGTGTTATTCAAGCCTTCTATAGACTTACTGATTGTATACTTACTGGTTTTATCAATTATTAGGAAAGAGGTATTGAAATCTCTGACTACGATTGTGAACTTATCTATTTATTCTTGTGATTCTATCAGGTTTTGGTTTGCGTATTTCAAAGCTATGTTTTTAAGTGCATAAATGTTAAGGTTTGTTATGTCTTCCTGATGTGTTTTTCCCTTCAGCTTTATGAAATGACCCTCTTTATCCCTGTAATATCCCTTTCTCCAAACTCTACTTTGCCTAATGTTAATATAGCTACCCTGGCTTTGTTTTTCATTAGTGTTAGCCTGATATATCTTTTTCCATCCTTTTACTTGTAATATGTTTGTGTCTTTATATTTAAATGAGGATTCTTATAGGCAGCATATAGTTGGATCATGCTTTTTCATTCAATCTGACAATCTCTGGCATTCAATTAGGGTGTTTAGACCACCCATATCTAGTGTGATTCTTGATATGGTTGGGATTACATATACATAAACCATCTTGTCATTTGTTTTTTGTTTGTCTCATTTGTCCTTTATCATCTTTTTCTTCTTTTTCTGCCTTATTTTGATTACTTTTTATCTCCTTTATTGGCTGAACTATAACTGTTGTGTTATCTTAGGTTGCTTTAGGGTTTATAGTATACATTTTAAATTTACCACAATCTATCATCAAGTGATGTTATAGTATTTAACAAAGTATAAGAAACTTACAACAGTATACTTTCATTTCACTCCTGGCTCTTGTACTGTTGTTATCCATTTTACTTCTACATATCTTATAAACTTCATACTAAGTTATTATTTTTATTTGTAATCATTCATATGCTTGTCACAGTTCTCCTCCTAGACTATAAACTATTTGAAAACGGGATTCACATATGAATCAGTGTTGGCATTCAATTGACATTCAAAACTTTTTTTGTTGTTTCCCATGAATGGTAAAGAGAATGAGGGAACCAGTGGCAAAATGGCTCTGCTGCTTACCAAGGTGAAGCCCTGGACTAGCCCGGCCAATGTAGAAATACACGATGGCAGCAACACCCATGTTAACCAGGGTATACACCCACTGTATCACAAACATGATGAGAAGGGACCCGACAGCCTGTGAAAACAGAATAGGAAGAGCAAATCACCTAATGGCTTTCTACATGGTAAGCAAGCCACAAGGCTAATGTCTTCAGCAACATTCCCTCTCATCAACTTCTGATCACTGTAAAAGTCTGAATAACTGAAGTTTATGAATAATTCAAAAAACCTCATTTAAGCAGATATTTGGGCAGATACCCTCTGAAAATAACTCTTTAATTAAAACTATCAATTAGATATTTTATCTTACCTCCTTGTCCCATTCTTCCCTACAAATTAGGATGAAAGTATAACTTAGTGTACCTTAAAATTTAGTAACCCAGAAGTTATCATAGACAATTAATTATTTAAAAAGGAAATTATTGATTAAAATAAGCAGTTCATTGAATGTAATCTTGCCATATGTAGTCTCATCTAAATTCTAATACAACAGGCAATTAAATCACATTGCTTCTAATTAGGCCCTCCATCTTTCCTCCCCCTCAGCCCAAGATCACATATGTGTCCACCTGAACTCTGTCCCAAGAACAATTGAGATCGAGATGAAGTTACTCACCCCCAACAGGGAGACCCAGGGGTTGCACATGTGGGTATAGAAAGAAGTTGATCTTCTCAAGATATCTTGTTCTTGGAGCCTGGACTTCAAGAAGAAATCTAAAAAATAGCCAAAGATTTGGCTGCCAAATTGCTATCAACCCTCTACTATTTTTTAGGAGAAAATACCTATGAGCTCGTCTTCCCCAGTTTTGTAACTTAGCCTGAAAGACAACTCCCAGGGCTTGCTCTTGGAGGAGGAAGAAAGAAGTGTTTATGGCCTCCTCCCACCAGCCAATGATCTGAGAAAGAAAGGAAAGCGAGAGACAGAGTGGAGAGGAAGGTCCTCTGATGCCCAAGGCACATCTGTCCAGATATGTCATCTGTGGGGAGGGAATTGGAAACTCAGCTCTCCCCTCTTTTTCGGATGTAAGGGGTTAGAGTGGGAGAACTAGACATCTGGTATTCTTGGCTCCCAGGTGTGACCACTGGGACTGCTAGGGCAGGTTGGCTTTTGTCTAATGAGAGATGGTCTTTGCTACCTTCTGACTCTGAAGGTTAGCTCATGTTAGACTGGTCTCAGGTATCGACCAGAAAGTGATGAAGCAGAGAGATGGAGGGAGAATTGCTCCTCTGATTCCTTCCTCTGGCAATTGAAATGCCTGAGGGGAAAGGGGCCCAGCAATAAGCAAATGCATAGTCCTGCCTCATCCTTTCAGGCACAGCGGGCTTCTCAGAGCTATGCCATGTTCTATTTGGCTCTGCATTCTCAGTTTACAGCTGGTTCCAAAAGCACTCAATTTAAAAAATAATAATTTTTTTTAATGTCAGAGTTATGAAGTTTGGGCTTTTAGTGTAAGCCTCACCCAAATAGTGTACACTGTACCTATTAGGCAATTTCTCATCTCTCAATTCCCATCTCACCATCCCACCCTCCTACCTTTCCAAGTCTCCAGTGTCTATTACTTCACAATCTGTGTCAATGTGTACACATTATTTAGCTCCCACTTATAAGTGAAAACATGAGGCAGTTGACTTTCTATTTCTGCAGAAGTGCTCAATTTAACTATGAAAATGCATCTAGATTGTTTAACAATATGGTCTAATCACCATGAACACACAATAATGTTTCAAACAAATGATATGTTGGATTAACTTCACGGTATGTTTATACTTCATTTCAACACTAAAACTTCAGGTGTTCTCAACTTCATAGTTTGTTGCTCAGGAAATACAGTAGAAAGCTCCCTACATAGCCCTTCTCTGTTCTCCAGTATCAAATTCCTGCTTCAGCCAAACTGTCTTGACTGTGCCATCTCCTCTGCCCGGTCCTTCCTTCTTCACTACAGTCCAGAACCTGTCTCATATACCAGAGTTTTCCCCACCTCAACCACCCCTGATGTGTTGGTTCCTGGAATCTCTCTGGGATCCACAACTCATGAATCCCCTACCCCTCTGCTTATCTAACTCTTATGCATCCCTCAGGTCTCAGCTCAGTTATCACTTCCTCGGGGAAATCAGCCCCCACAGGAAAATCTAAATATAGTCCCTCATACCATTAATATTTTCTTATGACCCATTTCCTTCACAGCACTTACCATCATTTGTAGTTGTATACGTATTTACATGTTTCCATGCCCACTGGATTATATGCTTCATGGGGGCAGGGTCCACATCCATCTTGAGCCTAGGGCTTGGCATGCAGCAGAACTCACTAAGTATTCCTAGACCAAGTCTCCCATCCTCTCTGGTCACTGTGGTTTTATGACCTAGCCCCTTTGAAGCACATGCCATCAGACTATTTCACACCCTACCCTTTATCATTACAGTCTTTTACCAACTTGTCATTCTTCTCTTGCTTGTTAAATATTTCAGCCCCTGGCTCACCATCTTTTTCTCTATCAGCATCCATTGTCATCCTTGGTGACTTCTATAAAAACAACTCATCCAAGGCCCTGCTTTCTCGATTCCTTGAAATCCTCATGCTAATAACATTTTCTTTCACTCATCCCAACCATCGACTCCCTTAGCTGCACTTGCGCTGTGCCATTACCAGTAACCTTACACTTCCTAAATCATGACTTTAAGCAATCTACTCTCAGCCCATAACCTCCTTTAAAAACAATATTAAGCTCATTTGCTCTGCTGTTCCTCATTCCAACCATTCATAGTCTACAGAGGGACCTTTAGATGATTTGCCTTAGTATGTTTTTTATTTCCATCACCTACCTCCCACTTTCCCTACCTTCTTACCTAGCTTGGGTTCCACCATCTAAAACTATCAGCATTCCCTTACATACACATCTGCTCCCATGCTTCAGCATTACTCAGCAGCCTCATACCTAGGCAACTCATTCTCCTACTCTCTGGTGGAACAAATTTACAAGCTCTCTTCTCCAAAGAGAACTTTTCATGTTCTCTCATCACCAAATCAGCCAATTCACTTGCATCTATACTCTCTATTCTGCCTTCCTTTCTTTCACAGTGGATGAACAGCCTCTGATCCTAAGACCCATCCCTCCACTTGTGCCGTGATCCCATCCCTTTTGGCTTGTTCAAGGACTTTGTTTTCGCATCATCAATTTTTCTATCCCCTACTGAATCATTCCCATCAAATACAAATACACTGTCATCTCTCCCACCTAAACAAACGTCTACAGGTCACCCCTAGTTATTGCCCTATTTCTGTGTCTCCCTTATAGCAAACCTCCTCAAAAGAATTGCCTATGCAGTCTCTATATCCCATTATTTCCCCAACCCACTCTTAAGATTGTATCCACTTTTCCACTAAAACTACTCTTACCAAAGTTGCCAATGATTTGAATCTTTTCAAAATCTGTGGTCAACTCCTAGTCCTCATTCCGTTTGATCTTTCAAGCAGCATCTGATACATGTGATCACTTTCTCCCTATTGAAACACTTTTGCCTCTAAGATGCCTCACTCTCTTGATTTTTCTATGTCACTGCCCACTCTCTCAGTCTTCTTTGCTGACTCGCCTCCTCCTTCCAGCCTGAAAATATTGGACTATTCCAACATTCTGTCTTCAGCACTCCTTTTTACCATGTATACCCACTCCTAAGAGATTTCTTCTAGTCCCATGGCTTTAAATGCTACTGATATATTGATGACTCCAAGTTTATATCATCCTTGACCTCTCCCTTGAACTTAAGTTTTGAATAGTTCATTGTCTTCTCAATATCACACATTAGTTGCCTAATAAGCACCTTAAACTTAA
The DNA here is from genome assembly GCF_049350105.2 of Macaca mulatta. Classification (NCBI taxonomy): domain Eukaryota; kingdom Metazoa; phylum Chordata; class Mammalia; order Primates; family Cercopithecidae; genus Macaca; species Macaca mulatta. Next base: position 158,675,997 of record NC_133407.1, on the reverse strand, counting down.
CATGACTAACACAGAAATCTATTCACCTCAAATCTTTTTTTTTTTTTTTTTTTTTTTTTTTTTTGAGACGGAGTCTCGCTCTGCCGTTCAGGCTGGAGTGCAGTGGCCGGATCTCAGCTCACTGCAAGCTCCGCCTCCCGGGTTGACGCCATTCTCCTGCCTCAGCCTCCCAAGTAGCTGGGACTACAGGCGCCCGCCACCACGCCCGGCTAGTTTTTTGTATTTTTTAGTAGAGATGGGGTTTCATCACCTCAAATCTTCATTTGAATAAATAACACCACCATTTACACAAACATGTAAGATTCATCCTGACTCCCTTCTTTCTCTCACAGTTATACTTATTCCGTCCATAAACCTTGTTGATTCTACTATCAAAATATATGCTGAATACAATCACTCCTCACTGCCTCCATTGCTCCCGTCCTAATACAACCCACTTTCATCTTTCATCCATTTACTGTAGTGGGCTCCTGTGGTACAGACCACAGCTAGAGAGTACAGTCCCCAGGATTTCTCACTGTTAGGTGTAACCATGTGACTAAGTTCTCAGCAACAGAATGTGAACAGAAGCAGTAAGTGCCACTTCTGGCCCAAGGTCTTTAAGAGAACGTGTGCCTCTTCTCTGTGCACTTTCCCCTTCCTCTGCCTTAAATCTGAATGTGGTAACTCAGTCTTGACTGTGCACATGACTAGGTTCGAAGGCAGAGTGAAGTCGTACAAATGGCAGGAGCCTGGATCCCTGAGTGGATGCATGGAAGAGAGCCTCCCACGGAGTTGGAACACCCTTCTTGCACTGTAATGCAAGTAAATAACATTTTTTTGTTATTTGTTTAGCCTACCCTAATTAATATACCTCCAAATTGGCCTTGGCTCTCTCTCTTACCTCTAAAAGTCACTGATCTTCTTAAAGCCTGACTCTGGTCACATTGTAGCTGTAGCTAGAACTTTCCGAGCCTTCCATCACACTCACAATGGCCCACATGGCCCTATACAGCACTGTCCCCCACTTTCCTCACTGGACTCTTCTCACCTCTCTTCCCTGGCTCACCGCTCTCCAGTCACTACTGGGCCTCTGCCATTCTTGATGAGTTGCCGGTCTAATTACCACCTGGACCTTTTTACATGCCAGTTCCTCTACCTGGAACTCTTCTTCTACCTCTCTGCATGGCTCACTGCTTCATGCAATTCAGTTCCCCATTAAAATATCATCTTCCCAGTGAGATCTTTTCTAATAAATCTATCTGAAACAGTGCATCTTCCTCCCCACCCTGGTCTCTCTTTATCCCATTACTCCACTTTATTGTTCTTCATTATACTTATCACTTATTGACATCACAGTGTGTATTTGCTTGTTTATCAGATGTCTTCCCCTACTAGAATGTAAGCTCTACAATAGCAAAAACCTTCTATGTCTATTCAGCATGTTTCCCCAGCACTTAGGACAGTGTCTGGAATGTACAAGGTGTTCCATAAATGTGGGTAAATGAATAAATCATTCTATACCTTGAGAAGACTTCATCCTCTCAACATCTATTTGCATTCATCATGTGCCTCCAAGTATTATGCTTATCTTTTTATACATCTACACCTTCAGGGACAAGGACCCTCTTTTATATTCTAAATGCCAACTCTAGGCATTTAGAAGTTTGTATATAGGAAGCGCTTGGTAAAAGTCTCCTTAATAATTACGGATTAAAATAAAGTCTGCAAGATTGATCTGAATGGATGGCTCTAGTACTTTTCAAAAAATAAATTCTGTTATGATTGCCATTAATTAAATCATATAGTTTTAACAATTTAATTAAATTGGTTGTTATTGTACTTATCACTTATTGACATCACAGTGTGTATTTGCTTATTTATCATATGTCTTCCCCTACCAGAATGTAAGCTCTATAACAGCAAAAACCTTCTATGTCTATTCAGCATGTTAAATTGTGAAGTTTTAACAATTTAATTAATGGCAATCATAACAGAATTATTTTTAAAATTGTTTAATTTTAACAATTTAATTAATGGCAAACATAGGCTTAGTAAAATACAGTTGCCCCCTTGGTTATTAAGAAGGAACACTAGACTGGGCACAGTGGCTCACACCCATAATCCCAGCACTTTGGGAGGACAAGGCTGGCACATCACAAGGTCAGGAGATTGAGACCATCCTGGCCAACATGGTGAAACCCTGTTTCTACTAAACAAAAAATATAAAAAATTAGCTGGGCATGGTGGCACGTGCCTATAATCCCCACTACTTGGGAGGCTGAGGCAGTAGAATTGCTTCAACCCAGGAGGCTGAGGTTGCAGTGAGCCAAGATTACGCCACTGCACCCCAGCCTGGGCAACGGAGGAGGAGGAGGAGGAGGAGGAGGAGGAGGAGGAGGAGGAGGAGGAAGAGGGGGAGGGGGAGGAGGAGGAGGAGGAGGAAGAAGAAGGAGAAGGAGGAGAAGGAGAAGAAGAAGAAGGAGAAGGAGAAGAAGGAGGAGGAGGAGGAGGAGGAGGAGGAAGAGGGGGAGGGGGAGGAGGAGGAGGAGGAAGAAGAAGGAGAAGGAGAAGGAGAAGAAGAAGAAGGAGAAGGAGAAGAAGGAGGAGGAGGAGGAGGAGGGGGAGGAAGAAGAATAAGGAGAAGGAGGAGAAGGAGAAGAAGAAGAAGGAGAAGGGCTGGGCGCGGTGGCTCAAGCCTGTAATCCCAGCACTTTGGGAGGCCGAGACGGGCGGATCGCGAGGTCAGGAGATCGAGACCATCCTGGCTAACACCGTGAAACCCGTCTCTACTAAAAAATACAAAAAACTAGCCGGGCGAGGTGGCAGGCGCCTGTAGTCCCAGCTACTCGGGAGGCTGAGGCAGGAGAATGGTGTAAACCTGGGAGGCGGAGCTTGCAGTGAGCTGAGATCCGGCCACTGCACTCCAGCCCGGGTGACAGAGCAAGACTCTGTCTCAAAAAAAAAAAAAAAAAAAGAAGAAGAAGGAGAAGGAGAAGGAGAAGAAGGAGAAGGAGAAGAAGGAGAAGAAGAAGAAGGAGAAGGAGGAAGAGAAGAAGGAGGAGGAGAAGGAGAAGGAGAAGAAGAAAAAACACTATTCACTATTGGTTAAGAACTTACATTTTTGCCTTTCTCTGATATCTGTCACTTATTAAGCTCACCCTTTTACAACACTTGATCTTATACAACCTCAATTTTACTGAACCTAAAGGGAATTTTGTGTGCGTGTGTGTGTGTTCTGAGGAACTTGGGCAGAAGTAGTAGGAAAGGTTTGTCCTCTAGGCAGCCACAATGGTGTTTTATATATCAGCAATGTAAGGGAGAATTTATGCGAAGATGCCCAATGACTCTTTGAATAGGTACTATAAAATAGACAATTATTCATAATTCTGAATAGCTAGGGTTTCAAAACTCTTCCAAAGTGACTAAAGGAATTTTTTTTCTCATCTCAAATTTTGCTAGAGAAAGCAAGTTGTACAAACTTGTCAAGGGGGCAGGGGACAACTTCTCATGCTAGAAATACTAGGAAGTTATATCAAGCCTCTACTCATAAACAAGCATGCATCCTGCATGTTAAAAATGTCAAACATAACAAATATAATGCAAATATTAAATTGACTTTTAAAATCTAGTGATATGTATAAGTTCTATATTCACAGCAGATATAAACACTTTAAGCATAAAGGGGGAAACCCCAATTATGTTAATTTTTAAATAATAAATTTAAGTAATTTTATAGAAAGTACTTAAACATTAAACCCTCTGTGAAAATTCACTTCATATCTTTATCAGAATAAATAAACATGTAGTTCTAATTAGCATGTATAAACTGATAATGTATATTGCCATAGTACACACAGAATCATGTTTAAAATCCCTGTGGTATTTCATCTTGTTGATGTTATAATTTGCTTAACCACTTAATGCTGAGCATTTAGGTTATTTCTAATTTGTCATTAGCACAAACAATGCAGCTATGACAATCTTGTACATATTTTTTGGTTTGTTGTTTGGCTGATTTGGGGTTGTTTCCTTGACAAACGTTTCCCTCAAATAGACTTACTAAATCAGGGCAATTAAACAGTTTTGTGTTTCTTGTTACATCTTGAAAGATCATTCTCCACAAAGAATGAACCAGAGGGACTTCTAGCCATGGCAGTATGAAGAGGTCAGTGAATCTTCTCCACACACATACACACAAAAGATTATACTAGACAAAATAGTCCAAAACAGTTACTTCAGAGCTCCAGAAATTTACCAGATGAAGAAAACAAATTGAGAAGTATTTATTTTTCAAAAATGTCTAAAGCTGAGGGTAAGAAATATGAAAGCCTGTGGCCTTCTTGCCTAAGCTGCTCCCATTCAGCATGGAGCTGGTCAGAAACCAGCAGTTTGCTGTCAACAGGGCAAACTTGATTTGAAGCCAGGGCAAAAGGCTGTGGCTCTATATGCTAAATATGATGAGCACAGTAGAAAAATGAATGGGGAAAATCCTTGCTAGCCTGAAAGTGCAGACCCAGCTAGGGTGAGCAGAAGACTAGCAGAAATCTAATGGGGGAGATCCTGGAAATGAGAGCACCATAGAAAGACTAGATAACCTCCCCACATTTCCCTGGATGACTAGAAAACTATGCCCATGCCTGGGGAGGCCTGAAAGAACCTGGCAAAACATAAAACCCAGAGGAGACTGGGGAACTAATTGGATCCAACTTTGACTGCTTCCCAAGTGACACACAGATCCACTGGCAGAGAGCAGAGCCTTAAGGGCTATGCAGACAAAGGGGGCAACCTCCTAACAAACCAGGCTAAACAAATAAAAATAAGAATAAAAAGCAGACTAACGATATCAGCAGCCACACACCACAGGGGAGGCAGATGCCACCGTTTAAATCCAGGCAATTTACTAAAATAAACAAAAAACGAAAAACTCAAAAATATATATCAGAATAAAGATACATTATTTAAATTGTCTAGTTTTTAACCAAAAATTATAGGACATGCAAAAGTCCCAGAAAACTGTGATCCATGCTCAGGAAAGGAAAACATAAGTAAAAGAAACTGAGTAGGTTCACATATTGTATTTAGCAGACAAAGACTTCAAACTTCAAAACAGCTATTAAAATATGTTTAAAGAATTAAAGAAAAATATAATGTTAGTGAGAAAAAATTAGGATGACAATGACTTTAAAAATAAAGAATACCAATAGAGAAATATAAACTACAGGCCAGGTACAGTGGCTCACGCCTGTAATCCCAGCACTTTGGGAGGCTGAGGCATGCAGATCCCCTGAGGTCAGAGTTTGAGACCAGCCTGGCCAACATGGTGAAACCCCATCTCTACTAAAAATAAAAATTAGCTGAGCATGGTGATAGGCATCTGTAATCCCAGCTACTCAGGAGGCTGAGGCAGGAGAATCACCTGAACCCAGGAGGTGGAGGTTACAGTGAGCCAAGATTATACCATTGCACTCCAGCCTGGGCAATAAGAGCAAAACTCCATCCAAAAAAAAGACAGAGAGAGAGAGAGAGAGAGAGAGAGAGAGAGAGAGAGAAATATAAACGATAAAAAATAACCAAATGAAAACTCTACAGTTAAAAAATACACTAACAGAAATGAAAAATGTACTAGATGGCATCAACAGAAGACTTGAGATGACAGAGGAAAGAATCAGTGAACTTGAAGACAAAAATAATCCAAAGTGAAGAACAGAGAAGGAAAGGTGGAAGCAAAAGAAAGAGAGTCTCAGAGGCCTAATGGGATAATGTCAAGTGTATCAACAAATATGTAATGGGAGTCTCACAGGGACAGGAGAAAAAGAAAGGCCAGAAAAAATATTTGAGAAATATTAGCCAAAAACTTCCCAAATTTGATGAAAAACTTTAATCAATAGGAAAGGAATGAATCAATTGATGTTGCCTCTAGAAATGTGTACATACACCTAATTATCACAAATCTGCTATTTTTTATAGCTTAATAGATATGCACTTATATATGTATTTATTATTATTATTATTTAAAAACGGAGTCCCACTCTTATTGCCCAGGCTGGAGTGCAATGGCGCGATCTCAGCTCACCGCAACCTCCACCTCCCAGTTTCAAGGGATTCTCCTGCCTCAGCCTCCTGAGTAGCTGGGATTACAGGCATGTGCCACCACGCCCGGCTAATTTTTGTATTTTTAGTAGAGATGGGGTTTCTCCATGTTGGTCAGGCTGGTCTTGAACTCCTGACCTCAGGTGATCTGCCCACCTTGGCCTCCCAAAGTGCTGGGGTTACAGGCATGAGCCATCATGCCCAGCTTAATGATATCTTAAAGATGATTTAATTTATGTTCATTTAATCAATATCATGGCCTAGTTCAAAACAAATACTCATTGCAAGTGGTGGCATACACATTTTGTAGTGGTTAAGAGCACAGGTTTGATAGTCAGATTGACCTGGGTTCAAATTCTGACTGTCTCATATCATGAGCAAGTGTTTAACTTCTCTGAGCCTCAGTTTTATCATCTGTAGAAAGACAGAACAATGCCTAAATCTGGGATCCAGTGAAATAACTCATATTAAATGCTAATCTCAGTGCCAGGCACATAGGATGTGCTCGATAAGTGCTGGCTATTTTTAGCTACTAATAATACTTAACAATAAGAATTCATTTGTTGACTCGACATGAATGAGTGAGCACTGATTTTTCAAATGTTAAACTTTGTATTTATCTCACCTGACATCTTTTCAGTAAAATCTAGATTTTGGACCTTCCTGTTTTTAAAAATAATATGCTTTGGAAGGTATGCTTTTATCAGTTGTGTTTGTAAGAATAATTGTTTCCTTCTGTGACACTGTGTTGTGCAAATGTTTTTTATTTCTATTTAATCAGATACCTTGTCTTTGATGACGTCTACACAGTCAGAAATATCTCTCTTGCACAGCTGTTGTAAATAAAGAATTCTTGTGTACATAAGGCATAAAATACAGCCTCAAGTTAATTTTTAAAATCCATGCTCTCAGTAATATTTATTTCATCGTGATTTGATTATTACTATTTTATAGCATCTGGTTTGTCAACGATTAGGTTCTTGTAATAGTTTAACTCTTTCTATTTGATCAATGCTTCAACGTTTTAGCCAATATTTGCTCAATTGCTCATCAATTAAAGTAGGCTTTACTGAGTGCTACATTACGTGTACTGTGTGGGAATATGATGATGAGTACAGAGGTGAAAAGACAGTTCGCAAACAAAGGAATCTGACAATCTAGTGGAAACAAATGAGATTAATATTTATTTCCTTAAGATAGACAAATAAACCTAAAGACAAACGTGTAAACAAATATGATATAAATATGATGTGATATAAATATAATAGTTTATATTACTAATATGAATCAAATGTTATGGTTGCACAGTGGAAGACATCACAGAATCCTTCTCCAGAAGAGGCAAAGTGGGTGTTAAAAGTCAGATGGATTTGAAATGATGTCAGAGTTTTCCAGATGGAGAAGGGGGAGGTGAAGCAATCGGAGGAGGCAGAACAGGGTGTATGAAGGCAGGAAGGAATAAGAACATGGTGTGTTTAGGATATCAGTTTGGGTGAAAGTGGAACATACAGTGCATGGGCTGTCATGAGAAGGGTGGCCAGGAAGGTAGGTTAGGGCTGGATTGCGAAGAACCTTGCATCGCACACACAATCTGGGACTTCACATGGAAGGGGTTAGATTCCAGCAAGGGTTTTTAAGTAAGAGACACATGATGAGAGTTTTATTTTAGAAAGATCATTCAGTGGGCAGCATGAAGGAGAAATGGGATGGGGGAGCATTTTGGAGACTTAGGAAGAGTCCAGGTACAAGATGATGAGGGTCTGCACCAGAGTAAAGACAGCAGGGAGTGGGAGACAGGGAATGGTCAGCAACACCTATGACGTTTCTAAGACTAGGCAACTGGACAGCCACCACTTCCTTGATTAAACACTGCAGACTGTTCATGTCTCTCCTGGAAACCCACTGAGAAGACAGAAAAGGAATGAGACAGACATAAACCCACAAACACAAAGAGAATGAGAGAGGAAAAATAAAAATAAGCCCTGGAAGATGGAAAGGTGACAGTGGTGACAGACTGAGCACAGCAGAGGAGAATGAGCCCTAGGGCCTCCAGAGAGGGTGCTAACAGGGAGCAGCCCAGTTCACTCTGGCAGACCAGGTTCAGGACCACGAAGCACCACATCCCAAGCAGTGGTGCGGTATAGGGGGCTGATGGGAGGTCTATATTTGATGTACACCAAGATCCTTTTCTCTGCCTATGAAGCCAAGTAACAACCCTTCTGTTGCCCAATTCCCTCCCGAAGGGGGCTTTCCTCTGAAACAATCAAGCCAGAGAGTGCCCAAGCTTGGCACAGCAGGCACAGCAGGCACAGCAGGCACAGCAGGCACAGCAAAGAGTGGGGAAATGGAACTTGGAGCCAGGGAATTAAAAGCACATCTATACCCTAAACAGTGGGACCCCTCTCCAACTCACTCATCTCATCCTGTTCCCAGAATGCAAGTACCTATCTGTGTGTCCCTCGAGCAAGGGATTACAGAACCCTCCTCTAGAGGAACATACTGAAGAGTCCAAGAGAAAACCTCTAGATATTCACATTTGGGGGGTCCTCCAGTAAAAAGTCTAGCCCACTCCTCCTTATTCTACAACAAGGTGCCCCAATGAACAAGCCCTGCTAATGTACAAAGCTCTTCTAAACAGTTTTTTAGTACTTCACTTAAAAAAAAAAAAAAAAAAAGAGAGACAGAGACAGAGTCCCACCCTGTCACCAAGGCTGGAGTACAGTAGTGAGATGATGGCTCACTGTAACCTCAATCTCCCAGGCTCAAGCAATCCTCTCACCTCAGCCTCCTGAGTAGCTGGAATTACAGGCATGTGCCATCACACTTGGCTCATTAAAAAGATTTTTTTTGCAGACACAGGGTCTCAATATGTTACCTAGGCTGGAGTGTAGTGATGCGATCACCACTCACTGCAGCTTCAACTTCCCAGGCTCAAGCTGTCTTCCCACCTCAGCCTCCCAAGTAGCTGAGACTACGGGCATGTGCCACTATACCTCACCAATTTTTAAATTTTTGTAGTGGCCGGATCTCGCTATGATGTCCAGGCTGGTCTTGAACTCCTGGGCTCAAGCATTCCTCCTGTCTCAGCCTCCCAAAGGGCTGGATTACAGGTGTGAGCCACCGTGCCCAGCCAGTACTTCACTTTTAAGTACAAAAAGAAGTCAAAAGATCAATGGACATTTCAGAAAAAGCCTCCAAGATTTAAAAAAAAAAAAAGAGAGAGAGAGAGAGAGAGAGCCCAAACCAAAGAGAAAAGAATTAAAGAAAACAGGAACAGTGAAAGGAACGGAAAAACTTGTTAAAATTATTTTCACTTTTATTTTTAGAGACAGGGTTTTGCTCTGTCACCCAGGCTGGAGTGCGGTGGAGTGATCACAGCTCATTGTAACTTCGAATTTTTGGGCTCAAGAGATCCCCCCGACCTCAGCCTCTGGAGTAGCTGGGGCTACAGGCACATGCCACTATGCCCAGTTAACTTCCTTTTTAATTTTTGTAAATATGGGGTCTCACTATGTTTCCCAGGCTGATCTTGAACTCCTGGCCTCAAGTGATCCTCCTGCCCCAGCCTCCCAAAGCACTGGGTTTACAGATATGAGCCACCATGTCCAGCCTCAGAAAAAAATCTTAAAGGGGGAAGAAAAATAATATTATCAGAGACAGAAGATAAGCCATTGTACCCATAGAACAAAAATAGATGATGTTCAAATTAGGAAAAAAAAAAAAAAAAAAAGACAGGGACAAATTAGATTACAACCAAGAGGTCCTGGAAATTAAAAACTGGATAATTGTGGCATAGACTGATAGTTGCTACCCTATCTCTCCTTTTTTCTTAGGAAAAAAAGAAAAAACACATAATTTTATGTAAAGTAGTAATATGACCAGTTAAAAAACAATTTCTCAGCCTTCTTTGCAGTTTGTTGTAATCACATGACTAAATTCCAACCAGTGAAATATGAGAAGTGTGGAATGGGACTTTTGAGGAAGCCTCCTCCAAATGACTCAATTTAGAGGCTCACCATTTTGCCCTTTTTCCCTCTCCTTTTTCTAGTGCCTGCAATATAAATGTAATGGCATGACCCCAGCAATCACATGTTGGATCACAGAATAATATACTAAGGATGATGGTAAAGAAAATGATAAAGGAGCATGGGTCACTCAGGACCATGGAGCTGCCATGGCATCCAAGGACTGCCCACCTCTGGATCCTTGTGTATGAGCTAGATGAAGTCACTATTATTTTGCAATTTTGTTATCCTCAGTCAAAACTAATCATGACTGATACAACAACCAACCCTTCAAACAAAATCATTAGAGACTTGGGAGAGAAAATCCATGAAGTATTCCAGAAAAAACAACAAATAAATGAATAGGAAAGAGAAAAGAAAGAAAATTAGAGACCCATTTAAGAAGATACAAAATCAAGATAATAGAGTGGGGATGGAGGGATGGGGGTGGGGAATTATCAAATAAAAACTATGTAAAAGCATCAATTTGGTAAGAAATCTCTTGTTTCCTGGATCTGACACAGAAGTGTGGTAACAAGAGGAATTCTAAGACAACAGCTTTGTAGCAGACCTAGCAAACAAACAATCTAGAGTGGAACAGAAAGATGGAGCCATAGGACAGAGGGGAAAAAAGAAAACAATATATTTCTGAAGAATTGGAGCATTTTGAAAACAATGCAAAGAGACATTTGACAGATCTGCCAGAGCATTTAAAGAAAAATGATGACAGAAAATCAAGCAAAGAAAAAACTAAGGCAATTATTAATTCTAGGAAACAGCAAAAGTTGAGCAAAAAAGGAAATGTAATCATAGTGTAACATATGGCTCAGAACTGAGCAATATTTACGTAGTCATGATAACAAGAATGCTAGCTTTTAATTTAATTTAAAAAACTGTGGGATAACTACTCTGGGGCATTAGATAAGGAGAAGTCAGAGTGGCATACAAGAATTAAATCCAGGCAGGGTGTGGTGGCTCACGCCTGGAATTTCAGCACTTTGGGAGGATGAGGTGGGCAGATCACTTGAGGTCAGGAGTTCAAGACCAGCCTGGCCAACATGGTGAAACCCCATCTCTACTAAAAATACAAAAATTAGCTGGGTGTGGTGGTGGGTGCCTGTAATCCCAGCTACTTGGGAGGCTGAGGCAGGAGAACAACTTGAACCCAGGAGTTGGATGTTGCAGTGAGCTGAGATTGCATCAAATCCTCATTTATCATAAGAGGAAGTCAAAAGACGATGTCAGAAACTGAAATATCAAGAAGTAGCAATGCAAATACATCATTTAGTGACAGATTAACAGAAGAGGAAAATTTTTGGTTCAAAGTAGGATTTTCTGGGAATGGGACTGGAAGTAGAGAAAGGTAAAAGGGGTGGTATAAAAGAGTAGGAACTACTGTTTCTGATTATGTGACTTTTAATATTATTTGGCTTACTAAACCGTACACTTAGTACATTGATTAAAATAAAATAATTTTTAATTTTTAATTAAAAGTTCCTGGCAATTTAGAGGCAAAGAAGGAAAAACAGGTTTCTGGCAGAACGTAAAACACTAGGTTTTTGGGGGCTTGTTTTGTTCTTGTTTTGTTTTTGTTTTTGTTTTTTTTTTTGAGACGGAGTCTCACTCTGTCGCCCAGGCTGGAGTGCAGTGGCATGATCTTGGCTCACTGCAACCTCTGCCTCCCAGGCTCAAGCAATTCTTCTGTCACTGCAACCTCCACCTCCCGGGTTCAAGCAATTCTCCTGCCTCAGCCTCATGAGTAGCTGGGATTACAGGCACCCGCCACCACGCCTGGCTAATTCTTTGTAGTTTTAGTAGAGACAGGGTTTCACCATGTTGGTCAGGCTGGGATTACAGACGTGAGCCACTGTGCCCGGCCAAAACACTATTTTTTAGACACCTCCTTCTATGTCCCTCATCTCCTCCTCTTTGCCCACACCTGTCTATATATAGTTCCAGGGAGAGCATAATGTAGAGGAAAGTACATGGGCCTCAAATACAGACAATACAATGCAGGGTGATGTCCAGCTGTGCAAAGAATCAGCTCAGGGTCTTCTCTGTGACCTCATGGGGACACAAGGTCTTCATTTGTAAAATGGAAAATGCTAACATATATTATATTACATGAAGTAATAGACGTAAAGTACCTGGAATATGGTAGGTCCTTGAAAATACAAGTTCTCACTTTCAGAATTGCTCATGCCCTATAAGCCTCTCTGTGAGTGTCTCTCTCTCTGCGTCTCTGTGTTTATAGGTTTGAGAAAACAAAGTTTGAGCCACCTTCTTTCCATCGCCTCTTGCCTGGTTTGGGAGGTCTGTCTTCCACAAAGAAAACATATTGCATCCTTGACAGGTAGTTTATCACAACACATTTCCACTTCCCTTGTAAGGAGAGACTGATTTTACTCACACTGGCTTTATACTTCAGTTCATTTTTGAGTGAAAAGAAATTGATACCCAATTACTAGCTGTGGCTCCCCGGTCTAATATACAGAAGTAGATAGAAATTTCTGTTTAAAATCAACCATCTACAACAGAGTAGAATTACAAATAATTCAGCTGATACCTGACTACAATGTTTTAAAATAAATATTGCACAAAATGAACAAGGATTTTAAACCCAGCTATAACTGGTTCACAATAACTGGGTAGATAGGATAATCAGTGGTCATCCCCAAATAAGAGGCCCCAGTGTGACACCAGAGCACTCACCTTCTCCACTGGACTCAGATTGGTTGCACAGGTCAGGAACCAGTTGCTCTCCATATGTTCCCCCAAGCTGAGTCTCTTGGCTCTTGGAAGTCTGCTTGTTCCAGCAGGACTCCTGCCCCTCCCAGGAGGCAGCGGGCAACCTGTCAGGTATCTCGACAGGGAAAGGAGGGGATTTGAAGTCCAAGAGGAAGCTATCTCGTAGGGTCTGCTTGGTGGCCTCCTTGCTTTTCCTCTTCTGACTTTCTGGAGTCCTGTTACCCTCTCCTTGCCTGGGCCGGCTACTCTCAAGCTTTCTGGTTAGCTGGAGGAACTGATCCATGTCCTTGGTGAATTCCAGCAGCGTGCCCTCCAAGACTCTTTGGGCAGGTCCCTCAGAGCCGTAGCTGGGAGCTTTCTCTAAGAGCAGGTGCTCAGAGCAGTGGAGGCCTTCCGGGCCCTCCCTGAGCACTGGCTCAGGCGCCGGGGGCAGGCTGCAGGAACACATGGACAGGGAGAAGTAAGAGTAGTCCACTGCGACGTATGTCAGCATGAAGTTGATGGTGACGATGGGGGCCAGAACGTTCACTTGACCCACAAGGACAAAGGCCATGGTCACCAAGCTGGTCAGGCAGATGGCAGCCACAGGTGTTTTGTTTGGCCCCTTCTGCAGCAACAAAAATAACATGCAGGACCATAAAATTTCAGATAGAATGCTTCAGAGATTTCAGAAGTTATAGGCTAGAAACACAATTCATAATGACTCAGCCACTTCTCCCCATGTGATTGTTCATCTATAAACTGAGATAATAGTATCCTAGCCATGGGATTATTGTGAGATCAGAGTTCATGCATGTGAAATGCTTCACATAGACTGATATGCAGTAAGCTCCACAGATATTAGTTGCATTAGTAACTTTATTTTTTGAGACAGGGTCTGGCTTTGTTGCCCAGGCTGGACTGCAGTGGTGTGATGTCAGCTCATTGCAACCTCCACCTCCTGGGCTTAAGCCATCCTCCCACCTCAGCATCTTGAATAGCTGGGACTACAGGTGTACACCACCATGCATGGCTAATTTTTGTGCTTTTTGTAGAGACATGGTTTTGCTATATTGCCCAGGCCAGTCACAAACTCCTGGGCTCAAGCAATCTGCCTAGCTCGGCCTCCCAAAGTGTTGGGATTACAGGCGTGAGCCAACGCGCCCAGCCTGTATGAATAACTATGAACATGGGGCATTATTGTAGAACTTTGGCTTCCCAAAGATTTTCTCCTTTTGTCTTTCATTGGGTTTTGGTACTAGCATAGAAAATCAAAGAGATGCAAAGTTGATTCTTCCCAGGGAGAGGAAGATTCCGGAAGATACAGCAGAATCACTGGTGGCTGGAGGAGGGGAATTCTGACCCTAAACATCAGCAAATGTTCATGCACACACATTACACACACATGTTATTAATGAAGGTGGTTATGGTGACCTTCAGGCGGACAGGAATGGAAAACAGGTGCTAGCTGCCACTCCCAGGAGCTCTTCATCACAGTCACTGACATAGTTCTTGAGCCAAAAGCAACAGTCACTTCTCAGTCCCTGTCTTCTTTGACCCAGCTGGCTACGCCCTCCTCTTCGAAACACTTTCTTCACCTCACTTCTCCTGACTGACCTCCCTCTTCACTGGCTGCTCCTTCTTGGTTTCCATGGCTGGCTTTTCACATCTCTGAACTCCACATTTAAAGCAGCCCCAGGCTCCATCCTCAGACCTCTTCTCTGTCTGTACTCCCTCCCTTGGTGAGCTCAACCAGACTCACGCTTTGAATACCGGCATTATATTGACAACTTCCAAATTTGAATCTCCAGCCTAAAACATTCCCCCTGAAACCCAGGCTTACATATCCAACTGCCTACACAACATTCCCAGTGGATGTCTAATAGGATCTCAAATGAAAAATGTTCAAAACCAAACTGCATTTTTGAAGGAAGGTAAAGGAAGAAATCAAGGATAAGTTGCAACGATGTGTTCCCTAAACCAGGGGGAGGGTGAAAATTGGAAGCGGGTGGGGAGGCCCTCTGTGGTACCTCAACAAGACAAAAATGAACTATAGCTTGCAAACCATATTATTGGGAAGTGGGATTCTCTGTTTATGTCTCTTTGGTCCTCCCCTGGGCTTTAGAATGTCTATTTTAATCATCCCAGCCTTAACTCAACTGAGCTGTCCTTTAGGTATCAGTTAAGGTTTGGTTCTTGACGGTTAACAGGAAGTATAGAGGCCAGAGGTGTGGGAAATCATCAAACAGCAACCCCCAAGGGGCAGGTGAGCCTTGAGGGCAGAGTTAGAGCTTCAAGGACCAGCTCGCCTCCTGACCAAAACATGCTTTCTTCTATGCTAAACCTGGAGGATCCTGAATTCATTTTTATTAAAGGATGGGGCACTGCATTTTCATGCTGCTCAGGGTCCAAGATGTTACTAGGACTGGTTAGCTAACCCAGTGCTAAAAGTGCTAAGGGGCTGGGTGGCTGTGACATTTAACATGCTTCATCTACTTAGCCCTAACCTAAGCCAGCCGGAGGACACGGCTGAAAGAAATGACCTCTGCATTATTTTCTGTGTCACCCCAAAGAAATTGACCAGAGGCTCTGATCAGAAAAGCTTAACCAACTGATGGGCCAACAATCAGGTTAGCAGCAAAACATGTTTCAAAAAACAAACAAACAAAAAAGAGGATTACTCACCCCTTGTCCCAGACAGGCAAGTGCAGGGATCACTTTCTCCTGGGCAATGCACTGCAGGATGCGGGGAGCTCCATAAAGTCCTCCCATACAGGAAGCCAGGGACGAGATGTATAAGCCCAAAAGGAACAGGAAGCCCACGAGGGACACCTGTGTGAGAAGTGGTTTCATTCGCCAGTGCCAGAACCTGCTCCTGTGCCTTTCTACTCCCCCAGCACCCACCCACCTGCACCCATGCAATCATCCACTGAGTCCTCTGGATCTGATCTCTGGGATACAGTTTCTACATCTCCAGCCTCACCCCCATTCATTCCATGGTTTCAGCTGAATCCGCCACCACATTTCATATGGACTGCACAGCGGTCCTCAAATGAAGCGTCTGCCAGACTCAGCAGCAGTGCTTGCTAAAGACAGATTTCTGGGCCCCCTCCTCAGAGTTTCTGGTTCAGTAGGCTTGGGGTGGGGCCTAGAAATTCGGATTCCCCACAGGTTCCCAGAGACCACACTTTGAGAACAAACTGGCCAACTATAATGCTCATTGGCCTCTTGCCTTTAAGCTCACCCTTAAAGATGAGTTTAAACCATTCAGATGATTCACTCTGAATCATCCCCTAAGCCTCTGCGGGAGTGACCTCTCTAAACTCAAATCTAATCACAATGTCTCTGTTGCAGACAAATCAAAGGCTCCCCCTGTCTTGACATATAAGGCTCTTCATGGTCTGTGACCTCTTTAGCTTCACACCTGGCACACTGAGAGTCTGATCAGCATGATTTTTCTGTCTGTAGGAAGCCTCTGTCCACACCCCCTAATCTACTCATTGTCTGTTAAACTCCTAATTGTGCTACAAAACTCAGCACCAACCTCACCTCCATTGTGAGGCCATCCCCTCTTCCCCTGACTACAGTAGTCGCTTCTCAGTGCTCCATAGCATCCCCAACATGACGTTAGGTCAGCACCTATCATGGTGACCCCTCCACTAATCTGGAGGCTTCATTTAAGCAGGTCTTCTGTCTTGTTCACCCTAGAATTATTGGTGCCCAACACAGAAATATAAATGCCGAATGAATGAATGAGATCCATGACCCACAAGGCAACAATAGATAGAATAAGAGGGCACAGCTGTTCTTCTTGGTGTCAACTTACAAAAGATCAGGGTCTAAGATGTTACTAGCTAACCCAGTGCTAAAAGTGCTAAGGGGTTGGGTGGCTGCATGACTGCTTGCCGTGTGCAGCCAGGTCCCAAGCTCTCACTCATGAATTCACCCTCCTGGGCCAGACCTCATCTGTACCCATAGGGAAGCACCTTTGTTTTCTTATTTGAGGTGCCCTCTCCATTCTACTTTACTTTAGGCACAGTGGCCAGAACTGTACATTCCGAGTACTCATGTGTCCAATGCTTACAGATAGGTTAGAGTTAATATTCAGCTTTGTCACTTACACCCTTCTTGATGAAGGCTCTCCTTGCCCCATTTTTTACTTCCTTGTGTCAGCAAAGCACCGGATTCGTGTCATCAAGCTACACTGAACACAAGCCACTAGCTAGACTTCTTTCCTGGCTCATAAATTATCACTGGAATAATTTGACTGACTGATGAATCAGTCAGGACAGTTGATTGGGAAAAAAATACTTTTCTTAAAAAAAGAATATATTTGTAGGACACTGGCAGTTTGTAGAATCATCAGGAGGCTAAAGGATGAGGCTCAGAAAAGGGCAGGACCAAGCCTGGAGGCATACCCAGCCTCTTCCCCAGGAACAGCTTGGCCAGGATGCTGCTGCACACCTGCTGCCCTGTGGATGGATTCTCACCAGCTCTTTATCTTTGCTTCGTTGGTTACAATGGGAGCACGCAATGGCCTAGTGTAGGTCATGTGCCCTACCAGGGCTGCAAAGGGACAGACAAGAGAGGTCTGGTCCATTGGGTTGCTATTACACAGAATAGGGGCACTCCCTCCCTTCAAGACAATTGGTAGAATAACCCCCAAATGGTCAGGAAGGTCAGAGGCTTGATGAACAAGACTAAGGTCCACTACGGAGCCCACCTTGTCTTTAATTCAGTGTTGATTCCTTTCCCCTATCTTTATCATCTCTCTTATCCCCAAAGAATCTCGCCTGTCTCTTTTTTCAATGTCACAGGTTTCTTGGGTTTGTCCTACCCACCCTACTCACCGTTTTATTACTACAGAAAATCAATGTCATCTAGTGTTTCCATCACTTTGTGTGATCTGATGGCATTTTGTTACTTTCCATCCTGTGGGATAGTTATGTTCATGGCTTATCCTGCCAGCACCCTGAGCGCCTCACGGGTAGAGCTGTATCATGAATCCTGGCCCCCTTCCCCCAGCAGCTCATGCAGAATCAGGCAAGCAGAGTTCAGCAGCTGAATTCATGCAGCTTCACGACTTTGCTGTCATCGAGCCCTAGGTGCCTTACAAAACTGTTAGATAAGCTGGGTCCATTATCAATCCTCAATCCATTCTGAGATGTGATCATTCATCTATAACCTTTATTTCTGTCTTCTCTACCAAATGCATCCTATGTTGACTGGTTTTTAAAAAAACAGATTCTATGATGAAATTTTATCAAGAAAGAGCCTTTTGAAAAGTTAAGTCAATAATTCCCCACTCTGGCTAAACATAAGAATCACCCAGAGATTCTGATTTAATTAGTGTAGAGTGAGACACAGACGTGGTTGATGTTAAGAAAGCCCCCCGGCCCCAGGTGATTCTAATATGCAGCCAATGTGGCGAACCCCTGGACACAACACATTGTAGCCATTGCATTCTCCCCTCAAAAAATTCTTTGGGAGAGTCAGGTGTGGCATCTCTTTGCAGAAATTTCACTGCTTCTTACCTAAAAGGTTATGTATATTTGAATTTTTACAACTCTTTGTCATTTAAAGCCTGTCTATTTACTCAGAGCAGGAATGAGTGGGAATGCTCCAGCCTGTCATACTCCTAGAGTTGGACTGACTTCAGGAACTAGGTTGAGCCCCTGGCACCATGAGTACACGATATGGTGGCTTCCGTCTTTGGCCAGCCTTCCCACAGACACACCCTGGGATTCCTCCAGAGCCCTAAGAGCTGGGGTCAGACAGGGCCAAGTAAAGCAACTTGTTTATGTCCAGTTTGTCGATCGTGTAGAATGATCTGTTCACTTACCACTTTTAAAAAATACAAAAATATTATTCAGTCTATTTTCTGAATAATATATGAAATGTAGGTCCCCACATCTAGACAAATTATAAAAACTTCATTCCATCTCTCCTGCCTAAATCCTATCTCTTTCTTTCATTTGTCATCCATCCATCCACCCATTTAGGAAGCATTTCCCAAGGACAGGTTATGTTCCTGGCACAGTGCTAGGCAGCGCAAGGCTTATAGACACAACAGTGAACCACACAGCTCTGCTCCCAGCCCTAAAAGAACCTAATTGCTTTCTCTATTCGTATCAGACTGAAAATTTGCTAAATGTGCCAGTGGAGGTGGAAGTGAGGATTTATTTGTGTAGAGGTGTGTCAACAGTTCTTTTTAAATAAAAAGTGATTCTTTTCCGGCATACACCTGTTTGAGCCATCCCCCTCAAAGCTTTCCAAAATATTACATGGGGTGCGAACTACCCTGATTTCTCTCTTCAGTAACTACTGATTAAAATAATTACTTCCATCTCTCTGCTCTTAGTATTTTCTCCCAGCTCCCACTTGAGCTTTGGTCATTGAGGGACTCCACTCATTCATTGGCTGCTCTCTTCTCTTGAAGGACAGGATTTAAAGTCATTTGCACGGGGCTCATTCTGTCTCATCTAATTCCGGTGGCCCCTGACATCACTGAGGAGCGCACCCTAAAAACCTTTACAATCCCAAGTGTATTAATAAGGCCGTGTCTCAACAACGCTTTGGTTTTTTCCTCCCACGTCTCATTTCCACAGTCATGACTTTCCTAGCACTCTCCACGCTCCACGAACTGATCAACATCTCACTTGAAAGCCATTTTCAGTTTTACCTCTCACTTGAAAGCCATTTTCCATAATGAGACCTAGTCTGCTTCCCTTCCTGAGAGGCAGGACTGTGTCCACGATGGAGGGCAGAGGACACTCAGGCTGACCCACTCCCAGGTGCTGAGTGGCCCACTAGGACTCACTCCCTAGTCACCAGCGCTGTCCCATCCCCATCTTCCCTGTACAGCTTGTGTCATGAGCTTCCAAGGTCCCTCATGAATATGTGAAACCATGACTATTAAATCCAGGAATCAGAGTTTGCTCTGTGGGATTACCCAGTTTTTTAGGCTTTTTGTTTTTTTTTAAACAGAGTCTTGTACTATTGCCCAGGCTGGTGTTCAGTGACACAATCTTGGCTCACTACAACCTCCACTTCCCGGGTTCTAGCGATTCTCTTGCCTCAGCCTCTTGAGTAGCTAGGACTACAGGCATGCACCACCATGCCTGGCTTATTTTTGTATTTTTTGGTAGAGATGGGGTTTCACTGTGTTGGCCAGGCTGGTCTTGAACTCCTGACCTCAAGTGATCTGCCCACCACGGCCTCCCAAAGTGCTGGGATTACAGGCATGAGCTGGCCAGATTCCCTAGTCTTAACAACAATACTTTTGGGATATTTTTCCTTCTTAGATTGCTCTTATTTTGCTAGTTAGCAAGCCCCAGGACTCCTAAGATATTTGGTCTTTTTTATTTGTAATAAACATCTGTTTCCTGGACTGTATACAAGTTTATCTTGAAACATTTAATCTATTTCACCCCAACTAACACTGTGGTTTATACAATTCCTTTTCTAACTAAATAATACTGAGATTGACTATTTTGGCTTTTCCTATTAAATATGGTGGATTTGTGGGGAGAAAATGTGTTCCTAAAATAAATGTTTTGATCTGTAAGGGTATGCCCATAAGGAGTGTGGAAGGGAGTTAAAATTTAATTAGCACCTGCTATGTGCCAGGTAAAATGTATTATAATTAGCACCTACTACGTGCTTTCATGGGCTATCTCAGAGCCACCACTGTATACAAGACTTTTAAGAATGCACATACACCTGAGAGCTGGGAGAAAATTCCTCTGTGGTTGGGATAAAAAGTAAAAAGATGTGGCCAGGCACAGTGGCTCACCCTTGTAATCCCAGCACTTTGGGAGGCTGAGGCAGGCGGATCACCTGAGGTCAGGAGTTCGAGACCAGCCTGGCTAACATGGTGAAACCCCGTTTCTACTAAAAATACAAAAAATTAACCAGGCATGGTGGCATGTGCCTGTAATCCCAGCTACTTGGGGGGCTGAGGACAGAGAATCGCTTGAACCCGGGAGGTGGAGGTTGCAGTGAGCCGAGATCATGCCATTGCACTCCAACTTGGTCAACAAGAGCGAAACTCCGTCTCAAAAAAAAAAGAAAAAGTAAAAAGACGCTTCTTAGAGAAACTGATTTGAGAAGCCAAATAATTAGAAATAGATCAGAGAAGCTGTAGGAAACCCAGACAGAAACAGATTAACTGACCAGCTGCAAATCAGTAGAAAGGAATCCCGGGCAGCCTGCAGCCATTGAAGATAATTGTTCTGGCAGAAAGCCCCCGAGAGAGAGAGGAGTGCGTTGGGGAGCAGCGTGTGAACGAGCGCCAAGGAGAGTAGGTCAGAGACCCGCCCTGTCTCAGTGTCCAGAGGTAATGCACGGGGCACACATACAGAAGAGGCCTTTCTTCAGGCCCAGGAAAGTTCAGAGATGCGCTGGCTCAGAACTGAAGCCACAGGTAAGACAGGAAGCTGAGGTGAATAGGTTATCAGGGTGGCAGGTTGTATCAAGTGACCAAGGTAAAGAGACTGCACTTGCACCTCCCAAGCAGTGTAGGTTGCACCCTCCCCTTCTCCAGCCACTGCCAGTAAAAACATCTGTGGCCCAATCTACCGCCTGAGCATGGTACCTGCTCCTGCAGCGGCAGCGGAGTCAGTCCCAAGGAGCGACACCAGGGAGCAGGAAAGCACAAAAGGTGTGGGAGGAAACTCCTGTGTGGTCCCCTTTAGGGAGTGGGTAGTGGGAACCAGAAGACCCAGGTGCTGCTATTTTGAAGTCATCAGGGTCGGTTCCATCACAGCTCACTGACTTGCTGCACCTGCCCATTTCTACTGAGAACCAAGAGCAGTAGCTTTGTTCCTTTATAGGCTTTACAATGGCCTATTCCAGGGAACGGTTTCTTGTCCTCTCCAAAAACTACATCTCCACCTTCCATCCCAGTGTGTGCATAATGACATTCCCAAGTGTCATTGCTAGGCCTGGTGCCGCAGGTGCCCCCAGCTGGCTAAGTGCTTGCCTACCTGCTCACTGTCGGGATAGGTGGCATTCCAAAGGACGCTTCCCCGGTTCGTGTGCCTATTATTAGGTGTGGAATTTCCACCCACAAAGGCTCTCAGATGCTGTCTCTAGGCTGTTTTTACCCTAGTGCTGTTTGTGGCCTTAGATACAAAGCTGCCTGTCCTCCCATATACCTACTCTGAGCATTCCCTTGAAAAGCAGGGGAAGGAGAGGAAGGAGGAGCCGCGGCCCAGGGGATAATCAGATCAGAGTCTCTAAAGGGTGGAAGGACCTCTGTGAAGGAAAGCACGAGAAAGGAACTTTAGAAGCAGGCAGAGCTGGCCAGCCACTGGCAAGCTGCAGACGAGCAGGAAGCATTTCCCCCGGTTAAACCAGCCTCACCCAGGCTGCTCCCTCAGGCCTTCAATTCCTGTCATGCAGCCAAGCTTTTCATTCCGCAGCTAGAGAACAGGCTCTTGGGAGTGAAACTCCAGACGGAAGCGTGCATGTAGATACAAAGGAGGGCTATAGACTCCTGCCTCGAGAGCACACCTTGCCGCCTGGGGGTCTGTGACCTTGGGTGCTGAAAGGTGGGTATCAGTTCTCTCACTACCTGAACTGCACCGCCTTTCAAAAAACCTGCTTTTATACTAAGGTCAAAACTCTTGAAAACAAATAATCACCTTTGCAGGGGTGCCTACAAGCCTTAAAAAGAAACCTGTGCTAATGTGAAAACCAAGCTCAAACGTATCTCTCAAAAGAAAATTCAGAGTTTCCTGGCCCAGGTTGCCCCAGGCACTGGCCCTCCACGAAGATCAGCAGGGCTGCTGTGCAAAGCCTCACACCAAGAGAAAATGGTACTCCATCCTCAAACACAGGGGCTCACGCCTGTAACCCCAGCACTTTGGAAGGCTGACGTGGGAGGATCACTTAAAGCCAGGAGTTTGAGACCAGCCTGGGCAACATGGTAAAACCCTGTCTCTACAAAAAAATTGAAAAAAAAAATTAGCTAGGTGTAGTGGTGCATGTCTGTAGTCCTGGCTACTTGGGGGGCTGAGGTGGGAGAATCACTTGAGCCCTGGAAGTTGATGCTCTAATGAGCCATGTTCATGTCACTGTACTCTAGCCTGGGTGACAGAGTGAGACCCTGTCTTTAAAAAGTTAAAATATTAAGTTAAATTTAAAAATACATAAAATATAAGCAGCGATACTCAGGAGTTAACAGAAAAACTCCCTAACCAACTACATTTCTCCGAAAAATGATGGGAATCTCAGGGTCTACTTTTTCTCCAAGAACTTAAAGGAGGGTAGGAGTTTTTGGGGATTTCCAGAAAAATATCTGGAAATCTTATGTGGATTCTAGGATGCCAAATAAATGTCCTTGATGTCACATGACCTCCAGCCTGCTAACGGAGGAACGCCAGGAATTCATTAATCCTCTCCTGGCAGGGTGCGGACTCTAGAAACAAAGATGTTGCAGCCAAATCAACCCGCAGTGTCTGAGATTCTCAGGAAAGCAAAAGGGGTCAAGGACCTCAGAGACAAGGAGGGCCTTGGCCCTCACCCTGGCGCTGGGCTTCCTCCCTCTCCCTCCACCTCTGTCTGTTCCCAGCCTCCTTCTCCACTTGCCACTTCTGAACAGCACATTCTATTCATCATGCAAGGTGAAGCTATTAGCAAAAGTGAGGCACTTGCTTAGCTGGGAATTTGGGGTGAACAAATTCTTCTGTTTCTGTCCTGATTTTTGACAGGAAGAGATGTCACCATTATCTAGCCCCTCATGTTTGTGAATCTCTCTGGGCATCGTTATCTGTTTCTCGAAATCCCTAAGCAGAGCCTGTACCTTTTCCACCATCTCTCTTCCCCATCACAACCCAACACTTCATTCCTGGGCTAGAGACTATAGGGAGGCTGGGCGCGGTGGCTCAAGCCTGTAATCCCAGCACTTTGGGAGGCCAAGGCGGGAGGATCACTTGAGGCCAGGTGTTTATGACCAGGCTGGGCAACACAGTGAGACCTCATCTCTACCAAAAAATTAAAAACAAATTAGCCCAGCATGATGGCATGCCCCTGTAGTCCCAGCTACCTGGGAGTCTGAGACAGGAGAATTGCTTGCACCTGGAAGGTTGAGGCTACAGTGAGCTGAGATTGCAACACTGCACACCAGCCTGGGCAACAAAGTGAGACCCTGTCTCAAAAAATAATTAAATTTTTAAACAACTATATGGATTCCCAGACAGTACTGCAAGGGGAAGGTGGCCATTTGTTGGTGAAAACAAACAAATGACTCCAGCAGACTGAGCCCTTCGAGGAGCGCAAGCCTTACTCACCTTTTCCGCTATCAGGAAGTCATAGCGAAGGGCCTCTCGCGTGCAGATGGCGCCCAGGAGGAAAACGAAGACAATGTACAGAAACCACCTGAAAACCCAAGAGCAGAACAGAGCTGCCCCCCACTCACCTCACCCAGCCCCATCCAGTCCCCCGACTCAACCTTCTGTTTCCAAAGGGAACCTGTCTCAGAATGAGAGAAAGGCCAGTCATGAAGCTTCCCCAGCTGGCTTGGGAGGACACTTTTTGTACTATTTCTCTTCTGGCATATTTCTTACCAAAAAAGGAGTACCATTGTTTTGTTTATTTTTTTACTTTTAAACGTATATAAAAATATGGAATGCTTCATGAATTTGCATGTCATCCTTGCACACGGGCCACACAAATCTCTGTATTGTTTTAATTTTAGTATATGTATTGCTGAAGTGAGCACTGTTTTTTCTCTTTCTTACATTAAAAAAGAAAACTACACAACGAGCATTCTGAGTAGGGAAGCGGGAGGCCCAGTTGCCTCTAGGTTGTCAGGATTCAGGCCAGGGCTGCCCCGCAGCCTCACATCCCAGCCTCCTCCAGCAAAAGAACAGGCTGATGATCCTTCAGGCCTCTAAGTCCTGCTGGTCTGTTATCTTTAGATCAGATAATAAAGAGGGAAACTAAAGTCAAAAGGCAGGAGCAGAGGCCTGGCTCTGTCCCCAAGATGCCCTGTAACCTTGAACAAGACCCAGGTTCCTGTGGTCTCCTCACTCCCATCTGGGTAGCAAGACGATGGGCCAAGGGTTCATCCTGGAACCTCCCAGCTGGGACCAGAAACAAGACAGGGTCCTCATACAGAAGCCTCTTTCTTTTATTTCCTTCCCAACACTCAATTCTATCTCTGTTGTCTTCATTTTCTTCCCAATGGTATGGCCTTGTTTTGCACAAAATACCCTGATGCTGTATTCCAGGCTGATAGCAAAGGTGTCACTGCAATAAGCTAAGAGCAAATTCAGTGTTTGTGAAACAGATACATTAATATTTTCTAAATACTGTGGTTACAATAACACAGGCCCTTTTAACTTCTCAAGTCATTGTCTCTGGTCTCTGATCTCATTGCCTCTTCACACCCACCCAATGAAGGGCAGAGAAGGTTCTTCCTGTGGTACAGAGAGAAACAATATTCTAAAAAGTCAGAAACAGACCCAAAGTCACCCAGCCTGCTTGTGTGGGTGGCACAGTGTGAACTAAAACCCCAGAGGCCTGATGGCCTGGGGGAGTAGGAAGGGAGGCTCACTGGGGGAAGAAGGAGAGCTGGGTGCTAAGCTTCCACTGTGTGCCTTCTACTCTCTCCCCCACAGTCTATGAAGCACATATACTGTCATCATCCCCATTTCACAGGAAAGGAAATGGAGGCTCAGAGAACTCAGTAAATCATCCAAAGTCACGCAGCCAATCAACGGCAGAGCTGAGAGGCAAACCAGAATTTGTCTGACTGCAAAACTCTTCATCTTTATGCTCCCTTCAGGGATCCTGGAAACTTGGTGGTTAAAAAAGTCCCCAAGTTCAAAATGGAGGTTGAGGAGGGACGGGGGCGGGAGGCCGAGGAAAGGAAAGAAAGGATTTGATCTGTGATCTGGGTCCTGACACTCCTCCTCGGCAGCATTCCCAGGCAGGGTGCATGAAAGGGCAGTGTCTGAACCCACCAGACGTGAATTTTCCAGCCCACCGAGTGTTAAAAGAAGGATCGGAATACGAAATAGATTGGTCACAGTCGGGGCACTCTCAGAACAAAAGGGGCAATCCCTCTTCTGCCTGGGGTTCTCTCTCCCACTCTCCAGCTCGGACTGATTGCCATGAGGGGAACTTACGAGATGCCAACAGCTGCCAGGGAGCCCAGGGGGATGCTGGCGGCAGGCTCCCTGAGGTCGCCCCCCATGTTGAAACCGGCCATGACTCCTGAAAGACACCCAGATGGGGAATGGGGTGAGCAGCCTTCTCCATGCATCACCTTCCCCAGGGCTGCCCCTTCCTCTCCTCCCGGACCCTCTCCTGGAAGCTGTCCCACAGCAAGCCCTCCAGCTGCAGCTCTGTGCACAGGCTGCTTTTCCATCTCCCCTGGCAACTAGGGAGGCATCCCTGTGGCGTGAAAGGGACCTTTGTGGGTTGGAGGAGACTCAGGAGGAAAGCCCTCCCGGCTCCAAAAGCATCCTACCGCTCAGCGCAAAGCAACCAGGGGGAGGAAAGCGGCTTGCAAGGCGCACAGAGGTCCTGCGCTACGTGCTGAGCTGGGACAATGCCCTGGAGAGGCTCGGCGTTACAAAGGTCTGGCAGCCTCCTGCTCAGTGGCTTTCCCTCCCTCTGCTGCCCGCTGATTCCATGGGAGCTTCCTGTGTCCTTGGGGTCAGGTACCATCCTCCAAGCCCCTGAGCTACCAAAGGGTTTGAAATAAACTCCAGAAAAACCAATCCTGATGCCACTGACATGGAGTCACAAGCTCCTTTTCATCATCACCTCTCTTCTGCAAGAACACTAATGACAATGAAAGAATCCATAAGGGACCCACAGCACTGTGCTGCATGGTGAGGTGGGGGTGTTGCCTCTTCCCTTACAAACAAATATATGAAAACAACAAGACAGGGTGTTCTGAACATCGGATGAGGATCCAGCCCACAAGTGCCATAACAACTCAGTGTGATGGGCTGCCCTGGTCAGGAAAGCCCCGTAGAGGGGGTGCAGCTTGAATGTGGCCTTGAAAGAGGGATTTGAACAGGCTTAGGGACGGGAATGAATCCAACACCATGATTTGCGAACACTTTCAACCTGCCTGGGCTTGTGTCAAGTGCTTTACAGGCACTTTTTTATCCTGTTTAATTCTCATAACAACCTCATCAGAAAAGTAGAATTATTTCCTCATATTATAGAAAAGTGCTCAAAGAGGTTAATTAAAACAGTCTAAGGTCACACATTTAATAAGTGGCAAAGCTAAGATTCAACCCTGGTCTGTCTGACTCTGAAAATTATGCTCTCAATGTCTCTGCCATAATGCTTCACAGAATCCAAGTGAAGGGCAGTGAAGTGACAGTTTGGAACCAGAAAGTGAAAGTAGGGGAGTGTATTTCAGAGAGAACCCTGAATGCTGGCCCGTGGATGGGGGTGCATATACTGTCACCCAGCAACTCCGTTATGAGGACTTTACCCAAAGTAGGTAGTCAAGGCTATGAGGGAAGATTTAGCCCAACATTTTTATAAATGCTTGTTTAGAATAGTGGAAATTAGAAACAACCTAACATCTAAAAATAGAGGATGGGCTAAATAAGTGATATAGCTTTCAATAAATACTAGGTCTCAGAATATTGTAAGGGATATGTTGTGACATGGAAAGATGTTTAGAAGCTTTTGCTTAGTTTTAAGAAGCATATTAGAAAACAGAACACATCTGGTATGATCCCATTGTTATAAAAATATATAGAAAAAGGAACAAGAACATGTTTTAAAACATTAACAATGTAATTTCTGGGTGATAAAAGAACAGGTCATTTTTATTTGACTGTTTATATTTTCTCACTTTTCTACAATGATCATTTTGAAACACGTGAAAACTAACTTCTAAGGTTTTGTTGTTGTTGTTGTTGTTGTTTTAACGGCATGTTAGGCACATTTTCTTTCCTCTCATTCCCTCCTCTCCAAGATCCTATAAAAAGCATAGTAAATCACGCCTGTAATCCCAGCACTTTGGGAGGCCAAGACAGGCGGATCACGAGGTCAGGAGATTGAGACCATCCTGGCTAACATGGTGAAATCCCGTCTCTACCAAAAATACAAAAAAATTAGCCGGGCATAGTGATGGGCACCTGTAGTTCTGCCTACTAGGGAGGCTGAGGCAGGAGAATGGTGTGAACCCGGGAGGCGGAGCTTGCAGTGAGCCGAGATGGCGCCACTGCACTCTAGTCTGGGCGACAGAGCAAGACTCCATCTCAAAAAAAAAGAAAGCATAGTAAAGGGGAAAGTGGATAAATTCCTGTAAGTAAAGAGAAGTTGGGAGGGGACCCTAAGTAGATGAAAGGTTCACATAAATGTCTGGAACATAGAACAGAAAATGGAGAACATAACACAGAGGAAAAGAGAAAGAAAGCAAGCCTCGGAATGCTTCTCTACAAGATCTGAATACACCGAGGAAAACCAGGGCTGGACGTTTGCACCCCAAATGAAGCCCTGCTCAAGAATCAACAGCACTCACAAACTTCTCATCAAGATAGGGCCCCAGCAGGGAGACAGACCTAAACGCATGGCAGCCAGGGAAATCCACGCCCACAACCAAGGTCGCCCAATGTGTGAGGAAAACCAGCAACAAATAAATAAATACATGCATAAATAGAAACAGAACAACCCAGGCTGGAAGAAACATATAAATCAGGATACAGAGAGAATTTGGAAGAAAACACTGATTAGTAGCTCCAAATACATCCAAGAAGAATATTCTATATATTCTATCTATAAAACAAGGTGCTGTGAAAAAAAAAAAATCCAAGAACAAGAAAGAACTTTTGGAAATTAAAAATATGATCACTAAAATTAAAAATGTAATAGATTTAAGGGCCAGGCATGGTGGTTCATGCCTGTACTCCCGGCGCTTTGGGAGGTCAATGCAGAAGGATCACTTGAGGCCGGGTGTAATGGCTCACACCTGTAATCCCAGCATTCTGGGAGGCCAAGGCAGGCAGATCTTATGAGGTCAGGAGTTCAAGACCAGCCTGACCAACGTAGTGAAACTCTGTCTCTACTAAAAATGCAAAAATTAGGCAGGTGTGGTGGTGCATGCCTGTAATCCCAGCTACTTGGGAGGCTGTGGTGGGAGGATCACTTGAGCCCAGGAGGTAGAAGTTGCAGTGAGCGGAGATCATGCCACTCACTCCAGCCTGGGTGACAGAGCTCCTTCAGATAAGAGTTCAGAAAATTTACTTCCCCCATATTGTTTCCAAGGAAGATACTAAAGTATGTATTCCAGCAAAATGAGGATGTAAACCATGAAGAAGGAAAACATGAGATTCAGAAATCAGTGCTGATAACTGAGGAATGGCGTGAAGTTCCAGAATAAGGGTTGCACAGCAGAGAAACTGCCAGGGATTAAAGCAAAAACTGGAGGCTCCTGGAGGGATGCCTCTGGAGAGGAAATGCTTCCAGCACAATGGGCAATAAAATTAAACTGAATGATTTTAAGGATATACTGACTGCACATTTTGGCAACAAAAAGAAGAGTTATTAAGACTAACTTTTCAGGGATCATTTCTATAGTTTGTTATTAGAGAAGTTTCTCTGAACGTGTAGAGCACCGTTGACATTCTCTTTTGCTGAACTACCTCAAATATCACAAAACAGTCATTTAATACAGCAAAGCCAAATATATTTATTAGAACTCACTGCAGTGAGGTAGACCACCACCTTGCCAGGGTATCAGCTGTACCTCCCAAGGGAGAGTGCATGTTCACAGGATGTTGGGGTCTAAGGTATTTCATGATGGAAGGAGGATAGAGATTGGGTAAAATTTGTGATATGGTAGTTTAGTATTGGTGGACAGAATAAGGTGAGTATCTTATGGGAAGAACTGATTAACTATTATTTGACAGGTGAGCTCTTTGTCCAAGAAATCAAACTACTGAATCAGATAAATTGATTTTCATTAATATCTTGAAGCAAACAATATTTAGTGGTTTATAGTCTTTATCTTTCCTGGGTAAAGTTTTCATGGAAGAACTAAATCATGTTAATACAGGTTATCTCAGTTTGCATTTTTCATTTTGATATACATTTAGTTTACTCTTTTTACAGAGATTCAGAGTTGTGAGTCCAAACTGTTACCACAGTATAGGTAAGCCTATGAGCATTGGAGAAATTTATATTGTTAGATATAGTCTACTGTGTCCAGCAAAAAGGGTTGTGGAAGGGTTACAGTTAGTAGAAGATGGGAAAGATGGGGAAAAGGTATACCATTAAATCTGTGGTGGTGAACTCTTGGCTGTGTTCGAGGTGGAGTGATTTTTACCACTCAGAATCATCTTTAGAATATGATATACCAGGATTTTATCTTCAGGTCCACATTTTACAGAGTGCTGTCCTGATGTGGGGCCAGAGAACTTACTCTGAGAAGGAAGCAAAATTTGCTAGCAAAATACTCAATGCTCTTAGAAGAAATGTTAATGACAAAACCTTTGTGTAGGCAAGAGGCAAGGTAGTTGTGACCATATATATCTACATGAAAAGAACGATGTCTATGCTTATTTATTTTCAATTAATAAATCATTTTGGCTGCTAAAAGAGTTATTGAAACTCCAGGAGAAGTGAACAAGAAAGTTAAGGATTACAAATAGCTAGAAGGGGGATATTGAATGTCTCCTATACAAAGACATGGTAAATGTTTGAGATGATATGCTAATTACTCTGATCTGATCACTATACATTATATGTATCACTACATATCCCAAAAATATGTGCCATTATGTGTCAATTTTAAAATTTTTAATTAAAAGTTAAAAAATAAATTAAAAAATAAAAATTTAATTTAAAAATTAAACTTAAGGTCTAAATATGAAGCAAACCAAAATGTGACATGATTTTAAACAACTAATAAAATGTTAGAAAAATTCTCCCATTTGACCATGGTATAGGAACTTTCTCTCCTAAATGACACAAGCGCTATATGAGAATCACAGTGAAGAAAATGAAATTCCAGCCCAACACTTTGCTCTTCAGGGAGCAACAGCTGCACAGTCATAATCGTGTATTTGCTTATTGTTCTTTAGCTTCTAAAATTGGCCTATAGACAGAGCACAGAGGACGTAACTATTAATATGGTTTAGATCTGTGTCCCCGCCCAAATCTCATGTTCAATTGTAATCCCCAGTGCTGGAGGTGGGGCCTGGTGGGAGGTGATGGGATCTTGAGGGTGAATCCTTCATGAATGGTTTAGCACCTTTAGCACCATCCCTTTTGTGCTGTTCTTGTGATAGAGTTCTCACAAGATCTGGTTGTTTAAAAGTGTGTGGCACCTCGCCCTCTCTCTGGGTCCTGCTCCTGCCATATGAAGACACCTGCTCCCCCTTCACCTTCTGCCATGAGTAAAAGCTCCCTGAGTCCTCCGTAGAAGCAGATGCTGCCATGCTTCCTGTACCACCTGCAGAACCATGAGCCAATTAAACCTCCTCTTTATATATTATCCAGTCTCAGGCATTTCTTTATAGCAGTGCCAGAATGAACTAATGCAACTATAGTTATGAAACAGAATATGAATATTATCTATCTTGACAATGTAAAAGAAGGTTATAGCTAACTGATATTAGGAAGTGAAAAGAGGAAAGAGAAGGAAAGGGAAGAGAAAAAGCACTAATATTTTCATCATAGTAATGTAGAAAACAAAAATATATAAGTCTCATGTTCATTCACTAGGCCTGACTTGAATGTTACAAGCTTCAATTAGTTTAATAAGCAAATTTAAAAGGTAATCTAAGCCATGCCTTTTGAGCTACCTGTTAAATGTGGTAGGTAGCTATGGAAAAACCTAGCAAATATTTACATAGCAGTTGCAATAAATTTTAAGTTAATTATTTTGTATCTTGTTATCATAAAGTTGAGTTTCTCAGTGTTTGCTACGCAGAGCAAAGAAATGTCAAATATATGAAGCAGTTTGTTTTCATAGTTCCAAAGATAGTTGACTTGTAACCTTAAGGCAAAAAATATTTTTAATAAGTGTGTGTGTTTGTATGTGCGCGTGTGTGTATGAGAGAAACTATTTGTTCAGTTAAAGTTTTAAACTACATTTTTCATGGGATTTTGCCCACTCGCCTGCTAATAATCAACTTGCTATCTATAGTTTTCCTGATAATGCTCTAAAAATTCAAGTACAAAAGGATTATGTAGATTCCCTTAAAATTAGGACAATAACTAAAGCATTCCTTATGAAAATAAAGATACACATAAAATAAATATAATTCTAATACATTAATCTTAAAACACAACACAGAATCTCAATTTCCCACGCCAACAGCAAGAACTGAAGGGATGTAACCTAAAACTGATAGAATAGCAGAGATTTAAGTATATTCTTTAAAATTATCAATGTAATCATCAAAATAAGTATAACTACAAATATAACTATCAAACATTGGAAAGTGGATGAGGGAGCTCACTCTCATATTTCCTAGCATAAAGTCAACAGACGATGTCTGACTTTGATTAACCAAATTATAGGTATACTTACGTTGCCTGGTTATACACAGCTCTCAAAGTACTAAAAATGATTAAAGTGGTTGTCCCTGTGGAGGAGTATTGGGGATAGCGAAAGTTGGGGTGGGAGACTATTGCTTTGTATTTCAAGCCCCTGTGCTGTTTTATTTTGTATCATGTACAGGTCTTATTTGGATTAAAAAAAAAAAAAAGGAATATCCAGGATCTGCTGTATTCCTCTGTTCTCTCCCTGCTAATAAAGACATACCTGAGACTGGGTAATTTATAAAGGAAAGAGCTTTAATTGACTCACAATTCCACATGGCTGAGGAGGCATCACAATCATGGCAGAAGGTGAAGGAGGAGCAAAGTCACGTCTTGAATGGCGGCAGGCAAGAGAGAGCTTGTGTAGGGGAACTCCCATTTATAAAACCATCAGATCTCGTGAGACTTATTCACTGCCATGGGAACAGCGTGGGAAAGACTCACCCTCATGATTCAATTCCCTTACACCAGGTCCCTCACACAACACGTGGGAATTGTTACAATTCAAGGTGAGATTTGGGTGGGGACACAGAGCCTAACCATATCATGACATAGTGCTCTTTATTCCTCGCCATTGTTGTACCTCCTACAGTTTGTCAGGTCATTTTGTACACCTTCCTTCAGATCATTTATACAGAAGTTAACCCATGAAGACCCCTGAGAACACTACAGCAATACATGCTTCTGTGGAAGAAAGTGACTGATTGATCCTAACTGCTTCCTGCTTCCAAACACATACTGTCTCCATAACAAACCCCCTATCCTCCTTCCCCAGGTTCTGTGTAGGCTTCCTGATGTGCAGTACATTAGGATGCTGGTCAGTGGGAGGAGAAAGGACTGACTGTAGCACGGGAATGAGCCAGGCCCAGATATGGCCAGAAAGCTGGCTTTTGAGAGAAAACAGAGAAGCCAGAAAGTAGATCGTATCACAGACACAAAGAGTCACAGACAAGGAGATGCAGGCAACTCGGACTGCAGACAAGAAGTCTCATGGGTGATTCCTGCTGGGGCAATGTGGGTGGTTCCCATGGCAAAGTGTACATTTGTGTTTTTTTTGTTTGTTTGTTTGGATTTTTTTTTTTGAGATGGAGTCTCCCGCTGTCACCCAAGTTGGAGTGCAATGGCGCAATCTTGGCTTACTGCAATCTCCGCCTCCTGGGTTCAAGTGATTCTCCTGCCTCAGCCTCCCAAGTAGTTGGGATTACAGGCACCTGCCACCATGTCTGGCTAATTTTTGTATTTTTAGTAGAGATGGGTTCACCATGTTGGCCAGGCTGGTCTCAAACTCCTGACCTCAGGTGATCCGACTGCCTCGGCCTCCAAAGTGTTGGGATTACAGGCATGAGCCACCGTGCCCGGCCTGCACATTTGTTATAGGGGCTCACACACTGTGACTGTCATTTCCAAAATTCTACCTCTGTGTTACCACACAATTCTTGGGCAATGTTCTCTAGCTTCGGTGAATTATAAATGTCTGATTCGCTAGTTAGAGCTAGAAAAAGTATTTTGACTTAGTATTTTTTTTCCCATCTGTGTTAAGTGTTATAGAAATTCTCTAGTTTGCTTTCCTTTTGCATCCAGTGCAATTTTAAAACACTATCGTTAAGGTTAGAGTTACATTTAGGGTTGGCGTAATAGAACAAATACTATTTCCCAGAGCATTAGTGCCCAGGTGTTTTACAAATATTACATTTTTTAAAAAGTTCCACAATTGAAAACAAGGTTGGGAAAACCTTAATTAGAGAGGTTTTCAGTGCTGGGCTACTGTAGTGCTTATGATATGCTAATACTCACTGTCTATCTCTAAGAACAGCATACAGTGTTTCACAAAACTTATTTGGCATTGAACCCTTTTTTTTTTTTTTTAAAGAAATGAAACACTGTGTTCATTATTAAAGTTCCACAGAGCACAGTTTGGGAAACACTCAGTGCCCATTTTATAATTACTATTTGGTCTTGACACTTTTCTTGGTGGGCTTCCAAAAATTGTTTATATTTGGCTATTTAGGGCTGGATGTAGTGGCTTGTGCCTGTAATCCCAGCACTTTGGGAGGCTAAGGTGGGTGGATCACCTGATGTCAGGAGTTCGAGACCAGTGTGACCAACATTGTGAAACCCCGTATCTACTAAAAATACAAAAACTTAGCCAGGCACGGTGGCATGCACCTGTAGTCCCAGCTACTTGGAAGGCTAATGCAGGAGAATCACTTGAACCTGGGTAGGTTGCAGTGAGCCGAGATCACGCCACTGCGCTCCAGCCTGGGCGACAGAGCAAGACTCCGTCTCAAAAACAATAAAAATAAAAAATAAAACGGCTATTTAGAATCATAATTCTTAAGGCTAGATGGTACCCTAGCGATCATCTACTCCAACCTTTTATTTCACAGATGAAGCAACGGAGGCCCAAAGAAGGGAAGCCATTTGATTCAAGTGTTCCAAGCTAATTGCTAACAGAACCAGCACTAATCCTCAAGTTTCCTGATTCCAAATCAGTGTTCTTTCCACTATATCACACAGCCTCTCCATTTCTTCCTAACACCCCTGCTCTTTGTAGATTTCCCCTTCTGAAACAGTAATTGCATGATTAATGTGGGGTTACATCCCCACCACAAGGCTGAGCTTATCAGTTACAATCGGCACAGCGTATTGATTTCCCCACAGGCGCTTGCATCACCAGTTCCTCATCTCTAGACCGTGCTGGATTGATGGCATTTCTGAGTTTTCAACGCCAGTTCCAGGAAGCAGTTAATTGCTTTACCCAAAAATGTTTTTTCTCCCTGCATCACAATGATGATCTGTCTGGTCTGCACACTGTTACCATGTGACTTACGTAAACAGCTTCCTTAATACGGGGAAACCCTTCTGGCTTGGCCTTCCACACCAGTCCTGGGGCCTTCAGGCACAGCTTTATGATCTCAGCTGTAATATGCAAGTCTGATGGTGTCAGCCATCACTTGACCAGCTTAGGTTTATGAGGCTACACCTCGAGTGGCATCCGTAGCCACCTAGACATTGACATTACGCCTACAGTTTCGACGGATGGTGAACAGGGGGCTTGGAGTCAGCGCCTAGTTCCGTTGTCTGGTCTCACAGAAGACATAGATGGCCAGAAGATGAATCAACCCCTTACAGCTCTCAAATACACATCCTTGGGTAAAATAACCAATGTAAATGTCAATGAACACTTACCAACATTTGCAAGTGGGCAGCTCATCTCTTTTCTTCCCTGCCCCCTGAATCACCCAATGGCACACATAGACCAAAGTTCTTACTTATCACCAATTACCACAAGCCCACTTCCCACTCCAATTCCCTTTTCTGTTCCTGAAAATGAAGATTCGTAGGAAAAGAAAAGCCCAACAGTTTTTCTAGGCTTTTCAGGTTCCTGTTAGTTCACAAAGGACAACTGACTCTTTCTCAAGGAACTTCCAAGCTTCCTCCTGGGGACTTTTCAATCCAAATCTGTGTCCTGAGAAACTCTTCAACTTTTTCTTTCCATTTACAACTAATTGTTTCTCTGCTGCCTGTTTTCTAAGTTCGTTACTTTATTTTTCTTTCTTATGAAGGCAGACTACACATGCACTAACGTGCCCAAGTCTCATCTGCTGCCTTTTTTTTTTTTTTTAACTGAAAAAACAAAAGGGATCTATTACTGTCTGGAGGCAATGTGGCTCCAAGCCCTGCTTTCCTCACCTGTAAATGGGGATTATACTATTTGCTTTGCAGGGCTGTGGTGAAGTTGGAACAGATATTCACAAGCACCTAGCATAGTGGCTGGCACCTTGTAGGTGCTAAATAAATGCTCACCCAGGAGAGATGGGCTCTGCTCCTTACTCAGAAATCCCTCAGATTCCTAAAGACTGGTCTGCCTCTCATTACCTTCCTTCTGATTGCCAAACCCCACTCCTTTCCCATACCTGGCTTGTTGGTTTGTTTGTTTAGCTGTTCCTGCAAAAATCTCTAAACCTCTCTTTCTCTGTTCTTGGAGCAAAACTTGTGAGTTTCCTTCCCTCTCAATGTTTTAGAGATCCTGCTGGGACAGACAGTGTCAAATAATGCAACTTGCCATCTCCAGGACCCAGGCAAGATTTATTGGCTTCTGAATGAGGGGCGGCACCGACATTGTGTGTTCTGTCTTTCAGCATCCTCTCTCAGTACGTGGGAAGTAACGGGGTTTACCGCTTACTGGCTGGGAGATGTTGGGGGAGATAACCTCTCTCTGTCTTTGCTTCCTCATCTGTAAAATGGGTAAATAATAGAACCCGTGGGAGGATCTAGGTTCCG
Source organism: Macaca mulatta (assembly GCF_049350105.2). Classification (NCBI taxonomy): domain Eukaryota; kingdom Metazoa; phylum Chordata; class Mammalia; order Primates; family Cercopithecidae; genus Macaca; species Macaca mulatta. The sequence continues at coordinate 158,639,380 of NC_133407.1, read as the reverse complement.
TGGGGCCCGAAATTTTTTTGAAAGTACAAAATTATGAATATAAAATTAGGAACAGGGCTTTGGAAGGAGCCCACACAAGTGAGGGACCTTGAAGCCCAGGTTTCATCTACTTCATGGCAGCCCTGTGTCTGATGGAACCAGTCAGGCTGTGGAGAAGTTTAAATGGAAAACTATACACAAAGTGCTTAGTGCCTGACATAATAGGTTACTGTAATGATAATAAGTATTGTCGATATTTATAATTGTTTTGATACAAACTGTTGATATGTATAATTATTTTGATAAAACAATTATAAATTAATTCCATAAATAAAATCACAAAAAATAGACATGTATAATAATTATAAAGCTTTTTTTTTTTTGAGATGGAGTCTCACTCTGTCACCAGACTGGAGTGCAGTGGTGCTATCTCGGCTCACTGCAACCACCTCCTGGGTTCAAGTGATTCTCCTGCCTCAGCCTCCCGAGTAGCTGGGACTACAGGCATGCACCACGCTTGGCTAAGTTTTGTATTTTTAGTAAAGACAGGGTTTCACCATGTTGGCCAGGATGGTCTCGATCTCTTGACCTAGTGATCTACCCACCTTGACCTCCCAAAGTGCTGGGGTTACAGGCGTGAGCAGCACACCTGGCCTAAGCTTTTTTTTTTTTTTTTTAAAGACAGGGTCTCACTCTGTCACCCAGGCTGGAGTGCAGTGATGCAATCTCAGCTCACTGCAACCTCTGCCTCCCGGGTTCAAGCAATTTTCCTGCCTCAGCCTCCCCAGTAGCTGGGACTACAGGCTTGAGCCACTGAGCCCAGCCAAAGCTTCCATCTTGTCTCCTGTTTCTGCTCACAAGTCCATCAGAATGAAGGGAGTGGAGTGCGCCCCCATCTTCAGACTGTCCCTACTTGGGGCTCTCTAGTCCTTAAACATGAGGACCCCATTCTGATCCCCATGTTTAAGCAAGTTCTTGTCCTCTCACTCATAAGACACATAACTTGTGAGGAGACCCAGGGGACGCCTGGGAGGGGAGAATGGGGGAAGTAGACCAGAGGAGGGGTGAGCACTAACAGCCGGGCTGAGGGGCCTGGAGACAACCAGCCAACTGGAGGGCCCAGCAAACTCCCAGAGCTTCTCAGAGTGTGTACATGAGCAGGAGAGAGGAGTCAGGCCCAGGGAGGTCAAAGGGCATCACAGAAATAGCTGGGCTCTTGAAAAGGAAGGTGACTGTGGACGTTTCAGTAAAGGCTGTAGGTTTCCTACCACATTTTTTCGTGCTGGGTGAGGTCAACCACAGGCCCATGTGTTGGCTGTGGCCAAAGAGGCTCTTATCCCTTCCAGTAAGAGTTTGGAATCTGGGAACAAGGGTTACAGGACTTCACATGACTGACGTTCTTCTCAGTGAATTTCCATTTCCTAGTTCCTCCGAGAATGGTGTTCCCGGATCCCTGGAGTGGCTGCATCCGTGTGGTGTGTGTGAAATCCTAGAGAGGGGATGTCTGTTTCTCAGGGAAAGTTTGGTAGTGAAGCTTGGAGAAGGAACACATGTTGAGAAGCAAAGCAAGTACAGTGTCCACTCCAAGCCCCCCACTCCACCCCTGCAGCCACCAGCACAGGGTGTAATGGAGAAGAGTGCAGTGAGGGGGCAGGGGGACAGCTTCCTAAATCCAGAGGAGCCCCCAGACCAAATCTCCAGCCGCTCTCCCAGGAGGTCGCCTGCCCTTGGGATAAAACATCCTTAACTATCATATCTCTGACGGGAGGATGGGGGGCTGGGGGACAGAAAGGTTTGTTCTTTAAAACTCTCCCCTTGCCACAGCCTGGAGGTTCTCTTGTTCCAGAAGAGGATGGCGTTGGAGGGAGCCCCAGCCATGACTCACTTGGAGCTAATCCTTAGCAAATCTATCACCATGGAAACTGCCAATCATCCATGCTTTTCATAGCTTAACTGAACATCTGCCAGGAGACAGCAAGTCATACAAACCATTCGTCCTGCCTATCGTGTTTACATTTGGGGCCCTGAAAAACAGAGACAGAGACACGGAGGGCAGCTCTCCACAGCAGGGTGACGGCCCAACTCCGGCCACTAATCAGTTGCGTAACCTCTGTCAGGTCCTTCACAAGCTCCTCTGCACCCCTCCTCCCCCATCTGGTAAAATAAAGGATTGGATCAATGATTCTTCGCCTTGGTTGGGCCAAAGGAGAGTGGGAGGGACAGGAAAGCATGTCCCCTAAAAGGGGTGGGGCAGAGAGGCCTGTGTAGTTACAATCTATGCACTATTATCATTTTACATTTGAAATCTTTTTTTTTTTTTTTTTTTTTTTTTTTTTGAGACGGAGTCTCGCTCTGTCGCCCAGGCTGGAGTGCAGTGGCCGGATCTCAGCTCACTGCAAGCTCCGCCTCCCGGGTTTACGCCATTCTCCTGCCTCAGCCTCCCGAGTAGCTGGGACTACAGGCGCCCGCCACCTCGCCCGGCTAGTTTTTTTGTATTTTTAGTAGAGACGGGGTTTCACCATGTTAGCCAGGATGGTCTTGATCTCCTGACCTTGTGATCCGCCCGTCTCGGCCTCCCAAAGTGCTGGGATTACAGGCTTGAGCCACCGCGCCCGGCTACATTTGAAATCTTACAAAATAATACTCATAAGTTAAACCACAGAAAACAAATCTTGACTCATCGTCTTAGGTAGCTATAGCTTTCTCAGCGGAAGGACGACAACACTCCATCTCTGAGCCAGAATGTCCCGTGTCTGTGAGGCTTTTAGTATCATTATCAAAAGGGAATATAGGCCAGGCATGGTGGCTCATGCCTCTAATCCCAGCACTTTGGGAGGTAGGAGGCCGAAGCGGGTGGATCACTTGAGGTCAGCAGTTCGAGATCAGCCTGGCCAACCTAGCTGATCTCAACTCCATCTCTACTAAAAATACAAAAATTAGCTGGGCATAGTGGCATGCTTTTGTAATCCCAGCTACTTACGAAGCTGAAGCACGAGAATCGCTTCAACCCCCACTCACACCAGGCATCCTCTCTCTTAGGAAAGCCAGCCGTGGGAGCAGGCTGGAGGGGCGCATCAGGGCCACATTGCCAAGACAACCCCCGGTGCACCAGAGCACGCCCGGGACATTCCCTGCGCAGTGTGACCAGGCAAAGAGGCCTTCTGCCCCTGCCTCTAGGGTAAATGCTAACCTGGCCTCTCGGCCCAGGGGTCTTCACTCAGTGGGGACACTGCCAGGCCCCGGGGAACACTCAGATGGTTTTCAGTTTGTGTGTGGCAGGAGAGAGGAAGAGAGACTGGGAAACATCTACAGATGTTAATTTTGTTTTAATTCCCTCTGTTTTTCCCCTTTCCTTTTCTGTCCATTCAAGAGGAAGCTGACCTATATTCTCTTGCCTCGTGGGAGACAGGAGGCAGAGAGGAAGCAGAATTTGCCTGTGCACTGTTTTGGCTTCTGTTTCTCAAAAGCCTAGGTCCTTAGAAGATTTTGGAGGGAAACAGAAAAGAAACAGCAGAATGGCTGGGGAAAACATGGGGGGACAAGGAGAAAAACTATCACATAGTTTGTGCGGCCACATAAAAATACAAATGCAGAATCAAAAATTATTAAGTTTTTTTGTTGTTGTTGTTGTTTTTTTTTTTTTTTTTTTTTTTTTTTGAGAGAGAGTCTTACTCTGTCGCCCAGGCTGGAGTGCAGTGGCACAATTTCGGCGCACTGCAACCTCTGCCTCCCAGGTTCAAGTGATTTTCCTGCCTCAGCTTACTGAGTAGCTGGGATTACAGGCATGTCCCACGACACCCAGCTAATTTTTGTACTTTTAGCAGAGATGGAGTTTCACTATGTTGGCCAGGCTGGTCTCGAACTCCCAGGCTCAAGTGATCTGCCTACCTCATCATCCCAAAGTGCTGGTATTACGAGGCGTGAGCCACTGTGCCCGGTCCAAGAATTTTAGAAACAGCAAAGCCTTAAAACAAGCATGAGGCCCTTCTCAGGGTAGGGACAGTGTGAACGCATAGGTCACACACCCAGAACACTGGCCCTGGACAGGAGTGTCCCCCATATTTGACAGAAAACTGGTTCTGGAGTTTGGGGCAGGGGGAGAGAGAGGCTGTTCACAGGTTCTGGGGAAATGAGGACCTGGGACCCCCCCACTCCCTGGCAGTACTGGTGAGGAGCTGGTAAGACCCCCAGTCTATGTACTTGGGGAGTACACAGACCCTAAGCATAGGGTTCCCAATCTCAGATTTCTGGTCCCTGAACGTGGCTCAGAGGCAGCACAAACCTGAAAGGCCCTATGGATAGGACGATGGGAAGGCCTGGTTCTGTTTACAGATAAGGAGTTGCAGAGCCCCCCAAACATGTCTGGGTACTGTATAAAACCCTAAGCCCCTGGAACTGGTGCAGAGCATGGCAGGTGCAGGTGGAGGCATGCTGAATTACTGATGTTAATTTTAAGCCATCCCGGCAGAATGAAGGCTTAGAGTCAGAGACTGACTCTTCCTGTTTTATAAAAATGAAAACGCACTATTTCTGGCAAATCTGGATTTGTGGATCAGGATTCGACCTGCCACTTTCAAGTCCTAGTTCCAGGCTCATTTCCATGGCTGAGCCTTAAGAAAAGTCAGGCAGGAGGCTGACGCAGTGATACAAGCAATAGATGAAGCTGGGACCAGAGTGGTCAGGTGGTAGAGATAAGGAGAAGTAGAGAGAATCTAGTGACTCTTAGGAGGTAAAATTGACAAGACTTAGAGGGCACTGGAAAGAAACAGGTTGGTCTGATCACTGGCATAAGCAATTGGCTGGGTGGAGGTGCCATTTACTGACATCAGGAGTACAGGAGGAGGACGAGTTGAGGGGTAGGTGAGATGGGTTTGGTCAAACTTGTTCGGTCCAAGATACTCAAGAGAAGATGTCACATGGGCAACTGAATGCATGATGTGAAGATTGGAGAAGTCTGGGCTGGAAGTGTGAATTTTAGAGTCATCAGTTTTGAGGGTGGTTATTCAACAATGAGCATGGATGAGACTCCAAGGAAAATAGTTGAGAAAGAGATGAGAGGGCCTAGGAATAGCCTGAAGATCCCCAACATTGGATGGTCAGGCAGAGGGGATGCACCTATGAAGGCAAGTCAGAGAGTAGGAGGGAGCTGAGAAGGCTGCACCATGGAAGGCAAGAGAAATGCAAAGGGAAGTGCATTGTTGCTGAGAGGTCAAATAAAGTGAGAAACTAAAAATGCGTGCTGCATTTAGTAACAAGGAAGTCACTGGTGACAGAGCCATGTCGTTGGAGAGACAGGCTTGCAATTCCCAAAAGACAGAGTGGGAGAGTTGAGCAGGCGATAAAAGAATGGAGATGGGGAGACATGTTATGTTTGGCTATGAAGAGGAGAGGGAAAGGCTATTGCTATAAGGAGAAATGGGATTGAGGAAAATCAATTAAAGATGATTAAAGTTATTATCCTTTTCATTTTAACAGCTTTATTGAGGTGTAACTAACATACTATAAGATGTACATGTTTAAAGTGTAACAACTTGAAAAGCTTTGCTATATGAATATACCCATAAAATCATCACTATAATCAGTAATACACACACACACACACACACACACACACACACACAAAATTTTTTTTTTGATACAGGGTCTCACTCTGTCACTCAGGCTGGAGTACCATGGCGTGACCAAGGCTCACCACAGCCTTGACTTCCCAGGATCAAGCAGTCCTCCTGCCACCCACCACCCACCCCCAAGTAGCTGGAACTACAGGTGATTCTCCTGCCTCAGCCTCCCAAGTTTATGGGACTACAGGTGCATGCCACCACACCCAGGTAGTTTTTGTATTTTTAGTAGAGATGGGGTTTCACCACGTTGGCCAGGCTGGTCTCGAACTCCTGAACTCAGATGATCCACCTACCTCGGCCTCCCAAAGTTCTGAGATTGTAGGCATGAGTCACTGAGCCCGGCCCAAGCTAACTTTTTAATCATGTTTTGTAGAGACCACAGGGTCTCACCATGTTGCCCAGGCTGGTCTCAAAGTCCTGAGCGTGAGAGACCCTCCTGCCTTGGCATCCCAAAGTGCTGGGATTATAGGCATGAGCCGCCATGCCAGACCAGGAATATATTTTTCATCCCCCCAAAGTTTCCTTCTGCACTTTGGTAATCCCTTCTTCCTGCTCCTCTCACTCCCATTCCCAGGCATCTGTCACTATAGCTTGCATTTTCTAGAACTGCATATAAATGGAGATGTATACAATCATATTTATTTGCTCTTTTTTTGACCTGACTTCTTTTACTCAGCATAATTATTTTGAGATTCACCTATATTATTGTGTGTATCGATAGTTATTTCTTTTTCTTTTTTTAGAGACAGAGTCTCGCTCTGTCACCCAGGCTGGAGTGCAGTGGCACGATCTCGGCTAACTGCAACCTCTGCCTTCCATGTTCAAGTGGTTCTCCTGCCTCAGTCTCCTAAGTATCTGGGACTACAGATGCCTGTCACCACCATGCCAGGCTAATTTTCTTTTGTATTTTTAGTAGAGACGGGGTTTCACCATGTTGTCCAGGCTGGTCTTGAACTCCTGACCTCAGGTGATCCGCCTTCCTCAGCCTCCCAAAGTGCTGGGATTATAGGTATGAGGCACCACGCCCAGCCAGTTATTTATTTTGATTGTTGAGTGTTTTCCTATTGTGTGGCTACACCATAGTTTGTTTATGCACTCATCTGTTGATGAACATTCAAGCTATTTCTAGTTTGGGGGCTATTAAAATTTAAGCTGCTTTGAAAGTTCATGTACAAATCTTCAGATGAACACAGGCCTTTGATCCTCTGCAGTGGATAACTAGGCATGGAATAGCTGGATGTAATTTTTAAGAAACTGTCAAACTTTTTTCCAAAGTCATTGCACCATTTTACATTCCCTTCAGCAGCGCATGAGGGTTCTGGTGTCTCCACATCTTTGCTAAAACTTGTATGGACAATCTTCTCAATCTTAGACATTCTAGTAGCTTCTCCTTCTTTTTCTGTCCCTATCCCATTTGGGGTGGGGACAACAAGTAAGGAAATGGCCACATATAGGAGGGCAGAGGGAAAGGGGAGAGAGACAAGGAGACGAGGCAAATACACTCCAGGCTATCAAAACTCTCTTGATCAAGAGTGAAATGCTTTTCTCTCTTCAGTAAGAGTCTGTTCCCTTGGGACAAATCCAGTCACTAGTAAATGTTATTTTTTATGGAGCATCTGGTCAACATGTTAGCTTATTGCCTTCCAGGCCAGGGACCCAAGCATGGGGCAGGGGTCCTACAGGTAGCTTGGCTGTGGGGGACTCCTCTACAGTCACTGTAGAGCAGGAACTTGGGCAAGGGAGGGTGAGGAGATTCATTCCTCACCCCTGGAATATTGTTTTGGCTCACACCTGATACAGCAAGAAAAGACAATAGTGTTTCTCTGCCCTCTGGGAGAAGATGTGCTGGTATGGGCAGGGGGAAGGGAAGGCATTCCCTTCCATTCCATTCCCTTCCATTCCATTCCCTTCCATTCCATTCCCTTCCATTCCAGGCATGCACTTATTCCACCTGTGAAAAGAGCAGCTTGTCCTGCTGAGGAATCTGTCCCGTTCAGCCCTATGAGATACATGTCCTTTCTATGAACAAGAGGTGCAATGTGTAAGGAGTGAGGAGGATTAAATCATATTGAGGGCCTTCGGTAAACTCAGCTAAAATAATAGATTTTTATGTTTGAGGCCAGGGGTTCAAGGCCAGCCTGGGCAACATAGTGAGACCCTGTCTCTACAAAATACATACAAAAATAAACAAAATAACAAAATTTTAGTCAAAGCTAAGCCCATATCTAAAGTTGGATATACATACCAAGAGCACATGTAGGCCAATGATGATGCTGAATTGTGGAACCAAGAACTTATATCCCAAATTTGAGAGTAAAAAGGAACCCAGATTACAATACCTGTAGCCGCTGGGAAGAAAACCCCAAACACAGTGAAAAAAGATTCCCCGGGGCTGTAATCGGGCAGCGTGTTGTTCTGTAGCAGTTCGGGTGAATATCCAATGAAACCATGTTCTGAAATAATGCAATGGAGAGCAACGTGAGCCCAGTGAGAAGACACAGGAGGCATTTCCCCAGATGACAGTACTACTTCATATATTACTTTAAATGTTGGAAAGGTAGGGCATGTATGTGACACAGAGTGACAGAGCGGCTCTGCAGAACCATCTTCCTTCCCACTTCTAGGGTTGACTTTTGTGTGCTGATCCCATAGACACAGGTGGATGAAATAACATGAAAGGAAGCAGTGGTTAGTTCTGGGAAGGGGAGCATTTTCATCTTTTGCTTCACAGACTTTAATATAGCTGAAATATCTTTCAATGAGCATGTATTTATGTGTTTTCCATTTAAAAAATCAATCGATATTTGCAAGTTACTTCCCTACTCAAAAACCTTCAACGAATCCCTAATAGTTACAGAATCAAGTCCAAACTCCTATCAAAGCCTCCACAACCTGGCAACAGCCACCACTCCCTACTCATCCCTTGCTGTTTCTCCTCCCCAGCAGCTATACCCTGAGGAAGGCCACCACCCCCACCCCCGTGCCTTGGTTAAGCAGTCTCCTGGTCTTCCAGACTCTTCTCCCACATCTCTAAGCATCATATTGGGCCAACTCTTCAAGCTCAGCTCAAATGGTGCTCCTTTGGGCTTTATAAGGACTCCCTAATCAGAATCTATTCCTCCCTCCTCACTGCTCTTGGCGCTAGGTCTGGCCACAGTAAGACCTTCCCCAACTAGATTCCTTGAGGCACGAAATCCAGGTCTGCAGGTCTCTATCCCCCAGAGCTAAGCACTGCACTGGTGCACAGTAGCTAGGTTGCAAATATGGGTCACGCTGAAAAGAACCTTTCTCTTAGATCTCTCAGCCTATGGGCACATCTCGCTTCCACACTTTCAATTCGACTTGTTCACAGACTACTTTATAGCAGGAACATCTCAGATCTTATTTCCTCAAAGCATTTTAAACATTTTTGTACATCGACTTTAACAAAGTTTTTTCAAGTGGTTTCAACCCTGCAGGCACATTGCTTCTTTGTCAAAGGAGGTCACTTTGAACAGCATCTGTGAACACGCTAGTGAGCTGTGGAATTTTAAGACACAAGTCAAGTGTTCTTGGTTTCAGGAACACCCAGGATATTCAGCCTCTGCTTCTGAATCTCATCTCTGAGAAGGAGTTGGTTTGTTCCTATTAATTGTTGTCCAAGAGAAGCCAATCCCTACTCCTTTTCCCTCAACCCCTGTGGTGCCGTAGGATGGGTATTCAGCTCTCACTCCACAGCCAACCCTAGGGTTTCAGGGACAGAATTTCCCCAAGCCTCATCCTCCACCCACTTGGAGCTTAATTACAGCCCAAGCTTCCATCCACAAAAGAAGGCTCCTGCCACTCCGATGAGTCCAGTGAGGTCGCCCGTGCTTCACACAGCTTCCAAGATTCACAACTTCATAAGAAAAACATTTTTTAAAAAAACAATAAAACGAAACCTCAGGGAAGCACAAGGGACCCTTGAGAGTTCAGTCAGGACTTAAATCATTGTCAATTGCTTTATTTTGCCTGAATACAGAATTTGTTCTGGTATATTCAATCCTAAGTGCTGTACAACTTTTCTGAATGGTTTGGCGTCTTCATAGCTGGCCCTCCCCTCATTAACAAAAAAGCAATAATAGCTAAGTTAACTTTAGCTTATCCGCTGGCTGACCTCACTGATGAGTCTTAAGGAGGAGAAAACCAGCCCAGCCTGGCTTGGAACTGAGCTCAGCCAAGCTGGACCGATGTGCAGATCGGAAAGCACATCTGAGCGGAGGGCTGTATGTGCCCGGCAGGCCCGCTTTGCAGGACATAAAACACTTCATCAGGCGCATTCATCTTCAAGGGCCCAAGGGCGGCCCTGACACATGGGAATATTTGGTCACCGGGCCTGAAGGGCTTTGCTCTGGCCAGCCTGAAGGTTCAGAGGGATTTCAGGCCCAACAGATGAGTCACTGGGAAGCCTTTTCTCGCCTGTTCCTTCAGCAAGACGCGCAGGCTGAGATAATGAGTCACTTGGCTGCCTGTGGGCCTGCCTCAGTTGCCCTCTGTTGCAGGGCTAATGAGAAATGGAGCCCTGCCACATTCGCAAGTGCACACTCACACTCACACTGCTGCTGGCCCAGCCTGCTCTGAGCTGGAGCCAAGCTCAGTACTGAATCTTGCTCAAGGAAATAGTCTTAACTTTGCAAAGAACACTATGGACAAAAATACGTGTCAATGCTTTATTTACAATAATGTAAAATCGGGGGAGGGGCCGGGTGCAGTGGCTCACGCCTATAATCCCAGCACTTTGGGAGGCTGAGGCAGGTGGATCACTTGAGGTCAGGAGTTTGAGACCAACCTGGCCAAAAGTTGAAACTCCGTCTCTACTAAAACTACAAAAATTAGCCAGGTGTGATGGGGCACGCCTGTAGTCCCAGCTACTCTGGAGGCTGAGGCGAGAGGATTGCTTGAACCCGGGAGGTAGAGGTTGCAATGAGCCAAGATTGCACCACTGCAGTCCAGCCTGAGCAACAGAGCAAGACTCTATCTCAATTTTTTAAAATTTAAAAATAAACATAAAATAAAAAACATCAGAGGAGGTTCTGAATGTCTAACTATGTGAGACTGAGACATTTTAAAAGCTTATAAAGAGTTTTTAGTATGAGAGAAAACTGTCCATGTTATATGTAATATATGTTAATTCAGAAAACTGGATACCATTTATAGTATAAATACAAAAAAAAAGGTGTATTAATCTATTCATGTAAGAAACAGCTAGAAGAAAACACACTGAAATACTAACTGTGACTGTTTGTATAATGCAATTACAGGCAATTCTTTCTTTTTTTTTATTTCTACAAAACATCCACATTTAAGTTAATGGGCTGAGTGCAGTGGCTCATGTCTGCAATTCCAGCACTTTGGGAGGCTGAGGCAGGAGGACTGCTTGAGCCCAGGAGTTTTAGACCAGCCTGGGCAACACAGAAAGACCCCTTCTACAAAACACACACACACACACACACACACACACACACACACACTCTTATCTGGGCATGGTACTAGCTACTCAAGAAGCTGGGGTGGGAGAATCACTTGAGCCCAGAAGGTAAAGGCTGTAGTCAGCTGTGACTGTGCTACTGCACTCCAGTTTGGGTGACAAAATAATTTTTTTAAATGAACATAATCTACTTGTCATCAAAAAATAATACCTTTTAGGAAAACAAACAAAACATCCCACAATTGAAAGCCTACTTTCTCCAGGAAGCTTTTCTATGTATGAAGAGCTTTTCTTTCTTTCTGTTTATACTCTATTTCCCAAAATGACTTGAGTGGCTTATGAGAAAACCATAAACAAGACAGGGAAAATAAAATAAGGACCAAAGGAAGAAAGAAACTGAGCAAAAGAGAGAGAGGGTGAGAACACCCCCACTTGTACCTGCATGACCCACCGTCTGAGGCCTTATTCAGAGAGAATTTTCTGTTTTGACCAAGCCCACTGAGGCAGGGCATTGGATCTGGTGGCCCATCCCTCACATGGGCCACTTTCCAGTGGACAAAAAGGAGCCCCCAAAGCTGGCACAGTGGACCCTGCCTCATTTCCTCTGCCCCTATCTTCCCAGGCCCTTATGACTTGCACCCCTCACCTATCACCACCCCTCCTCAGGGCCCCCAATCCTGAGCCAGTCCCCAAAGAGTCTTCCTCACTGGTCCCCATCCTGCCTGCTGGGGCCTGGGTCTCCTTCCCACACCCTGAACCTGGTGGCCCAGCCAGACCTGAGGCATGGCTGACTCTCTGTTGGGCTTATGCAGAGTGGGTGCCCAGGGGAGGAACTGATGGCTCTGACTGGCCGGTACTGGCTAGTTAAGCACGGTGTGAGGTCAGCAGGTCACACCCAGGATTAGGGCTGAGGTCCACGCCATCTGCCATGCCCTCCAACAGTGGCTCTTAATGCCTGACTTGCTGATGCCCAGACCAAAGGTTCCTAATTCTTTTAGTTGCCCCATTTGAGAGTCTGATGAAAACCATGGTCCCTGTCCCCATAGACACCACATTTTGCATATCATTTTGGGAGAGGGCAGATTTCTGAAGTCTCTCTGGAGGGCATGGACCTTAAGGTTCGAGACCTCTACTCTAGCAGCTACATCTGCACCTAAGACTGTCCCGCCAGGAGGCACCCACAACTTCCCAAGCCCTGACTGCCGCCGTGCCCTGCCTCAGAATGGACAGCAGCCCTGAGAGTGACGCAGCCAATAATGTTTTAATGCCATAATCCTTGCCAAGCAATGGCCACGACTGTGTGCACAGAGATTGTGCAGGTCACTCCAAGAACATCACAGAGCAACCTCACTTCTGAAAATAATGCCAAGCAACCAATGACTGAACCCTTCCTATGTGCCAACCACTGAGCACCAAGACCTTACAATGTCATACGTGTACAACGACTAACTGAGGACACCGAGGATCCGGATGAAAAATCTTGTTCGAGGTCACATAGCCAGATGTGTCTGTATTTCACCCACTGCCTCTCCCAGTGGCAGAACCCAGGCCTCTTTCTCTAGGAGGTGGGTCCCCAGGCCCTGGCACTGCACCCCCTTACAGAGAGATACCTACAGCACAGGTTGCCTTTCAGCCCCAGGAAACATGCCCACAGAGATCACGGCATCTCCCCCGGCCCCATCTGTGTAGGGCAGGCAGGAGTCCCATCCTGTGCCAACTGGCATGCGACTTGCTGGAGTTTACACAGCTGGGAGGACACAGCCCGTCCTGGACCCCACATCTGAGTGAATTCAGGTCTCCATCTACCACACTGTCCCTCTGTAATCCATCCCAAAGTCATTCCCCAGGAATTTCCTTTTCTTTTCTTTCTTTCCTTTTTTTTTCTCAAAGAGACGGGGTCTTACTCTATCACCCAGGTTGGAGTGCAGTGGCACTATCGTAGCTCACCGCAACCTCAAACTCCCAGCCTCAAGCAATCCTCCCACCTTAGCCTCCCAAAGCACTGGGATTACAGGTGTGAGCCACGACGTCTGGCCTCCCCAGGGATTTCCAACACTTGTTTCTTGACCTCGGAAGAGTCTCTTTGCCTCTCTGTTGGGCTTTCATTCCTCTGCTGGTGAAACTGAGACTGTGGTCTGGGGTCCTGTCATCTGACATCTTCCAACTCTCAAAGGCGTGGGATGCCTGGGCCCTGCAGCTGCTGCATGAGAATGGATCTGGGTTTGACCTGAACATCTGTTTCTCTATCCAAGGAATAAAAATACTTTGGTTCAGTTTGAGCTGTATGCTTTTAGGAAGAACAAAAACAAAACGGGGGGCGGGTAAGAGAGAGAACAAATGACGACAAGACCCAGGCAGTAGCAGGCAGAGGGAAAGTCCTTGAAGCTCTGTCTGCAGAAAGGTTTGATCTTACCACCCGGAATTCGGGTAACTCGGGCTTCTTGTGATGTGGCCAGTGGGCTGTGGCTCTTCAGGGCCCACCATCTGCTCCCAAGGGGTGCTCGCGGGAGCCTACCCTCCTCCGCTTAGCCAAAGGCAGGCAGCGGGGGTCACTAGTGGGACCGAGAGCTGCTCCAGCAGGGTTGTTGGGGTGCCCAGCAGCCGGGCATGGGGCCCTTGGCCTGGGTAGGTGGCTGTTGGGGGGCTCTGGGTGGCACCTGTGGTGCCCCCGACATTTCCCCCCCGCCACCGACGCCGCTGGGGGCTGCCGAAATTAGAAGAGGGAGTCGGGAAGTCATACCCCTCCCTGTGGGCGTCGGGTTGCACTGCTGACTAACTTAGAAAGCGAGATTTCTAAAAATGATGCTGGGGCTGCGGGCTGCGGGCTCCTGCCGCGACGGGGGCTTCCGGCGGCGCTCTCTTCTGGGTCCCCCACCTCTGGACCAGCGACCGACGACCAGTCAGACAGCCCTTTCCTGGGAACGGACAATAGGAGAGGCTGGCGCAACCGAGAATAGCCAGCACAGAGGAAGGGCTCCGGACAGAGCAAGGAGGGTGGGGCTCGGAGGGCGCAGGAAGAGCGGCTCTGCGAGGAAAGGGAAAGGAGAGGCCGCTTCTGGGAAGGTACCCGCACGACGACGCCGGAGGGGCGTCAGGGGAAGTGGGAGGCCCCGGAGACTGCGCGAGGCTCCTCGGCAGAGGAAGTGGGCGCGGGCGCACGCGGGACCTCGCACCCGGCCTCGCGCGCAGCCTCTGGACAGCCCAGTGCGTCTCTCCACCTGCACCTCGCCAGACGCGGCCTCACGGAGACGGGGATCTGCAGCCAATTCGAAACTGCCTGGCCCAGGGGGTCCAAGGAAAGGGGAGGAAAGGGAGTGTCCACAGGCCCCATCCTGCCACTTGTCACCCACAAGAGTTCCTTCCCAAGCAGCCCCACCCTCACCCGGACACTCACTCACTCAGATACTGCCCAGCCCCAGATGGGCTAAGAGGCACAGAGACGGGCAATTAAACACAGCAGGACCGGTCTGCCTGGGCTGGGAGTGGGGTTTTTCTTCTGGGAGCTGCAAAGGGTGAAGCAGTTATAGGTTATCAGGGAGGAGCCCAGTCAAAACTGAACTCAAGAAGCATAGATGTGGGAGAAGTCCCCGCCATGCTCATCCTCCGTCGGCATGAAGCACAGGGCCCCCTTCCAGGCACAAGGACCCTGAAGATCTCTGGGTGGAGGAAGGCAAGAACAGCGGCAAAACCAGGAATCAGGACAGTTGGGTTAGGGCCCTGGTTATGCGAGGACTCACTGTGGGACTGTAAACAAGCCCTTTTCCCTTGGAGGTTTGCAACGCAAATTTTGAGTCAGCGAGATTGGCATGGGCCAGAGACCCAGCCTTCCTGATGAGCTCCCCGGTGATGCCACGCTCCTGCCTGCAGATCGCACTCTCAATAGCGGAGTACGAGATAATTATTCAGAACCCTTCGAATTCTGAAGTCTACCCAGCCAGAAGCCCACTCTCAGGCCTCTTAGGACACACTCTCCAAATACACAGTTGGTTTCCAATGGCAGAGGTAAAATCCCAAACCAGCTTCCATAACATGCCCCCCTCTCTACCCTGACTCTGTGGTTGTTGATAGGGGATGTGCTCCAGAACCGTGAAACAAGCTCCCTACCACAGTTTCGTATGTTAATAAAACCTTACTGGCCGATAATGAGAGATTATATGGAAAGACAGAGAGATGAGGAAACCTTCATGGTCTCATTCATCGGCCTATTTTAACAACTGAGGAAACCGAAGGGCAAGCTGGAGCCAATTGTTCAAAAGACATGCAGGGTCAAAAGGGGAACAGTAACCCTAATTGAGAGTACAGTTTGGAGTCCAGATAGTATCAGGTCCCAATCTGTTGGGCTCTCCCATTGAACTGGGTCATAACAATCCTGGTACAACTATTGGTGTTCAATAAAAGTGTTTTGAAATAGAACTGACTCGGGCTGTATTGCATCGGACTGTTTTGAAATTAAACTGAATTGGGCTGTATTGCTTTGTATTGATCACTGCCTGGAGATTTGGAAGAGGAAATAATAATAGGTTTCGAAGAGGTCCCCACGGAGTTCTGGGCGTGAGCCTGGAGCCTTCCTCGGACCACAGTCTCCTCTCTGGCTTCAGCCCTATTGACTTTGGTCCTCCAAAGAGAGGGTGGAGAGAGGATATGCACAGGGTTTCCAGCCCAAGACCCCACCCAGAGAGAAAATACACAGAGGGAGGGCTGGGCATTCCAGCAATGGCCAGAAGGGAAATCTAAAGTGGGGCTGGACCTGCCCAGAGGGCCAGGGGAGTCCCACCCAGCCTGCCTAGGGAGGAGCAGCCTGGAACCCCTGCCTGGCCATGGGGAGGGCCCCCACCCTGTGGGAGGGCTGGCTGTCGAGAAGAACCCCCAGGGCTGGGCAACCCAGGGGATGAAGGGCCAGGTTGGAGGATGTCAGGGCAGCCTCCCTGGCCTGGGAGGGAAGCGGTTGAAAGTGTCCCATAAAAAGAGCAGCTCCCGCCACGCCCTGTGGTCTAGGACGGCAGTCCCGGGGCTCTTTCTGAGCTAAGGATTCCTCATTTGTGAAAGGAAAGATAAGCTTTTTCTTCATGAAGAATGGTTTCTGATAACCAAGAAATTGTTCCATCTGTTAACACGGGCTCTATTTTAAATGCTTAATGAACCTTTTCTCATAATGGCCTTGAGATCAGTAAGCTGAGAGGGGATTTTTGCCTAGAGAGGCCTCCAGCCGGAAAGAGCTGTCAAATGTCCAAGAATGTGAAAAGAATCTGACTTGAGGAGCCACTAGGTTCTCACCTGGGCCCCAGGAAACAAGAGGCATCTCAGGGTGAGAACAGTGCTGTCCACTTCCGCTGTGCACCATTTGTTCCAAGTGCTTTACCGTATTAACTCACGGAAGCCTCACAACTACCCTATGAGGTAGATGGATTTTTTTTTCAGGGAAGGAAACTGAGGCACAGAGAGGCAACTGGGATTCAAACATCGTGTTGCCACTGCTGCGGCGGTGCTTGTCTAAGACTGCAGGGAGTCTTGGACGAGTGCCAGGGGCTCCAGCTGGTCCAGCTGGGACCCTGCAGAGGGGTCCAGAGAGACCCCGCCCCCAGCCCAGCCCATAGAGCCCCCACTAGCCTGCCCTAGAAAGGAGCCCTAAGAAAGGAAAATCTGGCCTCCTTATCTCCTGGGGGAAAGGAATGCGCTCTCCCTCCCGCCAGGATAAGGGGCTGTTTTAACGGGAAGTCTCCACCCTGGCTGTGGGTCCCTCCCAGCCACCACTTATTCCTTCTGGCTGTCTCTGCCTCTGGCATCCCACTTCTCACGCTTCAACTCCTGACCCCCAACACCCCCAAAATAATCCTAACTCAACTCATGGCCCCCTCAAATCAGCTGCCCCTGCACAGCTCCAAGCTGGTCAAGGAGTCTGCCCTGCCCCACTGTTGCTTGGATATCCTCTCTAGGCAGAGGGGGTGGGAGGTCAAGTGGCCCCTGCAGGGAAGGGGCAGTCAGTATCAACACACAGATACGTAAGCAGAGCCCCCCTCCTGCCAAGCACCAGGCTGAAAATATTCACATGCTCAGACCCCTTCCCCACCAAGTTCTGCAGCCATAGGCAGCTCTCCCCCACCCCAAGTCCTACCCAAGAAACAGAGCAGGGCCTCCCTTAGAATCCCATGGCTAAAGATTCGGTATCATAGAACGGTAGAAAGTTAGCATCACAGCACTCTTTAGCCTTAAATCCATTTTACTGATGGGAAAGCTAAGGCCTGAGAAAGCAGACGCCCACATCACAAAGTTAGCAGCTGCTCAGGGGAGACCAGAACCCAGTGTGGCCAAGCCCTTGTCCAATATGTCCTATGGGTCTCCATCTCTCTGCTGTTACTGGCTGGCTACTTGCCTGTTTTTTCCACTAGACTATGAGCCAGGTGGGGGCAAGCACCATGCTCTCTTATTTTCTGGGGTATCTCCAGCACCTAGCCCCAGGGGACATGCAAAAAATATAAAACATTAATATTAACAAACAATAGAAACAACCCAAATATCCATCCACAGATGAATGGATAAACAAAATGTGGTATATCGATACAATGGAATATTATTCCACTATAAGAAGGAATGAATTTCTGATGCATGCTGCAACACAGATGAACTTTGAAGACATCATGCTAAGTGAAAGAAGCCAGACGCAAAAGGACAAATGTTGTATAATTCCCTTTACAGTAGTTCCCCTTTATCCACAGGGCATCCATTCCAAAACCCTCAGTGGATGCCTGAAATGGCAGATAATACCAAACCCTGTATATACTATGTTTTTTCCTGTATATACATACCTGTGATCGAGTTTAACTTATAAATTAGGCTCAGTAAGAGACTAGCAACAATGACTAATAATAAAACACAATTATATTGTAATAAAAATTTTACGAATGTGGTCTCTCTCCCTCATCTCGAAATGTCTTTTTTATTCTTTTCTTTCTTTTTTGGCGGGATAGTGGGGACAGGGTCTTGCTCTGTCGCCCCGTCTGGAGTGCATTGGCATGATCACGGCTTACTGCAGCCTCCACCTCCCAGGGCTCAAGTGATCCTCCCACTTCAGCTTCCAGACTAGCTGAGACTACAGGCCAGCGCCACCATGCCCAGCTAATTTTTTACATTTTTTGTAGAGACAAGGTCTCAGTTTGTTGCCACAGGGGACACCTCTTCTCACCACAGGAAGGTCCTTCCTCCACGAGAAGCGAGGCGGGGAAGCTGTCCAGCAAGCCCTCTGACCACCAGTCACCAATGTAGGCAGAACTCACTGTGTGCTCAGGGGTTTAGGTGGAAAGGACCATTGTGCTCAGGAGTTTGCTGACGTCTGGAATCCGTGGAGTTTTACTCAAGGGTGAGGTGTGTGAGCATTTGCAGCAAAGCTGTCAAGAAATACAAGCTGCAGCGTCTCAATATCAAGCATGCCCAACTCCCAGGGAAGACTTCTGCAAAATCAAGGGTGCTGTTGTCCTAGTCCTATGGTCAGCACATGTTCTCAATTTCAAAACTTTCCTGGTCACTGGGACCCAAGGCCTGGGAGCAGCATTTAACCTGCGGTCCCACTAAATGACAGCTGGCCTTGAGTGAGTGTGCCTTTAACCCGGGCTGCCCTGGGCTAGTGCCATATCACCTGACCTTGCAGCTTCAGGCTGCACCCCGCTTCCCTTTGTGGGGCTGGCAGAGGCGCTCTGCTCTCGGCCTCCTGGCTCTGAGAGGAGGAAACCAGAAGTGGCCCCTTCCTGTGTCTGTGTGTTCTTTTGCAAGCCATTGTGTGCCTTTTCTGCAGGCGCTTATGGAGAGTGAGGTGTGTTTGTACCATCTCCCCGTCAGATTAGGAATCCTCAAGGTCAGAGACAAGTTCAAGCCTCCCTCGGGAACGCCTCCTCATCCCCAGGTGGCTGCAGTCACTGGGGTGCTGGCTGAGTCCAGTGACCATACATCCTGCCCCACATCCTGCCCGGACAGCCTGAGAAGTGCTTTGATGACTGATCAACCCAGAGAGCACGCGGGGAGAGCAAGAGGAGAAGAAAGGATGCTGCTGCTCTTGACTGAACGTGATTGAGGCGCTCCAGGAAACCACCTTGCTATGCAAAGTATAGTCCCCAACCTGCGGCATTGGAACCTTCATTTTAACAAGCTCCCCAGATCCTGAAGCACTGTCTTAGAGTATAACCCAGGGCCTCCAGGGAACTGTTCTTCCAGGACAAGCAATGATAATGACAATAATTTTTTATTGAGCACCTACTTTGTGCCAGGCATGACACTAGGCCTCTTATAAACATTATCTTATTTTATGCTTTAGCAACCCAGCGAGGCAGGTGCTATTACCTGCTTTTCAGAAACAAAGAGAGCAGGTCAGAGAGGTTACCTAACTTGATCAAATCCATGCAGCAAATTACAGCTGAGGCGGAACTTGAAGCTGGAGGTCTGACTCCAAAGCCATGTCTCTGACGACTGTAGTATATGTGATGCAATTTTTCACATCAGGCCAGCAGTGACAGCCACTTGCCAACTCTCTATGGGGCCCAGAGGTTTAAAGGCAAAGGCAATCCGCAGGCAGATGTCTAGAGGCTGCCTGCCCCCTTGCTTAGTGCTGGCCTACGGTGTGGACACCTATGTGTTGGGGTTAGGTCGACCCTACGGCAGAGGCCTCGATATTTCTTCAGAACACATCCCTGAAGATGAAGGTGCGTGCCTCAGTCCCCAGGGAGCACGAAGATCCAGGCAAGAGGGACATGTAAGTTGGATTGTGAGCAGGTCTGGAAGCTCTAGCACTGGCCTTGTCTGGGCCCTGGAGTGAGGGTAGCAAGGAGAAGAGTGGGGGTGGGGGGTGGGAGCCCACATGGGTCCTTTGTATATTATTTAACTTTCAAATTTGCGATTTGGGGCATCACCTCCTGCCAGCCTCAGGAGGCAGCACTCTCCTGCCAGCTCTACCTCTGGGTTACCTCCCACCCCCCACCCTCGGCCAGCACTCACAGGCTCCTCACACCACAGAGCCCACTCGCAGCCCAGGACGTCCCACCTTGTTCTCTGGGTCTGGCCGCCTTGCTCCCCACCCAAATGTGAGTGACTTGAGGGCACATCTCCCACTTTGTGCCTTATACAGACCCACCATCCTGCCTCCTACCCCAGGAGGTACCCCCAAAATGGTGAAGCCAGAAGTGCCTCCAGGTACGCTTCTACAGTCACATGACGAGTAATCTGCAAATTCCCCACAGCCGGGGGACACTGGCCACGTGCAGTGAGAGGAACACAAACCAGCAGCGGGGGGCACAGGCGGGATGTGTCAGCCCACCCCTCAGCGGTCACCCACCGCCTCCTCGGAACTCCCAGCTGCTCAGGGCTGAGGTGGGCGAGGCTCAGAAGTGTGGAAGGGCCCTCCCCAGCTGGTGATTTCATGTGTCAGGCATCCATCCCCGGAACAGAACACCCAGCCAGGGAGCGGGGCCAGCCCATCCCTCCTGCTCACAGAATCACAGAGGGGGAGCAGACTCAGGGGTCAAAGCTGGGCAGCGCTCACTTGCACTTCCTTCTGCAACCTTTACCAGGACACACGGCCTCCTCAACCCATGGCTCCTTTCTCTGATCCCCAAGCCAAAGCCAGCAAATGAGAATAATTCAACAGAGACAGCTGGCTCGTGGGATCAGGGTAGGGGCTCAGAGCCAGGGCTCTGGGATTCTGGTCAGCCATTTTTGCTTCATCAGAATCAATCTCAGAATAAGAGGGAGGCCTAAGGCATGCTTGCTGCTGGCCAGGGGTGATGGGGACCACTGCCCACAGAAAGCCTTCTAACAAGGGCTGGATCCAAACAATCAGGGAACAAGGATGCCTAAAGCATTCGTTTCTCACCTAACTAGAGAAATATTAAATGTGCAACTCACATAATTTGACAAACAAGAACCACCAACATAAAATAAGTGTAATACTGAAAATATTCAACAGGTGGAACAAGTCAAAGAACATGCTTTGCTTCCTATTCAGGCCATGAAGGGAGAGAAAGAGAAGAAACGGACGGCGAGGAGGGATGGGGAGATGGCAAAGTGGGGGCAGAGGGGAAAAAGAGAGACAAAAGGATTGGGGTGAAAAAACAGAGACAGACAAGCATAAAGGAAGAAAGGATGAGGCAGAAAGAAAAGAGGAGGGAGAGCAGGTGGATTTGGGGGAATGCTGGACAATTGGTCAGGCTTGGTCTGCAGAAGTTCAGAAATCCTTACCTGGACATGAGCCTTTGTTTATAATTCTTCACTGTTCTAACCCTTTAAAATGCCTCTGTTCTAATCCTTAATCTTTCTCCCTTCAGGTCAAGAATGCCTTTGAGAATCTGGCAGTACTTCTGAACCCTGTGCTGGAAAAATACACTTATTTTCATACAATTTGGCATGCAACTTCAGAGCTCAAGGACTCTATGTTAAAAATACTTATTCTAGAAGCTCCACTCTGATTGGGAGACCCATAATGGCAAAAGCAAAAACACCTCAACTGCCAGATGAAAGTAAAATGAGGGTGGGATGTGTTGCATTCACGTCATCACATTGAGCTTTAATTATACCATTGGCTTCAGTGACAGAATTTGGGGCCTAAGCACCTTTTCCTGGTTACTACCCCAACAGTCGTATTGGAAGCAAGGCTGGCTACTCCAAGGGGTCCACTGTGTACATGGATGGTTATTTTGCAGTAAAGGGCCTGTGTTTGACCCAGGTAACAATGTGTGAGTCATATTAACCCTTTACAGATCAATAGGATTAATAAATTCCATATATGTAGTAGTTTCCAAATCTGAATATACATAAGAATTTCCAGTATGCTTATCTAAAATGTAGATTACTAGTCCAAAATTTGAGAGTATGGATCAGACTGTTTTTCTAATGAGTTTCTAGATAATTCTGATACAGGAAATTCCCACACCAAACGCTGAGACACACTGTTCTCAGAGAAAATTCCAAGTCTGAGAGGCTGAGCTTCTGGTCCCACAGGTCAGCTGATTCTCTACTCCTTGCAGTGCAGTTCTTGTACACTAGGGGGCAGGACTGAGCACATATGCAAGGGCACCGCAAGACGAGGTTTGGACTACTGCATCAAAAAGGCTACCTTTACAGGGGAAAATAGAATGAGCAATGCAGAACATGAAAGGTATAGTGCCCGGTGAAACCTTCCCAGGGCCTTGAAGGCAGTAGTTCCCAGATCTGACTCAAAAAGCATGATAAAAAACTACCCGGAGCACTTCTTACAATCCAGATTCCCAGGCCTCAGGCTATTAGGAAACACACACACGTACACACATACACACACCCCCCAAGTTTCCTCAGGGATTCTGATACACATGCAAGTATCACAACTTGTTTGTTTATGGCTCTTCAAGCCCAAGGGTATTTTGATCACGATACCAGATCACTATTATAAAGAGGCTTCAAAAAACTAAAGTGCCCTTATAATTCTAAAGCAAAAAACAGTGAACATTACCAGGGTTTTCTTCTTCTTTTCTCTTTCTCTTCCTCCCCCTCTTTCTTTTTCATTGAGGAGACTAATTGGAGAAGGTGGGCCACACTGGAATGCCCTGAATGGGTTCCAGATGGTGAAGTCATTGGCCTCTTGGCCCAACTGTTCCTCCCTTTTCCCTGGAGTGCTATAAAAATATTATCATTTTCTGACTGTGCAGTGACATGAAAATGGTTGAGAGGCTCTAGGTCAGGTGTAAAAGAAACTCATGGAAAGGGAAGAACAGCTCGGTCCAAAAGAAATTGTGGAGATACTTTCCAATTCTCTGCAAGGTGGAGAATCCCAGATCAGATGCCAAGCCCAGCATGGATTGGTTTGGACTCGTCATGGTGCCTGATCCACACTGGGTTTGGCATCTGATCTGGGATTGTGAGGGGGTGGGGTGAGTCTCAAGAGAAATGCTAAAGGGGCAGCCCTGCTTCAGGCTGCTTAGCAGACTGGTGGCAACAGGGAAACCCAGGCACAGATTGCAAATCCTCCGCCCAGGGAGGATGACCCCGATAATAAGACTGTCTTACATTTATTTAGAATCTTCCTTTGCCAAGGCAATTGTATTTATAGTAGTTGCTCATTTTGAGTATAATTTTTTAAAAACATTTTGATTTTCTGAAATTTGGATGTCTTATAAGCAACACGAGGACTTAATGTAACGCTTTTTTCCACCTGAAAATTTGGTGTAACTTAAAATTGATGGTGACTTGGAATTGAGGAAATATGTTTTATTACCTCATTTAATCTCTAAATAATCTGTGAGACATATATTATTCTCTATTTTCTAGAGGAGGAAACTGATGCTTAGGTGATTTCCCCAAGGTCAAGGATGGAGAAAGTGCAGAGCCGGGACTAAAATCCACGTTCCAGTATTTCTTCCCTGATAATGTATGAGCAGATTTGTTCATACAGTAGGAATTTGGGATTACAGAGTAATTGCTCCAGGAGAACTGCTCCAAAAAGTGACTGCCACCCAGAGTTACTGGGGCAGAGAAAGCAAGAAGTGACTTTCCTTTTGCTTCAAGTAGAAATTTGAGGGAAAAAAATATAAATGTATATAGGTTTATTTGGTGGCTGTTCTTTGTTTGCTTTAGGCAATAACAAAAGTCCCTTGATTACTTTAGGGACTTCAGAATGTACCATGCTCATTCCTCATGCCACGATCACCTCTGGTACGTGTGAATTTAAAATGGTGCTCATGGCCAGGCACAGTGGCTCACGCCTGTAATCCCAGCACTTTGGGAGGCTGAGGCAGGCAGATCACGAGGTCAGGAGATTGAGACCATCCTGGCTAACATGGTGAAACCCCATCTCTACTAAAAAATACAAAAAATTAGCCGGGCGTGGTGGCGGGCACCTGTAGTCCCAGTTACTCAGGAGGCTGAGGCAGGAGAATGGCGTAAACCCAGGAGGCGGAGCTTGCAGTGAGCCGAGATCCCGCCACTGCACTCCAGCCTGGGCGACAGAGCGAGACTCCGTCTCAAATAAATAAATAAATAAATAAAATGGTGCTCATTCGGTCATTACAGATTCAGTGCTTAAATTTGTTACTTTAGAATGTTTTTCGTTTTTGAGAATCAGGATTCTAAAGTGTCATACCTTTAAAAACCTAGCATTTTGATTTCTGCAAGTCCAAGAGGATGCAAGAAGAAGTTTAACAGAAGAAACCATCTTCAAAATAATAAAACCCAAAAGTTATTCTCTACAATATCCAGTAAGTGCTTATTTTCTGGAAAACAGTTGGCAGGGGGAGGGGGAGAAGGAACCACCCCTCCCCCCAAAACTCAAAGAAAAAATAACTACTTTGGACATATTCTTTCTAATCCTTAAAAAAACACCCTTCCAGGAAGGTATCTCTTTCCATTAGACAGATGAACAAACTCAAAGGGTTTCAGTGACTTGCCCACAGCCACACAGCTAACAAGAAGCATGTGTTCTGATAGCATTAATCAGAAAAGCACATATTGCTGACATGGATTCCCTGTTTCATGAGGGGAGGGACCATCGCTATCCTATTCACCCAAAGCCTACCTCCTGTCACCCCGTTGGCTTCGATGACTACCTATGGGGTGGATGAATGGGAGGAAGAAAGAAAAGGAGGCGGAACAGGTGTGTGTACAGCCAGGTGCTCTGTCCACCCTGCCACTCCTCTTCTTTGGAGACAGTGCTCTGACAATCTGTTCCATCAACTCCATTCTCCTGCGACTCTCATCACACTTTCACAAGCTGCTCAGATTACATTTCCTAGGACTGTGTCCATCCATCTGCCTCACTGGATGCTGATCCACTCTGCTGTGTTTTCCAGTCAGTCACTCAGCAAAGTGCAACTGAGAGCCAACTATGTGCATGGTACTTTCCAAGATGCTGGGATAAAATGGCAATAAGATGGGATTCCTGTGTTTGAGGTTCTTACAGCCTGAAAAACAATGACCTCTGCATTTCCTACTCAGCACCGCGTGCCCTCAACATCCAAGGTATGGGGATTTTCTGTAGCTGCCTATCAAACTCTCAGCTACCACCAGTGCTTCTTTCTGCTATTTCTGATGCCTTGTTTTGTTACTTTCAGAGACACCAAATGATGGTCCCAGTTGAGGGACTCTTCTCAATAGCATGTTCTTGTGCTTCTTCATTTAGGGCACATCTCCCATGCTGGGAAGTACGAGACAAATACCAGCAGTTGGGCAAGTGTCACACTAAGTTCTGCCCCTGGCTGGGCAGCCCGCTGACTTCCAAGAGATAATGAATTTTTTTGTATTTATTTATTTATATTTTTTTGAGATGGGCTCTCACCGTCTCATCCAGGCTGGAGTGCAGTGGTGTGACCTTGGCTCACTGCAACCTCCACCTCCCAGGTTCAAGCCATTCTCCTGCCTCAGCAGGAGATGAGATGATGTGGGGCGGATGATGCAGGCATCGTGACACAGCACTTGGCTATTATTGGCCTTGAGCTCCGGACTAGCTGGGGTTACAGGTGCGCAACACCACATCCAGCTAATTTTTGTATTTTTAGTAGAGACAGTGTTTTACCATGTTGGCCAGGCTGGTCTCGAACTCCTGACCTCAGGTGATCCAGCCACCTCGGCCTCCCAAAGTGCTGGGATTGCAGGAGTGAGCCACTGTGCCCGGCCAGAGGATGAATTTTAAAATCAAGTTTTATTATGGGGAAACTGAAGACCCACAGATATTAGGGTGCTGGCCTAGGGTCCCACAGACAGTGGTAAAGAGAATACTGGCTTCAAGTCTCCCAGTGCAAAATACTTCAACTACCGTCCCCTTTCACTTCACTAGTTAGCAACTTCGCAAACTGCATTTTCAATGCCATGCCCTACTGGGACTTAGGTGTCCTGCTTGTTTTCTAATTCAGTCAGTGAAGAGCAGGCGGCCCCAGCGGCTGGAAACAATGTGAGCTTGATGGTTAAGGACATGAACCCTGAGGTCAGAAGCCAGGGCTCAAATTCTGGCTCCACTGCTTACCAGCTGGACAACTGCTGGGCAAGATAAGCTCTCTGAACCTCAGTTATCTCATCTTTACCATAGGGATAATAACAGCATAGGGACCCTGTGGATATCGTTAGGATATAATGAGATGTATAATGCTGAGTATAGCACCTGGCACATAGAGAATGCTCAATAAACATTAGCTATTACAGTATCCCCCCCTCCCTTATCCATCAGGGGCACATCCCACGACCCCCAGGGGATGCCTGAAACCACAGATAGTGCCTAACCCTATATATACCGTGTTTTTCCTATATATACATACCTAGGGTAAAGTTTAATTTATAAATTAGGCACAATAAGATATCAACCACAATAATTCACAATAAAACAGAACAACTCTAACAATATACTATAATAAAAGTTATGTGAACATCTGTCTCTCAAAATAGCTTACCATGCTGTATTCACCCTTCTTCTTGTGATGATGTAAGAAGATAAAATGCCTACATGACGAGAAAAAGTGAGGCGGATGATGCAGGCATCATAGCACTTGGCTATTACTGGCCTCGAGCTCAAGTCCTCTGCTACTTGACAGCTGATCTGATAACCAAGCCAGGTACTAAGTGACTGATGGCAGTTAGTGTGTACTGTGTGGCCACACTGGACAAAGCAGGGTTCACCTCTCGGGTGAGATGGTGCAAGATTTCATCATGCTACTTACTCAGAATGGTGGGCAATTTAAAACTTATGAACTGTTTGTTTCTGGAATTTTCCATTTGGTATTTTCAGACTGTGGTTGACCACGGGTAATGGAAACCATGGAAAGTGAAGCCGTGGATGGGAGGGGGCTACTGTGTTACTTTCCTTGCTCACCTCACCACCTTCAAATCTTAAATTCAAGAAATGTACAGCAATATGAATGGACCCAGGACTTTTTTCTCATCTCAATAAATTATTCCACTTAACTTTATTCTCTGCTTACAGCAGAAATATACTCAGTGTTTCAAAAAGTATTAATTTTATCCAGACCGTTTGGTAAAGAATGTCTGATAAGGACACCGTGAGATTCTGATGCAGGAATTGATGTAGACATCTGACATAATTTTCTGATGGCTTATTAGAAATCAGTTTGAAAGGACTAAGAGCTGGGTAACAGTTGATGAACCACTTTTCTTAATCAGTATTGCTTACTCTTGCAAAAAATAAAATCTCAACTTCATAAGTCAATTATTTTTAATTTTTCAGAAAAGTGGCACATATTCTCAGAGAAGCAAGGGAAATTTCCCTTCACATCCCTAGACTGTATGCTCAGGGTGAAAGAGACTATTGTTTGGGCCACAGACTTGTGAGCCAGACATGATTTTCACATGCAAATGGTGGCCACATACAGAGATAATCCAGGCCCCGGGCCAGGCACAGACCCCGGCCGGCTGCCTCATCATGCTCTCACGGGGCATGTGGCTGAGCTGTAGTGCTGCGATGAGGCAGTCTGCCATCCAATGGGAGAGGCCATGTGTGGAAAAAGACTAAAAATACAAAGTACACTAGAAACCATGCAAATGAATTTAGTTCAGAGTGAGAAGGCATTTCGTCACTGAATCATGGATGGGGCTGGCCAAGGTTTACCAGAGGAAGTGAAGTGTTTGCGCTCATGCGCCAGACATGGTGCCGGCTGCTTTCTCTCCAGTATCTCTGGGCCAGGCCATCAGTGTGTGTGATCATGCATGGGTCTATGTGTGCACCCACTCACATAGCCAGTGGTGCGAGGAAAGTAAATACTTACGGCAGGATCTTGGACGTTTTTTAATTTTTTCATCAATGTTTTGGATTTTAAACTAATGAGACAAAAAATCAATCAAAGTTCTCATTGGTTAAAATACATTTTGTTTGAGTTTAACAACTGAGTGTATGTTCCCAATGGCGATGGTAGACCAAAGACAGGATGGGAGGTGGGATGAGAAGGACGGGAATGGAAACAATTAAGAGGCATGTACAAACAAACCAAGAGCATGAGATCACGAAACTGTCTCCCCAACTGCGTCTGGTCTTCATCTCTACCCCACCTCAACTGCATCAGTCCAGGCTGTGTCTTCTCTAGACTGGGCAATTGCAACCACCTCTGAAGGTCCCCAGCCTCAGTCCCTCCCCATGTGTGCCCACCCTAACCCTAGGCAGGGCTCCAAAGAGCAAATCTGATTCAACCCCTTCCCTGCTTCAAAGAAAAGCCTACTGACCTTTTGCTCAGCTTTTATGATTTCTGTATCTTCAAAACACATGCTGAATTTTAAACTTATTCCTGGTTATTTTGTTTGTTTGTTTACTTTTCTAACTAGAGAGACTAAGAAAATTCTCAAGATATGTCATCAAGCCTCTGTTTATAGTACATTCCATCTGGGACTTCTGAATGTTGCTACATTAGTTTTAACTTTTAAAATATTATATACTATGTGAGCTCAATTATGTTTTAAAAGCAAAAAGGATGGAAAAAAGCTATAAGGAAATAGCTTTTAGACATATTTTTAAATTAAATATTTATTGTTCTTAATAAAAATAAGTTAAAATTATAATTTAGTAGGTACTCTCTACTCACAAATATGAATACAAATATGGAAGGCAAGAATACCAGAAGGAAATATACCAATTATAAATACAGATGCTCCTTGACCTTCAGTGGGGCCATGTCCCGATAAACCTGTGATAAATGAAAAATAATGGCTATGATCTGAACAGAGACAAGCTACTCTTCCACTTTTCACCAAGGTCTGTGATACAAGCCGGTCTGGAAGCCCTAGAAGCTGAGAGTTCCCTGAGCTTCCCTCCGCCTCCTTGCTTTGAAGCACCATCACCTCAGGGAACTGGGAAGAACTCTCTCTTGAACCTGAAAAGGCCTTGTACCCTTCTGGCCCTCTGTCCCCACACCCTCCTGTCCCCGCACACTCAGCTCCAGCACACCTACCTTCCTGCACTTTCTGAACTCTTACATGCACTCTGAGTCTTCACATATGCTGTTCCCATTCCTTGGGATCACCATCCCCAGTTTACTACCAGGTGAACCCTTGCGTGACCTCTGGGGTACACTCACATCACCCTCTCCTTGAAGACCTCTCTGAAACCCCAAGGTCAAGGTTCTTCCACTCTCCTCCACCTGCAACTTGCATATTTTCCTTTAAAATACTGACCCAGGAAATGGTGATTGTTTGGCTGGGGGAGAGACTGTGCCTTATTCTTGTGTGTATCCTCGATTTCTAGCTTTGGGTCTGCACACAGTGGGACTCAGGAAAAGTTTTCCAGTGAACTGGTTAGAGTGGGAGAGAGAAAGAAATCAAGGTGGGGAGGAGACAAAGAAATACAGAGATGAAGAGACAAACGAGCCAAGGAAGGACAGTGGAAATGAAGGAGTCTGGGACTGAATGTTAGTAAGACACAACTTGACGACTCACTGTGGGAAATCTTTTCAGGAATAAATACATTTTCTTGTTTCAATCTAAGGTTTCATTTCTAAGTAGACCATTTCTCTGCTTTTATTTGTTCCTAGTAAGCCCCAATGTCAAATCAGCTTTTTTTTTCTTTTCTGAGACAGTCTCACTCTGTCGCCCAGGCTACAGTGCAGTGGTGCTGTCTTGGCTCATTACAGCCCCTGCCTTCCAGGTTCAAGCAATTCTGCTGCCTCAGCCTCCCGGGTAGCTGGGATTACAGGCACCCACCACCACGCCCAGTTAATTTTTGTATTTTTAGTAGCGACGGGGTTTCACCATGTTGCCGAGGCTGGTCTCAAACTCCTGACCTCAAGTGATCCGCACACTTTGGCCTCCCAAAGTGCTCGGATTATAGGTGTGAGCCACAGTACCTGGACCCCCAGTGGGCTTTTCTAATCATAAGTGTATCCAACTACTATAAGATCCTCTTTAGACAACTTAAGCTTTTTCTTTAGATACTGTTCCCACATATTTCAAGCATGAAATCACTATTTTCCCTGGAGCGATACCTAAAACTTGCTTCTCTGCTGTTTGCACATCCTCAAAAGTCAGGGAGGAAAGCTCTTACAGTCACTTTGGAAGGGTGTCACCATGCAAATTCAGTTTCTGACTGCTGTGATTAAGTATCAGCCCATAAGGTAACACCTACTGAAAATAACAAGTAGCCTCAAATATTTATTATGACACTAAGTCAGAAATCATATTGCAGCAACCCACCAAGAGAAAATACCTTCTTCATATCTCTTCCATGATATCATCCCAAATGACTTCAAAAAGACTCAGAAATCTGTTTACAAAGCACTATTCAGATTTCCACAAACGGTCCCTAGAATCAGGGGTAGAATCCGCAGTGATCACAGTCCTGAATCTAGGACTGTAAAGTTTGCCAGAGCGAGATAGACAATGATGTGTCACGAAGAGATGTACTACTAAACCTTTCTAAATGAAAAATAATACTTTTTGGAGGGAAAATAATAAAATTATCTAATTAAAAAAATTTTAAGTATGGTTAGTTTGTCATTGAAAAATATTAATACCAGACTTATCAGTTAAGATGGCAGACTGAATACATGAACCTAATTTTGTTCCCTCCCCACATCCACCAATGTATATCAAAGAACTTTTTTTTAGAGGTGGGGTCTCACCATGTTGCCCAGGCTAGTCTCAAACTCCTGGACTCAAGCAACCCTCCCGCCTTGGTCTCCCAAAGTGCTGGGATTAGAGGCACGAGTCATTGCACCCATCAAAGACATTTTTTAAAGGATATAAATCCATAAGAATGGGGAAGACAGGAGAACACAGCAACAAAATTTTGGAAGTTAAAAAGTAGATGGTCCAGTGGTACAGATATCAGACCCAAGAAAATGGAATGTCAAGTCAGCAGAGGGAAAATCTGAGAACCAATCTGATTTAGCCCTCCAAATTCTCAGAGGTCTCAGGAGCTGACAGCACCAGGTATTTCTGGATGTGGGTGTGAGAGATGGAGGCCTTGGCCTCCCAAAGTGCTGGGATTACAGGCGTGAGCCACTGGCCCCCAGGCAGTGTTCTGGTTTGACCAACTACCGAGGGCTAGAGCTAGGCAATGAGGAGGTTAGAAGCAAAATACAGAGCAGCTCGCTCTCCCAAGCACTCCCTTCAGTCATCTAGAACCCCAGGCCTATAACGGCCCCTCCAGCTGCCCAGACACATGCCCTTTCCTGGGACTCAGATTTGACTCTATGAACAGAAAGTAGGTAAATAAATAACCAAAAGTCTAAGAGTGACTGCTGTGGAGATGCAACTGGAGAGAAGCAATAGTACTGGTAATGTTCTCTTTCTCTCCTTTACTTCCTTCCTTTCTCTCTCTCTCTCTGTCTCTCTCTCTCTCTCTCTCTCTTTCCCCCTCTCTCTCTCTTTCTCTCTTTCTTTCTTTTTTGCTTTCTTTCTTAGGGTCAGGGTTCTCGCTCTGTTACCCGGGCTGGAGTACACAGCTCACTGTGACCTCAAACTCTTGGGCTCAAGTGATTCCTCCTGCCTCAGCCTTCTGAGTAGCTGAGACAACAGGTGTGCATCACCATGCCCAGCTAATTTTTAAACAGTTTTCTAGAGATGAAGTCTCACTGTATTGCCTAGGCTGGTCTCAAACTCCGGGGCTCAAGTGATCCTCCTACCCTGGCCTCCCAAACTGCTGGGATTACAGGGGTGAGCCACTGCACCCAGTGTGACTTGATTCTCAACTCTACCTATGGTAGGTGAGGTACTCACCTCTCACCACCTCCGCTTCCCCACTGTAAAATGGGAATCATAGTATCTACTTCTTTTGTAAGAGTTAAATGAATTAATACATATAAAGTACAAAAAACCAGTGCCTGGCATATAGTAATGCTCAGTAAAGGTTAGCTACCACTGTCCTCACTATTACAGATAAGTAGCGTCTGACTACACATGATAACCATCTGCAAGTGAAGTTCTTTCCATCCAAAGGTCCACAAGTCCTGGGCCTTGCTGAGGGGGTCTTTCTCCTCATGGCTTCCTGGTGTCCACAGCCTTTGCCATCTCTCAATCAGCCACTGGTTGCAGATGCGAGTTTAGATGAAGCAGGTGACACTTGTAACACCTTAAGTCTTTTCACGCTCAGGATTAAGACATGGATCCCTGAAAGTGGCCAACTTAGCCTGCTGGTGGCCTGTCAGACTGCAGAGCTGCCTCCTCCACCAGCCAGTGCCACAAGGGGCCTCTTCCCAGCAGAATCAATACACAGAAGTGAGTGATGACTTATCATAAACACAGGTGGTCACATGGGACTCGGAGGGAGCTGCACGGGGGCACAGGGCAGAGAGCACTGGGTGGGGAACTGGGAGAACTGGGTTCTAACAGTGGCTGTGTGTGACCCAGCGAAGGTCACTCATCCAGATTCCACACGCCCGGGTTCTGGCACTCTTAAGTGGTTTGTTGGTTTGCCTTTAAATACCATGTAATTAATGCAGGGAGAGAGGGAGGTCAGTTACAGGGCAGTGAGTCTACTGAAAAACGCAGTCCATCATCCCAAACCGACTTCAAAGCCAGTGCTGACCTGCTTGAGCTTCCCATCCCCTTGTCTAGGCAGGGCTCGTAACAATGTTATCACTTTTTAAAGCATATGCCTAAACTAGTTCCTATTCTAGACAATTGGCAGGTGCCCAGTTAATAGATTATTCCACCAGACAGTTGAATGCATTGGCCATTGATCAAAAATGAGGTCACTGCAATCCTATGTGCTATAACTGGAAAAGCCTGATGAGAAACAACTGTATCTTTTTTAACAAATAGAAATCCATACTCCCATTTCCCTGAATTTGTCTTGCCTGATGCATAGTTCAGAAGCAAAGGAGGATTTTGTTTAAGGTCAAGTCGGTCTTGCTTTTCGGCCCCATATGTTGGTTTGTGTGAGTGTCCACGTATGTTTCACATCAGCAAATCCCCAACCGGATTCCAACTGACCTGCAGGAATGTCTGGCCAACACTGCCAGATCCCTGGTCTTTCTCTCAAACCTGCACAGTCAGAAAGAACAGGTCAGGAGACTCTTCGTCCCAGCTATCTGGATCCTTGTTTACATTTTACTCACTTATATCTGCGCTGTGGACACAGGTAATATGAAGCACATGTACTTTTCTCAAAAAAGAAAAAAGAAATCTGGAAACACAGAGCTGTTATCACCAGAGGCTGCAACGTCTTCCCAGCACATGGGCATTCGCAGACAAAGCTATCCCCGCCGACCTGCTGTGGGAAAGACCCGCACTCTGATTTTACCACTGACCCAGCCGCACTCTTTTGTCCGGTATATAACGCCTCCCTAAGCATCTCCTTTCCTTGCAAACAAAAAATCCCTGGAGGAAAACTTTCAAAGCCACAGTTTCTTCTCAGTTGCAACCCTTCCTTCCTTCCTTCTTCCCAAGAAGGTCTGACTGGGCTTGCAAGCTGGCCCCACCCTGGGCTGGGCCTCCACACAGGCATTGTGCGATCCTCTGCCATTCTGTGCAGACAGAATACCTGCAAACTGCTGCCAACACAGGAAGGTCGGCGCCTCTCTGGAGGGAGGCCTGGGGAGTATCCATGGCCCAGGCGACTGCAGATAAGCAGCTAAGGGGCTAGGGTTCTCCACACCTCCATGTGGGTTTCAGAGCCTTTCTCTTGTACTTCTTTTACTGGTTTTGATTCATCCTTCATTCATTCACTTAGCAAACCTATTGAGCTCCTGCCCACAGCAAGCCCCGTGCTGGTGTTCAGGGACACAGAGTTGACTGAGATAAATTCCTGTCCTCAAGGCTCTCATGTTGCTGAGACAGGCCACTCGGGGAGCAACCCTGACACCTGGGACTCCTGGTATGTTCTCTTCTCTCCTTTACTTCCTTCCTTCCTCTCTCTCTCTCTCTCTCTCTCTCTCTCTCTTCCCCCCCCCCCCCCCCCCACTTCTCTCTTTCTTTCTTTTTTGCTTTCTTTCTTAGGGTCAGGGTTCTCGCTCTGTTACCCGGGCTGGAGTACACAGCTCACTGTGACCTCAAACTCTTGGGCTCAAGTGATTCCTCCTGCCTCAGCCTTCTGAGTAGCTGAGACAACAGGTGTGCATCACCATGCCCAGCTAATTTTTAAACAGTTTTCTAGAGATGAAGTCTCACTGTATTGCCTAGGCTGGTCTCAAACTCCGGGGCTCAAGTGATCCTCCTACCCTGGCCTCCCAAACTGCTGGGATTACAGGGGTGAGCCACTGCACCCAGTGTGACTTGATTCTCAACTCTACCTATGGTAGGTGAGGTACTCACCTCTCACCACCTCCGCTTCCCCACTGTAAAATGGGAATCATAGTATCTACTTCTTTTGTAAGAGTTAAATGAATTAATACATATAAAGTACAAAAAACCTGTGCCTGGCATATAGTAATGCTCAGTAAAGGTTAGCTACCACTGTCCTCACTATTACAGATAAGCAGCGTCTGACTACACATGATAACGATCTGCAAGTGAAGTTCTTTCCATCCAAAAGTCCACAAGTCCTGGGCCTTGCTGAGGGGGTCTTTCTCCTCATGGCTTCCTGGTGTCCACAGCCTGGAACCCCCAGTGAAACCACCTTTCTACAATCCCAGTATCGATCCCACCAGCAGCGTCCCTTAGATCACGTCACCAGAGACAAAGCCAACAGAGGGTGAAAGCAACAGGAGCACGGTGTGGATCCACCAGCCCAACCTTACCTCCTGGGTTTCATCCCTCCCTTAGCACCAGCAAGGACTTCCAGATTCAGATTGTTTTGGGTCTTAAGAACTTTCTTGCCACAGCCAAGTGGCAGGCGGGACATGGTGACTGGCCTATGTTGCGCTTGGACCAAGTGAATGAGTAAACTTTACAAGACTAAACCATCAATGCTACCCACTCTGGATCCTCCAAACACCTGCTCATTATCGGCATCTGCAATACAAGAAGAACCTACCTAGGTAGTAAATAACATACACATAATGGTGATTCACAAAGAGGAATGAGGGCAGTAAGAGGAAGCATCCCAGGCCTGGCCAGAAACCCCCACCCAGTAGCTCATCCCAAGGGTCCAGCCAGGAATAGAGGCAGAGGGAAAGAGATCAGAACCAGAAAAAGAGGAAGAGGAAAAACAGTCAGAAAGGGATGGGGAGAAAGAAAAAGGAAAAAAAAAACAAAACCAGAGAAGCCTAATAAAGGTTTGCAATGGTACTTGGGGCCGGGCACATTGGCTCATGCCTATAATCCCAGCCCTTTGGGAGGCCAAGACAGGGGGATTGTTTGAGCCCAGGAGTTCGAGACCAGTCTGGGCAATATGGCGAAACCCCATCTCTACAAAAGACACAAAAATTAGCTGGGCATGGTGGTGCACAACTGTAGTCCCAGCTACTCAGGAGGCTGAGAAGTGGGAGAATCGCTTAAGGGGAACTCGAGGCTGCAGTGGGTCAAGATCACACCACTGCACTCTAGCCTGGGTGACAGAGTGAGACCCTGTCTCAGAAATTTTAAAAAAAAAAGAAAAAAAAAGAAAGAAAAGAAAAAAGAAATGCTACTTGGTGCTTCCCATCTCTTTCATTGTGGCCACAAATTCCAGCAGGTCTGCTGCCTCTTTAGGGGCCCTGTGATCCCTTTGTACTTCTGATTAACACAACCTTCCAAGGAATCATCCAAAAAAGGGGCAGAAATTCTCCGTGATGCTGGGGTCAGACTGCCTGAGACCAAGGATGCAGAGGGCTGGGGCCGAGCGGCTGGGCTCCCAAGCTGGCCTTACCCTGTGTGCTCCAGGAGGAGGTGCTGCTGAGGCCCGGTGGGCTGAACTAGGAGCGCCCCTGCCCGGCCGGACACCATTCCCTGCCTGACTTGGGACTTGAGTTTGGTCCTGAACTGAGCGTGTCTATGGCCTCTGTTCCTGGTGGCACTGGGGAGGTATGTTTTAGCCACCTCAGCTGCTGGTCCTCACAGTCCACACCTCATCTCCTGCTTTCCCTTCAAGAAGCTCACCCCTAATAGTTTTAACCAGGCATGAACGGGCCCAGCAGAGACTGGCAGGTTCTCAGACCCCCTTGATCCGAAAGGAGAAAGGAAGCAGTAAGGAGTTCACCACATTCCTCCAAGGGCACCCCAGAGCCAGCAGGTGCCAGGGAGCACCAGGAAAGCAGGTGCTTTGGAGTCAGGTGCCTCTGGGTTTCAATCCTGGATGAGCCATGGACTATGCAAACTCGAGAAAGTTGCATAACCTCTCTGGGACTTTGACTTCCCTGTCTGTAAAACTGCAATAACCATCTCACCCATCTCACTCAGTTGTTTCAAAGATAAATAATCTATGCAAAGTGCCTGACACAGAGTTGGCGCTCCTTCCCAGTTCGTCGCACACATCCATATCCAAAACTAAGCAGGTGTTTGCTGTACTTTTGGCCCTCAGCTGAGTGCAGGTCGAGTGGGAAACACAGGAGGAAAAGG
Source organism: Macaca mulatta (assembly GCF_049350105.2). Classification (NCBI taxonomy): domain Eukaryota; kingdom Metazoa; phylum Chordata; class Mammalia; order Primates; family Cercopithecidae; genus Macaca; species Macaca mulatta. The sequence continues at coordinate 158,602,984 of NC_133407.1, read as the reverse complement.
AGTCAGTCCTTACATCAGGGGCTAACTGAAGAAGAGTTCCAGTCCCGGCCCTGAGCCCGTGCCCAGTGTAAACGGGATGACAGTCTTGTCTCCAGGGTGTTGCCAGCCTGAGCTATGAGGTACTTGGCCTGGATTGCTTTGGTTTCCTCCACTGAGCCTGGGTGCCCATCTCTGCAGATAACAGAGCAGAGCCTGCATGAGTAGAGGCTGAAAGGCAAAGGTTCTCAACCCTGGCTGCACAGTAGCACCGGGAGCACTTGAAAATACAGACCACCAGGCCCACCCCAGAGTGCTGATTTACTTGGTCTGGGGTGGAGCTTGGGATTCTTTTCGCCGCACCTGAGGCTTCCCTGGTGCTTCTGATGTGCAGACAGGGTTAAGAACCCCAGGGATGGAGGCCAGGCTGCGAAGCTGGGGCCCCCACTTAAACAGTTCATCAGCTATTCCGAGACTTTGTTCCTTTCTGCTGGGCCAGGAAAGGGGCTGGAGACTAAGCCTGGGCTTTGAAGTTACTTCATCTCTCTAAGTCACTGTCCTGCTTCTTTGAGCAACCCAGCACACCTCCCTGCCACCGTCATCACGAAAGTCACATGAGAGCGTGCGGAAGGCCTTGCTGTGTAGCACCACCCACCCGCCAGCCCAGAAGCAGAGTGTGAACGCCAGGATCCCACAGCCATTTCACACAAAAGAGTGTTTCCTCTTAGTACCTCTGTGGGCAGCGAGGAAGGGTTGAGCCAGCTGTCCTGGGACGAGCCTTTCCAGCCATCAGAGGCCAGAAAACAAACAGTCAGAATCACTACTCCACACAGAGGCCATCCTGGGCACTGCAGGGCCCTTCCAGGCTGCCCTAGCTCACTGGAGCCCAGAAGACCCTTCCTGGCAAAGCCACGCAGATGCTCTTCCATCACACAGCGAAGGGAGCCGCAAGGGAGGCTCAGGGACACGCCCCGCTGGGAGGACACAATTCTGGTGATAGCTAACTGCTGGCGCTTCATCTCAGGAGGATAACAGAGCCCTAGCGAAGGGGGACCCAGGCAGGTGTTCCCCACGGGGGCGTGGAGGGCTCCCTCCAGGCACCCATGGATGAGCCATCCTCACCTGTCCAGGCAGAAGAGGCCGCTGAGTCAGGCCTCACAGTCTTCCATGCAGTGTGTTCGCTCCTTGCACAAATATTTCCTGAATACCTACAACAGGCCAGCACCGTGGAAGGAAGACCCCAGGCCTGGCCCTCCGTAGCCGCAGTGCAGGCCAGCTGAGAGGCCCAGAGAGCAGCCAAAACATCCATGTGTTCCCTGCATCCCGAATGGAACAGCCACCTGGGGAGATTCTGGGTGTGTTTCTGGGTAAAGAATATTAATTTTTAGCTTACCCACTTTGTATGTTTGGAATTTTGTCAGAGAGGTTTTTTAAAAAACATATAGAACACTGAAAACGCCTCTTCTGGTAAATCAAATTCACTCAACCAATATGGCTCTTTCCACTTCCAAACCAGCACACGCTGCCCAAGCATTTCGCCCAGCCCAGCGCTTCTACTGCTCCCACGCTGAGGGTGCTTCACCCCAGCCGTGACCACACCTCCGAGCTCTGGGCCACCATCTTCAGCTGACCTCTCATACTAGCCTCGCCATTTCCCCCACACCTGTTCCAGCTGCCATATTCCTCCCGAGTCCCAGAACATGAAGCCACCAGCCAGCCAGCCACGTGTCAGCCTTATCCCTTTTCCTGGCCTCACCCCATGCCCCACCCCCATCTCATCTCTTTTCCACCCCAGAGGCCCTGCCCGGCTCTTTTGGGTTGCCGTAGCAGCCTCTCAAGTGAGTCCTGCCTCCTTTCTTCATCCCTATCCAAGGCCAGTTTCTGTACTGGGACCAGAGCAATCTTTCTAAATGTGAACTTGAGTCAGGTTTCCCGCTGCTCCCAAAATAAAGCCCAAGCCCCGCTGGGTGGCTGACAAAGCCTCTGCCTCCGTCCCCCTTAACAGCTCCCAGGGAATCTCCTCTAAAAAGTCTTTCCTGCCTCTCCGACTGCACGGGGAGTGCCAGGAGCCCCGGTGCCCTGTGCAAACCCCTCTCACACCACCTTCACCACTCAGTCACTTTTCTGGGTCTCCCCTACACGAAGAACAGTTAAAATGAATGAAGCGCCATGACATGCACTAACATGGATAAATTGCAAAGATACGTTGGGTGAAAGAAAGCAAATTGCAAAATCATTCATTCACCTTTCAAATTATGTATCAAATGAAAGGATCCATGCAGTATGATACAATGTATATGAAATTTTCAAACACTAAACAATAGCAGACAGCACTTAGGGCCATCTACATATGGTAGAAAAATAAAAACACATGGGGAAGATGAGCCTCCGGACAGTGGTCCCTTGGGGGACAGGAGGGGGTCAGTGAAGGTACAGCTTAAACTACATCTGTAATACTTTATTTATTTTATGTTAAATAGAGCTCTGAAGCAAAACTGGCAAAATAATATCCATTAAATTCAGGTGGTGGAGAAATGAATATCTGTTACATTCTTTCCTATATACTTGGAAGTGTTCATCAGTACATTTTTAAACCTTTTTTTTTTTTTTGGAGACAGAGTCTCCCTCTATTGCCCAGGCTGGAGTGCAATGGCACAATCTTGGCTCACTGCAACCTCCGCCTCCTGGGTTCAAGAGATTCTCCTGCCTCAGCCTCCCAAGTAGCTGGAACTACAAGCATGCACCGCACCTGGCTAATTTTTATATTTTTCATAGAGACAGGATTTCACCATGTTGCCAGGCTGGTCTCAAACTCCTGACCTCAGGTCATCCACCCACCTCGGCCTCCCAAAGTGCTGGATTATAGACGTTAGACACTGTGCTCAGCCTTAAAAATTTTAACAAGGAACCAGAGTCCCAAATGTCCTCATTAAAGTCCCTGGTGGCCCGAGCAGACTGTTACAGCCCCTCACCCAAAGGATCTCCACGGGCCTTGGGCCTGGCAGCCATGCGCAGACAGTCAGGAAGGCAGCCTGGAGATGTAAATATGATTTTCATCCTTGTTTTTAACCAATGAGAAAACCAAGGCTCAGAACATCTAACGTGGCTCAAGACCACACAGGGGATCCGGGATTTTAGACCATGCCTTCTTCGTGTACAATTTCCCGAACTACTTCATCCAAGAGCAAGAACTTAGGTCCAACAGAGCATGGTGAAGAGAATTCCAGAATTAGAAGCAGAGCTGTATTCATATGCTTCATAAATCAGTGAATAAACATGTTTTGGGGGGAATTGTTCAGAAAGGGCCTGAATTGGAGATCCAACCAAATGGGTAATTAATTTAGGGATAGCCCACGTGGCTCTTTGAATGCAAACAGAATGGGTTTGGGTTTTGTCCTATAGCAATAGAAAGACACTGATGCTGTTTAAGCTGGAGAGTGACCGAGACAAAGTACTGTTGTAGGAAAACTGACCTGGCTTCAGTGCATAGGTGTCAGTCACCCTTAGGAAATGGCTGGGGACAACCAAAGGGAAGATCCTCAAGGGATAAATTCGGATTTGGACATTGTCTAAATGGCCCACAGAGGAAATGACATCTGCTGATCTAAGGTGAGAACTGTGGGGTTGTAAAGGATAGAAGAGCTTAAACTAGACAGAGAAATGAAAGTTCTTTTCCAGGTTTTCCAGGCTTGGGGAATGGTGATAGGCACTCGGATGATGAGCTGATTCTTGGCTTGTTGATTAACTGGTGAAAGGGCAGTTGGGGAAGAAGAGACTAAGTAAAGAGAGGAGTGAGAAATTCAGTTTTTTTTAATTTTAAACTTGAATTCAAGATGGTGACCAGACAGCCAGGTAGAAATCCGACAGGAGCTGGCGATATGAGAGCTATATTGAAGAAAGCTGGAGAAGCAGGGGAGAGGCACTGGTGCAGCAATGGTGGAAGTTTATTTCCGAGGAAAAAGGCACAAAAACAATGCTGTGATAGCAGAGGACTGAGCCCCGTGGCCTCCCTGCCCACATCAGGGAACAGGAAAACCAAGAAGCGAGCTAAGCCAGTGTTGCGTTGTGGAATAAATAGGAAGAGACCATTTCAAATTAGCATGGGTGGTCAACAGTGCAAAAAGTTTCAAGAATAAGAAATGAGTCAAGGTCCGGGGGTTGAAGATCAGGAGATTATGGGCACCTGAGACAAAGGAATCTCAGCAGACAGCAGAGGCCCTCATGCTTGCCCCACCCCTTTTACAGCTCCAAAGCAGTGACCTTGTCCTCACAGCCAAGCACAAGCCCCCTCCCTCAGCCAGCAGAAGCAGCTCCCGTCTGCTACATTCAGCGTGAGATGGACCTGTGCCTGGCCTGGCCCAACTGACCCACTTCCCACAGATGGCAGAGTGCCGTGGCAGGGCAGAGAGTGTGCAATGTGGGCTCTGGAGTGGAACCCTGTAGAGACCAGGCTACCGTCTTCCTAGATAACCAAAAACTTAAGCTTGGAGAGGCATGATTTCATTTTTAAAAGCAGAACATAGAATTCAAATGTGCCACATGTCACTTTATTTTCTAAAATGTATTTCCTCTATATTTGCCTGACTTCTATGGCAATAAAATCATTTTGGCATGACACTCATCTTACATAAATGAAAATATGAGCCAACAGAATGGCATTTTAGTAGCTGTAAGCCAAACAAATTCTTGAGAGGGTCTTGTTTAAATTAAGTTTTCATGCTATTTAGCTTTTTACAGTGAAGAAGCTCTGTGTCTTCAGAGAGCCTTATGCAATGATGCTTGTTTTTGGAAGGACAGGACAGGAGGTGAAGAAAGGAAGAGGGGCCCAGGTTGCCAGGCTGCAGATCAAAAAGTCAGGAGATGAGGAAGTGAGGGCGATGAGGAGGACCCACTGTTATGGGAAGTTTGGAGATGAGATGAGAGACAAGACATAGAGTGAGGGTGACAGGGGAAGACAACTTGAGATGGAAGGACACACTGGAGGGAAGGGTGTGCCAGGGAAAAGCATCTGACGAATGACAGTCTGCACCTGACTATGAGGCTGCCAGCCCCTTCACCCACCTCCACTCTGCTCCCCGAACTGAGGCAGCTGGGCATGTCCCTGGCAGGAGATGAGAGAATTCTTCTCTGGAGAATATGACTATACCAGAGAAAGACCTGCAGAAATGAACATTTGCGAGACTTCCAATGAAACAACGCAGTTTGCCACCGATCACCCTACTGTGATGCCCACCTGTCACAACTGCCACCCACTCGGGTTGTGGATGGAACTCCCAGTCAGCTCTGTGGTGCCTCATTACCAACAATGGATGGGCAGCCAAGGACTACCAGACATTTGGAGAAAGCTGGCAGCACCTGACAGGGAGAGCAAAACAAGATTGTAGAAAAAGAAATCTGGAAAAGAAAATAGGGAAATAGAAAGCAAAAACAGAGAAAGATTATAAATGATTCAAAGAAAAAAAAATACAAGTGGGAATAAAATACAAAAAAAAAAATCCTCATTAATGTTTCAAGAAAGGCAAATTAAAAGAAAAAGTTACATTTTTTTGCCCATCACATGACAGAAACTTGAAAAATTGAGCCCCTTCAATCTTTTCCAAGGTATGGGGAATCAGTAACTTTTAGCTCCTGTTAGTGGTCATTCAGAATGCAACAACTTTGTTGGAAGGCAATCTTATAGAACCTAACAAAGTTTTAAAAGTGTTTGACCTTTGTCCTGTGAATTCCATTTATAAGCAAAGATCCTGCAGCAATTAGCTCAAACTTTTGTACAGAATGTACACATCAGCAATATTTGTGACAGCAACAAACTGGAAAAATCTAAATACTCATCAGTAAGTTAATCTTTAAATGTAAAGTATTTTAAACCTCTAATATGGAATGGTATGTGGGTGTTTTAAAAGAATAGGAAATCCTAAATGTACTGACATTGAAGGATATCCATGATATGTTAAAGAGTGGGGAGTAGCAAAACAATGTGGAATTTAATTATACTTTTACAAAGAGCCGTGCTGCGTGTGTTTAGGTACAGGCACGTGTGCATGTGAGCTTGTGCATGTATAGAAAATAGACTGGGAAGCTATGTGCTGATCTCCCTCTGGGGAGTAGGAGTGGGAAAATGGAGTGAAGGGAAGAAACTTTCACTTTTCACTTGAAAAATTTCAGAATTTTTTTCATTTTTATGAAACAAAGACGTTGATTTTGTCTTTAAAATAAAAATAAAGAGAAAAATACAGTTTGACTTAAGTGTATTTATAACATTTTCCTGATTTTAAAATTAACTATTGTGGTTTTTAAATGTGCCTTCAAATTCTTTGACACTTTTCCATTGAAAAGGTGAAAATTAGGCCGGGCATGGTGGCTCAAGCCTGTAATCCCAGCACTTTGGGAGACAGAGGCAGGGGGATCACTTGAGGTCAGGAGTTCAAGACCAGCCTGGCCAACATGGTGATACCCTGTCTCTACTAAAAATATATAAATTACCCAGGCATGATGCCAAGTGCCTATAATCCCAGCTACTCCAGAGGCTGAGGCAGGAGAATCACCTGAACCTGGGAGGTGGCAGTTGCAGTGAGCTGAGATCCCGCCACTGCATTCCAGCCCAGGTGACAACCACAAAACTCCTTCTTTAAAAAAAAAAAAAAAAAAAAAAAAAAAAAGCTCTCATCTTCTCTGTTCTCTCTCTCTCTCTCCCTGTCTCTCTCTCTCTCTCTGATTGTTTGCTCTGGGAGAAGTCAGTTACCCCTTGTCTTAAGGATACTAAAACAGCTCTCAGGAAAGGACCACATGGACCACTGAGGCCTCCTAACAAGAAGCAATACCAACTTGCCAGTGAGACGCTCCAGCCCCAATTAAGCCTTCAGATGACCACAACCCCTGAGGACATCTGACTGAACCTCACCAGAGATTCTGATCCAGGGCCGCCAACCAAGTCACACCCAAATTACTGGCCCACAGAAAAGGCCAGAGATAACAAATGTTTCTTGTTATCTTATGCCACTAAATTTTGGGGTAATTTGTTTGACAATAATAGGTAACTAATACATGGACCAATCTCCCTCTGGAAAGAAGTGGAGAAACTGAGTGAAGGAGGAGACTTTCATTCTTTACTTTACTTTTTACATTTTTACATTATACATTATACATTTCAGGATTGTTTGGAATTGTTTCATTTTTTATATTTAAAGAAATGGGAAGAAATAAAGTTAGGCTTAAGTGTACTTTAAAAAACTTTTTTTCTGATTTTAAAAGTAACACTGGTCAGGTGTGGTGGCTCACACCTATAATCCCAGCACTTTGTGAGACTGAGGCGGGTGGATCACCTAAAGTCAGGAGTTCGAGACCAGCCTTGCCAACATGGTGAAACACTGTCTCTACTAAAAATACAAAAATTAGTCAGATGTGATGGTGCATGCCTGTAATCCCAGCTACTTGGGAGGCTGAGGCAGAAGAATTGCTTGAACCCAGGAGACGGAGGTTGTAGTGAGCCAAGATTGCACCACTGTACTCCAGCCTGGGCAACAAGGGTGAAACTCCGTCTCAAAAACAAACCAAAAAAACCAAAAAACCACTGGCAAAAAGGGACAAAGTTGGAGGATAGATGCTAACCAACTTTAAGACTTACTATAAAGCTGTAGTAATCAAGACAGTATGGTATTGGAGACAGAATAGACAAACAGAGCAATGGAAGAGAAAAGAGAGCCCAGAAACACACAAATACAGTCAACTGATAGTTGACAAAAGCACAAAAGCAACTCAATGGAGACAGGAGAGTCTTGTCAACAACTGAAGCTGGAACAACTGGATATTCATGTGCCAAAAAAAACAAAAACCAAAAAACCCAAAACAATCAGGACACTCATCTTACACCCTTCACAAAATGTTAATTCAATCTGGATCATAGACCTAAATGTCAAACAAAACCTCTAGAATGAGAAAATCTAGGAGTTTAGCAAAGAGATTTTAGGTATAGCACACAAGGACCCAAGACATGATCCATGGAAAAACATTGATAAGATAGACTCCATTACAGTTTAAAACTTCTGCTCTGCAAAAGACACTGTTAAGAGAATGAAAGAACCCCAGACTGGGGAGAAAAAAATTGCAAAACACACACATCTGATAAAGGGCTTGAATCCAAAATATACAAAGAACTCTTAAAACTCAGTGGTGGCTGGGCATGGTGGCTCATGCCTATAATCCCAGCACTTTGGGAGGCCGAAGCAGGTGGATCTCTTGAGGCCAGGAGTTCAAGACCAGCCTGGCCAACATGGTGAAACCCCATCTCTGATAAAAATACAAAAAATTAGTCAGGTGTGATGATGTGCACCTGTAATCCCAGCAACTTGGGAGGCTGAGGCACAAGAATTTCTTAAACCCGGGAGGCAGAGGTTGCAGTGAGCCAAAATCATGCCACTGTACTCCAGCCTGGGTGACAGAGCAAGACCCTGTCTCAAAACAAAACAAAACAACTCAATGATAGGAAAAAAAAAAAAAACACCAGTTTTTTAAAAGGGCAAAAGATCTTGACAAACACTTCACCAAAGGTAATATACAGATGGCAAACAAGCATAAAAAACACAGTCAATATCATATGTCATTAGGGAATTGCAAATTAAAACAATGATGCGCTATTACTGGGCATCTACTAGAATTACTGAAAAACAAAAACAAAAACAAAAAAACTGATAATACCAAATGCTGATGAGGATGTGGAGCAACAGGAACTCTCATTCATTGTTAGTGGGAATGCAAAATGGTACAGCCACTTTAGAAGACAGTTTGACAGTTTCTTGCAAACATAGTCTTACCATATGCTCCAACAATGATGCATCTAGGTATTTATCCAAATGAATTAAAAATGTATCCTCACAAAAACCTGAACATGGATGTTTATATCAGTTTTATTCATAATTGCCAAAAACTGGAGGTAACCAAGATGTCCTTCAGTGGGTGAATGGATAAACTGTGCTACATCCAGTTTCTTTTTATTCAGCAATAAAAGGAAATGGGTTATCAAGCCAGAAAAAGACATGGAGGAATCTTAAGTGCATATTACTAGTGAAAGAAGCCAAACTGAAAATGCTACATACTGTATGGTTCCAACTATACAACATTCTGGAAAAGGCAAAACTATGGAAACAGTAAAAAGATCAGTGGTTGCCAGAAGTTGGGAAGCATTAAGAGGCAAGGCACAGGGAATTTTTAAGGCAGTGAAACTCATCTGTATGATGCTGTAATGTTGCATACATAACATTGTACATTGTCAAAATCCATAGACTGTGTAACGATGAATGAACCCTAAACTATTAGCAATAACATATCAATATTGGTTCATCACTTCCCGTCAATGTACCACATTAATACAAGATATTAATAATAGGGGAAACTGTGGTGGGGGAGGGAGAAAAGGGGTATGTGGGAACTTTTGTACTATTTGCTTAATTTTCCATAAACCTAAAACTGCTCTAAAAGTAAATCTATTAATTAAAAAAAAAATAGTAACGCTGGTCAATGGAAGGAAAAGTAGAAATAAAATAATTTAGCCACATAGAATCTCAAGAGAAAGATAGTCACTATTAGGCATAGTTCCTTCCAGTCTTTTTTTCAAATGTCTATGTATATGTCCTCATTTTTTAAGAGTTGAAATCACTCTGCTAAATTCATTCTGAAGGTTTATAGTTTGGTTTCAGTTTGGATTTTTAACCACAAAGAAAATATCCCATATGAAACATCAGTGATACCAAAAACAGATTCTTGAGGGGCCAGTTGCTATGGGAATGACTGAAAATAAATTTCATTTCACACTACACTCTACTAATGTATTGACCAGAAGGAAGGAAAAATATTTGGAGTAACTTAGAAGAGCAGCCAAGAAAACTTCTAATCAAGAAGAAGGAAAATACATCAGGCTAGTGTGAGGTTTCAAAGAAGCCAGTAGTATCGCCTTGCAATTTAACTAATTAAGCTCTTCCAGCAACTGTGTCACTGGAGGGGGAAGTACCAGGAATCAGGGACCCTGAGTGGACTCTGTCTTTCCTTCACTGACAGTCTGATGGGCCAAAGGCCAGCAATCTCCCTCCATATATGGGCCATCTCTGCAGGGTGGTACACGGCCAGGAAAAAAAAAAATCACCGTTTCCTTCCTGGAGATGCGTCAAATATTTAGCAAGCTGCAAGGCCTGGGCTCCAGGTGATCAGCATGGACATCACATTGGCCCCGAGCAAAGAGTGGACCCCAGGGTTAACCCTTTAGGTGCCGGATCATTGGGCCGTCTGAAGGTTCCTGGGGAGGGACTAGGATGTCAGAGAGTAGGGGATACTCAGGGAGTTCAGAGGAGTGACAATTTTCCAACAGAAGATTTTAACATGCTCAGAAGTAATAAGGCCAGATGAGTGGATGCCAACCAAATGCTGACCTTCCCACAACCAACATTTTTCTAAAAGACAGGACTGTGTAGAGGCACATCGGGGTGGCCTCCAAAGGGAAAAGCAGAGTTGCTGTCACAGAAAGACACCGTGTCATCATGCAAAAACAGGCCCCGCTTCTCACCTCAGGGAACAGCTTTAGCATCAAACAGATCTCGCTAAATAATATATATATTTTTTTATTTAGTAGAGACAGGGTTTCACCACGTTGGTCAGGCTGGTCTCAAACTCCTGACTTCAGATGATCCACCTGCCTCGGCCTCCCAAAGTGCTGGGATTACAGGCATGAGCCACCGTGCCTGGCCTGGTTTTTTTAATAGCAAGAAAATAAAAGGACACATAGAAAATGTGCTAGGCGACGTCTGTGTGAAGAGGAGCTTCCAACCTCATGAAGCTGCTCTAAGACACACCCGCTCACCTGATCCAGGAACAGCCCACAGCAATTGTAGGTAAAGCCTATGGGGGTTAGGGGGAGATGGGGTTGGCAAATTCACCCTACAAACATCTATAAAGCAGTGAAGCTCTATAAGGCCACATACTGGACTCCGAAAGGCTTACCTGGGTCCAGGTGGGTGAAAGAACCCACCACAAAGTCCAGTGTGGACACAGCCAGCAGGAACAGCAACAGCAGCTGGAGGCGGATTATCCATTTGACACCCGCGAGGTTAATGCCCAGCAAGGCCAGAAGCACCGCAACTGAAATTCCTCGCACAGCCCAGATATTCCTGAGGCCCAGCAAATCTGAGATGGATTCAGCAAAGCCGGTGATGTACATGGCACCTGCAACACACTGACACGCGATTCCAGGTAGAAGAGTCAGCAGGACAGAAAGGCATGGGCCCACAGGCAGAACCACTCAGCGCTGAGAACCCTGCACCCCCATCGGATGCGCTCACTGGCACCGAGGCTCAGCGCCTGGGACCAGCACGGGGTTAAAGCAGCCCTTCCCACCTGTGAACTTGCCTCAGGCCCCATTTCTGCTTGTCTACATCTCAACTAAAGAATGAAGGAGGAACCCAAGCTGAGAGCCGGCTGTCAGTGGTAACAAAGATGAAAAGACTATGGGAGGAAGAAGATGGGACACTGGGCCAAAGAGGCCTCCAGATTTCTCGGTCCGAGTTATTCAAGTACTAAATATAGAACAAGAACACACAGGAGGTCCCATCTACAGAGCCTTAAAACGGCACTGCAGTAAACCAGATTTTTCTTCATTTCTCTGTAGGTCAGTATTATTTTTAAAATTATCTAAAACTTAGCAATAGAAAAAAAAAGTGAGTGGCACATCTTTTTCAATGTCATATGTGACAAAGGCTACCCAAGGACTATCTAGGTGAATGTACTTCATTGTACTTACTATTTGCTGTTGATTAAATGCATTATATGCCCCAGATTTAATAAAGTTACATGTTACCTTATGGATTTTTTCCAGTACAGATGCAAATAACTTCTGTCCAGTGGAACATATAACCCAAAAGATAAGGATTTGTTGTCCTGTAAGACATTAGCTGGTTTTCTATCTAACCCATCAATCTTATCCTAACATTTATTTATTCAACTGCCTAACTATGAATTTACAAATTTGACCTCTATCCACCCAGCATCCTTCACAACTGCTCTTTAACATCTTATTGGCTCCTCTATTAATTCATAAATAAAATCCCTGGTCCAGGTGAGGCTTCCTATGAATATTTGTTATATAATCTTTTTAAAAAAATAAAAATGAAATGAAATCCTTGGCACATGTTTTTCTTATATTTGCCTGAGTGTCATGATTTTATCTTTTAGGAAATATTTGAAAGATCATTTCAAATCAAATTGTTGAAAATAACATCAGTCTCACTTTTCCTAATTCCTCAGCTTCAGCCTCCTTCTCTCCTCGGGTTTGTCCTTCACTGCCCCCAGGGCCAGCTGGTCACTCTTATCACTGTAGCCCTGCCCTTGCCATTCTCTGGGAACAAATTCTATTAGGGCCTCATGCATTCAAGTCCCTCCTTTTCCATGAATTCCTCAACCTCCTTTTCTGAATAAATAGTAAGCAAACTGCTAGGGCCATACAATTAATTATCTGGTTCCATATTCTATTATCATGTCATGCACATAAGTTTGTCTGCTCACCCCACCACCAAGAATGCAAATATCTTAAAAAATTGTTTATGCTGATTGTACCTCTTCAAGTACTTGCATTTGCTAAGTATGTTGCAAGCATTCGATAAATATTTTGTGATATGCTGATCATATAAAAGGTGCTCTGGGAAGCAGGCTCCATGAGTTCCAGCACTTTCATGTAAAGGCAAGAGAGTAATACAACTTCTGGATTTGAGAGGAGCTTGTGAACAAAGCCCCATTCTTCAGTGAGATCAGCTCACTTTGCAACTAGGCACATGTCCTGTTTGTCAGCATCCCCCAAATTTACACACTTAGCTTAACAGTTATTCCAGCATCCCATAATGACAAACATTTCTATCCATATTAGGGTGAGGTGGAAAGCCCAAGAAACGTGAAGGAATTACAATCATTTCTGAGAGAGAGAGAAAGAGAAAGAGAGAGAGAGAGACTAATTTTTTTTTTTTTTTTTTTTTTTGAGACGGAGTCTCGCTCTGTCGCCCAGGCTGGAGTGCAGTGGCGCGATCTCGGCTCACTGCAAGCTCCGCCTCCCGGGTTCACGCCATTCTCCTGCCTCAGCCTCCCGAGTAGCTGGGACTACAGGCGCCCACAACCGCGCCCGGCTAATTTTTTGTATTTTTAGTAGAGACGGGGTTTCACCGTGGTCTTGATCTCCTGACCTTGTGATCCGCCCGCCTCGGCCTCCCAAAGTGCTGGGATTACAGGCGTGAGCCACCGCGCCCGGCCGAGAGACTAATATTTTCCTGCATTCATCTCAGAACTCAAACTTCCTCTTTACTAAACACCAAGAGTGTGATGTGTGATAGTGAGGTTATTTCATCAGTATTTGGCCAGGTCAACAGGACTCCTCATGGTCAAAATTATCTGAGCAAAAGAAAGAAAAGAAATGACAAAAATGTAGCAATGAATACCATTAATATGGGCACCATTTTCCCAGGTACCTGACGTCTCTGACATGCAGAGGATGATGCCATGGGACCATTTGCATCTGAAGCTTCCAAACTGATTTTTTTTTCCTAGCAGTAGAACAATTTGCTCATGCAAAGTGAGCCAAGCTGTAAATGCTGCCTTTTGTTCCCAGTAACTCCAGTGGATCTCATCTTTCTGGTTTGTATCTAAAATTGCTTTTTAGCCCAAAGATGCCAGCAACAGGGGATGGGGCAGGGTAGGGGGCAGGGGAAGCTCCTCAGGAGGCTTGTAAGGGCATGGTGGTTAGGAGCATGAACTGCGAAGCCAAAATATCTAAGGCCAAATCCTAGCTGACTTGGGAAAGCGTTTTAACCTCTCCATGAAACACAGATAATGATAGTAACCTTCAGAAGGTTACTGTAAGAACTAAATGAGATGATTTATGTAAAGTCCTAGAACAATATCTGACTGATAGAGTTGTAGAAACAATAGCTACCACCTGTAATCCCAGCACTTTGGGAGACCAAGGTGAGCAGATCACCTAAGGCCAGAAGTTTGAGACTAGCCTGGGCAATGTGGTGAAACTCCATCTCTACTAAAACTAAAAATAAGCCGGGCGCAGTGGTGCGCACCTGTAGTCCCAGCTACTTGGGAGGCTGAGGCAGGAAAATCACTTGAACCCAGGAGACAGAGGTTGCAGAAAGCCGAGATCACGCCACTGCACTCCAGCCTGGGCAGAAAATAATAATAATAATAATAGCTACCATCATTATCATTATGACTTTGTTATTATTCACAGCTGAAGAAGAGGAAGCAGCAGCTAGCTGTGAATATCATAAGATACTTTGTTGATGCTAAATAGATGATGGCACCATCACTGGAAATTTGCAATATAAGTTGTAAATAAGGATGCTTGAAACCAAAGAGACTTACTTTAAGGAAAGCAATAACAGCCCAAAATTAAACCATCTTCTCAAAATGAGTCTAGGGGTAGAAATGAATGAGGGACCAGAAAAACAATAGAGAAAATCAGCAAACCAATAATTAGTTCTTGGTAGACACACCTTTATCTAGACTGATCAAGAAAAAAGAAACAGACGATTATTTAAATTAGGAATGCAAGGGGAGACATTACCACCAACCTTACAAAAATAAAAAGGATTATAAGAAAATCCATAGACAATTAATATGCCAATGCATTAGATAACCTACATGAAGTGAACAAATTCATGGCCAAGTGTGGTGGCTTATGCCTGTAATCCCAGCACTTTGGGAGGTTGAGGTGGGCGGATTACCTCAGATCGGGAGTTCAAGACCAGCCTGACCAACATGGAGAAACCCCGTCTCTACTGAAAATACAAAATTAGCTGGGCATGGTGGCGCATGCCTGTAATCCCAGCTACTCGGGAGGCTGAGGCAGGAGAATTGCTTGAACCCGGGAGGCAGAGATTGTGGTGAGCTGAGATCACACCATTGCACTCCAGCCTGGGAGGCAAGAGCAAAACTCTGTCTCAAAAAAACAAAACAAAAAAACCCCCAGATTAAAAAAAAGAAGAAGAAGAAAAAAGAAATAGACAAAATCCTAGAAAGATACAAACTATCAAAACTGAATCAAGAAGAAGTAGAAAATCAGAATATGCCTATATAAGTAAAGAGATTCCATTAGTAACCAAAAAAGTTTCTATCAAAAAAAAACCCAGGACCAGATGGCTTCATGGCAAAATTCTACCATATGTTTAAAGAATTAACACCAACCCTTCACAAACTCTTCCAAAAAATAGAGAAGGAGGCAACACCTTCCAACTCACTCTGTGAGGCCAGAATTAGCCTGACACCAAAACTAGACAAAGAATCACAAGGAAACTACAGACCAGTATCCCTCATAAATATATACACGAAAATCCTCCACAAAATGTTAACAATCCAAACTCGGCAATTTATAAAAAGGATTACACAGTAACCACACCCTGATCAGGGACTCCCGGCCTGCGTCAGCTAAAAGCACAGGCACTCCAGGAAAGTGACCGGGGGACTCTAATGTTTGGGACCAAGGCCCAAGTGGAAAGGCGGCAAAACAGCTGGGATGCTGGTGCAATGGTGTCTCAGGCTGTGGCTGCCAATGCTTAGAAAACATCTTATTTGTGAACATCTTTTTTCCAAATCAGCCCACATAAGGAGGACTCTCAGCAGCCCAGCTCCCTCTCTTTGTCCAGGGGTGTTCACGCCGGTGTCCACCCATGGCATCTGCTTCTAGAGGCTCACTTGGTGTCTGCACCGAGAGGGGGAAAGCAGGACTTTGCCTACCTTGCAGCCTGGTTGGCTATAAAATAGCAGAGAAGTAAAATCTATATATATATATCCACACACACACACACACACACACACACACACACACACCCCAAATCCCCAGGGTAATAAAGTAAACTGACCATTTATTACTCCCCTTTCCAACTACTATACTTAAAGAACTTTCTGCAGTCAAGGCAAGTGCTTTTTAAGAGTGCAGAGGCCATCCATTTGCCTTCCCTGCACTGTCCTAGACACACACGCACCCCCACCACCCACACATGCACACACGCGGCTCTGTGCCGTTCGAGAATCAGATGTATTTATGCTGAAGCACCCTGCTCCTGCTGCCTAAAAAGAAAAGAAACAAAACCGATGCTTTCTCTGGGGAGATTCTTGCACACTCTTACTTAGACAAATTCTTCTCTTTAAACTGTTTTTTCAACCACCCACCACCATTTGCACTCTCATAAAAGCCTTTTTCAATCCAAGAAATGCTGACAAAGAACTGCTTCTTAATGTCTGTACTTTGTTCCCTCAGCATTAAGTCACCATGCCTGTGTTTTAGCTAAAAAAGCCTTAGGATTTCCCCCTACTCGCTTGTTTTCGGAGTGCCTTCGTCCATTCTGATGAAGCAGGTTCCTCATTAACATTCTTCCTCTCAGACCGGGCGTCCACACAAGGGGCTGCCGGCCTCCCTGTAAAGGCCACCCAAGCTATCAAATGCTGTCGGGGAGCTCCAGCTCATTTGAGAAGTGCCTGCTTCTAGCAAAGCCCTTTGGCACAGGCAAAATACCTGCTTTCAGTAAAAAAGCACCCCAGGGCCCAGACCACCTGGCTGCCACCCGGGCTTCAGCCACTGTCATACACGCTGGTCCCCAGATTGAACAGCGAGAATGTGCTGGCCAGGCCCTGCCCCGCGGTCACATCAGGCATCCCAGAGGCGGGAGTGGCAGAGGGAAAGGAGTGCTGGACTAACGGATCAGGCCCCAGATGGTGACTTGGCTCTCTGCTGAGTTCCCCTCAGAGCCCCAGCCTGCTCGTCTGTCACATGGAGCAATCGTCCCCACCCTCGCCTCTCACCAGGTCAAGTGAGGAAATGGACAAGAAAGCGGCAGAGGGCCAGGCAGGGGAAGTGTCCCGGGCGCGGGTCTCACCTGGCCAAACACATAGAGCAGCCCGATGGTGCCTCCCGTCTGCCCACCCAGGACCGAGGAGATCATGGAGTAGACGCCACCGCTGCCGATGCTGCTGCGCTCCCCGACACCAATGCCAGACAGCACCGTGACGAGGGCCACCAGGACGACGAAGGACACCAGGAACATGCCTAAGAGCACTCCCGTGTTTCCCTGCAGCAGAATAGCAAGGAGGGAGACTAGGTTAGGCGAGAAGGCCCCGCCAGCTCCCTGCTGGGAGCACTGACCACCTCCCCTCCTCCCACAGCATTGGAATGGGGGCCGGGGGTGGGGGCACAGAGTCAGGACAACTAAAAAGGACAAAGCAAGCACCACAAGAGCCAAGGCCAGGAAGCAGTTCTAACTGAAGGGAAGTGTCCTGGCTGCAAATTCTTCAATGACTCTCGCACTCTACTCGCACTGTAGAGTACAGTCAGAGCTGCCGATGCCCCCACAAGGTGCCTCCTAATCTCGCTTTGTGCCTAACATGCAGCGGCAAGTTCTCTCCCCACTCCCACCCTTCCCTATGCTGACTCCCTGCCTGGAAGGCCTCTCCTGCTCATTCTCTATCTTTGTCAGGTTATCTGCAGCATATCCTTTAGGCCTGTGTTTAGGATTTCTCACCAGGAAGCTGGCCCTGTAACCCTTTCTCTGGGCTCCTCCAGTGCGGGGGCTTAGTGCTTTTCACAGGACTTGCCAAACTGAGTCTGTTTCCAAGCCGGTTTTGACGTCTAGACTGTGAGCTCCAGGTAAGGATGGCATGGTTTAGATGTTTGGATTTGGATCCCCTCCAAATCTCAGGTCAAAATGTGATCCCACTGTTGGAGGTGGGGCCTGGTGGGAGGTGTTTGGGTCATGGGGGTGGACCCCTTGTGAACGGCTTGGTGTCCTCCCACGGTAATGGGGGAGTTCTCACTCTGTTCGTTCGCAGGAGAGCTGGTTGTTTAAAAGAGGCTGGCACCTCTCTTGCCTTCTGTCTGGCTATGTGGCACGCCTGCTCCCTCATCACCTTCCCCCATGAGTGAAAGCTTTCCGAGGCCTCACCAGATGCAGATGCTGGTGCCATGCTTCTTGTACAGTCTGCAGAACTGTGAGCTAAATAAACCTCTTTTCTTTATAAATTAGCCTCAGGTATTCCTTTATAGCAATGCAACATGGACTAATACGGAGCAGGATCATGTTTTCTTCCCCTTCATATTCTCAGTGCTTAGCATAACCTCCACAAAATAGGTGTTCATTAAATGCTTGTTGAGCGAATAAACAAACACATGCACGCCTGGAGATGAACACATGTAGATAGATACATTTCAGTGTGAAAAGCAAGAGTTCCTGAGAGGAAATGGACACAGCACATCTAAGAAGGAGCTGTAACGTCACATATTTTGCAATAGGAAGCAAGGAAGACTCCTGATAGTCAAGACTCCACGTGTTGCAGGTGCTGGAGAGAGAACTAGGAGTGAGCAGAGCCAGTTCAAGAGCTGGGTGACCTAACATGAGCTGGAAAATTGCCCTGGAAGTCAGTTGTACTCTGTTCCAGTGTTCATAATATAATGCTCAGGGGCTCCACTGCTGATCTGAGACCCACCCTGGCTGTGGTTAAGGCTGAACCCTGAGCTGAGGATCTGAGTGTGGCATAGAATGAGAGCTTAGGAAGATCTGACCTTGCCCAGACATCTTATGGGGGCTAAGAATCCTGTACATCCCACTATAAAGGAGTTTATATCTCCCGAAATTTGCCCATGTAATGGTTCATTTTATATGTCAACTTGGCTAGACTATGGCAACTAACTGTTTAGTCAAACACTAGTCTCAATGTTGCTGTAAAAGTGATTTTCGGATGTGATTAATATTTACTATCAGTTGACCTTAATTAAGTAAAGGAGATTACCCTCCATAGTATGGGTGGGCCTTATCTAATCAGTTGAAGGCCTTACAAGCAAAGACTGGTTTCCTAAAGAAGAATGAATTCTGCCTCCAGACTGCAACACAGAAGTTCTTCCTGCATTTCCAGCCTTCAGACTCAAGACTGCAGCATCAATCCTTACCTGCTAATATATACCTGATATACTTACATCTCCTGCTGGCATTGGCCTGTTTCTCTGGAGAATCCTGACTAGTAGATTCAACACCTTGAATGGCCTCCTCTCTTTTGCCCATCTAGTCCAGCTCACCCTTCAAAGCCTGGCTCAACCACATCTCCTCCAGGAAGCCTTCCTGGACACCTCAGTGACTGCAGCACTCATAGCCTGTTCCACCCCAAGGGACTTAATGCTGTTTTGAGAACTCTCCTAATGTGATATCTACCCATCATGGTTGTTAGCTCATGAGGCGGGGCGGGGAGGAGAAGAGGGGATGAGGCCCCAGGCCATGTCTTGTCTTTTGTAATCCCATTGGCACTAAGGAGTGCTTGGCCCACAGCAGGCGCTCAGCCATGTTTAGATGGTGACTGGCTTGCCTTTTGTTCTGCACACCTGTGTGGTCTACTGAAGTCCCACTGCATGAGATGGCACTGTGTGTGGGACTGAGAACACCTGCTCCAGGCACACATCTGCTTGGAAGGTCCTAGGATGCTTTTGCATAAGACTTAAAGAAGAGGCCTTTTGTTCCTTCTACAGAGGGAGATGAACTGACCCCCAGGATCTCACACAGCAGAGTGCGTCCTAGGCGATCCATCCCTAGAGGTAGGCGGCCCATACCTATGACCAAGCATCCTCATGCACAGTCTTACCCACAGGGTTGCGGTACAGTGGGGGAAGGCAACCCTGTGGGCGGGCCCAAGATGAAGTGAAGAATACCAGGAAAACTACAGAGGGCCACAAGCTGGAGGCAAAATTGCCATCAATGATCTCTCCGACCCATCTGGAGTCCCGCCCATGATGACCCCTGACTTCTGTGCTCCTATTCCACAGTTAAATCTACAGCGTGAGGTTTCCATCGCAACCTCAGAAGCCTATGTTCGTAGGATGCTCATTTAACAAGCAATGCTAGCTATTCACTGTGCTTGCTTCTGTTTCATGTTTCAGGAGTATCTGTGCTTCAGGAATCTGTGGCCTGCACTGTAGAATGCCAAGAGGGGCAGAGCTTTCCTGTCTCAGGCCCGTGAGAGGCCCCAGGCCACTAGCTCAGCACTCACCACCAGCCAGCCTGTCCTCAGGAAGAGCACAACCCCAAAGATGTTGATCATGCAGGATGTGAACACACCATCCCAGGTCCCAAACAGCACAGGCTCCCAAACGAACAGCTGGCTCTTCCACCAGGGCTGGGGCTGGGCCAGGGCCTCCTGCAAACAGAATACACAGAAATCAGCTGAGGGGAGGGCCAGGGATAGCATGGGGAGGGAGTGAGAGTGGAACAGGAGGAGGGAGGTCGGAGAACTCAGCTTAAAAACAATCCTGTCTTATTGTGCCAGGGCAAGTGTGTGTGTATACACACATGCACACACACACACATATCCTGAAGCATACCTCTACAAAAGGGTCACTGTTCTCTCATAACAACAGTGATTCCCGTACCCACATGTAGCAGAGACTCATTGTTCACAAACCTAGTCCTTTCCCTCTAGTCATCATTCAAGTAGCCAGGGAGTCAGGTAGACTCCCAGCCTCTTTGCAGCTAGAGGTGGCTGTGTGACTGAGTTCCAGCCCATGGAATGTGGGCAGAAGCACTAGATGATGCTTCTAAGTGAGTGTAAGATTCTGGGTTTCACCTCCTGGGGCTCATGGTCATGAGCCCTCTTCATCCTCCAGTCCTAGCAGGGACAGCAGCTTCCGGCAGTTACTAACCTATGGCCAACCTTACTGGGTGCTCTTTGCTCCTTCAGCCCTTCTAACACCTCTGCAATCAGCCCTGTCGATGAGATTCCCTGTTTAAAATGACTGGAGTTATTTCTGTTTTCCTGACTGAGCACTGATACCAGTGATCTCTGCTGATACCCCAGGATTCTACAGCATTATTGGACAATTGGAATCAGAGGCGAATAACACATCAACAGATTCCTTGCTCGTTTTTCCAATTCACAAATAACAAAGGCACTTATAAACACTCAAATGGAAACCCTTTACTAAAAAAACCATAACTTTGTGGACATACTAAAATGATCTTAAACAAAACCAGTAGCAACTCACACTGTGAACGCTCTTATGTAGATCTGGCAATTAATCTAAACTCAGGCATGAACAGAGTCTTCCAGTGACGGCAAACGACTACAGGAGTGATTACTGTTCTCAGCTGGGTTGGGTGGGTGGGGAGAGGGAGGCATCCAAAGCTAGGAGTCACCATGTGCAATGATTCTGGACCAGTGAGCAAATGTTATCCATAAACACAATAAAAAGGCAGAAAAATCAAGAGTTTAGGGGAAAATCTAAGATCCAGAGTCCACGGGGCATGGCTGCTGAATGGTTGAGTACAATGGGTGCGCCCAGGATCTAGGACCAAAGGCTGAGGCCAACGGCACATGCTCAAAACCAAAAGGGAGGATCCCAGCTCCTCTTCCACCTCCTGTATCACACACACATCCACAGATCAAGAAGGGGCCTCGAGAAATACTCAGGGATCTCAATTCAGCCACATGGGACTGTTGAGTCCGGGGACCCCTTGTGTCCCCATCAGTCTCCAACTCCGTAAGCTTCATTTATGCATGTACATGACTGCTTGCCTGTCCTTCGCAAACCACAAATGAGCAATCTCTTGAAAGTCAATAAATGTCAGAACAGTCCTCGGGGTTCGGAACAAAGACTCTGCCAGTCTAGGCTTGCCCTTGAGCAAATGGTACCAAAGGACCTGTCTGGGGAATGCAGGATTGTTTCCCAGGATCCTAATCTCGAAATTCAGGATAGGTCCCAACTTCCTGTCTCTGCTTGTGTTCCACTTCCTATCGTGTCTTGTTACAGGCCTACTGTTCCTCAGTAATAACAGTGACTCTCAGCAATAGAAAGACTAATACTATAGAGAGTGCCATCAGGAGCCCTCTGCTCTGCTCCTCACAGCAGCCCCGTGAGGCAGGCAGGGAGGGGGCCCCGCTGAGGGCTGAGGAGACAGAGGCTGAGAGAAGAAACCTGACAGCCCAATCTCACAGCTAGGGCTTCTCACAGCCAGGGCTTCCCCTAGCACTTGCAAGATCTGTGATTTTCCCTGCACCACACTCAGCTAAACATTACTTGCCCTTTTTGCCCCTAAATTTAAGTCTTTCAGGTTTCAAATTCTAACACTCTGGACTTTGCATAACAGCAAATACATCTGCCTTACCCATGAATGCCTTTGTGATGATAGAAACCTTATTCCTCTTTCATGCGCGCCTTCATTTTCCTACTCTGAAGGCTGGTTTGCATATGCGTTTGTTTACCTGCTGGTATATGAAAAGCCTTTCATTTCCTTGATCTTACTGGACTAGTGAATCAGCCTCAAGGGTAGAAACTTAGAGCAGGTAGAAACTTCAGGAAACCCTTTACCCAGAGAATGAAAATATAACTGACTTAAAATGGGTTTGGTGACTGAGCCCCGGCAGCTTGTTTCAGGATATTTAGGGGTGTGTGCCTACCTTTTCTCACCATGTGACAAAAAACTATAACTAAGTCTTCCCACAGTCTGCTCATCAGAGACTGGGTGGGAAGAGCATAGGTTTGACCCCAAGGGAGTAACCCTGATGTTCTTGGAGAAAGAGAGAGACACTACGGAAGCTCAGCAAAAGAGAGAGAAAGAAGGAAAAAGAAGAAACCAAAACAGAGAGAAAGGGGAAGAGGATGAGATGGAAAGCCCCAGAATAAAATACCAAATAGTCCCCCAAGGGATATTTCCCAGATGCCACGCTGCCTCCCAGGCATCCGCATAGAAGTAGCAACTTGGAGCTGGGCACAGTGACTCACGACCGTAATCCTAGCACTTTGGGAGGCAGAGGTGGGTGGATCACTTGAGGTTAGGAGTTCGAGACCAGCCTGGTTAACATGGTGAAACCCCATTTCTGCTAAAAATTACAAAAATTAGCCAGGCGTGGTGGTGCGTGCCTATAGTCCCAGCTACTCGGGAGGCTGAGGCATGAGAATCACTTGAACCCAGGAGGCGGAGGTTGCTGTGAGCCGAGATTTCACCACTGCACTCCAGGCTGGGTGACAGAGTGAGACCCTGTCTCAAAAAAAGAAGTAGCAGCTTGTGTGTCTCAGCTCTTCTCACAGGTCCCTTGTCCAGCCTCGCCACATTCGTGACGCCATTCAGACTTTAGCTAGTGCCCAGAGCTCGCCTCTCGGGAGAGGACTGGCTGGAGAACTCAAAGCGGCTCCCTTGCATCATGAGAGCTCTGGCTCTGTCCTACGTGCTCTCCCGTTCTCTTCAGCTCCTGTTCTGACAGGCTGAGGGGCAGGGCCACAGTCTGCAGTACGGGCAGACATGCAACAGGAAGACAGAACGTCAGCTCCACTCCACATACACACAAAGTACTGGATTCTCCTGAGTCTGCATCCCCAACTCCTTCCCCTAAGGCAGAAGGAAGGAACGCCTCACCCCAAAGAGGCCCTCCCGCAAAGTCCACGCTAAAATTCTCTGAGTGCCACCACCCAGTCATTTCTGTCGCCCAGGGGAGGAGGGGATGGAAGGGCTGGGGTGATGGTTGCTGAAGGTTAGGCCAGTTCTAGGCTCTCTTGTGAAACACCAGGAGAGAGGTCTGGTCCCAACCATGGGTTGCTCTCTTTAGGACCTAGTGTCCCAGATTTGGGCCCCAGTCATCAATTCCAGCATAACATGCATCCCATTCAACATCCTATTACATAGACATAATGGGCTGGGGAAATGGAATGTCCCCTATACTCAGCACTGGGTCTATTGTGAAGTAGAGATAGAGGATAAGGGAAATAAGAAAAGCAAGGGGCAAATCGGTCCCTCAGAAAGGGCAGCATAAAACATGCCTGAGGGCAAGAGTCCTCTCCTCCCTGAAGACCCTCGGCCTGGCAGGGCCAGCTTGACAGGTTCCAGCGGTGTGGCGACTTGGCGCCTGGCCCAGGATGATCCCTCCACCATGCTCCTCCTTGCTAGGGTCTTCCTACCCAAGCACCCAGGACAAGAAGCCAGACTCCTGTCCGTCTGAGCCCGGGGGCCTGCGCCCCATGCTGGAAAAACCATGACTGCTTGGTGGGTGTTTTTAGTTCAGAAGGGGAAGTCGTTCTCCTGTGAATAATCTCCATACTTGAGCAAGGTGGGGGGCAGGTTGAGGGGGATAGGGGGTTGTCTAGAAAGGCGGGGAAGTTGCACCTGAGTGGGAAGTATCTCAATCCTGCATCCAGCAAGCAGAGCTGAGTAAGAGGCTGGAAAGTTCTGCCAGAGGCAGTGACATGAGCTCAGCCCCAGAGGCCTTTTGCCTCAGTCACCAGCTAAGTCTTCATGAACGCGTTTGAAATGTGAGATGACACCTTTTCTCCCTTCTGGGAGCTGGAGGAAAAGCAATCAGTTGAGAAATTCTGCTTCTGTCCATGCAGGTCAGGGGTAGGTCAAAGCAAGACCTGGCCTGCCCCTTTCTCTCCAAGTGCACCTGCAGAGACTGGTTCCACCTGGATTACACACACATGCAAACCAGCAGATGGCTTCCTCAAAGTTAATTATTGGATTATTAATTAAACATCAGAGAATATGCCCAAGCTGCTGCTGAACTGCAATCCAACGGGCAGACTGAGGAGCCTCATTCCTTTCCCCTGCCTCTGAACCGGCCCCATGTGCTGGACCACAGGGATTGAGAGCTGGGCCGGGCGCCAGCATGGCCGTGGGCTCCATGGGCTACAGCCCATATGTGCAGCTACATGCCTGCCTCAGGAGGGGTTTGTAAAGTTTAGATGAGATGATAGTTGTGAAAGCTTGTGTAAACACAAAACACAACAGAGGATTTTAAATACATACGAGGATTTCTTCAGGGAAGTTGGAAGGAAGACAAAGAGGTCTTTTGACTGCATTTGCTGTTTTCTCCTGCTAACTTGTCTTCACGTTTAAAGTGGAATCCTTGCTCTACAGCTCAGCCCTGAAAGCTGCGTCTCTAACCCCTGCCCAGCCCAGGCATTCTGAGTGAAAGAGAGCCCATCCCTTCTGTTCTGTAGTGGGAGTTCCAGAATGGACCTCCAGTGAGTGCTCTGCCACGCGACTGATGCTGGAAATGAAATGGCTCTGCAGCCAAGGAAGCAAGGATCCAGTTGGAGCCATCAAGGTCTTATTTCCCTGGATTAGGATCTGGGCAGCACCCTTGGTCTGTATAGATTTAGTCATTCCTAGGAATGTGAGATCTTCGTGGCTGTGTTGGTCTCTTCTACCACCGAGCGGGTATGAAAGCTGTGGTCAAAATCTAGTCGTTCCCACAGACTCAATCTGTTTTTTTTTTCTCCATACCTGTGCATCTTCACACTTGTTCAAGGCTGGGATTCTCACAAGCGCATGACCTGGTCACACATGGCTCAGCATCCGAGGTGGCAAGACCGTCAGACGCTGTGAAAACATTGATGCCGAAGTTCTGCCTCCCAGAACCACACAGCAGCCTCAGAACTCAGAGCCCAGAGATGAGCTCTGGACACCTGATGTCATCTCGCAAACAACAAAACGCCACAGCAGCCATGCCAACGCCACCTAAACAAGGGCTTCCTCTGCCCTTCCCAACCTCCTTGGCAAAAGGGCAGAGCTTTTCCTGCTGGACTCGGGCTGACGCAAGGAAGTCCACCTGGATTTAACACAAGGAGGAGCAACATAGACCCTAATGCCCCCTCCCCCTAGTAACAGGCGAACCACTGAAACATCAGCTGCAAAAAGGTTATTCTTCCAGGTGCTTCAGTGGATCAGCCAATATTCTATACATTTAAGAATTCGTATGGAGTGAGGAGACCCATCCATATAGTTAAAATTTTGGGAATCATGTTAATATTTTACATACTCAACATCAAATACAATTAAATCAACAAAGATGAGAGTTCAAAATCAATAGAATGCAAAGAGCTACAAATTATCCTAGCTGTATTTCCAATGAATGCCATAACCATACTTAAAGTGGAAAAAGAACTAACTGGAGTAACTTATGAACATAGTACTTTGACTATGTATCACAGTCTAAAATAAAAACAACTGCAATTAATATTAAAGGCCGGATCGAAAATGTGAGTATTTGTAGGAGTATGAATTACCAATTCTAAATCTGCTTTCTGTGAATTGTAAGCGAATAACAAAATATATTGAATAGGAGTGAAGTTTCTCATGGTTGGAGAAGGAATTCCAACTAAGGAAAGAAGAGAAGAATAACCCCCGTAGTGATGAATTGGAGATGTATTAGTATGAATTTATGGTTTTTAATATACAGAGACCCAGATAGATCAATGTACATATTTATATTTACATTCCTTCCCTCTGCCCACTTAAAGTGTCTATAAGGCCAGGCACAGTGGCTTACACCTGTAATCCCAGCACTTTGGGAGACAGAGGCTGGAGAATTGCTTGAGGCCAGGTGTTTAAGACCAGCCTGAGCAACATAGTGAGACCACACCGCTACAAAAAATAGAAAAATTAGCCAGGTGTGGTGGTGCGTGCCTGTAGTCCTAGCTACATAGGAGGCTGAGGCAAGAGGATTGCTTGAGCCTAGGAATTCAAGGTCACAGTGAGCTACAATCATGCTCCTGTACTCCAGCCGGGGCTGCAGAGGAGACCTTGTCTCAAACAAACAAACAAAAAAAAGTGACTATAAGCCAAGACATCCCAGTGGCAATGAACGTACCTAGCACCTAGATCTGATTTCTAAGAATGATAGATCTTTCTATCTATCTTAGAATGAAGGATTTCTAAGAATGATAGAATGAGCTATCATTCTTCACTTTAAGGAGCCAGGGCTCCTTGCAGAAGTTACTAATTCAAGGCTAGGGCGGAGAACGTACAAAATGAGTCTGGAATATCTTGTGCCAGAAAGTAGGGAAGTGCTAAAAAGAAAAAAAATGACAAGGATGTGTCAAAAGGACACAAGAGCCCACTTGAAGGGGCTCCCACTAGCCAAATCTGGCACAATTTGGTCCTGAAAGTAAACAATAGCAATAGAATATTCAAGGAATAGAATAAGAATCTGAGTCCATATGGACATAAATAAATAAATTAACTGTTTTTTTTTTTTTTCTTTGAGACAGGGTCTTGCTCTGTCACTCAGGCTGGAGTACAGTGGTGTGATCATGGCTCACTGCAGCCTCAACTGCCTAGGCTGAAGCAATCCTCCCGCCTCAGCCTCCTGAGTATCTGGGATTACAGGCGTGTATCACCATGCCCAGCTAATTTTTTTATATGTTTTGTAGAGACAGAGTTTTGCACTGTTGCCCAGGCTGGTCTCAAAATCCTGGCTCAAGTGATCCTCCTGCCTCTGCCCCGCAAAGTGCTGGGATTACAGGTGTGAGCCACCCTACCTGGCCATGACTAATCATAATATATTTATTTCTGCTCATTGTCACTGAGTGGACCTGGAGGCTGAGGGCTGGAAGAGCAACTGGAATTGCTGTAGTCCCAAACATATCCCCTTTCATGTTGATGTGGCCCTGGCCAAGGTATCATTCCCGTGTGGCAGCAAGAAGAGAAAGCCCTTCCTTACAGTGACAAGCCAACTGATCCATATGGAAGGAATTAGGGGGTTAGAAAATCACCATTTTGCAGCCATCACAGCAATAGCCAGTTCTGCCAAGGATCATCAATGGATACTAATGCTAGTGAGTGAAGGATTAATGAGGAACAGGGTATTTCTATAGTCTCAAAGCATCCTCTACAAATTACTTATTAACTACAAAGAGAAATTAGTAACTTTAGAGTGGATTAACCTAGTGGACACCACCTTAAATAAATAGCCAAAGTTAACATCACCAACAACAGGACAAATGGAAATCACGTAGCTCCTACTATGATGTTCTGGGAAGAGCACGCCATCACTGCTGTGGTGTTCCTACCAAAAATAGAAAACCTAAATCTACCTGTGACAGATCATGCCCCAAACTGAGGGACATCACCCCCAGTTCTGCCTATAAAATACCAAAAAACAAAAATAAGAAAACCTGAGGACAGTCTACAAAATAACCAAAATGTGTTTAAAAAAAAAAAAAAAAAAAAAGTCAAGGTCATAAAAGACAAAGAAAGGCCAAGGGACTGCTCCAGATTAAAAGAGACTAAAGAGATTATCACAACTGGCCAGGTGTGGTGGCTCACGCCTGTAATCCCAGCACTTTGGGAGGCTGAGGTGGGTGATCACCTGAGATCAGGAGTTCGAAACCAGCCTGGCCAATATGGTGAAACCCCATCTCTACTAAAAATACAAAAATTAGCTGAGTGTGATGGTGGATGTCTGTAATTACAGCTACTCAGGAGCCTGAGGCAGAAGCATCGCTTGAACCTGGGAAGCAGAGGTTGCAGTGAGCCAAGATCGCACCACTGAACTCCAGCCTGGGCAAGAAGAGTGAAACTCTGTCTCAAATAAAATAAAATAAAGAGAGAGAAATTATCACAACTAAGGGTCATGTATGATCCTGGATTGGATCCTGGAAGGAGGTCTGGCGGAGAAGCTAGGGGATGTTAGTGGGATAACTGGCAAAATTTTAATGTAGAGTTATGGATTAGAAAATAGGATTTTTTTTTTTTTTTTTTTTTTTGTTGAGATGGAGTCTCGCTCTGTCACCCAGGCTGGAGTGCAGTGGCATGATCTTGGTTCACTGCAAGCTCCGCCTCCCAAGTTCACGCCATTCTCTTGCCTCAGCGTCCCAAGTAGCTGGGACTACAGGCACATGCCACCACGCCTGGCTAATTTTTTGTATTTTTAGTAGAGACGGGGTTTCACTGTGTTAGCCAGGATGGTCTTGTGCTCCTGACCTCATGATCTGCCCGCCTCGGCCTCCCAAAGTGCTGGGATTACAGGCGTGAGCCGCCTCGGTCGGCCGACAATAGGATTTTTGAATGTTATATGTCCTGATCCTGAAACAGATATTGTGGTTAGGTAAAAGAAGATTCTTGTTCTTAGGAAACAGACTCTGAAGTATTCATGGATAAAAGGACATGATGTCTGCAAATCATTTTTATACGGTTTAGAGAAAATATATACATATGTATAGAGAGAATGGTCTAATGATAAAGCAAAAAGGCAAAGTGTTAACAAGTGGTCAATTCGAATCGACTGAGTCAAGAGTATGTGGGGTTTTCTATTGTATTATTACAACTTTTCTATAAATGTAAAATTTTGTCAAAATAAATAAATAGGTTGCAAAACATTATGAATGTATTTAATACCATTGAACTCTACACATAAAAATAGTTAAGATAGTAGGCCTGGGGCAGTGGCTCATGCCTGTAATTCCAACACTTTAGGAAGCCAAGGCAGGAGGGTCACTTGAAGCCAGGAGTTCGAGACCAGCCTGGGCAACATAATCAGAACCTTTCTGCAGAAGAGAAAAAACGCAGGTGTGGTGGCACATGCCTGTAGTCCCAGCTACTTGGGAGGCTGAGGTGGGAGGATTGCTTGAGCCCAGGAGTTCGAGGCTGCAGTGAACTATGCTCACGCCACTGCACTCCAGCCTGGGCAACAGAGCAAGACTTTGTCTCAAAAAATAAAATAAAATAAAATAAATTTTTATAACCAACTATAATAAACACAAAAATACAGTTACAGAAAAAAATGGTATAAACCTTGACAATGTAAAAATAATAAAGCAACTATTAAAAAATGGAAATGAAATGAGAGAAATGGAAGGAAGTGTATGTGTGCCAATGTCCTATATTTCATATGGGAAATAGGAAGTAAAATGATAACAAATTAGGAACCTAAGAAACTGAGGTATAAGGATATTATTTAAAGTTACAATGAGAAAAATTAGAAGACATGAAAACCAGAAGCCATTAGCAATGACTGCCACTGGGGAATGGAAGTGAAGGAAGAGGGAAAGAAGGCTTTTCGTTTCATGTCATGCGGTATTGTGTGAATCCTTCTCACTGCATGCATGTAGTACTTCTATGATAAAAACCCTAGACCATGCACAGTGGCTCACACCAGGAATCCCAGCACTTTGGGAGGCCCAGGCAGGTGGATCACTTGAGTCCAGGAGTTTGAGAACAGCCTGGGCAACATGGCGAAACCCCGTCTCTACTAAAAATACAAAAAAATAAGCTGGGCATGGTGGTGTGCCCTTGCGGTCCTAGCTATTCAGGAGGCTGAGGTGGGAGGATCATCTGAGCCTGGGAGGTTAAGGCTCCAGTGAGCCATGATCGCGCCACTGGACTCCAGCTGGGAAAAGAAAGAGACTCTGTCTCAAAGAAAAACAACAACAACAACTAACTTATTTTATATTTAAAGAAAAAATTACCACATTATTAGAAATATTTTTAAACCAGAATGGGTTTTTTGGCTGACCTAGCGTTAGGGATACCGTTTATGGCTATATGTCATTTCATTCAGTGGATGAATTCACCAAAAGATTCCTGTAATTTCAATCACATTTTAAAATGTATTGAATGAATGGAATACTTAAAGATGGTGAATCCTTTTGTAAAATCAATGCCTACCTCAACATTTTTTGTGTATCTTTAAGTTTTTAAATTTGTTTTTGCTTTGTGTTATTCGTTACTAATAACTACCTAAAATTAAAAAGGAAAGTGACTCAAAATGAGTCATGGCTTTTTGTTTTAAGTTAAATTCTGTGAATGCAGAGACTCATGGCAGAGCAGGAACGCAACTATTTTTGGCTTAGTGAGGGTTGCTCGGCCACCATTGCCTCAAGTTAATCAGTAAGCCCCTAAAGCCTGTAACCAGGGACAGTGATGTTATTTACAGGATATCTGCAGATTGGGAAAAGAACATGCTAGAATTTTTACACAGGTGAGTGATTTTTACCACACTACCCTTTTTTTTTTCTTTCTGGCTGTTCATGTGGGGAAGAAGACATTCACACAGCAAATCAAAAACAGGCTGGACACAGTGGCTCACACTTGTAATCCCAGTGCTTTCAGAGGCTGAGGCGGGAAGATCACTTGAGGCCAGGCAAGGAGTTCATCACCAGCCTGGGAAACATAGTGAGACCCCATCTCTACAACAATTTAAAAATTTGCCAGACATGGTGGCACGTGCTGTGGTCCTAGCTACTTGGGAGGTTGAGACGAGAGGATCCCTTGAGTCCCAGGAGTTTAAGTCTGCAGTGAGCTATGATCACATCACTGCACCCCAGCCTGGGTAACAGAGTGACACCCTGTCTCTAAAAACAAAACAACACAAAACAAAGGGAATGTAAATAAGACCTTTCTTCCAAGCAGTGGTAAATGTTAAAGCATTATTGTATTAGAAATGCATCAAAGCTGGGTGGATGGCTGATACCTGTAATCTCAGTACTTTGGGAGGCCCGTGGGAGGATTGCTTGAGCCCAAGAGTTCGAGACCAGCCTGGGCAAAATGGCAAAACCCTGCCTCTACAAAATATTTTAAAAATAGCCAGGCATGGTGGCATGCACCTGTGGGCCCAGCTACTCAGACCCAGGAGGTCGAGGCTGCAGTAAGCCATGATTGAAAAAAATAAGAAGAAGAAGAAGCATCAAAGCTAGGTACTACCTCTAAAGACTTTTCATGTCAAGCACACCCACCCTTTGATTAAGGTGTTAAAATTCAGAAAGAAACAATTTAGGAATTCGATTATACTTGATAATTATTGAAGAGCAAAAAGAGATACTGAATTGAATTATACTGAAGTATGTGTATTTCTTTTTAATTTAATTTTATTTTTTTGAGATGGAGTCTCACTCTGTCACCCAGGCTGGAGCGCAGTTGTTTGATCTCAGCTCACTGCAATCTCCACCTCCCGGGTTCAAGTGATTCTCCCACCTCAGCCTCCTGAGTAGCTGGGATTACAGGCAGCCGCCACCACACCGGGTTAAATTTTTTTTGTATTTTTGTAGAGACGGGGTTTCACCATGGTGGCCAGGCTAATTTTGAACTCCTGACTTCAGGTGGTCTGCTCGCCTCGGCCTCCCAAAGCGCTGGGATTACAGGCGTGAGCCACCGTGCCCAGCCATATGCATATTTCTCTTTATCCTACTACAATTAATTGATAATGTTCTAGGAATACAGAACTGTCTAATGTTTTAACTGTTATTCTGAAGAGAGATATTTTGGTCAGAGAAAGTATAAAATGAATGAAAAAGTAAGCTAAAACTCAGTTACTCTCCCCTACAGGAAGCTAGGGTGTTCAATGAGGCCAGGCGGCCAGAGTAAAAGCACCACCTAATGGCACCTTATTCAAATTACAAGAATAGTACTTCAGAGGCATTACCATAGCATCTAGGTGTTCCTTGCAAAGCCCAGAAGATTAAATGATGGCAAATGCAGTATTTTGTCTATATCTGACTATGGATGAAATTTACCTTAAGGCAGTGAGAAGGTTTGAAGTTACCTAATCCCTCTATTAATAGCTAGGCAGAATGTATTAACCATGTTTTGTTTTGTTTTTTTAATCTGTATCTAATGATGTTATGACAACTTAAAAATCTTGCTGACCAAGGACATGAAAAACCTCTACAATGAGAACTACAAAACGCTGATGAAATAGAGGACACAAACAAATGGAAAGATATCCCATGCTTAGAATTATTAATGAGAAGAATTACTGTTGTTAAAATGACCATACTATGCAAAGCAATCTACAGAGTCAATACAATCCCTATCAAAATACCAATGACATTCTTCACATAAATAGAAAAAAAAAACAAAAAACAAACCCTAGAATTTGTATGGAACAACAACAAAAAAGAGCCAGAATAGGCAAAGTCATCCTGAGCAAAAAGAACAAAGCTGAAAGCATCACACCACCCAACTTCAAAATATACTACAAAGCCATGGTAACCAAAACAGCATGGTATTGGTATAGAAGCAGACACATAGACCAAAGGAGCAGAATAGAGAATCTGGAAATAAATCCACATATTTACAGCCAACTGATTTTCAACAAAGATGCCAAGGACATACATTGGGGAAAGGACACCCTCTTCAATAAATGGTATTAGGAAAACTGTATATCCACATGCAGAAGAACGAAACTAGACCCCCATCTCTCGACCTATACAAAAAGCAACACAAAATGGATTAAAGACATAAACGTAACATCCAAACTATAAAACTACTAGAAGAAAACATAGGGGGCATGCTTTGGGACATTGGTCTGGGAAAAGGTTTTATGGCTAAGATTTCAAAAGCACAGGCAACAAAAACAAAAACAGACAAATGGGATCATATTGATCTAAAAAATTTCTGTACAGCAAAGGAAACAGTAAATAGAGTGAAAAGACAACCTGTAGAATGGGATAAAATATTTTCAAGATATTCATGCAACAAGGGACTAATATCCAGAACATATAAGGAACTCAAACAACTCAACAGCATAAAATGACTAATCCCATTAAAAAGTGATCAAAACATCTAAATAGACATTCCTCAAAAGAAGACATACAGGCCGGGCGCGGTGGCTCAAGCCTGTAATCCCAGCACTTTGGGAGGCCGAGACGGGCGGATCACAAGGTCAGGAGATCGAGACCAGCCTGGCTAATATGGTGAAATCCCGTCTCTACTAAAAAATACAAAAAACTAGCCGGGTGAGGTGGCGGGCGCCTGTAGTCCCAGCTACTCGGGAGGCTGAGGCAGGAGAATGGCGTAGACCCGGAAGGCGGAGCTTGCAGTGAGCTGAGATGCGGCCACTGCACTCCAGCCTGGGCGACAGAGCGAGACTCCGTCTCAAAAAAAAAAAAAAAAAAAAAAAAGAAGACATACAAATAGCCAACAGGCATATGAAAAAATGCTCAACAGCACTAATTATCAGGGAAATGCAAATCAAAAACACAATGAGATACCACCTCACACCTGTTAGAATGACTATTACCCAAAAAATGTAAGATAACAAGTGTTTGTGAGGCTTCGGAGAAAAGGAAACCCTTGTGCACTGTTGGTGAAAATGTAAATTATTACAGGCATTATAAAAAACAATATGGAAGCTCCTTAAAAATTAAAAATAGAACTACCATATGATCCAGCAATCCCACTGTATATACTTATCCAAAGAAAAGGAAATGAGTATATCAAAGGGATGCCTGCACCCCCATGATTATTGCAGCCCTATTCACAATAGCAAAAGGAGTCAACCTAAGTGTCCATCAAAAGATGAATGGACAAAGAAAATATGGTAAATGTATACAATGGAAAACTATTTAGCCATAAAAACGAATGAAATCCCATCATGTCAGCAACATGGATGGAACTGGAGGTCATTAGGTTAAGTGAAATAAACCAGGAACAGAAAGACAGATATCACATGTTCTCACTCATATGTGGAAGCTAAAACAGTTGACTTCATGGAGGTCAATAGTAGAATGATGGTTATCTGAGGGTGGGAAGGGGATTGGGGGATAAAGAGAGGTTGGTTAATGGGTACAACTGTATAGTTAGATAAAAAGAGTAAGTTATAGTGTTCTATAACACAGTAAGGTAACTATAGTTAACAGTAACTTATTGTATATTTCAAAACAGCTAGAGGAGTAGATTTGAAATGCTCCTAAAACAAAGAAATGATCAATGTTTGAGGCAATGGATACCCCAATTACCCTGATTTGATCATTACACATTGTATATATGTACCAAAATATCACATGTACCCCATAAATATGTATAATTATTATATATCAACTTCAAAATGTTTTAAAATCTTGCTGGCCTAGGAAAGACTGACCCTCCCAGACCTAGCCAATTCTCAGAGATAGCAAAAGGCTTAGCCATGAACATACCTTTCTTAAGCAAAATAACCAATGCTGAGTCTATACCTCCAAAAACCACCTCCTCATCTAACTCACATACCACACCAAGATTTCTCCTGATCCAAATCATTCCAGA
This sequence comes from Macaca mulatta, assembly GCF_049350105.2. Taxonomy (NCBI): domain Eukaryota; kingdom Metazoa; phylum Chordata; class Mammalia; order Primates; family Cercopithecidae; genus Macaca; species Macaca mulatta. The sequence continues at coordinate 158,568,212 of NC_133407.1, read as the reverse complement.
GCCACGCATCTGGCAACCAGAGGCCACCCCTACAACCCAGAGCCCACTAGAATTGTTCAAACTGCCAATCCTAAGCTGTTCACCGTGCCCTGCCTTTCCTCTCCTGAAAAAAACCCAATAAAGGCTTTGGGCTGGGCATTCCCCTCACTCCTGTCTTCAGCCCCCTGAGCATCCCTAGTGCTTCCCCTGTGGCCCTGCGTGGCATAGTGTATTCTCTTTTCTCAAGCAAGGTAAGTAACAAAAATCTTCTTTCAGTGACATTGACCTCTCCATGTTCTCACCTCTGTAAGTTAAAAGCCTGCAGGTACAAATGAGTCACAGAACCCTGCCTAACTCATTTCAGTGAAGAACACTGTCACTCCAGTTTCTAGGTAGGACACTTTTATCCAGAAAATGTCCCCACTCTATTTTTTACAAATATGCAGCATTTGGGGCCCAGTTGTCATTTTCAGGCAAAGTAACCAATGGGGCTATAAAATGGAAAGGGGGAAAGACAGAGGAGAAAGAGAGGAAAGGATGTCAGCGTGCACATGAAATACTTGTGCCACATCTCAATCCTGAGAACAGGATCTGCCATTTCTCTCCAACTCCAGGAGCATTAGCCTCTTGTCTTCTGCTGCCTGTAAAGCTGCTTCTGTCCCTTGGCCAGAGGTGGTTTTATGGTGAAGCTAACAGCTTAAGCCTCAGGACGCATCACTTGGCATTTGGTCCCTTCCAAAGATTATGCCAAATTTTCTATTTGCAATTTGTATCCTTTCTACTAAAGAGAGTCCATAAAAATGGTATGAGCTTCATGCCCTACAAAACCTGGGATAGTGAGGGGGTCATGGCCCTAGGAATCCCAGAAGCGAGTCCTGCTCTTCCACCCAACCATTTGGGCCCCAGTGTCCTCATCTTAAAAAGAGGGGCTTCAAGATATAGAAATATGTTTAAAGAAGAAAAAGAGGGGCTAACAAGACCATCTTGTCTGAAGTTCCCTTTTCCTTCCTCCTCAGCCGCATTCATTTCTCTACATCTACTAATAAAGCAATATGCTATTACCTGGCATGTGGCTACCAAGGCTCACTTTGCATAATGGCTTTTTAAAGATGTTTAAAAAGCCCTGAAAAATGCATCGTAAAAATAAAAGTCAGTTCTTAACCATACACTGGCTAATGAACACTCAGAAAATAAGAGCTAAGCTTTTGTAATGAAGCCTGACACCCATACTCAAAATTGGGTGTGTCAGGGTCAACTCAGGGCTATGCTCTGGGGCCAGTAGCCTTGCTTCTAATCTGGTTCTGCCACTGTTTGTGTGTGGCTCTGGGCAAGTCATTCAACATTTGTGTCCTCCTGGACCCACTACTGCTGGAACTCAAGTTTCTGGGCTTGCTTCTTGACACGGCAAGCAAAGGGACTAGGCCAGAGGATCTCTGAGGACTCCTCTGTGTCTTGATTGTTTGGTTCTGTTTCTATCTGCCTCTCTTGCCGGTGCCACCTCCCTATTCACCATTGCCCCAAAACTTGACCAGACTCTATCTTACCACGTCAAGCTAACTCGGGTAAGCCATCTAATTAAAGAGGAAAAGACAGAGAAAAAGTGTGTATTAGTCCGTACTTGCATTGCTATAAAGAAATACCTGAGACTGGTAATTTATCAAGAAAAGAGGTTGAATTGGCTCATGGTTCCATAGGCTGTACAGGAAGCATAGCAGCTTCTGCTTCCAGGGAGGCCTCAGGAAACTTTCAATCATGGTGGAAAGCAAAGGGGAGGCAGGCATCTTACACGGCCAGAGCAGGAGCAAGAGGTCCTGGGAGGTGCTGCACACTTTTAAACAACCAGATTTCATGAGAACTCACTCATTATCGGAACAGCATCGAGGGAATGGTGCTAAACCATTCATGAGAAACCACCCCCAGGATCCTATCACCTCCCACCAGGCCCTACCTCCAACACTAGGGATTACAATGAAACATAAGATTTGGTGAGGACACAGATCCAAACCATGAGACAGCAAGGGAGGAGAGGACACAGAAGGGAAAGAGCTGGGACGCTGCACAAGAAGACAGGGAGCAGAGTCAGAACCCAGGCAGGCCCCAGCGACCTGGAAACTCCTCCTCCTGCGCTGGGGCCAGACACCATGGTCCTGATGGGGAGCCTACTCCCACGGCCGGCAGCGGGTTTTTTCCTAGAACAATTAGCCAGACTTTGGCCTGCAGACCTCCTTGAAAAGGGTCCACATGGACCCACTAGTGCCACACTTCAAGTCTCTGTGGTAAAGCAGAATGCAGAAGAAAGAGCATGAATCTGGTATACTAGGTAAACTGGCTCTTGGTGACTTATTCTCAGGCCAGCTTCCCTTTTAAGTTGCTATTGAGACTCTCCAACCCTGAGAGAAGGAAGACAAAAGCCTCAGTCTAGCTGCAGGCACTTCTTGTTCCATAAGAACTAGGAGATTGCTGTTGTTTTGTGTTTGTTTTAATATCTCCAGCAGGAGCTGGAGATTCTGGCAAGAACTGTCATTCAATAAACACCTGGTAAATGAAACCGAGTTTTCTCCCTATTCCTGACGCTAAGAGCATGAGATTCTGCTGGACTTCAGACCTCCACACAGCTTGTCAGCTTGCCATCTGTTTTTGTCTCAGGCTACCTGCTTTCTCCTGCCAACTCAGTCTTCCTGAAACAACCAGATTGCAACAGTTCTCTCTGTCCAGTACCTGGCAGAGACAAGCACCCAATCATGGCTCGTTAGCCTTCCGTTCACCTCCCTCTGCACCGGCTGTTTCTTTCTTAGTTTTTAAGCCCCAGGTTTCACAGCCTACTCCGCTGGGTTTCCATGTGCAATCGGCTTCATCCAATCATCAAACGAGCATTTTACTTAGTGCTTGTCATGTGAGAGGCACTGGCCCAGACCCTTCCACATATGGCATCTCCTTTAATCTCATAAAAACCCTGAGAATCAGGTCCACTGACCCCATCACATAGTTGTGGAAATAGACTGGGAACCCGTGGGTAATTTGCCCAAGGGCCCAGCCTATCCAGCAGCATGGTCAGAATGGGAAACCCAGAACCCAGGTTTGAGTCTACCACCAAAGCACACAAAGTGCCTCCGGACAGAGGCCCCTGGAACAAGACTTGGCCTGCCAGCAGCTCAGTGGGTCTCCAAACACACACTTATATTCCCAAACCACTCCAGACTCACCCAGGCCTAGAAAGCACCCACCATCCTCAATAGACTGCCCACCCAGCAGGTTGTCCAGAACAATGTCCCACATTCTAGTGTTGGTTCAAGGTATGATTCTGGGTTTGAGACTCCTGCCTTAGGTCTTCCGTCTGACTCAGCTGTGCTGAGTCATGCATTTATTTGCCAATGGATTCTTCTGCTTATTTATACCAGTACCCCCTGGATTAAATACATACTCCCCACCTTAGTTTTATTATTAGCCATTTATATAACATAAGCTGAATGCTGACCAGGAACCAAGCACTATACCAAATATTTATGCAAATTATCTCTTTTAATTGTCTTCAATCTCTACAGTAGTTTCAATCACCGGGCAGTCATTTTGTAGGTGAGGAAATGGAGGCTTAGTGAGGTTACAAAACTTGTTCAAGGTCACAAAGCATTAGAGCCAGGACTTGACCCAGGTAGCACATGCCCCCTCGACCACCACACCATTAACATTCAGATCTACAGCTCCTTCCTAGCTGGTTCACTTATTACTGACCAGTCTACACACACACACACACACACACACACACACACAGAGAGAGAGAGAGACAGAGCTACCCTATCTGGTCCTAAAATGATTAAAGCAAACCAAGAGTTAATTCATTCACCCTCCACCTAACTTCCAAGTGTCCCCACCCTTGCCAAACTTCCTGTGAGCTACTTTCTAATCACCGTGACCAAGAGAAGAGCAGGTCAAGACTGAAGGTGGCATGACACTCACTAGCCTGTCTTCCCACTGGGCACTGCCTCCTCATCTTGTGTTCTGCAGGCCCCAAATCTCCTAGCAGAATTTCTGATCCCCAAGACTGGAATACAATTTTTCAAAGGTTCACAGGAAATTTCTTGAGGGCCAGCCACTCCTAGAGTTCAGCTTCCAGCATGTTAGCCACCTAACCTACTCTGTTCCCCCGCAGAGGTCCTTGATTTACCATCTGGGTGGCTTTCCTGATACCATTTGGAGCAGGAGGCACATAGCAAAAAGGATGAAAGCTTGGGACTTGGCATCAAACGTCCCTGGCTTTACAGTGCTACAGTTCTTCTTCTGTCAAACCAAAATAATCATATCAACTTCAGAATGTTATAGTGGAGATAAATGAGGTAATGCATATTAAGTGCTCAGTATACAGTAAGTGCCCACTAATTGGTAGCTATTATCATTTTCTCACCCTCCCACCTGGAATATGCTTCCCAAGTCCACCATATGTTCCACTTCCACCATTACTTTAAGACTTAATGCAAATGGCAGCTCACCCAATTCCTAGCCAGGTGAGTTCAGTTCAGTAGAAGCAACACTGATGCAGCATCTTCTACACACAACCCACCACGCCAGGTATTGGGGATACAAAAATAAATAAGACATGCCCTTGAATTTCAGTTCACAGCCTTAAGGGAGACAGAAAAGAAACAGCTCATTTCAATGCTACCTAGTAAGTGCAGTGACACAGGATGCTGTGGAGCAGGAGGGGTGAGTTAACCGCCACGGAGGGCCCTGGGGGCCAAGATGAGGAGTCTGAGCTGAATTCTGAAGACAGTGAGAAGCTATTGAAGGAATTTAAGCAGAGGGGTCAAATGTACAGATGTATGCTTCATAAAAGAATCGCTTTAGTAGCAATGTGGAAAAAGAAGTTAAGAGAGTATGAATCATCCAATCAAGAAATGGTATCCTTAACAAGACAGTGCAGGGGAAGGAGAGAGAAAGAAAGGATGGATTTCTAGATCATGAACACTGAAGGCCTTAAAATTGGGCATTGGGCAGTGTCCAATCCTTCTATGTTTAGATATTAAGAGAGAAGGAGGCAACACAGAGGTCATTGTATCCATTACATTTTAGAAATCAACTCTCTCAGGGCACTGAGGACAATTTAACTTGCATTGTAGTTTTCTGTTGTTTGTTCATGTGGTCAATCAACTAACGTTTACTGTCCACTTAAGTACCAGGTCCTACCTTGGGTGAAGGTTTCAATGACAAATTGTCGATAAGAAGCATCAGCAAAGATCAAGGGAAAGATATAAGCCTTGGGGAATGGTGTGGTTTGGCTGGAAGGTGTGGCAGGAAGAAGACGACGTGGGGAACCCAACTTGAGACTCAGGCGGGGTCAGACTGTGTAGGGCTGAGGCTGGAGAGTTTGAGCCCTGAGTGGTGCACATGAGGAGACACCAAAGGTTTTTAACAGGGGAGAGAGGAACAGATGCTCTCACAGGGGAGAGCCCAGAATGTCTTATTTGTCTCCTTTGGGAATTCCTGGGGCCTCACGTTTTCCATCTGGGTTTCTGTTTCATGTTGGTTCTCTCCCCACTGGTGGGGCTTGTTCCCCTGTTATAAGGCTGGGAAACCCTCCTGCCCCTCTCTAGAAAGCAGGGCAGAAGCCCAAGAGATAGTGGAAAAATTCATGTTGAGTGATCATGGATGGCAAAGACCCTGGGTGCACGTAGTTTCTGGATAAACACCTTAGTATGGTGTATTAGTATTATTATTATTATTTCTTCAGGGACCAGTTCTCTGTTTCTGGGGAGAGCCACTTCAATTCCATATCTACAGAATGCATATTTGCTATAACTAATGATCAGCAGGAAGAAGATAAAGGAAAAAAAAAAAAACAAACAGCAAACACTAGGGCATCCAGAAATCCTTTTGGCTTCAGAACATAAGAGTTTTTTCAGAAATAAATTTACCTTCTTACATTGGTTTGATCCAGAATTAAAATGAGTTCATATTATGTGAATCCTCACTGTGACTGTCCATGGAAGGCGTCTCAGGATGGGGTTTGGAGTTGTGCGAGATCTCAGGATTCAAAATCCACCACAGATAATGCCAAAAGTTTTCTGTACATCAACAGTTAATAACGGCTATAATATTTTGGCTATATTTTCTCATTAAACTGGATGACCAAAAAAGACTTTGGAGTTAATTACGTCTAAAGAGTGCACTGTAATGTTTGCATCCAGCCCACCCTCTGGGGATCCCGGTGCTCACAGGCCTCCATCACAGACCCAGCACATCCGGAGCCTACCTGCTGGGCTGCCTCGTGGAAGAGCTCCTGCACCTGGGACATCTGGGTCATTCTCCAGCAAACGGGATCCTGGTGATCTGGACAGGGAGACTGCTCTGGAAGGTAACAGCATCCTTGGTCAGGCTGGCTCTTCCTCTCCTCTGCTCTTGTTGTCCATCCTTTCCCTCTACTAGAATTGTTCAAACTACCAGGCGAGGCCCTGGCCGGGGAAGAAGCCTTGTCTGCCTCATCTGAAAACTTGGCCGGGTTACCTTTTTGGTACCCAAGTAGATCCTGCTGGTCCTTCAGAGCCCACCTGTGCTCAAGCGTTGCTGCCCTAAAGCCTCAGGCACTCCCAGCTCTCTCCTTCTTCCCTGAGCTCCTTAAATATGTGAGGGTCACAGCCCAGCTGCCCAGCCTTGAGGACACAGAGTCACACTCCTCTCCTGCCCTCAGGTGCCTCGTGAACCCCTCTCTCCAGGCGGAGGGCACCATGACTCACTAGACCTGGCTGCAGGTGGTGAGTGAATGTAGCTGAGCAGAGGGGAGAGCGGCCATGAGGAGGCTGTCTTGGGGCCCTTCTGGAGCAGGGCCAGAGAAGGGTAGGGGAGTGAAGAGGGTGGGTGAGAAAAGGCTGGACAGGACTAGGGCAGCTCCTCAGTCCACCCCCAGGCACCCACCCCTTCGTGCTGGACCTGGCTTTCCTTGAGGGGAGGGGGGAGTTTGTACCCCTGATCTGTGTGGCCCTTCTCCCCAGCACAGTGCTGCAAGGTAGACGGGGCTCAGGACCTTCTGGAAGAAGGAGGAAGGGGTAGGACGAGAGCAAGAGGGAAGGGTAGAGCTGGTCATCCTGGGAAGAAGGCGACTAAGGACAGCAGCCAGCGCTGGCGAGGAGGGAAGGCGCCCGGGCACTAAGAGTGGAGGGTTGGGGGAACAGGGTTAGCCCAGTGGGAAGCTGGGAAGGCTGGGGGACTTCGTAGACTGCAGTCCTGCCAAAAGCCGCGTGACAGGTAAAGGTAAGGGGCCAGAGCACCCGCGTGACCCCGGCTGCCCGCGCCGCACAGAGCAAGGGACCCCAAGCTTCCACCCGCCCTTCCCGCCGCCCCGCAGAGCCCGCTCCTCCGCGGAGCCCCCACCCTCACGTCTGGGCCGCGCTGGGACCCGGACCCCTTGGTACCCCACGCAGACGCGAACCCCCACCCCGAGTACTGGGGCCACGCCCGTGTGCCGGCGCGCGGGTGACCGGCGGTAGGGGAGAATCCACCTGGGCGGGGAGGTGGGGGCAAAGGTGACCCCAGACCTGGCTCCCAACTGCGGGCCGGGGAGAGGAACTGTCCCGAGACCACCCTCTCCACCCCCCACAGCCCTTCCGCCCTCACCTGCTCCCGGGACAGCCAGCTCCCAGCGCCGGGCCGCCCGGTCCCCGCCCCGCCCCGCCGCCACGTGGCTGCCCCGGCTCGGCTGCACGGGTCCCAGCTGTCCTGTCCCGGCGGGGGCACCCCTGCCACGCCAGCACCGGGAGTCTCGGGCCCAGGTGGAGAGGCGGCGGTGCAGAGGCTTTCCCTCCGCAAGGGTCGGGCCTTCGCGCCTAACTGGACAAGAACTTTCACCTGGGCAGGGGCAGGGCTGGGAGAAAACAGGGAGTAGGGACCGCAAGCCCACAGGCTCAACGTGACCAGCCACTGCCGCTCCCCCCTCGACAGTGCCACCAGCGGAGGTGCCCAGCCCCGGGACCAAGGGGCTAGGGACAGGAGCCTACCCTGTGCGGCTCTGAGGAATGGCTGTGAGCACTGCACGCAGGACTGAGAAAGCCCGGGGTAAGCCCGGAGTGCAGGGAAACCCGCAACACCCGGGGCAGGTGCCGAGAAGCATCTGGACAAGCTGACCGAGACCCCGGTACCGGGGGTCTCCATGTGCGCCTGGCTGCGTGATCAGGTGACCCCAGACTCTGAGGGCGTGGAAGTGCTTTTGCCAGGAAAGTGCTCTGGGCATGCTGTATAGGGGTGAATTACCCTTACCACCTTCAGCAAGACCCAGAACTGCCTTTCCTAGGGGTGAAGTAAGGTTTCCAGGGCCTCATGTTGCAGGAAAAAAAAAACCTAAATTAACATACAGAGAGATTAAATTATCTCCATTCCCAATCTGGCATATTTCCTAAACCTTAAATAACTTGTGAGGCTTCCATGTGGGCTTCTGAGAAACAGGAGGGCAGCTGGGAGAACTTCCCACGCCCACAAGCCTTTGTGTGAAAATCCCTAAAAATAGAGGTTGTTCTTTTAAAAACAAAAGGGAAGGCTAAGCCATGGGAACACTGACAGAACCTAACCTCTCGCTTCTGCTCCAGCAAAGACGTGTGTGAAGATATAGAACATCAAATTTGCCATTTTTACCATTTTAAGTGTACAGTTCAGTGGCATTAATCACACTCACAATATTGTCCAGACATCACCGCTATTTCCAAAACGTTCATCGTCCCCAGTAGAAACTCTGTACCCACTAAGCACTAACTCCCGTTTCGCCTACCCTCAGAGATAACTCCCTTCATCTACTTCCTGTCTCTATGGATTTACCTATTTTGTATATTTCATGTAAGTAGAATCATACAATACTTGTCCTTTTGTGTCTGGCTTACTTCACTCAGCATAATGTCCTCAAGGTTCATCCATGTTGTAGCATGTGTCAGAATTTCATGTCCAGCAAAGAAGTTTTTAATAACCCATCTCTGCCAGAAAAAAAGACCCCCCAAAAATTACAGATTAGCCATCTATGAACAAAGGATGAAGAGGCAGACAGGTTAACACAGTTATATTACTGGAATCCATTATGCAGTCACCCCTTGGCATCTGCAGGGGATTAGCTGCAGGCTCCCCGACCAATACCAAATCCATAGATGCTTAAGTCCCTGATATAAAATGATGTAGTATTTGCATTTAACCTACACACATCCTCCCACATACTTTAAGTCATCTCCAGATTACTTACAATACCTAATTCAAGGCCAGGCACAGTAGCTCACACCTGTAATCCCAGCACTTTGGGAGACCAAGGTAAGAGGATTGCATGAGCCCAGGAATTCGAGACCAGCTTGGGCAACATAGTGAGAGCCTATTCTTTCCCCACAAAAGAAATTTTAAAAATTAGCTGGGCATGGTGGTGCATACCTGTAGTCCCAGTTACTTGGGAGGCTGAGGTGGTAGGATTGCCTGAGCCCAGGATGTTGAGTCTTTAGTGAGCTATGATCATACCACTACATTACGCCTGAGTGACAGAGTGAGATCCTGTCTTAAAAAAAAATCAATCAAACAAAAAAAAACCTATGTAAATCGTTGTTATACTGTATTGTTTAGGGAATAATGACAAGAAGAAAAGTTTGTACATGCTCAGTATAGATGCAACCATGCTTTTTTTTTTTTTTAACCGAATATAAAATCCACAGATATGAAGGGCTGACTGTATTTCCATGATCCATCAGTATGACCAGCAGAGTCATTTTTCTTATTCATTTTTGGTGGGTCACACATCACACTTTTTTTTTTTTTTTTTGCCTCAAGCTGGTTTCCTCTTGGCTGTCACCTTCCGATGAGCCTCCCTCTAAGAGTCAACATGAATTTTGAAGAATCTACATTCAATTCCATATCAGCCTGAGTTAAAAAACATTAGAAAAGGAAATCCACCTCTTGCTTTATAACCACCTACTTCCTGTCACTTGTCATTTTCTAAATAAATGAGAAGTCCCCTTCAAAGTTTATAAGCATCTTCTAAACCCAGGAACAAATATATTTGTTTCTTTTCTTCGTGTTAAGGCTAGAGAAACCTGCCCTTTGCAAAGAAAAAAAATATATATCCTGCTTAATGTAGATTTTTCTTATAACAATGACACTAACCTTAAAAAAAAATACTCGTGTTGAAAAATAGTATCCTGGCTGGGCAAGGTGGCTCGCACCTGTAATCCCAACACCTAGGGAGGCTGAGGCAGGTGGATCATCTGAGGTCAGGAGTTTGAGACCAGCCTGGCCAACATGGTGAAAACCTATCTCTACTAAAAATACAAAATTTAGCCAGGTGTGCTGGTAGGCACCTGTAATTCCAGCTACTCGGGAGGCTGAGACAGGATAATCGCTTGAACCCAGGAGGTAGAGGTTGCAGTGAGCTGAGATCGTGCCACCACACTCCAGCCTGGGCGACAGAGTAAGACTCTGTCTCAAAAAAAAAAAAAAAAAGAGAGAGAGAGAGAGAAATAGTATCCTGCATATCCTTTAAACATTGCCATTTTTAAGATACTGCCCTACATGAACTAGTAAAAGCACGTTTGTTGCATCATTAATTTGTAATACTTTAAACAATGAGAACAACCTAAATGTCCATCAACAGAAGACTGCTTAGATAAGTTATGGTACAGCCATACTATGACAGGGGGCATTAGAAATAATTAGGTGTTTTGGGGCTGGGTGCAGTGGCTCACACCTACAATCCTAGCACTTTGAGAGGCTGAGGCCGGGGAATCACCTGAGATCGGGAGTTTGAGATCAGCCTGGCTAACATTTCTTTTCTTTTTTTTTTTGAGATGGAGCCTCACCCTGTCGCCCTGGCTGGAGTGCAATGGCATGATCTCGGCTCACTGCAACCTCCACCTCCGGGGTTCCAACAATTCTCCTGCCTCAGCCTCCTGAGTAGCTGGGATTACAGGCGCCCACCACCGTGCCCAGCTAATTTTTGTATCTTTAGTAGAGATGGGGTTTCACCATATTGCCCAGGCTGGTCTCGAACTCCTGACTTCGTGATCCGCGCCCCCCCGCCCCAACCTCCCAAACTGCTGGGATTACAGGCGTGAGCCACTGTGCCCGGCCGCCTGGCTAACATTTCTAATAAAAACACAAAAACCAAAAACCCCATTTCTTTTTTTTTTCTTTTTTTTTTTTTCTTTTTCCTGAGACAGAGTCTCACTCTGTTGCCAGGTTGGAATGCAGTGGCATGATCTTGGCTCACCACAACCTCCGCCTCCCACGTTCAAGTGATTCTCCTGCGTCAGCCTCCCGAGTAGCTGGGATTACAAGCGCCCACCACCACACCCGGCTAATTTTTGTATTTTTAGTAGAGATGGGGTTTCATCATGTTGGCCAGGCTTGTCTTGAACTCCTGACTTCAGGTGATCCACCCGCCTTGGCCTAAAAACCTCATTTCTAATAAAAATACAACAAAAATTAGCTAGGCATCATGGTGCATGCCTGTAATCTACTCAAGAGGCTGACGCACGAGAATTGCTTGAACCTGGGAGGCAGAGGTTGCAATGCGCTGAGATGGTGCCACTGCACTCCAGCCTGGCTGACAGAGTGAGACTCCATCTCAAAAAAAAAAAAAAAGAAACAAAGAATTAAGTGTTTCTATATGTGCTAACATGGAACTCTGTTCATTACATAATAATGAATAAATACAGCAAGTTGAAGAATAATGTATAGTGTTTTTTAAAAAGTAGTGTGTACATATGTATATAGTACATATATATACACAATATATGTATACAGTATATATATACACTATATATACGTACTATATATATATGTACTATATATATGTGTGTGTTTTGTACAGAAAAATACAGCCGGGTGTGGTGGCTCATGCCTGTAATCCCAGCACTTTGGGAGACCAAGGTGGGTGGATCACCTGAGGTTGGGAGTTCAAGACCAGCTTGACCAACATGGAAAAACTCCGTCTCCACTAAAAATACAAAAAAGTAGCTGGGTGTGGTGGTGCATGCCTGTAATTCCAGCTACTCTGGAGGCTGAGGCAGGAGAATCCCTTGAACCAGGGAGGCGGAGGTTGCGGTGAGCCTAGATCGTGCCATTGGACTCCAGCCTGGACAACGAGAGCAAAACTCCATCTCAAAAAAAAAAAAAGAAAGAAAAGAAAAAAGAAAAATACACATCAATCTGTTAATGGTGGTTATCTCCAGGGAGGGATTGAGATAGTGAGTATAGACTTTGGAGTACAAATTCTGAATTTTTGTTGTTGTTTTGGTAGAGACAGGGTCTCACTATGTTGCCCAGGCTGGTCTCAGGCAATTCTCCTGCCTAAGCCTTGCAAAGTGCCGGGATTATAGGCGTGAGCCACCAAACCAGTCCATTCTGGATTTTTATTTAATTTTTTTTTTTTCTCGCAATGAGCATATGTTACTTTGGAATCTGGAGGGTGTGGGGTGGGAGATGAATAAGAAAATTAAAAACAAACAATGTTTGGCAGATTGTATTTCCCATATGCTCTTCTTACAATATGATGTTGGGATTCCTTCAAAAGGAGTTAGGGTCTATGTTACCTCCCATTGAGCCTGAGTGGACCTTTGTAAGTGCCCCAACCAATAGGAGAAATGGTAGAAGTGACACTACATGACTTTGTGGGTTAGGTCCTAAAGGCAATAGGGAGCCTGGCTTCCTCACTGTCAGTGCACTTACCCTTGGGATTCAGCCACCATGTTGTGAGGAAGCCCAGGCCACGTGGAGAGGCCACTTGTGGGTGTTCCAGCCAATAGCCAGTGTCAACCACTGGACATGTGAGTGAAACAAGCCTGCAGATGATTCCAGTTCCCAGTGGAGGCTCCTCCAGGCGTTGTAGAGCAAAGACAAGCTGTGCTTGCTGGGCTCTGTCTGAATTCCTGACTCACAGAAACCATAAGAGAAAATAAATTATTGTCGTTGTCGTAAGCCACTAAGGTTTGGGGTAATCGTTACGCAGTGATAGTGAACACCTAGAGCATCCAACCAAGGTTAAAAAATTAAAACATTTTATTTCCTTTCAAAGTAGTTCTATTTATTTCATTGTTTGAATTCACTGTTTTTGAAGCCCAGTTATACATAAAAAAAGAATAATGTTGTTATTAAACTCACTTTTTTTTAGATGGAGTTTCGCTTTTATTGCCCAGGCTGGAGTACAATGGCGCGATCTCGGCTCATGGCAACCTCCACCTCCTGGGTTCAAGAGATTCTCCTGCCTCAGCCTCCCGAGTAGCTGGAATTACAGGCATGCACCACCATGCGCGGGTAATTTTGTATTTTTAGTAAAGACAGGGTTTCACCATGTTGGCCAGGCTGGTCTTGAACTCCCGAGCTCAGGTGATCTGCCTGCTGGGATTATAGGCATGAGCCACCACGCCCAGCCTTAAACTCACCTTTTTCTCTATTCAGTAACAACTTAAGGTCAAGGTGAAGCACACAATAGTGAGCCTATTGCTTTGTGCGTCTCACCCAGGTCAGCCACAGACAGATGCTCCCTCACCTCTTTCCTTCCAGTGGCTGGCACTGAGAACTGCCTTCTGTGTGAAGACTGGCAACAAAATCATAACCTGAAAGACAGTGTCATTTGTCAGCAAGTCTGAACCCTGGAGAGGGATCAGGGCTCCAACAAGGTCAACCAGAACGGGAATGGGAAAGCAGGTTGAAAACATGAAGTCATGATGTGAATAGGTATGTACACAAAAACATATCTATCTCATAACCTAGGCCCTGGAACCACAGTCAAAAGTGCTTCGAGAGGTGGCTTCCCTAGTGTGGTGCACTTTTTATAATCACCTACGGGTGGTTTCAGAAAATGCCAATACCTGGGGGACCCACCTCCAGATATTCTGACTTAATTACTTAATTGGTCTGGGGTGGGGCCTGGAAATCAGTATTTTCTTTAAACTTCTCAGATGATTCTAATGCTCAGCCAAGGTTTGAAAATCATGAGATTCCTAGCCCAATAGTTTTTTTTCCCCCCTCTTCAAAACACCTGAGAGATAGAATACGTCTTGTTGGCAGTGGTGTCTTATTGTAGTTACAATTTTCAATGACAGGGAGAAGGTGGATACATCACTGAGGCAGCACAAGTAATTTACTATTTAAACAGAGTACTTATATAAACTGCATATATGTTTTAGTTGCTCATTGTGATGCACCTCCCTAGGGCAAGCCTGCCTAGTTAAAAAAATCACAGGAATTCTGCACACACTCACAAGGGTTTGCCAGCTCTGAGGGTGGAGCCGAGATTGGAACCTAGGTCTCATGCCAATGCCAGGCTCTCTCCTCTACACAATGCAGCCTGTTTAATCCAGGCGAAGAGAGAAAACAGAAAAAGGTTTTCCTTCTTCATGGACTTTGAAAAGCACTTCCAAGAGCCCCAGGTCCAAGAGGGTGTCCTGCCAGAGGGCCACCCAGCATTCTGGGGAGTTGGGAGGGGGTGACTCGGGAGATGCAGGCCTGAACAACACGGGCTGAGAGCCCCCGGCTCCCAGGGAAGTTGGGGTGGGCCAGTCTTCTTCCTCTGGCTTCCCTGGTAAAACAGAATGGAGAGGGAGGGGCCGCAGCTTTCCTGGTGTCAGGCGTTCAGCTCCTGTTGGGCAGGTCTCTCCTCCAGGATCTAGGCTATTTGTTGATTCTGGGGGTTTGCCCTGACAAGAGAAAGTCATTCTGCCTCTATCAGCCACCTGGCATCTGTCATGGGCTAGGACCTGGTGGGAGCACAAAACAAAATGTGATGCAGAAAGGAGCCTGAGAAACAGCGTCCAGATTATTTTATGATGACAGTGGCAGCCTCACTAGACTGTGACAACAAAGTGATTAGCATTAGCTTTTACTCAAATACCATCTATGGCAGACCCAGTGACAGGCTGTCAGGACTGTAGATGACAGAAGTCAGGTCTGGATCTGAGACCTGGTTCTCCCACTTCACTGTGTGACCTTGCCCACGGTCTCCAATGTGTCTAAGCTTCCATTTTCTTACTTGTAGCATGGAGTTTATGATTAAGACCTGCCGACCCTACCTGGCAGAGTGGTTATGAACATTCTAGAATTTTACTGGGGACTGAAATCCAGATCAGCTATCTCTTGGTTTCACAATCCACTATTTTCCCTCCCATTTTGAAAATCCCATGTCCAGTTTTCTGGTCTTACTGCGGTTATCCAGAGCCTCAAACTCCCTGGCAGTGATTCTTCTGCAGGACCAGCAAGCTCTCTTTGCATCCTTGGATATAACTCAGGGGGCCTGCATCCTCTCCTTCGACCACATTCACCAAACATCTGTTGCTCACCAAGGACTGTGGCCAACACAGAACACACAGTGGGAAGCAAGACTGCTCTGGGCAGGTGGGCAAAACAGACATTCATCAAATTCTCACACATTACAAACAGCCATCTAGAAGCTAGAGAAACTGTACAGAGTGATGAGAGAGAGATTCTGAAATGGTTAACGTGACCCAATCAGGAAAATCAGGGTAAGTTTTTCTGGGAAAGTGATGCTAGGGTTGAAATCCAAGGGACGCATGGGGTGGGAGTATGAGGTTTAATAGAGTGTAGAGAGAAAATAGTACCTTTGTAGTGCAAGAGGGCATGACCAAGTATCCGAAGCTGAAAGCAGTCCAGTGGTGAAAGAACAGGGAGGATGAGAGGCTTACTGTAGGGAAGGCGGGGGCTACGGGCAGCTGATGACTACACAGGGCCAAGGTAAGGAATGCCATGTTTCTCTAAGTAACAACTGGGAAGCTGCTGATGCATGGCTGTTACGTGGAGCAAGAACCAGAGGCCAACAAGAGTGCATGTACAGGAACTTACAGAAACCCAGGCAAGACCTGGAGGTGGTTTGGGCTGTGGTAGAGGTAAAGGGAGGGAGGGTTCCAAAGAATTTGAGAAATATTCACAAGCCCTGCTCTCCAGGAGTGGCCTGACTGATCAGATCGTAGAATACTTACTGAACCCCATCTAGCAGTGAGCATTTTCCATTACTAGGCCTCACATGTGGACATGTCTCTTTTTTGCTTCTTCCTTTCTTTGCTCCTATGCAACTGGAGCAGTGAGAAAAGGGCTGGGGCCGACCTGCTCACTGATGAGTCCTGGCCATCCTACTCCTTATTCACTCGATTCTCATATACTGAAATGCCCCCATCAGCGTGAGACGGTAAGGTGCCACGGGGAAGGAAGTGGCTCTAGAGGCCTTATAGTTCCAGCCACATCCTCTAGCTCATTTCTACACTAGGGTTTGGGAAATGGGCATAGCACATATTATATTAAGAGGGTGCCTTGTTTCCCACTGGCCATTGATTCTTGTGTGCCACTTTAGGGAATTTTTTTTTTAAGGTTATGGCAAGTGCAAGTTGTAGTTGAGTGCAGAATTCTGGCATTTCCAGGCCCCTGGATCATAGCATCATCTTAATGCCATTGAATCTCCCCCATACTTCTAATACCTTCAGATAGGCCTCTGAATGCCTCCTGTACCCCCTAGCATTGCTCATTCATTCACACTTGCTCATTGTGTGAGGTAGCTTTATGCTCTCTGAACTTAATGCCTTTAAGCAGCTTACAAACTAATCCAGGGGGTCTCACAATCTTCTCCTGATGATCAATTTAGTTTTGAATGTTCCTGAAATACGGATACTAAAAAAACAAATAAGCCTAACCTGCATGAGAGGCAGGGCTTCAAATCTCATCACATAGCATCTGCTGCTTGCTTCTATTCGATGTATACCTGTGATTATGGTATAGACACTCAGGAGAAAGAAAGAAATAAAGAAAAAAGAATAGCAAAGAAGGAACAGAAATAGTGAAAGAAAAATAATGTAAGAGGAAAAAAGGGAGAGAGAAGAAAGTGGTTCCAACGTCTTAACCTCATTGTCCGTAACTGTGCTTTTGAATCATGGGTTGGCCAGGTTCCTGTTCATGATTAACCAATAGCTTAGGAGTGAGAAACTGGGGACTTCCACCCCAGTATATTCCCTTTCTTTTGTAGGATGACACTTCTGCTTATTGTTTCTCATTTGTGGCAATGTATGTCAGTGTTGTTTAGACTTCATCCAGAATGTTCCATCCTGTTCGGGGTATGTGATAATGAAATCATACTTGTTTTTGAGACAGGGTCTCGCTCTGACACCCCGGGTGGAGTGCAGGGGCGTGATCACGGTTCACTGCAGCCCCAACCTCCTGAGCTCGTGATCCTGCCATCTCGGCCTCCTGAACTGCTGGGACTTTAGGTGTGCACCACCACACCTGGGTGACTTTTAAAAGTGTTTTTGAGAGATGGGGGTCTCTGTATGTTGCCCAGGCTACAGTCATAGTTTTTTAATGAAGCTTTTTGAATTATGTTCCTAAGATTTAGGGCATGTGCTTTATAATACCCCGTACTCCATTTGTCAGTGAACACAAATTATGATATAAGTAATCACTCATTTACAAAATTCCTATCACTTCTGTCTCACTAATTAGTTATTCCTTGGTCAATTAAATCCAGACAGACTCTCATATCTTCTTCAGTCTTTTGAAAGATAATATTGTCTACAAGCGAAAGTTATTACATGTTCTGCTTTACATGAAATGAGGCTTCCAATTGTGAGGAAGCCAGGCTCCCTATTGCCTTTAGGACCTAGCCCAAAAAGTCATCTAGTGTCACTTCTACCATTTCTCCTATTGGTTGGGGCACTTACAAAGGTCCACTCAGGCTCAATGGGAGGTAACATAGACCCTAACTGTTTTGAAGGAATCCCAACATCATATTGTAAGAAGAGCATACGGGATATACAATCTACTCCACATTGTTTGTTAATTTTCTTATTCATCTCCCACCTCACCCCCACCAGATTCCAAAGTATTTGGAATCTGTATTTACTGAATACAGTTTCTCCTGTATACTGTATTACTGAATACAGTAAATACACTTGTCCAACTCTGCTCTATCTTGCTTTTGTGCCGCTTCAAAATCTGGATAGGCTGGGCACAGTGTAATCACACCTGCAATCCCAACACTTTGGGAGGCCAAGGCGGGAGGACTGCTTCTGTCCAGGAGTTCAAGACCAGCATGGGTAACATAAACAAACAAACAAAAAAACCCTGTCTCTATAAAAAATAAAACAAAGATTAGCTAGACATAGTGGAGCAAGCGTGAAATCTCAGCTCTTCAGGAGGCTGAGGCAAGAGGATCTCTAGAGCCCGCGTTCGAGGATACAGTGAGCTATGATCATGCCACTGCACTCCGCCTGGGCAACAGAGCAAGACCCCCTTAAAAAAATAAATACATAAAATCTGAATATGGTATGTATTTAGTACTTTACAGTTTACAAATTATCTCAAGTGATTTGACATTCACAGCAATTCATGTAGGCATTTATTATCCTTATTTTGCAGATGAGAAAGTTGAGGCTCCGAAAAATGTGACTTGAGCAAGGCTACACAGATCGATCAAGGCAGAGCAGTGATTTAATCCTCTTAAATCCTCTGCTTATTTCACTGTCCCTTATTTGCCCATGCAGCCTATAGAATATTATCAAACTACAGCTCTACTGTCTCACAATCATCCTCAACAAAAAACATGCATAGCTCATTTAAAGCTGTCTCATGCAGCACTGGATATGCTGCCTTGGAAGTACTTTCTTAAAGGATATTTTTAGTCCGAGGTAGGGTGATCACTTGAGACCGGGAGTTTAATAGCAAGCCTGGGAAACACAGCAAGACCCTGTCTCTATACAACATAATAAACATAACTGGGTATGGTGGCACATGCCTGTAGTCCCACCTACTCGGGGGGCTGAAGCAAGGGGATCACTTGAGCCTAGGAGTACAAGGCTGCAGTGAGCTATGATCATGCCATTGTATTCCAGCCTGGGCCACAGAGCAAGACTCCATCCCCCTCCCCCCACAAAAAAACCGTAAAACAATCCACAAAAAAAGAAAACCCTATTTTTTACACACATATTACTAGACTCTGTGTATATTCTCCCCCTCTCCCCCACCCCCCAACAATGCACAAACTGCTCTCAGCCATCTTCTGTGCTCTCAGCCATCTTATGCAAATTACCCTGCATGCCTTTACTCTGCCTTGTCCTCTTTCAGCCATTTCCTGATCTAACAATCAGTCTTAACCCTCATACTGTCTTCACAAAAGTTGCGTTAGGGTGATGGCGCTGAAACTCCCATAGTTTTCCCATAGGGAAAACTACCATATCTGAAGTTTAAAAGGTAAGTTTCAGAGGCCAAAACACCTTGAAGGAAATGGCCGAGAGAATCATACATAGGGACAGCTGGAAGTTATTTAACATGAAGTACCATAAACATAATTGTAGTCTGGGAGGATTGAACAAGTAGCATATGACTTCAAGGTGTTTAAAGTATTAATACCTTTCCATGAAGACTGTGCTAGAATGACGAATCAGCCTTGGTTTAGTTATTTCTCCACTTCCAGGAAACCATCTCTCACCACCCATTTCCAACCCCGCAGTGGGGTATATAGGTGACCCTCTAGTGTATTTTCACTCTCACGTGTGTGAACCTCAGTCCTGTGTTAGGTCAGTTCCTTCAAAACAAAGTCTGTTTCTCATTTGCACAGTCCAGGCTTGAATCCTATCCCTAACTTTGTTATTTTAGGTAGAGTATAATTTTTGACGATGTTCCCTATTTCCACTTTTTTAGTTTGTATGTATTTTCTATCTTGTGGAATTTATTAAGATTATATTTTCTAATCCTATCCTAAAACAGGGAATAAATGTACTTACAAGTTCGAGGGTAAGATTACTCAGCATAGCATTCAACACATCTTAACACTCATTGTTTGCTTGAATAATCTAAAGAACAATACCTAAACAATAGGTATTGTTTAGAACAATAATCTAAAGAATAATCTAAAGAACAAACAACCTGCAATTGATAACACTATAAATACCTTTCACATGGTCAAATAAAGATGCTAATGGCCTCAACCATCTATTATACACATGGAGCACAATGCCTGTTACTAAACAGGTGATTGGTGCTGAATGAATGTAGGGTCAAAGAAGTCAGCCCCAGTAGGATTCAAAGCAATAGAAAACACAGTTCCTACCATGGGCAAAGCATTTCTTTGGCTCCCTTCCCCACCTTGACACAACATCGTATTTTCAGAACCTTATTAAGAATGAGAAGCTAGGGAAAATTAAGGTTACAACTTTAAAAGTTCATCTGTATTAGTAGGTAAATATGTAAATGCTCAAATGTTCTCTAACAATTCAAGTCCATTTCTAAACCTGAGTTTTCCCAGTCACTTGAAAATCACTTTGAGATGTCATTCTAATTTACAATATCACATTTCACATCCCAGCTCTTACACATACACATATGCAGCTGTGTGAGTGTCTGGTAAAATGTTCCTTTTAATTACACTTGAAAATGACAAAAGAATGAAAATTATGAGACCCAAATTTTAGCTTTAGTTCACTTAAAACTTTTCACCTCCGTTTATTCTTTATGCATCATATGAATATAATTTATATCCTATCAGGTTCACCAGAGAAAACAGAACCAGCACTCTGAAAAAAATTTTTTAAATTCTATCCAAACATATAATCAGAAAAATCTTCATACTCACTTCGTGCATGATAAATTGTCAAGTAAGACTCAATGACAACACATTAATTCAAGTGACTTCAATTTTTTATTTTTTCTTATAATCTTTAGAAGACTGGAGAAGTATCATGTAGAGTATCTCCCCACCCCTCTCCCCACCATTCCTAATCATTCAAGAAAAACTGGGATCTAGGAAATGCATTAGTAGACTATCAGTGGTATTATTATGTACAATTGGTTAAAGCACCATGCTAATAAGGCCAGGGTCCTAGGACTGATCATTGCAAGGGCCAATTAGTTTAAATTTGTTCCATGGACCCAGACTGCACTCCTAACTGCAGACAACTTTCTTACAATGCATCCCGCTGGTCACAAGCTAGGGTACTGGCAAGGTGGTAGATGGATGAAAACAAATCTCCACTAATGAAAGAAAAAAGAAAAGAAATCCCACATATGCTGATAGTGGGTTAACAGAATCTTATCTGCAAAGAAAAAAACACATATTTTCTTAGCCCTACGATAAACACGTTTCAAGTCTAAAATATTCAATGACAGTAACATTTGACTCTTGCATTTTAGAACTGTCTAATAAATAACATTCCACACAAAGCTATAATAAAGGCCCTGATAATTGTTACCCAATTTGTGTAACTGTTAATTCCACACAGACATACTTTTCTCTTTACTGTTAATCTATGCACCATGATTTTTGCATATTTACCATTCGTTATTTGGTTCAGAATATTGTGAAAAATTCAGCTCGAAAATTATCCATAAAACTGTATTCTGTATTTTTTTATTTTTCAAACAGCCAGTGTCCACATTTAAAATGCAGAATTTGCAAATATTAGTCTGATAATTCAATTTAAAGTAAAGCAAAACAACTTCCTTTAGTATCACAATACATAAAATGGTTTTATAAACTCCAAATGGCAAAGATAACTACATGACAATAGTGTTGAAAGCCGTGAAACTCATTAAACCTCTTATCAATAGGTCAGTTTAAAGAACATCTCTATGTTCCATGACTATGCATGAAACAAGCTTTCACTGTATCATAAAGGCTCAGCAATTCATTCATGGCATAATATAGGGTCAAGCAAGATTTTGTTTTTACAATGACAATTAAAATAGATTTAAAGAAACAAAAAATCCTCCCAATTGTTTAAAAACAATTCTATTTGGAGAGCAAAATATTTTAAAATATATCGACTTACCAAATTTCAATTGTCAGGATGCTGACTACTGATGCAAAAGTTTGTATTTAAAAATATCACAAATATCTTTTTATTTAACAGTGAAAATTTCAATGTGATAAGTTTCATTGCAAAGCAATTGTCACCTGAGTAGATTTTAAAATTTAGTGCTCCTATTTTTGGGGGGAGAGGGGAAGGAAAGACCCATTTTGTATCTGATCCCGAGTTTGCAGTTGAGTCCTTCACAACAATTTCTTAGGGAGTTGAAGAAACAACCTGATGCAACCTTCCCAAGACACACGATGCCCCCTTTCCCTCGGAAATTTGCTCTGGCATTTTAGGAACTCTCAGTATTCATCAAATATTTCCATTTCACTACCCACTCAAGCATAGCAACCCAATTCATTCAGTTCTATACAACAGTGTCTATATTATGTACATATTTAATTATCAATAGGAAATAGAAAATAAAAATTTACAGTGATTGAGAAAAGGTCAGCAAATGGGATAGGAATCGTAATACTGTATAATCAGAATATCCTATTATCTTACCAGTTTTAATGACAGGGTTTTTCCTTTATTAGTTGAAATACAAAGAAGGCATAGGGGATCCCAGGAAAATAACACTATATATCAGAAAATTCAACGTGCTCCACCATCAGGATTTCCATCACACATTTAATTTCTTCTGTACAATGTTTATAAACTTGTTTTTCTTTTCAAAACCATCAGATTTTCAGATTAAATTCAGCACTACACAGTATGCCCTTGAAGTAAAATGAGGTTACCTGCTTTATTTGGATACCAAGTTCCCTTCAGACAGCATTAAAATAAAGACAAGTAAGACTACACAGATAAAATCCAGTATAATTCAAATCCAACAATGAAAAATTTCCCCCATATTGTTGCAAAATTCTTTCTACTGAAATGCTTTGCTACAATAATAAAAAGCATACATTACATATAAAAGATACCAGTGTACTAAAAAGTGACAGAAGTGGACTAGCAAATCCTTCAAAGCACATTATATAAATGACTAGCATTTAAAAACATTTTTTTCCTATAAAATGTAGGTCATATACATTTATAAATTGGCGGTTTTATTTCTAAAGCAGTGATGTGTGTGTTCAAATAGCTGTTCTGTACAGTATAATATCTACTCACTTGAAACTATAATAGGTTTGTCTTTGTATTGAAGTTGAATAAATTCATCTGATCAGCTGAGAAATCAAGCTGGAAAAATAAGTATCTAAAAATCAATGTAGAAAGTTTAGAATTATTGAAATGTAGTTATGAAATATGAAGAGAACTATCTATTTCACAATGGAGCTGAAGTCACCTCAAAACTTACGGGCTTGAATCTAAAACAGAAACAAATATTAAAATCCAAAGCAAATCACAAAGTTAGGTAGCAGTACAGAAGCAGGAAAAAAAACCACATCCCTTCCTTCAGTGTGATGGGCACTAAGTTTTGCGGTCTTCCTCCATCTTGCAGAAGAGTGGTAAGGCCATTCAATGCTTAGTGAAAGTGAGTACAGATGAAGTCAGATTTAGCCTGTCTCCCCTGCAACTTCAATTATGCTGTGTAAACAGTGTTACGTTCCAATAGGAGGAACAATGGAATTTGCTTATAAAAACTGATTAAAGATAATCATCATTAAATGAAATAAGGATAATTAATAACTCTGAAATGTTTTTAGAACTTTCCTGATGCTACTTGTAAAGTTAGCACTGCTATGTATTATTGCTTACATACAGTACAACATCATATGCCTTCTAACATAAAGCAGTACTGTGATTTGTTTGTACATATTTACAGATTCTTAAAAACAAGCTGTAAAAACATTACATACTTTCAGACAATACAAATTAGCACATTGGTACTCACTTCAAAACAAATGGAATGCATAACATTAATAAACATCATAAAGGAAGACTCACATAAAAGTCCTTGATTGTCAAGACACGTTTATATATAAACTCTAACTGTGCAGAATTAAAGATTCGATCATAGGTACATCCTTATTTGATGAACCATATTTACAGCATGGTATTGCATAAAAAAATAAAATAATGTTTACAGGGTTTTACTTTTTTATCCATTGGATTAAAGAAAGCAACAAACATAACAAGAAATGTTTGTCTGCTTCAGTTTGTTTCCTACCAAAGTTTAAGTGAAAAAAGGAAACACGGTTTTTATTTGCAGAATATAGCAAAACAACTGGAAAATTATTTCCCTGAAATAAAGCAATTTGAAACGGAAAAGGTTTTAAATTAAATTTCAGACTCAAAATATTTCTCACTGATTATTATAGTGCTTCTTCAAGTAAATATACTGTGAAAAAAAAATGAGTTCTAGTTTAAAATGTTCTAAGTCTAAGAAATGCAGTACTACAGTAATGCCTACTTTTTAAAGTTTCCCGGCCTTTTTTTTTTTCTTTTCTTTTTTTTTTTAAACAGCCCTTTAAAAACCCAAATTAATCAAATGAAAGAAGTGGCAAAAGATCTACCCTAGCTGGCACTCTGCAAGTGTCTCTCCTCTGTGGAAAGGAAATCCTGCCCTGAGCACAATTCTTGACATAACTGCCGTCTGCCTCTTGATATAAAAATGACCTGACCCATGGCTGGCACCCTCAATCACAGCTGCGAAGATGGATTCCTACCTTATCAAGTACCACATTTGCATGTAGACCCAAAACATTTAAGAGCCACTTAAATACTCAAAACAAATGAAATATGTGTGCAATAAGGTTTTAAAAAACCCTTTAGAAGATGTTCAAGAGATATTACCTCATCTAACGTGATGTTTCCAATCTTCAAACGTGAGAGTAGGTCCCAAGAGGAAAAGCACACCTCACTCAGATTGATCAAAAGTTTAAGGGTGTACCAGCATGTTTTTATAGAACAATGTGCTCACTTTGAGAAATGAGAAACATGAATTGCAAAATAGTATCTCGATATATCCTCCATGTTTCAATCTAAAGCAGCACACAAGGCTACTTATTTTCTCCATTAATGCCCAGATAGAAATTAAATAACCTTCTGAACCAAAGTGGGGAAACCCAAAACTGTTGAGATGTTTATCATATTATGATAGAACAAGGTAACTCTGGTAGGCATTTGGAATTTCACAGTAAGAGACTGATGACTATACGTAAATGGTAAGTCAGTAAGTTATGCTGGCTGAGTATCACTTATCTAAAAAATGCTTGTAACCTGGTAGAAAAGTCTGCCATTATGTAGATTTAAAGAAATGTGTGAAAACAGGAATGCAACACCTGAAAGTCTGCTTGCATAACTACCATTTTCAAAGGCCTTCCTTCCCAAGCTTACCCTAAGTGCTCAGCAAGAGTCACATTCTAAAAACTGTGCTGGTGATGTTAAAACAACTGAAAAAACCTCTACACTGTATCAAAATTACATCAAGTTCTCCATGGAACAAAATTTTTGATCAGGCTCCAAAACAACTCAAGAAATAAATGCCTACTCTCATCAAAAGTACTATGAGAAAAATACCAATGCCTATCTAGGGTGAGCACAGTTCCATTTTTAACATATCACCTGAATGAAGCCTTTTTGTAATTATGTAATGCACAACACACACAATCTTAAGAGTCAATAATGGCAGAACTTAAATATTTACTTCAAAGAAGTCTAAAATTCTTGAAAACTTTGGCAGCAAAGAAAGCTGTCAAATGGGAAAACTAGTATTTCAAGCAAAACTTAATAACCAAAGTATAGAGGAAACCACATTAAATATAATTTATATTCCTTATCATAAAAACACCAATATATTCAAAATAAATGAAGGATGTTAAGGGTGGATAGTTATTTCTTCCCTTTCTTTATGAGAACAGTCTTCGGATAACATTAAATAAAAGCAAAAATAATTTAAATGGATAACATATTCTATATTGAAACAAAGACTGCAGATCTACAGGGCCAGTATAAGAGTCAAAATGGAAATTAAGAATAGTTCCATTTTCCAAGGGTATTAATTTTAGATTTTCACTGGTGCTAAATCAGTATGTGCATTGTGACGAAGATGGCAGAAATTCAAAATGTAAAAATGAAAAAGTTGGAACAAAGAGTCAATAACTAATATAACTTCCAAAAATCAAAATTGCCCAACGCATAACTCAAACCATCATTCTTCAGAAAAGTGTGTGTGTGTGTATATATATATAAAAGCACTATTTATTGTACCATGCTGTATTATTTTAAGACAGAGTATTAAAAAAAAACATTCATGGTATAGGATAAAGTCTGTAGTTTATTTAGATTTTGAAATGCAACAAAAATTTTCCGATCACTCATCTAGCTGAAAAAGAAATGGTAGTTACTGGAATTAGTAAACACTTTTGGTTTGTAAAGTTGTAATGAGCAGTGTTCATTAAAAAGTAACTCAAGATAAAATAAGCAATTAAAATGCCCATTTCTTTAGTTTCTCTGGATGCTGTTTAATTATCCAATCTATCAAGAGTCTAGAAAGAAAAAGATTAAACCAGGTTTTACAGTTCCAAAGATATCCCAATTTCCTTTTATTGCCAAAAGTTAAAATTGTCAATTATGAGATGATTATGACACAACCATATCAAACCTAAAAATCTAATTTTTTTTTTTGAGAAATCAAAAATACCAAATAGATTCTAAGTGCTCTATGTTAACTGAAGTGTATATGTAAAGTAAAATACAATTAAGCTTTAAAACGTGGAATATACATTTTGTGTAAGCATTATGTTCTTGGGAATGTAATCTACAGAAATTTTTTTACTAAAACTTCAAAACCTTGATACCTGCACATGAAAAATCATAAAAAATATCTAGGTACAACTGTACAAAGAAACTGACACCAATATGCATACTTCCATAGAGAAGTGACTGCTTCAACAGTTGTGTGTTTTGGTAAAAGTTTTGAAAGTATGCATATTTTTAAAGTAATTAGGCTTTTAAATAGTGGAGTCTTAGACTATCAGATTTTTATTACTTTTTTTTCTTCAAAAAAACACATGTCAATATAATGCAAAATGAAAATCAAGGGTATATGGCATATCATTCTTTTTAAAAGGTGGTTTCTTGGTTTTTTTTCCCCTATAGGACACACTAATTTATTTAAGCCATAATCTCTTGACATTAAACTTTTTAAGTTCACTCTGTCTGTAAAGTATACTCAGATTCCCTGCTGAAGTGCAATGACTATGCTGAAAAACTTAGAAACAGTATGAGTAAATTTCACACAATTACTAATCTCCTAAGAATGTACAATGTTATCAGTTAGGAAACAATTGTGCGAAAGTCTTTTTTTTTTTTTTCCTTTTTAACTTGGTGTGGGTGGAATAGCAAGTTTCTGATCTAAAACAAGTAATGCATTGCTTCTATAAAGGTGACAACATGTAAGGCAGTTCAAAGAATGCTGACTAACCAAACGAAATGCAGTTATTGGATTATCTTGCTATTCATATCAGCTTAACTTGTTATTACGCATTGCTCTTAAATCTGTACAGCACTCCATTTACACAGAGTAACCCCACTCTTGATTAATCTGTTCTAAAGTGCCAGTATTATTTACACTTTTTTTTTTTTTTTTTTAGCCAAAAGTCTGGCCAGTTGTGGCATCAGGTGAAGATGTCATCCCAGCTCTATTATCATTTACATTCACCAAGGGAAATTCTGAAAATTCAGCACTTGTCCCTGGTCCCCGAAGGTTCACCTGTCCATTGGCAGTGCTAAATTGAGTAGCTATTCCAGCTCTTGATCCATGATATGGAGCACGGAAGGGCTGTTCAAAGGAGCTCATTTGGTAAGCTTGGTGGACAGGCTGGGCCTCAGCTTTCTTCTGAGAAGTCACTTGATCCAAAAAGTCCTGTGTTGATGTGGCAGAAGCATGGTTTGTCTCATCACCTGAAAAGGGAAATGAGTGCTGTGAATCACCAACTATTAGTCCAAAATGGGACTTATCTGGAGTTGTTCTTAGTGGAGAATTCATTCCTGATCGAAAGCTATTGATGGGCATGGTGGCATAGACCTGCTTGTCTATGGAAGAGAATGCTGGCTGATTTGGGAGGGTCTGGTTATCAGTCACAAAGTTAAGGCTCGGGCTATTCAAATAGGCATCATTTTGGCTAGTTCTGTCCAAAGCCTGCTGCAGAAACTTCGAGTATTCCTGCAACATGTTGGCTTTATCTGATGAGGATGCTTGGGAGCTTGATCCAACATTCTCTGATGGGGTGACCTCTGGTACTTCTGAAGAATTTATTGATATGCTAGAAGTCACTTCAGTATCTGCAACACTGAAGGATATCTCATGCTGTCCATTAGCTTTGTGGGAATAATGATCCAACAGAGTCTGCAGTACCTCATCTGGAATAACATTTTTGTCATGATTACTCTTAATCTCCACATTCAGTGCCTGTGACTCTAATATGGATGCCGTGGTACTTTCATCAATGACACTTGCCACAGCTGCTTGTGTTACAGAAGGCTGAGAAGCTATGGTACCCACATTCAGCGCATATTCCCTGCTGTTGTTACTTGCTGCTTGAAGATACCGCTTCTTCTTCAAAAACTGCATGGCATCATCATAATTAGTACTACTATGCACAGGTTTACTGGGCCCCTCCTGCAAATTATCAACCTGATCAATGTCAGCATTGCCTTCTGAGTCCAGTAAAGTCTGTTTATCCACAAGTTCAAAAGCATACTTTGAAACTTTGCTCTCTTCATATGTGGATAAAGGTGAAATTGTTTGATTTTGCTCCAGTGGCTGTTTCAGACTTCTCTTACTATTAATTTTTTTGAGAACTAACTTAGGTGGGTGTATTTCTCCTGACGCATCTTCTAAATGAGAGCCCCCAACTGAAGAATGTGGCATTTCAACAGCATATTCTGCAACCATATATTCATCTTTTACTTTAGTACTTGAAGAATAAAGAGGCAAATAATCATTTTTGTCTTTTTTCAGGTCAGATTTGTCCAAAGCACTCTCTTTGTCCATTCCAGATGATTTTTTCTCCGTTTTCTGCCTTTTCTTTTTTGGCAGTGAGTTGTCTTTTGGTGACGTAGAAAAGCCAGAATCTTCCTCAGATGTCAGAAGGCCACCTTTGATGGCACATCTATTTAGTTTTTTGTCATGATTTTCATGGCACATACGTTTATGTTTCAATACACGATCTGTTCTGGAAAAATACTGTTGAATTCGGAGGATGGTAGTGGGTTGTGTTTTTGGTCAACCAAGAAAAGAAAAAGTGAAACAAAACAATTAATATAAAGATATATTAATGCAATAACATACATAATTCCAAACAAATTCACTGAGCCAATTTTCTATTATAAATCTAATCCGTAAGTTAGAAGGCCCCTCAAATAGTTCTAAGTAGTCATATTTTCTAATCTAATTTATAATTATTGTATAATTTAATTACAATAGAAGAATTTCAAGCCGTCTCTCTTACCTGTAAACAGTATTCACACTGGTAAGGTTTTTCTCCACTATGAGTTCTCTTATGCCTTTCCATATGATATTTTTGTATAAATCTCATACCACATTCATCACAGCGAAATGGTTTTTCACCTAGCACATAATATAGAAAGTTTAAAACAAAACAAATATTGTAAAATAATGAATTGCTTTGCCATAAGAATCTCTAAAATAAATGGCTTTTGAAAGTTATAACTTCCAATTTCATTTGTCAAATATATTTTGCTTTATAAAAATGAAAAGGATTAGCATATGCTATTGGAAAGAAAAGGATGAATACAGGCACAGTCCATTTTCCTGTCTTTTTGTTATATGCGTACGTAATATACTCTTTCCAAGGAGAACAGCAGTGCCAGGAATTTATAGCAATATGAACAGACTAGCTGATGTTTCTAATCTTTTTTTCAATCATATAAAATATTGTGTAACAGTAAAAAACAAAAAGTTACCCATGCACAGTACAACACAATTCCCGGGGACAGCTTTTTAACTCAATTTCTTTTTTAAAACGTTTGTGGTTAAATAAAATCTGAATCCTGAAAACATCCTTAAAAATCTAATTTAATAAAATATAAAAAGAACTTAAGAGTCTTAAGTTTGTTTATACTTATTCTTTTCCTCAACTCAAGCCAGCACTTCCTATGTCATTTAGGGAATGAATTAAACAGAGTATTGTTAATTGGACATATAACACAACACACAACCCCCACCCCCATTTTTTAAAATTCCCTAATGACTCCTAGAATCTTCTGATCCATAGTCAGGCATGTTATCCATTGTGCCACTGGCCCCAGCAATGATTTCTAAGCCGTAAAGAACCACTACTACAAAGCTCTAGAATAGTTTTTACTGATAAAACCACAGTCTAAGTAAACAGAAGGGTGCGACAAGAAGTTACTTTGAATAACGCTTGTTGAGGAAACTACTGTTTCTACCTTTCAAACATTTAACAAAATTTTTACCAAAGACTACTAGTCTACCCATAGCCCTTGTTGTAGGAGGTTAAAAATATAAGACATACTACTTGTCTTCAAAGTTTATAACATAATTGGGAAAACACGATACACACATTTTAAAAAGACAACTAACATTATGTCTATTCTGATTTACTTTTACATCTGTATATTTCACTCTTTCTCTTTGTAACCCTTTCAGACAAACCAAAATACCTACCATCTTGTGCTTTCCTACTTTTGCCCTGATTCATGCTGCTCCTTCGATCAGGAATGCCCACCTTTGGGAGTTCAAATACTATATTCCCTTTGAGACCCAACTCATCTCCTTTGGGATACTCTGTCCTACTCTCCCAGGTGAAAGGTATCTTTCAGTTTCCACAGAACTCTATCTGTACCTCTCCTACGGCACTCATCACTTTCAACTCAATAAGCATTGAGTTAAACTTTTTTTAAATTTCAAATTACTGAGTTGACATAATTATAATTATTTAATTATTTTGTATATCTCTATTCTTCTACTAGATTGTATTTCTTTAGCTCAGAATCCAGGTCTAAAGTATATTTATGTAGTTCAAAGTACCTTATGCAATTAAAAAAATTTTTTTTCTTGTACAGATGGTGTCTCACTATGTTGCCCAAGGCCTGTCTCGAACTCCAGGCTCAAGCAATCCTCCTGCCTTGTACTCCCAGAGTGTCGGGGTTACAGGCATGAGTCACTGTGCCTTGCCCCTTGTGATATTTTTTAAGTGCCAATGGTGACCATTACAGTGGATTATTAAAGAGAAAATGTTACTATGAGCTAGTATGATTTGGAATGGTTTCTTGGAAGTGTTGAAATTTAAGCTGAGTAGCAGAGAGATTAAAGCCAAGGGGAAAAAAAATGTTGGCGGGGGTGGGGGGAAGGAAATAACAGTACTCTAAGTGTTTAGATACTATAAAATGTGCAGGAGAAATGGTGTCTAAGAAGAGAATTTAATTGACAACAAGTAAGTTGTTTAAAACTTTCAGGAATGTAACTTCAGTAATTACTGTAGAGCTACCAAATTTTAGAGCTAAAGGGTTTCCAGTGGCTTTCGAACTGTGCTCTTTCAAGTTCCAGAGGCCCACATGGACTGCTGCTGATGTGGCAAAAGGCTCAAAGTTTGTCACCCAAAATCAGTATAGAATAGCTCACTTTTA
Source organism: Macaca mulatta (assembly GCF_049350105.2). Classification (NCBI taxonomy): domain Eukaryota; kingdom Metazoa; phylum Chordata; class Mammalia; order Primates; family Cercopithecidae; genus Macaca; species Macaca mulatta. The sequence goes on along the minus strand of NC_133407.1, from coordinate 158,536,878 downwards.
TACAATGGGGCTCCAAGTAAGGGTTCCAAAGATTCAGAGACTAGAAAGATAGCTTATGACAACAAATCCAGACCAATTCACTCATTTTATAGAAAGGAAATACTGAAGGCCGAAAAGTTAAGGCACATGGTCAAGGGGTTAATGAATGCATTAACTACTGAAGCAATGGAAGTTGGGAGAGAAAGTCACTTATAAAGGAAGTTTGGAAGTGAAAGAAATGAAAAGACGGAGATGGGAAATAATAGTTAAGAGGCAATCCATTCCAGAATAAGCACTGTTTGACAGGGAGACTGCACTGACTGAAGGCAGAGGAGCCAGTGAAGAAGAGAAATTGATTATCAATACTGAATACCGCTGAAATGGTGCACAATCAAAAGAACAAAATCCAGAGGAACCAAGATGGGAAGGGAAGGAGATTACAGGTAATGCTGTTGGACAGGGGAAGAAAGAATATGTGCAAATTTTGAAATAGAGCTTGTAAAGCTGGGTGCAGTGGCTCATGCCTATAATCCCAGCACTTTGGGAGGCTGTGGAGGATGGACTGCTTGAGCTCAGGAGTTCAAGACCAGCTTGGGCAACTTGGGGAAACCTGTTTCTACCAAAAATACAAAAATTTAGCCATGTGTGGTGGTGTGTGCCTGTGGTTCCAGCTACTCGGCAGGCTGAGGTGGTGTGATCGTTTGAGCCTGGGAGGTGAAGGTTGTAGAGAGCCAAGATCGTGCCACTGTACTCCAACCTGGGTAACAGAGTGAGACCCCATCTCAAAAAAAGTTAAACTAAATTTAAAAAAGAATATAGATGATAGAGCTTATTAACGTCAGAAGTTAGTTATTTATCAAAAGTGAAAAAGAATGAACGAGAAAAATTAGTAAGTTGATTACAAGTCAATTCATTCTGTATATTTGTGGATTGGAAGACTTAATACTGTTAAGATGGCAAAATTCCTCAAACTGATCTACAAATTTAAAGCAGAAATTGACAACCTAATCTTAAAATTCACATCTAAAAGAGCCAAAACTATCTTGAAAAAGAACCAAGCAGGAGGACTCTTACTTCCAGATTTCAAAATTTACTACAAAGCCACAATAACCAAGACTATATGATAACAGCTTAAGGACAAGACATACATTTCAAGGAATAAAATTCACAGTCCAAAAGTAAATCCTTACATTTATGGTCAACAGTTTTTCTAAAAAGGTGCCAAGGTAATGGGGAAAGAATAGTCTTTTCAACAGATTTGATACCCACATACAAAAAAATGAAGTTTAGACACCCTCCCACTAACTCCCGCACCTCTCACATCATAAACAAAAGTTAACTGAAAATGGATCAGAGGCCTAAACGTGAGACCTAAAACTATAAAAATGTTAGAAGATAATACAGGACCTTAGTTAGGCAGTGGTTTCCTAGATAGAACCAAAAGCACAAGCAACCAAACAAAAAATAAATTGTACTTAATCAAAATTTAAAACGTTCATGCTTCAAAGGACACTATCAAAAAAATGAAAAGACAGGCCAGACACTGTGGCTCACGCCTGTAATCCCAACACTTTGGGAGGCAGAGGCGGGTGGACCACTTGAGATCAGGAGTTCAAGACTGGTCTGGCCAACATGGTGAAACCCGTCTCTACTAAAAATACAAAAATTAGCCATGCCTGGTGGCACGCTCCTGCAATCCCAGCTACTTGGGAGGCTGAGGCAGGAGAATCGCTTGAATCTGGGAAGCAGAGATTGCAGTGAGCCAAGATCACACCACTATACTCCAGCCTGGGTGACAGAAAAAGACTCTGTCTAAAGGGAAAAAAAAAAAAGCCCACACAAATGAAATGACATTTAGGAATTATGTCTGCTGTTGGGACTGAGGAAGAATTTGGCACTTCCTCAAAAAGTTTAACACAATTATCACATGACCCAGCAATTCCATTCCTAGGTACATATCTAAAAGAATTGAAAACATGGATTCCAACAGATGCTTGTATGCCAACACTGATCACAGAATTATTCAAAATAGACAAAAGGCAGAAGTAACCCATGTCCATCAACAGATGAATGGACAGAAATATGTGACACATACAAAGAATGAAGTATTATTCACCTAGAAAAATGAAATTATGATACATATTACAACATGAGTGAATCTTGAAAACATTATGCTAAATGTAAGATGCCAGATACAAAAGGGCAAACATGGAATGATTCTGCTTATATGAGGTATCTAGAACAGGAAAATTCAGAGTGATACAAAGTAGAATACTGATTATCAGGACTGAAGAAGAGGGGAAAAAAGAGTTATTGCTTGATGGGTACAGAGTTTCTATTTGGTTACACAACATTACACATGTACTTAATGTCACTGAATTGTACACTTAGGATAAACTTCATGGTATGGTTGTAAAAAAGTGTAGACATAATTCACAGAATGGAATAAAAAATATTTACAAATCATGTATCAGATAAGGAACATGTATCCAGAATATAAAGAGAACTCTTACAACTCAACAGGAAATAGACAACTAATTTAAAAATAGGCAATGTATCTGAATGGGCATTTCTCCAAAGAAGATAAACAAATGGCCAATCAGCACATGAAACGATGCTCACCATCATGATCATTAGGGAAATATAATAATTAAAAAGACAATAACAAAAGCATGGATGTAGAGAATTGAAACCCTCATACATGGCTGGTAGAACTGTAAAATGGTATTAAGTGCTTTGGAAAACAGTTTTGCAGACCATGAAAATGTTAAACATGACCCAGCAATTTCACCCCTAAGCACATACCCAAGAGAACTAAAAATGTAAGTTCACACAAAAACTCATGCACAAGTATTCATAGCAGCATTATTCACAAGGGCCAAAAGAGGAAACAGCCCAAATGTCCCTCAACCAATAAATGAATGAAAATGTGACATATCCAACTATAAAATTGGAATGGAATATTACTCAACTATAAAAAGAAATAAAGTACAAGCTACACACATGCCCCAAACAGGCAAATCCACAGTGACAGAAAGTGATTAATGGTGACCCAGGGCTGGAAGGGAGTGGAGAATGGGGAGTGACTACTAACAGGTATTGGTTTTCCTTTGGGGGGTGACGAAAACATTCTAAAAACCAGATAGTGGTGATAGTTGTACAACTCTGTGAACATACTAAAAACTATTAAATTATACATTTGAAATGGGTGGATTTTCTGATACTGTGAATTATATTTCAATAAAGTTATTTTAAAATATGCATGGTAATACAATTGATGCTATGTAAAGTGAGAAGTTATTTTTTTCACTCAAGGAGCTCAAGATTAATTAAAAATAAATTAACTGGAGAAAGCTGGGTGCAGCGCCTCACGTCCGTAATCTCAGAACTTTGGGAGGATGAGGCAGGTGGATCACTTGAAGCCAGGAGTTCAAGACCAGCCTGGCCAACATGGCGTAACACTCCCAACCCACTGTCTCTGAATGAATGCATACATACATACATAAACTGGAGAAAACCCATGTTTAAATTACTTGCTACATTCTAATAGATGAACCAATAATTAACAGTTTATTTAACTAAAAGCAACACTATGGCATTTCCTTTAACAAAAGATTCAAAGGTGTGGTGCCTCACACCATTGATCCCAGCACTTTTGAGAGGTTCAGGTGGGAGGATCACTTGAGTCTAGGAGTTCAGGACCAGCCTGGGTGACACAGTGGACCCTGTTTCTACAAAAAATTTTTACAAATTAGCAGGGTGTGGTGGCACATGCCTGTGGTCCCAGTTACTCAGAGGCGCAGGCAGCAGGATTACTTGAGCCTGGGAGGTTGAGGCTGCAGTGAGCTGTGATTGCGCTACTGTATTCCAGCCTGGGTGACAAGAGCAAGATCCTGCCTGCAAAAAAAACCAAAAACCAAAACCAAAACAAAACCAGAAACATTAACACCTTAAAAGTGATTTGTACAAATGTTCCTTTGTTGCTAAAAACAATCCTCCTCCCAACTAAATACAGCAATTATGATGGCTAACTCAGCCAAAACTGAATGCAACATAAATTCATCTTCTATGACCATTTATTATTTTTTGATTGGGTCTCATTTTTTATTCCTGTCTTTTGCTCTCCTTTAGTACCTATTTCCTCCCTTTTTTACTGTACCAGCTTTCTTCATATCCCTTTTCCTCCCTCCCATTCTTATACTTGTCCCCATTCCTTCCTTTTAAAACTAGCCATTCCAGAAATTTTTAAAATTTAAGTTTTGCCACTTAAGGATCCCTGTTTATGGATTAGGGAAGGTATTTACAGAGTTAAAAAAAAAAAAATCAAAACACTTTAAAAAAAGTATACAGGAAAATATCTTCCTCCTATCTTCGGCCCTGACAAAGGTAACTACATTTATTTGTTTGAGCCAGTTTCTTTACAGAGTTTCTTTCTTTTGTTTTTTTTTTAAAGACAGGGTCTCGCTATATTGCCTAGACTAGTCTTGAATTCAGGGGCTCAAGTGATATTCCCACTTTCTGAGTAGCTGGGATTATAGGCATGCACCTGGCCAGGTTTTTCGACACAACATAAGTAAAAATGAATACATAATCTTTTCTACTTTTCCCTCATTCTTTTACAAAGATAGCATATTTAACTCACTATTTTTTTTTCCTTCAGTCAACAATGTATCTTGGAGATCTTAGCAGCAAAAAGAGAATTAGCTCATTCTTTCTCACAGCTGATGTTATTTTTTTCACGATGGAAAGACATACTACAATTTATTTAACCAATCCTCTATTATTTCCCAACATTTGCTATTATGATTTTGTAATGGATAACTTTGTAAATATATTAATTCAGACATGCAGGTATATTTGTGGAATAAACACCTAGAAATAGAATTTCTGGACAAATAAAACATATATTTATGATTCTGAAATGTATTACCAAACTGGTCTTCACAGGAGATGCTATGAATCTGTACTCCCACACCAGCCATGGATGAGTTACTGTTTCCCTATAACCCACCATGTTGTCAAACTTTCTGATGACTACATATCTAATAGGTGAAAAAACTATCTCAGTAGGAGGTGGAGTCATCTTACATTTCATTTTCTGCAAACTGTCTGCTCATATCTTTCACCTACTTTTTTGTAGTTCCAGGTTTTTTGCTTGATGACTTAAAAGAGCTTTATTAAGAAGTTTTGTCTATAATGAGTTTCAGAATCTTTTTCCTGGCCTTTCCCCTGCCCTTGAATGGTAGGGGTAGAGTTGCTTGCTAGTAGAGGTTTTCATTTTTATGTAGTTGAATTTATCAATCTTTTCTTTTATGGATACTGGATTTCGAGTGTTATTTAGAAAAGACTTCTCCACTCTGATCTGCTCATATTTTCAGACACGTGTTTAAACTGTAAGTTTCATTTTTTACATTAAATCTCTCATATGGCTGGGTGCCATGGCTCATGCCTGTAATCCCAGCACTTTGGGAGGCCAAGGCAGGCGAATCACCTGAGGTCAGGAGTTTGAGACCAGCTTGGCCAACATGACAACATTTCCCGTCTCTACTAAAAATACAAAATTTAGCTAAGTGTGGTGGCATGTGCCTGTAATCCCAGCGATTTGGGAGGCTGAGGCAGGAGAATTGCTTGAACCTGGTGTCAGGGAGTGGGCAGAGGTTGCAGTGAGTCGAGATTGCGCCACTGCACTCCAATCTGGGCAAAGGGGTGAGACACTGTCTCAAACAAAACAAAACAAAACAAAAAATGAAAAACAAACTCTCATATATTTGGAGTTTACCTTGAGGCAGAATGTGAGGTATGGATAAAACTTTTGTTTTTTCAGATGGCTATCCAGTTTCCCCAACACCATTTATTGAAATGTTCAGCTTTTCTTGATCACATTTCTTACCATTCCTTTATCACAATCATACACTAATTAAGTTCCATGGGTCTATCCTTAGACCTGCTAATATGTTCCACTAGTGTGACTGTTCATAAGCCAGAACCAAAATGCTTTAATTCATAAGCCTTTATAACATCCTTTACTGTTGCTAAGGCTAATCTTCCTCATTGCTTTTTCTGCATTCTTCTCATTTGTCCTGCCTGGACCACTTCCATATAAATTTCAGAATTAGCTTATCTGGAATTAGAGGGAGGAGAGTTCTCTGAAGTGTTTATGTTAACTTATGAACAATTTGATATTCTTTATGACGTTTACTCTTTTCTCCTAGGAAGAAAAAAGATACGTCTTCCCATTTCACAAACCTTTGTATCCTCAGTAGTGCTCTGAATGATTTCCTCATATGGGATTTTCTACATCTTCTTAAATTCATTCCTGGGCTTATCTTTTCGTTGATATTGTGAAGAGTGTTTTCTTCTGTTGTATCTTCTATTCCCTGTGTGTGTGTGGCTATACAAAGGGTATGGTTTTCTGCTATTTTAATGAATTTACTTGTTTGCAGTAATTTTTCAGTTGAACCTCTTGGGTTTTCCAAGTTTATAATCATATTGCTTACAAAAAATATTTTTTAACTTATTTTTTCTCGTCTACTATTCTCAAATAATTAAAAAGTGGTAGTGACAATGGGCTCTATATGTTATTCCTGATGTATACTTTGGTATGCTTCTGATTTTTTAAGATTTTTTTTTTTTTTTTTTTTAAGAGACAGGGTCTCACTATGGCACCCAGGCTGGAGTGGAGTGACACAATCATAGCTCACCGCAGCCGTGAACTCCTGGGCTCAAGTGATCCTCCCCTACTTTAGCCTCCTAAGTAGCCAGGGCCACAGGCATGCATCACCTTGCCCAGCTAATTTTTAAAAAATTATTTTTTATAGAGACAGGGTCTTGTTATGGTGTCCAGACTGGTCTCGAACTCCTGGCCTCAAGTGATCCTCCCAACTCAGCCTCCCAAAGTATAGAGATTATAGACATGAACTACCACGTCTGGCCTGTTTCTTCATTCTTGAAATAAGAATAAAATGACTGATACCTATTTTTCCTAAGAAAAACAGAAACACTTAAATGAAAAATTCCCTTGTGGAGAAAAATCCCTTTATCATTTTTCCCCTTGAGGGCTAAAGCCTCTCTACTGGAAAAGGAAGATAAATCTATACAGCACTTGAGTGATTTCAAGACTGACACAGAAAGCTTACCTGAAAAGTATCAAGACGTTTTAAATGCTTTTTACATCCAGGAAAGCAATAACACGGTAAGGGAAAAACAATTTCCAGGTGTCCCACAAAATGGTAATTTTCTCCTACCCAAGGGCCCTGAAGTTTCTCTTCTAACAGTTATCCAGTGAGACTGTTTCCCCCACTGTGATGTTTCTCCCTGATAAGTTTGACACTGCACACAATCAGCTGTTTATGGATAAAAATTTTTACTATAATATATGGGTAACTGTTAGGGTAAACTACATATGTGAGAGAGTTATAAAGACATCTATGTATAATCTAGCTCACTATGGTTTGACATACTAATCTGATTTTTGGCAACTGCAAACCTTCCTTTCCCTCTTCAAACCATTCCATCTGGCTGCTGCAATGACCCACCCTATCAAAATGGTTCTTGTAAATCACATTCAGGTCACCAATACAACCAAGTCTCCTCAGAAATCTTTTTTTTTCTCTTTTTTTTTTCTGAGACAGAGTTTCGCTCTTGTCTCCCAGGCTGGAGGGCAATGGGGCCATCTCGGCTCACTGCAACCTCCACCTCCCTGGTTTAAGTGATTCTCCTGCCTCAGCCTCCCGAGTAGCTGGCATTACAGGCATGCACCACCATGCCCAGCTAATTTTTGTATTATTAGTAGAGATGGGGTTTCATCATGTTGGCCAGGCTGGTCTTGAACTCCTGACCTCAAGTGATTCACCCGTCTTGCCCTCCCAAAGTGCTGGGATTACAGGCGTGAGCCATCACACCCGGCCCAGAAATCTTACTAGTCCTCTCAACAGCATTCAACGCAAGTCCCTTTCTTTTTCTTGAAACTCACTTTTCCCTTGGCATCTATGACATCCATATTCCTTCAACCTCTCCAACTGCTCCTTCTCAGTGGTCTTTCCAGTTCACCCTCTTCCTTCCAAATGTGCAATGTTTTTAGTTCTTCAAAACAAGCTTTCTGCTTATCTCATTATATAATTTTTCTCTTTGGCATGAAGGGAAGCCCATCTATCCATAGCTTTAATTACTCTCAAATCTGAGCTCCAGAACCACATATCCAAACTGTTTATATAATATATCCACTTCTATAACACTTAAGGATCTCAAATACATCATATCTCAGAATAAACTTAGGGACTATGACATGATTTGGCTCTGTTCCCCACCCAAACTTCATCTCAAATTGTAATCCCCACAATCCCCATGTGTCGAAGAGGGACCAGGTGAGAGGTGACTGGATCATGGGGCATTTTCCCTCATGCCATTCTCCTGATAGTGAGTTCTCACAAGATCTGAGGCCTAAGGCAATTTTCCCTGCTCTTGCTCACTTTCTCTCACCTGCCACCATGTAAGACTTGCCTCTTCCCCTTCCACCATGATTGCAAGTTTCCTGAAGCCTCCCCAGCCACGTGGAACTGGTGAGCCAATTAAACCTCTTTTCTTTATAAATCATCAGTCTTGGGTATGTCCTTACAACAACGTGAGAATGGACTAATACAATCTTCAACTTACAGGTTACGCCACAAATGGCACTCTTCTCCCACCTAAACTGCACAAGCGAGAGGACTGTACAATTTTTCTCTTCTTTATCCTCTCTCCATATTTGGGCAATTGACAGGCCCTACTGATTCAGCCTACTAAATACCTATCAAATCTGTTCACTTCTCTCCACTTCCCACTGTCATCACCCAAAGGTCAAGACACCATCATCCTGTGGTCTAGCCTATTACATAATATCCTCCTAAGGAGTAGTCTCTCTGGGATCTATTATCTTCTTCTAATTCCACATTACAGTCAGACTCTATTTAAGTAAATCTGATCATGTTTAAAGCATATTGATGGCCTTCTGTTGTTCTAAGAATAAAAATTAAAATGGGGTCCTCTATTCATCTGGCCCCTACCTTTCTTGTGTCTGACCTTTCTTCACAATTCCCCACTCTGCTTTCTGAGCTCTAATCAAAGTGGCTTTCTTTCGATTCCTAAACTACCATGCTTTTTTCTTACCTCTATAATCATTTTCTGCTAATTTTTTTCTACAAAACTTACCCAAATCAATTCTTTGTTATGACAGCAAATGTAAAGCACTTAATACTCAAAAAATGGTAGCCACTGTTGTATTAATCAGAATGTATATGGAAATTATTTTAATAATAAAGGGTCTTCATAAAATCTGGGTGAAAAATACTTAAAATGAAACTATGACAAAGTTCACATGGCATAGTAATACATACTTGATAACAAAAGGAAACATCCATATTTAATAAATCATTACAAAGCATAGACAATAAAATTTACAAGCATCATAAATATTACCCTAACCAAAAAAGATCATGTACATTATGTGATGCAATATAAAATAGTACTTAAGAGTACAGGTTCTACAGCCAGATGAGCTGAGTTTTAATGCTGGTCTCAGCATTTCTTATTGTGAGAAATAAGCATGTATTTAAACTTCGAGGACTTTATATTCTCACCTGCAAAATGGAAATATTAATAGAATATACCTCAGACCCAAATGTTAAATGAGATAACTAATGCGAAGTAGTAATTTAAGAATGAAGCCTAGCACAGTAGTGTAACAGCTCAAAAAATGTTAACTATTAAGAACAGGAATGATGAGGTTGATAAAAAATGATTACTGCCATACTTACATATTGATTATAATTATAACCCAGTGTCTGGGCTATATATCCTAAATGAAAATATCCTTAAGCTGAACAATAAACTTGAGAAAAGGTGTAACAATGACAATTACTAAAATAAATCCATGGACTAATAACCACATACCCAATAATTTTCCTTAAAACTTTAGAAAATATCAGAATATCTTTGGTATATAGTCCTTCCAGAAGGTTAGAAAGATCATTTATCACGCTAAGTAGAACTCATATACTATGCAGGAAATTACATCATATAGGAAATCTGAGACTAAATTACAACCAATGAAGTAAGATATAAAACCTGAGAAGCTGCAACACTAACACAAAGACATGTCAATGTCAGTTAAATCAAACTGACAAAAAACTCAAAGGCATTAAGGTACCTAATGAAATAAGTAATTTTTCTGGGTATCAAACTTTTAAAATAACACCTTTCTAGTATAGAATGGTTTTCTTTCACTAGAATGCAGGGCCGTGAGAAACTTCAAATTCTGCATTTCAAACTTCAGAAAGATTGGCAATGTTTGCCCATTTTGTAAATAACAGATTACAATAAGAGATAATAAAAACTTTCCTTCCCCAAAAAGAAAGTTTAAAAAATTCTTCCTTTTTTCTGGGTTTTCTTCTGCAGAGCTATGAAATTACACATTTATATACACTGTAATATTTAAAGTAGTCTATTTCTCAAGTTCCTTAGGATGAAACAGCAAATGAGAGGCGGAAAACTTTTTTTTTTTTTTTGAGACGGACTCTCACTCTGTTAAACAGGCTAGAGTGCAGTGGTGCAACCTCAGCTCACCACAACCTCTGCCTCCTGGGTTCAAGTGATTCTCATGCCTCAGCCTCCTGAGTAGCTGGGATTACAGGCACCCACCACCAGGCCAGGCTAATTTTTTTGTATTTTCAGTAGAGACAGGGTTTCACCATGTTGCCTGGCTCCTGACCTCATGTGATCTGCCTGTCTCGCCCTCCCAAAGTGCTGGGATTACATGTGCGATCCACCATGACTGGCTGAGGGAAACCGTTTCGTGGCTTCCATAGCTTAGGTTTTAAACTTCCACTTTATGAAGGAGCCATCAATGAAAACTGATCAATTACCTCTAGTAAGAGCAACATCCTAAGGAAGCCCTGTTCACAAATTAAATATCTGAGAGTTGGTCTAGGAAGCATACATGAAAAATAAAAAACAAAACAAACAAACCATTGTCCTAATTCCAAAATAAGCTGAACACCACACATTTATGACACTTCCACATCTCACTTTTCTATCAGCCAGTTATATAGTCAGTACACAACTGGTACTAGCATAGCATCTAAGCATATTAACACTAAATAACTGATGTTCCAATGATGGCACCTAGGCAGTACAAGACCTAAATTAAAGCAATAGCAGTTACTGTAAACACCATCTAAATATGACACATGTAAAATCAGTAAAATGGCTGGACATGTAGGCACCAGTGAATTCCTACCAAACACAAATGAGTTAGAATCCCAAAACGTACAACAGATTTTAAAAAACAATGTTTACTAAAAAGTATCCTGACTTCTAACATTTTAAATTAGTCATGTCTATTTCTGACCTTGATATAAGCCCCCAGTTTCCAGCTACCTCTTGAAAACAAGTGCCCTATAATAAAAGCTCAACAGTGAAGGCTACATTAAGCCCATAATGGACTTACCAAGTCAGATGACTCTATGTTGAGTCCCCTTAAAAGAAGCCCCTTGTCATCAGCTTACTCTGCATATAAAACTGTAAAAATGCACATCAGCTTTCTTCCCTTTTAAAAAAATTAACTAGGGTATAAAAGATGAAGGACCATTCTCTCAGAAAGCATACTTTTTTCATGACTAAAATCATTTTCCTAATCAGGGTCCTGTGGCTTTTTGCCCACCCGTACAATGTCACTATTATTCTGCCACAATAAAATGATTTGCTTTTTTTATACTAGCTGTACCTTACACTTTAATTTCATATACACTGTATTTCAGAAACATGGTTTAGGTGCTCTAATTTGAGCACGGAGCAATAACACTACTTTTATGCAAAGAAATGAGAGTCAGACTCAGAATTAGTGACAAATTCAGCAGCTATCTCTTCTGGATTTGGCTGTCAATTAAATATCTAAAGAGAATAAACAAGCACTACAGACTCCAGGAACACGAAGTGTTCTGCTACAAGAGCTCTATTTCTTAAAGTATCATCTTTAAAATGCAAGTGTAATTTGCATTTCAATCTAGAATACCTGTCTTATTTCTGTCTTTAAAGCTTAAAATCTCTATTCTTGTACACCATACACAAAAAAACAACTCAAGAAGGATTAAAGACTTAAATGTAAGACCTGAAACCATAAAAATCCTTGAAGAAAGCATGAGGGAAAGCTCCTTGACATGGTCTTGGTAATGATTTTGTAGATATGACAACAAAACCATAAGCAAATAAAGCAAAAATAAATGATCAGGACGTCAAACTGAAAAGTTTCAGCACGCTCAACAAAATGAAAAGATAACCTACAGAATGGGAAAAAACCTTTGCAAGTCATATATCCATCAAGAAAAGAAGCTAATATCCAAAATGCATAAGAAACTCATACAACTTAATAGCACAAACCCACAAATAGCCTAATTTTAAAATAGGCAAAGGACCTGAATATACATTTTTCCAAAGACATGCATTTTTCCAACATGCATATAAAAATGTACTCAACATCACAAATAATCAGGGAAATGCAAGTCAAAAGCTTGAGATGTCACGTCATACCTGTTAGGATGGCTATTATCAAAAAGTCAAATGGTAACAAATGTTGGTGAAGATGTGAAGAAAAGAAACCACTGCACACTGTTGCCGAGATTGTAAACTGATGGAGCCATTATGGAAAACAGTATGGAGGTCTCTTAAAAAAAAAACTAAAAATAGAACTACCATATGATCCAGTAATTTCATTTCTGGGTATATATCCAAAGGAACTGAAATCATTACCTTAAAGAGATATCTGAATGTTCACTGTAGCTTGTTTTTTTTTTTTTTTTTGAGACAGAGTTTCACTCGTCCCCCAGGCTGGAGTGCAATGGCACGATCTCAGCTCACTGCAACCTCTGCCTCCCAGGTTCAAGAGATTCTCCTGCCTCAGCCTCCCTAGTAGCTGGAATTACAGGTGTCTGCCACCATGCCCAGCTCATTTTTTGTATTTTTAGTAGAGACGGGGTTTCACTATGTTGGTCAGGCTGGTCTCAAACTCCTGACCTCAGGTGATCCACCTGCCTCAGCCTCCCAAAGTGCTAGGATTACAGGCATGAGTCACCGAGCCCAGCCACTGTAGCATTATTCACAATAGGCAACATACAGAAACAACCCAAGTGTCTGTCAGTGGATAAATGGATAAAGAAAATGTGGGGGGGGGGGTGTGTGTACATAATGAATTATTCAGCTTAAAAAAGGAAAGCCTGTCATTTGTGACAATATGGATGAACATGGAGGATATTATGTTAGTTGAAATAAGCCAGACACAGAGAGATAAACACCCATGATGTCATTTATACATGGAATCTAAAGAGACAGAACTCAAAAAACAGAGAGTAGAACAGTAGTCACCAGGAGCTGGGGTAAGGGGGAATGGGTGGATTTTGGTCAAAGGTTACAAACTTTCAGTTGTAAGATGAGTTAGTTCTGGAGATATATAGCATGGGACCTACAGTTAATAATTTGTACACATGGAACTGCTGAGAGTAAATCTTAAGTGTTCTCACCACACACACACAAGATTGTTATGTGAAGTGACGGTTATGTTAGTTTGACTGTGACAATCACTTCACAATGTATACATATATCAAAACATCATGTTGTATACCTTAAATATATACAATTTCCATTTGTCAATTACACCTTGATGAGGCTAGGGAGAGGAATAAATTATCCTCACCAGGTGATGAAAGTTTTGCCCCTGTCATGATGCTAATACCCCAAGCCTGGGAATGAACTCTGGCTGGCTGCCTTTCATCTCCAGAAAAGCTGCTTCAGTGCCTTATCCATCTGAGATACTTTATCTCAGAGCATCCCCGAGTGTGGACCTCTGATTACATGTACATACTTCTTTAAAATAATCTGTAACTTACCTATAAGAAACTAATGCTCAATATTTTCTATAGTTAAAAAAATGCAGACCAATAATATGCCAAATGGCACCCCAGTCATTAATTCGTTTAGCAAGTATTAAGTTGTTACCAGTGTCTGGTCTTCTTCCAGGTAGATGACAGCAGTTGGAATGAGTTGAACCTAAGTTTTCTGGTTTTATTGTTTGTTTATTTCTGTTTTTTGCACTATTTGACTATTTGGTTAGTTCTGAAAGCATCATCACAATCAAGACAATACATTTATCTTAAACCACAATATTTCCTTTTATTCTCTGTATTTCCTTTCTCCTGCTCCTCTCTGTCATCCCCCTCCAGGAACAAATTGTCTGCTTTCTATTCCTTTTATTTTCTATATTTCCTTTCTCCTGCTCCTCTCTGTCATCCCCCTCCAGGAACAAACTGTCTGCTTTCTATTCCTACAGTTTATGTTAATTATCATTACGGATCTTTTCAAACATACGCAAAAGTAGAGAATTCATAAAGATCCCTCACTCATCTATCACCCAGCTTCAATAATCGCTCATGTGATTCTCCCACCGTAGCCTCCCAGGTAGCTGGCTCTACAGGTGTGCACCACTGCGCCTGGCTGTAACTACATTTTAATTGTTACAAGCAAAGCATGAATCTGAAAATTAGTAAGAATAAATACAAATTAATCATATGTTAAAGATATCTTCCAAATGTAATTTATTACCCATATGATGTAAGTTAAATCTTTTAGTGTTTCTGTTTGGTAGCGAACTTTTATTTTAAATATTTTATTTTACTTATACAGTCTAACCCATTTTTTAAGAAACAGATGTTATATGAGAATATTTACATTACCCACTGAATATTTTAAAATTCATAATGTTCTTTAAAATATATAATAAAACTTAGGCTCCAAACTCAGCAGAGAAAAATTAAATCTAACTGATATGCCAAATTTTTGGTTTTGAATTTCTGACTATTTCAAAAAAATATGTTAATGTAAACTCATTACCTTTTTGCTTTTTATTTTGTATTACAGTTAGAAATATGAAGTTAATAGTACATCGCACAGAAAAATAAAATTAAACATGATGTTATATCTTGGGAAATACTAAGAGGCCTTTTGAGAAAAAAAAACACTTCATCAATTTGAAAAACAACCTATGGGAAAAAAATTGCAAATCACATATCTAATAAATGAAAAACTCTCAAAAATCAACAATAAGGAAAGAAACAATCCAATTTTTTAAATGCGTAAAATAGCTGAACAGACACATTATTCCTCTACCCCCCAATATACAAATAAGCACATGAAAAAATGTTCAACATGTTAGGTCCTTATAGTAAAACCACGAGATACTAGCACACACTTATTAGAATGACTAAAATGAAATATAGCAGTGCCAAGTGCTGTCAAGGACACAGATCAACCGGAAATCTCATAAGATACTGTGGAGATGTAAAATGGTATAGTTGCTTTGGAAAATGCTATGGTGATTTTTCACAACATTAAACATACAGGCATACCTTGGAGATATTGCAGGTTCAGTTCCAAACAACCATAATAAAGCTAACATCACAATAAAGCAAGTCACACAAATTTGTTTCTCAGTGCATGCAAAACATGTAAAAGTTATGTTTACATTATACTATAGCCTATTAAGTGTAAAATAGCATTACGTCCAAATAAAACAAACATACATATCACAATTTAAAAATACTTTATTGCACTGGGTGTGGTGGCTCATACCTGTAACCTCAGCACTTTGGAGGCTGAGGAGGGCAGATCACTTGAGGTCAGGAGTTCGAGATCAGCCTGGCCGACACGGTGAAACCCCATCTCTACTAAAAGTACGAAAATTAGCTGGGCATGGTGGCGGGCACCTGTAATCCCAGCTATGTGGGAGGCTGAGGCAGGAGAATCGCTTGAACCTGAGAGGTGGAGGCTACAGTAGCACTTTTAATTTCCTTTAAGAACTTTTTCCTTTGCACTCACAACTTGGCTTCCTGGCACAAGAGGCCTCGCTTTTCAGCCTCTCTTGGCTTTCAACATGTCTTCCTCACTAAGCTTAATCATTTCTAGCTTTTGACTTCAAGCGAGAAGTGTGTGAATCTTCCTTTCACTTGCATACTTAGAGGCCACTATAGGGTTAACTGGCTTAATTTCAATATTGTAGTATCTCTGGAAATGGGGTCACAGTAGAGGCAGAGAAATGAGGGAACAGCCAGTTGGTGGAGCAGCTGAAACACACACAACATTTATCCATTAAGTTCGCTGTCTTACATGGGCACAGTTTGTGGTGCCCCAAAACAATCACAATAGTAACATCAAAGATCACCCATCACAGATCACCACAACAGATAAAATAATACTGAAAAGGTTTGAACTATTGAAAGAATTATCAAAATGTGACACAGAGACAGAAAGTGAACGCATGCTGCTGGAAACATGGTGCTGATAAGACGCTCAACACAGGGTTGCCATAAACCTTCAATTAAAAAAAAAAAAACTATAATTTGCAAACTGCAGTAAAGTGAAGTGCAATAAAATGAGGTATGCCTGTCCATTTATCATATGACCCAGCAATATCACTCCAAGGTATTTTCCCAGTGGAATACTACTCAGCAATGAAAAGCAATGAATTATTGGTGCATCAACACAGATGACTTTCAAATGCACTATACTAAGTGAAGTCAGATTCAAAAGGCTACATACCATATAATTCAATTTATATGATGTTCTGGAAGAGGCCAAACTACAGAGACAAAAATCTTACCAGTGTTTGTCACAGGATGTTGGTAGGAGAGGGGCTCACTTCAAAAAGTACAAGGGACTCCCGGGGAGTGACAGAACTAGTCTGTATCTTGATTGTGGTAGTAGTTATGAAACTGTCAACACTCACAAAACTATACACTAAAAATGGTAAAGCTTATTGTACGTAAATTGTATGTTAAAAGAAGTCTGAGATCAACAACACATATTTCCCTTCATGGAAAAGGAAGATTTAAACTACCTATGTATATCTAAACATATCTAAACAAAACACTGGAAAAAATCCTCAGCTTTTTTGCAAAATAAAATAAATTAACATTTGCCCATCTTTCTCTAAAAGATAAAAACTTCCTGATTTATTGATAAGCAGATGCACTAAAAACTTACTGAACTTCTCGTCTGATGACTTCAATTTGCTCAGTGATCGATACAGGGTTAGGGAAGTGTCGGAGGTTTATGGAAAGGAGAATGTATGAAACATCTGTTTAGGAGAAAGACAAGTTTTTAAAAGGGCCACACAGTAAATACTTTAGGCTTTCATGGGGCCATACGATCTCTGTCACAACTACTCAACTTTGCTGTGTAGCCACAGATAATACATTAAGGAACTGGTATGGCTCCGTTCCAATAAAATTTGAATCACGACAATAGACAGGTGGAGCTGGCCCATTGTTTGAACTAAAGATCCAATCTGGATGAGCAGGAGAATGAAAGGACTAAGGAAATCATTTCCAGAAGTCATTATGGGTCCACTTAAAATCTAAAGTGACCCTAATTCACTGTGGCTTTCTGTTGGAGTAAAACAGTCAAGTGAATAAAAAGATCATTAAATTTACTTACGGCTGTAATTTAGCCAACTTAAGTACTACGTATGAGAGGGCAAGGGTATGAATGTAAGCAAGGGAGTGAATATGATAAATGATGACAATTTAAATTAAATAAGGAAAATGAAGATACAAGGAAAAAGAGGGATAGTGAAAAGGAGGTAGAATCACTGGACTGTGAGTCCTCCTGAAGACGAAGGATTGTTGAAACCTAAGCACTAAATGACATGAGGAGGAATGATAGGAGAGTGTGTCTGGGAAATAAGAAACTAAAGTCACAGGAAGACTAAAGCTTGGTGAGCAATGGTCTAAAGTATGACTATGACAGAGGAAGAATAAATGACAGCGTCACCAACAAAACAGAGATCTAAGAACTGAGAGGGTGGGGCATTCAAAATAACCTGACGGGGTTGACAAGCTATTTTTCTCTTTTTCTTTTTTAACACAAAGGGCCACACATTAAATAATATTAAGCTTTGTAGACCAAAAGATAAATATCAAGGATACTGTATACAAACTCATGTAATAAGAGAGAAAACAATTTCCACAACAATTTTATTAATGAAGTGCAAACTCTAATAACAATGCATAACTTTTCACCATACAGGTCTACTAATGAAAACACTGGAATTCTCTTTTATAGGGCTTCAAAATTAGCATTCCCTATCATTAAAGTCCATTGTAAATGTATGTTAATGCTGATCTGCAATGAGATTTTATGCATTTCATCTTTGAAACCATCTTGTCACAAAGACATACTGATAACAATCCATGAAAACGTTATTTTAGCAAGCATTATTTACCACTTAGAAGGCATTTACAAAAAATTTTATTAGATCCCTGATATTTGCCTTTTATCATGTATTACACTGGAGATTAATTACTCCCAATTAAAGAGTAGGTAGAGTTGCAGAATTAAGTGGATTCTGAAATATGAAAATTCTCTTTGCACTTGCATCAAGGTCCAAAATCTGATGAAATTGTAGTTTGAGCTTGGAAAATATATCCACTGCCTATTTGTGTGAGAATGGAGATTTTGCTTCTTGTTCTAACTTATATCACAGGAAGTACATAAAGCAGCATTTTGTGATTCAATATCAGGTGCTGTCAAGATAACTTTATCATGGGAGAAATTTTACATATAGACACTGGTTTCCCTTGTAATAACAGACTGAATTTATTAAGAAACATTTTCAAGTCTTCAGCAAAAGCTAATTTCCAAAGCTATTCTTCAGTGATTGAGACTGGTGCTATTAATTCAGAAAAAGTTTAATTTTGGCTTTACATTCAAAAGCTCCCAATAAGACTTTACCACTTCTAAGATATTAAACTGCTATACAGTAGAGTAAGTCAGAACACTCAGCTTCCATAGCTGACAGAAATTCACAGAACATTGATAACAGTTAAGTCCACCAGAGCAAATGAAGTTCACTATTCACACTATTGGTTCAATGACACATAATGTAATCAAATGTTTCTCACAAAGTACTGGTCACAAATACTACCATGAAAGGCCATAAACTTTAAATGCTTTGTATTATTTCTCAAGCTTCGTAAATTAGTCCAACTAAACTATTCTGTTCCACATGTATTTTTTTTCCCCATCATTCGCTGTAACACAACTTAGCAGATCCACTTCAGTTTATATTAAAATAATGTTTTGTCAAGTTCTTTAAAATATTCATTTTTTTGAAAACACCTTGACATTTAAGTTGCATACCATTCCATTTATCCATTTAAAGTGTGTAATTCCATTTTGAAACTATTCTTGCCTATGGTTCTTGCACAGAGACGAATTCTTCAGTCACTTCAAACCTTGTATTGACTTCTTGAATAAATAACAGTGTAATATTGTAGTATAAGAAGAAATATATATTTAGGCTGGGCACGGTGGCTCTGCCTGTAATCCCAGGACTTTGGGAGGCCAAGGCGGGTGGGTCACCTGAGGTGAGGAGTTCAAGACCAGCCTGGCCAACATGGCGGAACCCTGTCTCTACTACAAATACAAAAATTAGTCAGGCGTGGTAGCATGCACCTGTAATCCCAGCTACTCAGGAGGCTGGGGCAGGAGAATCACATGAACCTGGGAGGCTGAGGTTGCAGTGAGTCGAGATTGTGCCACTGCACTCCAGCCTGGGAAATAAGAGAAAGACTCCGTCTCAAAAAAAGAAAAAGAAATATACATTCAATTTTTGTCCCCAGGTCCAGACAAAGAGCTCCTAAAACTCTAGTAATTTCCTGAATGATTGGGGTGATAAAAGCATCTTTTGTTCTAGTATTTGGTCTTTGTCCCTGATTCCTGACAGAGCTCCTAAAATCCTTTCAATTTCCTGAGTGATAGGAGCATCTTTTGTTCCTGACACAGAACTCCTAAAACCCTAGGAATTTCCTGGGTGATAGGAGCCTCTTTTATTCTAATGAGGAGACTCTTTCTGGGACCCTAGATAGCTTCAGGATAGGGGCTGGTCACCAGAAAGACAAGGCCTTGAGTAGAAGCCTAGAAATTTCAGCCCCATTCTCCTCAACCTCCAGGAACGGAAAAAGGGCTAGAAACTGAGTTAATGATCAATCCATCATGCCTACATTACTAACCTCCATAAAAGTCCCTAAGTAATGAGGTATTGAGAGCTTCTGGGTTGGTGAACACATTCAAGTGCCAGGATGGTGGCACACCCTAAATCCACAAGACAGAAGCTCCGGTACCTGGGACCCTTCCAGACCTTGTCCTGTGGACCCTCTTCATCTGGCTGTTCATCTGTATCCTTTATAATAAAATGGTAAATGTAAGTAAAGTGCTTTCCTGGGTTCTGTAAACTGTTATAGCAAATTATTCAAACTCCCTCCCCCTGTGATTTATAGCCAGTTGGTCAGAAGTACAAGAGGCCTAAACTTGTGATTGGCATCTGAACTGGGGGCAGCCTTGTGGGACTGAGCCCTTAACTTGTAGGATCTGATGCTAACTCCAAGTAGTTAGTGTCAGCATTTAATTAAACTGTATAATAGGACACCGGCTGGTGTCCAGAGTTGGAGAAGTGTTTGTTGGTATGAGGAAAAACCCACACATTTGGTGTCAGAAGTGGGTAGAAACAGATCATAGTAATTGGTACCATCTGTCAACTCATCAATAGCCAAGGAAAGCCACTTGAAATCATCTGCTTTGTTTTTTAATTGACTATTGATGTTGATACCATGTAAGATTTCATTTGAGAATCAGAGTTCCATCAAAAAAAGTTTAAAAGCCATTCTCCTATATTAGTTTCACTCCAATTTCTTCTGTTTATACTACTATTAAATTTCACCTGTAATTATTCTTCCTCTGAAATGTCTTTCATGTCCATTTCATTCCATTTTCAGTCTTAAGGTCTTTTTCAGACCCTTATCACTTAATAAAATATACTTTGCTAGAGTATGATAGTAGTATTCCTAAGAAATCTCATTATAAAACAATCATTTCAATGAGGCAGGGGAAAGAGAGACTGAGATTAGTTTCAGAAGTTAGTTTCCTTCAGGGGAAAAAAATTTAATAGCTAATTAATTAGATCTACAATGCAAACACTGATGAGCAAATATATCCAGACTGTTATAGAGTAAGTAGCTTTAACTCTCAGTTCAAAAGAGTAATGATTTCATGTAAACTTCAAGTTTACACACAATATTCCAAGAACAGCTTTCAAATACAAAATATCACGTAAAATACAAGGGGGGAAATGAACAAAAATACTTCTATTCTGCTAAGACAGTCTGTTACTACTACTTATTTTTTTGCTGCAATATTTTACTTTTTAATGTCAGAAAAGGCCTAGATAATGTTAGACATTGAGCAAATTCTCCTATTAAATAATCTAGCAGAAGTCTGGATGATTAAAGCATAGCATCAAGTATTGCTTTTAGTAGCCAGCTTCCACCCATCCTGTAACAATCAAGAGCTTCTTCAGCCTTGCCTGGTATCTTATCTTCTTAACAACAGCACTTCAAAAGTTTCCCAGCCTGTCTCTAGTATTTCTGTTGAAGGTTTCTGCATAAGCCAAACCCCTTTGGATCTGTCACAGAATTCTAACATTTTAAAATAATACCTTTCAGGTTCCTATAGGTCCACTGTCTATTTCTCCTAAACATCATTTAAGAAAACAAAATGTCTGAAGAACAGGTAGAGCACAAGATTTTTCTATTGGGATAAAGTTGGACTTTCTCAGGACTCTAGAGTCACAGTGGATCAAACTCCATGTCCTCCCCCTCTATCCATTGATAAAGAACTCAAAGGTTGGTGAAGTGGGCAAGACCATATATGACTGATTTTTAAGGTGAAGAGAGATGAAGTGGGAAAGAATATATATGATTTTTAAGGTAGAGTTCCTCCATTATATAAGTACAATAGGCCCATATAGAATACTGTGGGTCTTCAAACAGCAACAAATAGGTTGTTCTTTTTGTGTTTGCAGTCATTTTGTTTTTTTCATGAATGCATTTGTCTCTTTAATTTTAACTAATCACA
This sequence comes from Macaca mulatta, assembly GCF_049350105.2. NCBI lineage: Eukaryota > Metazoa > Chordata > Mammalia > Primates > Cercopithecidae > Macaca > Macaca mulatta. Next base: position 158,514,909 of record NC_133407.1, on the reverse strand, counting down.
CAAATGTAAAACAAGAAAGAGTAGGGGTCATTATTCTTGTATCAGATAAAACAGACTTTAAACCAACAGTAAAAAAAGACAAAGAAGGTCATTTTATAATGACAAAGGATTCAATTCAATAAAAAGACTTAGCTATCCTAAATATATACGCACCCAAAACTGGAGCACCTAGATTCATAAAGCAAATATGTCTAAACCTAGGAAAAGATGTATACAGCCATACAATAGTGGGAGACTTCAACATCCCACTGACAGCATTAAATGAGGCAGAAAACTAACACAGAAATTCTGGACAAGTGTCTAATTTCTCACTTGACCAACTGGACCTAATAGACCTCTACAGAATACTCTACCCAACAACCACAGAAAATACATTTTTCTCATTTGCACACAGAACATACTCTAAGATCAACCTCATGCTGGGCCATAAATCAAGTCTCAATAAATTCAAAAAAATGGAAGTCCTACCAAGCACATTCTCAGACCACAGTGGAATAAAAATAGGTATCAATACCAAGAAGAACCCTCAAAACCACATAATTACTAGAAACTAAACAACTTGCTCCTGAATGACTTTTGGATAAACAATCAAATTAAGGCAGAAATCAAAATATTCTTTGAAACAAATGAAAACAAGAGACACAACCTACCAAAATCTATAGAATGCAGCAAAAGCAGTATTAAGAGGAAAGTTTATAGCATTAAACTCCCATATCAAGAGGACAGAAAGATTTCAAATTAACAATGTAACATCACACCTAAAGGAATTAGAAAAACAAGAACAAACTAATCCCAAGGCTAAAGGAATAAAACAGAGTAGAACTAAATGAAACTGAGACCCCAAAACCATACAAAGAATCAACAAAACAAAAAGTTGGTTTTTTGAAAGGATAAACAAGACTAACAGACCACTAGCTAGATTAACAAAGGAAAAAATTCAAGTAAGCACAATCAGAAACAACAAAAGTGACATTACAACTAATCCCACAGAAATACAAAAGCTCCAAGGAGATTATTACGAACACCCCTATACACAAAAACTAGAAAATCTAGAGAATACAGTTAAATTCTTATAAACACACAACCTCCCAAGATTGAATCAGGAAAAAATTCAAATCTTGAATAGATCAATAAGGAGTTTCAAAATTAAATCACTAATAAAAAACACACCAACCAGGGGGCGGGGGGAAAGCCCTGGACCAGATGGATTCACAGCTGAATTCTACCAAATGTACAAAAGACAGCTGGTACCAGTCCTACTGAAACTATTCCAAAAAATCAAGGAGAAGGGATTCCTCCCTAACTCATTCTACGAAACCAGTATCATCCTGATACCAAAATCTGGCAAAGACACAATGAGAAAAAAAAAAACACTAAAGGCCAGCATCCCTGATGGAAATAGATGCAAAAATCCAGAACAAAATACTAGTAAACTGAATCCAGGAGTACAACAAAAAGTTAATTCAGTTTGATCAAGTATGCTTTATTCCCGGGATGCAAAGCTGGCTCACCATATGCAAATCAATGAATGTGATTCCCCAAATAAACAGAATTAAAAACAAAAATCACATAATCATATGATCAGCTCAATAGACACAGAAACAGCTTTTGATAAAATCCAACATCCCTTCATTATAAAAATCCTTAAAAAACTAAGCATCAAAGGAACATACCTCACAATAATAACAGGTATCTATGACAAACCACAAGCAACATTATGCTGAACAAGCAAAAGCTGGACACATTCCCCCTAAGAACTGGAATAAGACAAGGACGCCCATTCTCATCACTCCTCTTCAACACAGTACTGGAAGTCCTAGCCAGAGCAATCAGGCAAGAGAAAGAAATAAAAGGCATCCAAACAGGAAAAGAGAAAGTCAAATCGTCTCTCTTTGCTGACCATATGATTCAGTATCTAGAAAACCCTAAAGACTCTGCCAAAAGGCTCCTAGACGTGATAAACAATTTCAATAAAGTTTCAGAATACAAAATCAACAGCATTTCTATACACCAACAACATTCAGCTGAGACAAATCATGAACATAATCCCATTTACACTAGACGCACACAAACACATACACACACACACACCCCCATACCCTAGAAATACATCTAACCAAGGTGAAAGATCTCTATAAGAAGAACTACAAAATACTGCTGAAGGAAATCATAGATGACATAAACAAATGAAAACAATGTTCCATGTTAATGAACTAGAAGGAATCAATGCCATTAGAATGTCCATACTTCCCAAAGCAATCTACAGATTCACCACCATCCCTATCAAACTACCAATGTCATTTTTCACAGAAATAGAAAAAAACTATTCTAAAATTTATATAGAATCAAAAAACAAAAAACAAACAAACAAACAAAACGACAGCCCCAACAGCCAAAGCAATCCTAACCAAAAAGAATAAAACCAGGACTTCAAACTATACTACAGGCTACAGTAACCAAAACAGCATGGTACTGGTACAAAATTAGATACACAAACCAATGGAACAGAACAGAGAATCCAGAAAACAAAGCTGCACCTACAACCAATTGATATTCAAGAAAGTTGGCAAAAAATAATCAGTGGGGAAAAGACTCCTAATAAATGGAGCAGCGGAAACTAGCTAACCATATCGGGAAGAATGAAACTGGACTCCTACCTATCACCATATGCAAAAATTAATGCAAGACAAATTAAAGACTTAAATGTAAGACATAAAACGATAAAAATCCTGGAAGAAAACCTAGGAAATACCCTTCCAGACATAAGCCTTGGCAAAGAATTTATGACTAAGTCCAGCAATTGCAAAAACAACGAAAACAGGCAGGGCACAGTGGCTCACACCTGCAATCCTAGCACTTTGGGAGGCCAAAGTAAGAGGACTGCTTGAGGCCAGGAGTTCAAGACCAGCCTAGGCAACATGGCAAGACCTGGTATCTACAAAAAAGCTGCAACAAAAACAAAAACTGACAAGTGACACCTAAAGAAACTAGCATTTCTGCATAGCAAAAGAATCAGCAGAGTAAACAGACAACCTACAGAATGGGAGAAAACATTCTCAAACTACGCATTCAACAAGAAACTAATATCTAGAACCTGTAAGGCAGTTAAATCAACAAGCAAAAAACAATTAACCCCATTAAAAACTGGTCAAAGGACATGAGAACAGACACTTCTCAAAATAAGACATACAAGCAGTCAATATATGAAAAAGGCCAGGCACAGTGGCTCATTCCTGTAATCTCAGTACTTTGGGAGGCTAAGGTAGGTGGATCACTTGAGCCCAGCAATTTGAGACCAGCCTGGGCAACATGTTGAAGCCTGGTCTCTACAAAAAGCAAAAATTAGCTGGGAGTGGTGGTGTGCACCTGCAGTCCCAGCTACTCGGAAGCCTGAGGTGGGAGGATCACTTGAGCCTAGGAGGTCAAGGCCGCAGTGAGCCCAGATCATGCCATTGCACACCAGCCTAAGTGACACAGCAACACCATCTTAAACAAACAAACAAAAAAAGAACACCATAATGACATACTATCTCACACCCCTAAGAAGGGCTATTACTAAAATGTCAAAAAATAACATATGTTGGTGAAGCTACACAGAAAAGGGAACATTTATACACTATTGGTAGAAATGTGAATTATTTCAGCCACTGTGAAAAGCAGTCTAGAGATTTCTCAAGGAAGTAAAAATAGAACTACCATTTGACCCAGCAATCCCATTACTGGGTACATACCCAAAAGAAAAAAAAAAAATTCTACCGAATGACACATGCACTCATAGGTTTATGGCAGTACCATTCACAACAGCAAAGACACACAATCAACATAGGTATCCATCAGCAGTGGACTGGATAAAGAAAATGGGGTACATATACACCATGGAATACTACACAGCTATAAAAAGAGCAAAATCATGTCTTTTGCAGCAACATGGATGCAGCTAGAGTCCATCACCCTAAGTGAGTTAACGTAAAAAATAGAAAACCAAGTAACACATATTCCTACTTACAAGTGGTAGCTAAATCTTGGGTACATACAGACATAAAAATGGGAACAACAGACACTAGGGACTCCAAAAGGAAGAGGAGGAGGAGTGGGGGAAAGGCCTGAAAAACTTCCTATTGGGTACTAGGTTCACTGATTGGGTGACAGGATCAATAGAAGCCCAAATCTCAGAATCGTGCAATATCCCCTTGTAAGAAACTTGTATATGTACCCCTTGAATCTAAAGTAAAAATTTTAACTAAAAAAAATTGTAATAATCAACCTACAACCTTGTCAATTCACTCCTAGGTAATTAAGAGTAAACTTAATTACCTAGTATATTTGCCAGAGTATACTTTCTGGAATAGTATAATTGCAAATAGTATAATTACCGGAGTATATTTTCTGGAATAATTAAAAATGTACACTGACGCTAGGCACAGTGGCTCACGCCTATAATCCCAGCACTCTGGGAGGCCAAAATGGGAGGATCGCTTGAGCCCAGGAGTTCCAGACCAGCCTGGGATAGATAGGGAGATCCCATCTCTAAAAAAAAAAATACAAAAAATTAAAAAAGATTACCCAGGCATGGTGGTATGCTTCCAATATTCAAAAATCCTGAGGTCTTCGGGAGTTTGAGTTTAAAGAAGTAATTATTTTTCCAAAAGAATATGGTGTGAAATGATTTGTCAAACAAAGCATTATATCGAGACCCAACTGAACGAATGTTTCATCTTCTGTAGAATGTAAAATAATTTTTCAAGGGGCCCTACATTAAAGGAAGGCAGGTTAACAAGTCAAAGAGTAGAGAAACTTATCTTGTTTTAGAGTACACTTTCTACAGTTTTTGAAAATATTTTAAAAGGGGAAATCAAACCATACTGTGGTCAAATAAGAAAAATAAGAAACTACTGTCAAAAGTAACTTCAGTCAGGCATGCTGGTGCACCCCTGTAGTCCCAGAAACTCAAGGAAGCTAAGGCGGGAGGATTGTTTGAGCCCAGGAGGTAGAGGCTGCAGTGAGCTATGATCACGCCACTGCACTCCAGCCTAGGCAACAGAGGGAGACTTCACCTCTGAAAACAAAAAAATATTTAAGTTTTGCCTACTTCCTCAAAATGACCAAAACTAAAGTAATATTACATTCCTTAAAGCTTAACTATGTTGTTCCATTTGTTTTAGAAAAATTTAAATACCTAAATTTGATTAATACATTTGTAATTATGATTAAATATTTTTGCATAAAAATATTAATTATACAATTTTTTTCATATTATGATTAACAAAACAGTAACATATTTTCCAAATTTCCATCTTTCCTCACAAAACAGTATTTTTTTTAACATGGCAGTTAAATGCCTTGGTATCTTATAATGCTTTACAAGATAAATCTGACACCCCTTAGCTTAGCATCAAGGCTAGACAATGCAATTCCAAAATCAAGCTTTCTAGACTTATCTCCTCACCCCCACTCTCCCCGTCCTTCCTGCTCTCCTCAGAACGGCTATTTACATGCACATCTTGTCTCTGCCCACTCCATTGTGAAATCCGGTCTTACCCCTCCACCCACAGACTTCCTTTCAGTGAAGCATAGAAGGCTACATACATACAGGTTACAGGCCAGGTCCAGGACTGGCTTTGTCCTTACCTGAACAAAATAAAAATCTCCCTGGTTAAAACCAAAAGTTGATGTCACTTCGAAATTTCCTTGGTGTTTGATCTACCCTTTCAATAGCATATTGGTTAAGGGCACAAACTTTGAAGAGCTAGATTGTTATTTACCAGTTATACACACTGAGGGAGGTGACTTAATCATTTTGAACCTCATCTGTAAAACAGGAATACCAGTACCCTCCTCACAGGACTGTTGTGTGGATAAAGTGAGACAATTTATGTATTGGGTTACCAGTGCTTGGTGGAGAACAGGTACTCGATAAATTTACTTGAGTATCACTAGGCTTATGATAATGATGAATTCTTAGTAATTGCTAGTTTTTTTTAAACTACAATGAAGTACCTGCCTCCTTCTGGTTCTTCTAAGCCAGCATATATGACACACTGCTTGGCCTCTTGTCCAACATCTTCAAGTGTCTGGGTGTTTGCCTTGTCTGCCTCAGTTTTAACTTTAACTGTGTGTGTTTCTGAATCTATTATCTGAGTATCTGTTTACCTATTCTTGCTCAACGATTCCCAACTTCCCTCAGTACACTGTAGATTTTCCTTCTGGTCCTGGCTTCCATCATGCCTTTGCTTTACTACCTATGGTTGCTGTGATGACACTTGACTCCCATGCAACACATGGATTACAAAGCCTAAATCAAATTCACTCTTAGGGTCACTTAAATTCTATCTCTTCCATGAAGCCACCAATCTGAATCCTGTCTGGTCTATTTCAATGAAATTCTAAAGCTCAGGTTGTCTGCACCACTGTGTTGGAAATTTGACATATGCTTCATCAAACTGTGAGTCGCAGGACTCACATGTTCATTCACTCAATGACTATACAGAAGAATGAGACCACTTCAACCAAGTCTCAATTTGTTAAAGACTTGTTAAAACAAATGCTAAACATCTTTTTTAAATATAGCTGCTATGAACTAACAAAGAACATTCTATATAGAATTGAGGGGTAGGGATACTCATCCATAAAATATACACACTTAATTGAAAACTGGGCAACTTTCATTATAAAGCCTCTGATTTGCCATATTTCTGTTGTAAGACATAATAATAAAATGGAATCAATCTTCTGGATGACTTCTCCTATCCTCCTAAACAAAAAAAAATTTAAGTATGGTTTAATATTTTTATACATATATCAGGTTTTTATCAATTTATATATATAATTACACCATACTTTAATTATATACATATATACACACACATATACATGATTTCTTTTATTGTCTTTACTGAGATATTTTGATATATAGTGTTAAGCTTTTGTATGTTTTATGTATAACCAATCTTTTAGTAGGAATTATTAACAGCTTTGCAGATTTAAAAAAAATGGTTTCTGAAAGCTTTGTTAAAGCAGAAAATGTCAGTCCCAGCAATCCATACTTCTCTGCTTAATACTTCCTTGGCAAGATCTGTCCATGCCAGTGCAGTCTGGGCTTCAGCAATCACAATGCCAGGAGCTTGTAGTGCACACAACATTCTCAGTTATACAAACAGTATTCATTTCCTTCATCCTCACAAATTAAGAGTTAAACTCTAAGTAGGTCTTTAACATTTTCTTTCTTAAGACTTCTCTGTTAAAGCTAATTAACTATAAATTAGGGCTTGAAAAACGTGAGCAGAAAACTAATTTTTATCAATAACTGAACCATACTAAGGGAAATAAAAAGGGTTAAGCTACGTTAGTCAAGGGTAAATCAAGATTCTCTCTAACCCCATCCCATTAACCCAACTGGTTTACAAAAATAAAAGTGCGTTATTATTCAGCTATTTAATACAGCTATTTAATACAGTTGTGAATAAAAGTCATAGTAAAGAGGAAAAGAGGACTGCTGTATTTTTAGGCATGAAGAACACCAACTTAGATGACAGGTTTTCCAGTATTTTTGTATTTTTAAAGACAGAACTGTATACATCTAAGAACTAAAGGCTTAAAAAGAACCTTATGGAAAAAGAAACCTAGTGAACATATATAATTCTGAGTGATTTCGTTTTTTCAAAAATTTCTTTTGTTTTTGGGAGGAGAATCTCTTTTTTTTTTTGAGATGAAGTCTGGCTCTGTTGCCCAGGCTGGAGTGCAATGGCATAATCTCAGCTCACCACAACCTCTGCCTCCCAGGTTCAAATGATTCTCCTGCCTCAGCCTCCCGAGTAACTGGGACTAAAGGCTTGTGCCACCACACCCGGCTAATTTTTGTATTTTTAGCAGAGATCGGGTTTCACTATGTTGGCCAGGCTGTTCTCAAACTCCTGATCTCGTGATCTGCCTGCCTCAGCCTCCCTAAGTGCTGGGATTACGGTGTGAGCCACCGCACTCCGCCAGGAGGAGAATCATTTATAAAAACTTCCCTATAGAAATAGCTTCGTAACATTTTTACTAATTAAAATAAAAAATAAATTATGAAACCTGGCATAACTAAAAAGCAACCATAATTTGTATAACAGAACATCAGGGTAGGTATTCTGTGGCTTACTATTTAGAGGAATTTACAAAACTAAAATTAAAAATGGTACTTAGGTTTTTTACTCTTCAATCCCTCTTGGTGATAAGACTGGAAGTTTCTTAGAGTAAAATGCTCATTGGGTGAGAAGAAAATAACACAACTACGGATATATGCCATTCTAACATTTATTCTATATATGCATTTTTAAAATAGGCACCTTAGACAAGGAAAGGGCACGTCAGACAAAAGTACTTGATCCACAAGGAAATCTGCCAGCGATGATAAATATTTAACCTTGATATGCACTTGATCAGTAATTCTGGCCCTAAACAAAATGAACAATTAGAATTATCTTCAACCTTAGCCTCAAGTCCTCATCTTCCCTCGCACACCCAAAACATCACCTAAATAAAGGATCTGTAATATTTACAAAAAAGATAATATTCACAAAAAAGGTAAAGCTCCCATAATTGCCAAAAATAGCAGTCCTGAGGGTATTTAAAATGTGAGTTTTCAGTGCCTTAATCTAAAGGAATAAAGCTTAAACCAGAATTTCAGGGATCAGCCTTTGGATGAAAAAGTACACTCCCCTAAAATGGTATTTCATAGCCAAGCCCAAATTTAGGAAATGGAATTAAATAATAGCCTGTCTAGGGCACGTTAAACATTTTACCTTTTGAAACCAAATCAACTATGTTCTTAGTTTTAGTAAGACACAGGTTTCTTTATGGTTGGCCATAGCTACCAAGCGAGTAATGATTTTTAACCATGTTGCAAAGGGGCAGAGAACGGGCTTGGAGGCTTGAGGGGCCAGGAGGAGACAGTATAATGAGACCTAAAGGGAGAAGGAAGGATGTATGGAAAATGGAGCCTTTAAGAGCTGATGGTTTTCACCAACCTTTGAGGGTCAGTTAGGTGACTCATTACTCACTTGACAATTAGAAAATGGATAGAAATATGGAAAATCTTTTTTAATGCTGTAACTATTTAAATGTATTCTTCTAAACTAAGGGCCTACAGAGAAAGAAAGCCTTCACGTGGGCAAACTTTAGGGCACTACCCTCCTCCAAAAATAAAAGCCATTTAGAAAATGAAAGAACAGTAAGAACATAATAATAAATGATGGAAACCTATTTGTGGTTCTAGATATATATTCCCAAATAGGTTTAACAAAAAACATTTTACTGCCTTTAAAAAGAATCTACAAAAAGAATCAAGAATATGAAGTAAAGAAGAGAAAACTATCCCCTTATATCAGTTCCACCTAGTGGGGAGGGAACAATAGGGCAGAATTGATTCTCTCTTCAAAAGAACTTTGCTTTGTTAAGGAACCCTAGTGATTGCTTTGCCCTGGTTCCTCTCAACTCCTTATCTTCTTCTACATTGTTCTCTATAATATAAGAACTCCAGCCTTTGCTTCTACCGCTCTTAGATGCTACTATACCTATAGGAAAGCTAAGCCATAATTGGCTTAGTAGCAGAGCAAGAAAAACTCAAAAAGGCCCAAATATAACTTTCTGCTTCTAGTCCCATTCTGCATAGCCAGTGATTTCACATGTGTACTCTGGAATCACAGAGGCTTGAGCTGAAATCTTGGTTCCATCATTTATTAGATATACACATTTGGGAAAGTTCCTTAACTTCTGTGCACTTCTTACTACCTTCTCATCTATAAAATGGGGACAGTAATAACTCCTGCCTTTCACAATTAATGTGAGGATGAAATGAGATATTTAACACAGTTTTCTGGTACTTAGTAAATTCTAAATAAACATTAACAACCCATTATACTCTGCTTAAATCCAAGATTCCCCATGGTCTAGTGCAGTTGATTACAGAATTGTGACCAGCACTTTAAAAAAAAAAAATTCATACACACACACACAAAATATCGTAGTGCAATAAAGGTAAGTACTGTTTCAAAAATATTTTTTTCAGATACACACCCACCCACACACATATATTCTTAACTTAGCCTCATTTAGCTTTTCTGTGACACCTTCCCTAAGTAACTTTCACAGACAGCACATGTGTCTCTTCCTCAGGGCACAATAGTATCTTCAGAATTTTGTATAAAATTCTAGAACACTTAACTGCACTGTGCTTGCTTATATGTGTGTTTTTCCACGTCTATTTTCCCACAAGAATGTAAACTGCAAAGAAAAAAACTGCCTTATGTTATTTATTTCTGGCGCCTGAAAAACACTGGATGCTCAATAAATTTTTGTTGAATGAATGAGTAAAATATCAAACCCTAACAGGTATTAAGAACACACAAAAATAATCACTTTCATTTTTATCTGATCAGGTTTTATTGTTATATAGGAATTTAAATTTAGCTATAAGTCACACAAAATCTAATATAAATTTTTTCTCCCATAGTGCATCGTATAGCCCCTTCTAACAGAGATGAATACATTTACTTAAAAAACTGAAATGAGTAATGTGCAAAATGATTGTTAAAAAGTAGTACATCCAAGCATACAGACGTGTTGCCCAGTTAAAGTTTTATTGTTTTATTTATTTGTTTATTTATTTATTTTTTTTGAGACAGAGTTTTGCTTTTATTGCCCAGGCTGGAGTGCAATGGCGCGATCTCGGCTCACCGCAATCTCTGCCTCCCAGGTTCAAGCGATTCTCCTGCCTCAGCCCCCCAAATAGCTGGGATTACAGGCACGTGCCACCACGCCCGGCTAATTTTGTATTTTTAGTAGAGATGGGGTTTCTTCCATGTTGGTCAGGCTGGTATCGAACTCCCGACCTCAGGTGATCCACCCGCCTCTGCCTCCCAAAGTGCTGAGATTACAGGCGTGAGCCACCGCGCCCGGCCCGGCTGAAGTTTTATTTAAGCAGATCAGACACATTCATGCTTCTTTTTAGGGGCAAAGAAAATTGAAAAAAAAAGTTATCGGACAGAAAAGGTTGCTTCTATATGACAAACTGTCCTTTCATAAATACTGCAGGTTCCATGAGAACACATCTAAATAACAACACTGGGCAGGTACTTGCTTGAGTACTTTTAAAACAGAAAAATGTGAAGAACTTTAATATTTCCAATATTCTCATATTATCACAATTCTCAATTCTATTCAAATGCAAAATTCAAAGTTATACAAATTTACCAACTCTGCTTTTATTCCATCACAAAAAGCAAAACACTGGAAATCAATTCTAAAGAAACACTTTTCAACATGCTTAGAGGCAACAAAGGTTAAGTCAACAGACTATTAAATCAAAGTTACTTATAAAAGTTGGTTTTACCACTGGCAAAAATAGATGCAAATAAATATTTGCTCTAAAATGAGACTTAGGTTTTTAAGGTATGTGTTCCTTTATAATGATCCTCTAGAATATTTAATTTCTAAATCATTAATAACTTGACTGAGAAATCGGTAATTCTCAACTTTTTAAGATTACATGTTTACTGATAGGGTAAGGTATATACACGAAATGCAAAGAAAGAGAATGAATTGTACTGCTGCTTCAGTAGTCAGGAATTCGCTTCCTACCTCAGACTAATGAATGATAACTTAAAGCTTAGTAAACACCTAAGGAAATAGCAATTTCAGAAAATCTTCCTTCCTTTTGTGACTTTAAACATATATTTTAGGTTATTATGCAACTCTATTTCAAAGTAATTTCTTGGGCTTGGACATTAAAGTTAAGTCTTAACAGTTAACATTGATTTATTGAAGGGATAAAAAAGATAACCTGTGATTTAGAGTCTAAACCAATGGAAATGGCAGCAAGTCACTGCCACTTATTAAAAATTCTTCCCTCCATCTGAAATAATCATTTTAATGAACCTAGTAAGGGTGGTTAACACTCACCAGTATGAATCTTCTCATGTCTCTGTAGCAGGTACTTCTGTATGAAACGCATGTCACATTGACTACATTGAAATGGTTTTTCGCCTTAAAATAATTTCACATCCACAAATTAGTTACTGAATAAAACAACAGTTTTTAGTTACTGTTTCTGAGGAAAGAAAAATCTTAGATGCCCAAATTTTGGAAAATTACAAAATAGCCATACAAATTTTTGATGTTATTAACAGAATTTTATTTCCTCTCCATTTTTTTTCCCAGGATTTAAAAATTCATATTCTCACAATCACATAAAAATGAGATTAAATTTGATCTATATATTCAAGGGGGGAAAAGGAAATAAATAAAACAATTTAAAATTAAATTTTAAAATCATGGGGTAAGAAAGAACTCTACAGGTTCTCACGTGTCTTAAACATATTATCTTTCTTTTTATTTGGAAGAAGGGGTGCCCATCCTGTTTTCTCCCTAGTTAACCATCCATTTATGCCCTTTTACATATTGTCTTCAGAACCTTCAGAACTTTCTAAACATCCCTTTTTAAAAAGATCTTGTCTCTTCAAACTTTCTCTCTCTGCTGGGGCTTTTCCTTTTAAGGAAAGTATTCTCTGGACTGCTCTATGCTGAGAAACCTTGTTTCAGTCCTGAAACACTTCTACCTTAGTACTTTCTCTCCTTCCCTTTCACTACACCTCCTTAAAAGAATAGTCCACTCTAAGTCTCAGATTCTTCACTGCCCACTTGTGGTTTAACCCTTATACTCTGTTTTCTGAAAAGCTACTTGTGATCTCCTTGCTATTTATTCCAAAGATTTTTTTCTCGGTTCTCTAACCTCTATCCTCCCTAGGGCACTGGCACTGTTGGTCACACCCTGCTTGGAATTCTAGCTTCTTCCAGCTTCTGGGACACTATTTTCCTAATTCACCAAATCTCCCTTATAACTGTTTTTATTCCTCATTTTATCTTACATGTCTAGTTTGTTTACCCAAAGGTCTGCCATCTTTAATACTGTTCTCTACAACTTCATTATCTTAGCTATCATTTATTTATATTTGATTTCCAAATCCATGTTTTAAACTCTGCCTGGATATTTTGCATACACAAAAAATGAACACTGACAAACAGGCTTTTAATAATACATTCTCTAATCATTTCTCTAGCTAAATGGAGCACATTAAGCCAAACAGGTGTCCAATTAAGACTATTTAATTAATTTTACACATCCATGCTAATTGTTTTCTCACTCAACATTTTTTCCTGGTTTCCTTCTGACATTCTGGCCTACAAAATCTCTGATTTGGAATGCCAGATTAGCTGTGGTCTTAGGAATGAATGACGTTTACACGAAGATGAAAATAACAAAGATAATAACTTTAATGGCCACAAGCCCATTTCAATTCAAGAAATACCTGTATGAATGAAGACATGTCTCTGTAAGTGATAGTTCGTTCTAAAGGCAGCATTGCAGTGCTCACAAACGTGAGATTTAGGGGTTTTCAAACCAAGTGATCCATCCTCATTTATTGTAAGGATCTAGTTCAAAAAAAAGGGCAAAAACAAAAGAAATAAGTTTTAAAAACATAATTAAATAGTAATTTTTAAAAAAGATAATGCAAACAATGGTCACCAGAGATTATGAAATATTTTGTTTTTAAATAATCTTGAAAAGACTATTAGAATAATGTTATCATTAACTGTAAGAAAGTACAACGTGACTCAGAATGAGCAAAAATCACTAATAAAACCTTGGAAGCTGGTTAAGTAAGATCTCATCACAGCCTTCTCCTCTGTAATGCTGATGCGTGATGGGTCCTAAGTGTTCAGTTAGGGTGAGCACAGGTATATTTTCAATTTCAAATTCTCATATATGCAGGAAAAAAAGCCTTTAGACATGATCTAAACATCAATCAGTATGGGACTAATTAAATAAATCATGGAAAATGAATACAATATTATGTGGTCGTAAAATAAAATGACAAAGCTTTCTAATACTTATATGATTTGTTAAGTTAAAAAAAGGCAAAGTTTAGAAGTGTTTTGCTAGTTTTGCAAAGTTTAGTGTATAGTTTTGCTAACTTTTGTATATAAAAGGTACATACAGGAATATATATTTGTATAGGCATAAAAACTACTTGAGAAGGATATATATGTATATAGAAGTATATATCCTTGATTATGATGGCTGGGGAACTGTGCAGACAAGAGATAAAATGGGAGGGAGGTTTTACACTGTATACTTAACACATTTTTTTGAACCATGTAAGTGTTTACCTATCACTTAAAAAAAGAGAACACTTAAGTTTTCAAGTTATAATATGTAGAATTTAGGGTCTGTTTCCAGACCCTAAAGGTTATTCTAGAACTACTAAATTATTGTTAAACATATTCCTAAGAATATTTGTCAAACAAATAAATTACAAGTGGGTATGGGGTCCATCTGGAACATAAGTACTGAATAGGAAAATTATTCCTTAAAAAAATTTTTTTAAAAAATAGAAGTGGGTAAAAGGAAGGAAGACAGGAGTCAAAGAAAGCAACCTTATATTTCTGAGCTTATTGAGATTAACAGTATTGTGAGTCTCGTCTGGATGGCACCAGAGAAAAACTCACCTTAGGCTGCATGTATTCCAATTTATCAACAACTTGTTCAATGTGCAACATTAAGCTGCCTCTTGGCCAGGCATGGTGGCTCAAGCCTGTAATCCTAGCACTTTGGGTGGCTGAGGTAGGTGGCTCACTTTAGCCCAGGAGTTCAAGACCAGCCTGGGCAAAATGACAAAACCCCATCTCCACAAAATTAGCCAGGTGTGGTGGCACATCCCTGTACTCCCAGCTACTTGGGAGGCTGAGGATGGGAAGAACATTTGGGCCAGGAGGTCAAGGCTGCAGTGAGCCATCATCATCCCACTGCACTCCAGCCTGGGCAATAGAACAAAACCCGTCTCAAAAAAAAAAAAAAAAAAAAAAATTGCCTTTCATCAGACATATGGAAGAGTGAAAATTATTCCTTTTTCATTATTGAGGAAAGCAAAAAAAAAAAAAAAAAAAAAAAGCAGAATATGATGTTGAAGCAGCAAAGAAAACCAGAAGATCTGATCAGGAGGAGTATGCCCAGTGAGAGGGAAACAATGCTCTAGGTGCGGGCATACAGAATGGGAGCTAAGAAACTGTCCAACATAGGTAGAGAAAACTGGGAAACAAAGAACTGTGGAAACTGATGAGGGCCTGCAAACACACAGCTATGACGCCTTCTCAAACCTAGAAAAGGGTAGTAGGTAAAGGAAAACGGCTTTAATCCTTAAAACATTTTTACTTTAAATTCAAGAAGACAGTTTAGTTTATACTATATGCAAATCAGCAGTGATTATTATGCAAATTACACAGGGCATTTGGATTCTGGGCAAACAGCCAATGTGGTCAACAATGCTTCAAAGTCTATGCACCAAAGTCATGGAAGGGAAACATTTGGCAGGAGAATGGAAGTGGGTGTCACAGCTTCCTGAGGAGAGTCAAAGAGAGTGGAAAGCTTCATCTCTGGGCCAGTCCGTTTTAAATTTTTTCAACCCCTCCAAGTCACATAATAATAAGCAAGTTAACACTGTGCAAAAGGAAAACACACAAAATCTTTTAAAATATGACTCAAAATATTTTTGACATAAAACAAAAAGATGTTAAATACTTATATAAAATGGAACTAAAAACAAGACAGCAGCAGGTATTTTTTTCATGTATGTTGATAACAAATAAGAACATCCAACTGCCAAAAAACATGGCACTTCAATAGCTTTCTGTGGCATAGCAACTGCAAGGAAAGGCTTTGTAAGGAACAAATCTGGCCCAAGTTGCTTAATGTGAAACGGATGTAATCCTTGACTGTACAAAGTCCTTTTATGACGAGTTGAGGAGTTCTAGGTCATTGTTTTCTGGTACTGCTGCCTTTCTTTGTCGATTCAAGCCTTAATTCAAGGTGAATTTTGTGGATGAAACAGCTACCACTGCCTTGTGGATAAACACACAGGAAAATCTAGCTTTTTTAAAGTTCAAAGACAGAAAGACCAAATTCTTGGACATTTTATATTTTCCTTTCTTTCTTTAGGCCCGAGTAACAAATATCTTTGTTTAAAGGACACAGAGTAAACTCATCTTGACTCAGATGAGCATCAATGGCCGTTCCAATTTGTAGCCTGTTTTAAATATATCTGAATGATTTTTATTCCCCCTTATAATCTCAGTGTCCAAAATGGTATCTGGAGCATAGTGGAGACTCTATTCCTGTCAACGGACCTGGCTGCCTGCTGTTCATATCAAATACTCCTCTTAGCTTACCACTTTATTGTTTTTTAAATGTGTTGCTAAAAGCAAAACTTTACTTTTCAATTTTTTAGTCTTCAGATAACTGAGTAGTGAGAGAAGCGTGTAGTTAAAGAATAAAATCCCTTAGCAGAACAAAACTAGCACATTAACGCAGGCAAAATTTTCTTCCCTGGTATTGACTTGCCTTCTTTTCTTGCTCACACCTTTTCAAGACCTTTAATGTAGAATGTGATCTACCAGCTGAGTGTGTTTGCCTTGGAGATTAGCAGTCTTACCTGCAACTGGTTCCATAAAATATTTTTGCTTTTCTTTTTCCCCCAACATATGAACACCATTACAATTAAAGAATTTTATGTTTAAAATGTTAAATTCTAAGATGCCTGCTATAGCATTTTCAGATGCTTTATCTTGCCTCTTGTCATTGCTACTTCAGGAGAAATATGGTATATTACATACACCAAGTAATCAGGCTTTAGCAAGTGGAGAAATCAGTAATACTCTAATTCTCAACACACTAGATTTTTATTTCTTATGTGTTCAGTAAATTTAAAACAAGATTTTATAGAAAAAAAAATTGAGTATCAAATGGAATTTCTCAGTTAATCTGCTTTCTTAATCTCATATTCATTGTGATATATTTTCTGTTTTAAGACAAATCCATTACCAGCCAGCTACCTAAATATACACATATGGTGAATGTTATCTTAAATAATATACCCATTTTAATCAGGCAAAGCCCTAAAGTCTGCCTATTCAAATTCAGAGATTTTTCACTCCATAAGGATCACTGCCACTGACTAAATGAAACCTGACACCCCTTACTGAGAAAAAGTTCTGTTTTCCTAAAAGGCAGACACGATTTTTCACATTCAAATGTGTACTACTAAAATTATTAAAGCATATTTTAAACTAAACACTATAAGTTTTATCATATATTCCTGAATCAGTCAAAATCAGCTTCTAAGCCACCAAAACTCAAAAGACAACTTAGATAAGAGAGTTTATATTTCTCACCTATTATGAGATGTTCTACTGCAACTGGGGATGGAGAATGACAGCTGTGACAATTGTCTTTACTCTCCAAATCCAATGAGAAATGGAAAATAGTGCAAGTCCAAAGATAACACAATTAACAGTCATCCTGAGTAATACCCATCATGGCAACTTGACTGTCCTGGTCATCCTTATTAACCCATTCTAACATTGTCACTTTCTTTCATTCATCGAGTTTTTTTTATTGTTTCTCAGTACTACATTTTTCTCATCACCAAATTTCATTTTTAAATGGCAATTCACTGTATCATAACCATGGTACAACAACTATGTTAAGCAAAATGACCCTGGGTTTTAGAAAAGGCTTTTTCTTCCCTGTTTCCTGAATATTAGGCAAAGAAGTAGGTGATATTTTCTAACAAAAGATTTACATCAGATTTTTTTTCAAAGTTAGGGTTCAGTTCTATGGGAAAACAATTTGCCCAAAACACACAATTTCCTGGGAAAATTAGATAAATAAAACTCTATTATTTTGCCAATCTTCTTCCCTCATTTTCTTACTATTCCATACTTTCTGTTTTCATCCTCAAGTCTTATAATCAGTTCATCTTTAAAGCTACTTCTTCCTAAATCAAGGTAACATGTAGAAGAAAGCATGACAAATGTCTGGTACATCTACTTCTCTGTTTCTTTTCATTAAATTTTCCTTATTTTACATAATTCAATCTTAAATCTTTTTTATACCAAAATCCAAAATCTTTTCTGGGAACCAACAATCTATAATAAGTTGTTGGGAAAGGATTCTCCATACAGTTTATAATCTATTTGATGCGTGAAAAGTACTCTTCCTCAGTTCAGCATAACTTTGAATAATCAATTTTTATTCAGATCACCTAAAGTGTTACAACAAACAACCCAGTTCCTTTCTTCTGATGAGAGATCCTGGCACATAACAGGCACTCAAATTATTTGTTGAATAAATGAAAAGATATATTTCAGAATAAAAAGATGTAATTAAAAATATCCTCTCTCTCAGTTACTAAGGAGCTTGAAAAGACCTATATAATATATACGACATGGGATTTAGATAATATTGTTACATTTTACTGAAAAAAATTCTTAGAATTCATTAATGTTAACCCAACAATCCTCCTAAAACCCTTCTGAGATGGAAAATGTTACCTTCTAATTCACGTAACAAGTGAATACCAAAGTCCAGTAGTAATACCTCATTTATTCAGAAACTTCTAGTGTCAAGATTTGAGGTTTTCAAGCTTAAGGGTATAACAATCACCAAAAACAGACTCAAAGGGGCAAAGGAAAGTGATGTTAAGTGGCCACCCAAATATACAGCAATGTAAAAATGAATAGCATGTCACCAAGGAATGAGAAGTGAAGTGATAATAAGCAGTATAACACTTAAAGTCTAACAGTGAGGATTTTCAGGGTCAGGTGGGTGGGGGAGAGCCCTAAAATCTCTGTTCTCCTAGAGGGCTTCAACTGCAATACACGATTTTAAAAAATGTTTATGTCAGCTTCAAGACATTAAACACTGAATTACGTTGAAGTACACTATATTTAAAAGGAAAACAACACATTAAAGATTTCCCAAAAAATGGTGAAAATGAAATTTGATATTTAAAAGGTGTAAGCTTCTATTATGTAGAAAACTTACTTTCATAAAACAGCTAATTCCACAACAGATGCAAATACCTTGACCTAGATGATGTTCCCTAGCTCAGCTATCCTCTTCATCAGGCATCCTGCCAAGTGTATTTAGGCAGCTTTCAAGTATCAAAACCTACCTTAAGATGATCAGGCTTTCCCATTGCATTTAAGTTTTCCAAAAAAAAAAAAAAAAAAAAAAGACTCAGCTTTGCCATATGAGAAAGGTTCAGAAAGCAACTATTGCTTAAAATCCATGGCAGCTAAAAGATGACATAACAACACAGTACTTCACAAAACTTATAAAGGGAGCCATAGTTAAACATGGATGTTTATAGGCTCTGATATTTTTACTAAAACTCTATCGCATTAGTTATATTTCTTGTGCAGGTCCCCAATCTAATACTACACAATGGTGACACAAACTCAAAATATTCACAATGGCAAGATTTTAAGATTTGGAAAAGGTGCTGGGGGAGAATGGAGTCCTCTAGGCATAATAAATCATAATTCTTTGAGGAACTTAAAATTGTTTTTAAGGAATTTGAAACAAGTAACACTTACTGATTTACAAACATGGGTGAGTTTCTCTTTCTCTTCATACCAAAGAGCAGAACAAATTACTTTAACAGAAGTTCTGAAGCATAAATTTTTATACACACTCCTGAGAAAATGTAAAATTACTCACTGATTATACCTTAAAGTTCTAAGACTCCAGACACAAAAAACCCATTCATCTGGAGATGGCAGACCAGTGGTTAAAAACAGTTCACAACCATTCCCTGTCCCATTACATGTAACATGCCAGGATAATTGAAAAATAATTGTTTGTTCTTTATTAAAACAAACAAACAAACACAGGGTTCCACAATGTTGCCCAGGATAGTCTTGAACTCCTGGGGTCAAGCAGTTCTTCCGTCTCAGACTCCCAAAGTGCTAGGATTACAAGTGTGAGCCACTGTACCTGGCCTGTTTGTTATTCTTACACCTCTGTCTTCTGTATATTGTTTCTAGTCACTTCATCTTTCTAAGAATTTCTCTAAACGGCTTCCTTAAAACATTCTCTTATATATACTATACTTAGAACAGGACGACTCTGTCATCTGGCCACTATAGGTATATAAATACTTAAATAATACCTTTAGAAATATTCTAAAATGATACATTATAAACGAGTTTTATCTCAAATTAGACAAGCAAAATAGCTTAAAGTCTGTAAATACCTATCTATATTTACAAATACCTAGAACATATCACCAAAAACAGAGTCCAACACCCAATAAGCAGATAATCTGGGTTTTAGTCAGAATTTCAAGAAGACAGCACACTTGAAATAGATACCCCATAGATCAGCAACGAATCCAAAGTAACAATCAATCACTATCACAAACGATTTTAGAAATAATTTTGTACACAAAACCTGGTATCATTCTATATTTGAAGAACTTGATTTGTTCATTAATGTAAAGAACCCCCAAAAATGATATAAATTACTGAGAAAAACATTAAAACCCCAAGAAAAGAAGTGGAGGGAGAGGGAAGAAAAGAAGGGAGAATTTCACAAAACATGAAATATAAAATGCCAACAAAAATTTTAGAAGTTTAGTGTGACCAGAAACTAAAGAAATTCAAATTTAAACTATAATGAGGCTCCCATCTTAAGCAAAGTCACTCAAGACCAGTGAGAATGCAGACAGATACACCTCAGGTTCACTGCAGGTAGAAATGTAACTGGTATAACATTTCTGAAAAGAGTAACATTATCAAGAAATCTTTCTAAAAGTTCACACCCTTTGATCAATAGTGCACAAAGATACATACTCAAACATTTTAAGTGCAGCATGATTTAAAACAGAAACAAAAGGACTACAACTTTCAAATAACATAATAATGTCCAATAAAGCAATAATTAAATATTAACATGATCTATCAAAAAATAGATTATGTAGCTAATAAAATGATTACAAAAAACATCAAGAATTTAAAGCACAAAAATTGCTTACATACACTTTAAGTGTTAAAAATCAGCTAATTAAATCTGTATTATACCTACATATCTATCCGCACATATTTGAAAAAAGATAGAAAGGGAATATGGCAGAAAATCCAAGTAGTTATCTCAAGGAAATGTAACTATGGGTTATTTTAGTCTCTATGTTTTTCAAAATTTGCTATCGCAGGCATACTTATATAGCCCCCAAATAGTGGTGTGCTGGCAAATATTTAACCACCAGCTAAGGAATCAGGGGGTAGAGAAGCATTTGCTGATTTCTGGGGTGTAAATATTCCCACCATAGCTAATTATAAGCTACCAATCGTTTTGGCAACTAGTTTGCAAATGAAATCTTGCAAGCCAGCTCGAGCTGGCTCCAACACTCCAGTAAGTCCAAAAGTATAAAAAACATAAATAATAATGATGATTATAATTTCAAAACACAAATATTTAAAAAGCCATCAAAAAAATCTATTACAGTATGATCTTTTTTAAAAGGACTTTCTCACCACATGAGGGAAGAAAAAAATAAGACTTAACTATAAAAATGCAAATATACTGCAGAGAGTTCAGAGAATTTCTAGGAATACCAAAAATGCTGCATACATTCAGCTATCACTATACTAAAGAGAAAAAAGCAGGCCAGGAGTGGTGGCTCATGCCTGTAATCCCAGTACCTTGGGAGGTTGAGGTGGGAGGACTGCTTGAGACCAGGAGTTGGAGACTACCCTGGCCAACATAGGAAGACCCCATTTCTGTAAGCAATTCAAAAATTAGCCAGGCATGGTGGCACATGCCTGTGGTCCCAGCTACTCAGGAAGCTGAGGCAGGAGGATCCCTTGGGACTGGGAGACTAAGGCTGCAGTGAGCCATGATCATGCCACTGCACTCCAGCCTGGGTTACTTGTTGATTTACTAACCCATTCATTAACCCATAAAATATTTATTGAAGATCTATTATGTCTCCTATTCCAGGCTCTTAGGATACAGCTGTGAACAAAATGAAGTCCCTGCCCTCATGAAGTTTACATCCTATTAACAGGGATCCTATACCTTTTGCTGATGAATAACTGGTATTACATTTTCCTGAAACCTTCATATAAAGATAAGGAAAACTAACACAAATGAGAAGAAAGGGCAATGCATGCCATCTGTTAGAGATATGGAAAAAGAAAAGTTCATTTTTAGACAAGTCAGGAACATGGTGAAAGAGAAGCAGAAAAACTGAAAGCAAGGCCCACCACCTCCATGCAGGCATGCACCCCTTCCTACTAAACCACACAAGACTTTTACATCTGCCTTAGGGTCCAGCCAGGTTCTTGCCTATAGAATTAACCAACAGTTGGAATTAAGAGCTTGTGATTACCACCTTAATATATTGTCTTACTTTTGCGGGGGAACGTTGTTTCCGCTTCTTCTTTTTCTGTAAGTCTACTGGCTCTCTGATTTGTTTTTTGTCTCTCATCAGTTGCTCAGATACATCAGTAAAAGTAATTTCCTGCTTTACACTTATCTGTTTAAAAAAAGAAAAGCCAATTTTAGACACAAATAAAAAGTTCATTGTGACAAAAGGCCATTTTATGTTTAATCCTTTGCTAAACCCACATATAGGTAGGTGCTCCCAGAATGATGATCTATTTGTGTGTGTGCTAACTATATACTGTGCTATAGAATTCATCAATAGGCAGTGAGTAATAAGAATTGAGAGTACATAAATTGAGGGATACAACAATTTTTTTTAAAAATCTACCTGAGAAAAAAGATTAAAGACGTCCTGGGAAAACATGATCATAAGACCAAGCAGAAGTCAGGAAATCGTAACATCAATTTCATTCCCACATTTAAGGAAACTGATACTTAAAAGCACACAAAAAAGGTTAAGTTCCAAAAATCACAATACTGAATAGGCTCTGTATTTATAAAATATCAAGTAAACCCTACAAAATTCTAAAAGATAATTTATCAAAAGAAGGACAAATTAACAATGAAAATCTACTCATCTTCATGCTCAACATTTTTGTCATATGACTCAAGATCTTAGCCAGTACTTTCCTGGGCTCTACAACAAACCATCACCAAATATGTGTTTACAGAAGCAAGTATAATTTTAGGCCGCTACACTGTACAAGACATGATACTAACTACATAATAGAGAAATACTAGAAGAAACATTAAGATTTCAACAATGTTCTTCAATTTTCAGATCTCAATTCTCAGAGTTACTTGTCCTTAAAGAAAAGAAAAACCAAGGTTCTAAGATCACTAACGGTACTGTCGTCACTCTCATCAGATTTGATGGTGTTCAGTCATCCCCTCCTCACTGCTACATTTTCAATCTATCCTTGAAGTTAAACAAGAACCTTAAAACTAAGAAACTTTCAACTCAGGCTATAAAATACACTAAAGATCCTTGAGAATAATTCAGTAAGAACAATATGCTAATGGCTACATTTTCAATAACCATACTAAAAAGCATGATGCAAAAGATGATCAACATCTTACAGATTCACAGTGTAAAGGTGGAAAACAGCTGTGTAGAAGAGGTTCACAAGAAAAATGCAACCCAAGCCAGGAATCTCAGACTGACCAAATAAAAAGTGGAAGTTCTCATGAATTCCTGAAATGCAGGCCATGGGAGAATCACAAATCAAGAACCTTGGCACAAAAACATGATATAAATGATGATTTATTTAGCTAGTAATTCTACCAAGTTACAGAAGGGTGCAGTGACCACTCTTCTGGCTTTGTTGGTATCAATTATTTTGAATACGAAATAGGATGGTAAAATCACCACCTATAAGACTTGGGAATACAGACCTCTTATCACCTCTGAAGTGATATTTACTGAAAAACAATTACTGGGAATGAGTATGAGACAAGAAAAGATAACAGACTACGTAAGCAGCTGTGGAATTTTTCTGCCCTATTTTGAAAGAGTACCAAAAAGTAGTGCAAACATTTCTGTCAGCGTGTAAATTCCAAATAAACCATGGAAATGTAGCATGTGGCAATAAAAAAGAGGAACTGTTTTTAGCAAGTGTCAAGAGTGTAAGATACATTCATAAATAAGTTCTGCTGTTAACTGCCATTCACAAACCAAAGAAGAGTCTTTATATGCAAACAGTAAAACAGATTAATACATATATCTGAACCTGTTATTTCCACATATATGGAAAGTGATTATATGAATACTATGATTTTCACCTAGTCCCATTAGTACCCTCATGCCTATTTGCAGGCCTGAATTTCAATGCTGTTCTTATTACCAGTCCAGAAATGCCACCACCACCACCATCCACCACCACCCTACCTGCCCTTCTTCAGATATGCCTAAATGCAGACATTTCTCCTAAAACTCTAAGGCCCCTGCTCATCCACTGAGCCAATCTCCCTCTGGGCTTCCCACTTTGAAACTACAGAAGCTACCAGACATGATTTCCTTTTCACATCTCCCTTCTATACTCATCTAACTTCTTCCCCAAGTTAAGACAGAAGTAGAGATCTATAGTGTCATGCTTCCTCTCCTCTTGCCACTCCCTATGCTGGTTCTTTCTTGCAAGTTCTAAAACATCTCTTAATTACCCTATTTCTCATTTTCAGTCTTTCCCTCTTTATTCTCCTGATTTTAAATATAAAGAGTCCTCCCTATACTGAAAATATCCTTCCTTTGATTCTAATCATTAACTCAACTCCAGAATGACTTGCTTTATCAAGACTTATTTCTCACCCCAAAATAAAGTCTTACTTTTATATTTAACTATTTAGTGTACATGTATACTGTCTTGATATTTTAAAGTAAGATACTCTTTATTGGTATTTCTTATAACAGCTGTCATTCATTTTCTCATTCAATGGCTATTAAGTGCCTGCTATGTCAGGCTAAAATACTATAACAAAAACATTTACTGAGATTGTAATACGTGCAAAGTGCCATTCTACATACATTCTAGATACTACATTCTAAATATGAGATTTCCTTTTCAAAGGTCTTAAAATGTAGATGCAGAGTTCTGATGCATTACCAAAAAAAAAACAAAAAACAAAAAACAACAACAACAACAAAAAACACCTAATACAGACAGCACATGTCATACTCAAACTGAACGGAACAGAGAATAAGCATAGAAATTCAAAGGGAGAAATAAAGACAATGTGAAACAACTGCATCAGACTTTAGGGACAAAACAACAGATGATGACAGCTGCAAGTTTATCACATATATCTCCCGTTTTAATTTTTTCTTGCAAATTTGCTACTCTTCTCAACTTCATCTAGTCTCAATAAGTGATATAACAAATATAAATTAACTAAAATAATGTTGCCAGACATAATATGATGAATAAGTATTTCACTACAGTTGCAAATTTTGGTCTACCCTCTCTCCCCACCTTCCAAACAAGATGACTGACTCCTTGGAATCATTTTAAACTCTTCCTTCTCTTTATTCCCAACATCCTGCACCCACACCCAGTGACATCCACTTCCCTCCAATTAACCATACAACCTCACTGACTTAGAGCATTATCATCTCCCAATGTATTCTTCTACAAATAAATTAATATAAAACTATTTCCTTATCATTTCCTCAGTGAGGAATTGGCAACAGACTGTTGCCTATAGTATCCATTATCAGCTCCCCAGCTCAACTTTCAAAATTCTATATGATCTACTTTACAGAAAAGACCTAAGGTACTTGGCAGAAGGATATGACCTTACCATCACTCCTCTCCATTTCTAGAGTCACATGTTCTTATCAATTTTCAATTTCAAATTTTGATGTTCTCACTCATCTCCCAACCCACTGGAGTAAAACGAAGGTGGTCTTTCTGTTTTCTCCTATACTCTACTACTGATTCCATTCCCACCCATTTCCACAGCTCTGCTGTTTCACTATCTATTTTATAGTCTCCCTGACACTACTGGCTACTTCTTCTCTTCTTAAAAGCACACTGAAATTTCCCCTATAAGTTCTTGTGGACCAAAATTTTTCCAGCTACTATCTTCCTTCTTTTGGCCAAATATTTTGAAATAATAATCTGTAGTCAGCATAGAGATAAAATAATTGTGCCCAAATTTAGAGAAATGGTTCTTCTGAAAGTAAAAGTAGTACACACCGCCGTATAAAAAAAGATGTGTTTAACTATCACTAGAAGGAACCTGTTCAAAATACTGCCTAGGCAACACCCAAGTTGAATCAAGGTGACTGAAAGTATAACAGGTTTAAATATAAAAGGAAAGGTATGACACAATTAACGGTACTGTAAATGTACTGTCTAAAGAATGTCAGCAATATGGGGGTATTCATGGAGTCCAGAAAAAGAGAAATTTAAGATTAAGTTTTAATTTGCATGTATATTTCCAGCATAGAACTGCAAGAACAGTTTGATGTAACCAGACAACAGGAAGACTTCAAATTCTAAGCTCACAAAGCCACAGAACAGGACAGGGAGGTGAAGCAATACACTGATGGACAGGCCTGTGTGAATCATGAACTATACCTGTCCCGTTTGCCTGATCCATGACTGCATGCAAAATTTGGAAAAGAGCTACATTTGTCAGGCGAAAGTCCATAGCTATCCTTTGATTTTGAAAAGGTTCAGAGAGCCACAGTTGGAAACAAACATTCTGGTCTATATACCTATTACATTTCTCACTATAAATGTAAATTCTGGTTACTAGATCACCATCTTACAGTTTATATAATTAAAGATGAACTAGATGAACTGATCAAATCAAGTTACCTTACCTGAATCAGTGCTGACCATCCCTATCCTACTTGGAAATTCTAGTCTTCCAAGTTCCATAAAATCACCTAATTTAAGTTCTCTCCTTTTCTTCATAGCAGTTCTTCTGGATCCATCCTTCCAGTGATATGTGCCTGTATTTTGTAACAGTTTCAGTAAATTTACATCAGTGGTTCTTAACTCTTTATGTTTAAAGTCGGGAGAATAAAAAAGGAAAGACTGAAAATGAGAAAAAGGTCAGGGTAATCAAGAGATGTTTTAGAACTTGCAAAAAACAGTCAGCATAGTGTGGGGACTCCTGAAGGTCCCTTATACCCTTTTAGGTCATTCATGACATCAAAACTACTTTCACAATAGTATCAGATTTTTAAAACTCTCTTTCTCTCAAAAGTATACAGTGGCATTTTACAGAGGCTAATTAAAATGTGATATCACCACAGACTGAATACATGTCACCAAAGATATGCGTTATATCCAGTTATATTAAGCCAGATAATAAAGAGATATCAAAAAATGTAAAACAATTTCCCTCTTCTCACTAAATTTTTTGTTTTGGAAAACAGTTACTTTTTATTTACAAATGTTACATGCTAACATGTAGTGAGTTTTATTGTGACAAATTAATACATAAAACTCTAAATTTCTCAACTTTAATTTTGAATATGGTAAATACTGATACATATAACCAACATAAGCAAAAGCTCTCAGGAGTCCTCAGCATTTTTTAAGAGTATAAA
This sequence comes from Macaca mulatta, assembly GCF_049350105.2. Classification (NCBI taxonomy): domain Eukaryota; kingdom Metazoa; phylum Chordata; class Mammalia; order Primates; family Cercopithecidae; genus Macaca; species Macaca mulatta. Next base: position 158,487,532 of record NC_133407.1, on the reverse strand, counting down.
GGGACCCTAAAACCAGAATATTTGAGAGCTGCTAATCTAGATATATCTTAACTATACAATCCCTTTCTCTCCTGCACTCAACCTCTTTTAATACAGATGCCTGGGCCCCACCAATATAAAGAAATTACTATAGATGTCGTGTGCATGTGTGGCTTAGCAGACATACATGTATTTCCTAGCTTGTTTGCTGAGGTCACTAAAAAGCAACGACACCCAACACACCTAGCACCCAGAACTTGGTTTCTAAATGCCATTATCCAAATAAAAAAGAACCAGAGTCCTCTGAGAAGTGGCTGAGCCCAAAGCTGAGTCAGGGAAAAATATAAGATTACCTTAGAAGATCATAATGTCAGAAGCTAAAGTGTTCAAAAACGGATCAGAGGATGTCAAAAGGACATAAGACCCAGACTAAAAGAGCTCCTAATGGCCAAAGATGGAGTGATCCGAGCAAGAAGGTAAGGAACAACAGTACTGGATTATAAACCACAGAATAAAATGAATATCCACAGATACAAAATGAAATAGTAAAAACAACAAATAAATGGAGGAAATGGGACAGCTACAAGGAACATCAATATAGAAGGAATGAAGAAAAGACAAAAATCACAATTAGGTAAACATCATGGTAATAACCATCACAGGCAAGGTCCCCACCAATAGATGCTAAAGTTAGCAGGCAAAATTTTGAGAAACAGGATATTTAAACGGTCTCAAAGTATCTCCTCCAAGGTATCTGTCAATTAGAAAGAAAAAAATAGTAACTTTACAGTGGGGAAACCCAGCAGATAATCACAGTAAAGAAGGATCAAGGTTACTATCACCAGTTTTAAGACCTATCCACATTATGTGCCCCTGATACGATGCACCGAGGGGGACACAACATCACTTCCGTGGGGATGTCAAAAGTGCAGAGCATCAATCTAACCATGAGAAAACACCAGAGAAGCTCAAATTAAGAAACAGCCTACAAGACAACTGACCAATATTCATCAAAGTATAAAGGTCACAAAAGACGAAGAAAAGTCTGTGTTCAACTGAAACACATTGGAGGTGGCTAAAAAAACAGGATAACTCAATGAAAGGTGGGTCCTGAATTGAATCCTCAAACAGAAAAAGGGCATTTAGAGGGAAACATAAAATTCAAACAAGGTCTGCAGTTTAATAGTATTTCACCAATGGTAAATTCCTGGTCTTGAAAACTGTACCATACGGTTGCATAAGTTTTAACATTAGGGGAAGCTGGGTGAAAGGTTTATGCAAACTCTATTTCTGCAACTTTAAGTATAAAATTATTTCAAAATGAAAAGTTAAACTAGACTCTGATTTTTCTAACTACAAAAATACTCAACATTTACATGGCATTTTTATGAGTTTGTGATTCTGCCTCCTCAGCATAAACTAAGATTTATCAGACATTTACTATGTGCCATGCACTGTCCTAAGTGCTGAAGACATAAATACAATACACGGGGAAGACATGGTCTCCAGCCTGTATAGTCTATTGCACTGAAACCTACAGTAACACTATATTAAGAATTTTCATTAAAAAAATAGAAAACTAAGGCCCAGAAAGGTTGAGTTACTTGCCTTAAAGCACATTAATTAAGACAGAAAGATAAAATTTAAACCAAAGTCTTCTGAATCCAGTGACTAAGATCCTAACGATTGTGATGTGTGAATTCTTTCTTATCCTCATGTTACCAATAAACAAACTAAAATTTCAGGGAGGTAAGTGTCTTACCCAAGTTATTAAGTTGTAAAACTAGGACTTAAGATCAAATACCTTTCAGTCCAGGACTGCTTTTCAATAAATCTAAGTTATTCAAACTTATTTAAAAATGCTTTTTATATAAACATACTGTATTTTTCCATATATGAACTATAGTTTGGTTGCTTCCAAAATAAGAAAAAAACTTCTAGTGGTTTTAGAACACGTAGTGATTATTACTAAAGGAAAACAAAATGTTAAAAAAAAAATAGGCCAGGCACGGAGGCTCATGCCTGTAATCCCAGCACTTTGGCAGGCCGAGGTGGGTAGATCACCAGGTGAGGAATTCAAGACCAGCTGGCCAAGATGGTGAAACCCCACCTCTACTAAAACTACAAAAATTAGCTGAGCACAGTGGCAGACACCTATAATCCTAGCTGCTTGGGAGGCTGAGGTAGGAGAATCGCTTGAACCTGGGCAGCAGAGGTTGCAGTGAGCTGGGATTGTGCCACGGCACTCCAGCCTGGGCGACAGAGTGAGACTCTGTCTCAAAAAAAAAAAAAAAAAGACAAAATGCCAAGAATATTTAGATGAAACAGAAGACTTGGGTTTTAAAACTATCTCTTCCAATTACTAGCTAGGTGAACCTGGCTTCCAGAGGTAGTATGGCAAAACAAGAAAAGCACAGGCTTGGGAATTCAAAGAAATCCAGTTTCAAATAGTAATACTAACTGTATGTGACACTGAACAACTAAAACTGAATCATGCCGAACTTTGCTCACCTGTAACCTAGAGGGGAAAATCTCATAGGATTTTTACAGAGTTAAATAAGGTAACTCTGTAAAGTACTAACTACAGTACAGAGCACTATGAAATAGTTCTTGATGCCTCTTAGTATCATAATAAACTCATCTGTTCATTGGTAGTAGTAATAAAATCCATCTTACATCAGAAAATCAAATGAGATTACATGAAAAGCAACTTGAAAACCTTAAAGCACTAAATGAATATATATAGTTATTAATTATCATACAATTAATAGGTGTGTAACTGCTTGGATACACAAAGGATTAGCAATTTCTATAAAATATCTCTACGTAGACATCTTGGTATCTAAACTCAATATGCCTAAAAAATAATCTTTCCTTTCACGTTAGATCCTCCTTCTAAATTCCCTGCCTTTCAATATATTATCCCAGTATCCTATCTAAAGATTCTTTTTTTTTTTTTTTTTTTTTTTTAAGACAGGTCTCATTCTATCACCCAGACTGGAGTGCAGTGGTGCAATCTCACCTCACTGCAACCTCCACCTCCCAGGTTCAAGCAATTCTCATGCCTCAGCCTTTCGAGTAGCTGAGACTACAGACATATACCACCACGCCCAACTAATTTTGTATTTTCAGTAGAGACAGGGTTTGCCATGTTGGCCAAGCTGGTCTCAAACTCCTGGCCTCAAGAGATCTGCCCACCTTGGCCTCCCAAAGTGTTGCGATTACAGGCGTGAGCCACCATGCCCAGCCAATGCTATTTTTTAGTTTTCTTTTCTACCTTCCACCCAGGACAAAGTCCAGTTGTTGCTGTTCTTCCTAAATACAATATACAAATCTAGAAATTATACTTCATATTTCCTTCTTTAGATTATTTATAATGATACTAAGTTGGGACTCTCATATACTACTAGAGGGAAACTAAATTGGTCATCTTTTGTAGACTACAATCTGGCCAATATACAATAAAAGTCTTAAGAGACTTATACTGAAGAAATGCTTTCACATGACAAAAAAGCACGTATATAACACCACAATATTATTTACAACAGTAAGAAAAGGGTGCAAATGTCTAATACCCAATAATAAAGATATAGTGAGATAAGTTATAATGCAGCTATATGGCATTATACAAATATTAGAAATCTGACTTTTAATGACCAAGATGAAATGCTCATGGTGTAAGTTAAAGTAATAAATATAAATAGGCATGTAGATAAATACCTTTTCACAATTTTATACAAACACAAATATAAATAGAGCAAATTTTATGCAAACACACAACTACCTACATAGAAAAACAAAAAAGAAACATTAAAATGCTAGCAATGGAATGTTAAGAGCAGTTATCCTAGAGTAGTAAGATTGTAACAATTTTTATTCTCTTTATAGTTTTAAAATTTTTACATTTTTCAACCTTAAAAAGAAATTAAATCCAGTCCTAGTACAAATCCTTACCATTAATTTAAAAACATATTATTATCTTAATATACTAAGTTGTTCTAAAAACGGAAACATTAACCCAGCAAAGTGAGAGAAAATCTCTATGAGTAAGTTTGAGAAAGAAACCAGAGCTATCAAATAAATCTTAATCTCCACACTTCACATCACCAGCAAAAATCAATTCCCAGTGGATTACTGATCTAAATGGGAACAGAAAACCATAAAGCCTCCAGAAGTTAAAAAAGGAAAATACCTTCACAATGTTGGGACAGGCAAAAATTTCTTAAGAGGGACACAAAAAATATCAAAAGGAAAAGACTTATACAATAAATTGAACCTTATTAACTCCTGTTTATCAAAAAAGCAAAAAGACCAGCCAGAGTCAGAAATGATAATTGCAATACATACATCCAACCAGTGGATAAAAAACTACTACAAATCTGTAAGAGAAAGAAACAACCTAATAGAAAATTAGGCAAAAGATGAACATCTACCTTACTAAAAAATAATATTCAAATTGTCAATAAACATGAAAAGACATTCAATTTCATTAGTTATCAGTGAAATGAAACATTAAGCCATATTGCAATTCCACTATCATACCACCAAAACGGCTAAACTTAAAAGGACTGACAAGATCAAATAGCAAGGATATAGAGCAATCATTATAAATTGCCAAACCAATTTAAACAACTTGTCAGTATGTACTAAAGCTGAACATATGCATATCCAGTAAATTCAATTCTAAGTATATAACCAACAGAAATGAATACATACACATACAAGTGACATCCAAGACTATTCACAGCAGCACTTAATACCAAACATTTAGAAACAATCTAAACGCCTATTAGACTAGAATAAATGAAATTCATTCAACTGATGATTATACAGAAATTACATGCAATAACATGGGTATATCTCATAAACAATGAAAATAAAGAAACCAGATACTCAGTATATAGTGTCTATGATTCTGCTTATTTCAAATTCAAAGTCAGGTAAAACTAATAGACTATGACAAAAGTGTTGGGGTAGTAGTAGTCTTTAGGAACTAGAGGAGTGCTGTGACCAAAAGGGATTCTATATCTTGATCTTGATAGTGGTTACATGAGATGTTCACTTCAGAGAAATTTAACCAAGATGTACTCTTATGATTTGTGCACTTTTCTGTATAAATGTTACATTTCAATAAAAAGACATATACCTAGAGCAATGTTATAAATGTGCGCGCACGCGCGCACACACACACACACGCTCCTTTCCAATTATTTCACTCAAACAAACCCAGTAATAACAAATGTCAATCAACAGAGGAGTGTGATTAAATAAATTATGGCATATCCTTTAATCACTCATTAAAATAGGGCAGTTTTATATGCAATAACATGGAAATCTCCACAAGATGTGTCATTAAATGAATAACGTAAATTTCAAATGCACACAAACAGCATTATCCAATTTATGTAAAACAAAATATTGTATATTTATATTAAATATGCTTTTTTTTTTTTTTGGAGACAGAGTCTCGCTCTGTTGCCCAGGCTGGAGTGCAGTGGCGCAATCTCAGCTCACTGCAAGTTCCGCCTCCCGGGTTCATGCCATTCTCCTGCCTCAGCCTCCCAAGTAGCTGGGACCACAGGTGCGTGCCACCACGCCCGGCCAATTTTTTTTTTTTTTTTTTTTAGTAGAGACAAGGTTTCACCGTGTTAGCCAGGATGGTCTCAATCTCCTGACTTCATGATCCACCCGCCTCAGCCTCCCAAAGTGCTGGAATTACAGGTGTGAGCCACTGCGCCCAGTCAAATATATGTATTATATATCCAAAATGTATTATATAGACAAAAATGTATGCACACAATATGTTTCTTTATAAATGTAAAACTTCCAGAAAGGTATCAATATTAGTAGCTATTTCTTTGGAATTAGAGTAGTAGACAGACATCGGAAACAAGGAAATTTTTACTTTTCACTTTATTATTTCTTCTACCTTGTTTTAATTTTTACAATGACAATGTAGTCCTTTTATAATAAAATACAAATATAAAAACACCAAAGTAGACCTCTCTGAAACTAATGTAGCTAGGCTGACTCTACATACCCTGTCCTAAATGATTTCCAATTTGTGTACTGTACTACTAGTCTAAGAGCGTAACTCTCCTTCAGTACCACTGTCTCACAATTCCAGATGAAGCAATTAGACATCAAAGGTCAGAGAGAACTATATTAAGAGTGTTAGGAGACTGGTTATGTTATTAAAGTCAGCTAGAAACCAGCTGTGGTGGCTTACACCTATAATCCCAACACTTTGAGAGGCTGAGGCAAAAGGCTGGCTTGAAGCCAGGAGTTCAAGGCCAGTCTGGGCAACCTAGCAAGTTTCCATCTCTATAAAAAATTTAAAAATAAAAATAATAAAGTCATCTATAAAGAAATCTTCTACCAACAATTTATGTTCACTTAAGGGGGAAAAAAAGATATAAACTGGGTCAAACAACCTTAAGAGCAAGTGAGGATACTGAAAAATAGACCATGTTGGATCAACTCCCTAAAACCATCTACTGGAAGAGACAATCTGATTCATCTACTTGCCTGTTGAGTTGAAATCATTAATAATAAGCAATAAACATGACTCTCACCAGGAAAGGAACAGTACTCAGTACATGCTTTCTGCCCAAATAATGATTGCTGGTAGATAATACACTTTTTTAAAGAGCCATGTGGTATGAGAGTAAAATCTTGTGAAAAAACTACAGTTGAAGTTAGTTACCATCTATTCTCCTTAAAACAAAACTACTACCGAATCCCTCAAATAAACTTTAAAAGAAATGCAATGGTAGTTAAGAATTGCATATAACTTATAAAAGACTTCGAAAAAGTACATAATGTAATAAATAACAAGTTGGAAGTTAGCCAGAGAGGGGAAGAAACATATTCTATAAATGGCTATTTAAGCCAACAAATACAAAGGCAAACTGATTTGTCACCCCCCAGAATGATTCTGAAAGATCATTCGTCACCAATAAACGCAATGCAATTCCTCAATTAAAGCAAAGCACAAAATATTTGTCAAAAATAATAAATACCACAAAGCCACTGAAATGGGTAAAATAATTCCTTTTTTCTAATAGGAAGAAAAAAGTCACCAATCCCTAGCATCTGTATATTAAGTTTTTATTGACTGGAGCATGAAATATTTGGGAGAATTATCTATACCCTCCTCCCTAAACTAGTAATAGGATTTAAGGAAATCTAAAACTAAAAACCAAAACAGAGGTCTTACACCAACGGCCAAATATATTTTGAGTTTCCTAGGCCATTAAATGAATTAATCATAAACACAAAAATGCATAACAATATGCCTGCAATTTTATACATGCTGCTTTATAGCACAAAAATTCATGACTAACAATGCTACAAGAATGCTGAAGCATTTTTTAAGGAATTATATACATGCCTGAAATATTTCATATTTTATTATATCATTATGTGACTAGAGCATGATTTTTTAGATAGTTCCTACTTTATAAAATCCTTTCACTCAAGTGATACAAAGCAATAGTTTCTAGAAGATGAATGTCTCATACATCACTGTGAATTACAATTTGCCCTATTTTGCTAATACAGAACATAGTCCTTCCTGTTAACATGCTTGCCACCAAACTGAAAAAATAAAGACCATAAAAATTTATGATTTGCTAAATCCTCCTGAATGGGTCTGATAAGTGTAAAATGGATAGGCCAAATAATTTTTTTAATTGCTGAAATAAAATTTTGTTTCTGAGTTGAGAGGCTTTCTAATATAGTGCTATCTAATAAAATATTCTGAAATAATGAAAATATTCTTTATCTACACTATCCAATACAGAAGCCATTAGCTACATGTGACTACTGACAACCTGAAATGTGACTAGTGTGACCAAGGAACTGAAAAATTAATTTTATTAAAATCTAATTTAAATATTTAAAGTATTAAAAACAAAATTCTAATGAGAAAGATGTAGATGTTCAAAAGTTGGCCTAGGCAAGGCATAGTAGCTCATGCCTGTAATCCCAGCAGGACTGCTTTGAGGCCCGGAGTTTGAGACCAGCCTGGGCAACACAGCAAGACCCCATCAATATTAGTAAAGTTTATTAAAATAAGAAACAGCTGGCCTATACTTTGCTGTTGAAAACATAGTGCCATTGAGCTAAATCTGAGTGACTGACTTAGAGAGCCAAAATAAATCCTGAAAATTGGTAGTTATCACAAATGATGACTTATATTTCAAATGTCACCAGACACTAGCGAGTTTACATAAGCTACAGAACTTAAACAATTTTAAAAAACTAAAAACTCAATTTTTTGCTTTGAACTGACCAAAAAAAGTTAAATATAAAGTTATCTGTATCTTCCATATGAATGAGCAAATCAAAGAAGAAAATCATTAACATGTTCAGTATCAATTTTTAAAAGGCTTTAGCACAATCTACAAAAACACTTGAGTAAAGGACTGTGAAGTTTCTACAGTTTTGGGGACCTGGATCATATTATTCTAGATCAATTTCTCTCTTCAATTCAAAAATTTACATTCGGCCAGGTGCAGTGGCTCACACCTATAATCCCAGCACTTTGGGAGGCCGAGGTGGGTGGATCACCTGAGGTCAGGAGTTCAAGACCAGCCTAGCCAACATGGGGAAACCCTGTCTCTACTAAAAATATAAAAATTAGCCAGGCATGGTGGCGGGCATCTGTAATCCTAGCTACTTGGGAGGCTGAGGCAGGGAGAAATGCTTGAACCCAGGAGGTGGAGGTTGCACTGAACCGAGACCGTACCACTGCACTCCAGCCTGGGTGACAGAGCGAGACTCTGTCTCAAAAAAAAAAAAAAAAAAAAAAGAAAGAAAGAAAAAGTACATTCATGGCCAGTTGTGGTGGCTCACACCAGTAATCCCAGCACTTTGGGAGGCCAAGGTGGGAGGATGGCTTGAGCCCAGGAGTTCAAGAGCAGCCTGGACAACATACTGAGATCCCATCTCTGAAAAAAATTTTAAACATTAGCCAAGCAAGGTAGCACACAACTGTGGTGCCAGCTACTTTGGAGGCAACGGTGAGAGGATCACTTGAGCCAAAGAGATCAAGTCTGCCATGAGCCATGATCACGCCATTGCACTCCCGCCTGGGTGACAGAACAAGACCCTGTCTCAAAAAAAAAAGAAAAAAGGAGAAAGAAAGTACATTAATGAAACCCAGACCTGCCCTTTACCTTTACCCCCCAACCTCATCAACATAAGTAAGAAGTAAGGGATAGAATTTCTCATGTCTCTTATGTTCTACTATAAACCAATGTTATGCAAACACTTTGCAAATTCTGCCCATCTGGTATATGGCATAATACAGCTTTTCATTGATTCATTTTCAGAATGGACTCAAATTTATCATTATCTATTGGGAATATAAGGAATGAATTATGGGTTACCATAAAAATGGAATTATCAAGCAGACACTGGAATTATCAAGCAGACACTGAAGTTGTTTTAGAAGAATACAGAGTTGAAAAAAGTTCAAAATATACTGTTAAGTGAAAAGACTACATAAAAAGCAATACCATCTCATGTATGGCATGCTTATCAAAAAAGCATAAAGCACATACGCCAAAATTTATGAGTGACTATATCTGGGTGATAGCGGTATTGTAGGATATTTATTCTAGAGATATGAACACCTATATTCACAGAAAAACCTGCACGCAAATGTTAACACCAGCTTTATTTTTAATAACCAAAACCTGGAAACAACTAAACTCGATAAGTGAATGGTAAACTGTGGTACATCAATGCTATGCAACACTACTATAAAACAAACAGTAACAAATTACTGATATATGCAACAACCTGGATGACTCTCAAGAGCATTATGTTGAGTGAAAAAACAGTCAAGTCCAAAAGGTCACATCCTGTAGGATTCCATTGATACAACATTCTCAAAACTGACAAAGTTCTAGAGATAAACAACAGATTGGGGGTATTCAGGGGTTAGGAATGGTGGAAGGAAGACAAGAGGTGTGCCTATAGCAGATAGCACCAGAGATACCTTTGTTATCCTGGCTTAGTTCTGTATCTTGATTGCTTTGGTGGTTACACAAATCTACACGTGCTATAAAACAGAAGTCCCCAACTCCCAGGCCATAGACCTGTTAGGAACCTGGCTGCATAGCAGGAGGTGAGCAACCAATGAGCAAGCAAAGCTTCATTTGTATTTATACACTCTCCCCACTGCTCGCATTAATGCCTGAGCTCCGCCTCCTGTTGGGTCACTGTCAGCATTAAAATCTCATAGGAGCTCAAACCCTATTGTGAACTGCACATGCAAGGGATCTAGGTTGCCTGCTCCTTAATGAGAACCTAATGCCTGATGATAATCTGTCACTGTCTCCCATCACCCCCATATGGGACGGTCTAGTTGCAGGAAAACAAGCTCAGGGCTCCTACTGATTCTACATTATGGCGAGTTGTATAATTACTTCATTATATATTATAACAACAGAAATAAAGTGCACAATACATGTAATGCTCTTGAATCATCCTGAAACCATCTCCACCCCCACCCCATTCGTGGAAAAACTGTCTTCCAGGAAACTGGTCCCTGGTGCCAAAAACGGTTAGGGGTTCTTGCATAAAGTACCCAACATGGGATACACTGTAGCAATGTGAATTTCTTGATTTTTGACATTGCAGTACGTTTATATAAAATGTAACAACTGGGAGAAATTGGATGAAGGATGCAGGGGGTCTTCTCTGTACCATTTTTGCCACCTTCCATAAATCTATATAATTTTAAAATAAAAAAGGATAGATTTTGTCCTTTTCCCCTTCCTGCTCTTGCCTATCCTCTTATCCTCCAGGAACCAGTCAGTTCTAAAGCCATAAGCTGGGGCCAAGCAAGATGTCAGATACCAGACAGAAGGAAGAGGGCTTCTACATGGGAGGAGGCCCAATATAAGATGTCAAAGCCCAAGAAGGGTGAGGTGGTTCTCCATATAGAAGGGCAGCTCAGCATGAGGTGTTGGAGCCCAAGCAGCATAAGGAAGGGTCTAGATTGTGGGAAAAGAGCAGCCTGGAGCATGATGTCAAAAGCTAAGGAGGATGAAGAAGGTATCAAAGAGTGGGTGTGGACCAGTGCAGTGTATCTAAGTAAGAGTGCCCTAAGGAAGGGGTCCACTTGGAGCTAAGGTCTAGTTCAAGTTGTCAAAGCACATGCAGGAGGAGAAAGGTATCCACACAGGGCAGGGGTAGCAAGTACTCCTGTGAGGTTTAGAAGCCTAGGAGCATCTGCATCGGGCATTAGGGTAATAAGTAAATATGCTGAGATAACAAGCCAGGTTTCTCACAGTCTAATGTACTCTGTTGGACTGTAATGGGAGGTATCATTAGGAACTTATGGTTTTCAATATTGATAGGTGGGGAAATTATTATAGAAAGGAATATGTGTACTATATACGAATGTATATAATTACATACATACATACATTCTCTAGCTCTGTCCATTGAGAGGCCTGGGAGCAGGTATACCCCAACTGCAAGGAGCAGCATGTTCAGCACCCAGACCCTGGTTTCTAAATACCATTCTCCACTAAAATGAACTAGGGGGTCCATGGAGAAATGGCTGACTCCAGAACTGAAGCAGAAAACGGACAAGATAAGCCTAGAACATAATGTGCCAAAAAGCAAAGAAGTACTCAACGACTGACAAGGTATGTCCAAGAACATAAAACCCAGCTTGAAAAGGCTTCTTTTAGCCAAATCTTAAACAGAGTATGAAAATAATCACAGTAATATATTTTAACCCAGCAAATTTTTAAAAACCCTAATTCCATACTGATGCACATAAAGTGTGATAAGGAATAACTTTATAGTAGCAAAGCCTGGAAGGTGTCAATTGATCAAAGTGAACCATCATCTGAATGACAGCAAATAAAACTCAGGTGCTGCCTGTCAGAATGCAATGGGAAGAAAACACAGCACTATTTCTACAATATTCCTGCCAAAGATGCTTAACTTAAATATCGTAAGGAGGAAAAAAAATCAGGTAAGGCCTGAGGGACATTCTCCTAAACAAATGTAAAATATAAATTCCAAAAGTGATGAATTAACCCAGACTAACAAAAACTGAAGAACACGACAATTAAATGTAACATGTAATTCTGAACTGAGTCTTTTGGCTAACAAACTTTAACTGCTGGACTTTAGCAGTTCTCTCCCAGTAACTAACAGAACATGTAGATCACTGAGTACATAAAAGAATTAAAGAATACAATTAGTGAACAGGCATTGTGGCTCACACCTGTAATCCCGGTACTTTGGGAGGTGAAAGCAGGAGGACTGCTTGAACCCAGGAGTGTGAGACTAGCCTGGGCAACATAGTGAGACTCTGTCTCTACAAAAAAAATTTAAAAATTAGCCTGGCATGGTGGTGTGTGCCCACAGACCAGATAGCTGAGGAAACTGAGTTGTGAGGATTACTTGAGCTCAGGAGGTGAAGGCTACATACACCAGCATGGGCAAAAAAATAAATAAATAAAAGAAAAACAAAAAGAAAAGAAAAAAGAAAAAGTGAATATAACTAAACAACTTGACCTAACTGACATTTAGAAAATAACCCAACCAACAATAGCCAGAATACACATTCTTTTCAAGTACACACAGAACGCTCACCAAATAGATCATATGCCAAGCACTAAAACAAGTCTTAATAAATTTAAAAGGGCAGAAATCATACAGCATATATTTTCTAACCACACTCATTAGATATCAGTGATGAAAAGGTATCTGGAAAATTTTTAAATATTCAGCAATTAAGCAAAACACTTCTAATTAACTCACGAATCAAAAAGAAATAAAGGAAGTTTAAAAGTATCTTTAACTGAATTAAAATGATAAAAATACATCAAAAGCCATGCTGAGAAAAGTTTAGAGCTTCACATGTTTAGGTCAAAAATGAATATCTAAAATCAGTCACCAAACTTTCTACTTTAAAAAGTTAAGATGAGAAGAGCAAATGAAAACCAAAGTAGTAGAAGGAAATAATAAAAAGTAAAAATGAACAAAAGTTAAAGTGAATAGTGAAAATCGATAAAACCAAAATGTCATTATTTGAAGAGACAACGAAAACTAATAAATCTCTACCCAGTCTAATCAAGAAAAAGAAAAATTATTGTACCAATAGCAGGAATGAGAAAAAAAGAAATCACCATTGATCCTTAAAACAACAAAAGAAAATATTAATAGAACTTTGGTCAATTAAACAATTAAGAAATAGACAAATTCCTTTAAAAATACAATTTACTGAAACTTATTCAAGAAAAAAAAATGTTTAGTATGAATAGCCTACTTATGTTTTTAAAATAAAATTTGTAATTTAAAACCTTCCCACAGGTTGAGGTGGGAGGCCACTTGAGCCCAGGAGCTTGAAACAAGTCTGGACAACATAGTGAGACCCTGTCTCTATAAAAAAAAATTTTTTTTAATTAGCCTGGTGTGATGACATGTGCCTGTAGTCCCAATTGTTTGGGAAGCTGAGGTGGGAGGATAATTTAAGCCCAAGAGGTTGAGGTTACAGTGAGCTGTGACTGTGCCCCTGCACTCTGCACTCCAGCCTGGGCAACAGAGCAAGACCTTGTCTCCAAAGAACAACAAAAAAACCTTTCCCACAAAGAAAACTCAACTCTAGATTAGCTTTACTGGTAAAGTCTATCAAATATGTATGATAGAAATATCAATCTTACACAAACTCTTTCAGAAAATAGAGAAGGAAATACGTCCTAACCCATTTAAAATGAGGCCAATATACCTAAAAATGACATAGCTGTTACAAAAAAAAAAAAAAAAAAAAAAAGAAAACCGTGGACTAATATCTCTCATAAACATACAAATGTTTAAATTAGTAAACTGAATTCAACAAGAAAAAAGGATGACACATCATGACCACATGTGATTTATCCCAGGAATGCAAGGGCTGTTTAATATTTGAAAATCAGCACAATTCACTATATTAAGAGAATGAGAGGATATTCATATGATCATTTCAATCAATGCAGAAGAAATACTTGATGAAGTTAAATATCCATTCACGTTTTTTAGACAAAGTCTCAGAAAACTAGAAAGAACACTTCAACGTAATAAAAGTAATCTATGAAAAACCTATACCTAATGCCGTTTTTGAAACAGGGTCTCACTCTGTAACCCAGGCTGGAGTACAATGGTGTGATCTTGGCTCACTGCAACCTCCACCTCCTGGACTCAGGTGATCCTCCCAATTCAGCCTCCCAAGTAGCTGAAACTACAGGTGCACACCACCATGCCAGGTAATTTTTCTTTTTTTTGGGCAGAGATGGGGTTTCCCCATGTTGCACAGGCTGGTCTTCAACTCCTTAGCTCAAGCAATCCGTTCCCTGCCTTGGCACCTTAAAGTGCTGAGATTAGAGGCATGAGTCACTGCACCCAGCCTCTAACATAATTCTTAATGATGAAAGAGTAAATGCAGTCCCCTTAAGATCTGGAACAAAGCAAAGATGTCTACTTGCATCGCTTCTATTCATCATTGTTTTGTAGGCCCCAGACAGTGCAATAAGAAAAAGAAATAAAAGAGATACAGATTGGAAAGAAAGTAAAACATATGGACAATACATAGTGAAGAAACCTAAGGAATCTACAACATAACTACTGTAACTAATCAGTAAAGATAACAAAGTCACAGAACACATAGTCAATATAAAAAGAATCAACTGCATTTCTATATTCTAGAAAGTAACAATTAGAATTTGACATTTTAAAACATACCATTCACAACAGCATCCAACCAAAACCATGAAATACTTAAGGATAAAATTAACAAAATATGCCCAATAACTTTACACTGAAAACTACAGAACAATGCTGAAATAAAGAAATCCTTAATAAAAGTAAAGGTGTACAACGTTCATGGACTGGGAGCCATTATTGTTTAGATGTTGGTTTGTATCAAGTCAATAAACAGAATCAATGCAACCTCAATCAGAACCAGTTGGCTTTAAAAAAACAAACAAACAAAAAACAAAAAAACAAAACAAAAAAAACCCTAAAAGGTGGATTCTATATTTTATATGAAAATGCAAAGGTCCTAACATAGTCACTACAGCATTACAAAAGAACAACAAAAATGGAGGACTTACACAACTTGATTTCAATATTTACTATAAAAGATACAGCAATCAAAACAATATGATACTGATTTAAAGACAGACACTAGGTCCATCAATGAAAACCCAAGAGAACTAAGACTTACACGAACATGTACCAAGAGAAATGAAAAAAAGACTTGTACAACCATTTTCCTAACCACTTTATTCATAATCATTGAAAGAGACAACACAAATAACCACAAAAAGGAAAATGAATAAATAAATTTTAAGATATTAATTAAAATGACTGAACATTAATGAATAGGGAAAAAGAATGAACTGTTGATACATTCAACCAACATGGATGAATCTCAAAACATGTTGTGCAAAAGCAGTCAGACACAAGAGTTACATATAACTCCATTTACATGAGGTTCTCAAGGGACAACGACAATTTATGAAGAAAAAATATGAGAACAATTGTTGTGGAGGGAATTGACTGGCAAGAATTACAAAAAAAACTCCTCAGGATGACGAAAACATTTGGTGTCTTGATGGATTATGGATTATACAAGTTTATGCAGTTGTCAAAACTCTGAACTACAAACTCAGAATCTGAGCATTTCACTTTAAACTTTTCCTCAATTAAAAACAGAATGCATATTTTCACTCAAAAACAATCTGCCTACTATAACCCAGGTATTGAAAACACAAAATTTAAAGGCACGATACAGAAAAAAATATCTTAAAATATAATGACAAGACAGTCCTGCAAGCAAGGAAATGCAAAGTTATTGTAGTTACCATAAAGAAAATCACAAGAAAGAGAAATCTTTTAAGGTGAAACGTGAACAACAGGAAATTGCCAAATAAATAATATTATAGGCATATACGACATTAACAAAAGTAACAGAAAAAAAACCATAGTGGACCTAGGCAACTAAATTAATTTCATATGCTTAAAGTATAAAATGGTGGGGAAAGGGGTTGAACTACAGTTTTTAAAAAAAAGTTGGATAAGGGACAAGAGTATGATGGCTATTTCCGCCCGTGCAAAAAAGTACATTTTAGCTGTTTAGTAATGAGGAACCACTAGAGAAGTTTCAGTAAGGGAATGACATGTATACATCTCGTTTGGAAAGATGACAGTAGAAACTATCTGAAAGATACACTGGAGAAGGCTCAGGCTACTGTCAGTCCAATAAAAATGTCAGTCTATTGCAATCTATAGACTACTTCATCCAACAAAAACAGAATGCGCACTCTTTAAAAGCTCACACATAACATTTCACCAAGGTGGACAACATTCTGGGCCATAAAACACAATCTAATAAACTTAACAGAATAGCAATCACACGGCGTCTGCTCTAAGACCACAAGAGAATTAAACTAGAACTAAATAACAGAATGGTAGCTAGAAAATACTTCAAAATACTTGGATATTAAACGACACACTTCTAAACAATAATGGTGCAAAGAAGTTTGTTTTTTGTTGTTTTGTTTATAGAGTTTCGCTCTGTCACCCAGGCTGGAGTGCAGTGGCGCAATCTTGGCTTACTGCAACCTCTGCCTCCAGAGTTCAAGTGATTCTCATGCCTCAGTCTCCCACATAGCCGGGATTACAAGTGCATGCCACATGCCCGGCTAATTTTTGTATTTTTAGTAGAGATGGGGGTTTTGTTGTGTTGCCCAGGCTGGTCTCAAACTCCTGAGCTCAAGTGATCCACCCACTTTAGCTTCCCAAAGTACGAAGATTATAGGCGTGAGCCACCACACCCAGTCCAAAGAAGGAATCTTAACAGACATTTTAGAATATATTGAACTAAACGAAAATAAAAACACAACTATCAACATGTGTGCAATGTATCTAAAGCAGTGCTTAGAGGAAAATTTATAGTATGAATGTATATATTAGAAACAAAAAATCTAAAATGAATACACTTCCACTTTAGGAAAGTAAAACAAGAAGAGCAAAGTAAACCCAAAACAAGCAGAAAAAAATAATAAAAATGAGAGTAGAAATAAATGAAACTGAAAATAGGAAATAGAGTAAAAAAAAAAAAAAAAAAATCAAGAAAACCAAAAGCCGTTTCTTTGAAAATATCAGTAAAATGAGCAAGCCTCTACCACTGGGCAGGGGGAAATGCAGAGTTATTCGAATATGAGTTTCAGTTTCAGTTTTGCAAGATGAAAAAGTTCTAGAGATCTGTTGTACAACAATGTCAATATAGTTTACGCTACTAAAATGGACACTTAAAAATTGTTGCTCTCTCCACTGCTCGCATTCTCACTCTGCCATGCCCTGCTCTGAAGAGACACCCACCATTACCCCCGGCAAACAGGCCTGGTTTGCAGAGGAGGGCAGCATGCAGCTCCATTTTGCCTCACTCTCTGAGCAGGCCACAACCCTGACTCCGGGATCCACACAGCCCAAAGGCTATGACCTCGACGGTGCCTACGATGATACAATACCACCTACGGAGAAAGCTACAGTGAAAATGGGCATTCAGATAGCTCTTCCTTCTGGGTTTTATAGAAGAGGGGCTCCATGGTCTGGCTTGGCTGCAAAACACTTTATCGATGTAGGAACTGGTGTCATAGACGAAGATTACTGAGGAAATGTTGGTGCTGTACTGTTTAATTTTGGCAAAGAAAAGTTTAAAGTCAGAAAAAGTGATCGCATTGCACAGCTCATTTGTGAATGAATTTTTAATCCAGAAATAGAAGAAGTTCAAGCTTTGGATGATGCTAACAGGCATTCAGAAGACTTAGGTTCTACCAGAAAGAATTAAAATTTATGCTAAGAATAGAAAATGAGAACTCATACTTTTTTCTTAAAGAGTTTTTGCTTAAAGCATTTTGGTAAAACTTCTGTAATCTTAATAGCTTTACCTTCTAAAAATACTGCATTTTCTTATGATCAAGGAAAAGAGTACCTCTGCTTAGATCACAGAGAAACTTTGTTTTTCTGCTGATAGTTGTATGTAAATCTTCTTTGTCCTGATATAAGGCAAACAGTGTCTTTTTAAAATCAAATGTACATCAATTACAGACCCAAAAAAACCCTATATAATTTAACTCAGTTAAATGATACTTCACAAAAAAAAAAAAAGGAATTAAGACAGTAATTTTTTTTAAATTACTGTCTTAAAACAAACAAACAAAAAAGAGAAAACACAAATTACTAATATCAGAAATGAAAGAGAGGACATCACTATAAACTCCTGGACATTAAAAGGATAATAAAAGAATACTATGAACTTTGTTCCCACAAATTTGACAACTTTATCAAAATGGACCAATTCCTTGGAAGACACAATCTGTCAAAACTCACACAAGAAGAATTACATAATCTGAAGAGACCTACATTTATAGGAGAAATCGAATCAACAATAACCTTCCAAAACAGAAAGCACCAGACCCAAAGCAGTTCACTGGTGAATTCTACCAAACATTTAAGGAAGAAATTATATTAATTCTCTACAATCTCTTCCAGAAGACATAAGCAGAGGGAATACTTGCTAATTTATTCTATGAGATCAGTATTACCCTAATACCAAAAACAGACAAAGACATCAGGAAAACTATAGACTAATATTTATCAAGAACACAAATGTAAAAATCCTCAAAATATTATCAAATCAAATCCAACCACATTTAAAAAGAACTATATACCACAAACAAGCAGGATTTATTCCAGGTAAGAAAGTTGCTTCCACATAAAAAAATCAATTAATGTAATCCATCACATCAACAGGCTAAAGAGGAAAAAGTTATTGCAATGGGCTAGGTAAAGCTGGTGAACGTCTATATCAGAGCACAACTACAAGTAGTTATCCATTCATTCACACCATGTGCCAACACCTGGACTACAGTGAAAAGTAAGACAAAACTCCTGTCCTTACAGTCTACAATCTATCAGAGAAACATCGTACAAGTAAATCACAAGTCCCTGTCACAGGGACTCAACCTAGAGTTAAGAAGAAGAAGTCAACTTATATCTACAGGTTATAAAACAGGTATGAGGTATGACTGACGGTATTATCTCAAGCAGGATATATTAAAGTCTTAAATAAAAAAAAAAGTACATGTTAGATGAACTGAAAGGAACCCAGGTTTGATATCATAGAAAGAAGAGACAAGAATTTACATGACGGTTGTGGTTTCACTGATTACTGGGTAAAAATAAAGGTAGAAGAAGGAAAAAGATATGGGCGCTTATGAAACATCTTAATGTCTGGGGTAGACAGGAAAAAGTAAAGGGCTGATATACTTTAAAAAGATAAACAGATCAAGCAAGTGGAGAACACAAAGAGAACAGAGAATAAGAGCATATTAGAAAAATTTAAGAAGGCAGGAATTACAGAATTCGAAGGAAAAATCCTTGAATGTGTGATCTTTTTCTAGTTATGTTGAAGATTCAAATGTTTTACTCTTTAAGGACAAGCCTAGAAGTTAAATAAAGTATCTTTCAAAATTAAGCATTTAAAATTTAATACCCAAGTAATCCTGATACAGAAATACTGTTATCCTGAAAGAAATAAGCTTCTAAAATAATATAATACAAGAACTTAATTTTGCCTTTCAAATATGATTTATGTCAATATTTTAGTATATCTATTCAAGAACACTATTTATCCCTGAAACACTTCCTGAAATTTCTTCGATGACTTGCAGTATTACTTAACAAGAAATTATGTTTCTAAGTTTAGTATCCTATAAAGGAATTACTTACAGGAACATTAAGTGCATATTGTAGTCCTTGAGGAAGTCTTTCATGTGTTTCCATCTGCTCCTCATCATTTTTCACTGTCTCCTCGTGGACCATGAGTTCATCATGTGATATCATATCCTGTTGTCTCATTTCACTTTCTTGTAACACTTCATCTGCAGCAAGGATCTCCTGGTGAGGCATACTTCGATCTTGAAGTACTGAATCCTGTAGCTCTCCAGACACAGTAGACTGGCCAGACACTCCACCCATTACAACCATTGTCCTGGAAGACTGCATTTCGTCTATGCCGCCACATTTAAGAAACAATCCTTCCAGTTTGTCGTCAATGTTCATGCTTAAGTATAACTGCCTAGAAAGACCAAGTTTGGCAACGAAACATAGTAAATTAGTTTTATATGACTACTTCATTTTTTTTAATTTTCAAATTAAGAATTTGAACAGTCAAATACAAAGATTTTATTCATGTACTTTGGAACTGCCTCCAATTTTAAAATTATAATACCAAGATCGGTTTCCAAAGGCTGGTAAAATAAAACACAAATTTTCATTTTGATATAAAGGCATAAAATCCTAACTACTTTATTATTGAAAAATAAGCCTGACATAAAAGCAAATTAGGGAAAAGTATTTGTAACATCAATCAAGGGATCCGTACTTTTTAATATATTAATAATATATTGAAATGTGTTAAAAATAAAAATATAGATGAATTCAATAAGGAATAAACAGAGAACATCATGAAGCAAATCATTTTTAAAAATTTAGAAATAGTCATTAAACATAAAAAAAGAGTCTCAGTAGTAATCCAAGAAATTACCATTAAACAGCACTATCATATTTCAACTACCAAACTGATAATGACTCTTAAAAAATACATCCAATGTTGAAGTATTAAAAAAAGACACTCATCTACTGATAATAAAAGTATGTATTATATCAACTACTTTCAAAAGTCATTTGGTAGTATGTATCAAAAGCTATAAAGATGTACATATTCTTTGAACAAGGAATTCTACATTTTGGAATTTATCTTGACGAAATAAAAAATGTATACAAAGGTATACACAGAAAACCACTACAGCAGTCATTACCATAATGAAAATGTTAAGTATATTTCAGTTTAGTCACTTCTTTCCCAAATTAATCACATAAGTAATGACCAACTTTGATCACAGTTTTCAGCAGTCAAACACCAAAGCTAAATTCCAACACACTACTGAAATCAAAATACTCTTTCCTTTACTAAGGTTATTGTTAACGGAGAAACCTTTACTGAAATGAACAGCTCAAAACAACCTCATAAACAGCAAAATATACAAATGTATAATTCAAAACTTGCTAATCTTTCTTCCCTGGTACGAGGTGTTATCAGCCTACAATATATACAGTATATCTGTACAAAACACCTTATTTCACTTTTCAAAATCTTTAAGGCAGCAAAGTTAAAATCTAAAGGTCAAAGATTGCTGGGTATGGTAGCTCATGCCTGTAATTCCAACAATCTAGGAGGCCGAGGTAGGCGTATCACATGAGCCCAGGAGTGTGAGACCAGCCAGGGCAACAAGGCAAAACCCCATCTCTACAAAATAAAAATACAATAATTAGCTGGGCATGGTGGCACGCACCTGTGGTCCCAGCTACTTGGGAGACTGAGGCAGGAGGATGGCTTGAGCCCAGGAGGTCGGGGCTGCAGTGAGCTGTGATTGTACTACTGCACTCTGCCTGGGTGACAGAACAAGACCCTGTCTCAAAAATAAATAAATAAAAATAAACGTCAAAGATGTTACATACATCACCAAATATCTGCTCTCTTCAAAAATTTCATTTATCACATTTCTTAGAAAATAAACTAAAACTAAATGAAACACTCCCTTAAGGCTAAAATTTGATTATTCTGACCATTTATTTGGAAATCCTTAAAAATCAATTGGTGAAAAGTATTTGTAACATCAGTCAAAAATTCCATATCCTTAATATATTAAAATACCTTAAAAATAAGAAGAGATGAATTCAATAAAGAATAAACTGACAGGAACACTACCAGACAAATCACTAAAGAAAACTTAGAAACAATCATTAAATATATAAAATAACTATGTTTTTATGTTTTAAATACATAAAACATTGGCCGGGCACAGTGGCTCACGCCTGTAATCCCAACACTTTGGGAGGCCGAGGCAGGCAGATCACGAGGTCAGGAGATCAAGACCATCCTGGCCAACATGGTGAAACCGTGTCTCCACTAAAAATACAAAAAATGTAGCTAGGCATGGTGGCGGGTGCCTGTAGTCCCAGCTACTCAGGAAGCTGAGGGAGAAGAATCATTTGAACCCAGGAGGTGAAGGTTGCAGTGAGCCGAGATCGAACCACTTCACACCAGCCCAGGCGAGAGCAAGACTCCATTTCAAAAAAAAAAATTGGGGGCAGTGCATATATACATAAGTATATATATTTATGGGGTACATGAGATATTTTGATATAAGCATGCAATGTGAAATAAGCAAATCATGGAGAATGGGGTATCCATCCCCTCAAGAATTTACCCTTTGAGTTACAAACAACCCAATTACATTCTTTATTTTTAAATGTACAATCAAGTTGTTATTGACTACAGTCATCCTATTGTGCTATCAAATAGTAGGTCTTATTCATTTTTTTCTTTTTTTTTTTTTTTTGCCCATTAACCATCCCCACCTTCCCCTTCTCAGCCTCTAGCAACTATCCTTTAACTCTCTATGTCCATGAGTTCAATTGTTTTGATTTTTAGATACCACAAATAAGTGAGAACATGCATTTGTCTTTCTGTGCCTAGCTTATTTCATTTAACATAGTGATCTCCAGTTTCACTCATGTTGTTGCAAATGACTGGATCTCATTCTTTTTTATGGCTGAATACTACTCCACTGTGTACATGTACATTTTGTTTATCCACTCATCTGTTCATACACACTCAGGTGGCTTCCAATTCTTAGCTATTGTAAACAGTGCTGCAACAAACACAGGAGTGCAAATATCTTAATATATTGATTTCCTTTTGGGGGGGTATATGCCCAGCAGTGGGACTGCTAGATCGTATGGTAGCTCAATTTTTAGTTCTTTGAGGAACCACCAAACTTTTCTCCATAGTGGCTGTACTAATTTACATTCCCACCAACAGCATAGAAGGGTTCCCTTTTCTCCACATCCTCACCGGCACTGGTAATTGCCTGTCTTTTGGATATAAGCAATTTTAACTGGAGATGACATCTCATTGTAGTTTTGATCTCCATTTCTCTGATGATCAATGATGTTGAGCACCTTTTCATGCTCATATGCCTGTCTGCCATTTGCATGTCTTTTGAGAAACGTCTACTGAAATCTTTTGTCCATTTTTTGATTGAATTATTAGATTTTTTTTCCTATAGAATTGTTTGAGCTCCTTATATATTCTGGTTATTAATCCCTTGTCAGATGGGTAGTTTGCAAATATTTTCCCCCATTCTGTGGGTTGTCTCTTCACTTTGTTGACTATATCTTTTCCTGTGCAGAAGATTTTTAGCTTGATGTGATTTTTTTTTTTTTTTTACCTAATTGTATGCTTAGCATCAAGCCAAAACAATAAGTATTGAGGAAGTAGTAGTATTCTAGGGACAGATAATATTTTGGAAAAAAGGCATAAAGTGCTAGAGTGAGAGACTTGGAACAGGAAGAGAGCACACCTTGATACAGAAGTAGTAAAGTGGAAATACTCCAAATGAAAAACAAATGACCTCTTTAAAAATCTTCCTGAAAACCGACCACATGCAAAGAAAAATAAATCTCTCTTCCTTTTTACATAAGTTCCTTATTCCTATGGCCCCAAATTAAGGCATATATTGGGAGTTAAACTGTCTGGCCTGGAAACTGTTTTTGAAATACCCTGAAATTTCCCCAAAATACCAGAAAGTACTAAGATATCAAAACAAACTCCAATATCAATGGATACAAGGTTTTAAATAAGACAAAGCTTTAAACTGAGCTTTGGAAATATCTATCAAAATGAAAAGTATATGTACTCTTGATTCAGCAATCTCACTGCTAGAGATATATAGTATACAACCTTATGGGTTTATTCATAGACACTCATCAAAGAAGAAAGTACAAGGATGTTTGCTACAACTCTTCAACGGGAAAAGACTGGAAACATATTTAAGCATCCATAGACAGGGGACTTGTTACATTAATTATGACTCAACCATACAATGGAACATGTGCAGCCATTAAAAGGAATGATGTTAGCTTTATGTGCTGGTTCTCCAAGATATATTAAGTGAAAAAAAATCAAGGACAACTATGTAGATAGTAAGATCCTTTCTATACATACACACACACACACACACACACAGAGAGAGAGAGAGAAACATATATACACACGCACACATATATATATATATTTTTTTTTCCTGGTAAGAAACTTAACTGGAATTTGGAAAATGAAATAAGAAAGGATCTTCATGAAGAAGACTAATTTTGACTTTTTATTATTCCTTTTTCATGTACCAACATCTTTTCTTTCTTTAAGGTTACAGCAAGCTAACAGGGTATGAGTAACAGAATTGACTCTAGGTCTTGTTTTTCTTCTTTATTTTAAAACAAAGACTTAGTGTTATTTTAAGACATGTTTCAAAGACAAAGTGAGTCATACCTCTATCATATACCTCAACCTGTCTCTGGCCGGGAAATTTTACCAGGTCCATGGAAAAAGGGAACAGGACAAAGCTACACTTATTAATTAAAAAAAGATAAAGTAGAAAAAACACACTTGTATTGTCCTGGCACCTCCCTTCTCTGCCATTATGGTTTTAACCTTTCCCACTGAAACTCTTCAGTGGTCTCAGTCAAAGCTCTCACGTGCCTCACTGCATATTCAAAAATCCAAATACAACAAAAGGTTCCAAGCTCAAAAGCTAACACATGTCATATCCCTCCCCTAATTTCATTATTTTTAGGGAGGATCAGCTAAGTGTAAAGAAAGAAAACTGAGGTAGTCAAGCCACACTAATATGTGAATAATTAACTGTCTCTTCCTGTTAACTCCTCAAAAAGCCAACTGCTTTCTAATCCAAATGTGTGTATAATTAATGGAAAGTCAGGGGTTAGGGATACGACACAGAAGAGGAAAGAAAGAATGCTTCCTTTAAATCTTATTACTCACATGGAAGACGATTTGGCAGGGGAAAAAAACTAAACAATTAATTTCAGCTTCAAGGAACCCCTGTCCAACTGAAGAGGAAAGAAAATACGTGGAGTAATAAGCCACGCTGAGCTCCCTGTGAAGACCCTTTATCTCGTAGAGACCTTAGGCAGCTGACACCACAGAGTACAAAATGGCAGCACTGTTAAGAACCAAGACGGGCTGGACAATGATGTCCGAGGGCTAATTCAGCTAAGAATGAGAGGCAATCCTTCCTCTGCACTTCAAGTTACCCACAGCAGAGAATGGTGAAAACTACAACAGAGCAGGAAAGAGAAAGGAAGGAGACCAACTAAGGCCAATTTCTCCTAAATCTCCCTTTCACAGATTACTTCAAATTCTGCATTCTTTCCCCGCTTCCATGATTTATTCTTCCCTCATCACCATCCCTCTGCGAGAGAAACCGGCTACAGGGGTATTTAGGGGGCCACAACACAACTTCCCAGTTCCATTGAATTTCCCCTCCCCGCTCCCACTCCCAACCCCACACACACCTAACATCCTTCCTATTGACACGTTTAGTTCAGCTGTGTAAAAGTCTAACTGTAGTGACTTAGGTAACCGTCTAGTCATTTAAGCCTAGTGACAGAGGGGTACTTAAAAAGAATGTAAATTATCTGCCATTACTTTTCTCCTGTCTACCAGAAGAAATAGTTGACTCTTCTTGTGGTCATCTTCGAATTTAATGTCTCTAATCAATTACGTGTAAGTAATTAAAAACTAAGCTTTACAGATTTATATTAAGTTGAAACAGAGCAAACAGTTTTGGGTCAGGGCTTTTAATAAGGAATTAAATACACAGGCTTTTAACACAAATGTTTTTTGACAATTATTTCCAAAACTTGGGGAACTGTCTGGGCTTGTCTTCAGAGGACAAAATTAACAGACGCATTACAAATGGACAAGTTGGGTACTATTACTCATTTTTAATCAAATATACAAGGCTCTTAAAAATGCTTCCTTGTTCTACAAGGGCCAATTAAAAATCAGGGAAAAAAAATGCTTGCTGAGGTTTTCTTAATGGGAGTTTTATACAATTAATGGGGTCTTTCCAAATTAGTATGTTTACGTCTGTATTCTAAAATTCAGAAATTATGAAAACCTGGAGAGGAAAGACAACTAATGTGTGCTGAAATGTAAGACACTGTGCTGGGCACCTTTAAATATATTGCCTTACTTAATACTTACAATAACCCTCAAGACAGTAACAGCATATCCCCATTTAACAGACAAACTGGGGCTTACCCAAGGATGCATAGCTAAGAAGTAAACTGGGATTTCAAACCAGACTTAGCTGACTCAATGCACTTTTTACCTTATCACACTATTTCCTGACTTTAAAAGGCCCTGGACACATTAGGAAGTAGTTGAACTCTTATTGCCCTCTCACCACCTGCTCTTAAGGCCTCTCTATCATCATTGCTTGGCTTGGCAAAGCAATCAAACTGTCCTTAGCTGACTACTCCATCTCATGGCTACCATGGGAGAATGTTCTGACACAGAATCCCCTTTTCTTCTGTGGGAGGACTCGACACTTTCCACATTTTCTGTTTTCCAATTTCTTTTTTTTTTTTTTTTTTTTTTTTTTTTGAGAGGGAGTCTCGCTCTGTCGCCCAGGCTGGAGTGCAGTGGCGTGATCTCAGCTTACTGCAAGCTCCGCCTCCCGGGTTCACGCCATTCTCCTGCCTCAGCCTCCCGAGCAGCTGGGACTACAGGCGCCCGCCACCATGCCCGGCTAATTTTTTGTATTTTTAGAGATGGGGTTTCACCGTGGTCTCGATCTCCTGACCTTGTAATCCACCCGCCTCGGCCTCCCAAAGTGCTGGGATTACAGGCGTGAGCCACCGCGCCCGGCCTTCTGTTTTCCAATTTCTATCTGTTACTCATATCTCAGTGAATTTCTCCTCAGCCATTCTTTCTTTTTCATGGGTTTAAATATATCTTCTTAAGCTACCTTCCTTCCTCTGTTTTCTCAAAGCCTTACCAGGAAAATCTCTCTACCTTCCCATTTCCAATTGGAAATTTAAAAATAATCCTAAATATGGCTAATAAATGTAAAACCAGTCAGTGCTAATGATACACCTGTATCAAAAAAAGAGGGCTGTACAATTTAAAATGAAAACAGATTTGAAGGCTTGTGCTATATGCTCTAAAATTTTTTAAAGCACCAAGTTCCCTTTCAGAATGTATATGAACTTCCATGTGCCACTTATTACCTTTAATTAATCTGCATTTGAGCATGAAAGAAATAAATATTTCCCACTTAGAGATCCTCCATTTCTATGTATTGAGTTTGGTAGTAATATTATTTTCCATAAACTTTTTTGAATAATATGGAACTTCAACTATGAGTCAAAGCAGGTTATAATAGGCAAGCTTCGGAACCTAATCATCGTCTTCTGTATAAAAAGAGTAATTTTCAACTTAAAATATTCTCACAAATTCAGTAACACCTCTTCCCCCGACTTTGTAACAGAACCTATCCATTCTAAAATGAAACTTCACTTGCAAGCCAAAAGAGAGGCACTCAAAGGAACCTGTTCTGAAAACAGGTAAAAGAAAAAAAGCTAGATTTCACAAATTACTTCTGATCCAAAGCACTTTGTTATTTGCAGGATGCCAGTTACATTCACTTGGATATTAACATTTCTAACCTATGTTTCTAACTGTGAGAAATTACACCTTAAAAATATCAGCATTAGAAATACAAGTATCAATGAGCCTCCAAATCATTTGGTGAGATGAAACCCATGATTAATACCAGAACCTTTAACAAATTTGCTATTTGTTATTCTGAAGAAGTTTTGCATTTGCTTTCATCCTTGAAAAGTACAGTTTTGATCTAAGCAGAAACTACTTCATCTCTTATTAAAAAAACAAAATCTATTTCTTGTCTAAGTACATTCAAAGACCTCTTCAGATATATTTCTGTATAACTACCATTTTGTAACTATAAAACATACCTTGTAAACTATGTTAATTTTTAAAGTACTACTATTTCAAAATATCCTAACAGGAACATCATTTATACAATGGGACACAAAGGCTTCTCTGATCAGTGCTAACAACAATAAAGGATGTTTAAATAAATACCTGTTTCAATAGCTGCTAACACAACTATTAATCAGAAAACTTACACACTAACAATAATCATTTTATATAATACGACTTCAAAAACCTAAAAAGTTAAAAAAAAAACTATTTTTCACCACAGAAAAATAATTTATAAATATTTGAATAAGCCAAAGTTAATAGGCATTTCTATACCACACTGAAGCCCCTCTCAAATGAAACAGAATCTAGGCATATTCTGCATTCCAAATATTTATTATCTGTTCTGTAAAACAATGTAACAAGAAGATAGTAGTATTTAAAATACTAAAATATCAAATTTACAGAAATTCAAACAGTTTAAGAAACAGCTATAATTTATCTTAACAAGAAGAGGGGGAGGGAAAAGGTAAAAAAAAAAAAAAAAGTTCCCACAAAGCAGAATCCTACATTCTGTTGGATCTAGTTATTGCATCCATTACATTTTATGCCAATATCAACAATTCAAACATTAATATTCAAACTATAAAGTTTCTGTATTCTTACATGATCAAAAGAAATATTTAAAAATATTTTTAAAAACTTCTTAAAACAAAATGTCCCTGTATACTATGAACAAATGTTAAACACCTAATTTTTTTTCAATTAAATGAGATGGGACTGGGCACATACCACTATGCCTAGATTGCTAATGGTTATTTTTAATACATACTATACAGTAACCAAGACTCATTCTAGAACAACAACAAAAAAGTTAACTGTTTAAATCAACAGCACTTCTTTTTAATGGAAAATATATCGGACTCAAACCTTAATGTGACAGATACCTGGCTATCTCCCCAGAATCTGTTCTCTCTTTCTTATCCAGTAATAAAAATTAAGTGCAACATATGGCTGCCTAAATCAGAGTCACTTACTTCCCAGCCTCCTTTGCAGCTGGTTGTGACATGTGACAAAGTTAAAACCAAAAGGATCTGAGTGAAAGTGATATACACAAACTCCTCTTAAAGGTAAACAGAATGCCGTTCTCTTTTTCTTCTTATCAGCAGACACAATGGTAACCATTCTCACCCACAATATAGAAACTGCACATAAGAGCAGAGCAAGACAAAGGAGCCCTGGTATATAGTGATTCTGCAGCCTCCATATACTCTCAAGATAGTTTACACAGACTTTTCAAGTAAATTCAAATATATTTCTACCTTTATAAGCCTCAGTCACAGTAGCGAAGCCTATATACTTAAGTGATTACTGAATTATCTATAAGACTGCTTCCTTATATTAGTGCAGGCATACACACAACATGTACAGATGTATAGAAACTGGTATGTTTTTTCACATTTTAAAAATTATATAGCAAACACCATTAAACTTGACTAACATGCCTAACTTTCCTCAGTGTGAAAACAGTTTCTTTGAAAATTCTGGGAAATTTAATATGAGTGTATATGTGTTCAGGATAGAGGGTAAAAAATGCTATATCCTGTTGAGAAAAAGTGTTAAACCAAGAAAATAACTCTCAATTCAATTTCACTTAAGATTACACATTTTTGTGTGTGTTAGAGTCTAAAATGACACCATTATTCATCTCTTAAATTTGTTTCCTCAAGAAAAAAACTAGTTTCTTCCAAATATAAATACCAAAACTTTAAGAAACTATTATATAAATTCAGTATAAAATTCTAGCAGCTAAACACAATGACTTCATATTTGAAAAAACTTATTTATTCAAGATTATGAAATGCAAGTATTAAAATTACCTGAGACTAAGGTAAAAATGAAGACTTCAAGGAAGGGAATGCTGTAGAGTTGAAAAAGAAATCATGGTTGAGTTTCCACCTTTCATAGACTTCAGAAATCCTCAATACCACCTTAATCACTTATGCCATCCAATTCCTACAATAAACACACACACAACAAACATTATTAATGGTAGGAAAAAATACTATACAAATATAATATATGCAAATTGGTATGAATACTGAAGTGAAAATTCTTTCTAAATATAGTAAGTTATGACTCAATGATCAATGTACTGACTTGTTTTTATGTTTGAAATTGAACAAATGCAATAGTAGTAAGTAGACGGTAAATGAGAAATAAACTTGGCCTTATAAAGAACAACTGCCGGCCAGTCACGGTGGCTCATGCCTGTAATCCCAGCACTTTAGGAGGCCGAGGCAGGCAGATTACAAGGTCAGGAGATCGAGACCATCCTGGCTAACACAATGAAATCCCATCTCTACTAAAAATACCAAAAATTAGCCGGGCGTGGTGGCGGGCGTGTATAGTCCCAGCTACTCGGGAGGCTGAGGCAGGAGAATGGCATGAACCCGGGGAGCAGTGCTTGCAGTGAGCCGAGAATGCGCCACTGCACTCCAGCCTGGGCAACAAAGCGAGACTCTGTCTCAAAAAAACAAAAAACAAAAAACAATTGCCTAGATGTGGAATCTACAGCCTCAAAGATACAGGATATTCAAGGAAATTCAGAGAATTACAGACCTAAAAGGTTAGAAAAAACAAAACTTAAGGAACTACTTACAAACACTAATCACATCTGCTTTGTTAAAGTCTATGAAGTGAAGAGAGAAGAAACACAATGGCAGGCCTTACAAACAAACAGAACTAATGGCATGCCAAAACTTAAAAGAAACTATTATATAAATTCAACATAAAATTCTAGTGGCCAAAAACAATAGAAACAATTATGGTTATAAAATCAGATTAAATATTATCAGCAAGATTACCACCAACAGGAAAAAGCTGACAAAAAAGATAGATAAAAATATATGGAAAATTTTTAGCACGTTCAAAACAAAAACAGAGTATAGGCTATACACAGGAAGAAAACTTCCTGACAGTAAGTATTCAGAGCATAGTTAACAGACTAAAGATTTTATGGAATTTCCTACCCTGGAGGTTCTTAAAATATTAGATTCCTATCTATCAAGAATAGTTTGCAAACACTCCTTCACAAGAAGTGTGGACACCAGATGATACATGAAAGATCCTATGATTTTACATTAGCTTAGGATGGTGCAAAGGCAAAAAGAATAGTCTTTCCCACCTACATCCATATCAGTAATGATTTCCTCTTTGAACTTCAGAAAGTATATTAATTCATTTTTTAAAAAACATTTCAACAGTTTACATATTTTTTTAAAAGTCCAAATTCTTATAGAGCTGTTCACCTCTCAGTACTCTTGCATTTCAGAATTTTCCTGGATATTCACGTATATCTCTTTTTCCAGATACACTTTCATGCAAAATAAAATTTCTTTTCCTCAATAGGATTGTATCATATATAAACTATAGTGAAATGACAACAGTAACAATAAAAGGGGAGGGGCTCATCACAATCCAGAGTTGTTACAATATATTTTGTAAAATATCTATTATAGATATGTTAAATATGTTAAAAGGAACTCATGTTTTAAAGTTTTTTAATTATGAAAAACTGCAATCAACCAATAAGAGATCCTCAACAAAGATGCAGAAATTATGTAAAAGAACCAAATGGAAATCCTGAAGTTTAAGAATACAGTAACAGAAATAAAAAATTCATCAGAAGGGCTCAACAGATTTATGGCAAAAGAAAATCAGTGACTTTTAAGATACATCAATAGAAACCATCTACTCTGAAAAACAAGAGTGGAAAAAGATGGAAGCAAAATGAACAGAGCCTCAAAGACATGTGGAACAACATCCAGCTTACCAACATTTTGAGTACCAGGAAAGAAGGGAAGAAAAAAAAATTAATAAAATATTGGCCAAAACGTGACAAATTTACTTTCTTTTTTTTTTAAGACGGAGTCTCGCTCAGTCACCCAGTCTGGAGTGTAATAGTGTGATCTCGGCTCACTGCAACCTGTGCCTCCCAGGTTCAAGCGATTCTCCTGCCTCAGCCTCCCAAGTAGCTGGGATTACAGGAACCCGCCATCATGCCTGGCTAATTTTTGTATTTTTGTAGAGACAGGGTTTCACCATGTTGGCCAAGCTGGTCTTGAACTCCTGACCTCAGGTGATGTGACCACCTTGGCCTCTCAAATCCCCACCTGTGCTGGGATTATAGGTATGAGCCACCATGCCTGGCCCCAAATTTAATTTTTCTAAGGAAAATAAATCTACAGATCTAAGAAGCACAATGAATTTAAAGTAGGAAAATATAAAGCAACCTACAACTGGACACAACGTAGTCAAACTTGTTGAAAGCAAACACAAGGAGAAAAATCTTGAAAGTAGGAAGAGAATAATGATTCAGCATACGCAGAGATTAGTGGCTAACTTCATAGAGACAAGAAGACAGTGAAATCACATATTCAAAAAGTTGAAAGATACAGCTGTCAACCAAGAAGGCAGCAAAACTATCCTTCAAAAATGAAAAAATATTCCCAGATAACCAAAAATTGAGACAATTGTTTTTGCTAGCAGACCTGCCTTAAACAAACACCAAAGGAAGCCCATCAAGCTGAAAGGAAAAGACATCAGACTTAAATACACAGAAAGAATTGAAGAGCACCAGAAATGGCAAATATGTGGGTTAATTCAAAAAAGACTCTATAAACATATTTTTCTCATTTCTTCCTTCCTTTAAAACACCTAAGAATGTATAAAGCAATGATCACAACACTGTACTACTGGGTTTATAATATATAGAGAAGTATATTACAATAGCGGTACAATAAAGAAGAGAAAATGGACCTACATTGGAGGGAAGTTTCTTTATCTTACTGATAATAAGCAGCCTGTTACAATGCATAATCCTGACAGCAACCACAAAGAAAATATCTTTAAAAATATACAGTTAAAAAAATAACTGGAGTAATTAAAATGGCACACTAAAAAGTATTTAACACAAAAGGCAATAGAGGAAACAAAGGAACAAAAACATAGGAGATATCTATCTATATCTATGTAGATACATATATATATAAAGGACCATATCATATATAAACCATAGTGAAATGACACTATATATACTTGCTTTATATATATGTATATATATCTTTTTATATGTGTGTGTGTGTATATATATTGTGTGTGTGTGTGTGTGTGTAGCAGGTACCAAAATGGCAAATGTAAATCCAACTATATCCCTAATTAAATATGAATGGTCTAAATAGTCCAATGGAAAGGCAACGACTGTCAGAAAGGACAGAAACACAAATTCCAACTATATGCTGTCAACAAAAGACATATCCTACATTCAAAACTGAAAGTAAAAGGATGGGGAAAAAAAGGATATACTATAGAAGCAGTACCCATAAGAGACAGAATGGCTATATTAACATCAGATAAAACAGATAGAGACAACGAAAGACATTTCATAATAATAAACAGTCAAAACATCAGGAAGATATAACAATTGTGTATGCATCTAAAAAGAGTCCCAAAATAATGAAGCAGTAACTAACACGACTGAAAGGAAAAATTAAAAATTCAACAATTATATTTGGAGATCTCAATGTCTCACTCTAAATAAGTGATATAATAATTAGACAGAAAACTAGATGGCCGGGCGCAGTGGCTCAAGCCTGTAATCCCAGCACTTTGGGAGGCCGAGATGGGTGGATCACGAGGTCAGGAGATCGAGACCATCCTGGCTAACACGGTGAAACCCCGTCTCTACTAAAAAATACAAAAAACTAGCCGGGCGAGGTGGCGGGCGCCTGTAGTCCCAGCTACTCGGGAGGCTGAGGCAGGAGAATGGCGTAAACCCGGGAGGTGGGGCTTGCGGTGAGCTGAGATCCGGCCACTGTACTCCAGCCTGGGCGACACAGCGAGATTCCGTCTCAAAAAAAAAAAAAAAAAAAAAAAAAAAAGAAAACTAGAAAGGACAGAGAAGACCGGAACCACACTATCAACCAACTACACGTAAGTGGCATATATTGAAAACACTACCAAACAATACTAGAATACATATTGTTTTAAAACATTCTCTAGGAAAGGCCACATGCTGGGCCACAAAATAAGTCTCACTAAATTTAAATGGATTGAAGTCATAAAAATATGTTGTCTGAGCCACACAAGGTGGCTCACGCCTGTAATCCCAACACTTCAGGAGCCTGAGGTGGACGGATTGCTTAAGCCCCGGAGTTCAAGACCAGCCTGGGCAACACAGCAAGACCCTGTCTTATAAACAAATACATTTATATGTTCTCTAACCATACCAGAATTGAATTTGATATCAACTAAAAAACTGGGAAATCCACAAACATTTGGAAATTAAACTTCCAACTTCTAAATAACAAAGACAAAATGTAAAGGGAAATTAGAAAATATTTTTAACTGAATGAAAACGAAAAATATCAAAATTTACAGGATGCAGCTAAAGCAATACTTAAAATATATAGCATTAAATATATATTTGAAGAATTTCATATGTATCTTATCAAAAAATGTGAACTGATTCAAATACTCTTTCTTATTCTTCCATAGAGTTTCAATTTTTTTTTAAGTAATATGCTCCCAGGCATTTTTATCTTTGTAGTTGTCATTATGAATGTGTACCTCTTCTTCCATTATGAGCCCCAATACTTATTATTTATATTTTAAAAGATAATTATTTATGTATATTCATTTTCTTCCTAAAGACACCTGGCCAAACTAATTTACGAAAAAGAAGAAAAAGAAACAAAAGTTGAAGTATGAAGAGATTCATGTTATTCAGAGATGCTATAACCTGAAGGGAAAAGTGAGCCCTATAATCGATGATAAAGACCTTTTAAATCTAACACAGAACTGTTCTCCACTGCCCACCTCAGTCACGGAAGATGAGATTACTATATTCAACAATAAAAAATGAAAACTTCTGTTGGGCAAAATAATAAAATCAAAAGATGAGCAAAACTTGAGCAAAAGTAATCTAATAAATGACAAGAGGCTCACAAAGAAATGGTAAATATATAAAGTGATGAAAATACTCTAATTAGCCAGATGTGATCATTACACAACAATGTTTTAATAGTGTATAAAATTTAAATGTACACCATGTATGTTACCATAAATATACACTATATATGTGTCAAGTAAAAATAAAAAACATTACACCCTCATAAGTGTATACAATTGTCAACTGGAAAACTTAAAAAAAAAAATGGCAAGAGGCTCCTTTCCTTAATATACAAAAACATAAAGAGCTCCATAAAACGGCAAAGCACATGACCAAATCGGTAACTGAAAACATACATTATGGCCAATAATAAGGGGGAAAATCTTCAAACTCATTCGTAAGAAAAGCAAAGCTAATCAACAAAAAACTGACAAATATTAAAAAGTTTGACACTAGCTAGTGTTGTCAAAGAGATACAGAGATCCGCTCTCTCACAGACTACTGATATTTGGCCTTCTTTTTAGAGTTAGGCAATTTATCCACCAAATTGTTAAATGTACATAATCTTCAGTCCAATGATTTTTCCCTTCAGAATTTATACTACAGATATATATATATATATATATAATTTTTTTTTTTAATTTAAGACAGAGTCTTGCTCTGTTGCCCAGGCTGGAATGCAGTGGTGGCATCTTGGCTCACCACAACCTCCGCCTCCTGGGTTTAAGCAATTCTTCAGCCTCAGTCTCCTGAGTAGCTGGGATAACAGGCACCCACCACCATGCCTGGCTAATTTTTGTATTTTTAGTAGAGCTGGGGTTTCACCATGTTGGCCAAGCTAGTCTCGAACTCCTGACCTCAAGTGATCCACCTGCCTTGGCCTCCCAAAATGCTGGAATTACAGGCATAAGCCACCACACCTAGCCAGATAAATTTTTAAATATGTGCAAAGGTGTACCCAAGAATATTCACTACATCATCATTTACAATAGCAAAAAAAGGGGGCTAAATATCCATAAGTAGATGACTAGTTAGAAAAATTATGATATGTCCAAATATTAGAATACTATGCAGCATAAAATGAGAAGGAATGATTTGCAAAAATGTGGAAGTTTATTTTTTTAATATTACTGAATAATATGGTGTGATCTCATTTGTGTAAAAAACTGTGTAAATATAAGCACACACATAAATGCTTGTATATGTATAGAAATTGTCTGCAAGGATATACAATGATTATACCGAATAGGAAAGGGTTGGAAAGCCTTTTTTCGATGTTATAACATTCTCTATTGCCTAAGTGTATACACCTAATATAATAAACATGAGTAAAGAAGTAAAAAATATTGACCATAACAATTATCAGAAGATGAGGAAAAACTAGGAAAATCCTAAAATATGGCCACTGAAACTCCAAATAATTTCAATACACAAGGTGAAAAAGAATTCTCAGGCTGAGCGCAGTGGCTCAGGTCTATAATCCCAGCACTTTGGAGGCCAAGGCAGATGGATTGCTTGAGCTCAGAAGTTCAAGATCCGCCTGGGCAACATGGCAAAATGCTATCTCAACAAAAAAAAACACAAAAGTTAGCCAG
This sequence comes from Macaca mulatta, assembly GCF_049350105.2. Taxonomy (NCBI): domain Eukaryota; kingdom Metazoa; phylum Chordata; class Mammalia; order Primates; family Cercopithecidae; genus Macaca; species Macaca mulatta. The sequence goes on along the minus strand of NC_133407.1, from coordinate 158,451,054 downwards.
GTAGGGTGGCCTGTGCCTGTGGTCCCAGTTACTTGGGAGGCCTGAGGTAGGTGGATCACTTGAGCCCCGCAGACAGAGGTTGCAGTGAGCCAAGATCACACCACTGTACTCCAGCCTGGGCAACAAGGCAAAAACCCTATCTCAAAAAGCAAAAAAATTCTCAAAAAACAAATTTTAAAATGCAGAGAGAAACTTTAGAATTTTTATGATCAGGCCAGGTACAGTGACTCACACCTGTAATCCTAGCACTTTGGGAGGCTGAGGCAAGAGGACTACTTGAGTTCAGGGGTTCAGGACCTGCCTGGGCAACATAGTCGAGACCCTGTCTCTATAAAAAAAATAAAAAAATTAAAAATACAACAAATAGAATAATTTTTATGATCATTAAAAACTGACATGAGTATGTGCCACCGACAGATATGTAAACTCTTTGAAAACTGTTAGATAATTTCTTTCATGTTGTATGAAAGATAAAAGCATAGGTTTAATATATGCACCAACATAGGCCAACAAGAAAGGAGAGGATCATTTGCCTTCCTAACATAGAGGCCTAAAAGAAGATATGCAAGTAATCTTAAGAGAAGATAATGGACCTAATCTTATAAAATTAACAATGTCATTTTCTATGTACATATGTCCATATCTACATATTATTTATAATATTTATAATAGTGATGTTATTTATATGAATATAAAAAGGGATTGGCCATAAATGCACACTTATACCCAACAGTTACTGTAAGTATGTGTAGTAACATTGGCATCTATCACAGGTAAAAATTAAAGATTGAGTCAAACAATGCTGAATTACCTCCATTAAATATGTCAGGCAAACGCCCATCCCGCCAGATCACGTGCTTGAATTTTCAAACTGCTGATTCCTCCCTCTATCCTACAAAAGTACACAAATACAGGTTATCCCCCAAAAGAATCAGGATTAAACACAGTCTTAAAGTCAGGTAAAATTGTTACATTTAAGTGTCCTAAGTTTAACAAAATTCTTACCATGGTAGATACTGTTAAATAAAATTAGTAACAACTAACACTTCGTCTGAGTACAATGACCCATCAATGCTAAATGATATTACAACAATGACTCAGATACAAATTGGACTTTTTCCAACTTAACTTCCAGTGAAGGATTAAGATTTCTTTGAAGTCAGGACAATAACCTTGACAATCATCTTAAATATCCTAAAATAGGAAGGAAAGCACAAATGTGTTTCATTAAAATCATATTCTGACACTCTCCAACACTCAAATAGCACTATTTTCTTGATAAACTCTTATAGTAACATTTCCCTCAGCTGAAAAAATCTAAATATATTAAGGATGCAGTTTTTGAAAATACAAACATAAGCATCTTAAAAGTTCAAAGCAAAAGGTATTTAATAATGCTAAAATGGTCCATCAATATTTTTTAAACATTATGCTATAATCAACCTTTTAGCAGAGACTAACACAGAAAATTAACATTCCACATTGGTACTGCATTGATACCAACCACAGATCACTTTATTCATGTAACTGGGATTTTTCCCAAGTATATTAAATGAAAGTAATGAAGACTGAAAGTTGAATTATCAGAAATAAAGAACAAGCCAAATATAATTTTATTCAGAAACAATAGGTAAAGCATTTTATGTAACAGTCCTAATACAAGTTTAGGGATCCATAAATACCTTGCACATCAATAAAAGCCATAAATGTAAAAGCAGGGTATTTTCTAGAAATTGATAATCTCTAGAAAATAACCAAGTATATCAACTCAAGGTTGTATTTACATATGCTTTATCAAGAAACTACAAACAGTACAGTCTTTCTGATAATTTAGCATTTTCCAGTACTTAGCTAGTCAGTAGCTTTGTTATTGAGCTAGTTACAAAAAAATATACTTTAAAATACGTTATTTCTACTAAGCTCCTAATTGCCTGCCTCAATGTTTTGCAGCCAAGCATTCAAAAGCATATATATGTCATTCCTCTCAATTATGCAAAGTTATTTTAAGTACTTCTATAGCAAGAGTACCAAAAGGATAATAAAAGCTATAAAACTATACTACTAAGTTAGACACTATTAAAAATGGGTAAAGTAAAGCAAAATTATGTTAAATTAAATTAGGTCTAAAGCTGCCCCTCTGGGTAGCCAACAAAACCTAACTTACTATGTAAACAAACTGCTACCTAATTTAAGAGTATATTTTTGTAACAAGTAGCTGAGTCTCAGCAAATCACAGTAGCCAAGCCTCAGCCAATTACAGACTGTCACCTGATAAGACTATGTCCATATAAGGCAAATGCCAAGAGGTAACCAATCAAGCTATTTCTGCTTGTCATTTGCTTTTTCCGTGTATAAATACTGCCTGCCTATGTTGCTGGGTGGAGCTCTCCAAACCTCTTCTGGTTCAGAGTGCTGCCTGATTTATGAATAGTTCTTTGCACAGATATGTACGCTCTGCTAAATTTGTCTAAAGTTCTTCTTTTAACAACTGTTTCTGCATTACACTGCCGCTGTTCAGTATTCTATTAGAATATTATATATTCTGTCCATATATTGCTACATACATTACTATATCCAACTTTTAGAATTGCTAATTACAAGAATAAAATTGAACAGAAAAGGACACTGCAAAACCTATATAAGGGGAAAAAATGTCTTCACATTATGCATTTTAACATTATGAGTCTTTTAAAAAGTTGATGTGATGTAGCTACTCCACAATCAGGATATTATTACACAACTCATCATGAGCTAGTAACATCTACAGACTGGACAAATGTTTTTGAAATCTTAATATTCAGTCGAACACATTTTCACAAAAAGCATACTCACCTTCTTGCATCACATTTTATTGAAAGCACTAGATTACTGCTGTCATACATCAAAGAATATAACTTAGATATGTAAAAAGAAAACAAAAATAAAATAGTGAAGCAAGAAGGAAAAGTAAACATGCATACACACAAAATAATATAACCTCAAAGTATAAATTTATAAACAGAAATTCTAGAATGTCTTTCCCACACAACCATTCCTCTACCATGTAAACCCACAATTACCCCCAAGTCACCTGTCACATAGTCTGTCTCTGGAACCCTAATTCATTTAGCATCATCTACTAATTTCATGTCTTCAAGCCTCTATCCCCCTTTCTCCTCTTCCACTCCTCTCAACCAAGAATGGGGAGAAGAGAACCTACTAAGCTGGAAACTGAAACCAAGCAAATACAAAAAGGCAGATGTAAAATTACTTGGACAACCACCCAAGTCAGTTCAGAACTTACTCTTTCCTTGCCCTACTACCCCACTTCAGCAGTCAGTGAATATTCCTGCTTAGCAATTCTTTTAACATTTTGCTGGCTAAATAATCTTTGATTATAAACACTTGGGCAGATATAAACAGATTAAGACTAAAAATATACAGATGTTCCTTGACTTATGAAGAGGTTATTTCCCAATAAGTAAAAAGTTTATGCCTATAACTAAATGCCTATGCCTTTTGCATCATCATAAAGTCAAAAAATCCTAAATCAAACCACTGTAAGTAGGGAACTATTATATTTTAAAGTAAGAGTTTTATTGTATCTATGCTATCAATCAAGATAGTAGTTGTTTCCTATCAACCAATGACAGCAAATGTTAACAGATATATAATATACATAAAGACTTTTCGTTTTACATGGTATAAACTTGTATACCCATATAATATTTAAGGAAATTTTCTACTAATACCAATTTGAATTATGGCACAGAAATAAAATACATAAATATTTTGCAGAGGCCATTAGCTACCACCCTTCCACTATTTAGCTTTGATAGACTGGCAATGTTCCAATATACTTACTAGCAGGTGGTCCGATGTATTAATTAAGCCAACATTTTTGTCATTAATTTAGTCAACATTTTTTATCACATGATATATATTTACAACACATTAAGATTCCTAAGACATAATAAAATACCCTGGTCTCTGTCCAAAGGCATTCATAATTTAGCAAGGATGATAAGCACATACAGAGTAAATGTTTGTGATAATAATGTGATACAATTGAAGCATAAGCAATTTATCATAGAAAAGTCAAAGCAGTGATCAATTAACTCTCCCTATGCTACCTTTTCAAAAGAAAAGGAAGAAGGTGATCTCTTAATGTTGATTCCACATGTAAGAATATATGCAATATATAAGTAATGAATATATGCTTTGGACTCTGCTCAGTAGTGTTCCTAGGACACTACAGGTATTAACTCAATCAAAACAACAAGCCTATGAGATTGGTATTGTTATTATTCACATTTTACAGATGACAAAACTAAAAGGTTATATAATTTACCAAAGAATATGAAAGTAGTAAGAGGCAGAACCAAACTCCTTATAAGGGTCTACAAAGCCTTACATGCACTACTGTGCTTATCCCCCACCCATCAACGACCACCTCCAACACTACCCACCCTCATCTTTCAGACCTCATTTTCTATCCTCTCCCCTTGTTCACTCCACTCCAGCAGCAGTGACCTGACCTCCTTATTGCCCCAGAATCTCCAGCATGCAGCAGAATCTACTGCACTGGCTGTTCCTCTGTCTGGAACACTCTTCCTCGAGAGATCTTTGTAACTAAATCCTTTAGCTACTACAAAGTCTTGCTAAAGTCTTGTTAATGAGGCCTCTTCCAGTCACACCATTTAAAATTGCAACATTCCACCATATACATTCAATCCCCCTTTTATCCTGTTATACATTTTGCACAGTACTGCCCACCTCCTAACATATTACACAACCTACTTATTTATGTTTTTTTTTTCCTGCCCTAACTATAAGCTACACAAGAGAAAAAATTTTTGCCTGTTTTATCCACTGATATATCCCAAGTGCCTAAACCAGTGCCTTACACATAAGAGACGCAGTATTTTTTAAATTATTAGTAAAGCTGGAATTTCCTCCCAGGAAAATCAGGCTCTAGAAGCTTAACCACCATACAACACTCTCTTTCTAATTATGGAATCATAGATAACAACACTAAGGCATGCAGAAAAGTCACCCAAGGTCACATTAACCTAACAAAATGGTGAAACTTGGTCTCAAAACCAGCCTAAATGGAGTTTGGCAACATTACGTTACCCTTAGAATTTCCAGAAAAAGACTTGACTGTCTTAACAATAAAGAAATTCAACCTACTGATAAGTCTACTATGAACTTTATGAAACACTGTATCAAATGCACCATGATAATTCTTAGCAACATAAATAGGTTAGTCCAATCTAACTTAATTTCCATTCTTTGTTTAAAAATAATGCTAGTAACAAATTTCAGAAGTACTCCTTCAGAAGAGCTACAAAAACTGCATGCACGTTGCAACAGACAGGAAGAGCTTCTTTTGTATTTTCAAATATTTCACATTTCATGTTTTCAAATATTTCACATTTCATGTAGACAGTTTCTACTGATACAATATTTTCAAAGTATATCTTTATGTTGTTTGCAGAGTATACTTTTAGCCCACCAAATTATGTTTTAACTGTCATCTTTGCCTAGAAAAGTAAGATTGCTAAAGATGAAGTTTTATGAATTAACGTAGCAAGATCCAGATAAAAGATGTGTTAGAAGAAACTCCTACAAAAATTCTGTCAAGAATATAAATTTCTAAGGCAATAAATAAAACCTTAATGTTACTCCTAAGTATGACCATCCTTTGAAAAGCCATTCATTGATAAAGAACATAGTTCTTGGTTAATTAAGGCAATCTTTCTAGAAAATCATTTTTAAAGTTTCAATGAAATGCATAATGCTTACACATTTTAACTGTTTATACTCCCAGGAGCTCTATCAAATAAAAAGACTACCTCTGCCCTTTAAATCAAAAGCCCAAAGCAATGAAAAGATAAATTACAGCACACATGGTTTAAGAATCTGAAACTAAAAATGCTTACAGTCCTTTAGCATCTTTTAACTAGAGCACATTTTACACATTATACATTTACACATTAGTCAAGTTATATTTTTAAATTAGTTCTTACTTTTATGATTTAATGAGGCTTTCTGAATGATGTTTTAAAAAGAATAAAAACTTGTTCCAGGCAAGAGATTTCTATGAATTTGTTTTGAATCTCTATAGAGTGACAATGCAAAGAACAGATGAACGTGTTCTTTAAATTTATAATAACTGCTTTGAAATTTAAAGTTATTAAGATTCCCCCTAAAGAGTTACACTTTATATATTTTGAACTAAATGATATCTGAATGGCCTAATAGTATATTTTTCATAACCATATCTATCCCAAGGAGGGATGACAGCCCAGTAAATTCAAACCAACCACCCCAGAAATCACTTTTTTTTTTTTTTTGAGATGTAGTCTTGCTCTGTCACCAGCTGGAGTGTGGTGGCACGATTTCAGCTCACTGCAACATCCACCTCCCAGGTTCAAGCGATTCCCCTGCCTCAGCCTACTGCACAGCTGGGACTACAGGCACGCACCACCACGCCCGGCTGATTTTTTGTATTTTAGTAGAGATGGGGCTTCACCATGTTGGCCAGGATGTTCTCGATCTCCTGACCTCATGATCCACCTGCCTTGGCCTCCCAAACTGGTGGGATTACCAGCATGAGCCACCGTGCCTGGCCAGAAATCACCTTTCAAAAAAATAAAAAAATCAAGTCACAATCTTTAAAACTTTGCAATTAGTGTGGTTACTGCACTTAGCTAAGAAAGAAAATCCTACAAAGGAGCACTCAGATACATAGAACTTGGCTTAGCAAAGTGAGTAAAATAAAGCCATCAAGTGAAAATTTTCACCTTCCCTTGATCTTTTCAAATCAACTAACCAATAAACATTCATCAAAGAAGAAACCAACTGTCCATCCATGTTAGAAACAGTAATGCTACAAAAGTAAGCACTGTTATAAACAATGCTACAAAAGCAAGCATTTTATAAACTTTAGACTACAAACCACTAAAGAGATAGAACTTTTAAATCTAAATCACCTGCTTCCAGAAGAAACATTCCAAAACTAACCCTATCACAGTGAGGATGCTGCACTGACAAGCAACTATGTAATCCTTTCCCAGATAACGTAAATTAATTTTTAAGGTTAGTAAGCCACAAAACTTAAGGAAACGCTGTTTAATTCTTAAATTTTTACTGAATAAACATTCATTTTGTAAACAATCATGATACATTTTGTACTAAGATGATCAAGATCACCCAGGCAAACTTTGAAACAATCTTCTCAAACATGAAACAACCATATTCTGATAAAGTACTTTAGAGTTCACAAAGTGCTTTCACAGGTGACATTTCATTCCCCACCCTCTAAACACTCACACACAACTACCTGGGCAAGTACTATTGTTTGTCTCAGTTCTTTAGATGATGAAACAGGTTCAAGAGGTTAAGTAACGAAGATTATACACCATCTTAGTGGCAAGACAAAGACTTCAACTAAGGCCGGGCACAGCAATTCATGCCTATAATCCCAATACTTTGGGAGGCCAAGGTGGGAGGATCACTTGAGCCCAGGAGTTTGAGACCAGCCTGGGCAACATAGAGACCAGCCTGGGCAACCATCTCTACAAAAAAAAATTTTTTTTTAATTAGCCAGGCAAGATGGTGCATGCCACCCAGATACTAGGAAGGCTGAGGTGGGAGGATTACTTGAGTCAAGGAGTTTGAGGCTGCAGTCAGCTAGGACTGCACCACTGCACTCCAGCCTGAGTAACAGAGTGAGACTCTCTCCAAATCAAAAACAAAAGCCATCGACCAGATCCTCCACCTCCTAATAAATGTCTACTCTAACATAACACCACAGGTAAGGTCCTTTTCAAATTAAGATATATTTAACATTACTCTTAGCAATCTTCTAGGAATCAGAAAAAAAGTAAACATCTTTAAAGTTCAGTGTAACACGAATAGACATAAATTTTGACATGAAGATGCTATTTACAATGATAGATACATATGTATATTATCAGAGAAAACTCATCATTTTTATTACACGAAGTTATTGTAATAATGAAGGGAACCCTAGAAAAGAATATAGAAATGCCCATTTAAAAATTAAAGTTTAACACTTCATTTAACTTTGATTTTTAAAGTGTCAATTCTTTGTGATCAAAAACATGTTAAAATACTATTACAAGTAGTTAGCCAGGCATGCTGGTACCCACCTGTAATCCCAGCTACTTGGGAGGCTGAGGCATGAGAATCACTTCAGCCTGGGAGGCAAAGGTTGCAGTGAGCCAACATTGTGCCACTGCACTCGACTCTGCGACAGAGTGAGACTCTGTCTCAAAAAAACAACAGCAGCAACAAAAATACTATCACAAGTCAAAAATAACAAGAAGGAATGGAATTACTAGTTTTAATATGAAATATAATTAAATGGCCGGGCGCGGTGGCTCAAGCCTGTAATCCCAGCACTTTGGGAGGCCGAGACGGGCGGATCACGAGGTCAGGAGATCGAAACCATCCTGGCTAACACGGTGAAACCCCGTCAACCCCGTCTCTATTAAGAAATACAAAAAACTAGCCGGGCGAGGTGGCGGGCGCCTGTAGTCCCAGCTACTCGGGAGGCTGAGGCCAGAGAATGGCGTGAACCCGGGAGGCGGAGCTTGCAGTGAGCTGAGATCCCGCCACTGCACTCCAGCCTGGGCGACAGAGCGAGACTCCGTCTCAAAAAAAAAAAAAAAAAAAAAAAAAAAGAAATATAATTAAATATGATCATTTAAAAACTTATAAGTGGGCCACAAAAAGCCATACTCCATTTCCAGTACATCTTTTGATATTTTTCACCTTATTCAATGCCAGAACCAATCTGATCTACTCTGTCTAGAATACATGCCCAGAATTACCCTAGGCACTAAACACAATGTAGAGGTGTGCCTAAACATAAAAAAAAAATCATATAGTCCCTGAGCTAAGGGAATAATTTCAAATCTGATTAGGAAAACTGAGATTTGCCATAAGAATCAATTAGAGAATACTAAGAAGTAGCCGCAAAGGAACCCAGTGATTCTGTAGTTGTTGCTGTTGTTCTTAGTGATGGGGTCTCACTACATTTCCCCAGGCTGATCTCAAACTCCTGACCTCAAGTGATCCTTCCACCTCAGCTTCCCAAGTTGCTGAGATTACAGGTGTGAGCCACCGTCCCCAGCCAAAAACACTAGCTTCTATTAATGTACAGTGAACATTTTCTTATTTGGGGCCAATTTATTCTCCATTAGAAAACTAGGCAATGTAAAAGCATGACAATTTATCTTACCTTTTCCAATCTATTAATTAGAATAAATCAGTTGCATAATACAAGATTTTCAGTCTTTTTCTGAAAAATGTTTAAGAGTACTAAAATGCAGTAACGTATTACGGGAACAGCTGAAACACCTTAAATACAATCTATTAAACACATCTTTGAAGAAAATGCTCAGAATTCAAAAACTCACTTTAATTAACTAAATAACAAAATTCTGTTTATGTGTAGATGCACGGGAAAATAGTATGCATCTATTCCCTAGCAACCTCTTGAGCTGGATATGACTGACCTCACAAAAACTTTGAGGGTCAGATAGTGTGGTTTATAAGTGAAGCACGCATTTTACATAATGCTTAAAAGTAAACAAGGCTGTACATTTTTAAATAACTAAAATAATATAATTGTATTGTTTGTAATACAAAGGATAAATGCTTGAGATGGATACCCCATTTTCCATGATGTGATTATTATGCCTGTATCAAAATATCTCATGTACTCCATAAATATATAACCTACTATGTACCCACAAAAATTAAAAATTAAAAATAAATTTTAAGTTCACAAAACACATAATTATATACCATTATTTTCAATGCTGAAATAACTCGCTGGATTGAGATGATGCAGGGACTTCAACTTCCAGTTCAGACAAAATGGCCTAGATCTGTTCTCCTACTGCCACTACTCACGAAGCACAACTGTAAACCATTGAAATAACAAGCAAAGGAAAATCCAAAGGTGGTAAAAAGGCAGTAAACCAACTTGGGACCCAAGGAATGGAGAAACAAAACAGCAGCAGAGTGTTTCATGTCCTCACACCCAACAGAAGAAGACAACCCAGACCTGACATTTCCCAACCACCAATCTAGCAAAAGAAAGTAGCTCAGATAGTCAGATTCCTCCCCGAAAACAAACGGCAACAACTCTCTGATGTTGTCCTGAAAACATCAGGAGAAGGAGATCAACTGGAAGCCCAAATGACAATAAAGACCACAGGAAGCACTCTTCTTCCTTACTTGGCCTGAGACTCTGTTTTCCACCTAGAGATGGAGAAGCAAGTAGGAGAAATTCATGGACCCAGCCATAGCAAGTGGCTCAGGTTGGGCCAAGAACCTCTTCACTTGCCCGAAGTTACCAGGACAGGGGAGAAAAGAAGAGACCAGTAGGTGGGTCCCACCATAATCCTCTCCCATCTGTAGACAATCAGAAACCCAGCATGGGGAAACCCCTTCCAGTGGGCGCTGCAGTAGGATCAAACAAACCAAGTAGACTGCAAAGTCTCTAAAAATTAAACTGCCACTGGAACCACAGCCCACTCCTAAAATAAAAATGTAAATAGGGCCCAGAGCCTCCTAAGATAACAGATAAAATGTCCATGATGTAACAAAAAAACACCTAAGAAAATCACACCATAAATGAGAAAAGAAAATCAACCAAAGCCAAAATAGAAGTAAATCAGATGCTGGAATTTGACAAGAATTTTTAAGCAAAAGTTTCAACAATATATTAACAAATTCTACTGCAACAAGTGAAAAAAACACAAAACATCCGTAATAAAAATGTTTCCACAATTATACATTACCCAGAAACAAGTGAAAAAATGGAAAATCTCAGCAAAGAAACAGAAGTTGTAAGACCAGCATGGGCAACACAGTGAGACCCCATCTCTACAAAAAATTTTTACAAATTAACTGGGCATGGTGGCACACACCTGTAGTCCCAGCTACTTGCCAGGCTAAGGTATGAAGATTGCTTGAGCCTGGGAGGTCAGAGTGAGAGTGAGCTGTGATCACACCACTGCACTCCTACCTAGAAAAAAAATTAAATAAAATAAATAAGCAAATAAAAACTAAAAAGAAGAAAAAAGTAACTAAAAATTACAATAAATTTTTAAGGTGGGCTCAATAAAAACATAGAGATGGGCTGGGCATGGTGGCTCATGCCTGTAATCCCAGCACTTTGGAAGGCCAAGGCAGGTGGATCACCTGAGCTCAGGAGTTCAAGACCAGCCTGGGCAACATGGCGAAACACCATCTCTACAAAAAATATAAAATTAGCCAGACGTGGTGGCTTTACACCTGTAGTCCCAGCTACTCAGGACGCTAAGGTAGGGGGATGACTTGAGCCTGGGAGGTGGAGGTTGCAGTGAGCCAAGATTGTGCCACTAACTCCAGCCTGAGTGACAGAGCCACACCCTGTTTCAGGGGGGAAAAAAATGGAAATGACAGGGAAGAGAATCGTTGAACTTGAGGACAGAAAATTAGAATTCACCCAATCTGAACAAGAGAAGAAAACAAACTGAAAAAAGTAGTAGCTTTAGGGTACTACAGGACAATAAAAAAAGATCCAACATTCACACAATCAAAGTCCCATAAAGACGAAAGAAAGAGTGCGGTTCAAACACTACTTGAAGAAATGATGACTGAAACATACTCAAATTTAGGGAACACTAACTTGCAGATCCAAATAGCTAAGCAAATACAAAGAGTTGATAAGCCTACTGAAATTCATGCTAACACATCATAATTAAACATTCAAAAACTAAAGGAAAAAAAAAAACAACAACAACCTTGAAAGCAGCCAGAGAGAAACAACACATTACCCATAAGGGAACACCAATTCAAATGACACCAGATTTCTCATCTCAAACCACAGAGGCCAAAAATAAAAGTGGCACAGTATTTTTCAAATATTGGAAAAAAAGACAACTGCCAACTGGGACTTCTATATCCAGTGAAACTGCCCTTCAGAAATAATAAGGAGGCCGGGCGCGGTGGCTCAAGCCTGTAATCCCAGCACTTTGGGAGGCCGAGGCGGGTGGATCACGAGGTCAGGAGATCGAGACTATCCCGGCTAACATGGTGAAACCCCGTCTCTACTAAAAATACAAAAAACTAGCCGGGCGTGGTGGCGGGCGCCTGTAGTCTCAGCTACTTGGGAGGCTGAGGCGGGAGAATGGCGTGAACCCGGGAGGCGGAGCTTGCAGTGAGCCGAGATCACGCCACTGCACTCCAGCCTGGGAGACACAGCGAGACTCCGTCTCAAAAAAAAAAAAAAAAAAGAAATAATAAGGAAATAAAAGTATATTCTCAAATAAAGAAAAGTTTTTAAAAAAAGTCTCTAGCACATCTATCCATAAAGACTGGCTGAAGGAAATTTGCTGAACATAAAGAAAATGATTTTTTAAAAAGGAATGTCAAAATATCAAAGAAGAAACAACAGAAAGAATGGAAACATAGGTATAAACAAGACTTTTCCTTCGTTAGTTTTATAAATCATATTTCATGATTGAAACAAAAGTTATAACATCATCTGATACTCGAGACAATCATATTTAAAATTGGAGAAGGTGAAAGGTAAAATAAAAGTCAGGTTTCCACACTTCTGTTGAAGTATCAATGTTGATACTAGTAGACTAAGTCACGTATGCATATAATAACCAAAACTGCCACTACAAAACCGAGATAGACTCAAAACAACATAATAAGTAAGTCAAGATGGAATCCTAAATAAAGGTTCTAGTAATCTGCAAGAAGACAAGGAAACAAACATTCACGCACTACCAGAAAAATTATTAATTTATATTAAACCAGAAATGTAACTATTTCTGTAGAAGATTCTTCCTGGCAATGTTAACTTCACAGCAGGCTAACACTACATGGCTCACATTTTAAACACGATGGAAAAGCAGATCCATGCTTTTACATGTCTTTTTTAGTATGCAATCTTTCCCTATGACTAAAGTGTCAAGGCTCACCTTGGAGTACATTTAATAAAAACGCAAAGCACACATAGAGATTTACAATTTTAAAGACAAAAAAAAAAAAAAGGTCCTATTATGTGGTCCCAATGAGAGGTGAAGCTAGCTGGACTTCCTGGGAAGTGGAGACTTGGAGAACTTTTCTGTCTTACAAGAGGATTGTAAAATGTACCAATCAGCACACTGTAGCTAGCAAGAGGATTGTAAAATGCACCAATCAGCGCTCTGTAAAAACTCACCAATCAGCACTCTGTAGCTAGCAAAGAGGATTGTAAAATGCACCAATCAGCACTCTGTAAAACGCACCAATCAGTGCTTTGCAAAATGCACTAATCAGCACTCTGTAAAACGCACCAATCAGCAGAATCCTAAAAGTAGCCAATCTCAGGGAGGATTGAAAAAAGGGCATTCTGATAGCACAGAAACAGAACGTGGGAGGGGACAAATAAGGGAATAAAAGCTGGCCACCCCAGCCAGCAGCGGCAACCCACTCAGGTCCCCTTCTACACTGTGGAAGCTTTGTCCTTTTGCTCTTCACAATAAACCGTGCTACTGCTCACTCTAGGTCTGTGCCATCTTTAAGAGCTGTAACATTCACCGACTGCGAAGGTCTGTGGCTTCATTCTTGAAGTTTGAGAGACCACGAACCCACGGGCAGGAACCAACTCCGGACACACCAACAATAAACTCAAAAGTCTATGACAAATGGGGACTCTGTTGAGCTGTTTATACAAACTTTAGATTTGGTACAATTATACTGAAAGTTGGGTTCATCTGAAATGTTAAAAAAAAAAAAAAGTTTATGTTAATCCTCAAATGATGCTTATTATAGTTTAACGGTTCTGTTAAATGCACGCATTGAATTACTTGAGTTACCCAACTGCAGCAGCTGCTCCTAACCGTGTATGGTTAAGGACTTTAACTGGCCATCTTCCTCAAATTCTATTCCTTCTTGACCATTCCCAACAATTATCTTTGTAGTGATTTTTCTGCCATTAGCCATTTTAGTAGAACCTTGTATCAATTTGGAAGTGCCCATCTCACTACCACCAAATGACACAGAAGAGAATGAAGTGAAGCCCCCATGACCTAGTGATCTGAATGTAACAAATCTTGTATCAAAAGAAGAAAATCCACTTCCAAAAGATGGAAATCCACTGAATGTGGAAAAAATGACTCTGTCCCTTGGCTTCCTCAGGGACCCTATTACAAAAAAAAAGTCCTCAAAAGGGTCTTCAAAGAAGTCAAATAAAAATGGGTTCCTTCCAACAAAAAAAAAATTCCCTGAAGACATCATCTGGGTTACAGAATGTGAAGCCAAACTCAAATGGACTGTCAAAATGACTTCCACTTCCTCCACCACCATTTAATCCTTCTTTGCCATATCTGTCATAGATGTACCATCTTTTAGCATCTTACAGCACCTCACATGCCTCAGCCACTTGTTTTAATTTTCTCTCTGTTTCTTCTTTATTCTCAGGAATGTAATCTGGGTGCCACTTCAGTGCCAGTTTTCATTATGTTTTTTTAGTATCCTTGGGTGAGGTATGTCTCTGCACACCTAGAACTTCATAGTAATTCAACATGTTTTAGCAGATTGTTGGAAGAGGACTGAGGATGCAGGTGGCAGGCGATGGGACACAGGGGAGGTGGGGCAGTGGCCTGGATGCTCTGGGCTCCGGATCTCCTCTCAGCCTGAGTAGATTTTTTTTAATGGCCCAATTATATGTTGCTTGCAAGAAATTTAAATTTGGCAACATAACAAAAAGCACAAGAATGGAAAGATATAACAATAAATTTTTTAAAGCAGAGTGGCTACATTAATAGCACAATCAACCAACAGGGTCTTATTGACATATGCAGAGAATATTCCACTCAATAACAGCAGAATACACCTTTTTTTCAAGCACCCATGGAACATTCACCAAGGCCATAAAACAAACCTCAAAAAACTTAAAAGAACTGAAATGGTAACAGTGTATTTTCTAACCATACTCTACTCAAACTAGAAATCAGTAACAGAAAGACAACAGGAAAATCTCTAAATAGCGGAATAAACAACACACTTTTAAAAAGTCCATGGATCAAAACAGAAGTCTCAAAATTTTTAAATATACATAAAAATAAATGAAAACAAAAACAAAACACATATCAAAATACATGGGATGCAGCTAACAACAATCAGACGCACTAAATGCTTATATTAGAAATGAAGAAAGATCTAAAACCAGAAACCGAATTACCAAAAGAAACTTAAAAAGAGCAAAATGAAGCCAAAGCAAGAAGGATTATTAAAAGAAAAAATAAAAGAGGAAAATAGAGAAAATCAATTAAGCAAAAAAATTATTAAGACTCTAGCAAAATTAACAACAACAACAACAAAAGACAAAGAGAAGACACAAAACATCAGGTCTGAAACAGAGGACATCAGTACAGATCCTATAGCAATTTTAAAAGAATATAAGGGAATATTACAAACAATTTTATGCTCTTAAATTTGACACCAACTTCTCAAAACCACACTAGCAAAACATAACCAAGATGAAATAGAGAATATAAATAACCCCATAGCCATTAAATAAAACTGACTTCTTAATTTAAAAGTCCCCTCAAATGCTGCCAAAAACAAAGAAACCTGCAGGCTCAGATGGCTTCACTGGTGAATTCTACCAAACATTTAATGAAGAATTAATACCAACTGTTCACAAACTCTTCCCAAAACTTGGGGAGAATATTCTTCAATTCATTTTATGAGATCAGCATTACTATTACCAACACAAGACAAAGACATCACAAGAAAAGAAAATGACAAGCCTATAACTCTTACAAATGTAGCTGCAAAAATCCTCAACAAAATACTAACAAACCAAATCTACCAACACATAGAAAGGATTATGCATGACCAATCTCAGAAATGCAAGTTGGCTTAAGATTTGAAAATCAATATAATACACCACATCAATAGAACAAAGGCCAAAAACTTTTATTTTTGGCAAATCATCTTAGATGAAGAAAAACATTTGATGAAATACAAAACCATTTACACAATAAAAACACCCAACTAGGAGAGGGAACTTCCTTAACCTGATAAAGGCCATCTATGAAAAATCAAAGCTAATATCATATTTAAAAGTAAAATAATAAGTGCTTCCCCCTAAGATCAGAAATAAGACAAGGATGTCTGCTCTTGCTACTACTTCTATTCAACACTATAGTAGAGGTTCTAGCAAGGTAAATGATCTGATTTGGTTCTGTACCCCACCCAAATTTGATCTCGAATTGTAATCCCCACATGTCAGGGGAGGGACCTGTAATCCCCACATGTCAAGGGAGGGAGATGACTGGATCATAGGGACAGTTCCCCCATGCTGTTCTCAAGATGGTGAATGAGTTCTCACAAGATGTGATGGTTTCATAAGCATCTGGCATTTCCACTACTTGCACTTCTCTCTCCTGCCAACACGTGAAGAAGGTCCTTATTTCCCCTTCATCTTCTGCCATATTCGTAAGTTTCTTGAGGCCTCCCCAGCCAATTAAACCTATTTCCTTTATAAATTACCCAGTCTTGGGTATTTCCTTATAGCAGTGTGAGAATGGACCAATACAGTAAATTAAACAAAAAACTGAATTAAATGACATTAATATTGGGGGAAAAAAAAAACTGTCTCTATTTCCAGATGACATATATATAGAAAACCCTATGGAATCCACTACAGCTACTAGAATAAACAAGTTCACCAAGGATTCAAAATTTACAAAAATCAACTATATTTCTATACACTAGCAATGAAAAATTCAAAAATAAAATTAAGAAAATAATAAACACATAATAGCAGCAAAAAAAAAAAAAATAAAGTACTTGGTAATAAATTTAACAAAACAGGTACAAGACATGTACACTGAAAACTACAAAACATCCCTGAAAGAAATTAACAAAGACCTAAACAAACATCTAATGTTCATGGACTGAAACATTTCATAATGTTAAGATGAAAATACTTCACCAAATCACCTACTGATTCAGTGCAACTCCTATCAAAACCCCAGAATCTTTTTTTGCAGAAATGGACAAACTAATGCTAAAATTCATATGGAATTGCAAAGGACCAAGAAAATCCAAAACAATCTTGAAAGAAAAGAACAAAGTTAGAAGATGCATATATTCTGATTTTAAAACTAACAAAGCTACAGTAATCAAGACACTGTGGTACTGGCATGAAGATAAACACATACATCAAGGAATAGAATTTAGAGTCCAGACATAAATAACTACATTTATGGTCAATCCTTTTTGTTAAATTTTATGTTTTTTTGTTTGTTTGTTTGTTTGTTTGTTTCTGAGACAGGATCCTGCTCTGTCGCCCAGGCTGGAGTGCAGTGGCATGATCTCAGTTCACTGCAAACTCCACTCCCCAGCTTCAAGCGATTCTCCTGCCTCAGCCTCCTAATTTTATGTATTCTTTTTATAGAGGCAGGGTCTCATTATGTTGCCCAGGCTGGACTCGAACTCCTGGGCTCAAAGATCCTCCTATCTCAGCCTCCCAAATAGCTGAAGCTACAGGAGTGTGCCCACTGCACCAGGCTGAGTCAACCAATTTCTTGACACCAAGACAATTAAGTAGAGAAACAAGTTTTTTCAACAAACCAGTGCTAGAACCAAAGAATATCTACATGCAAAAGAATGAAATTGGATACCTTCATCATTCCATATATAAACATTAACTCTAAATAGATTGAAGACCTGGCTCAGTGGCTCATGCCTGTAATCCCAGCTAACGCAGGTGGATTATTTGAGCCCAGGAGCTTGAGACCAGCCTGGGCAAGGTTGTCTCTCCAAAAAAAAAAATTAATTAATTAAAAAAATTTAAAAATAAAAATTAAAAAAAAATTTTTTTTCTACCAAAAAAAAATTGTTGTTTCTACAAAAAAAAAAAAAAAAAAACCAACAAAAATTAGCTGGGCATGGTGGCACATGCCATAGTCCCAGCTACTCAGTAGGCTGCAGCTGGAGGATTGCTTGAGCCTGGGAGATCAAGGCTGCAGTGAGCTTTGATCGTGCCACTGCACTCCAGCCTGGGTGACAGAGCAAGACCCTGTCTCTAAGGAAGAAAAAAAAAATAGTTAAATGAATTAAAGACCTATAAGTAACAGTTAAAGCTATAAAACTGTCAGAAGAAAAGTCTGGTGTGGTGGCACATACCTGTAGTCCCAGCTAGTCAGAAGGCTAAGACAGGAGGATCACTCAGGCCTGAGAGGTCAAGGCTGCAGTGAGCTGTGATAGCACCACTGCACTTCAGCCCAGGCAAAAAAGCAAGACCCCGTCTCAATTAAAAAAAAAAAAAAAAAAAAAAAGCTATACAACAGCAATAGCATCAAAAAGAATACTTAAAAATAAACTTAACTAAGGAAGCAAAAGACTTGTACACACTGAAAACTACAAAACACTGATGAAAGAAATTAAAGACACAAATAAATGGAAACATATCCCATGTTCATGGATTAGAAGACTTAATGTTAAAATGTCCACACTACTCACAGTGATGTACAGATTCAATAAATCTCAATGAAAATCCCAATGGCATTTTTTACAGGAACACAAAAACAATCCTAAAACCCAAAGAGAACCACAAAAGCCCCCGAGTGTAGCCAAAACAATCTTGAAAAAGAACAACAAAGTTAAAGGCCTCACACTTCCTGATTTCAAAACATATTAAAACAGTATGGTACTGGCATAAAAACAAGACATACAGACCAATGGAACAGAACAGAAAGCCCAGAAATAAACCCAGGCATACAGAGGCAATTGATCTTCAAGAAAGGTGCCAAGAATCTACAACGGGAAAAGAACAGTCTCTTCAATAAATGGTACTGGGAAATCTGGGCAGCTATATGAAAAAGAATTGAAGTTTGACCCTCATTTTACACCGTACATAAAAGTCAACTCAAAATAGATTAGAAACTTTAATAAGAGCTGAAACTGTAAAACTCCTAGAAAAAACATGGAAGAAAAGGTTCATGACACAGCTATGATTTCTAGGATTTGACACCAAAAGCATGGGCAACAAGCGTAAAAACAGACAAGTGAGGTTACATCAAGCTAAAAAGCTTCTACAGAGCAAAGAGATCAATCAACAGAGCAACCAGGCAACTTACGGAATGGGAAAAAATATTTGCAACTACACATCTGCTAAGGGGCTAAAATCCACAATATATAAGGAACTCCTACAACTCAATAGCAAAAAATAACAAATAGCCTGCATTTTAAATGGGCAAAGGACCTGAAAAAATATTTATTCAAAGACAACATACAAAAGGCCAACAGGTATATAAGCAGATGCTCACCATCAGTAATCATCAGGAATATGCAAATCAAAACCACAATGAGCTACCATCTCACACCAGTAAGAATGGCTATTATTAAAAATCAAAAACTAACAGACATTGGTGAGGCTGTGAAGAAAACGGAACACTTAAATATTGCTGGCGGAAATGTAAATTAGTTCAGCCACTGTGGAAAACAGTTTGGAGATTTCTCAAAAAACTTAAAACAGGCGAGATGTGGTGGTTTACACCTGTAATCCCAGCACTTTGGGAGGCTGAGGCGGGCGGATCACTTGAGTCCAGGAGTTTGAGGCTGCAGTGAGCTATGATCTCACCAACTGCACTACAGCTCAGATGACAGAGCCAGACCCTGTCTCAAAAACCAAACAAACTTAAAACAGAGCTACTATTCGACCCCAAAATCCCATTACTGGGTGTATATCCAAAAGAAAGAAATCATTATACCAAAAAGATACATGAACTTGTATGAACAACCATTATCCAAAAATAAAAATAACAAGTGTTGGCAAGGATGGGGAAAGTGTAAACCCTGCGTACTGTTCATAGGAACGTAAAATGGTGCAGACACTATTTTTTTTTTAAAGTTCAGAGGTTCCTCACAAAACTAAAAAAAGAACTACTATACGTTCCAGAAATCCCACTTCTGCATATTTATCCAAAAGAATTGATAATGGGTTTTGGGTTTTGTTTTGTTTTTTGTTTTTTTGAGATAGAGTCTCACTCTGTCACCCAGTGATGCAGTGGCGTGGCACAATCTCGGCTTACTGCAACCTCCATCTCCCTGGTTCAAGTGACTCTCCCACCTCAGACTCCCAAGTAGCTGAGACTACAGGCATGCGTCACCAGGCCCAGCTAATTTTTTTGTATTTTTATTAGAGATGGGGTTTCACCATGGTGGCCACGCAGGAAACTCCTGACCTCAAATGACCCGCCCGCCCTGGCCTCAGCTTCCCCAGGTGCTAGGATAACAGGCGTGAGCCACCACCATGGATTTCTGAGGAAATATTCACACTTATGTCCACTACAGCAGTGGTCCCCAACCTTTTTAGCACCAGGGACTGGTTTCATGGAAGACATTTTTTCAATGGATCAAGGATGGTTTCAGGATGAAACTGTTCTACCTTAGATCATCAGGCATTAGATTCTCAAAAGGAGCATGTAAAATAGATTCCGCTGTTAACAATAGGCTTCATGCTCCCAAGAGAATCTAAGAGAATCTGACACCACTGCTGATTTGACACTAGGCAGAGCTCAGGCAGTAATGCTCACTGACCTGCCGCTCACTTCCTGCTGCGCAGCCCAATCTGTAACAGGCCTCGGACTGGCAGCGGTCCATATGTGTATACATACACACAATGGAACATTATTCATCCTAAAAGAAGGAAATTCTGTAACGTTGACAAAACGGATGAACCTTAAGAACATAAGTGAAACAAGCCAGTCATAGGAGGCCAAATACTGTATGATTCCACTTTTATGAGGGATCTAAGATAAAGTAGTCAATCTCATAGGAGCAGAAAGTAAAACAATGGTTGCCAGGGGATGACGGGAGGTAGAAATGAGGAGTTGAGGCTGGGTGTGGTGGTCCACACCTGTAATCCCAGCACTTTGAGTGACCAAGGTGGGAGGATCGCTTGAGGCCAAGAGGTCAAGACTACAGTGAGCTGTGATCGCACCACTCCACTCTAGCCTGGGCAACAGAATGAGACCCAGTCTCTACAAAAATAATAGAAAATTTTAAAATTAGCCAGGCGTGGTGGCAAGCGCCTGTAGTCCTAGCTACTCAGAAGGCTGAGGTCAGAGGCTCATTTAAGCCCAGGAGGTTGAGACTGCAATCCGTTACTGCGCCACTGCACGCTGACCTGGGCCACAGAGTGAGACCATGTTTCAAAAAAAAAAATGAGCAGCTGCTATTCAATGGGTGTTGTTTAAGCTATCCAAAATGAAAACGTTCTAGAGATCTGCTGTACAACATTGTGCTTATAGTTAACAATACTGTATTACACACTTAGAAATTTGTTAAAAGGGTAGATCTCATGTTATGTATTTTTTATTACAATAAGAAAATTTTAACTGTTATGCTTCAAAAGACACTATCAAGAAAGTGAAAACAACCCACAGAATTGGAGAAGATATCTGCAAATCATTTAACTGATAAGTCTAATATCCAGAACATACAAAGAACTCTTAAAACCCAACAATAAAAAGACAACCCAACTAAAAAACAGGCAAAAGATCTGAAGACATTTCTCCAAAAAATACATACAAATGGCCAACAAGCAGAAGAAATGATGCTCCACAGCATTAGCCAACAGAGACATGCTAATCAAACCATGAAATACTGCTTCACACCCACCAGTATAGCTATAATCAAAAAGCCACTAAGAAGTGTTATCGAGGATATGGGGAAACTGGAACCCTCATATACTGCTGATAGAAATGTAAAATGGTAAAGCTGTTTTGAAACATAGTCTGGAAGTTACTCAAATGGTTAAACAGAGGTACCACACGACTCAGCAATTTTTCACTCCTAGATACACATATACACAAAAGAAATTAAAACAAATGTTCACATAAAAACTTGCACATGGACGTTCACAGCAGCATTACTCATAATGGCCAAAAAGAAAAAAAGTGGAGCCGGGCGCGGTGGCTCACGCCTGTAATCCCAGCACTTTGGGAGGCCGAGGCGGGCGGATCACAAGGTCAGGAGATCGAGACCACGGTGAAACCCCGTCTCTACTAAAAATACAAAAAATTAGCCGGGCGCGGTTGTGGGCGCCTGTAGTCCCAGCTACTTGGGAGGCTGAGGCAGGAGAATGGCGTGAACCCGGGAGGCGGAGCTTGCAGTGAGCCGACATCGCGCCACTGCACTCCAGCCTGGGCGACAGAGCGAGACTCCGTCTCAAAAAAAAAAAAAAAAGAAAAAAAGTGGAAACAACCCAACAACTGATGAATGGATACAGAAAAAATGTGGTAAGCCCATATAATAGATTACTATTCAGCAATAAAAAGGAATCAACTGCTGACACATGCTACATCATGTAACATTACACTAAGTAAAAGACGCCAGACATAAAAGACCATCTACTTTACGATTCCATTCATATGAAATGTCCAGGCAAAGTCCTAGAGACTGAAAGTAGACTAGTAGTTGCCAGGGACCGGGAGGAACAGGGAATGGAAATTGACTGCTAATGGGTAGTTTCTTTTTAGGGTGATGAAAATGTTCTAGAATTGATTATGGTGATGGCTGTACGACTGTGTAAATACGCTGAAAACAACTGAACTGTACAGCTTAAGTGGGTGAATTGTATGGTATACAAGTTATACCTCAATAACACTGTTTAAGAAAAACTATATGATGGCTGGAATTTGCTTCAAAAATAATATGGAAGATCTAAGTAAATGGAGAACTATCCTGTGGTCATGGACTGAAGGACCTCTATACAATAAAAAAAAAAAAACTTCTCGAATTCAACTATAGGTTTATTCAATTCCTATCAAACTCCCAGCAAGATTTTTGTGTAGATACAAATGTGATTATTCTAAAATGTATATGGAAAGGCAACAAAACCAGAGGAGCTAAAACAATCTTGACAGAGAAGAATGAAGTGAGAGGAGGCACTCTACTCAATAAGACTTACTATAAAGCCATAATAATCAAGACAGCGTGGTACTGGAGGGAAGACAGACACACATATCAATGGAAGAGAACAGAGAACCCCAAAACAGACCAACACAAGTATGTTCAACTGATTTTTGGACAGTTTGGAAGTTTCTTAAGTAACTAAACATGTACTTGCCATACAACCCAGCAATCCCACTTTTGGGCACTTACCTCAGAGAAACGAAAACTTTTGTTTACAAAAAACCCTGTACACAAATGTTCATAACCTCTTTATTCATAATAACAAAATACTGCAACATACTAAAAGTTCTTCAACAAGTGAATGGCTAAACAAAGTATGTATACAAAGCATACATACATAAACAAAGTACGTCATTCTGGAAAGAATGAAACTATGGATAGTAAACAGTTCGCCAGGGTACAAGGAGTGTTGGAATGGGATGGGAATATAAAGGGATAGCAAGAGGAGTTTCCTTTGTGATGATGCAATAGTTCTGGACCTTGGTCTTGGTGGTAGTTACATGAATTTATATATGGGATAAAACTGCTAGAACTGTAAACACACAAAAATGAGTGCAGGGTTAAAAAACAGTGAAAATGACAAATTCTGTAGTGTGGTTAGCAGTAATATACCAATGCCAATTTCCTAGTTTTGACGTCTTACTAGAACTTTATTAAGATGTCTAGGTGAAGGGTACACAGGACACTGTACTAATTCTACCGTTTCGCCATATTTCCCAGGTTGTTCTTGAACTCCGAGTTCAAGAGATTCACCTGCCTTGGTCTCCCATACTGTAAGGATTACAGGCATGAGCCACTGTGCATGGCCCAGAATAAAGTTTAAAAAAAAAAAAAAATTAACATGTGAGGCCAGGTTCAGTGGTTCATGCTTGCAATCCCAGCACTTTGGGAGGCCAAGGCGGGAAGATCATGTGAGCCTAGGAGTTTGGAACAGCCTGGGCAATACAGCAAGACCCCATCTCTATATAAAAACTAAAAAAGAGAGAGGAGAGAGGGGTAAGGTGGAGGTATAGATGACATAAGCTTAGCCATTAATTGCTATATGAGAGTTCATAATATTCTATTTTTCATTCAGTTTTTCCATAATAAAAGGTTAATAGAAATATAAGAAAGCCATATTAAAAGCAGTTTCTCTTGATTCCATTTTTCTTTATGCTAATATGCATTTTAAGTTTTTTCTATTAAATAAATTTTTTACATAAAATTTAAATTTTAAATTTCAAAATTTTAAAAAATTTAAATGTTGAATATAAATTTTTAAGGAAATCTTTGCTCTTATTGTCTTTTTGGAGATGTCCACTGCTTCTGGGGCCATACAAATCACACTCAGACATGCAGAGCCTGGAAAACTTAGTTCACTTTTTTTGCTTTTTTTTTTTTTAGGAAAAAAAATTAAATATAAAAGAACCCCATTGAGGGAACACTTATTCTATCTTATGGAATTAAGTGTTGCCCAATTTTTTAAAAAATTAATTTAAAAAAGAACCCCATTGATACTTCTTCTGACAATACACTGCTTAAGCAATCTGAAAATATTTCATCTAAATATCCAATTAATATTTCCCCAATTACATTTCACCTGAAGGTTTCAGTATCTTTTTCTAAAATTAACTAAGGGGCCTTGCTATAACACATTTACAATCAGCACAATAATTCACCACTTTAGTGATCCTCACACAACAGAACAAATGTGTCAAGTTCAAGATATCCTAAGATGTTTCAGTAATTCTGGTTGAGTTTGCATTCAAAATTTTGCCTAAGCTAACTTTAACTGTTTTGTTTTAAAAAGTGTATGTAGTCTTTTTAAATTTTTCAGACATTTTCTTAAAAAGCAGCCACTGAAAAGTTTATAGTGGTAACAATACCATGCTGAAGAATTCAAAAATATGTGTGAATCTGAAAAAGTAATTCATTGAAAGAGAGTATTTCTCACAACGCGATTATTTAAAATTGTAATTTGATTAAATTTATCTGTATGAAGCAAAAGTGATGCCACACCCTTTCCCTCAGCAATGATTTAAACTAAGAAGTAGAAGTAAAAAGACACCTGAGCTCTGCATTATCTGTCCAACCTTGGGTAAGTCACTATCTCTCCAAAACTCAATTTCTTCATCTACACACTGAAGGAGTTATACTTGTTAACCTTCCAGCTCCACAATCCTGTGTTCTAATGTTCTAATATATACTTCATAACCTTTGACCCATGATCATTCTAATGACAACATTGGAAAAAGATTTATAATATACATGATATAGCAGTATCAATTACATTACAAATAACTTTCACAGGTTTAAACCATTTGGGAGAATGTCATTCTCAATACATCAGATCAGGGTTTTGTCAACATCAGCACTACTGACATTTTGCACTGGATAATTTCTTTATCATGGGGACTGTCACATGCATTGTAGGAGGTTTATCTACCCACTAGATGCCAGTGGAACCCCCCCAGCATGCTGAACAAAAATGTCCCCAGACATTCCACAAAATCACCTCTGGTTTGAGAACTATTGCATTCGATTAAAAATGTCCAGGGTTTTTTGGAGAAGGGAAAAAGGAAGAAGACTGTTTTTGTTTTGTAATATAGGAGGAAAGGCATAAGAAAGGATAGGAATGTTTTCCAGCAAAACAAAAGGTCAGGCTGGGCACAGTGGCTCACACTTGTAATCCCAGCACTTTGGGACGCCAAGGCAGGAGGATAGCTTGAGGCCAGGAGTTCGAGACCAGCCTGCTCAACACAGTGAGACCCCAGTCTCTAAAAAAAAAAATTGCAACTCACATACTAAAAAAAGGTACCCTCTTGTATGAGGCCTAGTGAAAACAATTAAATATTATTGTGTGGCTAATGCAGTAACAATGAGAATAAAAGTATATAAGCTATGGGGAAATCCGTAGGTATTCCATCCATGCCTTGTAGAGAATCCTCAATAAAGAGGTCCAAAGGTTTTTAACAGAGATTAACGACATTAACTTAATTCCTCTTAGCATTTCAAGGAGGCTAAAAGTGCTAAAGTTACTCCCTATTCTAACCACTGAGAACACTCGCATGAAAAACATATCTTCCCCCAGTTAAATACCGTAAGCATCTACCTGTTGTAATAAAATGTAAATGTGGTATGAATCTCACTAGAAGTAACACTGTGGAATATCCTCAAGTCCTCTGTTTTTAAAGAAAGGCCAAAAAAATCCAGTGGGGAGAAATTACATTTAAATGTTATAACAGAAAAGTAAACGTTCACACGTTCACTTTTTGGCTCAGCCATATTTTCCACCAAACAGACAAATACCCAGTTTCCTTAGTCTATTCTTGGATTGGTCACCAGACTGGGCATGAGAAACCCAGAGTCTATTCCCAGCTCTAAAACAGACTGGTAATCTCAAGCAAATTATTCAGTCAGGTTAAGGTTCTATACCTGTATCATGCTAACAATACTGAAAATCTGCCCAGAAACAAGCACAGAGAAACCCAGGACTCGCTCCTGCACCCAAAGGACAACTGCAAACATATTTTTAGATTTATTAAATCTAAAAATCTGAATAGGATTTTATTTATAGCAACATTTTAACATCCTTGAAATTTCCAAACTGAGTGGTGCCTTTACCACTGCCCTCTATAAAATTAAGAAACGCTCTTTTTTAATCACACCATGCCTAATTTTGCAAAATTCTTCATGTAAACTCAACAAATCACAATCATTATGTAAAACAAAAAGCTGTTTTGAATTCAAGCTGTTGGAAAGAGCTTCAACTTTTGCATTTCCAACTCTAGCTTTCAGTCTACTGCACAAGTAGTTCTTTCCTGGCATCATAAAAGGTGTTTCACAAAGTCTGGAGAGCAAAAGTTTGCCCCCCAGCCCAATTCTGGAAAGGCCTTAGGATTGCTCTTATCACTAGACAGGCAGGGGTTTTAAATATAAGGATACAGGTGTACATTTTTTGCTCTTAATACCCAGTAAAAAGCTGTCTAGTAAAGCAAGTTACCTGCTGAACTTTTCACAGACATGAAACTGTAAACACAATGCAGTTCAACAGAAGATTTATAAAAGAGGAGTAAGAGGAAAACCGGGTGTCCATTATCAGCCTTCGGCTGCCCCCCCCATCCCCACTATCTGGCGTACACTTGTTAGTGGCTGCAGAGAAGCCACTCACAGAGTTTCCCATCCCGCTGAGGGAAGGAGCCCTGACTGCGCCAGCGGGGCAGACCCAGCAGGCGCGGTGTCTGGGAGGTCTGGCCGCCGCAGACGTCCCCGTCCCCGCCCCCGCCGAGGCCCCAAGTGCGCCACCTTCTCCGCGCCCCTCCGCCTCCTCTCTGCAGATGGGCGCACGCGCACAAATACACGCACGCATGCACGTACACACAAAAGGAAGTCATGGAAGGTGCTGCTCCCTGCACACGGGCACACTCGCGCAGGGCACACTCGCGCGGGACACACAAACACACCCCAAAAGGACGCGTGCAGGGTTCACCAGACGGTGGGCAAAGCCCGTCCTTCCCGCCCCAGGGCCTGCTTACTTCAGGGAGCGCCCACTCGCCCATCCACGGGCCCAGAGCGCACAGACCCAGCTGGGCGGCAGCCCACCCGCCACCACGCAGCTCCACGCCGCTGCTCCACAGCCGCCAAGCGCACAGCCAGCACAGTCCCGCCCGCGAAGCTGGCCCAATAGGGCCCGGGTTGCAAAAGCCCAGGGAATATCAGGGCTCCCTACTTCCAAGTTTCTTTAATAAAAATATTACATTTAATGATGCTTGTCAATATCCTCACCCCTACAAACCATGGCCTGTTTAAATCCCTTTCCTTAAAGAACCAGTTATCAATAGTATCCAACAAAGCACCACAGAACACAGCTTTGTATTATCACACAGCCTGACAGTAAGAAATCTTTCAGTAGACTCTGCCTTAATCCTTCCTCTTACTCTCTAACTTTTCCACACCGTAATTTATTCATTTTAGTTTTTCCTTGCCTTGCTGTTTTGTATTGTTCCCAAAAGAAATCTTCTGTAAACCATCTTTCCATTTTACTTTTCTAATACTTGTAGTAACAAGCTTCATAAATCAACAGGCGCGGGAACTCACGCCTGTAATCCCAGGACTTTGGGAGGCTGAGGTGAGTGGATCACTTGAAGTCAGGAGTTCGAGACCAGCCTATCCAAAATGATGAAACCTCATCTTTACTACAAATACAAAAAATTAGCCGGGTGTGGTGGTGGGTACCTGTAATACCAGTTATTCAGGAGGCTGAGGCAGGAGAATCACTTGAACCCAAAAGGCAAAGGTTGCAGTGAGGCATGATCTCCTCACTGCACTCCACTCTGGGCAACAGAGCAAGATGCCATCTCAAAAAAGAAAAAGAAAAAGAAAAGCTTCATAAATCACTTCCATTATATCTCCCACTTAGCTATTCAAAATCTCTCCACAACTTTTATAATTTTTATCAGCTCCTACCAAATCGATTCATAAATAACTTTCTCAAACACTGCATTTTTATTGTCTGTTCTCATTTCTTCGAAGCTAACACTCTCCAACTTACACAAATTTGCCCCAAACTACCATCAAAGTTTGTGCATCTATTCCAGAAGCCCCCACAGTTACAGAAAAATCTATTTCCTAGGCCTGTCCCCAAAACCTTGAAAACGATCTTTCCAAATATTCTGTAACAATTCATTTAAATCATTCATAACTCAAAACTAGTTGGACTAGTAGTCCCACTTCCCTTAAGACTAATTATATAATCTAATCAAATAAATTCTAATATTATATGTATCTACATATACAGGTGTGTACATATGACAAGCACAAATATACAGGGGCCTGCAGAACACCAAGCGTGCACTTCATTCTAATCTCTTGGATACTGGCTCTTCTCAATTTTACAGGGAAACTTCTCCATGCCACCCCAGATGTTCAAAGGTCAAACCCCTGTATTGTGAAGACATTTATCTATGTTGAATTAATATAGTTATCATTTAAAACACACTTCTCTCCATGTCTACTATAATCCTTCCCATCACCTTCTTTAAGATACTCATCATTTGCCTAACCCACACAATCCACCCAAATATTCAGAATATGCTCTCCCTCAACAAGGTCCAGTATGAGGCATGTCCTAAAAACAACTCTAGACTGAATGAGGCAGGGCTGCTACATGATGGTACAGCCAAGTTTCATGAGTTGAGCAAAGTGAGAACCCTGGGCCCTCTTCAGGCCTTCAACACTCTGAGTCTCCAGAGATCTTTCATTATTATATTTGGTGGCTAAACAGATGTAGAAGTTAAGGCAGGAAGAAAGTGATGAAAGCCCAGGGCTAAATCCTGGAACTAATCCTGAAGCAAAGCTACACTAGGATGGAACACCAATACTACATATTTTGTGCCTTGTCATATTTTTCTTACTGCCATTTCATGTTTCTACATTAAACATGCGCTCTCTCTCTCTGAACCATGAACATCAAAAACTCTGATAGGGGCCATGCACAGTGGCTTATGTCTATAATCCCAGCACTTCAGGATTATTAAAGTTATTATAGACAAAAAAGAAAGTAGAGTCCACTTTAGTTCCCTTAGGACATCTCATTCTTACCATGTGCTCCATTCTTCCACATTTTACCCGAATCTCTATACCTATGCAAGTTTTTGCCAACAGAAAACATGATGTGGATTTGAAGCACACAAATAGAGATCTCAAGGTCTCTATCATTGACAATATTTTTTTAAAAGCTGGCATGACATACTGCCACCTTTTTATCATGGGTGGCATAGACTGTTCTTATTTGCACAGAGAAAGAATAGGTTCCTGACATCAGTTATTTCCTGCTCACTTCAGGGAGCGCCCACCTGCCTGCCCTGCCATGGGCCAAGAGCACACGGACCCAGGCGGGCGGCAGCCCACCCGCCACCACGCAGCTCCACGCCGCTGCTCCACCAGCTGCTGAATGCACCGCCAGCACAGTCCCGCTCGTGCAGCTGGCACAATTGGACCTGGGCTGCAAAAGCCCAGGGAATATGAGGGTTCCCTAGTTCCCAGTTTAATAAAAATATTACACTTAATGATGCTTGTCAATATCCTCACCCCTACAAACCATGGCCTGTTTAAACCCCTTTCCATATGTTCTCTCCATATTTTCTCTGCTGCAAGCTACTCCCTCCTCTCTTATGCCTACAACTTCAACCTTCTCATTCATTTCCAGTCCATCTATTTACTAGATCCTATCAGCTTGTCCATGTTCTACTGTCACCCAACAATAGAACATCTTTTGTCTTTTACCTTCATCTTTTCTCTTTTTTTAGAAAGGGTCTCACTCTGTTGCCCAGACTGAGTGCAGTGTTTCAATCATGGCTCATTGAAGCCTTGATTTTCAGGGCTCAAGTGATTCTCCCACCTCAGCCTCCTGAGTAACTGCAACTACAGGTGTGCACCACCATACCCAGCTAATTTTTTATTTTTATGTAGAGACAGGGTTTCCCTATGTTGCCCAGGCTGGTCTTGAACTCCTGAGTTCAAGTGATCTTCCTGCTCCTGCCTCCCAAATCGCTGGGATTACAGGTGTGAGCCATCACATTCGGCTTACTTTATCTTTAATACACCTCCACCTCATCTTTTGTTTCCAATGTCTCATTTCTAACCCACAAATATCTTTCAGCTAAATTCATACAAGTATATTACAAATGAATGGTTATGATTTTGCAAGTATTATTTATTTTATAAACAAATTGTTGGGAGGCCAAGGAGGGAAGATCACTTGAGACCAGAAGTTTAAGACCAGCCTGGGCAACACAGGAAGACCACATCTCTTTAAAAAAAATAAATAAATAAAAATTTAAAAATTATATATATAAAAGAAAAGTCGGATATGGTGGTACACATACGTAATCCCAACTACTCAGGAGGCTGAGGCAGGAGAATTGCTTCAGCCCAGGAGGCAAGGCTGCAGTGAGCCATGACTGGACCACTGCACTCTAGCCTGGGTAACAGAGAAGACCCTGTCTCAAAAAGAAAAAAAAAATAAGAGAACTGGTAAATGTAACAAATCTAGCTATTTTTCTCAATTCTCATGGCTCAACGATTCCAATCACTATCAACTCTTGCCCAATTATTGTGACCATCTGTCTCATCTTACCTGGCTTTTTCTGGACAATCTGCTTCTCTCATGACTAGCTATATCATTCTCCTACTCCTTCAGCTTGATAAAAAATGACTTGCTGCTTCTTGCTCCCCAGGGCCACTCCCTGTTATCCTATCACTAAAAAATCGCTTGGGAGTCACATTACTCACTAAAACCATTCCTTCTGAAACATCTACCAACTTCCAGAATATCCTCCTATTTTCCCTACCCAATGACTTCAATTCTACTTGGTCCCAAATTCAGACATTATTCTCAATGATTTCAACAAAGATGCTGAAGAACTTTCTACACCCTGACCTTCAAAAACTCCTAAAACTTTCATCTGCACTTCAGCTAGCCACAAAGAAACTGAAAACAGAGTCATCAATTGAAAAGTGCTAGGCCAGGTGTGGTGGCCTGTAATCCCAACACTTTGGGAGGCCAAAGCAGGTGGATCACTTGAGGTCAGGAGTTCAACACCAGCCTGGGCAACATGGTGAAACCCTGTCTCCATTAAAAATACAGAAAATTAGCCGGACATGGTGGCTCATGCCTGTAATCCCAGCTACTAGGGAGGCTGAGGCAGGAGAATCACTTGAACCCGGGAGGCAGATGCTGCAGTGAGCTGATGCCGCTGTACTGCAGCCTGGGTGACAGAGTGAGACCCTGTCTGAAAGAAAAAAAAATTTACAATCCACTAGGATTATAACTTCAGAGACCACTCCCCTTTTCTTTATCCACAACCACTTTATATTCTAGTTGTAGACCTGCTCTTTACCTCCACTTGGCTGTATTGTCTCCCTATATAACTTAAACCTATCCAACAGTCATTTTAACACTGTCCTCTCCAGAATATCATGACCTTCCATTATTCTCACTATGCATCTCCCCAGTGATAGACAATCCTCACCATCTGTTTCCTCCACACCCACGCACTGGGTGTTAAGCACCACCAGAAAGCTATGAAATCTTCCACAACACATTTATTCTAAATACAACTCTCCATCTCATTGACTAATCCAAATCATTTTCATATTTAAATCCCTAATCCCATCAAATACTCAAACCCTTCTATAAAACTCCCTCAAATCACACCTTCTCCACCTGTAATCAAATCCTCTTCACAGTTTCTAAAATGTTATATCTCCACCCATCTGTTACTTCTTGCCTCCAGTTTTAGAATAAGAGTTGTTGTTCTTCCTTCTCAAACTAAACTTCTTTATTCAATTCCTGTATTTATTGCTTCCATATTCTTCCAACCCACTCAGTAAATCCCCATGCACTCTGGTCTCTGAATTGCTCTTTTTGAGACGGGCTCTCACTCTGTCACCCAGGCTGGAGTGCAGTGGTGCGATACCAGCTCACTGCAACCTCCACCTCCCAGGCTCAAGTGATCCTCCCACCTCAGCCCCCCAAGTAGCTGGGACTACAAGCGCAAGCCACCACACCCAGCAAAGTTTATTATGTTTTGTAGAGACGAGGTTTCATCATGTTGCCCAGGATGGTCTCAAACTCCTGAGCTCAAGCAATATGCCCACCTCAGCCTCCCAAAGTGCTGAAATAACAGGTATGAGCCACTATGCTCAGCCAGTCCTTACCCTCTTTTTGGCAATGACACTTGAGCTATCCACCTTGCTTTATGTCACTGTAGCGCATGATTCTACTCTGATGTCTCTGGTTGTTTCTTCTATCTGAAATCACTGCTGCTCTTCCTAGTCCAAATTGTGGATATCTTCCCAAGTTCTGACCTGGAGCCCCCTATAATTCTTAGCTACTAAGGGTCTCATCCCTCACCACTGTTTCTACATTTTCATTCTTCATATGGCTATCTTCCCCCAGCTACCCAAAATAATCTTTAAACCATCACCCTCTCCTACAATCCAATTTACTCCCGAGGAATTAGAATACATAATAATTTCTTTTTAACTAGAATTGGAATATATAATGATTTCTTTTTAACTAGATTCTTCAACTATTACTTCAATTAACACTTCAATTATCAGTCCAAATAATTTCATAACCGTCAGTGCCCTAACTCAATCCAGAATTAGTAGCTGCAATTATCAACTCTATGTATGTATTCCCAACTCTATATTGGACTTCTTTTCTTAGCTCCAATCCAGTACTGATGCCTCATACACAGGTCAATGTGTCTTAAAACCCCAAAACAGTTCTGCTAAGTGATCTAATAATTTCTACTAATGGCACCATCAATCTCAGTCACCCCGATTAAAAGCCCTAGAGCTTTTCTTCAGTTTTCTTTTTTCTCTGCTGTTTCCCAAAAGCCTATCTGCCATCAAACCTTCCCATTCTTTCTTTGAGGTATTTCTTATATCTATCCCTCTCCTTTTATTCCCACTATGACGGCCCAACTTACATCCTCAATACTTCACTTTGGGTTTGTTTTTGTTTTTGTTTTTGTTTTTCTTTTGAGACAGGGTCTCCTTCTGTCAACCAGGCTGGAGTGTAGATTTCGGCTTACTGAAACCTCTGCCTCCTGGGTTCAAGCGATTCTCCTGCCTCAGCCTCCCATGCAGCTGGAACTACAGGTATGTAACACCACGCCCGGCTAATTTTTTTTTATCTTTGTAGAGATAAGGTTTCGCCATGTTGCCCAGGTTGGTCTCAAACTCCTGAGCTCAAGCAATCTGCCCTCCTCAGCCTCCCAAAATGCTGAGATTACAGGCGTGAGCCACGGTGTCCAGCCTACTTCACACTTTTTCCTAACTTTGTCTCCCAGCCACCAGGTTCTCTTCATTACAAAAAAAGAAAGGTCACTAGATTAGTATTCTTAAATATTCTCTTACTTACCCATTCAAAAATCAACAACAGTTCTCCACTGCATACTGACTTAAGTTAAAACTCCTCAGACTTCAGCCGGGAATGGTGGCTCATGCCTGTAATCCCAGCATTCTGTGAGACCGAGGTGGGCAGATCACTTGAGGTGAGGAGTTTGAGACCAGCCTGGTCAATACGGCAAAACCCTGTCTCTACTAAAAATGCAAACATTAGCTGGGCGTGGGGTCACGTGCCTGTAATCCTGGCTACTCAGGAGGCTGAGGCAGCAGAATTGCTTGAACCCAGAAGGCGGAGGTTGCAGTGAGCAGACATCGCACCACTCCAGCCTGGGTGACAGAGTGAGACTCTGCCTCCAAAAAAAAAAAAAAAATCCTCAGACTTCAAAAAACTTGAAACCATCCAATAATCATGGAATAGATAAATCTACTGTGGTATATTCATATGATGGAATATCACACAGCAATGAAAAAGAATAAACAACTGCCTAACATAACATGGATAAAACTCACAGACATGCTCCTTGAGAAAAAGAAACTAGACACAGAAATTGGGTTCCACTTATACAAAATTCAAAAACACACAACACTACTCTGGTATGACAAAAGTCAGAATAATAGTTATTTTTGGTTGGATGAGATATCAGCTTGGAAATGGCACATGAGGCATCCTTCTGGAAGTTGGAAATGTCCTGTATATTGAACTGGGTGGTGGCTACATAAATTTATACCTAAGTACCCTTAAGATTGGAGCACTTTACTGTATGTATCTCAATAAATTTTCAAAATCCAAGTTAGCCTGAATTTTGAGATAGTCTGCCTACTTTCCAGTTTTATTTCCCTCCATTCCTCAACATGAACCCTAAATTATAGCTAATCTAGACCACCAACCCCTAAACATACCCTGAACTCTGCTCACTGTCACTCATATCACTCCTTCTTCTAGGAAGGCCAACCCTCACCATTTTGCCTATTATCTTATTTATCCCTCAAGGTCTAAGCTATACCACTAATTTCTCCACAAAGCCAACCCTGAACAAACCTGCCATAGTACTTGTGTCATAGATGGATGTGTATATTTTGTCCCTGGATAAATTCCTGAAGCACACAGACTGTGTCATATATAAACATGCATCCTTCACACTCCCTACCATAGAACCTTGCACACAGTAAATATAAAAATATTCCCTGAATGAATTAATTCTGGCAGTCCATCAAAGTATCCTTCAGTCTTACCCTCCTTCTCATATCCACCCATCACTGCTTCTACTCACAATTCATCCCATAGTTCACATATTTAGTTTCTGTCATTCAACAAATAATTGAGCACCTACTACATGAAAGAAACTGAAACTATACTCTAATGTACTCCACTAAACTACCCAAAAATATAACCCAATTTCAGCTGCTGCCATTTGAATATCTCTACAACTCTAAATTTCCAGTCAGCCAGGCATGGTGGCTCACACCTGTAATTCCAACACTTCCGAAAGCCAAGGGAGGGGATCACTGGAGCCCAAGAATTTGAGATCAGCCCAGGCAACATGGTGAGACCACATCCCTACAAAAAATATTAAAAATTAGCCAGGCGTGGTGGCACATGCCTGTGGTCCCAGGTACTCAGAAGGCTGAGGCAAGAGGATCACTTGAGCCCATGAGGTAGAGGCTGCAGTGAGCTGCCGTGTTCACATAACTGCACTCCAGCCTGGGCAACAGATCAAGAGCCTGATGTTCGTTCATTCATTAATAATAAATAAATAAATAGTGCATTTCTAGTCATCTTCCCCTCTTCCCTACCTCCAATTGCATTCCACTCCCATATTCTAATCTTACTGCTATCAAACTAATTCAAGCCCTTCTTAATTTCTCCAGTAGCCACCTAACTGGGCTTTTTTTTCCTAACTGGTCTTTTCACATACAATCTTACTCTACCACCACATTACCCACAATCTATCCAGTAAGGTATAGCTACAGCCAGGTGAAGCTATCTAATATACAGTCCTTGGCTCAATTCTCTACTCAGAAAAGTTCAACAGTTATACACTAATGATGTATGCTAACATACTTTAATCCTATGTTAACATACTTTAATTCTCACATCCTCACCATAACCCTTGCCAGGAAAGTATGATTATCAATTTGATGAGAAAATGGAAACTCAGAAAGGAAATAATTCTCCATAATCATACAGTGGGTAAACAGAAGAGCCAAGACTAAACCCCAGCTTCTGTTTGCTTACCAAGCACAACACTACATCATATCAAATACAAACTACTTAGCTTAGCTTTCAAGGCCATCCATTTTCAACCCACCCCCAACTGACTCTCCTACCTTGTATTATACCTTATTCATGAACTCTATGTGTTCCAAACTATAGATTGTGATCAATTATTTTGTCAGTCATGAAATCAGTTGAATGAGGAACAATCAGCTTTTTTTTTCTTCCCCCTTGGCCAGCTTTTTTTCTTTTTAGTCAAACAAAATAGACAACATCCAACTGCATCTACCATTGTAAGGACAGTTACTGTATTATGAAACTTTTTGTTTTACCCACACAAAAACATTCACACATGCATAAATTAGATGGAAATGTGACATGTATTTCTTACTACAGGTCATAGTTTAAAAATTTAAACCTAACTTACCATTCCCCACATCTCCTGGGCTTCTCACCTCCACAGCTTTGCTTATGCTAATCTCTCAGGCAGGAATGCTCTCTTTCAGTAATCTTTGCAAATCAAAATCCTATCAATCCAAAACTTAAAAAAAAAAAAAAAAAAAAGAATCTTATCAATCCCTTCAAAGACTAGCTAAAATTCCACTTTTATGCCATTAAAATGATGTCTCAGGTTTTCTCCTAATCAAATGCATTTTCTGTCTTTTAAATTCAGTAATATTTGGTATATTTGTGACTCATAGATATATTTGTGATTACAGTACAGGTATTTGTGCACAAGCCCAGCTGCCCTACCAGAATATAAATCCCAAAGGATTTATTCCTGACAGCAAAGCATTATATGCTTTTGCATATAACAAATGTGCATTATCTATTAAAGAAAACTCATTCCATTATTTTCTGAAACCCCCAGTTACAAATCAACATAATTTAATAGATTCTACTATATTCCAACCTTCTGTTGACTCTTATCCTTCAAATAGCCTTACTATCTTCCTCCTCAGAACAGCCTTCTCAAATAATCCTCTTTACCTTCCATCTTCTCATGCTTTCCTCCAAACATAGCTTGTCATATTTCAGTAATCTTTTCCTTCCTTCAGAATCACCCTTTCTATCAGATACCACTTTTCCTTCCCCATCTGCTCATCTTCTACCTTATTCCTAGTTCTCTAACATCCATACACATTGATCTATATTCTTTAAACAGATTTTTCTTTTCTTCACCATCTCTTTAACCAGACTTCTTGAATTATCTCAATTCACTGCTAGTGCGTATAGTCTGGCAGCCCCATTAAGTCCTTTGTAGAAAAAGGCAAGTTATGAATAAATGAAAAAGAAACATAAAACATATAGACAATTCAGATCTAAATTATTTCAAATATCTCATTCATTCATTCATTCATTCATTCATTCATTCATTCATTCAACAAGCTTGTGTCTACTGGACACATGCCCTCAATTCTGTCTATTCTATTCCGTAATTCAGAAAGCAGCTTTCAGAAAAGCATGCAGGAAAATGCCAGGATAACAGGGCCAAGTTGACTCATGCTCTTCTCTCATGAAGGCCAAGTAATTTGTGGTGTACAGGCTCATAAAAGAACAACTAAAAGTTACACTATACAAAGATGGAAAACAGACCCCACAGTTGTTTCAGGGGGCTCAACATCTACCAAACAAATGTGAATCTGAAAGGAACAAACCAGTAGGAGTAGCTAAAACGAAACAGGCAGAAAGCATTCAGACAAAAATAGATCCAGACTCTAGGTTCACTTTAGGGCTGCAAGAGAAATTTGGAGTCATTTAGTTCCTCTCTGAGATCCCTAAGGAATCTTTTCAAATATCAAGCTAAAGTATGGTTCACTTAAATCATTTCACCAAACCTTAGCCAATGTTCATTTCTCCCTTCCCTGAACTCCTACAGCACTTACTGTCTGTAAAACTCATTTGTGAACTTAAACTATCTTGCTCAAGGTAATAAAATTATTAACAAATATCCTCAGAATTTATTTCATCTGAGAAAAATGAATTTTTTAAAAAGAATTTATTTACATATTCAAATCAGTATGGTCCTCTTTAAAATAAGTTACTTTGGAAGGCTACCACTTACTCATTTATTCACTCCATCCATCCAACCAGCTGATGCACTCAACCAACATTTATGTAGTGCCTAACTAACTACATGTGAAGCTATCACCCCTGTTCAAAATATTCCCAACTTCCTCCTTGGGAGTGTTTTCAAAATCAGCTAATAAGTCAACCAAGAAAATTATTCCCATTCCTGTGATTAACTGAATTTAAGGCAAAACTATTCTTTATTCACTCTATTTGAAATTGACTAACCTTCAGCATTTCTAAAAATCAAAATTTCAAAGTAAAAAGTTCCGTCATCAATGAGACCATTCAGAATAAGATTATACCATGTATTATTTAAAAGTGTGCCCCTTGGCCTGGGGCGGCAACTCATGCCTGAAATCGCAGCACTTTGAGAGGCCAAGGTGGGTGGATCACTTGAGGCCAGGAGTTGGACACCAGTCTGGTCAACATGGTGAAATCCCATCTCTACTAAAAAATACAAAAAATTGCCAGGAGTGGTAGTGCATGCCTGTAGTCCCAGCTACTCGGAGACTGAGGCAGGAGAATCGCTTGAACCTGGAAGGCAGAGCTTGCAGTGAGCCAAGATGGCGCCACTGCACTCCAGCCTGGGTGACAGAAAGGCTCCATCTCAAAAAACAAACAAACAACAAAAGTGTGCCTCTTGGGCTGGGTGCAGTGCCTCACACCTGTAATCCCAGTGCTTTGGGAGGCTAAGGCGGGTGGATCACCTGAGGCCAGGAGTTCAAGACCAGCCTGGCCAACATGGTGAAACCGTGTCTCTACTAAAAATACAAAAATTAGCCAGGAGTGGTGGTGTGTGCCTCTAGTCCCAACTAGTTGGTAGGCTGAGGCACGAGAACCAGCTGAACTCAGGAGATGGAGGTTGCAGTGAGCCAAGATCGCGCCACTGGACTCCAGCCTGAGTAATAGTGAGATCCTGCCTCAAAAAAAAAAAAAAGCCATAGAAGCCTGGAAACATTTTAGTGTCATTTTAACAGATTTCCAGATTTCCCACACTAAAACTCTCCAGAAGACAAAGAATATTGCAATCTCAGGAAAAAAAAAAAAAAAAAAAAGGTGTGCCTCTCAAAGGGATTATGACCTCCTAGCGGACAGGGACCATGTTTCTCTTACCTTTATAGACCCCTTCCCCCAACAGCACACAATAGGTACTCAATAAATAGGGAAATTGTATAGAACTGTACTCAGAAGTTAATTCAGGAAAGGCGTTCTAAAAACATTCTGAACACTGCTACTGAAAATGACCACCAAAATATAAAAATTCTTATCCAGAGATATAATTTTGATATTTGTTTTTAAAAATCAACTTTCTGAAATCTTGTACCATTACTGAATTATTTCACAACTGTCTTTCTCTCTCAAAAGAATGTAAATACTACTTTGGGAGGCCAAGGTAGGATGATCACCTGAAGTCAGGAGTTCAAGACCAGCCTGGCCAACATGGTGAAATCCCACCTCTACCAAAAATACAAAAATTAGCCAGGCATGGTGGCACGCTCCTGTAATCTCGGCTACTTGGGAGGCTGAGGCAGGAGAATTGTTTGAACCCAGGAGGCAGAGGCTGCAGTGAGCTGAGATCACACCACTGCTCCCCAGGCTGGGCAACAGAGCAAGACCCCATCTCAAAAACAAAAAAATTGTGAATACTATAACTTCCTTGAGAGAAGAAGCTTATGTTATTTTTACTCTTCTAAAAAAGAATTAAATCAGACAGTCCTAAAACAGTCATTTATGTCTGAGGTATAAAAAAGTCTAAATTATACCAGCACCCTGCTACAGACCAGATTTTACTCCAGATTAAACTAGCCTCAAATTTAGAAGAGACCCCCCGGTCCCACCTCTTCGAAGTTGTTACAGAACTGTTGCAATTCCATTCTAATCCATTCCATCTTCTTCCCTTAAATCTAAAGGTCCTCTCCAGTCAGATATCCCTTTTGTCCTGTACGCTGTCAAACACACACACACACAATTTTGTCTACAATACCCGCGCAGTACTCAGCAATTTCATACAATCCCACTATTATCGCTAACAGTGAACACTACTTTCTATCAGTCATTCAACAGGTATTTATTAAGCACTTAAGAATCAACCTGCTGTGAGTTTCCCTAGAGACTATAGGAAGTCTCTGCTCTAGAACAGGTTACAATGTACCATTTGCAAAACAAAGAGAATAACTGTCACAAATACAAAATTTAGCAATACATAAACTACTTGTGAATACTGTTGCCACTGAAAGTAAGGAAAACTCTCAAGAGGTGCCATTACTTAGACTCCCAAAAAGAAGTGGAGCAATATTTATTCTCCGAATATCCACCACAGTGATTTGCACCTCATACACAAATTTCAAAAACACGAATAATTTATGACTCTATCCTAACATATGAGATCGAGCCCAGTATAGTTTCTTCCTACCACATTCCCAACATATTAGTGACTTAAACATGCTAATTTCCTTAAAATTGACAAAAATTTTAGTCTCATCACCATAAGGTAAACCTCCTTCACATTAACTATATCCAAATCCCCTTAAAATTCTTTACCTTTTCTTCAGCCTCCTCAAAATGTATCAC
Organism: Macaca mulatta; assembly: GCF_049350105.2. Classification (NCBI taxonomy): domain Eukaryota; kingdom Metazoa; phylum Chordata; class Mammalia; order Primates; family Cercopithecidae; genus Macaca; species Macaca mulatta. The sequence continues at coordinate 158,410,301 of NC_133407.1, read as the reverse complement.
CATCTCCATCAAACCCTGTTCCTCTTCCTCATCCTCCTCTTACCACATTTCCCCATCTCTCCCTACCACATCCCCCAAAAAATACATGTCCATGCCAATCCATCCCCCGCTAAAAATAAAAACGTAAGAATTGTGGCCGGGCACTGTGGCTCACGCCTGTAATCCTAGCACTTTGGGAGGCTGAGGCAAGCAGATCGCTTGAGCCCAAGAATCAACCTGCTGTGAGTTTCCCTAGAGACTAGAGGAAGTCTCTGCTCTAGAGCTCAAGACCAGTCTGGGCAACACGACGAAACCCCGTCTCTATAAAAAATACAAAAAAATTAGCCGAGAGTGGAGGCACACACCTGTATTCCCAGCTACTTGTGGGGCTGAGGTAAGAGGATTGCTTGAGCCCAGGTGGAGGCTGCAGTGAGCTGAGATCACGCCACTGCACTTCAACCTGGGTGACAAAGTGAGACCCTGTCTCAAAAAAAAAAAAAAGGGGGGGGGGCAGGGCGAAGTGGTTCATGCCTGTAATCCCAACATTTTGGGAGGCCAAGGCAGGCAGATTATGAGGTCAGGAGATCAAGACCATCTAAGGTGAAACCCTGTCTCTACTAAAAAGACAAAAAATTAGCCAGGTGTGGTGATGGGCACCTGTAGTCCCAGCTATTCAGGAGGCTGAGGCAGGAGAATTGCTTGAACCCAGGAGGCGGAGGTTGCAGTGAGCCGAGATTGCACCACTGCACTCCAGCCTGAGTGACAGCAAGACTCTCTCTCAAAAAAAAAAAATGCCATAGAAGCCTAGAAATAACATTCAAGGGTCATTTTAATGCATTTCCAGATTTCCCACACTAAAACTCTCCAGAAGACTGTCAAAGAATACTGCAATCTGCTAATTCCAAGATGAACAACTATCATTGTCAAGCAACTCCTCTTCATCTCTAACAAGCAAATCTTATGCTGCAAAGATGGTTCCTACAACATGGTCTTTCTCATAGGTCCATCCAAACTTCCCTTTATCATCTCATCCAGCATTTTTAGTATAATTGTCAATGTTCCTTCTACTTCAGGAGAGCCGTATCTAGGCTAAATCCCTATAATATAATGGGGAAGTCAAGAGATACAGCCTAAGATTGTTGGACTCTAAAATCAAGGTTTAAGCATATTATTTAAAAATATAAACACATCGAATAAAGTAACTAAAATAACCATCAAAGGTCAGAAAGGAGGAGAAAGGGGATAATGTCAATGACACATTTGTAGACATCTTCTGATTCCCTGATAATGTCATTTTGATAAATCAAGAAATATTATATGCCTATTACTTGGAGACATGGAAAAAAGCATGGTAAGAAATACAAATTAATGCTTAGAAGTAGTGGCCTCAGTAAAGTGGAACTGCAATAGACAGGTGAGACAGGGGCTGTTTTTCATTATAAGTTCCCTCAGAAAAATTTGATAATAAAAGGGTAGAGGCTGGGCACGGTGGCTCACGCCTGTAATCCCAGCACTTTGGGAGGCTGAGGCGAGTGGATCACCTGAGGTCAGGAGTTCGAGACCAGCCTCACCAACATGGAGAAACTCCATCTCTATTAAAAATACAAAATTAGCCAGGGGTGGTGACAGGCACCTTTAGTCCCAGCTACTTGGGAGGTTGAGGCAGAAGAATTGCTTGAACCCGGGAGGTGGAGGTTGCAGTGAGCCGAGATCACGCCACTGTACTCCAGTCTAGGCAACAAGAGTGAAACTCCGTCTCAAAAAATATAGTTTTTTTAAAAATTTTAAAGGGTAAAAGACAATAATGACATATTTAAGGGCATTCTGCTTACAAAAATTAAAAGAACAGATAATCTACAGCGCTGGTGAGAGAAAAGGGAAGGAAGACTAGCCCTCTCATGCCATGATGACAATACAATTGAGTACAGCATACTATGTTTAAAAAAAACAAAAAAAGCCCTAGAAAGGCATGGTGGGTCACACCTGTAATCCCAGCACTTTGAGAGGCCAAGGTGGGAGGAACACTTGAGGCCAAGAGTTCGACATCAGCCTGGCCAACATGGCGAAACCCCATCTCTACTAAAAATACAAAAATTAGCTGGACATGGTGGTGCACGCCTGTAATCCCAGCTACTCGGGAGGCTGAGGCAGGGGAATCGCTTTAATCCAAGAAGCAGAAGTTGCAGTGAGCTGAGATCACGCCACTGCACCCCAGCCTGGGTGACAGAGCGAGACTCAGGGGTTGGGTGGGGGGGGGGGTAGGGGGGCAAGTCCTTTAAAAGAATGAGTAGCCAAGCCACTGTGTCACACCTGTAACCATAGCACCTTGGGAGACCTAGACAAAAGGACTGCTTGAGGCCAGGAGTTGGAGCCTAGCCCGGGCAACATAGGGGGACCTCATCTCTACAAAAGAACTAAACAATTATCGGGGCATGGTGATGCATGCCTATAGTTCTACCTACTCAAGAGGCTGAGGTAGGAAGATCCCTTGAGCCCAGGAGGTCAAGGCTGCAGTGAGGTATGATCCAAGCCACCGCACTCCAGCTTAGGGGACAAAGTGAAACCCTGTCTCAAAAAAAAAAAAAAAAAAAAAAAAAAGAATGAGTAAATCTGGCCGGGCACGGTGGCTCACGCCTGTAATCCCAGCATTTTGGGAGGCCGAGGCGGGCGGATCACCTGAGGTCAGGAGTTTGAGACCCTCACCATGTTGGCCAGGCTGGTCTCAAACTCCTGACCTCAGGTGATCCACTCGCCTCGGCCTCCCAAAGTGCTGGGATTACAGGCGTGAGCCACTGCGCCCGGCCGTATATATAGTTTTTTCTTAATAAAAGGTGAATAATACTCAGGTAGTTTTTAAGAGTATGGTTCTAGCCCAGAGTTCCCGCTTGGAAATCTGGGCTAGTGTGAGCTCAGCAAATCCAGAGACAGCTTGGTTCATTTCCTGATATAGAGATGCTAATCCTCCCTCCAACCTGGCTCTAGAGTCATCCAGTCTCCTAGGTTCCCCTAGACCTTATGATAACTAGTCCTGACCTCCTTGCAACCTAAAACCAAAACAGATATTCTAGATCCTCCATTCTGCAGGCCCACACTTTGCTGGCTGATATGTTTTCTTCAATACCACTATGCCTCAATGAGAGTATTCTCTTCACTGGAGAACTCCCTCACAGTTCACATCAGGAACTGTGAATGGCAGAAGATCTCCCACCAGCCACAGATTTATGGAACCAATCCAGCCAACTAAACTAATTTGAGCTACAAATGAAGTATCCAAAGAAGAGCCACCAAGCATGTGTATGTATTCCCCCCACCATTAATTATAATCTTGTGTACTGCAATCCAGGCTGAATAGCACCAATTTTCCTGGACCAGATAAACTGGGCAGTGAAGAAAACCACCAAGTCAATTAATTTTAATTGCCAGGATAGTATTTACCCAACCTCCGTTAAGTGTTAATACTTCAAATTTTCTAAAATCGAAGCTCCATGGCCTAAGGAATCCCCACAGGCCCGGCCCTTTCTCAAGGTCTGCTTCAGAGGTTCTCATATTCATTGGTGCACGTCTAAAATGTCACAGACCAAACTACAGACTAAAATCTAATTCTCAGTGACCCCAACCACAGCCCAGACCCACACTTACCAGATGTCATCTACTGAAGAGCCCACACAGGTTCGGAACTAGGCCATCCCGGCCCATCTGGAATAACTCTTCAGTCCTTAGGCCAATATTTATTAATTATACTACATCTGTCTATTCTATTATGCATTCCCTGCATCTTCTCTACTATTTAGCACTCCCTCTTGCTTCAAACGCGATCCTTTCTATTCACAGGAACTCCTATCTCCTTCTTTCCTTCCCTGAGAAACGCTTCAGTTATTTCCATAATGAAATACCTAACGTATCTGCACAATGAACACCCCCCAGAATCCTCAAGACTCCTCCACAGCCACCTCCCCGCATTCCTCCACCTCTCCGGCATCTTTCCTCCGGCCCCTCTCCCTGTTCGCACTCCCACTACGTTTCCTGCAAGCATTCCCTTTTCTCCAACCCCTGCCCTTCCCTTCTCCCAAAGAGCACACGCCGGCAGCAACAGTGACTGAGGCCTGCGGTGCATAAAGCACTGCACCAGGCACGGTGGACAGAGCCCTGGTGTCTCCCCAGCCTTTTCACACCCACACCCAGCACCCTCTGTCCTCCCCGTGCAAACATCCCACCTCCTCCCCTACCTCTGACACCCGCCTCCAGCCTCGGAGGCCGCCTTCTCGCCTCCGCCACCCCCGTCATTATCCCTCCTCAACCCCCCAACCCACCCTCCGCGCCCTGCTTCCTCACGTCCCCCGGCCAGCCCCAGCGTTTCCCTCGGCCTCGGCCGGCCCCCTGGCCACCCCCAGCCTCGCCACGGCTCGCTCCCCCCGGGGTCAGGCCGTTACCGCCGCGCGCTCCCCCCGCGCGCCGCCCCCTCCCCCTCCCCCGCCCTCCCCCGGGCCCGGGCCTGCCAGGCCGAGCGCTTTACCGCGGGCGGGCGCCGAGTCGCGCGGTCACCGACTGCAGGCGGCGGCAGCTCCAACCTTTCTAGGGGCCTTGAGAGGAGGGGAAGGGGGGAGGGGGGAGAACTTTTGCTGTGGCAGCTTCGGCAACAGCTCCCACCCCTGCGCCTTTCTCCTCTTCCTCCCCCTCCTCCTCCTCCTCCTCTTCCTCCTTCTCTTCCTCCTCCCAGAGCAGTAGAGACGCAGACATGCCGCAGCTAGAGCGCCGCCGCGGTCGCCGCCACTGCCGGCCCGGTGCATTGTGGGAAGCCCCGCACACGGGAAGCGCTCCGCGGCGCCCGCCCTCGTCTGGCGCAGAGACCTGGCTGGGAAGACACAGCGTGGCTTCGATTCCGGCGCCTGCGTGTCACCAGCCCAGGGTGGCCGTGGAAGCTGGACCCGAGCTGCAGGCCCACCAGGCTGGGCCCGGGAAGAAAGCGGTTTGAAAAAGATCGGAACTGAGGAACTGTCTTAGAGCGGGGGACTCCCTGCTCCTTCAGCCTTAACCAATGCCCAGCGTTCAGAGAAGTGGAGGACTCGGGGATTCGGGAGCTTTTCAGGCCTGGGGAAATGGAAGGGTCGGGGACCTAGATGAAAGGTTATTTGCCAGAAATATCTTGGCTTTTTCACTTATTCTCTCTTAACTAGTCCTCCACCGCCACCTCCAGTGGTTGGCCTCTACCACCTTCAAATGCCACCTTTTCCGGCAGACGTAGCCCTGCGTCCTTGAAACTGGCAAACCCTATTAGTGTCCGCAAGCTAAGATGCAGGGTGTGGGCATAGAGACGGATCAAGAGATCCGGCCCTGGACCCTCTTGGGCAGAACTTTGCCCTTCTCATTTCACCTGAAGCCCAAACTTTGTATGGCAAAGACTTGGTAATGATCTCTATAGAGCTAGGATTACACAGTTGTCTCATCCTTTGGGGGCCCTTGAGCCAAATTGTGACCTCCTTAATGGTGCCTTCATCAACTAACATTAGGCGCCCTGAGGTGCTTGTGCATACTGCCATCGTTTACAATTATTCATCTTTGTGTACCCACCTTAGCACAAGGTCAGCCATATAACATAGAAGATGCTCAGTGAATGTTGAGTAATTGTGAGCATCTGGAACTTGCAGTTGGGATAAAACGCCTTCATTGCGGTTTCTTCATAATAATCTGAAGATTCCATTTAGCACTCCTCTGCGGTACTTAAACGTAACCTTTGAGGGGAGAGGGAAAAGAAAAGGCATGAAAATATCTATAGAGCCATTTCTGGTGTCCTCCTTCCCTTTTCCACACCCACCTTCCCACCCCTTGCCAACTAAATGTTCATTTGAATAGTGCTTTTTGGCAAAACTCCAAACTCCTGCATTATGCACTTGTGATGACACTGAATTAGATTAGTGTCTGCAAGGTTAATGTTCCCTCAGGCATTAACCTTAGTAAATTGTGATGCCTGTTTAGAAATAGATAAGGCCCAGAGGTTCAGCTTAATTTAGACACAGGTAACTAAGAGAAAGAGTAAACCACAGCTCTACAATCTCTCTGTGTGCTTTTCCCATTAAAAAATACAAATTTTAATAAGATGACTGCGCATATTCTGAATGTTAATTGCAACAAAACAGTGATACAAGTTAGAGCCAAGGGACAGTTATCTGGAGGACAGCCTTCTGGCAACTTCTAGCACCTGCAATGGCATCAAATTCAGATGTCATAATAAAAAACACCTCTGGCAGCAAGGAACCCGACTCAGTATTAGGCAGTGGGAAAACTAATAACTGGTTTGCTCTTAGGAATAGATCTAGGTCTCTGCTCAGCAGCCTAACGAAGAAGCAATAGAGAAACAGCTGTCTAAAATGGGCAGAATAAAGAGCACTACAGGGATAGTAACAGCAGAAGCAATGGTGAGAAGCAAGTTTAGGTCCTTTATAAGTTAAACTGGAGAAACTTCTCAGCTTCAGGTTGGCTTTCCATGCTCCTCTTGCTCATTTCCCTAAACACCACCCATGGGTACTCAGCCTACTTACTTTTCCTTTTTTTTTTTAACTTTTTATTTTGAAATAATTATAGCCTCACAAGAAGTTGCAAAAACAGTCCAGAGTCCCGTGCTTCCCCCAATGGTGACATCTTATAAAGCTCTAGTAAAACATCAAAACCAGTGTCAACCTAAATAACAGAGAGGCTTTCTAAAAGAAAATGTTTATTTGGGAATAGAGCATTGCAATGAAAATATGCATCTCATAGTTAACTGTCTGCATAGACAAAGGTGTTTAAAGGAAAAAATGGAAAGGATTACATAATTGTTTTGAAATAATTATCCTTGACTATAAAGATCAATAACAAGGGTGACGCCAGTCCGAGGTTGGACAGGCATTTGCTGGGCAGATGTCCTTGCAGAAGTATTTTTTGTGTAAGGTTGTGATGGCCTTTGTGCAAGGTTGTGGTTTTTGCAGTCTTTTTTGATAGTTTTTGTTATCAAGCATACAAATGTAAGAACCCTGTCTTTTGTAGCCTTCCCTAGCTCTATTTGTCAGGGTTTCTTAACATTAGTGACTCCATTTTGATTGTGACAACTTTCACACCAGGAAACCGACAACAGTACATTACTGTTTACTAGACTACAGAATGTATTATTTGCCATTTTCTTAACCTGTGTTCTGTTTAGTGTGTGTGTGTGTGTGTGTGTGTACTTCAGTGCAACTTTGCCTCATTTACACATCCTTGTAACCACTCCTATAATCAAGACATAGAACTGTTCCATCACCACAAAATAACTCCCTCATACTACCTTTTTGTATTCACAAATCCCCCTCCCTACTGCAACTGCTCTCCCAACTCCATGCCTGTCCTCTAGTAACCACTAATCTATTCTCCATCTCTGTATTTTCATCATTTCAAAAATGTTATGTAAGTGGAATCATATAGCATGTAAACTTTTGAGATTGATGTTTTAACCTAAACATAAGGGTCCACAGCTCAAGCAAATCTAAAGGGCACAGCCACTTGCAGCTGATGGTTTCCAAGTGGGAATGTGATATTTAGGAAATCAAGAGAAGTCAGGAATCTGAGTTTTGGGGTGAAATCTCCCAAATATTAAATGTTGACAACTCATTGCATTTTTTTTTTTAAGAACACAAAAGTATGTCAGACAAAACAGGCCTGTGGGCCAGTTTAAGCCCATAGCCCACAATATATCTTCCCTGATGTTACCTAACCCACAGAGGCTGGAACCACTGTTCTGACGAGTGAGATTCTCAGGGGCTCTAAGGCCTCTTTCCTCTTTTCTGGCTCTGGAATTAGGTCTGAGGCTTGGTCTTTGCACTCCTTCCAGGAGAAGAATGTGCTTCCATCTGTTTCCTGCAAAGACTTCACCAGGTCTTCATACCCTCCTCTAGTAACATCTTTGCTTCCTTTTTTCTAATATTCTCAGACTCAGGACTAGATGGAAGTTCTGTCTTCTGTATCCTTGTGGCTCCCTACAGCACTAGCCATTTGTCAAAGCTGGTTCTACCTTAAGGATAAACTTGTCCTTTTCTTTGCAAAGCTCTAAATTCATAGCTTTGCTACAGTTTAGGCCTGCCTCTACTGCATCATTCCTACTGTACCCAGAAAAACATGGCTTTTCCTATTCCTAAAGGAGTTCTTTTCCCGGGACGTTTCCCCCTGAGTTCCTGCTTCAGATATGCTTCAGGCCTGGGGAAATGGAAGGTTTGGGGACCTAGGTGAAAGGTTATTTGCCAGAAATTTCTTAGCTTTTTTGTTTATTCTCTCTTACCTAGCCCTCCGCTGGAGCGCAAAGGGCATCCCAGATCACTGATATATTGTAAAATTAATGAATAGCCTACTGTCTCCTACTTAGGATATAGAGTGTAGGTAGTTTCTTGAGTTTGAGACAACAAACCCTGCACCTCTTAGAAGCATGTAAAGAAGGTACTAGGTTGCACTAAAGTTCATCAGCTGTGAGATAACTATGGTTTAGAGGAGCACAAGGGAAGACACCACCGAGATGCCAAGATACACAAGAATGAGTGAAAATGAGGTCTTGGGCCAGGATGATATTAGTGGGTAAGGAAAAAATAAAATAATATAAGGATGGTATCTACTAGTGCCTAGAGGTTAGTCTGTTGATTAAGTCCACAGATTCTGCAGCTGAAGTCAAGTGAAGTCAGGGTTTGAATCCTGACTACCACTTACTGGCTTTGCAATCTTAGTTACTTAACCTCTCTGTGCTATCAAGTGCCCCATCTAGCAAATGGAACTAAGAATAATACCTTCTTTTTAGGGATATTATGGCTATTAAATATTAATAACATGGAGTAGCTTAGTGTTTATTTATTTTAGAGACAGGGTCTCTGTTGCCCAGCCTAGAAGGCAGTGGTACAATCATGGTTCACTGCGGCCTCAAACTCCCAGGCTCAAGCGATCCTCCCACCTCAGCCTCCTGAGTACCTGGGACTGCAAGTGTGCACCACCATGCCTGGCTGGTTTTTGTATTTTTTGCAGCAATAGAATCTGGCAGTATTGTCCTAGGCTGATGTTGAACCCCTGGCCTCAAAGTGAGCCTCCCACCGCGGCCTCCCTAAATACTGGGATTACAGGCATGAACCACCACACCTGGCAATGTAAAGCAGAACAATAACTGACACATAGTTAAATGTTCTATGTGGTGTTGATATTGTAGTTGCTATTATTACTATTTAAAATAACCTAAAGGTAATATGAAGCAAATTTCCTAAACATAAAATTCAATAGAGAAAAGACATTAGTTTCTACAAGTGGATTGGGGTGAGGAAAAGAATAGAAACTATACAAAGACAAAAAAAAAAAGTGATGAGAGAAATGATTTAGATGGGAAAATAACTCAGAATGTTTACCATGGGGAATAAAAAGGGTATACAATAGGTAGATGACACTAGGAAAAAAATTAACCTGCAAAAAAAAAAAACTGCCATTATTCAGATATTTTATTTCTGAGCATAATCTTTGCCTGAACAATTTTATAAGGCTGATGGGCTGATGACATTGGTCTATTGTAAGGATGCTTGCTACTTTCTATCCAGCCAACACCAGTGAATCAAGTGCCTACCTCTTCTTTCCCAAAGTTTAACCAGAATGAAGACAAGTTAACTATTCATGTATTAAAGCTGTGGGTTTTCATAAGAGAGAAATAATGACAATTTGTATCATCCCAAAGTGTTACAGAGATCTCACAATTTGCTTATTGCCAAGATGGTGCAATATAATGCAGAAATGATTTTTTTCTTTCTTGTTTTTACTGTCTTAATATGATTGGAATTAAACAGCATGTGAGAGTTCTGGACTCATCAAAGTATGTCAAAACTACCCTGTTATATGTAGCAATTCAACACAGAGAAAGAGGGTTCATTTTCCCTCCATTACTATCTTTTAACTTGCCAATATTTGGCTTAAATATTTATTTAAAACCCACATGCCAAGTGCTACAAATGGCACCACAAAAGGGGTAAAACAGATACAGGGTTGCACTGAAGCCCATCAGCTGTGCAATAACTATGGTTTGGAGGACACAGGAAGATATGGAGAAAAGGTCAAAACAGGCAGAGACACAATAATTAAGCATTGGGGTTAACGCTGTTTTACCTTTTCTTTCCTACTTGATTTTTCACGAAGGCAACCATTTTACGCTTCCTGAAGAAAAGTATGTGGCTATGTAAGAACCCAGTGTTAGGGTTCAAAGAAGATTAAGACATGTTCTAAGTTCATGAGAAGCTGTAAACTAATGGAGGAAGCCGGGCACAGTGGCTCAAGCCTGTAATCACAGCACCTTGGGAGGTGGGAGGATCGCTTGAGCCCAGGAGCCGGAGGCCGGCCTGGGCAACATAGTGAGACTCCATCTCTACAAAAAATCAAAAAATTAGCTGGGCATGGTGGCACCTGTAGTCCCAGCTATTTGGGAGGCTGAAGTGGGAGGATCACTTGGGCCTGGAAGGTTGAGGCTGCAGTGAGCTATGATCACACCATTGCACTCCAGCCTGGGCATACAGAGTGAGACACTGTCTTAAGAAAAATTTTTAAAATGAAATAAAATAAATAATGGAGGAGGCAGATAAAAGGTGAGACAATTTCAGCATTATGTGCTGTGATCACATAGAAGGATATCAGGGGTGCTTTGGGTTCCCACACTGATGTAGCCTACAGATTGGTGTATCTTTCTGATACCAAAATAATACTTTTCCACCAGGTTTATACATCTAAAAATCTACACATGAAATTCTTTACAAAGATCAAACATTATGCAGGACTTTCACATTGAAAGAAGCATTTATCTCCTGATCATTAAAAAAGTGTAAGCTTTGAGGCAAGTCCTTTCCAACACACACACATCTTGTAATGATTGCAGAATAATCTCCACCCTCCATGAACAAAATATAAGCAAGTAAGGTTGAAGAGCAATGCAAGTTGAAAATCAGGTGAAAATGATATGCAGCAGTGGTAGTGAATGATATGACAGTGATAAAATAGATAACTTTCTGGTGGGAGGAGACCATTTTACCTTTTCTTTCACTAGTTGATATTTCCTAAAGGTAACCATTTTGCACTTTCTCAAAGAAAATTAGGCAGCTACATAAGCTTCATTTTTCCCTTATAATAAAAAGGGGGTGGTTGTAGGGTGGGGCATATGAGACAGCGCATAAAATAGCTGATTTGGGGTTTCGTTTTGTTTGTAAGAAAATAAGTTGCACTGTCACTGTTAGTCATTAACCATCTAGCCTCAGGGCACACATAATCTAAGTCTGCCTGTGCCCACCCCTAAACTTCCTGTACAGAGGACACCCAAATAACTGATATCCCAAGGGAGAGCCCCAAGTAGGCAAAGACTGTTCATATTTGGGGCATTTTGTTTAAAAAGCCAGGGAAGTGTGCAGTATATTGAGAAAGTTTCCATCTTTTTTTAAAATTTTTTTTAATTAATTTATTTTTTTAAGACAGAGTTTCTCTCTTGTTGCCCAGGCTGGAATGCAATGGCGCTATCCCGGCTCACTGCAACCTTCACCTCCCAGGTTCAAGCAATTCTCCTGCCTCAACCTCCCGAGTAGCTGGGATTACAGGCATGTGCCACCATGCCTGGCTGATTTTGTATTTTTTGATAGAGATGGGGTTTCTCCATGGTGGTCAGGCTGGTCTCGAACTCCTGACCTCAGGTGATCCTCCCTCCTCGGCCTCCTAAAGTGCTGGGATTACAGGTGTGAGCCACCACACCCAGCCTCTTAATGTTTTGCTGTTAACAAGATTAACGTTAATTAATCCTGGAAGCTCCATTTATCCAAAATACTACATTCCCCAAAATGCCAGATAGGAGAGCTATTATAGAAAAGAAAAATAAAGTATTTGAATACAAATTAATTGCCATAAAACCTTTATTATATATACCTATGGCACAGACTGTTGTAAGAAACAGTGTTACCATCAGTCTTTAAAAATCACATAAGTTGTGTTCTAGAACCTCGGAAAAGGAAGATAATGGTATCAAAATCTGAATACATAGTAACAATAAATATATTGAAAGCATACACAAAGTATGGGTTTAATGTTAATTCAGATGTTTAATGTTTACTTTATAGCTACTACACGTTAAGAGAAACAAGAACAGATATAATCCCCAGTGGGCTGTGATTTTTCCTACAGACTTTGTCTTCTGTCATAGCAGGCTTGTTTTTGGAGGAACCAAAAGTCTCTTACGCCACAGATACATATTTTGATCTCATTTCTGACTTCTTTCCTGGCAGAAAGGAGAGAATAATATCACAAAGGCAAAGACATTGGAACTTGAGATCACCTCTTGAATAATTTTTTTTAAAAGATAACATGGCCAGGTGGAGTGGCTCACACCTGTAGTCCCAGCACTTCAGGAGGCCAAGGCAGGAGCATCACTTGAGCCCAGGAGTTCAAGATTAGCCTGGGCAACATAGGGAGACCCCCAACTCTACAATAAATACAAAAAATTAGCCGGGTGTGGTGGTGCATGCCTGTGGTCCCAGCTACTTGGTGGGCTGAGGTGGGAGGGTTGCCTGAGCCTGGGCAGTCAGGCTGCAGTGAGCTATGATCACCGTTGCACTCCAGCCTAGGTGACAGAGTAAGACTCTATCTCAAAAAATAAATAAGTAAATAGATAATGTTACTAGGGTGAGAATGAGCCCTCCTTTCAATTGCTCAATCGTAGTTTTTGAATACCTAGTATGTGTCAGGCAATGAGCTGAGTGTCAGGGATATTCAGTCCATTGAGAAATCCGTACATCTGTTTTTTTATTCATCAAACAAATTGTTATCGAATATCTGGTACTATACCAAATACCAGAAATACTATGGGAAATGAAATACTCTTCTAGCCCAGAAGCTTACAACCATCAGTTAGTGGAGTAAAACAGGTGAATAAGCTGCTTCACTGCAGGGTGATACATTCTAATGTAGAGATGAGCACCAGACGCTGGAGGAGGACCTATGCAGCCTGGGGCTGGGACAGCTTCCCCAATGTGACATTTTAGCTGAGACATGAAAGGGGGTGGTACTGGTGGAGTCCTGAGCAGAGGAAGAAGATGGCATGTGCAGAGTCCTAGTGCCAAAGAGAGCTCAATGTGTTCAGGGACCTGTGAGTCGTTCCGAATGAATGCATGCAGGAAGTGGTAAAAAAGAAAAATATAATTGATACTGCAGTGGAAAGCACCGGCAAGCTCCAGAGTGCCTTGTGGACTTAGTTGAGGCATCTGACCTTCCTTTATCCCAAGAACAGGCTTTCCCAAAATGTGGCTGGATGATAAGAAGATCTTAGATGGTACACAGAATACAGTTTTTTATTTTTGTAGTTAATGGAGTGAACATGCATAGAAATATATATATATATTTCATACACCCAACACATGGCTTATATTATTGCTTAGGATGAGATTGAGTGACAAAAGTAATTCAACTGACAGACAGAATACTACCTAGATTATAGTTGGTACATGAATAACCATGAATGACTGATGTTTGGGCAAAAATGCCTGAGGCTGACAGATTGCCATGGAAAGCTTTTATGTAGGGAAGTCGCATAAGAATACTTATAGGTTAGAAAGAACACTGGTTGTGGAGAATAGATAAGGACAGTATTTGCCAAACTTCTAGTTAAGTCGCATGAGTGGATTCTGAAATCAAATTTAAAGTTGTGCTGGGTGCAGTTGTGCACACCTGCAATCCCAGCTACTGGGAAAGCTGAGATGGGAAGATTACTTGAGCCCAGGAGTTCAAGAGTGGGAGGGTTTGCAGTGGAGAAATCACATGATCACAGCCTGGGCAACACAGTGAGACCCCGTCTCAAAAAAAATTTTTTTTAATTTTCTTAAAGTTGTAACTGGCAGGGTTTTTTTCAGTAAAACATAATAGGATACAATAAATAGTGTCAGACAGCTTCACATACAATCAGATGGCACCACACATAACAATACTTTTAATTTTACATATGCACCTATAAGCATGCATGCATGTGTGTAAGTGTTACTAGGTTACAGCACAAAATATTTTTCTTACTGTGGGTCAAAGTCAAAGAAAGTTTAAAATTCACTGGAAACAGACCAATTAGGAGTCTGTTGCAGTATTTTGTTCATTCAATTAGTGTTTATTGAGTACATATTATGTAACAGGTGCTATTCTAGGCACTGAGAATATGGCTGGTGAACAAAATTGATAATGTGCCTGATCTCACAACATTTACACTTTGGTGAGGAGAGGATACAATGAGCAAGTAACCAAATAAGTTCCTAAGACAACTTAAGAGAAGTCAAGTTCTTTAAAAAGCAATAAATCCGAGGGAGAAATGTAGGCTCCATACAGGCTAGTCTCTTCTTTTTTTTCTTTTCTTTTCTTTTCTTTTTTTTTTTTTTTTTTTTTCATTGCCTTGTTCCAAGCATGGAGAATAGGAATAGTGCTTGGAACATAATAGCTGCTCAGTAAGTATTCATTGAATGAATGAATGAATGAATGAATCATTCAATGAAGGATGCTGTTGACTTGGGTAGTTACGATAGAAATTAAGAGAAGTAGATGGGTTCAAGATATATTTAAGAGGTAAAATAAATGGGGTTTAGTGAGAAAAGTAGGAGTTGGGGGTTAAGAGATAAAAATGAGATGAATCGTTTCTCTAGAACCTACTCTAAAGATAGTAACCAGAGTGATCATGTGATTTCTCCACTGCAAACCCTCCCACAGCTTCCTGTTGTACTCAGAGTAAAGCCCAGGCTCCTTACAATGGCCAAGAATGCTGCCCATGACCTGGACTTGGGTACCTCACTAACCTCATCACTAAAAATCTTCCTCTTTCTCTCTCTGTTCCAGCCACACTGGCCACCTTGCTGTTCCCCAAACCCCCAGTTAAGACTCTGGTCAAGGCATTTGCACTCACTGCCCCCTCTTGAAATGCTCTTCTCTCAAATATTCACATAGCATAGACCTCTCTTTCTTCAAGTGTCTCCTTCTTGGAGAGGTCTGTTCTCACCACCTAATATTACAACTCATGTACCTTGATATGCATTCTTCTGCCTGCTCAATTTTTCCCCATAGCACTTATTGTGAGATGTGTGTATGGGGTGTGTGTATGTGTGTGTGTGTGTGTGTGTGTGTGTGTGTGTGTGCAGCACTCTAACATACTATTATAGTCGATTATCCTCATTGTCTGTCTCCCACAGGAATGTCACTATCCATGAGCCTAAAGCAGTTTGGCACATTATAGGTGCTCCATCAATATTTGTTGAAAAAACAAATAAAGACAACTCTCAGGTTTCTGGTTTGAGCAACCGGGTGACTGTGGCTCATTGAGGCAGGAAACACAGAAGGATACAGGGTCTGATGGGAAGTGACAAGTTCCTTTTTGGACGTGCTGAGTCCGTGTCTTGTGAGACCAATGTCGAGGTGGGAATTCCCTTTAGGCAGTTGAATATATGGGTCTGGTCCTCCAGAGAGCCACAGATATAAACTTGAGGGATCACTGGCTTATAGATGGCATTTGAATGGATGAGACAGCAAGAAAATGTATACAGAGATGAAGAGAAGACCTTGGAGAAACAGCAGGAGCTGAAAAACAGCAATAGTAGAAGAGCCCACAAAGGAAAGAGAGCAAGAGATGGAGTTGGGATGAAAAGCAGTTGTGGAAATTCATGGGAGAGTAGTTTTAAGAAGGGAGGTGTATTTAATATCTATTCCTGTGTAAAACTTATTCCAGCCTCATAACTATATATAATTATTATGTATCAATTAAAAATACATTTTAAGGCCAAGCGTGGTGGCTCACGCCTGTAATCCCAGCACTTTGGGAGGCTGAGGCAGGAGGATCACTTGAGGTCAGGAGTTCGAGACCAGCCTGACCAACATGGTGAAATCCCATCTTTACTAAAAATACAAAAATTAGCCAGGCATGGTGGTGGGCACCTGTAATCCCAGCTACTCAGGAGACTGAGGCAAGAGAATCGCTTTAACCTGGGAGGTGGAGGTTGCAGTGAGCCAAGGTCGTGCCATTGCACTCCAGCCTAGGTGACAGAGCAAGACTCTGTCTCAAAAAATAAATTTAAAATAATTAACCCAAAATTTAGTGGCTGAAAGCAAAACACATTTATTATCTCACTGTCTGATAAAACACATTCTGTCTCTCTACACTGTCACACAGAACACTGCTAACACCAGGTGTACAGGGTTTTTTCCACACTGAAAATTCTCTGACACCAGTTGGGTGTCCTACAGTCCAATTCTGACACTATCTACCTGGAGTTTGGGTCAGATCCCACAAGTTAAGGGCTCATTCCCACAAGACTGCTCCCACCAAAGATGCCAGTCTCAAGTCCAGGCCTCTTGTGCTTCTGATCCACCCACTGTAAGTTGGGGTGCAATCATCTCCTCATGTGCAATAATTTTCTAAAATGGGGCACAGAACTCAGAAAAACACTCTATTTACATTTATGGTTTATCATAAAGGGTACTGCTAAAGCAAACTAAAATGGCCTGAGAAAGATTCCATACTTCTATATTTGAGTCCTTGTGGATGAACCGTAACCTAGCTTAATAGTCAGACAAAATTGAAAACCTAACTTAGGAGTGGCCGGCCGTGGTGGCTCACACCTGTAATCTCAGAACTTTAGGAGGCTGAGGTGGGCAGATCACTTGAGGTCAGGAGTTTGAGACCAGCCTGGCCAATATGGTGAAACCCCATCTCTACTAAAAATACAAAAATTAGCCGGGCGTGGTGGCACACACCTGTAGTCCCAGCTTCTCAGGAGGCTGAGGCAGGAGAATTGCTTGAACCTGGGAGGCGGAGGTTGCAGTGAGCCCAGATTGCTCCATTTTACTCTAGTGTGGGTGTCGTAGTGAGACTCTGTCTCAAAAAAAAAAAAAAAAAAGAAAAGAAAAAAAGAAAACCTAATTTAGGAGTATGTGCCTGTTACAATATCTGAGTCTTGGCCAATCCCAGCAGCCATACTTCATTCATAGATAGCTAAGTGTTCAAACTGTGTTCCAATAAGGCAGACGCCAACCTGTAATCAATCCAGCTGTTTCTGTACCTCACTGCCGATTTCTGTATGTCATATTCTTTGTTTTTGTTTGTTTTGTCTATAAGTCTTCCTCCACCATGTGGCTGCACTGGAGTCTCTGTGAATCTGCTGTGATTCTGGGGGCTGCCCGATGCATGAATCGTTCATTGCTCAGTTAAACTCCTTTAAATTTAATTTGGCTGAAGTTTTTGTTTTGTTTTGTTTTTGAGACAGCGTCTCATTCTGCAGCCCAGGCTGGAGTGCAGTGGCACAATCTTGGCTCACTACATGAAGTTTGTTGTTGTTGTTGTTGTTGTTGTTGTTGTTGTTGTTTTAATCAGAACAGATGAACAGCCAGATGAAGGGATACATGGGGTGTAGTCTGGAAGGATCCCAAGAATAGGAGCTCTGTCCTTGTGGAGTTGGGGTTCACCACCCTCCTGTCATCCTACTATTATTGTTGTGCAAGAGTTTTCAAAGAGCTTAATCTCTACTCCTTTCCAGGAGGTCTGTTGGTAGGCCTGAAAGTTCTAACCTTATAATCACTTGGTCTTTCTGGTGACCAGCCCCATCCTGAGGCTATCTAGGGGCAAGTTACCTCATTAATGTAAACTCAGATGTGACCAAAAAGGTTTCATTATGATTAACAAAAGAAACTCATGAAATTCCAAGGGCTTTAGGAGCTCTGTCCCAAGAACCAGAGACCAAGACCAAATACATTTCTTGTTACACCACACACTATTTCTGTGGGTACAGGGTCCTGCACTACCTAACTGGGTCCTCTGTTTTAGGGTCTCTTACAAGGATGTAATCAAAGTGTCACTCAAGGCTGTGGTCTTATCTGCAGGCTTCTCTAGATAGTGATCCTCTTCCAAACTGTTGGCAAACTGTTTCAATTGTTGACAGGATTCAGTTTTCTAAGGACTATTGGACTGAGGGCCTCAGATCTTTCTCATGGGGATCTCTGTACAGGGCACCGCACAACATGGGAGCTTGCTTCATTCACCAGAGCAAAGCTGAAAGAAGAATCCAAGAAAGAGTGTAAGCGAGTCTTCTATAACCTCATCTTGGAAGTGCTATGTCATTCCATCTCACTTTTGTCTTATTCTAGTCATTAGAAGCAAGATACTAGGCTCAGCCCACACAAAAGGAAGGGATTAAAAAAGGGAGTGAATACCAGGAGTCGCTTTCGAAACAGCCTCCTACAGAGGATGCGTCGGTAGTGTTAAAAGTCATAGAGTGGTCAAGCGTCCAGGACACTTGGCAGCAAGGAAGAGCGTTTGTTATTTTAGAGAGAGCTGGCTTAGCAGAGTGTGGAGGCAAAGCCAGATGATGAAGGTCTGAAGAGTGAATCAGAATGGAAGAAGTAGAGGTGGCAAGCACAGACAATTCTTTGAAGAGGCTTAGCTATAAAGGGAAGGATAGTGATAGGGTGGCTGCAGGAAGGAATGGAGTCAAAGTCGATGGTGTTTTATTATTATGATTATTATTTGAAAGAGATTTAAATGCATTTAAAAGTTATTGGGGGCCGGGTGTGGTTGTTCATGCCTCCCAGCAGTTTGGGAGGCCAAGGAAGGAGGCTCACTTGTGGCCATGAGTTTGAGACCTGCCTGGGCAACTTAGCAAGAATGCTGTCTCTACAAAAATTTTAAAAATTAGCCAGGTATAGTGGTGCATGCCGGTAGTCCCAGCTACTCGGGAGGTTGAGGTGGGAGGATCACTTGAGCCCGGGAGGTGGAGGATGCAGTGAGCCAAGATTGTGCCACTGCACTGCAGCCCAGGAGACAGAGTGAGACCCTATCTCTAAAGAAAATAGTAAAAATAAAAATAAATAAGTTATTGAATAAGTATGTATAGAAAAAAGAGATTAAAGAAAGACTGGATCTCTTCCTTACACTGTATACAAAAAGTAACTCAAGATGGATTAAAGACTTAAATGTAAGACCTAACACCATAAAAACCCCAGAAGAAAACCTAGGCAATACCACTCAGGACACAGGCATGGGCAAGGACTTCATGACTAAAACGCCAAAAGCAATGGCAACAAAAGCCAAAATAGACAAATGGGATCTAATTAAACTAAAGAGCTTCCACACAGCAAAAGAAACTACCATCAGAGTGAACAGGCAACCTACAGAATGGGAGAACATTTTTGCAATCTATCCATCTGACAAAGGGCTAATATCCAGAATCTACAAAGAACTTAAACAAATTTACAAGAAAAAAACAAACAACCCCATCGAAAAGTGGGCAAAGGATATGAACAGACACTTCTCAAAAGAAGACATTTATGCAGCCAACAGACACATGAAAAAATGCTCAGCATCACTGGCCATCAGAGAAATGCAAATCAAAATCACAATGAGATACCATCTCACACCAGTTAGAATGGCAATCATTAAAAAGACAGGAAACAACAGATGCTGGAGAAGATGTGGAGAATTAGGAATGCTTTTACACTGTTGGTGGGAGTGTAAATTAGTTCAACCATTGTGGAAGACAGTGTGGTGATTCCTCAAGGATCTAGAACTAGAAATACCATTTGACCCAGCAATCCCATTACTGGGCATATGCCCAAAGGATTATAAATCATTCTATGATAAAGACACATGCCCACGTATGTTTACTGTGGCACTATTCATAATAACAAAGACTTGGAACCAACCCAAATGTCCATCAATGATAGACTGGATTAAGAAAATGTGGTACATATACACCATGGAATACTATGCAGTCATAAAAAAGGATGAGTTCATGTCTTTGCAGGGACATGGATGAAGCTGGAAACCATCATTCTAAGCAAACTATCACAAGGACAGAAAACCAAACACCACATGTTCTCACTCATAGGTGGGTGTTGAACAATGAGAACACATGGACACAGGGTGGGGAACATTACACACCAGGGCGTATTGGGGGGTGGGGGGCTGGGGGAGAGATAGCATTAGAAGAAATACCTAATGTAGATGACGAGTTGATGGGTGCAGCAAACCAACATGGGACATGTATACCTATGTAACAAACCTGCACGTTGTGCACTTGTACCCTAGAATTTAAGGTAGAATAATTTTTAAAAAGATTTTTAAAAGGCAGTAGAGTGTGCGCTTCAGCAGCACATATACTAAAATGGGAACGGTACAGAAAAGATTAGCATAGCCCCTACTGGGCCCATCTGGGTGTGGTGGCTCATACTTGTAATCCCAGCACCTTGGAAGGCTCAGGATCACTTGAGCTCAGGAGTTCGAGACCAGCCTGGCAACATAGTGGGACCCCATTTCCACAAAACAAGAAAAAACTAGTGGGGCATGGTGATGTGAGCCTATAGTTCCAGCTGCTTGAGAGGCTGAGGTGGGAGGATGGCTTGAGCCCAAGAGGTCATACTGTAGTAAGCTATGATCACACCAGCTTAGGTGACAGGGTGAAACCTTGTCTCAAAAAAAAAAGGTGTATGGGGCGGTCGTAGGCCTGAAGAAAGGGGATCCAAGCACAATAGAAGTATTAGGCAAAGGGGCAGAAGAGAGGACAAGGGTAGATGGAGGTCAATCTGTGGAAGCAATGACAGGAAATCAATAGACGCTTTTATTTCCTCTGTAAACCACGAGATCACCTGCTGAGAGGAAGCAGGAAGGTGCTGTGGTAGGAGGTCAGAAGAGTTTGGAGAAGGTTTGAGATGGCTGCATTCAAAGGGGAAAATAAAGAGATTAAGAGCAGCTTGAGGACTCTGAGATTAGACCCATAAGGAGCAGCTTGTTATGTCACTTTCTCTAGCAGCATCCAGCAGCTCAGGTGGAATGTGGGAAGGCCAACAAATAACCGCAATGAGCTCAAAGTTTCCTAAGGTCAGCACTGCAAAGAATATGGGTCAAGGAAATCAATGGCGCTGGCAAAAGGGACAGACCTGTGGTCTAGCCAGAGAGGAGAGAAATCCCATTCAGAGTGTGGGAGCGGATGGGGGCTAACGGGAGACAATAAAAGGGCCAAACCCTCAATACAACTGAAAACCAGGCACAGTGAGCAAAACGGAGTAAGAGAGCTGAAAGTTAGATAATTGGGGTCAGAGATAGAGACGAATCGCTTGGGTGGGGTGATCAGGGATGGAGAAGACCAGTAGTGAGTCCAGGAGAGAGATGATGTGGGCCTAAAAACTACCCTTTATTAAGCCCCTACTTGTCCAGGCTTAACATGCTAAAAGCTTTACCTGTATAATCTCATGTAATACAACTCTCAAAGGTAAGGCTTGTATCAGCATTTTACAGAAGAGGAAAGAGGCCAAGAGAAACTACATACTTGGCTGGGCACAGTGGCTCACGTCTGTAATTCCAGCACTTTGGGAGGCCAAGGTAGGCGGATTACTTGAGGTCAGGAGTTAGCCTGGCCAACATGGTGAAATCCCGTCTCTACTAAAAATACAAAAATTAGCTGGGCATGGTGGCACATGCCTGTAATCCCAGCTGCCTTTTAAACAGAACCCTTAACTTTCTTTTTTTGAGATGAAGTTTCACTCTGTTGCCCAGGCTGGAGTACAGTAACACAATCTTGGCTCACTGCAACCTCCATCTCCTGGGTTCAAGCAATTCTCCTGTCTCAGCCTCCTGAGTAGCTGGGATTATAGGCACCCACCACCAAGCCCAGCTAATTTTTTTAGTTTCAGTAGAGATGGGGGTTTCACCATGTTGGCCAGGCTTATCTTAAACTCCTGACCTCAAGTGATCCACCTGCCTTGGCTTGCCAAAGTGCTGAGATTATGGCACACCCAGCCAGAACTCTTTTTCTTCTTCTTCTTCTTTTTTTTTTTTTCTTTTTGAGACAGAGCTTCGCTCTTGTTGCCCAGGCTGGAGTGCAACAGCGTGACCTCTGCTCACTGCAACCTCTGTCTCCTGGGTTCAAGCAATTCTCTTGCCTCAACCTACAGAGTAGCTAGGATTACAGGCACCTGCCACCACACCCGGCTAATTTTTGTACTTTTAGTAGAGATAGGGTTTCACCATATTGGCCAGGCTTGTCTCAAACTCCTGACCTCAGGTGATCCATCTGCCTTGGCCTCCCAAAGTTCTGAGATTACAGGTGTGAGCCACCACACCTGGCCACAGGGCTCTTACCTTTCTAAATAATTCTCCAATCTGTCTTGTGGTTTCATCTTTAACACACCTGCCTTAGTTTAGGCTCTGAGTGGCAGTATCACCTAGCACAGCACAGTGCTTCTCAAACTGGCTGCTTCAGTTATCTGTAAGGCATATTGAAACACAAATTACTAGGCCCCACCCCAATCTGAGAACCCCAGAATATCTGATTCAGTAGGTCTTGGATAGGATCTGATAATGTGCATTTCTGTCAAATTTCCAGGCATTGCTGATGCTGCTGGTTGCTGGTTGAGACCCAGTGGCCTAGAGGTTGATTTCAAATGTTACCGAGGCCTCTTACTTACTATATGACCTTCGGCAACTTATGTAGTTTCTTTTTTACTTATTTTATTTTATTTTTTGAGACAGAGTCTCACTCTGTCACCTAGGCTGGAGTGCAGCGGCACTATCTGGCCCACTGCAGCCTCCAACTCCCAGGTTTAAGCAATTCTACCTGCCTCACCCTCCCAAGTAGCTGGGATTAGAGGCGCCCACCACCACACCTGGCTATTTTTTTGTATTTTTAGTAGAGACAAGGTTTCGCCATGTTGGCTTGTCTTGAACTCCTGACCTCAGGTGATCTGCCCGCCTTGGCCTTCCAAAGTGTTGGGATTACAGGCGTGAGCCACTGCTCCTGGCCCCAACTTACATGTTTTTAATTGCTTATGCTTTGAGTGTCATATCTAAGAAATTATTACCTAATCCGAGGTCAAAAAGATCTACACTGATGTTTTCTTCCAAGAGTTTTATGATTTTAGCTCTTTTTTTTTTTTTTTTTTTTTTTGAGACGAAGTTTCGCTCTGTCGCCCAGGCTGGGGTGCAGTGGCGTGATCCCTGCTCACTGCAAGCTCTACCTCCCGGGTTCACACCATTCTCCTGCCTCAGCCTCCCTAGTAGCTGGGACTACAGGCGCCTGCCACCATGCCCGGCTAATTTTTTGTATTTTCAGTAGAGACGGGGTTTCACCGTGTTAGCCAGGATGGTCTCGATCTCCTGACCTCTTGATCCACCCGCCTCAGCCTCCCAAAGTGCTGGGATTACAGGCGTGAGCCACCGTGCCCGGCCGATTTTGGCTCTTACATTTAGGAAGTTGATGATTTTGAGTTAATTTTTGTATATGGTGATAGGTCAGATAATTCTTATGATTCCATGAGATGATTATTGCAGACTACAAGGCACATTGTAAGCACTCAGGGACTGGCATCTAGTATCATTATTGTATGATTTGTTTAAAGAAATCGCCAATGTATGATAATCATTGAATAAACTGCAGAGAAAGATCAATCTTACTTCTTCACGGTCATGTCTTCTTTGGGGGAAGAAAACATAATATGATCACCTAATTTGATTGTCCAACTTGCTCATCATCCTTGGTAACTTCTAGTTGTTTCCAAAAGGAGGAAGACTTGCCACAGGTAGAGAATTCAAAGCAGAGGTTGGTTGCAAAGGCAGGCCTGGCACCATCCTGGCGAATGATGTACCTCTGGCAGAAGCATAAAGCCTCCCAGGGTGACTGCATAAGAGGGAAAAACGTGCATTTTGGCATGGGTGTTTTTCATGAAACATTATAGTTTCATCTTTATGTTTCTATGTCCATGTGCATAAATATTTATTCACATAAGTTTTACGCAGAATTAATTTACTTCTAGGGATTTACCCAGGACCCAAGTGCTACAATTAAGTCATCAACCCAGTTATCCAAATATACCACATTTATTCTCTGGATCTTCCGTATTCTCAGTGGTTCCATGCGAGTCTTCTCTTGGGAAGTCTTGCACAAGAGAAACACTAAAATATCAGTGTTTTTAATTGGGTGTGGAGACTGCTTTGCCCCATTGTATATTTGGCAATGTCTGGAGGTATTTTTGGTTGTTACATCTGAAGGGGCATTATTGGCATCTAGTGGGTGGAGACCAGGGATGCTGCTAAACATCCTACAATGCACAGAATACTCCCCATACAAAAAATTATCCAGCCCAAAATGTCAATAGTGCCAAGGGTGAGAAACCCTGACTAGCTATGTGTGAGTTGTCTATGCTTACACTTTGAACTAAGACAGCAAGCTGTGATGGCCCTGGAATCAGAGAGACTGGGCTCAAATCCCAGTGCTGTCACTTACTGCCCCTGTGACCCGGAGCAAGTTCCTCCACCTTTCTGAGCCTTAGTTTCATCTACTAATCACTCTAATATCTATCCATGTGTGTATAAAATAATCTAATATACATAATAATCGTCTAACATATTTTAAATCATCTTATGTGTAAACACATACACACACACACACATGTGTGTGTGTATTATATGCTGCCCAATGACTAGTACATATTAAATACTCAATAAATATTAGCTGACATTAATATAGGTGATAGCAATATTATATTTAAGAAAAACTCTTAGGGCCAGGCATGGTGGCTCACACCTGAAATCCCAGCACTTTGGGAGGTCAAGGCAGGAGAACTGCTTGAGCTCAGGAGTTCAAGACCAATTTGGGCAAAATAGTGAGACCCTGTCTCCACTAAAAATAAAAAGTATTGGCCAGGCATGGTGGCTAATGCCTGTAATCCCAGCTCTTTGGGAGGCCGAGGCAGGCGGATCATGAGGTCAGGAGATCGAGACCATCCTGGCTAACATGGTGAAACCCTATCTCTCCTAAAAATACAGAAAAATTAGCCGGACGTGGTGGCGGGCACCTGTAGTCCCA
Organism: Macaca mulatta; assembly: GCF_049350105.2. NCBI lineage: Eukaryota > Metazoa > Chordata > Mammalia > Primates > Cercopithecidae > Macaca > Macaca mulatta. The sequence continues at coordinate 158,385,462 of NC_133407.1, read as the reverse complement.
GCTACTCAGGAGGCTGAGGCAGAATGGCGTGAACCCGGGAGGCGGAGCTTGCAGTGAGCAGAGATCGCGCTACTGCACTCCAGCCTGGGTGACACATCCAGACTCTGTCTCAAAAAAAAAAAAAAATATATATATATATATATACATATATATATATTTGCCGGGTATGGTGGCACAAGCCTTCAGTCCCAGCTACTTGGAAGGTGGGAGGACTGCTGGGGCCAGGGAGATCGAGGCTTTAGTGAGCTATGATTGCACGACTGCACTTCAGCCTGGGCAACAGAGCAAGACCCTGTCTCAAATAAATAATCCCTTCGTTTTTTTTTTTTTTAAGTCGGGATTATTGGCTGGGCACGGTGGCTCATGCTTGTAATCCCAACACTTTGGGAGGCAAAGGCGGGCAGATCCCTTGAGGTCAGGAGTTCGATACCAGGCTGGCCAAAGTGGCAAATCCCGTCTGTACTAAAAATACAAAAATTATCAGGGCATAGTGGTGCATGCCTGTAGTCCCAGCTACTCGGGAGGCTGAGGTATGAGAATCGCTTGAACCTGGGAGGCAGTGGTTGCAGTGAGCCGAGATCATGCCACTGCACTCCAGCCTGGGCGAGAGGGCAAGACTCTATCTCAAAAAAAATAAAATAAAAAATAAAAAAAGTCAGGTTTATTGAAGTATAATTTACACAAAATATAATTTATCCTTTTACAGCATATATTCAATGAGTTTTGGCAGATACCATTCTATAACCACCACCACAATCAAGATATCAAAGTTTCGTCACCCCACAAAATTCCCTCATACGCCTTTGTAGAAAATTATCATCCACACCCAGCCACAGACAACCACTAATCTGCTTTCTGCCCCTATAGTTTTTTGCCTTTTTCAAAATATTGTGTAAATGAAATATAGCCTTTTATGTCTGGCTTCTTTCATTCACATGATACTTTTGAGACTCATCCAAGTTGTTGCATGTATCAGTAGCTTTGTTCCTTTTCATTTGAGTAGTATTCCATTGTTTAGAGGTACCGCAATTTGTTTATCAAGTTACTAGTTGAGTTGATGTACTTCTGGGTTATTCATCTGACAGGGGTAGGATTTCTGGGTCCTATGCTAACTGTATGTTTAACTTTGTAAGAAATTGCCAAGCGCCTTTCCCAAAGTAACTATCATTTTGCATATTGATCCAAATCCTCGTCAGCACTTGGTGCTGTCTGGTTTTTTTGTTTGTTTGTTTGTTTGTTTTGTACTTTAATTTTAGCCACTCTAGAAGGCAGATAGTGGTATCTTGTTGTGTTTTAAATTTCCATTATCCCTAATAACTAGCAATGTTAAGCTCTTTCATCTTTATTTCATTTTGTAAAATACAGGACGTTTTGGATGCTTTAAATCTCAAAAACTATATTAGGTTGAAATAAACATGTTCATGCTGATAGGAATTAAATGCATGCCTTCTCTCCACCCCATCATCTCCAAAGTGACTGCTTCCCCACTTCCCATAAGAAAAGAAATGTCTGGTTTTGTGTACTCTCTAGCAACCCAAACTGTAGCCAATCTGCGTCATCCTCACTGTGTAATTAGAGGCTGGAGGTGCCCACGTGTCTCATTTTAGGATCCTGTGGGCTACATTTGGCCCAGATTAGGTTATACTTTAGGCATTTCACTGCATATCTCTTCTTTTTCCTCTCAATGTTCCATTTCTCAGAATGTTTGTTCTTCAGAGAACAAACAGATCTGGGCTGGCTTGAAGAGTCTCATTCTCTGAGGACAGTGGGGTGAAAAGGACCTCTGTCAGGCACGATCTCAAAAGCAGAAAAGAAAAGAACTCAAAACCCACCAGCCCTCGATGGCTCAGAGTCTTGGACTCAAACCCAGCAAGAGTGTACTGCTTCACTTACTAAAATCGTCTGTCCACAAAAATCCTGTTTATTTCACAAGTGGGCACTGGCCCTGCCCACGTCATCCACGTTTTCCTCTCCCTTCTTCTCACACAGAACCTACCACCACCACTTTTCCTTGCTTCCTAGTTATGATTGCCAGATAAAATGCAGGATGTCCAGTTAAAATTGAATTTCAGATCAACAATAATTTTTTTTTGGTATAAGTACACCTTGTACAATATTTGGAGGCTACCTCCTCTGCCAATGTGGAGGGAGCTAGTTTATTCTTATTAAGGAAGTCATGCACTTATTGGTGAAAGAGACAAGAACCTGTTTGACTTCTTTTGGATCTATGTGTGGTTGTTTTCAGAGGCAATTGCTTACTTTCCCCACTGCAGCATCGGTCATGAGACTTCAGAAGCATGAAGAAACAGAGCTAGATGACAGTGACCTACCTTTCAGGAACAATCCCTATTAAAAAAAAAAAAAAAAAAAAAAAAAAGCAAAGCTCTTTCTGGGCTGGCTCTGTATAATCAGATGAAAAACTGACTACCATTCGGGCGCAGTGGCTCACGCCTGTAATTCCAGCACTTTGGTAGGCCGAGGTGGGTGGATCACCTGAGGTCAGGAGTTCGAGACCAGCCTGACCAACATGGTGAAACCCTGTCTCTACTAAAAATACAAAATTAGCTGGGTGTGGTGGAGCATGCCTGTAATCCCAGCTACTCAGGAGACTGAGGCAGGAGAATTGCATGAACCCAGGAGGTGGAGGTTGCAGTGAGCTGAGATTGTGCCACTGCACTCCAGACTAACGACAGAGCGAGACTCCGTCTCAAAAATAAGTAAATAAAATACAAATAAATAAAAGGGCCACTTCAGCTCATTTCTGCCCAGCGCTTTGGAAGGCTAAGGTGGGAGGATCACTTGAGGCCAGGAGTTTGAAACCAGCCTGGGCAACATAGCAAGACCACACCCCTGCCCCCACCCACGGTCATCTCTACGAAAATTAAATTAAATTTAAATTTAAAAACTCATTTCTGGAGTCAGTTTGATATAAATTCATTCATTTAATTGCAATAGTTTTGGGTTGCTGCACTGGATACCAAACCTGCTAAGGTCCGCTTCCCCTACAGGTAAGGGCAACAAGCAAATTGGAACGTTCTGGCCCCACATGTAAGTTTTACAGGGAAAAAAATGCAAAACATAAGTAAATGTAAACAGAACAAACAATACTTTTTAACAGAAGAGAAGAAATTTATTGAATGCCTCCTATGTGCAATGTTTCCTGTGTGCATTATCTACATGTATCTAATTTTTGCTAACGTGTTTCTGAGTTGTGTGTTATTAGACTCTGAGTACAATAATTTGCCCAATGCTAGTGGGTAGCTTGGACTTGAATTAAGGTCAGTCTGATTCTGAAACCAGGGGTTTCCTTCCTAATCTGCACAAGTCCTATAGCACCATCATCCAGGTGAAGGAAAGAGATGCTTCCCAGTAAAAATTCTCAGGGCCATGTGGGAACTATCTCATCAAGTCATCCCCATAGTTCAAGGCCTGTGATTCCCACAACCAAGCAGAACCCACCTGGACAGCTCTGACAGTGATGCAAAGGAGAGGCTGAAGGTGCCATGGCCATGGATTGTTTGAGGCAGCCCTGGGGCTTGAGTGAAGGGTCAGGACTAGAGGCGGGTAATTGTCTCCTTCCAATGTCATCATCTTCTCTGGAAATGATCTGAAATGCAGAGCAGACATGAGAAGCAACTACAAAAATGGAGGCATCCAAAAGTCATTGACACAGAGGGGAGTAAAATCATCTTGTAATTGCCAGAGGCCAGAGCAGCAAATAGATCAGGAATCAGGCAGGCTTAGAAATCCAATCTCATTTCTAGCCGCCAAAGCACCATGACCTGACTGTGGCTCCAAGGTAACGTCTGGGCCAGCCATGTTCAGGGACTGGGACCTGCGTCCTCAGATGTGAACACCAACAACAGCAAGAGCTAACATTTTACATAGAACTTTCCAGGTGCCAGGCTCTGTCTGAAAACTGTATATCCATGAACTCATCTACTCTTTACAACAGCCATTTGAGATTAGTACTCTTATTATCCCCCTTTTATAAATGAGAAAACTGGGGCAAGGAGAGATTAAGTAACTTGCCCAAGATCCCACAGTGGGTAGGTGGCAGAGCTGGGATTCAAGTGGGGCGGTCTGTGCTCTTAGCCATCAGGCCATGCTGCTCTGTGCTCTTTGCACTGGTCCAGGAGCAGTGCTAATGAGGTCTGAAGGAAGGATTAAAATGATGAGTTGGGGCCGGATGTGCTGGTTCATGCCTGTAATCCCAGCACTTTGGGAGGCTGAGGCGGGTGGATCACCTGAGGTCAGGAGTTTGAGACCAGCCTGGCCAACATGGCAAAACCCCGTCTCTACTAAAAATACAAAAGATTAGCTGGGCGTGGTGGCATGCACACCTGTAATCCCAGCTTCTTGGGAGGCTGAGGCAGGAGAATTACTAGAACCCAGGAGGCAGAGATTCAGTGAGCCAAGATCACACCACTGTACTCCAGCTTGGGCGACAAAGTGAGACTCTGTCTCAAAAAAAAAAAAAAAAGGAAGAAGAAGAACAAATAATGAGTTGGGATCAGCTTACCAAAGAGGGCCATGGATAAAGGAGGGGTGGCACTGGGGTAGCCACTGAAGGGAATCGGATTATGCAATATCAGGGGAGCAGCAGAAGGAGGAAGGGGATCCACAGTATCCAGTGCTGCAGGGACAGGAGAGCCTGAGAAATGGTCATTGCAATGGGCAATCAGAAGCTTATGTTGAAGATACGGGTTACTCTATAACGATACAGATTTGGCTGCTGTAATAAAGACCAAATTAACAGTGTGCAGTGTATCTTCCTCACACAACAGCCCAGCATAAATAGTTCAGGGCTAATATGGAAGTGCCACGTTGATGGGGACACATACTCCTTATATCTCGTTGCTCTACTATCTTCAGCACACGAGGTTTCTATTTCAGGTCAAAAGTGACTGTCCCTGATGTCCCTCTACATTCTAGCCAGGGTGCAGGTGAAAAGCAAAAGTGAATAGCATGTCGCGTTTCTTTTCAGAGGACATCCCAGAAGTTACATACATGGCAACACTTAGCTGCAAGGAAAACTTGAAAATGCAATCTTTAACTGGGCAGTCCGGTATGCAGCTAAAAATAATGGGTTCTATTTCTAAAAGAAGATGACAGATGTTGGGACATAACTCTCTGTCATAAAGGTCATTGGTCACCTTTGGAGTTACAGTTTTGTGTGAACCTATAAAATTAGCAGGGAGATGATGGAGTGAATAGAGGGGAAGAAGTACCATCTGAGAAGGCTGGTGTTGCTGGAAATAGAGAAACTCAGGATAGCTTGAGAAGTAACAGAATAGAGAGTTAGTTTGTACAAGAGAAGCAGGGAAGCAGGTTTGTTTGTGGAGAGCAGGAGAAACCAAGAGGTGATGCTGGAGAGGTGAGGACAGTTGATGGGGCAAGGCTCCAATGATATTGGGGTGAGAAGGGATTGAGGTTCAGTTGGAGAAGTTAGCCTTGGGCACTTCTTTTTTTCTTTGGGATAGGGTCTTGCTCTGTCACTAATGCTGGGGTGCAGTGGCACGTTCATGGCTCACTGCAGACTCAAACCCCTAGGCTCAAGGGATCCTCCTGCCTCAACCTCCCAAGTAGCCAGGACTACAGGCATGTGCTACAATGCCCAGCTAATTTTTTCATTTTTTTGTAAAGACGGGGGTCTCACTATGTTGCATAGGCTGGTCTTGAACTCCCAGCCTCAAGTGATGCTCCTGCCTCAGCCTCCCAAAGTGCTGAGATTATAGGCATGACCTTGCTTGGTCAGCCTTAGGCATCGCTTTCTTGAAACAAGAGAGAAGGCAATGAGTAAAGATACAAAGACATTTTTATGTGAAGAGTAGGAAAGCTGGCAGGTGCAGAGGTTGAGGCCACAGTGAGCTTTGATTGCACCACTGCACTCCAGCGTGGGTGACAAAGTAAGACCTGTCTCAAAAAAAAAAAAAAAAAAAAAAAGTAGGAAAGTTGAAGAAACCTGGATTCAGGTGTCCTCAATCCCTGCCATGCAGGTGAGATCATCTCCCTCCGTAAACTGTGTTTCCAAATGTGAAGGCTGCTGAGAACTTATGAAATCTAAGAATGAGGCTCCATCTGCCTCACTAGCATCTGATCGCCTAGGGGCACCCTGCCTCCCAGGAGGAGGTTAATGAATATGCAATATCTCCCTCCTACAGACTTAGAACACCTGACAGAGCTGCCTCTAACCTGGGAAACCAAAGAGACACTGTGGGCACAGACTTGGCCCTCAATAAATATTTGTTATGTGAATGATTGCATGAATGAATGAACCAACACATTTCCTACTCCATGATTTTGGATAGTTGCACATGTTTAGAACATTAAGATTTCTCTTAAGCAGTACAATTCCCTGCAGGCTGACATTCATTTCAACTGATTCCGTTTCCAAACCCGCTTCCTTCTTCTCTAAAACATGAGAATTATGTGTTCCCTGGAATTTCTGAGATGTGGATTTTACTAGGCAATGTCTGGACCTTCTGTTTTGAGTTGTCAGAAGAGCTTGTAGGGATCCACTCAAGCTAAATGTTGACTTCCTCCAGTTTAAAAAAAAATAACATCACCAATAGGTTGGTTTTCTTTTTTTCTCTTTAAAAGGAAAATATTCATTCATGGAAATCTTTTGTGTTTTGTTTCCAAATGCCATAATGTCACATCATTTCAGATGCCAAGCAAGCCATGAGAGGACTCAAGAATCCAGATATTTCAGACCAAGGAAACAAAACAACCTCCCGTCGCCTCCACTTCCCGCCCTCAGTTTTTGTAGTTGCTTCTCATGCCTGCTGTGCATCTCAGAGCATTTCCAGAGAAGATGGTGACATTGGAAGGAGAAGATCAGATCAGCCATCAACCACCCACAAAATCAGGATTTATTTTTTTAGAGACAGCATTATCTCACTTTGTTGCCCAGGCTGATCTTGAACTCCTGGCCTTAAGCCATCCTCCCGCCTTGGCCTTCCAAAGAGTTGAGATTATAGGCATGAGCTATCATGCCCAGCCAGGAAGGCTTTTATCATAGTCATTGTTTGTGGTGATGTGCTGAGGACTAGACAAACCAAATGACAAAGAGTTAGTGGCTGCTGCCACATAGGCAAAAAGGCCCCCTCTTGTGAGAGAGTCCCCTCCCTGTGACAACTTGCAACCTTGACCCTCCCCTGAGCTTCTTGCTGGCAGAAGCCTATTCTGCTGGTCAGACACACGACATCACCACTCCAGAGGAGAATCTCCAGATTCCACTCTTACAACTGCAGAAATGATTTTCGAGCAAAATGATTACATCACTTCTAATTATGATTCTTTTTTCTGGTCTCAACATGAGGAAGCGATGTGCTTGCTTTTATCCTCACCTTTAGATGTCAGCTCCTCTGGTCTACTACCCTTGGAAATCTCCCTGAACTTTTCTCTTTCCAGATATGGTATTCTGCAGAGTGTTCTCTAAAGCCCTGACTCTATAACACAAGAAAAGAGCAGGTGTGCAAGGGAGCTGAGACAACTATCCCCTTCCTTCTCAAGTGGGGCGGCTTTTGATGAATATATTTGGGTCACTACCTCTGTCTCTTTTCTATTCTAAGAACACCGAGTTTCCCAATGTGCTGGGCAAGGAAGCAGGGCACCACTCTCGGTCTCAATCCCACCCTGCCTTCCAGATTATTTCACTAACATCTGGCTGGAAACCACCCAGGGCCCCCATATCACTTATGTTTGACATGAGAGCCTCTAACTTCTCAGCCAGCATCCTCAAGTGGCCAGCGGGGCTCTGCCAGAGCACTAAAATTACAAGGTAGCATTTGTGTCCAATCCTCGGTTAGACACAATCAAATTGGTGCTAAATCTTGTCTGTCCTTTTCTGACCACATGGTTATGGTCACGGGTGATTTGTTCCTCTGTGAGGTCTATCTCAACCCATGCCAGGGTCCCCACGCTGACCTGGCCAGGGCCCGGATCCCTTTCTAATTACAGGGCAGCTAGCCTGGGTTCTTCTGCGTCTGAATCTTGCCCCAGCCCTTCGTGATGCATCTGATATTTCAAACCCAGTGTTTGGTTCTGGGTGTCATATTTAAGAAGGACGGTGACAGATTTAGGAGAACACCCAGCTGGTGAGGAATCTGGAAACCATCTTATACCAAGAATGGTCAGAGAAACTGAGGACACAGGCTAGAGAAGAAAGAACTAGTGAGTGGACGTGGATAGACATGGTTGTTGTAGAAACTCCAACTCTGGATTAGGGCAGAACAAGGACTGGTGAGATACACGTGCTGTTTTCAACTCAACAGAAGGGATACCTTTCCTATATTAACCCCACTACACTAAAGTAGTGCAGACTGTTCTAGGAAAATGGTAAGTGCCTCTTTACCTAAATTGTTCTAGCAGAGATTATCTGGCCCTCCAGCAGAGATGTTCCAGAAGGAATTCTTTTGTTGGGTAGGAGGCTTGCCTTCCAACTGCTTAATTGCCTATTTCTATGAAGAAGACACAGAGAGGGTCTGGAATTTTTTGGTGACTATGATCCTGTTAAGCCTAGCTGCTTGCTTGGCTCTAGACATCAGTCAGCTTTCAACTATTATTATTATCCTTTGAAATTCTGACATGCTCTCCAGGAATTTTAAATATTCCCTTCTGTAGGGTGACATAGCTGCCAGCTTTCAATTTCAAACTTCAAAGCTGCTTTGGACATAAAGGTTTGCTTTTACAATTTTAAAGATTTCTAGCCATATGAAAAATGACTTGCACTTTGGAAATTTGTTTTTCAAATGTAGACCTATTGACCAATTTACTGGTTAGATTGAGAGTCCTCCCAACATGTACAAGCGCCTGTTTAACTTACCTTTGCTCTCTGAAAGAAAAAGATCTGCCTCCAATCTAGAGCTGTCTAGAGCAGTGGTTCCCCACTCTTGCTGCACATCAGCATCAAACAGCCTCCAAAAAAAAATAAGGTAATTGCCTAGGTCTCACACTCATAGCTACTGATTTAATTGGGCCAGGATTGGACTCCTGCATATTTTTTTTTTTTTGAGACAGGGTCTCACTCTGTCACCCAGGCTGAGTGCAGTGGCACAATCATGGCTCACCGTGGCCTTGACCTCCCAGGCTCAGGTGATCCTCCTACCTCAGCCTCCCAAGTAGTGGGGACTACAGGCTCAAGCCACTGTGCCAGGCTAATTTTTGTATTTTTAGTAGAGACAGGGTTCTACTATGTTGCCCAGGCTGGTCTCGAACTCCTGGACTCAAGCAGTCCACCCACCTCAGTCTCCCAAAGTGCTGGGATTACAGGAGTGAGCCACCGCACCTGGCCATCAATAAGTTTTTAAATGCCATGGGCCATTCCAGTGTGGAGCCAGGGGTGAGAGACTGTTTTTGAGGAATTAAGAGTCACAATAGTCAAATATGACCCATATTCCCCACAGAAGCTATTTCAGACCAAGCCAGTTTACTTGGTTTCTAGAGGATTCATAGTATTATCATATTCCAAAACACTGTTCCAGAACAAACGGATGAATTCTTGATAACCTGTTGCTTTGATCCTCAGTGAACCTTGTGTCTCAGGTCCGCTGCACCCAACTCTCATGGTGGGCTGAGAGTGGGGTGGAGTTCGAGGGATATTTTTACATCTCTAATGACAAAAGTAGGATTTTCTGCTCAAGCTAAAATCACCTGCAGGTGTTTTGAGGTTCCCTTGGATGCCCCTTGCCAAGACACAGTTTCCCTCTGCCTAGATAAAAACATCTTTCTCTGAAGCTTTCAAAGTCTCAGCCAAGAGACAGCACTTCATTAGGGAGGCTTTTTGATATGCTGATTGCAGCTGCTTATATTCCAGAAGAGCTGTCAACTGGGAAAATCACACCCACATGACTACTGAAATATAACTGCCCGAAGGAACCCATAAGCCAGCAGATCCACCATTTCGCATGGTGCTAGACCCTTGTCACCCCCCACAAAAGAAAACCCCACGAAGACACAGGCCTCATGGGTCTTGTCCATCTTTGTAACTTCAAAGCTCAGAAAAATGCCTGACACAAAGTGGATGCTCGATAAATGTATTCATTGGATGAATAAATGAGTAAATGAATGAAATGATACTCAGAGCTCTGCTAGAACTCCAGTGACTACCAAGGTCACTTAACAACTAACTAAAAGATTTATGTCCATATTCTGGTTTCCCCAGAGCTTCAAAGAAGAGCTCAGACACCAGCGGAAGGCCTTGCAGACATCTTCACACATTGACCCCGGGAGGAACAGGGTGGCCAGAACAAAGACAAGTCAATCTATAAGAAGCCTTGGATCTCCTTCTAAGTGTCCAGCCTCTCTCATTGGCAGAGTCCTCCAACTTCCACTCCCTTCAGCCTGAGCATCATCAAAGTCCCCTTCTGCAGAGCTGCCTCCCAGAACCCAGGGATTCCCTGCTGCTAACCATATTAATGTCCCTCCTAACTAACCAACTTCCCTCCAGGGAGAGCCCCTCTCTAATACATTTATTTTGCCCAGGTTTCAAGGCCAAGCCCCCTTTCCTTGCACAATTCCAGTTTTACCAGTCATATAGCCCCCCGCTCTGCCCACCTGGGTGAGGCATCATCAAGCCCCTCTCCTCCTCAAAGAAGGCAGCTTGGCAAAAACATTTTATTGGTAACTCAAAAAATTAAAACGAGGCTTGTCCAGCCATAGCAGTATTAGCAATCATCTGCTGGAGAAGCATACAAGTTTGAGTTTAAAAAAAGCCGAGCAGCTGCATTCTCCCCATCGCCGGGGCCCTAGAACACACCCACGAAGAGTAGAAATCCTTTCTAGAATCTAGAATGTGGGATTTGATGACAAGATTCTGCCTTGGTCCTCTTTCTCCTTGGCTCTCACATCACCAGCCTAGAGGGGCCTTGTTACAAAAAGGAAAGCTACACCCAGTGAATTTTAGCTCCCCCTATAGGCTGGCACTAACTGCGTGACTGGGCAGAGCTGAGCAGTTCTCCCCGAGTCTCTGACTGGTACAATAAGGAATTTTTACTTTGAGGCTCAGTCAGCTTTCTGATGAAAGGAATTCACTTCGGCTCAGGGTAGGTGTTGCCTGTGTCAGTGTGCACATGGAAAGATCAGATGCTGGGACCCAGTAGTTAATGTGTTTGGTCTCTTATATTTCTCACCATCTCTGGCCGAGATTCAAAATGAGGAATTAAATGATGGAGACCTGAATGCTAGCCTCGTGGGTGGCTCTAGAAAAGTCCTATCCATGCATTAATTTGCCTAGGAAGATTGTTTCCCTATGGATCATACCTCTAGGGATATGCATCTTAACTGAAGAGGAAAATATTCAACCAGCTTGATTTCCAACAATAACCTGTGATTGTTAACTACAAGTCAATGTTTTAAGAGGAGCAGCATTCACATTTCTAATCAAGGGGCCATTGTTATTGGGATGATATTCCCTCCCTGCATATCCCTAGCTCTGAAATCCACATCCTACATGGGGTGGAAAGTGATCACTTACTGAGGAAACTTCAAAGTGTTCCACATTATCACAACCCCTGGGAAGTTCAATCCAGTGAGATGATAGATTAGGGACGGAGAGGCAAGGCTGAGAGACAGACAGTACATTTAAAGTAGCATCTGGTTAGCAGCCGCCTGAGGCAGCTTTTCTCAACTTCCCCCTAAAATACATGCAGACGCAGAGTATTGAAAACTCTAAGTCATTCAAACACTTAAAACATATTCATCTGACAAGTGCTGAGTAAACAGTTACTGCTTGCAAGGAACTTAAGGTCCAGTTAGTAGACCAAACTCTGTATTAATTAAGTATTGCTACCTAACAAATTACTCCAAAACTTAGTGGATTAAAACAACATACAGGCCAGGTGGGGTGGCTCACGCCTGTAATCCCAGCACTTTGGGAGGCCAAGGCTGGTGTATCACCTGAGGTCAGGAGTTTGAGATCAGCCTGACCAACATGGAGAAACCCCGTCTCTACTTAAAAAAAAAAAAAAAAAAATACAAAATTAGCCAGGCTTAGTGGTGCATGCCTGTGGTCCCAGCTACTCGGGAGGCTGAGGCAGGAGAATCGCTTGAACCCAGGAGGCAGAGGTTGCAGTGAGCCGAGATTGTGCCATTGCACTCCAGCCTGGGCAACAAGAGCGAAACTCCATCTAAAAAAAAAACAAACAACAACAAAAACATACATTTATTATCTCCAGTTTCCAGGGAACAGGAATCCAGGCACAGAGTAGGTGAGTCTCCCAAATGAATTTCTTAAAAAGCTGTAGTCATCTCAAAGCTCAACTAGGAAGGACACGTCTTACTCCCTCACTCAGGTGGTTGTTGGTAAGATTCAGTTGTGCAAGAGTTGGGGTGAGTATCCCTTGTTCCTTGCAGTGTGGACTTCCCCATAGGAAGTACCACAACATGGCAGCTTCAACCTGCAGATGAGCAAGAAGACTTCCAGACTTCCCACCCATCACGCACCACTGCTGCGATTCAATGGGTATCTTAGATATTTAGGAGCTACCCATCTGCATTTAGGCTTTCTTCTTGTTCCTTCCTGTATTCGTCTATTCACACGCTGCTAATAAAGACATACCTGAAACTGGGTAATTTATAAAGAAGCAGAGGTTTAATAGACTCACAGTTCCACATGGCTAGGGAGGCCTCACAATCATTGTGGAAGGTACAGGAGGAGCAAAGGCATGTCTTACATGGCAGCAGGCAAGACAGGGTGTGCAGGTGAACTATCTTTATAAAACCATCAGATCTTGTGAGACTTATTCACTATCACGATCACAAGAACAGCATGGGAAAAACCTGCCCCCATGATTCACTGACTATCCACTGGGTCCCTCCCTCAACACATGGGGATTATGGGAGCTACAATTCAAGATGAGATTTAGGTGGGGACACAGCCAAACCATATCACTTTCTTCATCAATTTATCCATTCAATAAATATTTTGAGGCTCTCTCTACATGTCAGGCACTACTTTGGGTAGTGGGAATACAGCAGTGAACAAAACAAATTTCCCATTCTTAAGGACTTTACATTCCAGTAGAGAAAAAAGATAATAAATAAATAAGAAATGTAGAGTATAGTGGAGGATAAGTGTTACAGAACAAAATAAGGCAAGGTAAATGGGAGGGGAAGCGCTGAGAAGTGTGTGTGTGTGTGTGTGTGTAGGTGTAAGTGTAGTTGTGGGTGGTGGGAGGTTATAAGGTGACGTTTGAGCAGAGGAGTGAAGAAAATAGAGGTCTTGGGGTGGGAGTGTTCTTGGCATGTTCAAGGAACAGCAGTAAAGTCAGTGGAGCTGAGGAAAGTCAGTGAAGCAGAGACTAGCAAGGCACGTGGTGACAGGGTTAGTTGTTGAGGGCAATGAGGTTCACTGCACAATAAGTTGAAGGGCTTTGTAAATCATTTTAAGACTTTGAATTTTACTCTAAGATAGAGTAAAAGTCTACATGGGCAGATTTGGAGAAGAGGAGCAACGTAATCTGATGTAAGATCACATTCGTTGCTAGTTTTTTGTGTTTTTTTTTTTTTTTTGGTGGGGGGAGTGTGGTTTTGGGTTTGGTTTTTTTTGTTTGTTTGTTTTAGAGATGGGATCTCCCTCTGTCACAGAGGCTGCAGTGCCACGGCACAGTCATAGTTCACTGCAGCCTTGAACTCCTGACCTAAAGGGATTTTCGGCCCCTAAGTAGCCTCAGCCTCCTGAGTAGCTGGTCCTACAGGCTCACACCACTGTGCCCAGCTTATTTTTTACGGACAGGGTCTCACTGTATTCCAGGCTGGTCTCAAACTCCTGGTCTCAGGTGATTCTCCCACTTCAGCCTCCCAAATTGCTGGGATTATAGGTGTGAGCCACCACACCTGGGTTGCTAGGTTTGAGTGACTGTCAGTGGAGGCAACAAGGAAAGCCCACGAGACCACTTGAAAACTGTTGTTTTGTGTGTGGGTTTTGTTTGTTTGTTTGTTTGTTTTTTGAGATTTTTAGACAGGGTCTTACTCTGTCACCCAGGCTGGAGGGCAGCGGCACAATCACAGCTCACTGCAGTCTCAACCTCCTGGGCTCGAGTGATCCTCCCACCTTAGCTTCCTTAGTAGCTAGGACCACAAGTGCATGCCACCATGCCTAGCTGATTTTTTTTTTTTTTTTTTCAGAGATGGGGTCTCACCAAGTTGCCCAAACTTAGTTGAAAACTATTGAAAAAATTCAAGGCCAAGGCCAACCACGGTAGTTCAAGCCGGTAATCTCAGCACTTCGGGAGGCCAAGGCAGGCATATTGCTTTAGCCCAGGAGTTCACGACCAACCTGGGCAACATGGCAAGACCCTGTCTCTACAAAAAAATTAAAAATTAGGCAGCCATGGGAGCATACACCTGTGGTCCCAGCTACTCAAGAGGCTGAGGCAGGATTGATTGAGCCCAGGAGGCTGAGGCTGCAGCGAGCTGTGTTCCCACCATTGCACTCCAGCCTGGGCGACACAGCATTTATAGGAAAAAGAAACACTCAGGGAGGAGCAAATTGGGGAATGTGCAGAAATTAGGAATTCCTTCAAATGTGTTAATTTGAGAGCCTGTTAGAATCCCAACTGGACATATCAAGTAAGCAGTTAGATCAATGAGACCACAGGCCATGGATTGATTCTGGGCTAAAGATACAAATCTGGGACCCATCAGTTTAAATCTGGGACTCCCAGGATTAAACCCTGGGACACTCCAGCAGTGAAGAAGTGGCCAATAGGTAAGAGGAGAATCAAGAAAAAGTTGGCCTGGCATGGTGGCTCATGCCTGTAATCCCAGCACTTTGGGAGGCCAAGACAGGAGGATCCCTTGAGCCCAGGAGTTTGGGACCAGCCTGAACAGCATAGTGAGACTCGGTCTCTACAAAAAAATACTACTAATGAAAACAGAAAAAATGGTGCCAGGAAAACAAGTGGAAAATTATTCCAAGGTATTGTATCTTCCTTTAGTTTATCTAAGTGTTATTCAAATGCTAATGTACATTAAGAATCACTCTACAAGGTAAATACACAATATCTTAATTACTTCTTTCACAGGAAATATAAAGGATTTTCAAGGCAATTGAAGTGCTGAATGAAGAACGAAACTGTGGTCAAATGGGAACCCACTGTAGGACGTGAAGTGTAAGCAGGATTCCGTAGTACTAGAGGGACAGAAGCAGTGTTTCATCGGGAGTCAGGTATTAGGGGTTTATTGCATTTTTAAAACAAATTCAATTTTTAAAACTTTTTATTATAGAGAACATCAGGTATACAAAATTAGCAAAATAGTATAATGAACCTCTGTGCTCCCATCACCCAGTTCAATAATTATCAACTCATCGTCAATCTGGTTTCTTTTATAATCCATTTAGTACTCCCCATTCAATTTGAAACAGGCTCCAAACATTGTACCATTTCATCTGTAAATAGTTTTGCAGTTATCTTTAAAAATATTTTTTTACATTACACAATACCTTTATCACCCCAACAGTTAACATAATTTCTCTTTTTTCTATTTTATTTATTTTTTATAGAGACAGGGTCTTACCATGTTTCCCAGACTGGTCTCCAACTCCTGAGCTCAGGCGATCCACCGGCCTCAGCCTCCCGAAGTGCTGGGGTTATAGGTGTGAGCCACAGCACCCAGTCAAATTTCTTAATATTAAAAAAAAAATACACGAGCTAGCACAAGGTTAATTTTGGAAAAAAAAAATCCAGTCAGTGCTCAAATTTTTCACTCATTTAATAACTATACTTTTTAATTGCTTGAACCAGAATCCAAATAAGGTTCACATACATTGAGAATCTTTTTTTTTTTAAAGGGTCTCGCTCTGTTGCCCAGGCTGGAGTGTGTTGCACAATCTCTGCTCACTGCAGCCTCAACATCCCAGGCTCAGGAGATCCTCTGACGTCAGCCTCCTGGGTAGCTGGGACCACAGGTGTGCATCACCACACCTGGCTACTTTTTAATATTTTTTGTAGAGATGGAGTTTCACCATGTTGCCCAGGCTGGTCTTGAACTCCTGGGCTCAAGAGATCTGGCTGCCTTGGCCTTCCAAAGTGCTGGGATTACAGGTGTGAGCCACCATGCCCGAGGATCTTTTAAGTCTCTATACGTTCCCCTTCTACCATTTCTCTCAAATATATATATATATATATAAATAAATATATATATATATATAAAATCATTTTTTCTCCTGGCAAATTATTTGTTAAAGAGAGAAAGTTGTTTGTCCTATAGAGTTTCCCATAGTCTGGATTTTGATGACTGCATACTCATATTGCTAGTGGTGAAATGTTTAACATGTTCCTCTACCTCTGAATTTCCTGTAAAATGGGAGTTGAATCTAGGGGCTTGATTAGGTTTGTCAGATATTTTTGGCAAGACTACTTCATAGATGCTGCTGTTTTCTTCCACCAGAAGTCCCTTAATGTCTAGTTATGTCTCTTTTTCGTGATGATGGTAGCTCTTGATGATCAAAGCCTAGATTCATTATATGTTAGGGGTTGCAAAACAGTTCTAACACTATCCTTCCTTCTTCATTTATCACCTGTAATACTTCTATAAGGAGAAACTTCCCCACAATCTGTATATGGCTTCTCAGTGATAAAGTTCACATAGGAAAGGTGATGTAAACACTTGATTTCTTACCTTTAGCTATCAATTTTCAAAATAATGAGTTGGCCTCTAACATGTTCCCACAGAACCTAACTAGGGTTTTTGTTTTGGGAGGGGAATACTGATGAATGTATGGACTTAATTCTTTCATGTTTCAATCCATTGCAATTATCTCACTGACACTCAAATTATCCATCATTGGCCAGTGGAATCCCTTCAAGTTGGTTCCTGAGTCCTTTTGATGAATAATCCTCACTATCTGGTACTCAAAGACATTCAGGTTTATCTTGTGTATTTCCTACCCAGACCTGGAATCAGCCATTTCCCCTAGAAGCCCTGACTCCTCTTAATGGAAAAGGAGTTGAAGTTGTTATGCACGATATGGGGTCACAGAATCAAAGAACCAGGCAGTAGGTGTCGAAGGAGATGCCACCTCTGCAAGCAAAGCTGTGTTAGAGTCCTCTAGAACTCAGAGTTTGACTGGGAACCATTCACACCAACCTCCTCTCAAGCTGTTGATCTAAGAAAAGGATGCTATTATCTCCCAAGCAGAGAGTGAGGGGCCAAGCTGGACAATTTTGTTTCATTCATGCCAAGTAAGTAAAAAGAGAAAAAAAATTGAGCCCATGACAAAATGCTACTGAATAGGAGAAAGGACAAATCTCTTCCTCCCTGAAGAGCAAGAGGAAGGGGATAATTCCTGAAAATGCAGACTACTGCAGAATACAAGAAAATGTTGGAAAATTGTTTGACATCTTCAACGGAATGGAAGAAGAGATGCCTTTCATAAAACATGAGCAGTCAGCCATACGAAGAAAACAAGCAGAGAAGAAAAAGAACAAAATAAATCGAATGGTAGATGGATAAGATGAAGAATTCTAAGGGAAATTAAAAACACAGGGCAAAAATAGAACGAAATTATACTTATATATTTATATATACAATACTGTTGTTTTCTCCTAGCAATAGATGAGAAACATCTTTCTATGTGTCATTAACTATCTGTTTTCATGATATTTCTATGACTGGACTGCATGGATAATTCAACATATGAAGGATCACACTTCACTTACCATATATACCCTCATGTTGGAAAGTTAAGCATTTTCCAGACTTTTTTCTTTTTTGCCATTATGAGGAATGTGAAAAGGGTGCATTCGTGTGCGTGTGCATGTGCCCATGAATTTAATGACTTTTTTTTTTTTTTTTTTTGATACAGGGTCTCACTGTCACCCAGGCTGGAGTGCAGTGGTACAATCATGGCTCACTGCAGCCTTCCCCTCCAGGGCTCAAGCAATCCTCCCTCTTGAGCCTCCCTAGTAGCTGAGACTACAGGCACGTGCACCTGTATGGCTAGTTTTTTTTTTTTTTTTTTTTTTTTTGTAAAGAGGGGCTTTTGCCATGTTTCCCAGGCCAGTCTTGAACTCCTGGCTGGGCTCAAGCCATCTGCCCAACTTGGCCTCCCAAAGTGCTGGGACTACACCCATGAGCCACCACGCCCAGCCCGCATTCAGTAACTGTTTATTGAGCACTTAATGATTACTAGGCACAGCACTAGGTGCCAAGGTACATGGTGATGAAAAAGATGGACACAGTTCCCATCTACATGGCCCTTGTGGTCTGACAGGGAAAGACAATTAAGTATGAAATTTCAATACTTTTGTGATGGGTGGTAGAGAAAAGAAATACAGGTGATAAGGAAGCACATGGCCAGGAAACCTAACCTGAGAAAGTGACATTTAATCTGAGACCTGAAAATGAGAGGAGTTAAGCTAAGAAAAGAAAAGCAGAACAATATTTTAAGGAGGGAGAACAGCATGTTCAAAGATCTGAATGTGAGAGAGAGCAAGGCAAACTCAAGATGAAAGAAATTCAGTGGCAGCTCAGAAAGGGCCTTGCCACTGAAGAATTTTCAGTATGGGAGGGTCATGGCCAAGTTTTTTTGCTATAGAAGATATCTGGAGCACAATGGACATTGGATTATAGCCTAGCATAATTAAAGGTAGGGAGATCATTAGGAAGTGAGTCAATAGCCCAGGCGTGGAAGGGTGGTGGGCAAGAAGAGGGTATTGGCAATGAGAATGTAAAGAAGCAAATAGACTGGAAAAATATATTTAGGAGAGGCTGATTCATTTGACGTGGGTGGCAGGGGAGAGGGGAGTCAAAGCTGGCTCTCTGGTTTCTGACTTTAGAAAACCAGGTGGTGCCATTTACTAGTAACAGCAGAAACATATAGAAAAAATTATGAGTTCAGCTGGGTAATGCTGAGCTTGAGGTTCCTACAAAACTCCTAAATGGAAATATCCATTATGCATTTGACTATATAGATCTGGAGCCCAGGAGAGAGGTCTGGGCTGGAATTCTAGACTTGGGATTCATCAGTATATGGGTTATAATGGAAACTTTGAGAATGGTTGAGAGCTCCCAGAAAGCATATATACAGGGAGAGAGAAAAGCACCTAGGAGAGAACCCTGAGGAGCAGCACTAACATTTAAGGGATGGGCAAAGGAAAAAGATTTTTAAGACTCTCCAAGTCTAGATGAGTAAATGGCTTCTTTCCAATTGCTTCTTTTCCAGAGAAAAGAAATTCAGAGAACATGCATCTTTAAGAAGCCAGTAAGGCTGAGCACAGTGGTTCACACCTGTAATCCCAGCACTTTGGGAGACCGAGGCAGGCCAATTACTTGAGGCCAGGAGTTCGAGACCAGCCTGGCCAACATGAAGAAGCCCTATCTCTACTAAAAATACAAAAATTAGTTAGGTGTGGTGGCATGTACCTATAGTCCCAGCTACTTGGGAGGCTGAGGCAGGAGAATCACTTGAACCCAGGAGGCGGAGGTTGCAGTGAGTCAAGATTACGCCACTGCATTCTAGCCTGGGTGACAAAACAACACTTCATCTCAAAAAAAAAAAAAAAAAAAAAAAAGAAGCCAGGAGAAGAGCTTGTGTTAAGAGGAAAGGTGTGGCTAATAGCATGAAATATTTTCTAAGAGGTTAAGACAGACAAGGGCTGAAAAGATTCCACTAGATTTAGTGACCACCTAAATGACCTTGGTCACCATGATGAAAGCAGTGAGTGGCCATGGTAAATTGGGTGTGGTGACCAGATATTATGGTAAAGAATTAGGGGGTTTTGTTTGTAATTTTTAGACATAAGGTCTTGTTCTATTGCCCAGGATGGAGCAGTGACATGATCATAGCTCATCACAGCCTCAAACGCCTGAGCTCAAGGGATCCTCCTGCCTTAGTCTCCTGAGAGCTGGGACTACAGCCATGTACCACCACACCTGACTATTTGTTTTATTCTTTTCTTTTGATTTTTGTAGAGACAGGGTCTTGCTATGGTGCCAGGGAGGGCTGGTCTTGAACTCATGGGCTCAAGTGATCTGCCCCAGCCTCCCAAAGTGCTGGGATTACAAGTGTGCCCAACTGCACCCAGCCATAAAGAGTGAGTTAACTGAAGGTGAGAAAGCATTCAGTCTCATTTGACTTTTGAGCCAGTTTGAGAATCATTGTCTTTTACTAGGCAAGTTTAACTAATCTACATTTTTATTCATGATGGTTTTTTGCTTCTCTCATTTTCTTTTTTTTTTTTTGAGGCGGAGTCTCGCACTGTCTACCAGGCTGGAGTGCAGTGGCGTGATCTCGGCTCACTGCAAGCTCCACCTCCCTGGTTCACGCCATTCTCCTGCCTCAGCCTCCTGAGTAGCTGGGACTACAGGCGCCCGCCACCACGCCTGGCTAGCTTTTTGTATTTTTTAGTAGAGATGGGGTTTCACCGTGTTAGCCAGGATGGTCTCGACCTCCTGACCTCGTGATCCGCCCGCCTCGGCCTTCCAAAGTGCTGGGATTACAGGCGTGAGCCATCGCGCCCGGCCTCTCATTTTCTTTTATGCTTTCTAGTTTTTATGTTCCCTTGCTCTTTCTTTTCTATTCTATGTTTTGCTGAGTAGACTCCTATATTTACCATTAGCTCCTGAGGTGAATTCAAGGGTAGACAGTCTGCCGTTAATTCTACTCAGTAGTGGAACCAGAATTTGCATCCAGGCAGTCCAGAGTCCACAGATTCAGCCACTGTGCTATGCTGCCTCTCTTGCAACTCACAGCATCCTAACAGACATGGAAAATTAATTTGTCCTTGAAAATAGTCACACCACATGGGCAATAATTTCACTTTAGAAATATATCTTAAAGAACCAATCAGAAAATTATGCACGTAGGTACTCATTGCAGCATTAAATTTTTTTTTTCCACTCTGTCACCCAGGTTGGAGTACGGTGACACAATCATAGCTCATTGCAGCCTCAACATCCTCAGCTCAAGCAATCCTCCTGCCTCAGCCTCCCAAGCAGCTGGGACTGCAGGTGGCTCGAGCCACCACAATCAGCTCATTTTTTTTTTTTGTAACGATGGAGGTCTCATTATGTTGCCCAGGCTGGTCTCGAACTCCTGGGCTCAAGTGATCCTCCCAACTCAGCCTCCCAAAGTGCTTGGATTACAGTATGAACCTCCTCCCCCAGCCAGCAGTTTTAAAAAATAGCAAAACAATGTAAATTTGCATAGATTTTCCTTTCTTAAAAAATATCGGCCAGGCGCGGTGGCTCACACCTGTAATCCCAGCACTTTGGGAGGCCAAGGCAGGTGGGTCACCTGAGGTTGGGAGTTCGAGACCAGCCTGGCCAACATGGTGAAAACCTGTCTTTACTAAAAACACACACACACACACACAAATTAGCTGGGCATGGTGGTGGGTACCTGAGATCCCAGCTACCCCAGAGGCTGAGGCAGGAGAATCGCTCGAACCCAGGAGGCAGAGGTTGCAGTGAGCCGAGATCATGCCATTGGATATCAGCCTGGAAAACAAGAGTGAAACTCCGTCTTGAATAAATAAATAAATAAATAAATAAATAAATAAATAAATAAATCAGCTGTTTCTGTTTAATGCTTGACTTGTCTTAGCGTCTGTGTTTTTTGCCTTGGTTGTGAATTTGGTTTATAAATTGGTCATGTTCATTTAAAAGTTGATTGAAAAAATATATACATTAAAATGTGTGCCCTGCTTGCTTCGTGGGCTGGCTATTTACAGCCCAGAACAGGACATGACATACAGGAGAGGGAAAGCAGAGTCCATCCGAAGGTGACAGAAGAAGCAGGCATTTTCCGGCACCGGGACCAAACGTATTAAAAGACTAAGAGATTTGCTTCTAAGATGTCTGGCAATGAAGCACAAAGAAACACAGTAAGTTACATAATTTTTATTGTCCAATAAGACAAAGAAATTCGAATTCTTCTGCGGGAGCAGTTTTATCTGGGATCTAAAAGGCAAGCAGGAATTTATTCTGTGTATCCTCCTGGAAAGCGTATTGAGGGACGCTAAAGACTATCTTTAAACAATTGCTAAAGAAATCCTATTAAACCCATTCACGTGGATGGCTCTCTATGAACTTGTCATCCAAGCTCACCGTGAGGCATCAGCTCCTAACCAGGGGAAGGTGTTTATGCCACGCAGCTGAACGGGGGTTCGGGTGCGGTCTTCTGGTTCATCTGCAGAGCTCTGCCTCTGAGAAGGCCCTTCACATCCCGTGCTTCTCCAGCTTTGCACAAAAGCACCCTCACGTGAACACCAGCTGGGGGCGGGTGAGAAGAGGTTGTAGCCCAAAAAGGCCAGCTGTAAGCTAAAAATTTCTTTGAAAATTTGCAATTTATATTTAAAGTTCATGTGAATTTTACAGTCTGTTTCGTAATGTGTTTATAGATAAAAATGTGTTTTCCCCCTTAAAACTTCTAAAAAAATTGGTGCTCGGGTGGATGGGCTGTATTTACCCTATTTGAGTATCTCTCGGCAAGCTACCCTGGACCTCCCCTCCTAATCCCCACCCTCCACAGACATATCAAGATTTTAATTTGATGTTGAGCCAGAGTCTCCAAGTCTAGATGAGTAAATTGCTTCTTTCCAATGTTATACGTACTGGAATAGAACATCATATATTCTTCTAACATATAGAGAAGAGGGTCTACGTCAGCTTTGGTTGACAGGTGTTTTTAACATTGCCTTGCGAACATTTGTGAGTAGGACTTCCTGTACAGACAGCAGAGAAAGCTACTGTTCTACACAGGTACAAACATCAGGGGTGACCACATTAGGCAAGAGCTAAAGGATCTTTTAAGCTCTAGGGCTCATGATTGGTCATGACCTACTTAACGTCCCAGGGAGAGCATGTCTGGGTGGCAGGCACTTGGCAGGGCTGACCTCTCTACAGTCACAAGGCTCTATATGAAAGGCTTGAAACCCCCCATTTGCAACAAGTTCCCTGAGAGAGCAAGCATCTCTAGGAACTTCTGCACATTGAGTCATTTATCCTGGAAGCTCAGTCCTTATTCAGTTGGCCCTTTCTCTGGCTAGGACTTTTGGCTTTCAAAAGTCCAGGGTGGGTTAAGGCAGCTCTAAATGGCAGAGGGCTGGTGTTGTGCAACTCCTCTGGTTAGATTTAGGGCTGGGCCAGGCTGTCCATAGGCGTTTAAGGTTGGATGCAAGGCACAAGATCATTTGGGGAAAGATGTATTCTCCTGAAATTGGAGGTCACATCCTTCATGAGCAAGACTCTTAGAGTGCTGTCTGTGGGTGATGAAAAGGCGCTCATTAAGAATAACAAAGGGGCCAGATACAGTGGCTCATGCCTGAAATCCCAATGCTTTGGGAGGCCAAGGTGGGAGGGTCCCTTGAGCTCAGGAGTTCGGGACCAGCCTAGACAACATAGAGAAACCCCATCTCTTCAAAAATACAAAAATTAACCAGGCGTGGTGGTGTGTGCCTATAGTCCCAGCTATTCGAGAGACTGAGCCAGGGGGATTGCTGTAGCCCAGGAGGTCGAGGCTGCAGTGAGCCATGTTTGTTTGTGCCACTGCACTCCAGCCTGGGCAACAGAGCGAGACTCTGTCTCCAGAAAAGAAGAAGAAGAAGAAGAACAAAGGAAAAATAAAAGAAATAAAGAATAACAAAAGACGCTCCTGTCAGGAACATCCAAGCGTTTTAGGTGCTCTGTGATAGGAATCTAAGCCGGGCGCGGTGGCTCAAGCCTGTAATCCCAGCACTTTGGGAGGCCGAGACGGGCGGATCACGAGGTTAGGAGATCGAGACCATCCTGGCTAACACGGTGAAACCCCGTCTCTACTAAAAAAAAAATACAAAAAACTAGCCGGGCGAGGTGGCGGGCACCTGTAGTCCCAGCTACTCGGGAGGCTGAGGCAGGAGAATGGCGCAAACCCGGGAGGCGGAGCTTGCAGTGAGCTGAGATCCGGCCACTGCACTCCAGCCTGGGTGACAAAGCGAGACTCTGTCTCAACAAAAAAAAAAAAAAAAAGAAAGGAATCTAAGCAAAGACCAAGGATGCTCTATATTATACCACAGAACACCCATCCAGAGATCCTTGGGGGTGGGAACAGGGGCAGCCCAATCCATGGGACTTCCCTGAAATGATGCAATTCCTGGGCTAATACCCTGGGAAGAAGAGGAGGTCCTTCATCTAAGGACCTGGATCATTAAATGAGGCCCTCAGCAGGTTGAAGTGGGGAATCCACTTCCCTCTACTGGCCTCATTGTCCCAACTTTCGACTGCCTTAGTAGAGGGGGTCAAGGTGGTTGTCAGTCTGTGGATTTTGGAGGTACGGATGAGAGAGAGGGACCTCTGGAGAGAGTCACAAAGCAAGTCCTGCCTTGTGAGCAAGATTTTCCTTTTTTTGTTGTTTTTTTTTGTTTTTTTGAGACAGGTTCTTGCTCTGTTGCCCAGGCTGGAGTGCAGCGGCGTGATCATGGCTCACTGCAGCCTCGATCTCCTGGGCTCAAGTGATCCTCCTACCTCAGCCTCCCAAGTAGCTGGGACGCCAGGTGTGTGTTGCCACACCTGGCTGATTTTTTTTATTTTTTGTAGGTGGGGTCTCATATGTTGCCCAAGCTCATCTTTTAAACTCCTGGGCTCAAGCAATCTTCCCACCTTGGCCTCCCAAACTGCTGGGATTACAGGCGTGAGTCACGGTGCCCAGCTCAGACTGCCACTTTCATATCACTGTGTTCTCAGTTGTATGTCTTAAGCTTTTGTTAAAACCTTGTTTAAGTAAGGTAGCCTTGTCTCCACTGTCTGGATGATAAGAAAAGTTTACATATTCACCCTTGGGACAGAGGATCAAAGCGGGAAGCAGGTGTGGGAGTCAGGGGTCGGTGAAGAGAGACTCCTAGGAAGAGGATAAGGTTCCAGCTCCATGTTAGAGCCACATGTTCCAGCTGCCTCCTCCCGGCAAGAGATTCTGCTCTTATGCCAAGGAATAGATTCTGCTCTCATGGGTATTTGATTAATGTATCCGGCATTTCCTTACTACCCACTACCCTCAATCTGATTGACCTCATAACCACAGCTGTCAATACAGCAGCCAGGAATCCAGATCTTGGCCTGTGGGTGCAGCTGCCCCAGATGGAGGTGTGCTGTCATTTCCAGACCTGAGACCCAGGCAGGCAGAAATGTAAGAGACCTCCAGGCCAGGGCGAGACTCCAGAGGACTGGAGATAGCTTCTATCTGATGGACACAAGGCCCTCAGGGAAATTAAAATCCTCTCCACCTTGAATCCTGTCCCAGGATCTTGGTGAAATTTCAGGTGAGCCTCTCTGCCCTCAGCAAAGAAGGGTCGTAGGAACAAATGACCTGCATCATCCTAGGGTTTCATTGGTTTCACATCGTGGCCTTTGGGCCTCTGGGGTGGTGGCAGTGTCCCAGCTGTGGGGGTGCAATGCGCAGTCCTGGGCCCACAGTTTGCAGTAGTTCTGTTCCTTGATTGTATCTGTATGCTGAACAAGCATGCCTTGTGATGAAATAAAAAACTATCTCTTGCCTCCCATTACCCCCCTCCTTTTTTTTTTTTTTGAGACAGAGTGTCACTCTGTTCCCCAGGCTGGAGTGCAGTGGTGCAATCTCAGCTCACTGCAGCCACTGCAGCCTCCACCTCCTGGGTTCAAGCGATTTTCCTGCCTCAGTCTCCCGAGTAGCTGGAAGTACAGGCACATGCCACTGTGCCCAGCTAATTTTCGTATTTCTAGTAGAGACAGTGTTTCACCATGTTGGCCAGGCTGGTCTTGAACTCCTGCCCTCAAGTGATCTGCCCACCTTGGCCTCCTAAAGTGCTGGGATTACAGGCGTGAGTCACCATCCCTGGTCTCCCACTACCCTTTTGAACCTGAGGCAGGGTGGGAAGCGTTTCTTCTGCTACAGAATGAAAGCGCAGCAGGCTCCGTTTCAGGTCATCGAGAGGCTTTCAGTCACTTTAAGTCAGAAAGACAGTCTCAATTCAATATAAGTAACTCTTGAGTCTTCATGTGAAGGAAAGGTTTCTCCCTGTCTTGCTGCAGACACTTGTAGTTGATGCTGCTGTCTCTGAGAAAGGGGTGACAATAGGCTTCTTCCTCCAATCCAGTCTCCTCCTCTCTCCTTCCATAGCGCTGTTTCCATCATCACCAGGTGAGGGAAAGGGCAGGAGAGGAGGTAAGGGGCTGGGCACATGCCACTTGGCCAGCTGGCTTTGCACTCTCTGGGTTGGCAGAGAATTCAAACTGACTTTCTGTTTGGATGCTTTGTAGATTGCTCAGAGACTCCCGTCCCTGGGATCTTTCTTCCACAATTCCTTGGCCAGGGTGGTGCGTCTGTTTCTGAATGGTTTCTTGTGACATCTTTACTCCCAGCGTCTTGCTACTTGGGCCTCAAAGGTTCGCTCTTCAGCTTGGCTCACTTTGTTTTTTTAAAAGACAGGATCTCACTTTATTGCCCAGGCCGGAGTGCAGTGGCATGATTAATATCTCACTGCAGCCTAAAATTTTTTGGCTCAAGTGATTCTCATGCCTCAGCTTCCTGAATAGCTGCAACTATAGGTGTGTGCCACCACATCCGGCTAATTTTTTGATTTTCTAGAGACAGAGTCTTGCAATGCTGCTGAGGCTGGTCTCAAATGCCTGGCCTCAAGCAATCCTCCCACCTCAGCCTCCCAAAGTGCTGGGATTATAGGTGTGAGCCACCAGACCCGGCCTTTGCCCACTTTTTGACCCATGAGAAATATTCACACTACCCTTTTGTTAAATCAAGTTTACCCTAAAGCTGCCGCCTTACATATTTTAAATTCAGCCTAAAGGTTTCTCTGTACATAATGAACTATAACCTAAATGAAGGTGTAAACAGAATGTATTCTACTCTTGTGCCAATCACCCAGTTTTGGCCATCAAAGGGGGCCAACTGTTCAAACTGTGTTCAAATAAGGCAAATGTCAAGTTGTAACCAATTGGGCTGTTTCCATACCTCAGTACAGAATGTAACTTTCCTTTTTTCTGTCCCAAAATCTTCTTCCACCACATCGCTGTGGTGGAGTCTCTCTGAGTCTAGCTTGAGAGGCTGCCCGATTCGCAAATTGCTCTTTGCTCAATTAAATCTGTTAAATTTAATTTAGCCAAGGATTTTCCTTTAACAGATGGTGTCAGAAGTGGGATCTGATGTAGAGCTTCCAGCAACCCCTAAGAGCACTGAGTGACCAAGCGAGGTACCCCCTGGGCCCACTATGTCCATTGCTTTCTCTCACGGCAACTGGGGATCGTGGTAAGTTCTCCCTCAGATTCAGAAGCTCCACGAACTTGTGCTTTGAGCTCTCTGAGTTTGTTTGAGAAAATTTCTGATCCAAACTGGGTTTGGAAGTCATGACAGAAATTGGACTGGGTCTAGGATTGAATCGGATCTGATCAATAACTGGCTTGGATCCCGTTAGAGGCCTTTTATAGACTTCTGACTGGGTCAGAAACTGGTAGTAAGTGCCAATACTGCAGGTGGTATAAACTTCAGCTTTTGGAAATTCTTGGGGATTTTTGTGTTCTACCCCCTCTGTTTCTTCCTTCTTGCATGCTTAGGTTAGGAAAAATCACTGGAAAAGTTGGTCGAGAGGATCTGAGAGCCAAAGTCAATATTTTAGGTAAAAACTGAATCCTTAATTTTTGAAGAATTGAGTACCTTCCAGTTTATACATGCATAAGTATTAGGCCAGGAAAGCAACAAAGGCTTAGGAAATGATGAAATCTTACTAAAGATAAGTTACAGTAGAACATTCCAAATAAACAATACTGGGCCAGGAGTGGTGGCTCAGGCTGTAATCCCAGCACTTTTGGAAGGATAGCTTGAGTCGAGGAGTTCGAGACCAACCTGGCAACATAGTGAGACCCCATCTCTCTAGAAAACAAAAACAAAGAAACAAATGAACAATACTGCACTGGAAGAAGTGCGTTTGAAAATGAGGTCTTCCAAAGTTGTCTCATCTAGGGGTACTTACTGATATGCAGAAGCTACTATAGAGTTTTTTTCTTTTCTTTTTTTTTGAGACAGAGTATCTCACTCCGTTGCCTAGGCTGGAGTGCAGTGGCATGACCTTGGCTCACTGAAACCTCTCCCTCCAGGGTTCAAGAGATTCTCCTGCCTCAGCCTCCAGAGTAGCTGGGATTACAAGGCATGCCCCACCACGCCTGGCTAATTTTTTTACTTTTAGTAGAGATGGGGTTTTGTTATGTTGGCCAGGCTGGTCTCGAACTTCTGACCTCAAGTGATCTGCCTGCCTTGGCCTCCCAAAGTGCTGGGATTATAGGCATAAGCCACCACGCCCAGCCAAAAAACTTCTAAAGAGATTTTAATATTTGTATTTAAAGACTCTTTATAAAAGGCAAATAAAAGCTTAAACAACTAACTGATAAGAAAAATTAAATCCGCTAATCTGTTAACTTAGTTACCATCCCACCTCAAAGGTGAAAAAAATCTAATCTAGATAAAGTGTTTATAAGAGGCAAGGCTTCTTTTTCAGATTTATTCACACTGAGTCCACATATAGAGAATGCTTTTTTTTTTTTTTTTTTGCCTCATTCCTTAAAGGGTTTCACCCTGAACTCAGTAAATTTTAGCTAAAAAACAGTGACTAAATTAAAAAGAACACTTATTGAACTAAAATCCACCATTCTGGGCTGGGGGCGGTGGCTCACACCTGTAATCCCAGCACTTTCAGAGGCCGAGGCAGGCAGATCACATGAGGTCAGGAGTTCAAGACCAGCCTGGCCAACATAGTGAAACCCTATCTCTATTATTCTCTACTACTATTACGTAAATTAGCTGGTGTGGCGGCACACACCTGTAATCCCAGCAACTCAAGTGGCTGAGGCACGAGAATTGCTTGAACCCAGGAGGTGGAGGCTGCAGTGAGCGGAGATGGCGCCACTGTGATCCAGCCTGGGTGACTGACAAAGCGTGACTGTCTCAAAAAACTAAACTAAACTAAACTAAACTAAACTAAACTATACTAAAATAAAATAAAATAAAATACATCTTTCTGGAATTTAACTGGCTATTTTGAAACCGTTTTGTAAAAGAAAATTACATCTATTAAGGAAATCTCAATTTTTGAAGATGTCTGCCTATGTACATTAGAAACTCTTACCACTGTTTTAAGTTTACATTGGAAGTCATACGTTTGTATAAGGTGCTTTTCTGGCCATCTTGTCTGGATTGAACTTTTACATGAGCACTGTGTTTTTCCTTGGTTTAAGCAAATAATGATATAATATTTAGTCCTAAAATCTTAGCTCTGTGCTTATGAAATATAATTTTTTTTTGTTTTACCTGAGTTGTCTCTTTAGAAATGCAAACTTTTTGCCTGGTTAATAATTGCTTAGGGCAATGAAACAGATAATTGGAAGACTGATAGTCTGAATGGGGAAAAGAAAAGCTATTTAAAAGCCAGCAAATAAAAAAAGCTAGCTTTATGACAGCTCTAAGACTGTTTCTGTGTGTTTGTGTGTCTAGATGTGTTATGTATATGTGATAATATCTGGTAAATAATGATAGTTTTTAAATTGTTGGTAAAATAAAAATGGCTTCAAAATGATCATTAAATATAATTAGATGCTTGATTTGACTGTGAGCTTATGTTTCTGGTTTAGAGCAAGCCTCTACCTTCACGAGTCTGGATAGGGGGCCATGCTGAGGTCTGGAGGGGTGCTCTCAGTGCCTGGACCAGCAGCTACAAGGCAGAAGCAAGTCCAATATGCCCCTTCTTCCCTGCTTCCCCTGCACGCCTATTGGCTATTTTGGGAGAGGTTGGATCCCTTAGGTATAGTAGCTGGACGTGATGCCTAATGCCTGTAATCCCAGCATTTTGGGAGACTGAGACAAGCAGATCACTCAAGGTCAGGAGTTCAAGACCAGCCTGGCCAACATGGTGAAACCCTGTCTCTACTAAAAAATACAAAAATTAGCCAGGGGTAGTAGGCTGGCACCTGTAATCCCACTTACTTGGGAGGCTGTGGCAGGAGAATCACTTGAACCCAGGAGGCAGAGGTTGCAGTGAGCAGAGAGCACCACTGCACTCCAGCCTGGGTGACAGAACAAGACACTGTCTAAAAAAAAAAAAAAGGCCAGGCACAGTGGCTCCTGCCTGTAATCCCAGCTACTCGGGAGGCAGAGGCACGAGAATTGCTTGAACCTGGGTGGCGGAGGTTGCAGTGAGGTTAAAATACTAAAATATGAATTATTATATGAATTATTAATATGGTTTCAGAAAAGTTAAATATAAATTTAGATCTGTTAATAAACAACAATTTAAAGAAGTATCTTTCTAAAAAATTATAAAATGGTTTTTCTCTACAAATACTGATATAAAAGAGTTCAAAATTACTTTCTAGGGTCCAAGCACAGTGGCTCATGCCTGCAATCCCAACACTTTGGGAGCCAAGGGATGTGGATCACTTGAGGTCAGGAATTCAAAACCATCCTGGCCAATATGGTGAAACCCCATCTCTACTAAAAATACAAAAAATTAGCCAGGCATGGTGGCGGGCACCTGTAATCATAGCTACTCAGGAGGCTGAGGCAGGAGAATGGCTTGAACCTGGAGGCAGAGGCTGCAGTGAGCCGAGATTATGCCACTGCACTCCAGCCTGGGCGACAGAGGGAGATGCTGTCGAAAAAATTAAAACATTTTAAAAATTCAAAAAAAATTACTTTATAGGGTTTTCACTAGAAATTAAGGTTACTAAGTTTTTTGTTTTGTTTTGTTTTTGTAGTTGTTGTTGTTGTTGCTGTTGTTTTTGAGACAGAGCATCCCTCTGTTGCCCAGGCTGGAGTGCAGTGGTGCAATCTTGGCTCACTGCAACCTCCACCTCCTGTGTTCAAGCGATTGTCTTGCCTCAGCCTCCTGAGTAGCTGGGATTACAGACGCGCTCTACCACGCCTGGCTAATTTTTGTATTTTTAGTAGAGACAGGATTTCAATGTGTTGGCCAGGCTGGTCTGAAACTTCTGACCTCAGGTAATCCACCCACCTCGGTCTCCAAAAGTGCTGGGATTACAGGTGTGAGCCATCATGCCCAGCCCAGGTTACTAAGTGTTAAAACTGTAGTTAATATATGTAACTAATACTACTAGATATGAGAGAAACAATTCTGTATACAGAGTTTATAAGCAAAAGCAAGATATGCTTTGATGAGAAAAGTTATGAAGGCATAAAAATATGTGTTTGTTAAAAAAATTTTGTCTAGTTTGGAGTTACTTAAAGGTTTCAAATTAAAGCAGTGAAAAATAGATAAAACTAAATAAATATAGGAAGTTGGGGGAAAATATAAAACATAAAATATTTATAAAAATCTTGTATGGTAGGCTGGGCACAGTGGCTCACGCCTATAATCCCAGCACTTTGGGAGGCTGAGATGGGCGGATCACAAGGTCAGGAGATCGAGACCATCCTGGCTAACGTGGTGAAACCCTGTCTCTACTAAAAATATAAAAAATTAGTCGGGCGTGGTGGCAGGTGCCTGTAGTCCCAGCTACTTAGGAGGCTGAGGCAGGAGAATGGCATGAACCTAGGAGGCGGAACTTGCAGTGAGCCAAGATCACGCCACTGCACTCCAGCCTGGGCGACAGAGTGAGACGCCATCTCAAAAAATAAAAAATAAAAAATAAAAATCTTGTATGGTTAAAAGACTATAGATTTGATAAATTTATTTGTATGGTTGTATTAAAATTAGCTTTAGTATTGATAATTCACTAATATAAAAGTAAAATTTTGTTTTCTCTTTTGAACAAAAATTTCATGTAGTATTAATAAGACACAGTAAAATATTTTTGTTCATCCTTTGAGTAAACTGCAAAAAGAATAAAGAGAGAGAAGAGAGAAGAAGATTCTGTCTCATACTGTCTTTCTCAGGTCTTTTGGTTGTTTGGAAAACTGAGTCTACTGTATCTAAGACTACAGGTTTTGGGTTTTTAAAAAAATCTTTTAATTATCACTTTGGCTAAATAAATGACTATTATTTCACAGTGACCCATGATGCTGTTTTGGTCAAATGTTTTAAACTTTTGACATATTTAATAGGCTTCTCAAAATCAAGTGTCAGCTTCAAAATTAAGTCTTTTTTGACCTCTAACTTTGGGATGCTACAGAAGTTGCCCAAAGCATCCAAAATAAAGATACAAAGGATTATTTTACATATTAAATTACATGGGAAGCATTGTCAAATAAGAAATGATGTTTAAAAAAAGATGTTTAATCTTCTTCAAGTTATATTTAAATGAATATGTTATTAATATCTGTTCCAAAATTATATGGGATTTCTAAAATTCTAATATGTCTGGGTATATGCTATCAGCCATAATTATGGTCATTATGTTAAGTTTTTGTAGGCCACAGATATAACCAAATTTTCTTGTCAATTGTGTCTTTAACTATGACCATTTAAAGTCATTTCCACAATTAACTGCTTAATTAAACTTCAGAAGCATGCAAAAATCCTAGGGTATTGAGTTTTCTGTTTTGTTTTGTTTTGTTTTTGAGACAGGGTCTTGCTCTGTTGCCTAGGCTAGAGTGCAGCAGCATGATCTTGGCTCACTGCAACCTCAGCCTCCCAAGTAGCTGGGACTATAGGTGTGAGCCGCCACACCTGGGAAAAGTTTGTATTTTTTAGTAGAGACTGGATTTCACCATGTTGGCTAGGCTGGTCTCAAACTTCTGGCCTCAAGTGATCTGCCCGCCTTGGCCTCAAAAAATGCGGGGATTACAGGCATGAGCCATGGTGCCTGGCCAAGTATTGAGTCTTTAAGGAGGTTCATGAAAGGATGGAAAGGATTGTAAAAAGAACTCTTGAATACAGGTTTCTGATAACTTTAGATCATATCATTTGTACTGGGTAAGAATTCCCAGAACTCTTAATAAAGAGAGTAACTGGTTCATGAAGCTGCCAAACCAAGCAGGACAAAAATTAATTGAATACCAAGAAAATACTTTGCCAGATTTTCACACAAAGCCAGTTCACAAATTATTTAGATATACAATTTGAATGAACTCCATGGTCCAGGTGAAATTACCTATGATAACCCACCAGTTATCAGTGCTATGTACCTAAATTGGAAAAATAACTGGTAATTAAGAGGACATAAATACAATGTTAAGTATGGACTCATGGAGACTCTGGATGGCTTCCTTGTCCTTCCTGAGTCCTTAAAGCTTTCATTATTAAAAGCTCTGCATTTTGTGACTCATCATGGAAGAGAAAAAACGATCCAAATTAAAAATACAGATATTGGTGTGGTGACTGTTCCAAATTGCTAAAAAAGGCCAGGCACAGTGGCTCACACCTGTAATCCCAACAATTTGGAAGGCCAAAGAGGGAGTATCATAGGCCCAGGAGTTCGAGGCCA
Organism: Macaca mulatta; assembly: GCF_049350105.2. Lineage (NCBI taxonomy): Eukaryota > Metazoa > Chordata > Mammalia > Primates > Cercopithecidae > Macaca > Macaca mulatta. Next base: position 158,352,120 of record NC_133407.1, on the reverse strand, counting down.
GCCTGGGCAACGTAGTGAGACCCTGTCTCTATAAAAAATAAACAATAAATACATTCCAAAAGTAGTTTATGACCAATATTTGGTTTGTCAAACCCACATTCCTGGGGAGACAATCAAGATGTTATAACAGCAGCTCATTATGCCAAAGTGTATTTTTACCATGTAGAGAGGGCTTTTCATGGTCCTCTGACTGAGGACAATCAACTTCTTCACAATATAGGACCTGAAGATGGGTTCAGGTTCTGAGAACATCAGAAAAAAACTGCCCTTGCCATCCACACTGCAGCAAAACTTCAGGACCTTGAACCTTGGATTCATTATCTCACAACTCAGAAAGGCCCTTCTACACTCAGGAAAGTTTCTCCCCAGAAGAAGACAGCATCCTTGACTCGGACAGCTTTTTCCCAAGATCATGAATCAAGACTTCTCTACTATCATCAGACTCTTATCTGTCCATTTTTTCCTTTGCTTTGCCTCTATGAACAGTAGAAGTGAAAAGGTAGTCTGTTGTGTACACTCATGGGGTATACTTTTATTTGTGAAGGATTTTGCAGCCAGCCTTATACATGCACAACCTTATGCCTTGATAGATGGAAGATGAAGGCCCAAAGTATACAGAAATTTTAATGGTACATTTGTTGCCTCATCATCAGTCAGAAACAGAACATTGATCCACTCTTCCTAACCTACACCATGGGTTAAAGAGGACATTGCCAGGAGGTCTTTGTTTTTCTAGATGGGCATCATTTGTTACGTCTCTTTTTTTCCATAATTTGGAGTATATGAAGCAATGATTAGAAATTTACCCTTCATGATAGGCTCTATAGCAGGTTCTAATGGAAAGGCTATTGTATTAGTACAATAGAATTGCTACAAAGAACTACCTGAGAAGGGGTAATTTATAAAGAAAAGAGGTTTAGTTGGCTCACGGTTCCACAGGCTGTACAGGAAACATGGCTGGGAGACCTTAGGAAACTTATGATCATGGCGGAAGGGGAAGAGGAAGGAGGCACATCTTACATGGCCAGAGCTGGAGGAAGAGAGAGAAGGGGGAGGTGCCATACACTTTTAAACAACCAGATCTCATGAGAACTCATTCATTATCATGAGAACAGCAAGGGTGAAGTCTGCCCCCATGATCTAACCACCTCCTGCCAGGTCCTTCCTCCATCACTGGGGATTAGAATTCAAACATGAGATCTGGACAGGGACACAAATCCAAACCATATCAGCTATGGTTACACATCAGACTTTGTTTCTTGTTTTTTTGAGACAGAGTCTCACTCTGTCACCCAGGCTGGAGTGCAATGGTGTGATCTCAGCTCACTGCAACCTCTACTTGCCAGGTTCAAACAATCCTTGTGCCTCAGCCTCCCGAGTAGCTGGGACTACAGGCATGTGCCACCATGTCGGGCTAATTTTTGTATTTTTAGTGCAGACAGGGTTTCACCATGTTGGCCAGGCTGATCTCAAACTCCTTGGCTTCAAGTGATCCACCTGTCTTGGCCTCCCAAAGTGCTGGGATTACAGGTGTGAGCCACCACATGGCCAGACTTTAAATTTTCTTGTGTGTACCCCTGAACTTAAAATAAACATTAAAAAAATTCTCTTGTGAAAGTTATCCTAAGTAATAGAATTGTTCTAGATTACTTACTGGCCAAGCAGAGTAGTATCTGTGCCATTACTGGCACTTCTTGTTGCCCATGGAGAAATAAATCAGGTATTACAGAGATTCAGTTGCAGGGGATTAATGAACAGGCTGCTTGGTTAAAGTGAGTAGACTCTTTAGCTCATTCTTTGATCTATTTTATTTTAATTGGTTTGGTTCATGGGAACCTTGGCTAGGGAGCATACTCTAAACTCTTGGTATTATCCTCCTGACTATATTCTCTCAAAAGTTTTAAATGTTTGCATGCAGCCATTTCTAGAATGTCAAGTGCTCTCTTTTCAACTGGAATGACAAGAGCTGAAAGAACTGTGTGACTATGAGGGCACTGTAACCTACAAATGATATGCTGAGACCAGAAACCCAGAATGACTGGTCACAGAGTGGTGCTAAGGCCCTAAGTTTTGCTCACATTCTCACCTAAGTGAGAACATGACCAAAAGCAGGGAAATTTTAAACAAAATTATGGGAGGCCATTGTTTTGGACTAAGCTCATGCACTGGGCCCCATCAGACCAGATCAAACCAAAATGGAGTCACTCATGCTAAATGTGACATAATCAGACTAAGACTTTAAGGAAACATGATAGCTCCTAGAACAGACCAGATTTTGTTTTTCTCCGGTAAACAGGACATTCCAGCACAAGGAGGTACCCTCTACTCTGACTCTTACAAAAAATAGCCTGAAGTCCTTGTTCCCACCTTATAAAACCCACTGTTCTACTAATTCCCAGTAGGTTTCAAAACCAAGTAAGTACAGTTACGATAGTGATAGTGACATCAATGACTTAAGTTTTGATCACCCTCTCCCAATTGACAGGATGACCAAAAAGGAAGAATTGTTAAATCAAGTTTAGCCTAAAATTGCCTCCTTACATTTTTTTAAGTTCAGCTTAAAGGTTTCTCTGGACATAGTGAACTATAATCTAAATGAAGGCGTAAGCAGACTGTAGTCTACTCTTGTGCCGATCACCAAGTTTTGGCCAATCAAAGGGGGCCAACTGTTCAAACCATGTTCAAATAAGGCAAATGCCAAGCTGTAACCAATCCAGCTATTTCTGTACGTCCCATCTGTTTTCTGTATGTAACTTTCCTTTTTCTGTCCAGAAATCTTCTTCCACCACGTGGTTGCAGTGGAGTCTCTCTGAGCCTACTCTGGCTCAGGGACTGCCTGATTCGTAAATCATTCTTTGCTCAATTACATTCTGTTAAATTTAATTTGGATAAGGATTTTCTTTTAACACTGTTCCAATGAAATGAAGTGAAATCTGAGATGATCCTAAGATACCAGCAAGCTTTTGGCTGTCCTACAAAGCTTAAGTCAGCTCATCTGTCTGTCATACTCTGGAGAAGGGAATCAGGCCCCAGGCTCCTGTGTACCCCCTCGACACCAGAGGCCTCCTGGTGTGATCGTGTGATCATTGTCTCCAAAGACAGCCACCATCAGTTCCTCCCTCTGTTACATGCATAACACCCAGCTATCCAGAAGTGGAGTCTATAACATCCCCCCTTGAATCTGAGCTAGCCTGTGGCTGCTTAACCAACAGCATTGGTGGAAGTGACTCCGCGCCACTTCTAACCTTTAAGAGCGTTGACCTCAAGGAAGAGGCTGACGCACAAAATATAATGTTTTAAAGAGTGTATTTGAGCCAAGATGAGAACAGCTGCCTGGAAGACTCAGACCCAAGACACCGTGGAGCTGAGCTCTGTTCGACCTTTGTTACAAGCAGGCTTTTAAAGGCAAAAAAGGGTGACAAGGAGTGGGCTGATACAAAGCTGCTTGTCAGGAATTCTCATTGGTTTATAGAAATAAGATTGATTGGTGTTTGGACATACATGGTTAAACTATAGAGTATGAGTAATGGTGTCCATTGTGCCACATTGTTAGATTAATTTATAGCTACTTTTAGGCCAGGCATGGTGGCTCACGCCTGTACTCCCAACACTTTGGGAAGCCAAAGTGGGTGGATCACCTGAAGTCAGGAGTTCGAGACCTGCCTGGCCAACATGGCAAAACCCCATCTCTACTAAAAATACAAAAATTAGCCAGGCGTGGTGGCACATGCCTGTGATCCCAGATACTCAGGAGGCTGAGACAGGAGAATCACTTGAACCTGGGAGACGGAGGTTGCAGTGAGCCAAGGTCATACCACTGCACACCAGGCTGGGCAATAGAGTGAGACTCCCTCTCAAAAAAAAAAAAAAAAGAAAGAAAGAAAGAAAAGAAAAGAAAAGAAAAAGAAATTTATAACTACTTCTGGTGATAGGCAGTCTAGAGCCCACACTACAAGCAGCTTAGCTCAAGGGGGATGTGGGATACAATGGCTGCCTCATTCCTATGCCTCTCTGGGCCTGACAATTTAGAGGAGGCTCACATTCCCCAGATTAAAAGTTTATTTTCATTCTCAGGAGGGTTGGCAGTTTCCTGCTTCTCCCAATTGGAAGCCAGCCTCCATGTTGTGAGGAAGCCCAGGCAGCCACATGCGGAAGGGCCAAGCCCCTTAGCCAACAATCCCAGCCAACCTTCCAGCCATCAGCCAGCACCAAATGTGAGGGAGCCGTTGTGGAGCCCACACCATGTGGAGCAGAGACAAATTGTCCCCACTGAACCCAATTGTAAAATTGTGAGCAAATCAATAATTGTTGTTTTTTTTTCTTTTTCTTTTTTTCTTTTTTTGAGATGGAGTCTCCCTCTGTTGCCCAGGCTGCAGTGCAATGGTGTAATCTCGGCTCACTGCAACCTTTGCCTCCTGGGTTCAAGCGATTCTTGTGTCTCAGCCTCCCAAGTAGCTGGGACTACAGGTGCCTGCCACCACGCCTGGATAATTTTTGTATCTTTAGTAGAGATGGGGTTTTACCATGTTGGTCAGGCTGGTCTCAAACTCTTGACCTCAGGTGATCCTCCTGCTGCCTCGGCCTCCCAAAGTGCTGGGATTACAGGTGTGAGCCACTGCACCTGGCCAATAATTATTGTTTTAAGGCACTAATTTTTGTAGTTGTGTGTGTGTGTGTGTGTGTGTATGTGTGTTTGTTTTTGCAGCAACAGGTCACTGAAACACTTGGTAAGCTCCGCAAGTCGCCCCATATGAGAAATAAAAATCCAAGCCCCACCAACTGAATGAACCATCTCTTGGCCAAGGGAACCCCAGAGAAACTTTGGAATTTGAGTTCCCTGCCCTGGCAGGATGGGAGGTTGAACACGCCTTGTTATACCCCCTTCCCCACTAACCGCCTATTGGCTTTCTTCCCTAAGGGCTAAACGGAAGCCAGCCCTTTCAAAAGATTCCATCAATTCTTTTCTGGTTTTTCTAGAGGAAAGAAAAAAAAAGGTTCAACCGCCCGACACTACCTCTCCTTTTCTGCTTAATAAGGGACCCCCAACCTGGCCAGTGTACAGAGGACATGCACAGAGGGTTTTTGTGTCCTCTGCTTCACCTTTTCATATCAGAGCACCATAAACTCCACCTCAGGTCATGCTAAGTCTGCCATTTTTTGTACAAGGGATGCATGAGGGGGCATGAAGCTCAATTGAATATGCATACATTTCTCCTTTCATAAATATTCATGATTCCTCCTATAGCTTATTGAATATGTAGATTTAGCCACCTTGGTCAGCATAAATCCCTGTCTTATTGTTCCCACCCTCAAAGTGTGTTTCCAGCTTCTGGTTGGAGGCTACATTTCCCAGCCTTTCAACATGTCCACCCTGCAGGCTGCAACACTTTATGAGAAATGAAATTCTCCTTTCCAAATTTATGAACCTCCATTCTTCAGTTGACACATGGAAGCCTTTCCCACTAGGTTTTAGGCACAGTAGATAGCACCTCCCTTCCTTCCCACTAGGGGGAATGGGGGATTCAGTATGGCCACAGATCTCTCCAAGGAAATCTCTTTGCAAGGCATTCTCCCTCTTCACAAACTACTGCCTTTTTATATCCCTGATCTGCCTGAAAACTACAAAAGATGTAGAACTGGTTCTTTAAATTTTCTTTTTAAAATTTAAGGTGTATTGGCTGGGCATGGTGGCTCATGCCTGTAATCCCAGCACTTTGGGATGTCAAGGCGGGAGGATCACTTGAGCCCAGGAGTTTTAGACCAGACTGGGCAACATAGCGAGACCTCATCTCTATTTATTTTTTTAAAAAAAGTAGGATGTATGGGAACTCTGTTTCACAATCACTTAAATGTCATATCTTTCACATTAGTCCTCAGTTAAATCTGAAGCCCCAAGAACCTCATGTTCAGATCCCATGACACTGAGTCCAGGATTGGCTAGACATCAGGCAGAAGACGTATTGCACGGAGCAATAATTTTTCAAATTTTTTTCAATACTGAAAAATCCTGGCAGAATTTTATTTGAAGGCTTAAACTAGCTAGAGGCTATGCCCCAGTTGAAGAGACCTGGGGCCTCTTTCCTGCCCTCCATAGTGAGCCCTAAAATGACGTAAATTGCCTTTGGTTCTGCAGAACGCGATTTGAACACCACCAGTGTAAGGCAAAGAACCTGGCTTTGGAGCAGGTGGACCACTCTGACCTCAGTGTCTTCATCTGTAAAATGTGGAGGATGATAATAAATAATTATACCTACTTCACAGATAGTTAGGAGAGTTCAATGAAATGAAGAGCATGAGTGAATCTGTGCTGAGCTGTATTCCACAAATGTGTGCTCTCTCTCCTTTCATTTTGACTCATGTTTCGAGTCAACAGCAACACTGACTTTCCTGCCTGGGCTCAGTGGACAGCCTGCACTGTATCCCCAGGCCTCTACAGAATGGCATTAGGTCAGACAACTTCAAGCTCCTCTTCTGGAGAGGCCTCAGACCATCCCACGGCCTACCATAGGAATCTGAAACGAGATTCCCAGTAAAAAAAGGGTTGCCAACCCCTCACACCTCCTTGCCCACAGGCTGAAAGGCTAAGGTGGATCAAGATCACAAAAATGCTGGGATGAACCCAGGCCCTTTTGGCAGTCTCACACTACAACCCAGGGAGTTCCTCCTGAGAAAGTTAGAATACGGGGTGGTCCTAGGAGAAGAGAAAATGTCAGGCAGCAATTTCACATGAATAACCAAAAGGAAACTGTTGAAATAGCTGCAGAAGCTAGAAACTGATAAAACACTGAAAACCAGCTGGCTAAGACTGACTGGACCCAACATGGCACTGGATTTGACCTAGATTTCTCCCAGAACCTCATCTGCTCATTAACATACAAATCAGACACCCACTAGTGCCATGACTGTTCCCGGAACATCCATATTTAGTATAAAAATGGGTAGCACCATAGTTCCAAGAAATCTCCACCTTTTTCCAGGAATTTTCATGAATATTCCACCCTTTATTAAAGAAACCCATAAAGGTAGAAACCCCAAACCTCCTAGTGTGACCCTTTTGAGTCTGCCCACATTCCCCTTTCTTGAGTGTGTGCCTTCACTTTGCAATATATCTCTGTATTTTCACTATTTTCTGACTCATCCTTGAATTTCTTCTCGTGATGGTATCAACAGCCCAGATACTAGCTGGGGGTGAGATCCCACCAGCGTTTGGGAACCTCTCCCAGCCCTCTGGTTATTGCTCCCTTGCAATCACTGTGGAATGATGCTAAATGCTGTACATTCACTATTTTATTTAACCTCAAAACAACTCCCAGAGGGTTGATACTGTCACAGATCAGTGACTATCGGGGCTGGTGGTATGGGCAGTAAGAAGAATTTACCAAGTCAGTTGTAGGTAAAGAAAGGCAGATTTATTAGAGAAAGTATGAAAATACGTTGCAAGAAAGCAATGAGCAAGTTAGCAAGAGAGGAGCTGACTACAAGGAGATAAAGGCTTGCTGGAGACTTTATAGGATGGTGCTTGTGCTGTGTGCTGAACAGGGCTGTGCAGTGCTGATAACACCAATGTTGCAGTGAGCTAACCTGCAGGTGTCTGGTGACAGTTGGGTGCAGCAAGATTGTGAGTTATCTGCACAGGAGGACTATGTGTCCTGGACCATGAAGAAAGGCAGACTCATAGCTTACCTGCTTTTTCTTTTTGCTTTCCCCTGATCCCACCAGCCTGACTCCTTTTCCCTAATTAGGGCTCTACAGATACCCTTTTTTACAAGCTACCCCTTTTTACAAGTTAGAAAACTGAGGTTCAGAGAGGTTAACTCAGCAATTTCCAAGGTTGGCTGACCATCAGAATAACTGGGGAGCTCTTCAAATGCACATTCCGGCCGGGCGCGGTGGCTCACGCCTGTAATCCCAGCACTTTGGGAGGCCTAGGCGGGAGGATCACGAGGTCAGGAGATCGAGACCATCCTGGCTAACACGGTGAAACCCCATCTCTACTAAAAATACAAAAAATTAGCTGGGTGTGGTGGCAGGTGCCTGTAGTCCCAGCTACTTGGGAGGCTGAGGCAGGAGAATTGGCGTGAACCCGGGAGGCGGAGCTTGCAGTGAGCTGAGATCTTGCCACTGCACTCCAGCCTGGGTGACTGAGTGAGACTCGGTCTCGGGGGAAAAAAAAAAAAAAAAAAAAAAGCACATTCCTAGGCCCCACCCGCAGACCAACAGAACCAGACCTTAGTTCTGTAGGCTCCAAGGTCACACACCTCTCCAGTGGGAAGACAGGGCTGGGACTGGGATGAGACAGGTGAGGCCCTCGCTGTCGGGTGCCCGTCTGTCTGTGTGACCCAGAGAGCACGGGCCTCCTTCCAGTCTGCACCCTTGGTCTCACCCAAGACCCGCCCAAAGCGAAGCCAGTATTGGGATTACAGATCTGTCTGCAGAAAGTCCACACCCTTAGCCACAAAACTATTATTATTAATACTACAGCCCCAGGATGCCTTAGGGCAGAGATTCTCAAACTGCAGCCTGCATCTAAATCACCTGGAGTGCTTGTTAAAACGCAGGGCGGTGGGCCCCACCCCGTTTCTGAGTCAGCAGGTCTGGTTGGGGATGAGCATTTACCTTTCTAACAAGATCCCAGGTGGAGCAGATTCTGCAGGCCCGGTACCACACTTGAAGTGCCACACTTGGAGATTCACCGCCTGAAGGTGGAAGGAGCTGGCACCTCAAGCAACAGCTCCCTTCTCTAGCTTTCTTCCGTTAGAGTCTAGGATGAAATGCTCTGGGCAGCTGGATTGCCTGACCCTGCAACCCTGAGACACTCCAAGTCGTAGTAAATTCCCTCATTGCTCACCTGCACCCAGGCATCTTGATGCAGGTATTCTACGCTGCTCCCCGTTCCAATAAGGAAGGAGTATCCTAGGAAAGGGTCTAAGATTTTCCAGCAGGGAGGGGTCAGGCCTTAGCAAGGTCATCACTGATAGGGTCTCTGGCTTCTGATCCCTCTGTTGGCCGCACCATCTGCATGGGGGCTTCTGGGATGGCGTTGTTGAGTTCATGTTGGTCTTTGTGCTTTTTGTAGCCCCACATTTACACAGCTGTCTGGGGAAAGGAGAACCTGGTCTAAAAGTTGCTAGGGGTGCTCCCTCCGTGAGTGATCATCCTGAGAGCAGTTGCAGACATTTGCGTTAATTAGTTAATTTAATTTTATGTGCACCTAGTTAGTGCTCTAAAAGATAATCTACAAACTAATGGCAGCTCACATGCAAATGAGTGAAATTCACAGCCCCCACACTTCATGGTTTTGGTTTTCGTTTTTAAACAGCCCTACAGCCCATGGGCCAGCACTGGGTATTTCCTTGTAATCCTCAAAGAAGTATTTCTGATTCATTGAGCGCCTAATTGCACAGCTCATAAGGGAAGTTCCTTCTAAAATGAAAACCCAGCATCCCGCGGGCATCGGCCCTCACTCATTTCCGCCCGTTACCAATTGCAGACTCACTCAGCTGCCAGAACCACTCTCCTCAGCACCCTGATTTACCCACCTGTCTGACCCCTGACCCCTGACCCCTGCCCCTTCTCCCAATGTTCCTATTTAAATCTGGGCCCACTACGGTGGGGGAAAGTGCTCTAAAGTGGGTGTCAGGACATGTGGTTTCACCTGCTAACCAGCTGCATGCATTTGGCAAAGTTACCTTTCCTCTCTCAGGCTTCAGTTTTCTCATCCAAATACCTATGAGGGTAACAGGAGGGTGGTTTCTCCTCAGCAAATGGGAGGCCCTCTGGGAAGAGGAATCAGGACAGGAAATGAGACAGCCCTTGGGACAGGAGAGGAAGGACCTGCTCTGGGGCTTTGGGAATTGGACTTGGAAGTGCTGGGAGGGCAGGAAGCAGCTCTGGACTGGGGTGAGCTGGTCCTGGTTAGTTAGAAGGGAGACTTGTGGCATCACTGAGTCGCCATTTTAGTTTTTGCTGGCAACTGTGGTGAGGGACAGCCTCTCACTTCAAGGCGATGCCAACAGTTCTTGGAGCTCCTTCTCCTGAATCATGGGGAGAGTTCTTGGAGCTCCTTCTCCTGAATCATGGGGAGAGTTCTTGGAGCTCCTTCTCCTGAATCATGGGGAGAGTTCTTGGAGCTCCTTCTCCTGAATCATGGCGAGAACTGGCCCAAGCTGGCCGGAGCCTGGCTTGTGACCCACAGTGTGTGCATGAGTTCAAGGAGCTCAGTCTCCAAAACTCTGTGGCCACGGAGCCCAGGCTAAATCTAGGCTAAATATAACCGTGCAGAGGAGTCCTTGCACCCATTTTGAGCCCCAAGAAACCACTGTGGCATGAGAGGCAGGCCTCAGTAGCCTGGAAGCTTCCTGCAGAGACAAGGTCCCTGCCCTCAAGACAGTTCCCAAGTGGCCATGGTCCACTATTGGCCAACCGCTTGTTGGCCGCAGCCATGACAAAGAGTGGCCTTTTAGGCCTCTTTGTTTCTTCTCAGGGAGGTGAAGTAACCATGACTAGGAAGCACCCGGGGTCCCTAGACTGGCGATGGGAGGAGTTCCAGGGAGGATTGTTTTTTTAATAGAGACCACTCCTTGTAAAAAGGACATTTTAAATAATTAGTGTGTTGGGAACACGGAGCCACTTCTCTAGACCTTAAAAAATAATTTGTTATTTTCATTCACGTGGGTAAAGCAAGACATTTGGTTATTTAAGAGAGCTAGCCTATGATCTTATGGAACCACCATCAACAACATCCCATGATTCTGTGAGATGTCCCAGATCCCTTACTCAACTGAACAATAGCCAACGCTATTTACCCAGCACATACCTACCAGGCACACTTGACATGCATTATTGTCATTACTGTATCTAATATAACAGTTCTTTCTTTTTTCTTTTTCTTTTTTTTTTTTAAGACAGGGTCTTGCTCTGTCACCCAGGCTGGAGTGCAGTGACACAATTCTAGCACACTGCAACCTCCACTTCCCGGGTTCAAGTGATTCTCCTGCCTCAGCCTCCAGAGTAGCTGGGACTACAGGCATGCACCACCACACTCAGCTAATTTTTTGTATTTTTAGTAGAGATAGGGTTTCACCGTATTGGCCAGGCTGGTCTCAAACTCCTGACCTCAAGTGATCCGCCTGCCTCGGCTTCCCAAAGTGCTGGGATTACAAGTGTGAGTCACCGCACCTGGCCAATTGTATCTAATATAATATATCTGCAAAGCAGGTGCTATCTACACTTTGCCCTGAAGAATCTGAGGCTCAGCAAAGGTAAGTAACTGACAAGTCATGTAACTTGTAAGAGGTGGAGCCAGGAGTCCAACCAGGCCTGAATGTGACTTCAGAATCCCCTGATTCGCAGCCTAGAGCCTCACTCCTGTCTACTCTTCCAGGACCAGCCCCATCTGGAGGTCCCTAACTCTGGTGCCAGTCAGGAGCTCACCTTTGTGCATAGTGCAGAGGGACCCTCCCTTCAGTGTGAGGACAGGGCACTGGCAGGCAGTCGACTCGTGCCTGGGACACTGCTGGGGGAGGGCTGGAGTAAAACACTGGTCCATCCAGGCAGAACCAAAACAAGGTAGGATGTTTTAAAAGTCCTTTTACATTGCTGGGCATGGTGGCTCACATCTGTAATCCCAGCGCTTTGGGAGGCCGAAGGAAGAGGACTGCTTGAATTCAAGACCAGCCTGGGCAATATAGTGAAATCCCACCTCTACAAAAAAATAGACAAAACTAGCCAGGTGTGGTGGTGCATGCCTGTAGTCCCAGCTACTCAGGAAGCTGAGGCGGAAGGATGACTTGAGCCCAGGAGGTGGAGGCTGCAGTGAGCTATGATCCTGCTACCACACCCTAGCCTGGGTGACAGAGTGAGACCCTGTCTCAAAAAAAGAGAGAGAAAAAAAGGCCTTTTCATATTCCAATTCTATTGAAATACAATACCTACAACATGGTGAAACAATTTGAAATATGTTCAAATGGTTTAAAAAAGATGCTGCCCAGCAAGAGGGGAGAATGGACAAGCGAAGCACCAGTGTTTGTACAGGAACGCTAAAAAAAGGAAAGAAGAGTTTAAAAAATAAAACCTTTTTTTTTTTTTTCTAAAGTGGGGCAGAAAAATCTCAAAATGTGATTGGGAGATTGAAGAAAAGAAAGAGGCCCGTCCTTCCTCCCAAGCTGGAGAGGCTGAAGGGTGCCTGGGTAGACGGTGAGTCTGAGATTCTCTCCAGAACCAGGAATGCCTGCCTATGCCCCCTAGAAGGGTGTATTCAAATCTCCTGGAGGCCATTCACTGTCCACCAACATCCCACTCTCTAAATTCCTTGCCTCAAATTCTGATACGCTTTCCCAGTTGAAGGTCCTCCTATAGCTTTGATTACTGCTAGGAGTGTGCTAGTGCAGAGGGCAGAGGCAGCAAAAAATGGGCAGAAAATCAGGGAGAATTGCCCAAGTGTGAGTGACTTAGAAAAAGAGATTTTCCCCTGAGGAATTACATTGATGAAATCTAGGCTTGAAAGGTCCAAGTTCAAAGGTCTGCTTACTTTATTATCGTTTTACCCAGAGGAATGTGCCTGTTAGGTTAATATTTATTTTATTGAATAATCTAGTTTTAGTTACTGTCAATAAAAGTCAGTGCTACTTTTTGTAGGAAAAAAAAAAGGCAGTTTATTGGCTAATTTCAGATCTCAGACAGGTTGTTCCTGGGCCCGTTGGCTCTACCGCCACCTGGTGGTAGATTTCTGTAGAGCAGGGTTGGCCATTTGGGTTCCGAGCCAGAACCCAAGTCTGAAAGGTTGGAATCCTGATCTGCTCACCCAGGAGCAGGGTGACCAGTTGGACAGACTTCCTCTCTCCCTGAATTTCAATTCCCATATCTTAAAATAGAGACCATAATGTCTACTTTTGGGGTTTGTCGTAACAATCAAATGAGTTAACATATATATAGTGCCTAATGCACGGTAAATGTTTAATAAACTATTAACTATTAACCTCATTGAAAAAGAACTTGATATCCCCATAGGCTTGTTTCCAGTGTTTTGCCATGGAGTTCTGTTCTCACCATTTCCATAACTGACTGGAGCAAAGCTACAGAAGACACGGCCCCTGCATCATGGCTGACACTCTTGCTGATCAGAGGCTGGGAGAGACTGACAGTTTGGAGGGACGGGCCCAATCTAACGGATGAAATTTTAAGAGGAATAATGCAAGTTCCAAATGACACATAATGTCTGCCAAGTGCACACATATTGGGTGAGGGACCAAAAAAAAAAAAAAAAAAAAAGGCCACGTCAAAAACACTGAGGGATTTTGGGAACAGATAGCTCAACAGGAGCCAATTGGGTGACACAGGCACCAAAAATTCTAATTGCATCGACAGCCATGAAGGAACAACATATATGAAAAGTCTTGCCGGGTGCGGTGGCTCAAGCCTGTAATCCCAGCACTTTGGGAGGCCGAGACGGGTGGATCACGAGGTCAGGAGATCGAGACCATCCTGGCTAACACGGTGAAATCCCGTCTCTACTAAAAAATACAAAAAACTAGCCGGGCGAGGTGGCAGGTGCCTGTAGTCCCAGCTACTCAGGAGGCTGAGGCAGGAGAATGGCGTGAACCCGGGAGGCGGAGCTTGCAGTGAGCTGAGATCTGGCCACTGCACTCCAGCCTGGGAGACACAGCGAGACTCTGTCTCAAAAAAAAAAGAAAAGTCTTTAAAATGTTCATACACCCTAACCTTGTAATTCCACTACAAGGAATCTACCCAGAGGAGGAAATCATCAGAAACAATTGCATACAAAGATGCTCACTTCAGTGTGGTTTATAAAAATAAAAAATTAGAAAAAATAAATGTCCAATAATAGACAAAAAGTTAAATTGTGGTTTATCCAAGCAGTCCTTTAAATTTTTCAAAGGAAAATGTACATGAAATAAGTTCAGGGGGGTGGTGAGAATTGGGCTCTCATTAGAAATAGAGGAAACATTGATAAAAGGCACAATTAGATAAGATATAACAAAAGCCTATATGCATCTAATAAGATAGCTTCAAAATTTATAATGCAAAAATTGACAACACTAAAAGGAGAAATGGACAGGTCCAACTTTAGGAGACTTTAATACACCTCTCCCAGTAATTTATAGATCAAGTCAACAATAACAACAACAAAAAAAGTCAGGAGACTGATTTGAGTAATAACTCCGTTTACTGCACTACCTCAGTCTCAGTGAATTGATTTTGTCTGTGCACTTATCAGGCAATTGCAATAATTTGTTAGAATGACTCACAAACCCAGGGAATACTTACTTATTATTCCTGATTTATTACAAAGGAAAATTTAAAAGATACCAATAAACAGCCAGATGGAAGAGATGTGAGAAATAAAAATAAAATCCTAAGTACCTCCAACAACAACGATGACAAAAAATCAGTAAGAAAAAAAGAGGGTGGGCATGGTGGCTCATGCCTGTAATCCCAGCACTTTGGGAGGCTGAGATGGATCACCTGAGGTCAAGAGTTCGAGACCAGCCTGGCCAACATGGAGAAACCCCATCTCTACTAAAAATACAAAAATTAGCTGGAGGTGATAGCGGGCACCTGTAATCCCAGCTACTCAGGAGGATGAGGCAAGAGAATCGCTTGAACCCTGGAGGCGGAGGTTGCAGTTAGCTGAGATTGCGCTACTGTACTCCAGCCTGGGCAACAGAGTGAGACTCAGTCTCAAAAAATAAAATTTAAAAAATATTTGAACAACAGAATTTAGAAGTTTAATATGAGGGCCCTGCATAGTACACTGCACCCTACAGCTGGAGAATACATGTTCTTTTCAAACACATCTGGGATGTCTGGGCACAGTGGCTCAGACCTGTAATCCCAGCACTTTGTGAGGCTGAGGCGGGCAGATTGAGCCCAGGAGTTCCATACCAGCCTGAGCAACATAGGGAGACCTCCATCTCTACAAAAAATTAAAATATGAACCAGGTGTGGTGGTGTGAGCCTGTAGTCCTAGCTACGAAGGAGGCTGGGCTAAGGTGGGAGGATCACTTGAGCCTGGGAGGTCGAGGCTACAGAGAGCCAAGATCACACCACTGCACTCCAGACTGGGCGACTGAGCAAGACCCTGTCTCTAAAACAACAAAAACACATATAGGAGATTTACAAAACTTAACTACACACACACACACACACACACACACACACACAAACACACACACATAAACGCAAACCAACTATTTCAGTATATGGGGCTAAATTCTAAGGGGAAGTACAGGGAGTTCTGGGAGTCCGAGGCTCTTTGATCAGAGGCTCAGGGAAGATCTCCCAGAGACGGTTATGACTGGGCTGAGTTTGTGAAGAAAAGTTATCCGGGTAAAGGAGGTGGGGCTGGAGGCTGAGCGATCTCAGGCAGGGCGGACAGCAGCCTGAGGACCCCTAGGCAAACAGAAGTGAGTTTAGGGAACTGCAGATCCCTTCCCAGAATTCACCTCTTGCTTCCAGGCGGGGACCCTGACATGCATCTGCAGGGGCCCCACTAAAAGCTATCGGTCAGTTTCCGTCTCTAACAGGAGATGGAGGTCTTCAGTGACCACCCCGCCGGGGCATGTCCCCCAGGAAGGAACATGAGCTGGGCCCGAAAAGGAGCTGCTCAGAGCTCCAGTGTCAGGCAGGCTTGGGGAGCTCCCTGCAGGTGGGCAGGATGCAGGACTCCTGAGGCCCCACCACCTCCTAAGGAAGCCCCTTCCCCATCCTCCGCTACTCCTAAAAAGCCTGGAGGGCCTCCCTGTGGACTGGCTCAAGCAACAGGGATTCCCAGCCCTGGCCCCGCCCACACTTACATAGTTTCTCTGGGGCTCAGGCCATCTGTTAACACAGCTATCACTGGCTTCCTGCTCACCATGGCAAGGTGTCACACACGTGAGCTCAGGTCTAGGAAAGAACTCTAGAGGGGTTTGCAACACTACCTGTCCAAAGTCCCTGAGTAAGTGAAATGCAGTGTTTAGCCCAAACCATCATTTTAGCTAAGTGCCTTCCTGTGTCCTCCCCAAGAACCACTCTCAGTGTATCCTCTCACCTGGTGTGGGGTCTCATTTTACCCTCTTTTCGAACCTCCTTCCTGACTACTGAGCAGACAGGGAGATGTGAGAGCCAGGGAGACTTGGGCAAGCCACACAGGCCCATTAGCTCAGCAGCTGTGGAGAGAGAAGCCGTAAAGGAGTCCTGTCTGGAAATCAGAAACCTGAACGGACTGGCTGTGTGGCCAGGAGCAAGTCACTTCCCCTCTCTGCTCCTCAGTTTCTTCCTTTTAAAATAACGGGAAATCATCTCTAAGCTTATTTCTAGCTGAAGATTCTGGGATCTTATTTAAAGAATTGGGTCTATTTCAAAAGTCAACTTAGTTTATTTTGAGGTGGGGGACAGGGTCTCCCTATGTTGCCCTGGTTGGTCTCAAACTCCTGGGCTCGAGGGGTCCTCTGCCTCAGCCAGCTTCGGGGAATTCTTAATTGGAGGATATTGTCCCTTTTGTTGCTTTTCTGGGGCTGTTGCAAGGTGGAAAGAAACAGAGGTGGGCATCCCTGTGCCGCTGCTGAGCCATGACTAGGAATTCGACTTCGCAAAGGAGCTGTGTGCAGTGGCTCACACCTGTAGTCCCAGCACTTTGGGAGGCTGAGGCAGGAGGATAGCTTGAGCCCAGGAGTTCAAGACCAGCCTGGGCAATGTGGCAAGACCCTGTATCTACTAAAAATAAAAAAAATTATCTGGGTTTGGTGGCACGTGCCTGTAGTCCCAGCTCCTAGGGAGGCTGAGGTGGGAGGATTGCCTGAGCCCGGGAGGCAGAGGCTGCGGTGAGCCAAAATTGCACTGCTGTACTCCAGCCTGGTGACAGAGGGAGACCCTGTCTCAAAAAACAACCAACCAACCAACCCGAAACACCCAAATGATGATGCAGTGAGTATCTCAGTGCTCGAATGACAGCATATCTGTAGGTTACAGTTGATGGGAATTCTTTAAAATAAAGTTTCATATCATATTTTAGGGTAAGTAATCTCCCAAATAGCTGAGACTACAGGAGTGTACCACCCAGCCTGGCTAATTGTTTAAAATTTTTTAGAGAGATAGTGTCTTACTATGTTGCCCAGACTGGTTACAAACTCCTGGGCTCAAGCAATCCTCCTGCCTTAGCCTCCCAAAGTGCTGGAATTATAGGCACAAGCCACCATACCTGGTCATCATCTGCGATAGCCCCAAACTGGAAATCACTGTCATTTCCATTACTACAAGGCAAATGAAATGAATTATGGTCTGCCAAAAAGAGACTGGGGTATCTGTACTGACATGGGCTGATCTTCAAGATATGTGAAGTGTGTACTGTATTCCCCCATTTGTGTGTGCTATTGGGGAAGGTGTACATGTATGTATACGATAGGTAATTTCTGGAAGGATGCACAGGAAACCGATAACAGTGGTTTCCTCTGGGGAGAAAACAGGAGGCTGAGGGGCAGGGAATGAGCCGAAAGACACAACTTTTCACTTCCAGGCCTTTAGCACCATTTGAATTTTTGTTTTTCCATCTCCATATATTAACTTGAAAATTTTTCTTTGAGTAATAAAGCGATTATAGCAATTGACTTTAAATGTAAAAACCACTTTGCATTCTGAGATAAACTCTATTTGGTCATAATGCATATTGCTGGATTAAGTAGCTAATAGTTCAGTGATTTTGCATCTATGTTCATGATGTATTTAGGTAGTCACGTTCTTTTCTTGAAATGTCTTTGGCCAGTTTTGGTATTGTAGCAATACTGTCCTCATAAAAAGAGGTGGGAGGCAAGTGTTCCCTTTTTCTTTAATTTTCTGAAAGTTTGCATAGAATTGGAGCTTCTTCTTTCTTAAATGTTTGATAGAACTCACAAATAAAGCAATCTGGACCCAAAGTTTTCTTTGGAGATTTTTTTTTTTTCTTTTTTTGAGATGGGGTCTCACGTTGTTACCCAGGCTGAACTCAAACTCGTTGTTACCCAGGCTGAACTCAAACTCCTGGGCTCAAGTGATCCTCCTGTCTTAGCCTCTCAAGTAGCTGGGCCTGTAGAAAGATTTTTTTTTTCTTTTAATAACACATTTCTTTGATATAGGGCTACTCAGGTTTTCTGTTTCATCTTGTGTACATTTTAGTAAGTTCTATTTCTCAAGGAATGTGTTGATTTCATCTATTGGTTTAAAGTTGTTCATAATATTTCCTTATTGTCCTTTTTTGTTTTGTTTTTGTTTTTTTGAGACCGAGTTTTGCTCTTGTTGCCCAGGCTGCAGTGCAATGGCACGATCTCAGCTCACCACAACCTCCGCCTCCCAGGTGCAAGCGATTCTCCTGCCTCAGCCTCCCGAGTAGCTAGGATTATAGGCATGTGCCACCACATACAGCTAATTTTTGTATTTGCAGTAGAGACGGGGTTTCTCCATGTTGGTCAGGCTGGTCTTGAACTCCCAATCTCAGGTGATCCGCCTGCCTAAGCCTCCCAAAGTGCTGGGATTACAGGCATGAACCACAGCACCTGGCCCTTATTATCCTTTTAATGTCTGTAAGACCTATGATAATATCTCCTATTTTGTTACTGATAGGGATGATTTGTGTTTTATCTTTTTTTCTTACAGTTTTGCTAGGGGTTTATTAATCTCCTCAAAGAATCAACTGTGGCTTTGTTAAATGTTTTTGTTCACCTGTTTTCAACGTCTAATTTTGCTTCTATCTTTGGTATTTCCTTTCTCCTTACTTGTTTTTCCTCTAGCTACTTTCTTTCAAATATATAGATATTTAAAGCTATTAATATATCATTTAGGAAGCAATTACAACCTACTAATTTAGCCTTTTATTATTTTATTTCTCTGGGTTACTCAATCTTGAAATATATTTCTAATTCTCTTTTTAGAGAAAACCTTATTTATTTATTTATTTTTTTAAGGCTACATTGGCAAGAATTTAGAGAAAACTTTCTAGGAGAATCAGAAAATACTACCCATGGTGGGTGGAAGGGAGTATACATAAAAATCTAGAGAATGATTGTAAGGATAGAAAAATCCTAATATTCCTGTTCTTTTTCATTCTATTCTAAGCTGTATTTATTCTAAAGATACTTGAATTTTAGGAATCCTCAGTTCCTTTTTGAATACTATGTTGTAATTACCAGTGACTCATTCATCTATACTCAAGTTTTTGGATATAAGTGAAGGTTAACTATTACTCCAGTTAATTTAATGCTTTATACCATACCAACCACATCACTAATACACTGTCAAGATGCAATCTTCCTTTGTTACTAATTACATTAACTTGATAAGTCACTTTTCTTTAGGTATTGCTTATATTACCTTTTAATATTTCTCTTTGATTAACTAGTTTTCCCATCTTTTTAATAATTCATTTTAATTTCTGATTTTTAAATACTGAAAAGGGTTATAACAAAGGTTATTTTCTTTATACTTAGTCTGGATAGTACAAAAAAAATTCCATAATAAAATTCTTTTTTTTTTTAAAGGAATGATTGTGCTATAAAATGGAGCAATTTTCTTTTTCCTTTTTCTCACTCTGTTGCCCAGGCTGGAATGTAGTGGCACAATCTTGGCTCACTGCAACCTCTGCCTCCCGGGTTCAAGCAATTCCCCTGCCTCAGCCTCCCGAGTAACTGGGATTACAGGCGCCCGCCACCACGCCCAGCTAATTTTTATATTTTATTTTATTTTATTTTTTTGAGACGGAGTCTCGCTCTGTCACCCAGGCTGGAGTGCAGTGGCCGGATCTCAGCTCACTGCAAGCTCCGCCTCCCGGGTTCACGCCATTCTCCTGCCTCAGCCTCCCGAGTAGCTGGGACTACAGGCGCCTGCCACCTCGCCCGGCTAAGTTTTTGTATTTTTAGTAGAGACGGGGTTTCACTGTGTTAGCCAGGATGGTCTCGATCTCCTGACCTCGTGATCCACCCGTCTCGGCCTCCCAAAGTGCTGGGATTACAGGCTTGAGCCACCGCACCCGGCCTAATTTTTATATTTTTAGGAGAGTATTTGTATTTGTAATTCATGTATTTTCACCATATTGGCCAGGCTGCTCTCGAACTTCTGACCTCAGTTGATCCACCCGCCTTAGCCTCCCAAAGTGCTGGGATTACAGGTGTGAGCCACCATGCCCAGCGAAACAATTTTCAAAAGGAACCCCATCAAGATATTCCTAAATATACACATAACCAAATGTATGTTTGTATATTTTAGAGAAAATAACATAATTTTTGTTCTTATTTTAATTGTAGCAACAGAGTCTAGCTATGTTGCCCAGGCTGTTCTTGAACTCCTTAAGTTGGCCTTAAGTTGCCTCAGCCTCCCAAAGTGCTGGGGCTACAGGCATGAGCCACTGCACCCAGTCTAGCGTTTTCTTAAATCTTTTTATTTTTTAATTTTTATTTATTTATTTTTTTATTTTTTATTTTTTTTTTTAGGTTTAATGTTTTATTTGGGAAGAAGAATTGCAATTCAGTGTGTACATGAAGAACAAAGGGAAGATGAAAGATCTTTTTTAAAGGAGAAATATTTGTGTTCCTCTTTCAGAAAGTTAATGGGTCCCAGGATCTAGGTTCTAGGGAGCTGGCAGGTTGCATTGATGAGCCACTGTGGTAGGCACCGTGAGTCCCAGCGTTACAGCAACTTAACTCAGAAGCTATAGGTAAAGCTGGTTTCAGGGTACGGTGAGCAGTTCCAGCCATCAGGCTGGTGGAAGTGAGGTTTTCTAGCCTGAGTGGTTTCCCCTCCTGGCTCCTGGCCTCTGAGTTGGGCGTGACAAGAATGACCCAATTCTTAGCATCAGTTTTTACAAGAGATGTTTCTCAAATTTAACTTTCACACTTATGTATATTTCTAGTACCCATTTACATTCAGTTCAATGATAAGATTCAGGTATGATGGGGAGATGGGAGGAGCCAGGCTAGGGGCCCCAGGATGGGAGGGAGGAGACTGGGGGGTGGATGGAGGTTGCTCTGGAGGCAGAAAGCAGCCTCTCACAGGCAGGGTCAGGAAAGTGGGGAGGAGGCAGTGAGGTGGGGGCCACTGAGGAGCGGTACTCAGGGCAGAAGCAGCTCAGAAGGCCCAGGCAGGAGTGAATCTGGTCCAGGACAGAGGGAAGGCATCAGGAGGCCGAGTAGGAGCCAAGAGGAGCGAGGGGATCGGCTGTGAGGCTACCCTCCAGCTTGGTAACAGGAGATGGGTAGTTTTCACACAGTCCCTTGCGAGGCCAACGTGGCTTATCTCTCTTGTACACAGTATTCTCAACAGTGTTCAAATTCCTTAGAAGACATGATCTGCACACGTGCCCCTTTGTCCTGCAGTCTGTGAAGCCCATGCTGGAATCCCGGGTCACAGTCGTGGTAGAGGCGGGCAGTGAAGATGCTCAGCCTTGCTTTGTTGTGCTCGGCCAGGAACTCGGCCGCTTTCGCCACATGGTCCGGGTCGGGGCTCCAGGGTATGAACCAGGCGATCTGGTAGCACTTGTAAGGAGGCAGCGCGTTGCAGGTCGGGACGGGAAGCACATTTGTGCTCCATGAGACCGGCTGCTTTTGCCCTTTCTCACTGCAGTTTTTTTTTTTTTTTTTTTGAGACAGGATCTCACTATGTCGCCTGGGCTAGTTTGAGATAGGATCTCGCTATGTTGCCTGGGCTGGAGTGCAGTGGTGTGATTATGACTCACTGTACCCTCAAGCTCCCAGGTTCAAGTGATCCCCCCACCTAAGCCTTCTGAGTAGCTGGATAGGGATTATTACATAGGTGTGCACCATCACACTCGGCTAATTTTTGTATTTTTTGTCGAGATGGGTTTTTGCCATGTTGCCCAGGCTGGTCTTGAACTGGTCTCAAGCAGTCGAACCACCTCAGCCTTTCAAAGTGCTGGGATTACAGGCATGAGCTACGGAACTTAAATCACTTTTGAAACATAGTTAATAATGGCCTTCTCAAATTAACTCTGCTCTGCTAGTAGAAAAAAGTTTAACATTTTACATTGGGTCCAAAGCTAGTTTGGGAAAAGGCTTTTGATCTTTAAATGCCAAGGGGAAAGGTATTTTATCTGTCAAGAGATGATACAATTCAGTGGAATAAAATGTGTATCCACACAGATGACTTGCTTCTACCAATTTTATCTTTTAGAAAACCCTGCCATGGCCGGGTACAGTGGCTCCTGCCTATAATCTCAGCACTTTGGGAGCCAAGGGGGTAGGATCGCTTGAGCCCAGGAGTTTGAGACCAGCCTGAGCAACACGGTGAGACTTCATCTTTACAAGACTAAAATAAAAAAATTAACCAGGCATGGTGGTGTACATATGTAGTCCCAACTACTTGGGAGGCTAAGGTGGGAGGATCACTTGAGCCCCCAGAGGTTGAGGCTGGAGTGAGCCATAATTGTGCCACCATACTCCAGCCTGGGAGACAGAGTGAGACCCTGTCTCAAAACAAAAACAGGCCAGGTAAGGGTGGCTCACGCCTGTAATCTCAGCACTTTTGAGAGGCTGAAGCGGGAGGATTCCTTGAGCTCAGGAGTTCAGACCAGCCTGGACAACATAGTGAGACCCTGTCTCTATTTCTTTTTTTAAGTAAAAAAAAAAAAAAAAAAAAAAAACCTCATGATCCTTTTGTGTTCATAAGCATGATGATTAGGTGTTCACACCCACATGTGAGATGTGCCTCCCTCAAACCTTGTTACAACTTCAACCATTACCCATCTGACATTAAAAAAAAAAAAAAGTAGAATTTTAAAAATCATGTCTCATTTCAGCATCTTATATTTTTAAAAACCAGTATTTTGGTAGATGACAAATTTATACCATTAATGACTTTATTTTTTTTCTTTCCTCAACTTTTGTTTTAGGTTCAGGGGATACCTGTGTAGGTTTGCTACATGGGTAAATTATGTTGCTGGGGATTCGTGTACAAATGATTTTATCACTCAGGGAGCGAGCATAGTACCCCACAGCTAGTTTTTCGACCCTCGCCTTCCTCCCACCCTACCCCCTAAAGTAAGCCCTGGTGTCTACTGTTCCCATCTTTGCGTTCATGTGTACTCAGTGTTTAGCTCTCACTGATAAGTGAGAACATGTGGCATTAATCACTTTAAAACGTAATATGACAGATATCATTTTCTTACAGAGCATCAGATATTAATATGTATGGATCCCCTTGTTAAATTAACAAAAATCATCTGAAAATCAGCACAATATTTCATTTATTTATTGTATAAGTTTGGCAAACAGCACAAAAATCCAGCAACATTTAAAACATATAAAAAAGTCAAATGCTAAATAGGACTGGGGATTTTTTTTTTATGTCATTAGAAATAACGAGTACACATTTTAAGATTTTGCAAAGCTAGCAAAATGAAGATGCTTGTCTTCTGAACATATACCACAAACATACATCTAAAAAAACAATATAATTTATCTTTACAAAAATTACAGCCAAGCAATAGAAAAGAATGTTAATGATGAAGATAGCAACACATATGTTTAGTACATATATCTTACACATTGAAATGCTACATCTTGTACCCTGAAATGCCATGTGTAGAGAGCCAAGCAGAGTAAATTTAGGCTCATTACTGAGGTTAAGAATTATTTGAGAAGAATTTAATTCTTATATGTAACATATTCAGTTAAAACTTTCTATATAGCAATAGCTAAAGGGTGACAATGTATTCCACTATAGATCTGAGAAGTTGAGTCTTCTTTGTTGGCAGTATAAAATTTCTGATCAGTATCAAAATTCTGGTAAAACACAAATTGAAGGCATTTTCTAGTGTATGCAAATGTTACGAGGGGCATCAATGAATGTAGGAGAAAATCTTAGATTTTTCACATCAAGTTTCTGCTGAGCTTTGTCAAACCAAATAGCTCAACTATAAGGCAAGAGAAAATACTTCCCTATAACAGATTAGTGGACCTTACCAAATAAATACAGGAATTCAATCTTAGGGAAAAATCCCCTACATTAATAGATCTGAAACAGTTGGCCTTGAAACAAACATCTAGAAATTAACAAACATCTTGACATTCAGTCATTGGTTCCGAAGCCTGACAATCTGTTGGTATATATTATTAAATTAACTTTTTGGAATCAGCACCAGTCCCCAAAACCTCAAATTATAATATTTCATCTTCATTAAAATACATCTTTTTTGTGCTACATTAACATGACTACAATTAAGTTAAAGAAAGCTGAATTCATTCAACTTATCGTATATGTTTATGTATACTAGGTAGCGACTTAAATTTCTTTTATTTACTTGTGCTTCTGTTTTGGGGCACTTTGATTGAAGAGAAATTCAATTCACAGGATTACATCTTGCTAAAGCATTCCTTAGCATTGGTCCAAACTTGAATTCCCTAAAAATAAAAATAAAAACTTTAAAAGGTGAGTTTGGAAGGAATCTGAAAACCTAAGTACTTGGCTTAGTTGGAGTAATTAAGAAGTCGAGCAAATATGACACTATTTTGGGAAGTGGCTAATGTAAGCACATGTCTAATGCTTCTGAAAAGAGAAAGAGAATCTCTAATATGAGCTTATCTTCAAAATGGAGAAAGAACTCCTACAACTTGTTGGAAAACTGAGTTAATTCATTTCGTATCACATACTCAAGTAATTTCTATTTGTAAATCACACAAGTTTTCAGTCGTTTCTTTTGTTTTTTTTTCCTTTTTCTTTTTTTTTTTTGGAGATAGGGTCTCACTCTGTTACCCAGGCTGGTGTATAACCATGGCTCATTGCAGCCTCGACCTCCAGGGCTCAAGGCATCCTCCCACCTCAGCCTGCCAAGTAGTTGGGACCTCAGGTGCACGCCACCACACCTGGTTTATTTTTTGTATTTTTTTTGTTGTTGTTGTTGTAGAAATGGAATCTCACTATGTTACCCAGGCTGGTCTGGAAGTTCTGGGCTCAAGCAATCTGCCTGCCTCTGCCTCCCAAAGTGCTGGCATCGCAGGTGTAAGCCACAGTGCTTGGCCTGGTTTTTTCAATGTAATATTTGAAACAAAAAACTTTATTAGTCTAACAAATATAAATTGAGTTATTAAATTATTACTCTAATAACTAAAGTTTTGATAAAACCTATGTACTAAATTACTGAATCCCTCTTAGTACCTGAAGTTACTTAGCACAAAGTTATAGATGGCCTAATATGCATAAGCAAAACTACATGTTTATAGAGATGTAACAGTAAAACTTAAGGGTTTTTTCCTTTCTTTTTTCGAGACGGAGTCTCGCTCTGTCGCCCAGGCTGGAGTGCAGTGGCGTCATCTCGGCTCACTGCAAGTTCCTCCTCCCAGGTTCATGCCATTCTCCTGCCTCAGCCTCCCGAGTAGCTGGGACTACAGGCGCCCACCACCACACCCGGCTAATTTTTTGTATTTTTAGTAGAGACGGGGTTTCACCATGTGTTAGGCAGGATGGTCTCAATCTCCTGACCTTGTGATCCTCCCGCCTCGGCCTATCAAAGTGCTGGGATTACAGGCGTGAGCCACTGTGCCCGGTAAGGGTTTTTTTTTTTTTCAATAAGTAAGATACACATTCTCCAATAATTGCTAATTTATGAAAAAGGAACTTTTTAATACTTAATCATTAAAGTGTGTCATTTATTAAGGGTATTTATTTATTTATTTATTTTTTGAGACAGAGTCTTGGTCTATCGCCCAGGCTGGAGTGCAGTGGCACTATCTCAGCTCACTGCAAACTCCACCTCCCGGGTTCACGCCATTCTCCTGCCTCAGCCTCCCGAGTAGCTGGGACTACAGGCATCTGCCACCGTGCCCGGCTAATTTTTTGTATTTTTAGTAGAGACGGGGTTTCACCATGTTAGCCAGGATGGTCTTGATCTCCTGACCTCGTGATCTGCCCACCTCAGCCTCCCAAAGTGCTGGGATTACAGGCGTGAGCCACCGCGCTGGGCTATTTATTAAGGTTTTAAACAATTTTCTTTTTCTTCTCTTTCCTTTTTGAAAGAAGGTCTCAGGCCAGGTGCAGTGGCTCACCCCTGTAATCCCAGCACTTTGGGAGGCGGAGGCGGGCGGATCACGAGGTCAGGAGTTCGAGACCAGCCTGGCCAATGTGGTGAAATCTTGTCTACTAAAGATACAAAAAAATTAGCCTGGCATAGTGGGACGCACCTGTAATCCCAGCTACTCGGGAGGTTGAGGCAGGAGAATCGCTTGAACCCGGGAGGCGGAGGTTGTAGTGAGCCGAGATCACGCCATTGTACTCCAGCCTGTGTGACAGGGCGAGACTCTGTCTCCAAAAAAAAAAAAAAGAAAGAAAGGAGGTCTCACTATGTTGCCCAGCCTAGTCTTGAACTCTTGGGATCAAGTGGTCCTCCTGCTTCAACCTCCCAAATAGCTAGGATCACATATAAAAATCTTTATCACTTAGGCAAGAAAATAAAATGATGAAATTGCATAGTACCACTCTTGGGAAACAAGGTGAACATACACTTTTATTAAACTTTTTGTTTTACTAGTTATCTAAGGATTTGTGAATAAACCTACAAAATATCCAACAGTATGTCCAAATACAGCTATAGTAGTATCTTTTATATTCAGAGATTAAATTTCTAGTACCCTCAACCACTGCAGCCTAAACAAAGTGGAGGGGGAAAGTCCTTTGATACATTATATAAAGGTCTTGCATTTTACTTTGGAAAGAAGTGAATGAGAGGTCACAAGGAGCTTATTTTTTTTTTTTTTTTTTTTTTTTTTTTTTTTTTTGAGACGGAGTCTCGCTGTGTCACCCAGGCTGGAGTGCAGTGGCGCGATCTCGGCTCACTGCAAGCTCCGCCTCCCGGGTTTACGCCATTCTCCTGCCTCAGCCTCCGAGTAGCTGGGACTACAGACGCCCGCCACCACGCCCGGCTAGTTTTTTTGTATTTTTAGTAGAGACGGGGTTTCACCATGTTAGCCAGGATGGTCTCGATCTCCTGACTTCGTGATCCACCCGCCTCGGCCTCCCAAAGTACTGGGATTACAGGCTTGAGCCACCGCGCCCGGCCTAAGGAGCTTATTAATTAGTCTTTTACAAGAAAAACAGAAACACTAAAAACCTTTGTTATCTGGTCTTTCAGATTTCTTGAGGTTAAAAAGTTAGATTGGAAAAAGGACTGTACGGCTGGGGGTGGTGGTTCATGCCTACAATCTCAGCAATTTGGGAGGCCAGGGCGGGAGGACTGCTTGAGCCCAGGAGTTCAAGATCAGCCTGGGTAACACAGTTAGACCCCACTTCAAAAAAAAAGAAAAGAAAAAAAAGAGAAAGACAAAGGACCATAAATATCTAGCACCTAGCTGCAGGCAAGAAGAGGTGACAGAACGAAGGCAAAAAAAGATAGAGACGCTACAAAGTACAACACACTCAATGCTTTAGCACCTGCAAACTCACCAGTCACGATCTTAACTTGTTTTAAGTGACTCCAAAGATCCACAGTACACAGTAACTTATAATTCAGAGGCATAAATATGAATTTGTCCAAACCAAATGGAGCCGACTTAACCAGTGAGTGGGTATGGTGTTTGTGCCTCAAAATATCTTTGTTCTCTCAGTGATGGCCCTTAGCCAAAAAATAAAATTTGGGGACAAATTAAAGCTTAAGAATTGTATATCTATTTATATGAGTGTGATTTTGCCCTTTAAGAAGGTCTTCATAAATGTGAGAATTCATCTTCCCATGTAATTTGCTGAGATAATGCATGTAAAAGTGCTTGATAAATTATAACAGGTGATAGAAATCAAAGCACTGGTACTGGCAGTCACATTGGCAGATCTTAGGTTATAAAAAAGAAGTTAAGGAATGTTTCCTATTTTGTTCTTTCTAAAACCAACGTTTTAGAAAGACTTCCATCACTGTCAAACATTTATTTTAACTAGAATAAGCTACAATGTTTATATCTTTCACTATGGATATCAGCAACATGAACGATTTACTTTACGAGGAAGCATATCATAACCACATCTTCACAAAATAATGTTCAAGCTATTTTCCAATCAAGGCATGTATCTGGAATGGTATTTTACTGTCTGGTCCAAGAGTACCATATGATCTAAATAATCTTGGTATATATTCTCAAATACAATATAAACGGGGGATACAAATTTGGATTTTAGATGAGTGGAGACTCAGTAATGGGCATACTGGTTGTAACACTTCTTTCAAAATTAAGTAGAGGCTGGACGTGGCAGCTCACACCTGTAATCTCAGCACTTTGGGAGGCCAAGGTAGGAGGACCGTATGAGACCAGGAATTCGAGATCAGACTGGGCAACATAGTGAGACCCCCCCATCTCTATTTTTTAAATATTTAAAATTTTAAAATCAAAAAACCAAAACGAAATAAAACAGAAATCCTACACAATTAAAATAGAGAAACTGGTAAACATTCTACAGGAGAATAAAAATGAAAACTTTTTTGGTCCAAGTAAGGTAATTTAAAGAAATGTATAAGTACTTCTGAATATACATACATCTTCATTGAAACCAAAACCTACCTTTTTGCACATACTGATCTGCATGACTGCATAGCTTATAAGGGCCTCCTTTAAGTCTCGGTTCTTTTGTTCTTTGAAGCGTTCAATATCAGCCCATGCATTTTTCACAAATTCTCTGAAATAAAAGGTGTAGCCATTATTATTCTTATTTAAGTTAAATAAACTGTGTATTATACATTTATAAATATTATAAATTTAACCAGTTCTCATTGGAGTTGGTTTTTAATTGCTTATGTAGAAGGAAAAGCTATTGCTTAAGATAGCTTTTTCTTTTCCTAAAAATTATAATTAGGGAAAAAGCAAACAAATAGCCATATATGCTTGTATCTTTTCATCTACTTTTTCTTTTTTTTTGAGACAGAGTCTCAGTCTGTTGCCCAGGCTGGAGTGTAGTGGCGTGATCTTGGCTCACTGCAGCCTCTGCATTCCGTGTTTGAGCAATTCTCTTGCCTCAGCCTCCTGAGTAGCTGGGATTACAGGCACGCGCCACTAAGCCCAACTAGTTTTTGTATTTTTAGTAGAGACAGGGTTTCACCATGTTGGCCAGGCTGGTCTCAAACACCTGACTTCAGGTGATCTGCCCACCTCAGCCTCCCACAGTGTTGGGATTACAGGCGTGAACCACTGCACCTGGCCTAATAATCTACGTTTTTGCCACAAGGATTCTACCTTCAAATTATTCCTATAAAATACACATAGATGACACTTGAGCCAGCTCACAAGCCTAACAGGTGTCAGTCACAATGAAGTAAGTGCCTTCCAGGGGTCACTGGAAAATATACACTCTTTTGACAAGATGGATTATGAATCACATTTAGCATGGTTTTTTTTTTTTTTTGAGACCACGTCTCGCTCTGTAGCCCAGGCTGGAGTACAGAGGCGTGATCTCGGCTCACCGCAACCTCTGCATCCAGGATTCAAGTGATTCTCCTGCCTCAGTCTGCAGAGTAGCTGGGAATACAGGCACACACCACTGCACAGTAGCTGGGATTACAGGTGCATGCCACTGCACCTGGTTAATTTTTTGTATTTTTAGTAGAGACAAGGTTTCACCATGTTGGCCAGGCTAGTCTTGAACTCCCGACCTCAGGTAATCCGCCCGCCTAGGCCTCCCAAAGTGCTAGGTTTACAGGTGTGAGCCACTGCGGCCAGCCGCATGTACCTGTTTTAAATGACAACCAAAGTTTAAAAAATTTTTTAGCCAGGCATGGTAGCCAGCAGTCCCAGCTATTTGGGAGGCTGAGGTGGGAGGATCACTTGAGCCCTGGACTTTGAGGTGGCAGCGAGCAACAAAGGCACCACTGTACTTGGCCTGGGCGGCAGGGTGAGACTCTGTCTCAAAAAATAAAAAAAATAAAAATCCCAAGAGGCATTTGTCTTTTTTTTTTTTTTTTTTTTTTTTGAGACAGAGTCTTGCTCTGTCGCCCAGGCTGGAGTGCAGTGGCGCAATCTCGGCTCACTGCAAGCTCTGCCTCCCGGGTTCACGCCATTCTCCTGCCGCAGCCTCCCGAGTAGCTGGGACTACAGGCATCTGCCACCGTGCCTGGCTAATTTTTTGTATTTTTAGTAGAGACGGGGTTTCACCGTGTTAGCCAGGATGGTCTCGATCTCCTGACCTCGTGATCCACCCACCTCGGCCTCCCAAAGTGCTGGGATTACCGGCGTGAGCCACTGCGCCCAGCCTGTCTTTTTAAATTCTATTACTTTGCCATATTTGGTGCCAGTAGTTCCAAAAATGAAGAAAACCACCTCAAAACCCATAATACACTCTTGGTCTGCCTTGGTCTATTCTCTGACTGTCAGATGAAAACAAAAATAAGGAAAATGCGTCAAACAGTGATAATGGGTCTTTGAGAACTGAATTTCTAGAAATCCTTACGTAACAATTACATGCTAAGTCCTATGCAAGGCACTGGGACATGAATGTGAAAAAGATACAATCACTGACTTTGAGGGGCTTAAATTTAGCCAGGCATAGTCACACAGAACAATCAATCATCTAATACAAAACCGCCATACCATACTGGCATGAATTAAATGCCATGATGGCCTGAGAAGGCTTCACGATAAAGTAACCCTTCAGCTGGGTACTGAAGGAGGGGCAGGGGGAGAAGAAACGGCAGAGGGAAAGTACAAAGGGTAGAAATCAGGAAAAGTGCAGGAAACTAATATTATGAAGCTGGAACTCTTTTATTTCTCTTTCCCCCACATTGAAACAACTGTTTCTATAACATGATTTTTTATAATTCAGCTTTCTTTTATTTTTATTTATTTATTTATTTTTGTAGAGACAGGGTCTTCCTATGTTGCCGAGGCCGATCTCAAACTCCTACGCTCAAGCAATCCTCCCACCGCAGCCTCCTGAAGTGTCGGGATTATGGGCGTGAGCCACCACACCCAGCCTGATAACTCAAATTTCTTACAAATGCATTTTAAAGGAACAGGCTGTATTCAGGGATGCCAATGAAGCTGGGAATTGTTACAAATAAAAATAATTTGCCATATAGTCTACAAGCCTAGCTTACTTAAACATCGCAGTATCTTTACCTGCCTTCCAGATTTTTAGACTTCAGCTGTTGTTCTCCTTCATTTATTTGTTCTTCTAGCACCTTTATTCTGGCTTCTCTCTGCTCTGGAGTTTCTTGACCAAAGAGCTTGGTAGTCATTCCCTTCAAAGAGAATGTTCTCACAGTCTACAAGGAAATAGAAACAGATGAATGGATAAACAATATGCAGCATACACATACGATGGAACATTATTCAGCCTTTAAAAGGAATCAAATTCTGATATATGCTACAGCATGGATAAACCTGTAGGACATTATGCTAAGTGAAATAAGACACATACGAAAAGACAAATACTGTATGATTCCACTTACATGAGACACCAGTGTTTACACTGTATTAGGCATTAACAATCTAGAGATAATTTAAAGCAGGGGGTCCCCAACCCCAGAGCCACGGAGTGATACCAGTCCATGGCCTGTTCGGAACCAGGCTGCACAGCAGGAGGCTAGCGACCACGTGAACTCTGCCTCCTGTCAGATTAGCAGCAGAGGCATTAGACTCTCAATAGGTTTGAGAACTGCGCATGTGAGGGATCCAGGTTGTGTGTTCCTTGTGAAAATCTAATGCCTGATGATCCTGAAACCATCCCCAGCATCCCCCACCCTGGTCCATGGAAAAACTATCTTCCACAAAACAGGTCCCTAGTGCCAAAAAGGTTGGTGACTGCTGATTTAAAGTATACAGAAGGATATGCACAGGTTATATGCAAATACTACACCATTTTATATAAGGGACTTAAGCATCTGAGGATTTTGGTATCCAAGGGATCCTTAAACCAATCTCACTGAAGATACTGAGGGATGACTGCAATACTGAACTATACAATCAAAAATGGACAAGATGGTACATTTTATGTTACGTATATTTCACTACACACACACAAAAGAAAGAGAAAACACTTGCCATATTTCCCCTAGGTCAGACAAAACCACCATAAGCTTCACAACCAGGGGACTCTTATATGATTTTTTATTTATTTTTACAGAGTCATAGCCAAGAATCCTAATAGAATTTCTAACACTGAAATAATATGGAGTAGTTAAAAAGGGCAAACTTCTAACTGAATTTTTTTTTTTGAAATGGGGTCTTGCTCTGTTGCCCAGGCCGGAATGTAGTGGCACAATCATAGCTCACTGCAGCCTCAACCTCCTGGGCTCAAGTGATGCTCCTACCTCTGCCTCTCAAGTGGCTGGGACCACAGGTGCATGCCACCACACCTGGCAAATTTTTACATTTTTGCTAGAGACAGGGTCTAGCTATATTAATCCACACTGGTTTCAAATTCCTGGGCTCAAGCAATTGTGGGTTTATGCCTCTGCCGCTAAAAGCGTTGGCATTACCGTCGTAAGCTACCGTACCCAGCTTGAATTTCATAATCAAATGGAAAACTTCCACGTGAAATATTAGACAAGTTATTTCTTACTCTGTATGAATGTTCGTATTTTTAAAAATTACTTTGTTATAAAAAAGTAGATAAATTCACTAGGCAACTATGGAAATAAACCAAACTAAAGAAGCATATTTAAAATCTGCACAACTCACGCTCAAACTTGGGCATCTATTAATAAAACAGGATACCTAAATCCAAGCATTGGAAGGCAGCCTCAAGCTTCACTGCTTTAACATTTCCTCACTTTCTGGAGTTTACTGAAGAAAACACTTTTCCCTTGACATGCAGGAATAGGGAACCAAGCTCCCTGAAAATGGCCTGGGAACTTCTCCCACTGAATTTTAAAAATAAACCAAGGGCCTAGTTTATACATGTGTCCCGGTCACAAGTCTTTCCCCACATATATTATGACTTTTCATAGATGTAACCAGTAGGTAATATATGTGAAAAGCACTTTTAAAACTACAGTGCTTGGCCAGGTGCGGTGGCTCACGCCTGCAGCAATTTGGGAGGCCGAGGCGGATGGATCACGAGGTCAGGAGACTGAGACTATCCTGGCTAACACGGTGAAACCCCGTCTCTACTAAAAACACACAAAAAAATTAGTCAGGTGTGGCGGCGGGCACCTGTAGTCCCAGCTACTCGGGAGGCTGAGGCAGGAGAATGGTGTGAACCCAGGAGGTGGAGCTTGCAGTGAGCTGCACTCTAGCCTGGGTGACAGAATGAGACTTCATCTAAGGAAAAAAAAAAAAACAAAACTACAGTGCTTATTAACTAAGGAGAGACACTGCTGCCGGTTTACTACTTTCAGAATGTGTTGCTCACCATGATGGCTAATTTATTGCAAGGAAATAACCGGAGAGTAGAAAGCTTATTATAAAAATGATCCAAGACTAATGCAACCAGATATAGAATTTTCCTCACAAGTACTCACTGTAAGCATTAAAGAATAAAATACATCAAAAGCTCCCTGTTAGGCAAGATGCACTGGTTCTAAGTGGGTAAGGCTTTTCAAAGTCAACTCAAATTTCTACAAAGTACCTTGCAAAGTTAAACCTGATAAAGGTCATTGCATGTTTTTTCACTTGGACTTAGAAACCAGATGACTGACTAGGCATGGTGGCTTACCTTTGTAATCCTAGCACTTTGGGAGGCTGAGGTGGGAGGATCACTTGAGTCCAGGAGTTTGAGACCACCCTGGTCAACACGATGAGACTATAAACAAAATCAGCCAGGCCGGGGGGGCGGCGGCACATGCCTGTGGTCCCAGCTACTCAAGAGGCTGAGGCAGGAGGATCGCTTGACCCCAGGAGTTTGAGGCTTCCATGAGCCCTGATCACACCACTGCACTCCAGCCTGGGCGACAGAGCCAGACCTTGTCTCAAAAAATAAAAATAAATAAAAACAATTTTTTTTTGAGATGGAGTCTCACTCTGTCACCCAGGCTAGAGTGCAATAGTCTGACCTCGGCTAGCTGCAACCTTCGCCTCTCCGGTTCAAGCAATTCTTCTGCCTCAGCTTTCCGAGTAGCTGGGACTACAGGTGTAAGCAACCACACCTGGCTAATTTTTGTATTTTTAGTAGAGATCAGGTTTCGCCATGTTGGCCAGGCTAGTCTCGAACTCCTGACCCCAGGTGATCCATCAGCCTTGGCTTCCCAAAGTGCTGGGATTACAGGTGTGAGCCACAGTGCTCAGCCCAATAAACTTTTTTTTTTTAATTTTATTTATGTATTTATTTTTTGAGACAGAGTTTTGCTCTGTTGCCCAGGCTGGAGTACAGTGGCACGATCTCAGCTCACTGAAAGCTCCGCCTCCCAGGTGCACGCCATTCTCCTGCCTCAGCCTCCCGAGTAGCTGGGACTACAGGTGCCCGCCACCACTCCCGGCTAATTTTTTGTATTTTTAGTAGAGATGGGGTTTCACCATGTTAGCCAGGATGGTCTTGATCTCCTAACCTCATGATCCACCCGCCTCGCCCTCCCAAAGTGCTGGGATTACAGGCGTGAGCCACCATGCCCAGCTAACTTTTTTTTTTTTTAAAGAAACCAGATGATACTGATTACAGCAGAGAAATGTTGGCAAAATTTCTTATAATTCTATACAGTACATGGTTTTAAATGGCTTACATCTTTTTGTATCAAGATAATAACAAAATAATTATAAAGTTACTCACAAATTATTCCCCTGTAAAAGGTGCAGCCGTCCTGAGTATTGCAACTGAAGCTGATTCCACAGGAGTGAGTTACTCACTTAGAGTGAGTGCTTGTGAGGAACATTCCATGTTGCTACAATATCATCAGAGGCCAAAAGAAAAATACTCACCCCAGTTGCCAGTTCCTCACACTGCTGCTTCTTGGACGCTAAGTCCTGAGCAGCCATCTCCAAGTCATACTGCATAAGTTCATGTTTCCTGCACACAGCCCTACAGATGAAAAAATGTGCTGCCATTTAACTTTTTCTTTAACATGTCAAACATATTTTTCAAGGGTAGAGGAGAACCATTCACAATGTCTCACTAGGGCAGAACGTGTGTGCCCAGAATTTTCAAGTTTAAAATGCAGTAGCCCAACATTAGAAGTGGAATCTAGCAAAATCTAACCATAAAAACTTCGTATATTCTTTTTTTTTTGGAGACAGAGTTTTGCTCTTGTTGCCCAGGCTGGAGTGCAATGGCGTGATCTTGGCTCACTGCAACCTCCACCTCCCGGGTTCAAATGATTTTCCTGCCTCAGCTTCTTGAGTAGCTGGGATTACAGGCATGCACCACCATGCCCAGCTAATTTTGTATTTTTAGTAGAGACGGGGTTTCTCCATGTTGGTCAGGCTGGTCTTAAACTCCTGACCTCATGTGACCTGCCCACTTCGGCCTCCTGAAGTGCTGGGATTACAGGCATGAGCCACTGCACCCCGCCAAAAACGTCATATATTCTTAACACAAAAAAAGTTGTTTTATAGATACTTGGAACATTTCTTTCAATAAACATGCCATTATCACATACATAAAACATTTTTTAATATAATGTAAGAACTAATGCTGTAATCTCACATAGCACTGAGTATTCTTAGAAAAAATAATACCTCAAAGTTTTCTTCTTTGTGATTTAGAAAATGTCTATTAGCTTTTTTTTTTTTTTTTGGAGACAAGGTCTCACTCTGTCACCCAGGCTGGAGTGCAGTGGTGCAATCTTGGCTCACAGCAACCTCTGCCTCCTGGGTTTAGGCAATCCTCCCACCTCAGCCTCCTAAGTAGCTAGGACTAAGGCATGTGCCACCACGCCCAGCTAATTTGTGCTTTGTAGAGATGGGGTCTCGCCCATGTTGCCCAGGCTGGTCTCAAACTCATGGGCTCAAGCAATCCATCCACCTCAGTTTCCCAAAGTGCTAGGATTATATGCGTGAGCCATGTCGCCCGGCCTAGAAATGTTTATAGTTTTTATGATCATAAAAGTAATCCATGTTCACTGTAAAAAGATTCTAATACAGCAATGCACAAAATAAAAAAAAGAGGCTGGGCGTGGTGGCTCACGCCAGTAATCCCAGCACTTTGGGAGGCTGAGGTGGGCAGATCACCTGAGGTCAGGAGTTCGAGACCAGCCTGACCAATGTGATAAAACCCCATCTCTACTAAAAATACAAAAATTAGCCGGGGGTGGTGGCGCATGCCTGTAATTCCAGCTACTTGGGAGGCTGAAGCAGGAGAATCACTTGTACCCAGGAGGCAGAGGTTGCAGTTAGCAGAGATTGTGCCACTGCACTCCAGTCTGGGCAACAGAGTGAGACGCCGTCTCAAAAAAATAAAAAATACAAAATACAAAAAGAAAGTTCAAGAACACTCTTTCCTCCAGTCCCACTATCCAGATATAATCTGTGTTACCAGATAGTACATAACCTTCCAGAATTTAGCTAGGCATTGACAAATACCATATCCACACACCCCAAATGGTTCGTACCTCTTTTCTCACATGGCTATATATCCTGGCCATCTTTCCATGTCAATATACCTTAATCCTTTTTATAATTTTTAAGAGCTGCAGAGAATTCCACTGTACTCAGAAATTTTCTCTTTTTTTTTTCTTTTTGAGATGCAGTCTCGCTCTGTTGTCCAGGCTAGAGTGTAATGATGTGATCTCGGCTCACTGCAACCTCCACCTCCCCCGTTCAAGCCTTAGCCTCTCCAGTAGCTGGGATTACAGGCACCCACCACTATGCCTGGCTAACTTTTTTATAATTTTAGTAGAGATGGTGTTTCACCATGTTGGCTAGGCTGGTCTCGAACTCCTGGCCTCAGGTAATCTATCTGCCTCGGCCTCCCAAAGTGCTGGGATTCAGGCAGGAGCCACCTCACCCGGCCAACTTTCTTTTGCTTGGTGACTTGAAAATACATTGGTGAGACTTCCTACTACTCAAAGCCCTAGAAGGAAAACAAGCTAACAATGTGCAGATGATTTCACACCAGTCACCATACAGGTAAGGGAATAGTGATCTTTTGTTTTTCTAACAGAATTCTTATACTGCTTTTAAAAGTGACAGGACAGCGGTGGCTCACGCCTGTAATCCCAGCACTTTGAGAGGCCGAGGCGGGCAGAATACCTGAGGTCAGGAGTTTCAGACCAGCCTGGCCAACATGGTGAAACCCTGTCTCTACTAAAAATACAAAAATTAGCCGAGTGTGTTGGCGGGCGCCTGTAATCCCAGATACTTGGGAGGCTGAGGTAGGAGAATCGCTTGAACCTGAGAGGCAGAGGCTGCAGTGAGCCGAGATCACGCCACTGCCCTCCAGCCTGGGCGACACAGCCAAACTCTACTCTGTCTCAAAAAAAAAAAAAAAAAAAAAAAGTGACAGGGTAACTGTCCAAAAGCCACCTATTCTGGGAAAATAATTCCTTTTTCTAAATTGATCAGAAAAAAATACATTAACTTTTTACTAGTCACGTAGGACTACCTAAAAGAGAATTCCCTTTGGCTCTGTAAAAGATACCACAAGAACAGATAAGAAAGTCCTTGTTACATAAGGACGTTATACAAGCTACTGATAAGACACACGGAATAAAAACAGCAATATACAACCTAGTAACAGATACTGTTACACACACTCTGTATTTTGCTTCCAAGCTTCGAACTGGAAAAAGTGGAAACAACAACATACAGACACACTTGATGCCTGAGGCTGGTAGGTTTTATCAAAATGATGCTTCGAGGGTAGGCCTCGTCTTACATGTTTATGCCTAGCACTCTGCAACACAGAGAAATACAATGAGACTTCACTCATTATGTCAGGGAATGCATTCATTTAAAAAACACTTTACTATCTGTACATTACAGTGGCATATGAGGAGAGTGGCGAACAACCCCATGGCTGCACCTGGAACTTTTATTAAACTTACCGCAATGCTTCTGCATAAAAAAGATACTCTTTTAACTGATCTGCATAATGTTCTTCATCTTCCAAAATATCATCAATAGAAGATGCATACCTGTTTAAAAAAAAATGGCAAAAATAAAGAGTTATTTTCATTGGAACGCAAAGTATTAGGGTTCTAAAGAAGTGCAATTAGGCTGGGCACAGTGGCTCACAACTGTAATCCTAGCACTTTGGGAGGCCAAGATGGGCACATCACTTGAGGTCAGGAGTTCGAGACCAGCCTGGCCAACGTGGTGAAACCCTGTCTCTACTAAAAATACAAAAATTAGCCAGAAATGGGGGCA
This sequence comes from Macaca mulatta, assembly GCF_049350105.2. Lineage (NCBI taxonomy): Eukaryota > Metazoa > Chordata > Mammalia > Primates > Cercopithecidae > Macaca > Macaca mulatta. The sequence continues at coordinate 158,313,937 of NC_133407.1, read as the reverse complement.
GGCACCTGTAATCCCAGCTACTTGGGAGGCTGAGGCAGGAGAATCTCTTGAACCCGGGAGAAGGAGGTTGCAGTGAGCCAAGATCACACCACTGCACTCCAACCTGGGTAACACAGCAAGACTCCATCTCAAAAACAAACAAACAGACAAACAAACAAACAAAAAACAGCAATTCTAGGTGTGGCCCACAGACAATTTGCTACCCATCAGTGATGCTGTAAGTACAGACAGTGAGAATTAGCATTCAGAATCACTGGTAGCAATGTGTAATTACCATAATGATTTTATTGAATTTTACCAAAATGTTTTGGTCAGCAATGACTTAGAAATAAAAACCAAACAAAAAATGGTCCTTTTCATAGGCAGCTTAAGAAGCTTGTAAGACTGTAATATCTTTTGTTCAAAGACATAAATAAAAGGGCTACAAAATCTGCAGAAAGAATAAGAGTTGGTATTATTGGTATACTGGTATACATATGTTCTTGGTTGCAACTATTTATTTATAATGATGCCAAGAAGCTACAAAGAAAAAGTAGAGTAAATAAAGATTACAGAAAATTTTAGAAGCTCATTTTATACTAATTCTTAATAGCAACCTCTGCTTTGATTGGGAGACTCCCTCAATGTCATACCAGCTTCATTCCCACACGAGTCTTCATTTGTACAGAATATGATGGCTCCCACATTGCTTCTCCAAACCACACAAGCACATGTCTCAACAACTCTAGGAAATTTTCCCAGATTGCTTTAGTCTTTAGTCATCATTCTACTTCCGTTCCCTTATCAACAATGTAGAACTTAAATTTTATCAAAGTCATATCTCATGTGTTGGTTTTTTAAAAAGTTATTCTTTTATTTGAATTATGTATTTGTTGAACATCTACAATGTGCCAATTGATAGGTTGAGTGTGACAAATCTAGTGACAAAAGAAAACTCGGTACTAAAGCCAGGGTAGATGGAAAAGCTGTAGTCGGAGATTGTACACTAAAGCCCAGGAGTTTAAGACCAGCCTGGGCAACATGGCAAGACCCTGTCTCTACAAAAAATACAAAAATTAGCCGAACGTGGTAGTGCATGCCTATAGTCCCAGGTACTTGGGAGGCTAATATGGGAGGTCTGCCTGAGCCCAGGAGGTCCGAGGCTGCAGTGAGCTGTGAATGTGCCATTGTACTCAAGCTGGGGTGACAGAGTGAGAATCTGTCTCAAAACAAAACAAACAAACAAAAAAAAGAGAATAAATCATAGCTGATACAAGGTATTATAATTTAATATAAAATTGTATGAAATACATGGCAAGTTGCAGTTTATTAGATACATTTAATTACAAACACCATTCCACTGTTCCTTTTAGATTGACATTAGATAAGGAATTACCAGATCTAGATAATGCAGGACAAGTGAGCCCCAAAATTGGAAGTTAGCCCAGGAGGGTTATTGGCTTTGCCCAGGAAAGAATTCAAGGGTGAGCTGGTGGTGTCAGGTGGAAACCTTTTATTGAAGAGCACTGCTCCTTGAGGAGCAGGACTAACTCACAGGCAGTGCACCTCGAGTCCGCCTCGTGTGTTGGTTTTATTTCTCTGATAGCACTGTAAATTCCATAAGGACAGGGGCTATGTGCATGCACTACTTCTGTGTGATACAACAGGTATCCTTCTTTCAAATTAATTCTGGTTCCTTCACACGGACATATTTTATATCTCTAGGCCTGCCTCATCAAGTTTATTGAAGTTGTAAGACAAAATAAACAAAACCATGCTAAGGTTCATTTGAAAAGCAATGTGCTTATAGGATTTATAAAAACAGTGAACATATACATTCTGTAATTACAAACTTACAGCTATGAGAGTGAAGAATTTCTTATATGTGACTGAAAAAAAGTCTTGAGAATCACTGTTAAGAGTAGGAAAACCTGCCTTTAGTTCCTAAGTCTATGATTCTGGAAGAGTTAATGTGAAGAAAACAAAGAGGAGCACAGGGCTGGTGGCCTGAAGATAGGAAACACAGCGTAGGCAGAAACTAGAATATCCTAGGGTGGGGAAGTATAAATGATAAAGATTTTTAGATCTCAGTACTGAGAATTTTATTTAACACTTTAATAAATCAACTGAAGGCATAACCCTAAATTCTGGCAAACACTGAAATGCCAAATCAAGAGACCACAGGAAGACTTAAGGTTAAACAAAATAGTTGAAAAAAATAGCTAGTTGGTCTGGAACACGGCTAAAGGAAAGTAATATTTACATAAACACATTTTTTCCTTTTTCTCTCCCAGCTTTAAGGTATAATTTAAAACTTGTATGTATTTACAGTGTACAATATGATGTTTTGACATATGTATACATTATGAAATGATTAAATCAAGCTAACATATCCATCACCTGACATACTTAGCATTATTTTTTTGGTGAGAATATTTACGATCTATTTTTTGTCTTTTTGAGTCACAGGAGTTCTTTCTATACTATGGTTAGAAATGTTTGCTTCTGTACTTGCTTCTTCACTGTCTTAATAGTGTCACTTTTTAAAAAATAGTAAAGGCCAGGCGGGGTGGCTCATGCTTGTAATCCCAGCACTTTGAGAGGCTAAGGCAGGTGGATTACTTGAGCCCAGGAGTTTGAGACCAGCCTAGGTAACACAGTGAGACCCTGTATCAATTTATATTAAAATTAAAAAAAAATAGTAAAACATGCATAAAATTTACCTTGTTAATAATTTTTATGTGTACAACTCAGTGGTATTTAGTGTTGCATAATCATTACCACCACCCACCTCCATAATTTTCTCATCTTCTGCAACTGAAACTCTGTACCCCATTTAACTCCCCATGTTTTGCTCCCTCAATGGTATCAAGTGGTAAATAGGTCTTCATCAAAATTTAAACAAAAATTTTAAATTTGATGAAGACCAATTTGCCACTTAAAGTAATTTTTTCTTTTCATATCCTTTTTAGCAGTATTTTCCACTAAAAGCTGTAATTTACCTTTTACAATTATGTGTATGATCCAAATTGAATTAGTTTTGTGTCAAGTGTAAGATAAGGCTCAAAGTTCTTTTTTTTTTTCCATGTAGATATCCAGTTATTCCAACACCATTTGTTGAAATGAACTATAGAAGTATGAGTCTATTTCTGTACAGAATTCTGTTCCATTGACCGTCCCTCCCTCCCGCCCTAAATGAACTATAGAGGTGTAAGTCTATTTCTGTACAGAACTCTGTTCCATTGACCCTCCCTCCCTCCCTAAATGAACATAGAAGTGTGAATCTATTTCTGTACAGAATCCTGTTCCATTGACACCCTCTCTCTCTCTCTCTCTCTCTCTCTCTCTCTCTCTCTTTCTCTTTCTTTCTTTCTTGACGGAGTCTCGTTCTGTTACCCAGGCTGGAGTACAGTGGTGCAATCTTGGTTCACTGCAAGCTCTGCCTCCCGGGTTCACGCCATTCTCCTGCATCAGTCTCGCAAGTAGCTGGCACTACAGGTGCCTGCCACCACACCCAGCTAATTTTTTGTATTTTTAGTAGAGACAGGGTTTCACCATGTTAGCCAGGATGGTCTCGATCTCCTGACCTTGTGATCCACCAGCCTCGGCCTCCCAAAGTGCTGGGATTACAGGTGTGAGCCACTGCGCCCGGCCATTCTTTCTTTCTTTCTTTTTTTTGAGACACAGTCTCTTTCACCCAGGTTAAAGTGCAGTGGCAGGATCATGACTCAACTACAGCCTTGACTTCCTGGGCTCAAGTGATCATCCCTCTTCAGCCTCCCAAGTAGCTGGGACTCCAGGTGCACGCCACCACTCTCAGCTAATTTTTGTAGTTTGGGTTTTTTTGAGATGGAGTCTTGCTCTGTCACCAAGGCTAGAGTGCAGTGGTGCAATCTTCAGCTCACTGCAACCTCTGCCTCCTTGGGTTGAAGTAATTCTCCTGCCTTAGCTTCCTGAGTAGCTGGGACTACAGGTGCATGCCACCATGCCTGGCTAATATTTATATTTTTAGTAGAGTCAGTCAGGGATTTGCCATGTTGGCCAGGCTGGTCTTGAACTCCTGACCTCATATAATCCACCCACCTTGGCCTCCCAAAGTGCTAGAATTACAGGCTTGAGCCACCACACCCGGCCTAATTTTTGTAGTTTTTTGTAGAGACAGGGTTTTGCCATGTTGCCCAGGCTGATCTCAAACTCCTGGACTCAAGGGATCTACTCGCGTTTGCCTGCAAAGAGCTGGGATCACAGCATGAGCCACTGTACCTGGTCAATCTGTTCAACTTTATGCCAATAACTCACTATCTTTACAACTTAGCTTTATAGTAAATCTTTTATTTATTTATTTATTTATTTTTTTGCAGGGGGGACAGAGTTTTACTCTTGTCACCCAGGCTGGAGTGCAATGGTGGGATCTCAACTCACTATAGCCTCCGCCTCCTGAGTTCAAGTGGTTCTCCTGCCTCAGTCTCCGGAGTAGCTGGGATTACAAGCGCCCACCACCACGCCTGTCTAATTTATTTTGTATTTTTAGTAGAGATGGGTTTCGCCATGTTGGCCAGGCTGGTCTCAAACTCCCGGCCTCAGGTGATTCACCCGCTTCGGCCTCCCAAAGTGGCATGAGCCACCATGCCTGGCCTAGTAAATCTTGAAAGTAATATATTCCAGCTTTGTTCTTTGTCAAGATTGTTGTAGCTATTCTAGGTTCTTTAAATGTCCATATAAACTTTTATTTTTTATTTTATTTTTTTGAGACGAAGTCTCACTCTGTCACCTAGGCTGGAGTGCAGTGGTGTGGTCTCGGCTCACTGCAACCTCTGCCTCCCAGGTTCAAGCGATTCTCTTGCCTCAGCCTCCCAAGTGGCTGGGACTATAGGAATGCACCACCATGCCTGGCTAATTTTTGTGTTTTTAGTAGAGACATGGTTTCGTTGTGTTGGCCAGCCTGGTCTCAAACTCCTGACCTCAAGTGATCCACCTGTCTCGGCCTTCCAAAGAGCCGAAATTATAAGCATGAGCCATTGTGCCCGGCCCATGTAAACTTTAGAATTAGCAATTTGGGAGAACTGACATCTTATCAATGTCTTCCAATCTATAAACATAGTTTATCTTTCCATTTATTTAGGTTTTAATTTCTCTCAGCAATGTTTTATATAGTTTTCAGTGTAGAGGTCTTTTGTATCTTTCATTAAATTAATACCTAAGTTTTGTGTTTTGATGTTATTTATCATAAATAGCATTGTTTTAATTTTTTATTTTCAAATTGTTGTTGCTATTATATAAAAATATATTTTAAAATATTAAACTTGTATCCTGCATCCTGATTAAATTCAGTTGTTGGTTTGCCATATGTAGATTAAACTGGACCCCTTCCTGTTATCATATACAAAAATCAACTCAAGATAGACTAAGGACTTAAATGTAAAATCTGAAACTATTAAAAAAAAAGAAAGAAAAGGAAAACCTAGTAAATACCATTTGGGACATAGGCTATGGCAAAGATTTAATGATGAAGACTCCAAAAGCAATTGTAACAAAAACAAAAATTCATAGTTGGGACCTAATTAAACTAAAGAGCTTCTGCACAGCAAAAGAAACTATCAACAGAGTATACAGATAACTTACGGAATGGGAGTAGATATTCTCAAACTATGTTATCTGACAAAGGTTTAATATCCAGAATCTATAAAGAACTTAAACAAATTAATAGGCAAAAAACAACTCAATTTAAAAATGGGCAAAGAGGCCAGGCATGGTGGCTCATGCCTGTAATCCCACACTTGTGGAGGTTGAGGCAGGAGAATTGCTTGAACCTGGGAGGAGAAGACTGCAGTAAGCCGATAGCACCACTGTACTCCAGCCTGGGCGAAAGAGCAAGACTGTTAAAAAAAAAAAGAAAAAAAGCCGGACGCGGTGGCTCACGCCTATAATCCCAGCACTTTGGGAGGCTGAGGCGGGCGGATCACGAGGTCAGGAGTTCAAGACCAGCCTGGCCAATATGGTGAATCCTCGTCTCTACTAAAACTACAAAAATTAGCTGGGCGTGGTGGTGCATGCCTGTAGTCCCAGCAACTCAGGAGGCTGAGGCAGAAAAACTGCTTGAACCTGGGAGGTGGAGGTTGCAGGGAGCCAAGATGGTGCCATTGCACTCCAGCCTGGGCAACAGAGTGAGACTGTCTCCAAAAAAAAAAAGGGTGGGGGGGCGGGTACGGTGGCTCACCCCTATAATCTGAGCACTTTGGGAGGCCGAGTTGGGCAGATCACTCGAACCCAGGAGTTTGAGACCACTCTGGCCAACATGGCAAAACCTTGTCTCTACTAAAAATACAAAAATTAGCTGGGCGTGGTGATGGGCACCTGTAATCCCAGCTACTCACGACTGAGTCAGGAAAATTGCTTGAACCTGGGAGCAGACATTGCAGTGAGCCGAGATTGCGCCACTGCACTCCAGCCTGGGTGACAGAGAGACTCCGTCACAGAAAAAATAAAAACAAAAATAAAAATAAAGGAGTGGGGGAAGGACATGAACAGATACTTCTCAAGAGAAGACATACATGTGTGCCAACATATAAAAAAATACTCTACATCATTAATCATTAAAGAAATGAAAATCAAAACCACAATGAGATACCATCTCACACTAGAATGGTTATTATTATTTATTTTTTTAACATGAATAATAGAGACATGTTCTTGCTATGTTTCCCAGGCTGGTCTTGAACTCCTAGGCTCAAGAGATCTGCCCACCTCAGCCTTCTAAAGTGCTGGGATTACAGGCGTGAGCCACTGCACCTGGCCAGAATGGTTATTACTAAAAGGTCAAAAAATAATATGCTGGCAAGGTTGCAGAGAAAGAGGAACACTGTTGTTGGGAAAGTAAATTAGTTCAGCCACTGTGAAAAGCAGTCTAGAGATTTCTCAAAGAACTTAAAGTAGAAGTACCATTCAACCCAGCAATCTCCCAGTTCTGGGTCTATATCCCCCAAAATATAAATTATTCTACCATAAGGATACATGCATGCCTATGTTCACTGCCACAGTATTCACAATAGTAAAGACATGGAATCAACCTAAATGCCGTGAACGCTGGACTGGATAAAGAAACTGTGGTACATGTATACCATGGAATACTACATAGCCATATAAAAGAACAGACGCAGCAATATGGATGCAGCAACATGCACGCAGCTGGAGGCTATTATCCTAAGTGAATTAACACAGGAACAAAAAACCAAGTATCACACATTCTCACTTATAAGTGGGAGCTAAACATTCAGTACACGTGGATACAAAGAAGAGAACAACAGATACCAACGCCTACTTAAGGGTGGAGGTTAGGAGGAGGGTGAGATTCGAAAAACCTCCTCTCGGGTACTAAGCTTACTGGGTAATGAAATGATCTGTACACCAAACCCCCACGTCAGGCAATTTACAAACCTGCATGTGTACCCCCTGAACCCATAATAGAAGCTGGAAAAAATAAAATTAATTCAGTTGTTGGCCAGGTGTGGTGGTTCCCGCTGCTAATCCCAGCACTTTGGGAGGTTGTGATGGGAGAATCCCGAGGCCAGAAGTCTGAGACCAGCCTGGGAAACACAGCAAGACCCCATCTCTAAAAAAAGAAAAAAAAATTTTTTTTAAATTCAATCTGGGAACAGCAGCTCATGCCTGTAATCCCAGCACTTTGGGAGGCCAAGGCAGGAGGACTGCTTAAGGCCAAGAGTCTAAGATCAACCTGGGCAACATAGCAACACTCTGTCTCTACAAAAAAATAAAAATAATTCGCCAGGCGTGGTGGCATCACCTGCAGTCCTAGCTACTTGGGAGGCTGAGGTGGGAGGCGTGCTTGAGCCCAGAAGGTTGAAGCTGCAGTGAGCCGTGACTGTACCAATGCACTCTAGCCTGGGCAGCAGAATGAGACCCAGTCTCTTAAAAAAAAAATCAGTTGTTAGTTCTACAATGTTTTTGGTTGATTGTTTATGGTTTTCTGAGTAAAAGACCTTGTCTACTGAAAATATAGTTTTGCTTCTTCCTAATATTTAGGCCTCTTATTTAATTTTCTTGTCTCACTATACTGAGCAGGGCCTCCAGTACAACGTTTACTAAAAGCGGGGAGAGCAAACAACCTTGCCTTTTTCTTGACCTTAGGAGAAAGCCTCAATATTTCACTATTAAGTACAATATTGGCTATAAATTTTAGACTGAGAAAATTCCCTTTTATCCCTAGTTGATGAGACTTTTTACTGTAAATGGGTGTTAAAATTCGTCAAATGCTTTTTCTACATTTATTGAAATGAACATACCTTCAATGTTTTCATCTTCATTCTGTTAAAATATAAATTAGACTGATTTTCAAATGTTAAACTAACTTTGCATTCCTGAGATAAATTTAAGTCGGATATGTACACATAGAGCACAATATAAATGCCAGCAAACTTCATAAAAACAGAAGAATAGAAGAATCACTAACGCTTCACTACAGGACTTCACCTCGGGCTTCATAAAAGTTCTGGAGGTACTTACACATCCATATGATGACCAGCACTCTGCAGTCCATCACCCATTTCTTTTTCTATGGCACTCCATTCACTAGGGAGTAAAAGATAAAACAAAAGCAACATGCATTAGAGATATGGAATAGTATTAAATGGACTCTTTTCAAGATTCTTGTCTAGCTAGCTTTAAAATAATGTATAGTACCCATATTTGGGTTTGTTTTCTATAACTCAAATATGCTGTTTCCCCTTAACAACTAAATGTAAGTGAAGGCTTCAAAGGCTGATGCTTGCTGCTAAGTGTAAGGTAAGTATCATACAAAACAGCTGCTGGTTATAGGTAACATTCTCAGTTAGGGGGCTGACTTAAATCATTTGTAAAGCTTTTAAAAAATATGGATGCTGGCCCTACTCTTGATCTACTTAATCAGAAGCTGTGGGGATAGAGTGAGACATGTACATTTTTAAATACTCCATGTATAGCTCTGATGAACACACCTGACTACAAGCCACTGTTCTAGTAGGTAACAGAAAAAGACAACTGTATAGAAACAGTAGATGCAGAGTAAAGTTTAATAATAATAATCATATTACACAAGAAAGCTACTAGAGCCACAGATAATTTTGTTGTCATTTCTGTGAAATGCTTTACATTAAAAATCTTTTTATGGAAGTTATATATGCTTATTATAGTAAACTGGGAAAATAAATCTATAATCCCAAATGCCACGAGATAACATACTTTGATATACCTCCTTCCAGTCTTTTTATTTGTGTAAAGTGGCTGAGATCAAATGGTATATGTGAGTTTGTATCATGCTTTTTTTAAATAGTATTTTCCCATACTATTAAAATAATTTGTTCTAAACATCACTTTAAATGGCAACTCACAATCTTTTTAACCATTTTCCTGGCTATACAGGTTGTTTCCAATTTTTCTGCTATTTAAAGAATGTATAATAAACATCTTCAATTCCAACATATCATAAAAAATAAAATAGTATTACATATACTCTTAGTATATATGAAAACTATGTATCTTTTCCCTAAAAAGTTAAAAACACACACACACACACACACACACAATTTTGTATACAATTTCAGAGACTTCAGACAACCTGAAGTCCACCCTCACCTCTTGGATCTAGAACTCCAACTAAAAAACCACCAAGGTTGCTCTAGTATTTTATAGCCCCATTAAATAAAAAAAAGGAAAAGACTCCAAGAAGGCCTAAGAGTCAAGATTTTGGACAGGAATGAAAAATATTATTAATTACAACAAAAAGAAAAGTTTAGAGCTAAATTTAGTAACCCAGTCTGGTGTTCATCGAGGATAAAATCTCTAGCCCCAAACAGGTCTGTGGAAATAGGTTCTATTTGTTTATATTTCTGTATGAAACTTTGTTTAAACAAGAGCTCCACGCTAAAAAAAGGTTTGAAAATCACTGTCCTCATCTACCCCAACAATTAAGAATAGACACTCAGGCCCAGAAACCTAACACAGTTTACTCAAAGTCAGGCAGCTGATCAGAGACAGAGCTGAGCCTAGAATCAACCTCCAACAGAGTCCTCTATCTACCAGTCCCAACTTAACTTTTTTTGTTGTCTCAGTCAAAAGAGCTTTTCAGCCGGGCACAGTGGCTCACGCCTATAATCCCAGCACTCTGGGAGGCCAAAGAGGGCGGATCACCTGAGGTCGGGAGTTCGAGACCAGCCTGACCAACATGGAGAAACCCCATCTCTACTAAAAATACAAAATTAGCCGGGCATGGTGTTGCATGCCTGTAATCCCAGCTACTCGAGAGGCTGAGGCGGGAGAATCGTTTGAACCCGGGAGGCAGAGGTTGTGGTGAGCCGAGATCGCACCATTGCACTCCAGCCTGGGCAACAAGAGCAAAGCTCTGTCTCAAAAAAAAAAAAAAAAAAAAAAAAAAAGAGCTTTTCACCCACTTACCATGCATATAACTAAAAAATTAAAAATTAAAGTATAGAATCATTAAACACAAGTACATCTTTGTGTCTTTGAGCTTTGAGGTACATAACAAGTTGGTGTACCTTTGCACATGGCTTTTTGAAAGAAATTTGTATATTTTCCTGGAATCTCTTGAAAGGAACTGTAACACTAAATCTGGGAGAGACAGTTACTTTTGGTTGCTTCCATATGGATTCATAACCTATGAATTAAGATGAATATTTTAAAATGTTCAATTAACAGAACACAACATTTTTAGGCTATTAGCTCCTGACTGCTTTCATCAGCTTTTAAATGCATAGTTATTGGTACTTAAAATTCTTTCCCCCTCTTCTCTAAGTCTTTTGCAGAGTGAACCCCACCTATGTATTTAGTCCATTTCTGCACAGGTGGATCTGAAAGTTCCTGTCTGAACATGAAACTAGTACTGTAAGCCCCTATAGGGAATAGCCCTTTTTTAGGCTTATCCTAAATTGGGTCAGGGGCTATTAATAGGGGAAGGAGGCTGCAAAAGGCCTAGGGATGTAAGAGCACAAAATAAACTCCTCTACTTAAATGAACAAACAAACAAAACAAACATAACAGCAGCAGCACCATGATCATACTACAAAATCTTCCGCGTTTCTTCTCTGAAAGGCTAATTCCTGCTCATTTCTCACTTACATAACATATGTCGCTTCATGTCAGTTCTTTTCCACTCACAGATCAGTCTTTTTTCTCAGTCCATTCTCTCACTCCAACCTCCAACTGCCACAATTTTACAAAAATTACTTAAGGAATATCTTGAAAAAATTTCAATTAAGAAAAAAAAGCTGATAAAACCAGCTTTGTATTTCTTCCTCTCTCCAAAGAACCAAAGAACAAATTAAGGTTTTTTCCGATTACGTGGCCCCCAACTTTTGAATTTTTTCATTACTCTTATAGGTCAGCAACACTGAAAAGAAAAAAACCATCTCCCACAAACTGGCGCTGCTCAGCAATCCTTTCCACATTCCTAAGTGATGCCTTCATCAGTGCTTCTCAGGCTGGGATGTTTTCACCAGGGATATCAGAAGCCATATAATAGACATGGCACACTCTTTCTGAAGAATAAATTTTACTTAAACATTACTGGGGGAAAATAAACTTTTATTTTTTTTTTTATTTATTTTATTTTTATTTTTGAGACGGAGTCTCGCTCTGCCGCCCAGGCTGGAGTGCAATGGCCGGATCTCAGCTCACTGCAAGCTCCGCCTCCCGGGTTCACGCCATTCTCCCGCCTCAGCCTCCCGAGTAGCTGGGACTACAGGCGCCCGCCACCTCGCCCGGCTAGTTTTTTGTATTTTTAAGTAGAGACGGGGTTTCACCGTGTTAGCCAGGATGGTCTCGATCTCCTGACCTCGTGATCCGCCCGTCTCGGCCTCCCAAAGTGCTGGGATTACAGGCTTGAGCCACCGCGCCCGGCCGAAAATAAACTTTTAAAAATAAATATTAAAGTATCCATACAATGTAGATGTTGCACGAATTGATAAAACTCAAGACTTCAGAGAGTTCCTGCACTTGGTACAGCTGCTTGTGGCCAATGCCCTGTGAATTGATGAAGGAAGGGAAAGGAGGTTTTGCAGTAGGACAAGTTTGAGTATTATCGGCACCCCTCTCTCCAACCCCCGCAAAAGAGAATTCTCTGCACTGTTTGAGACAGACTGCCCAATGTCATTCCCCTCAATCCCCACAACCACACAATTACACAAATTTGTTCTCAAAAAAGACACCCACTTCATGGCGCCTTCTACAACTCACCTCTCCCCTGCCTTAAGACAGCTCTGTGCTTTCCCTACCTTCTCCCTCGTCCACGCTCCTATCCCTCCCCTGTCCACCATCCCTCCCCAGCCCCAGGCTCAGGCCCCTCAAAAAAGCCCTACTCCCCTTCAAAAATAACCACAGTTCAGCTTTCTCCTCAGGGACTTTTAAAAAAAATAATTTCAACTTTTATTTTAGACTCAGGGAGTACATGTGCAGGTTTGTTACATGTGTATACTGGATGGTGCGGAGATTTCAGATACAAATGAGCCCATCACCCACATAGTGAGCACAGTGCCCAGTAGTTAGTTTCTCAACCCTTGTCCCCTCCCACCTTCCCTCCCCGCTCTAGCAGTTCCCGGTGTCTACTGTTGCCATCTTCACATCCATGGGTAGGGACTTTCTTAAAAGATTAATCAATAACTTGCTGTCTTTCCTTCCTTAATCCTTTCCTCTTATTCCTAGGATCACTAGGACATAATATCATACCACTTAAACTGCTTTCCAAATTAACACCAAAGATGTACTTACCCATTCTCCCCCTTCTCATCTAAACTCAATTTCTCTCTTTTTTTTTTTTTTTTTTTGAGATGGAGTCTTGCTCTGCCACCCAGGCTGGAGTGCAGCGGCACAATCTTGGCTCACTGCAACCTCTGCATCCCAGTTCAGGCGATTCTCCTGCCTCAGCCTCCCAAGTAGCTGGGATTACAGGCACACCAACACACCTGGCTAAATTTTTGTATTTTTAGTAGAGATGAGGTAACACCATGTTGGCCAGGCTGGTCTTGAACTCATGACCTCAAGTGATCTGCCTGCCTCGGCCTCTCAAAGTGCTGGGATTATAGGCGTGAGCCACCATGCCTGGACTAAATTCAATTTCTCTATAGTGTAACTCCAAGCCTTACTGAAGTGTTCCCTTCACTTGCTTGACTTTGCATACTCCAGGTTCCTCATCAATTTCTTGCCTGATCCCTGAACACAGATATTCCCTAAGGCTTGGCCCTTGAGTCTCCTGTAGACTTGCTCTAACCCTCTAATATTATCAACTAACCCTATGTTTAAAAAAAAATCACTTTGTAAGGACACTTTGTATATATAACTCATATTCTCACTAGCTTCTTAAATTCCTGATCCAAATTTCTAACTGCTTAATAAAAATCTTTAGAATGCAATTTATCCACAAGAGAACCCTCAAACTCATCCCTCAAACCCACCATTCCACCTACATTCTCTATCACAATCCTCCTAGGCACTCAGCTGCCCTAAATTAAATCTTGGTATTCTTAGCACCTACCATGGTAACAGAAGCTCAGTTACTGTGCGCTGAATGACTGAAAAAATCCATTGGTAAGTCTATCATTTAGGCCTCTTCATTCTTCACTGGCAACCGCTCTAGTTTGGGTCTTGATTAAATTACCTCAACCACCTCTGGTCTTTCTGGCTCATTTTCATAAAATGTTTTTATTTATTTATTTTTGTTTTTATTTTTTAGAGAGACAGGGTGTTGCTCTGTCACCTGGGCTGGAGTGCAGTGGTGTGATCACAGCTTGCTATAACCTCGAACTCCTGGGCTCAAGTGTTCCTCCCGCCTTAGCCTCCCAAGTAGCTAGGACTACAGGCATGTGCCACCACGCCTAATTTTTTAGTTATTTTTGTAGAGATGGGGTCTTGCTATGTTGCCAAGGCTTGTCTTGAACTCTTGGCCTCAAGCGATCCTCCTTCCTTGGCCTCCCAAAGTGCTGGGATTACAGGCCACCACACCCAGCCTCATGAAATTTTTTAAATGTAAAGTGGCTTTCTTTTATTAAGCTGGCAAAAAAAAAACCTGTACAATATTTATCATGTGGCATTAATGCAAATAATTTTCTTTAAAGTTTGATTCAACCAATTGATCTTTTGTCTACCTGCCTCTCAAATTAATTAAAAAGTTTATTTATTAACTATAATAAACGTGCTACCTTTGAGAACGTTTAGTTTATGTTAATCCTCCCCCCCATGTCTCCTATGGGATATAATTTTTGTTTTTAAATAAGCATTGTTCCCAAGTTTAATTGGGTTCCAGTTTGAGTAATACTAAAAATTAGAGATGACTCATGCATAAATTTAAAATCAATGTTAAGTCAGATAGCATGAGGTAGACTTCAAAAAGTATAATACTATTTGTCTTTCTTCCCATTACACTATTCTTTTACATTTGACCATGTTTTCTTTTTTTTTTTTTTTTTTGAGACGGAGTCTCGCTCTGTCGCCCAGGCTGGAGTGCAGTGGCCGGATCTCAGCTCACAGCAAGCTCCGCCTCCCGGGTTCACGCCATTCTCCCGCCTCAGCCTCCCAAGTAACTGGGACTACAGGCGCCCGCCACCTCGCCCGGCTAGTTTTTTGTATTTTTTAGTAGAGACGGGGTTTCACCGTGTTAGCCAGGATGGTCTCGATCTCCTGACCTCGTGATCCACCCGTCTCGGCCTCCCAAAGTGCTGGGATTACAGGCTTGAGCCACCACACCCGGCCTTGACCATGTTTTCATACACTCCCAGTCCTAGTTATGAAGAGTTTACATTTTTATAATACCAATAAGCGTCTTTTAATTAAAAAATGTCATATAACCCTGATCTGTCTCAACTTGCATTTAATTTTAATATATTGATCAACCAAAGACATATGGATGATCTATTACTCTAATAAATGAATTAAATTTAAATCTCTATCTTACATCTTACATTCAAATAAATTACAGATGAATCAAAAATTTATGAAGCCACAAAATACAGAAGAAATGAGAATTTTTTTCCCCACCTAGAACCCACCACCTGAGAAAAAATTTTTTTATTTTTTGAGATGAAGTCTCACTCTGCCACCCAGGCTGGAGTGCACTGGCGTGATCTCAGCTCACTGCAACCTTCACCTCCTGGGTTCAAGCAATTTTCCTGCCTTAGTCTCCTGATTAGCTGGGATTGTAGGACCCCACCACCATGCCTGACTAATTTTTTTATTTTTAGTAGAGACAGGGTTTCACCATGTTAGCCAGGCTGGTCTCGAACTCCTGACCTCATGTGATCCACCCGCCTTGGCATCCCAAAGTCCTGGGATTATAGGCATGAGCCACCACGCCAGGCAACATAGTAAAGTCCCATTTCTGCAAAAAATACAAAAAGTAGCAGGGCATGGTGGTGTGTGCCTGTAGTCCCAGCTCCTCGGGGGGCTGAGGCAGGAGGTTCACTAGAGCCTGAGAGGCAGAGGTTGCAGTGAGCCAAGACCACACGGCTGCACTCCAGCCTCGGTGACAAAGTGAGACCCTGTATTAACAACAACAACAAAAAACAGGTGCGGTGGCTCACGCCTGTAAAGCCAGCATTTTAGGAGGCGAAGGCGGGTGGATCATGAGGTCAGGAGTTCAAGACCAGCCTGGTCAACAGGGTGAAATCCCATCTCCACCAAAATACAAAAAAAAAGAAAAAAGCCCAGGTGTGGTGGCGGGTGCCTGTAATCCCAGCTACTCAGGAGGCTGAGGCAGAGAATTGCTTGAAACCAGGAGGCGGAGGTTGTAGTGAGCTGACATTGTGCCACTGCATTCCAGCCTGGGCGACAGAACAAGACTCCATTTAAAAAAAAAAAAACCCAAAACAAAAACCAGGCTGGATGCAGTGGCTCACGCCTGTAATCCCAGCACTTTGGGAGGCTGAGGCAGGCAGATCACTTGAGGTCAGGAGTTCGAGACCAGCCTGGCCACCATGGTGAAATCCTGTTATCTACTAAAAACACAAAACGTACAAAACGTAGCTGGCTGTGGTAGCATGCACCTGTAATCCCAGCTACTTGGGAGGCTGAGGCAGGAGAATCGCCTGAACCAGGAGGCAGAGGTTGCAGTGATTTGAGATTGCACCACTATACTCCAGCCTAAGCGACAGAGTGAGAGTCTGTCTCCACACAAAAAACAAAATAGGAAAGGCCAGATGTGGTAGCTCATGCTTGCAATCCCAGCACTTTGGGAGGCTGAGGCAGGAGGATCTCTTGAGCCCAGGAATTCAAGACCAGCCTGGGCAACATAGCAAAACCCTGTCTCTATTTTTAAAAAAAGAAAGGCGGGGCGAGGGGAAGCAAGGTAAAGCAAATGAACAATGTAATGTATACAATATGCTCCCTTTTCTTTCTTTTTTTCTGTTTTTTTGTTTTGTTTTGTTTTTTTTGAGACAGGGTTTCTGTCATCCAGCCTGGGCTGTTTCAACCCCCCTAGGCTCAAGTGATCCTCCGACCTCAGCCTCCCAAGTAGCTGAGACCACAGGTACGTGCTACCATGCCCAGCTAATTTTTGTACTGTTTGTAGGGATGGGGTTTTGTCATATTGCCCAGGCTAGTCTCAAACTTCTGGACTCAATCAATCTGCCCACCCCAGCCTCTCAAAGTGTTGGGATTACAGGCGTGAACCCCTATACCCAGCCTCCCCTTTCACTTTAAAGAAAGGAAAAATGCATTTGTTTGTATGCTAATATATTCCATTAACAGTGCTTTTTTTTTTACTAGAAGGATACAAGAAACTAAGAAAGTGATATTAGTTATGTCAGAGCAGGAGACCAGAATAGTTGGCAGACAGGGATGAGGAGACTTTTCTTTTTTCTTTTTGAGACAGGGTCTTGCTCTGCTGCCCAGGCTGGAGTGTGGTAACACCATCACTATTCACTGTAGCCTCAACCTCCTGGGCTTGAGTGGTCTTCCCACCTCAGCCTTCCAAGCAGCTGGGACCACAGGTGCACGCCACCATGGCCAGTTAATTTTTAAAATTTTCTGTAGAGATGGGGGCTCACTATATTGCCCAGGCTGGTCTTGAACTCCTGGCCTCAAGCCATCCTCCTGCTGTGGCTTCCGAAAGTCCTGGGATTACAAGCATGAGCAACCACACCTGGCTGAGACTTTTCACTGTATAAGCTTTTATTCCTTTTGAATTTTGCCCTACTTGAATGTATGATCCAATTAAAAATGTAAAATAAGCCATATTTTAAATTAACTCCATCAAAAGGACTTATAATGGAATATTTGCAAGAATATTTTTCTTATAAAAAGATCTAGATAATAACTTCTAAAATGTCACAACCAAAATAATGAACACATATGAAAATTCACAAAAGAAAGTGGTTCTTACCCTAGAACTTAAAGTATAAAAAAAAAAAAAAAAGTGGTTCAAAAATAACCAAAATATGCAAGTCATATAAACAAATATACTAATTATCACTAAAGTTAACCTAAGACTACAAAACTCACTCTGCAAAAGTCTTTGTAAATTATAAAATGACAAAAAGAAAGAAAGAGAAAAATCACTAATTCTGTAACCCAGTAATTTCCAATGGAATATTCTTGGGCATTCTGTCAAGAAAGCAAAAGGCTGCAACCCCTGCTTCAATCAGAGTTTTACTTTTCATCTGATCAATATATTGAAAATTCTCACTAATTTTTATTTAAAGAAAGGCTTTGAAATGAAAGCCTTGAAAACCACTATTAAAGGACATTATTTGAAAAAAATAATCTTCTCACGCTGGGCACAGTGGCTCACGCCTGTAATCCCAGCACTTTGGGAGGCTGAGGTGGGCAGATTACCTGAGGTCAGGAGTTCGAGACCAGCCTGACCAACATGGTGAAACCCCACCTCTACTAAAAATATAAAATTAGCCCGGTGTTATGGCACATGCCTGTAATCTCAGCTACTGGGGAGGCTGAGGCAGGAGAATCGCTTGAGCCCAGGAAGCAGGGCTTCCGAGATCACATCATTGCATCAGCCTGGATGACAAGAGAGAAACTCCGTCTCAAAAAAACAAAAACAAAAACAAACAAAAAAAAGAAATAACCTTCTCTCCAGACTCATAAATTTTCAAGAATTATTGTTTTTAGGCAAAAAGCTAATTGTTTATTTTTAAAGTTTGTATGATGCTTACCTGAAAACGCGCCCATAATTCCCATGTACTTTATATACACCATAGAGTCGATCTGCTACTCTCTGAAATAAATATTTAATAGAAATTGATTTTAGGTCAAAGTTATATCCTCATCCAAAAAAAAAAAAAAAAAAAAAACCCAAAAAACAAAAAACATGCTTAGTACAATAAACTTGGAAACAGAAAAAAGAAAATTAGTAATCTCCGAAAATCCCATCCCCCTAAAACTAAAACCAGTGCTCTTACCATATTTATCATATCTTATACTTTCATACTTCTTTTTCTGCAAAGTTTTTAATTACTGTTTTTAAATTGCCTACAGCAACAGTGGTAATATGCTTACCCATCAGGTTAGTATTATCTTTAATAAATACCACTATAAATAGCTGCATAAATTTCACTAAGTAGTGTATAAAATATACAAGCATTCCTTGTTGAATAATCTTATTGGCATTCAGTTATTCTTAATTTTTCAGTATTATAAAAAGTTATCTCTGAGAATAAGGCTTTTTCCTTCAGACTGTTTCCTTATAATAAAATTCCCAAAGTGGAATTAACCAAGGGAAAGGATGTATTTTCAATTCTATTGAGATACAGTTTTATATATAAATGCTGAATATATGCAACTATGCTACTTTGTCAAAAGATAACTCCTAACCAATGAACACATTATTTTAATAACAACAGAATTACAATTTACATCACTGAAATGAAATGTGTACTGCCTAGTCATTCACAGAAATTTTACAAGTTAAAACAAAACCTCAATTTGGTAATTAATTTGCTTTATGTTCCCCCAAAGCATTATGAAAATGAACTGGAAGACCAAAAGTTCATCCTACAAAAAGCTCTAGAAAAAATTTCTGGTATACAGGTTCTAAGTATAAATTCTAAGGATAAATTATCTCCCTGATTCCTTACTCAAACACGAGTATGAGGAATTAGGCATTAATGACAGAACAAATCAACCCTTTCAAGATCTCCCCTTACAGTGACAGAACCGCCACTGCAAATACTTCAAGTAGGTGTGTGAGGATCATAAAATATTTTCCATCTATCGTTGGCCTGCTCTGAGGAGACACATACCCACTAGACTGGGGTCCACACACTACAGGTCTGCCACTTGTTTTGTAAATTGAGTCTCACTGGAGCACAGTCAGACTCACAGTGGAGCTGAACAGATGCAACAGAAACCATAAAGCTAACAAAGCTGAAAACACCTGCTATCTGGCCTTCAGAAAAAGACGCTGGCCCCTGTGCTGGAACCAGCTTCCGGGACAAAGCTCATAGTCAGTCCTATTTCTACTTGAAACTCTTACAGGTTGTCCCCAGACCTCTAAACTAATTTCTCTAGGATGTCACTTCCTTCTTCTTCTTATTATCTTGAGACAGTCTCACTCTGTCCCCCAGGCTACAGCATAGTGGCACGATCTCGGCTCACTGCAACCTCTGCCTTCTGGGTTCAACCAATTATCCCACCTCAGTCTCCCGAGTAGCAGGGATTACAGGCGTGCACGACCACACCCAGCTAGTTTTTGTATTTTTAGTAGAAACAGGGTTTCACCATGCTGGTCAGGCTGGTCTCAAACTCCTGACCTCAAGTGATCCGCCCACCTTGGCCTCCCAAAGTGCTGGGATTACAGGTATGAGCCACTGTGCCTAGCCCCCAAGTACTTTTTGAGCATTCTGTGCAGTGTTGAATGTTCTTCTTTCTTTTTAAGTGCTTCCATCATCAAGTAAGGTTGGAAAACATCGAGACAATAAAATCAACAGGTTTTTTTCTGTAGGACTTTTTAGACCTTTAACATCACATAAGAATCATGACTGCTCAAGGCAGATACGATTTGCAGTAGGAACATCTTACAGGGTTAGCATTCCAGAGAATATATGATGGAAAATGTCATTCTAACACTAACTTTTCTAGACCCCTGTACTTTCAAATACCAAACCTCCTTCCTAGAAGCTGAGCATTCATCCTCTACTAGGAAGCATGGAAGAGACGAAGAGAAGTTGCTGAAAAACCACTTCAGAAAAAAAAACTAGAAGTAATGTGTACAATGCAGATTCTCTGAATGTTTGTCCCCATCCGCACCTCCCACGAGAACTAATGCCTAATTTGTCTGGGTAATTTCAAGGCAACCAAAGGTCCAGAAATTTTATCTCATTAATCCACAGTATTTTCTAACACCCAGTTCTTGACTGTAGCCTAATAATTATCACCGGTAACTTTTCTTTTATGAGAAGGTATCTTATAATTTATTCAAAGAGTCCAATGATACTCTTGAACAGTTAAACTGGAGATCAAAACAATATAAGATCTTCAGAAGAATTTTTTTATTCTATTTTTTCTGTACTGTCATGGAAATCTTGAAACATACAAAAAGCATATAGAACAGAAGGATATACCTCCATTTCCCAACACCCAGCTTCAATGATAATTATATGGCCAAACTCATTTCTTCTAAAACTGCCCCCGCTCTCCACTGCTCATTGGTAGACTCATTAAAATAAATTCCAGGCAACATATTTCATTTCAAGAGGATTCTGGCCAGGCGCGCAGTGGCTCATGCCTATAATCCCAGCACTTAGGGAGGCTGAGGTGGGCAGATCACTTGAGGCCAGGAGTTGGAGACCAGCCTTGTCAACGTGGTGAAACCCCATCTCTACTAAAAATACAAAAATAGCTGGGCATGGTGCCACATGCCTGTAATCCCAGCTACTCAGGAGGCTGAAGCAGGAGAATTGCTTGAACCCCGGAGGCGGAGGTTACAGTGAGCTGAGATTGTGCCACTGCACTCCAGCCTGGGTGACAGAGCAAGACTCTGTCTCAAAAAAAAAAAAAAAAAGTAATAATAATGAAAAAGAGGATTACAGATTCCAATCAGCATAAAATGTGACCTTACCTGGTATCCTAGTCTCTTTCAAAGCCTTTGGCACAGGCATGTTCTAAGGTTCCCTCTAGGTTACCACAAGGGACCAGAGTGGATGGTACATTTTCCAGGTACATTAATTTACTGAAAAGTATTTTCCTCCTTGCCTATTACAGCCGAACTATATGGTTAAGTATAATTATTATTCCTTGATTTCTAGCCCCTTTTGTCATGGCAGACTATTATCTAAAATTTAGTTTATTTGGTAGAATTTAAGAGCACAGACACAGGATGGCCTAAAATCTATAAACTATTTCACAGACCTCTAAAAAAAACATGAAAGAACACGATATGTAGATCTAAAATCCTACACATATTCACATTCCAGCACTGAAACGGCAGGCCTTTTGACAACATCTGAAACAACTTTCTATTACAAACCATGGAGAAAACAGGCCAAAATTCTTTGAGTTGTTTATAACAGAAACCATTTCACATTTTTTTAAAAAGTGCAGTTTAGAGGATGAACATATTAAATTCAAATGCAAAAATCAGGTATTCATGATAAATACCACCCATTACTTAAAAACATAATGATTAAATGAGAAGCACTTCCTTATAAATGTGCATCAAAAAGCTTTTGGGGATCACTTACAGCTCTGACACGAAGAAGATGTGAGATGACAGACTGTAGTTCATCACTATAGTGCTTAAGGTCAGTAAATCTCCTGAAACAGGAAACAAATAAAAAATCGTTTTTCAAATGAAAACAAGCACTCAAAAACTGAAAGTAAAAACAGTAGTTCCCGAGAATAACAAAGCTGATTCTATTTAAACATATGCTGGCCTTAAACATTTACATATCAATATAAATCCAAAAAAATCTAAAATAAAATGATACTTTCTTTTGATATTTTGAAAGTCAAGATATCACACTTCATAATTTACCTCGTGGAACTGAGATACAGAAAAAAATCTGTTGGTATGAAAAAATTACTTTGAAAATACAAAACAGGAAAAACTTTAAGGAGCTAAAAGACACATTACGGTGCAATCATAAACTCATGGTCTCTAATCTCAATCTTAATTCTGCTCAAGTAATTTGCTTCCCTCATCTATTAACTGCCATTTTCCATAAGAAGCAAACACTTCTGATGCACCACCTGTCACTCCCCCAACAACCCCTTCACAGATAAACAAAAGCCATCAGATGGGAACAACTCCCACCTTCACCTCCTGCCAATCAACTTACACACTTCCCCATATCTACATCATTTTTTCCCTCCCATTAGGATTTCTTCCCATCTAACGCTCTAGATTCCATTCCAGCTACAACCCATATTCCTATTTCCTAACTTCCTATCTCTATAAGCTTCTTCTCACTAGCATATCAATTAACTCAGGTCTCTCACAGATTAAAATACACACTCCCTTGACAACACACCCAGCTATTAACACCCTGTCAATATCTACCCCTTTTATAGCCAAGCTTTCACAAGGCATCACTTCCCCAGCAATAACCACTTCTTCCATTCCCATTCACTGCACAGCCTATGAGAATCTAGCTTCTGCCTCCAGCACTATATAGTAGGGAAATATTCCTGACAAAGTCACCAACTATTTTCATGTTGTAATATTCAATGATCCATTTTAGTTCTCCTCTTACTTGATCCTTTTGGCAATGCAACAGCTGATACCATCCTCCTTCTCAAAGATCTGTTTCCTTGTCAGTGTTATTTTTCTCATGGCTTTCCTTTTATGTCACTCTCTGGTCACTCCTGAAGCTTCTTTTGTAGTACTCACTTCCTTCACCCATCTCTTACATCTCCAACTGTGGTGTGCAAAAAATTCCTGAAATCTTTTTTTTTTTGAAATGGAGTTTCACTCTTGTTGTCCCAGCTGGAGTGCAATGGCGTGATCTTGGCTCACCGCAACCTCCACCTCCCGGGTTCAAGCAATTCTCCTGCCTCGGCCTCCTGAGTATCTGGGATTACAGGCATGTGCCACCACACCCAGCTAATTTTGTATTTTTAGTAGTTTTGTATTTTTAGTAATTTTGTATTTTTAGTTTCTCAATGTTGGTCAGGCTGGTCTTGAACTCCCAACTTCAGGTGATCACCTGCCTCGGCCTTCCAAAGTGCTGGGATTACAAGCGTGAGCCACTGCGCCCTGCCAAAATGTTTCTTAAAAACACTACTGATGGTCTCTCAGAGGGATGTGAATACCCCAAGGTCCTCTTGGGACTCAGGAATCTGAATCTGAATTTTATAGCTCATCCACAGGATTCACATCCACAGGATTCACACGCTGGTAGTCCTCAGGTTACACTTTATTTTTTTTTTCTTGTTTTTTTTGTTTTTAAAGGCCCAGCACTGTGTCACCCAGGTTGGAGTGCAGTGGCTTGATCCTAGCTCACTGCAGCCCTTGATCCACCTGCCTCAGCCTCCCAAACAGCTGAGACTACAGATGGGCATCACTATGCCCAGCTGACCTCAGGTGGTTATACTTTGAAAACACCCTTAAAGTGCTGACATTCTTCAAGGTCCAGTCCTAGGTCCTCAGCTATCTTCCAATCAATCTTTCAATCTACACATTCCTATGTGACTTGTCATTCACAAAGCTTCACGATTATGATCTATTGCTAGATTCCAAATTTCTATCATCAGCCCAAATCTCTCCTAACTCCGGATTTAGTACACATTTGTGCTTGCTTACATAGCCAAAGCTCAGCCTATGTTCCACTACTCCACAAAATCTCTTTCCCTTGTGCTCCCCCTTGCACTCTGAAGAATGAAACCTGAGTGCCATCTGTATTTCTTTCTCTCCTTCACCCCATACATTCCACTAATTGCCCAGTCTGTTGATTCTATCTCCTAAACATTGCCCCAATACACTCACTTTTCTCTGGCCTCTCTGCCAATGCCCTAAATTCAGATTAGCATCATCATCTCTCACCAGTCCTCCTGATTGGCCTCTTAGCCCACTCCCACACTCCTCTAATCTACTGTCCATTCTGCTTGGATGATCTTCCAAAATCCAAATCTATACCACCCCCTTGCTTTTAAGCAGCTTTCTACTGCAGAGGTTATCCACTGATCCTGAGACAAAGTCCAAACTCTGTAATGTGGCTTAAACAACTTTTCACAGACCCCAAGTATTCAGTTACTATATAGTAGGTTCATTTAAATAAAGAGGCAGTGGTGAGGTGGAGGACATCAAATCATTAGATAAAATACTTAACTGCTCTTACTCCCTCAAGGCAGTGTTTTTCAGCAAGGAAAATAATTCAGGGATAAAAGAGCTGGCAAGATTGGCTCCCAATTAAGGGGAGTACAAATCTCCCTTTTTATATCCAAGATGGAAGGTGGAAAATGTACACTTGCATTTGTAGGATAAAACTTTGAAGGAATATAAACCTAAAAACTAACAAGGTATTACTCTCTGGGGAGGGGAAATGGATAGAGAGGAACAGGAATGAGACTTTTCACTGTACAACTTTTCCATACTTATCAATCTACATATATATCTGGTTAACCATAAGAATATATTACGTAGGCCGGGCGCGGTGGCTCAAGCCTGTAATCCCAGCACTTTGGGAGGCCGAGACGGGCGGATCACGAGGTCAGGAGATTGAGACCATCCTGGCTAACACGGTGAAACCCTGTCTCTACTAAAAAATACAAAAAACTAGCCGGGTGAGGTGGCGGGCGCCTGTAGTCCCAGCTACTCAGGAGGCTGAGGCAGGAGAATGGCGTGAACCCGGAAGGCGGAGCTTGCAGTGAGCTGAGATCCGGTCACAGCACTCCAGCCTGGGTGACAGAGCGAGACTCCGTCTCAAAAAAAAAAAAAAAAAAAAAAAAAAAGAATATATTATGTACTCCAAAACATTTTTATTTAAATAAAATTAAATTTATAAATAAATATATATTTTATATATATTTACATAAAATCTCAGATAACTATCAGTGGCGTTCTTTATGTAGAGCCAGTTACAACTGAGCTGGTATAATTTTCCCTTAGAAGTTTTATGATTTGGGCCGGGCGCGGTGGCTCAAGCCTGTAATCCCAGCACTCTGGGAGGCCGAGACGGGCGGATCACGAGGTCAGGAGATCAAGACCATCCTGGCTAATACGGTGAAACCCCGTCTCTACTAAAAAAATACAAAAAACTAGCCGGGCGAGGTGGCGGGCGCCTGTAGTCCCAGCTACTCGGGAGGCTGAGGCAGGAGAATGGCGTAAACCCGGGAGGCGGAGCTTGCAGTGAGCTGAGATCTGGCCACTGCACTCCAACCCGGGCGACAGAGCGAGACTCCATCTCAAAAAAAAAAAAAAAAAAAAAGAAGTTTTATGATTTGAATTTAAGTTTCAAGAGGCTAATACTTTGCTAAACTCTTTGATCAGATCTTCTAGTGCTGGGTCCCAGGAGCTAGAAATTCTTAAAGATCAGGTCTTCTGGAGCTTCTCCAGAACTGATTAGGTGCCCTAAAAACGTTTCTTTGTCGGCTTCCATACTCGGGATCTGGCATGACTCAAAATTCTTAGCTGTCATATCTGGATATGAGAAATGTATAAGAATATAAACAGTAAGCCCCAGAACACTTAAATTAGGTGAAGCAGAGGTTTCTGGAGTTGAAAGGTCTTAATACCTTTGGTCACAGAACATATAAGGCATACTAAAGTTTCTCCGTTTGATTAACACATTGGTACAATCTCTTGTTCGGGGAGAGGAGTGACAACACAAATCATCCCCAGGTGATAACATCACCAGAAAGTCAGGGCTAAAAGATCCTAAACACCTAGGGGACAGAGACAGATGTGCACCTTTGAAAAAAATCACAATTACTGGGAAATCAGAGGACCTAAAGGTGAAGAGTGAAAAATTCATCAAGTTTTAGATAATAATGTATGCTTAAGAAATAAAGGAGCCGAGCGCAGTGGCTCACGCCTGTAATCCCAGCACTTTGGGAGGCCGAGGTGGGTGGATCATGAGGTCAGGAGATCGAGACCATCCTGGCTAACACAGTGAAACTCCGTCTCAACTAAAAATACAAAAAATTAGCCGGGTGTGGTGGCGGGCGCCTGTAATCCCAGCTACTTGGGAGGCTGAGGCAGGAGAATGGCGTGAACCCGGGGGGTGGAGCTTGCAGTGAGCCTAGATCGTGCCACTGCACTCCAGCCTGGGCGACACAGCAAGACTCTGTCTCAAAAATTTAAAAAAATTAAAAAATAAAAAAAGAAATAAAGGAATTAAGGAATTAATTTTCTGAAAATGAGGGTATAACTTCTTAGCCCAAGTCAAATTCTAGAATGTCTGCATATTAAAATGAGGAATCTTATCATAAATGATTAGGTGTTCTTAGAGAAATATTAAAGACTAAAAATCATATATAACGTCAGAATGTTGCAGTTTCACTGGAAAGCAGGGAGTTTAAAAAGAGGGCAGGGAAGGCCGGGCGCGGTGGCTCAAGCCTGTAATCCCAGCACTTTGGGAGGCCGAGACGGGCGGATCACAAGGTCAGGAGATCGAGACCATCCTGGCTAACATGGTGAAACCCCGTCTCTACTAAAAATACAAAAAAACTAGCCGGGCGAGGTGGCGGGCGCCTGTAGTCCCAGCTACTCGGGAGGCTGAGGCAGGAGAATGGCGTAAACCCGGGAGGCGGAGCTTGCAGTGAGCTGAGATCCGGCCACTGCACTCCAGCCTGGGCGACAGAGCGAGACTCCGTCTCAAAAAAAAAAAAAAAAAAAAAAAAAAAAGAGGGCAGGGAGTTTAAAAAGAGGACAGTCCGTACTAGGAAGATGGTGACATAAAACTTCCCCCGAAATACTAAGTATATAAAATTCCTGTCTTCGAGGTATGCAAAACTGAACATGTAAATGCAGATTCTGATAAGACTGTAGTTTGAGGCTGTCTATATTCAAATCCAGTATGTCCTATGGCCTGAATTAGCCATATTTTCTATTCTCCTCAAAGTATATCTATTGCCATTATAGGCTTTATGTTTCCCTTTATCTTCCATATTCTGTTTTTTGAGACGGGGTCTAGCTCCGTCACCCAGCCTGGAGTGCAGTGGCACGATCTTGGCTCACTGCAACCTCTGACCCCTGAGTTCAAGTGATTCTCCCATTTCAGCCTCCCAAGTAGCTGGGCCTACAGGCATGTGCCACCAGGCCGGGTTAATTTTTGTACCTTTAGTAAAGACAGGGTTTCACCATCTTGGCCAGGCTGGTCTCAATCTTCTGACCTCAAGTGATCTGCCTACCTTGGCCTCTCGAAGTGCTGGGATTACAGGTGTGAGCTACCATGTCTGGCCTTATTCTCCATATTCTTTAACATACTTTTAGTAAGTAAGCCTGGACAGGTGCCTCTCCTAATCAGATCTCATCCATTTCTCAAGACTCACGTTGAAAAGACCCTCCATCAAGGCTTTTTGAGAATGCTTCTCTCCAATCTCAAAGGCAAAAACATGGCTAGGTGGAGTGGCTCACATATGTAATCCCAGCATTTTGGGAGGCCAAGGTAGGAGGATCACTTGAGACCAGCCTGAGCCGGTGAGACCCTGTCTCTACAAAAAGGAAAAAAAACCAGCCAGGCCGAGTGGATCGCCTGAGGTCAGGAGTAGGAGACCAGCCTGGCCAACATGGTGAAACCCCGTCTCTACTAAAAATAGAAAAATTAGCCAGGTGTGGTGGTGGGCGCCTGTAATCCCAGCTATTTGAGAGGCTGAGGCAGAGAGAATTGCTTGAACCTGGGAGGCAGAGGTTGCAGTGAGCCAAGGTCATGCCACTGCACTCCAGCTTAGCGAGAGAGACTCCATCTCCAAAAAAAACAAAAAAGAAAAAACAAAACAAAACAAAACAAAAAACTAGCTAGGCATGGGGGTGCTTGACTGTAGTCTCAGCTACTTGGGAGGCTGAGGTGGGAGGATCATTTGAGCCTGGGAGGTGGAGGCTACAGTAAGTTGAGATCATGCCACTGCACTCCAGCCTGGATAACAGAGCAAGACTTTGTCTCAAAAACAACAACAAAGGCAAAAACATAGCTTGGGGTATAACTTATCTATTTTACATGGCTTTCTTTTTTTTATTAGACAGAGTCTCACTCTGTCACCCAGGCTGGAGTGCAGTGGCATAATCTCGACTCACTGCAGCCTCCACCTCCCCAGTTCAAGTTATTCTCGTGCCTCAGCCCCGCAAATAGCTGGGATTACAGGCATATGCCACCAAGACTGGCTAATTTTTGTAGTTTTAGAGAGACAGGGTTTCACTATGTTGGTCAGGCTGGTCTTGAACTCCTGGCCTCAAGTGATCCGCCTGCCTTGGCCTCCCAAGTGCTGGGATTAGAGACGTAAGCCACTGCGCCCAGCCTTATTTGGATTTCATATTTGCATATGGCTGTAGTTTTCTCTACCTAGCTATTATACTGAAAGTAAATCAAGCCATACAGATTGTCTTATGCTCCTTTACAACTTGTGCAACTATTACCGAAGATAAAGCCCTGAAAGAAAAGAAACACTAGTCTGAGTGATTGTTAGAAATCATAAATGACAGTCCACTCCCCACCCTCCTCTTCTAGTTTCTACACTTTGGTTCTTGCCTCCCTATCTGTAAGCATTCTTTTTTTTTTTTTTTTTTTTTGAGACGGAGTGTTGCTCTGTTGCCCAGGCTGGAGTGCAGTGGCATGATCTCGGCTCACTGCAACCTCCGCCTCTCGGGTTCAAGCAATTCTCCCGCCTCAGCCTTCTGAGTAGCTGGGATTACAGGCCTGCTCCACCACACCCATCTAATTTTTGTATTTTTAGTAGAGACGGGGTTTCACCATGTTGGCCAGGCTGATCTCGAATTCCTGACCTCATGATCCACCCACCTTGGCCTCTCAAAGTGCTGGGATTACAGGCGTGAGCCACCGTGCCTGGCCTCTGTAAGCATTCTTAATACGATGTACCTTGAGCTCCTTGAAGAAAACTCACTATATAGATTTCTCTCTATCCATACTTCCTGCCCCAAACTCAGCGTAAGAAAATGATATAACCTGATATTTGGAAGCTCGAGGAATAACCTGAACAAATCATAGCCTCAATTATCTAACTAGTTTTCTTTTAAAAGAAAAAACTATCACTTTATATATGAGTTAACTAAAGTCACATAGATTTTTTCCAACCAAGAAAAACTGGCCACATTAGATGAAACTTCTACTATGCAGTGTAGCACAGTACATGAGTGGTTAGTGTTGCTTATTTCTACAACAGACAGTAGATTGCCAGGCATGGTGGTGGGTGCCTGTAGTCCCAGCTACTCAGGAGGCTGAGGCAGGAGAATGGTGTGAACCTGGGGGTCAGAGCTTGCAGTGAGCCAAGACTGCGCCACTGCACTCCAGCCTTGGCAAGAGAGCGAGACTCCGTCTCCAAAAAAAAAAAAATATGTTACTTATATAATCTGGTCAGTTTACCACCTAGATTTTGACTTAGCAGGTTTAGTTTATTTGCAACAATATAAGATGCTCAATAAATGGAGATAGACCTTGGGCACACCTCTTTTAAGAAACATATACAAGCTGGGCACAGTGGCATCCACCTGTAGTTTCAGCTATTCGAGAGGCTGAGGCGGGGGGCATTGCTGAGCCCAGCAATTCCAGACCGGCCTGAACAACATAGTGAGACCGCATCTCAAAAAAAATATATACATGTCATTTTGGGAGGCCAAGGCAGGTGGATCATGAGGTCAGGAGACCGAGACCATCCTGTCTAACACAGTGAAACCCTGTCTCTACTAAAAATACAAAAAATTAGCCGGGCATGGTGGCAGGCGCCTGTAATCCCAGCTCCTCGGGAGGCTGAGGCAGGAGAATGGTGTGAACCTGGGAGGCAGAGCTTGTAGTGAGCTAAGATCGCGCCACTGCACTCCAGCCTGGGGACAGAGCGAGACTCTGTCTCAAAAAACAAACAAACAAACAAACAAAAAATACATATATGTGTGTGTATATATATGTATATACGTGTGTGTGTACATATCTATGTACACACACACAATCCAATATGCAAAAGAAAGCATTTACAGGGTACCTAAGGCCACATAAAAGCAGAAGACTCCAGGCCCTCCCACTCACTGCTCTTAACAGTCTAGTTTGGGGAAAGATAAACATGAATGAAGCAAGTACTAGAAGAATCATTTTGGTAATCCCTCTAAAACAATCTTTCTGGTTTTCTGAATTTTAGGAAATAACAAAACTATTTTAGTAATATATTTTAATAAGAATATAAAAATAATCTATTGGAACAGCTAGATCTATAAAAGAGATTCTACATATTAAGAATCTGATATAACAATGACCAATATACACAGTTATCCAGAATTTAAGACAAACAAATCTTATTACTAATTATACAGCAATTATACACTTTAACAAGAACATAAGGGCAAAAGAACTGCCTTGGTGACATTATTGGTCATATTAAACTTAAAATTATGCACACAATATGGATCGTAAATAAAATTCAGCAGTTCAGAAAACCTGGCTGGGTCAGAAAAGGGAGGAAAAACATTCAATTGACAGAATATTTTCCATTCAACCAAAAAATACTAATTGACAAAATATTAGTATTAATCAAAAATATTATCAAAATATCAATCAAAAATGATTCTCTAATGGATGTACAGCCACCAAAGTCATACATTTAGCTTACTAAGTTTTCCAGAGCTTTTTTTCAGAGTGACTTATAATTTTAGTTCTTAATCTAGAGAACATCTCTTATATACCATGCATGTTAGTATAATACTTATTAAAAACCTCAATGGAACCATAGATGCAAATTAAGTGAAAGAAGCCAATCTCAATGTTTACATACTGTATATGATGTGACATTCTAAAAAAAAAAAAAAGAAAACTATGGCGATAATAAAAAGATCAGTGGTTGCCAGGAGTTGAGGAAGGAGATGAACAGGTGCAGCAGAGAGGATTTTTAGGACAGTAATAGTATTCTGTATAAAATGATAATGGTGGGTACATGTTATTACCCATTTGTCCAAACTCAAAAACTGCCCGACACCAAGCGTGAACCCTGACGTAAATGATGGTCTTTGCTGATAACGCTGTTTCAATGTAGGTTCACCAACCGCAACAAACACAGCTCTCTGGTGTGGGATGCTGATAGTTAGGGAGGCTCTGACAGGTCAGTGGGGAGGGGTGTGGAAGAGAAGGTATATGGGAATTCTCTGTATACTCTGCTCAATGTTGCTAACTCTACTAAACCTATAACTGCTCTAAAAAATAGTCTATTAAAAAAAAAAAAAAGAAAGAAAAAGGCCAGGCATGGTAGCTCACACCTGTAATCCCAGAACTTTGGAAGGCCAAGGCGGGTGGATCGCCTGAGGTCAGGAGTTTGAGACCAGCCTGCCTAACACATGGCAAAACTCCATCTCTACTAAAATACAAATATTAGCTGAGCGTTGTGGGGGGTGCCTATAATCCTAGCCACTCGGGAGGCTGAGGCAGGATAATTGTTTGAACCTGGGAGGCCGAGGTTGCAGTGAGCAGGGATCACACCACTACACTCCAGCCTGGGCGACAGAGCAAGACTCTGTCTCAAAAAATAAAAAAAATTAAAACTAAAATTTAAAAAATCAAGTTACCATCACAACCTCCTAATTACCAAAATTTAAAAATATTCATTTAGATTTTATATTAAAAATTTACATGAAAAATCAGCGGCATTTTGTTAATATGTTATGGTTTATAAAGTCAGGCATAATAGGTCATCAAAACATGCAGACCTCGCCTTTGTCTGGTAAGAATTTACACAATGTAGAAATTAGTGCGGAAGGATTCACTAGAGAAATTCTAACAGACTTCATAAATTTGGTCCTGCAAAACAAAAAAGCCTCATCTGCCTAAGCACATATCCAGCTAAAAAACTCTAACTGAACCAAATTGCCAAGTAAAGGTCCATAGAGTTTGAATTATCCACCACATTTAAAGATTAAGCAAAACCAAAATCTTAAATACATAGGTCTCACCCCATGTTAAGTAATTTCTGAATACACTGGTTTCTTTTAATATGGAAATGCTCTCACAAACACTAGCTGATATTAATAAAATCAAGTATTTGTCATACACCTTTGTGAAATTTTCTTGGTATACAAACTAGATGGTTCATTATTAAGTATATGTAAAAAGTATATAATTTTCTTATCTTGAGCCACGCATATTCAACAAGCAAAATCATATAAGGAAAACTATAAAATTAAAATTACTTTTCTCATTTTTCTGATATCTGCAACAACACTTAATAAACCCTTCTAGAAAAAAGCAATGGTTTAATTTTATAAAACTTCAGTCACAATCATACCCCCAATCAAGTTATCAAATTTCAAATTCAGTTTTAAACTTGAAAAGGATTTCACTAAATGTGAATATGTAAAATATTTAGCAAATAAAGTGCATACATTCAGAAATGAAAAATTAAATAGACTGATAGGCACCATTCAAAACAACATTGTAACTGTTATTAAAACAAAACCTTACTTGTCTGGGTTTTTCACTCTGAATGTTGCATTAAGCGCTTTTAACCTGGAGTCTGCCTGGAAAAAATAATTTGTTCACTTAATACAATTACATTTCAGGGTATAAAATTCAAACAATTTTACTTTCCCTTTAGAATTAAGATGCTCAAGTACAGTTTTCTTCATATCAATTGTTGTAAACACATTAAACATGCCTAAAAAAAAGCTTAGTAATTATTTTTGAAAACACTACAAAAACATACTATAAAATAGACTGAATACAAGGCATTCAATGGTACCAAAGTAAAACAACTGTACACACCAACCAATACACGAACAGGCATATAGCAATGCATTATTAGAATTCGGAAGAGGTCATGTGAAAACAGTAGTTTTTCTCTAAGCCAAGAAAAGCAATGATCTGTATATATAAACTAAATGAAACTACTGCTTTAATGGCCGGGCACAGTGACTCATGCCTGTAATCCCAGCACTTTGGGAGGCCGAGACAGGAGGATCACTTGAGGTTAGGAGGTTGAGACCAGCCTGGCCAATAAGGATAAACCTCGACTCTACTAAAAATACAAAAAAATTAGCTGGGTGTGGTGGCACGTGCCTGTAATCCCAGCTACTTGGGAGGCTGAGGCAGGAGAGTCACTTCAACCTGGGAGGCAGAGGTTGCAGTGAGCTGAGACCATGCCACTGCACTCCAGCCTGGGCGACAGAGAGACTCCATTTCAAAACAGAAACTACTGCTTTAGAGTCTGCATCTACTGAGGGTAGTTCTCAGATGGAATCCAAAGCAAATGTACATTGGTTTTTCTCATTTTCACAATCTATATTTTAGAAGAAAGAATATAGAAATACATGTACTAAGTAACACTCTACTAAATAAAATGAGCTAGATGACAGCTATTACTTTCTAGCTAGCAGAAAATGTTGTCAGACAACACAACTTTTTAACTATTTTATTCACTTATTTCTAGATAATTACTCTCAAAGAAGAAACAGAGAGATAAATACTAAATAATAATTTCACTGCATAAAATGTTTACTTAACACATCCAAATCCTGTCCTGTCCTAAATTCTCATTAAAAAAAAAAAAAAGACAACCAAACAACTTTTCTAACCAAGGTACAAGAACTATTAGGGTTCATAAAAGGTAGCTCAATCAGGAATCAATTTCAAAATGTGGTCTGGTTTTTAAAATCCCACCTTGAAATTTTCACACTATTACAACTTCCAACCCATAATTACAAATACTGTTAATGAATAAACAAACAAAACAAAAATATTACTAAGGCTTCCCAAATTACCTGGTTAAGAAAATAAAAACAAATATAACAAATACACTACTCACAAGTTCAGTCTCCTAGAACTTCAGACCAAAAGAGATTTAAAGAGCTATCTAAACAATACCTAAAGTAGTTTATTTTGATTTTAGGGAATTCTCTTATGGAATTCTCCTATTTCTAAAATCAGTATTTCACAAATTCTGGACCTTTCTTACATCTCAAGGAAAAATGAGCTAATATATGTCAAAGTCCTTATAAATAAAAACATCTATGAATTTAAGGCATATATTAAAAATAACTAAAAACCAAAGGATCTTGTGTTTATGACTTCAATCACATGCAAAATGTGATTCTTTAAATGAAGATGAAACTACATAAAACACTAAGGAAAAAGATATTCATTTGTATCTTTTCTTGAATCTCTTGCTTTTTAACATCAGCAATTTATTTTTTACTTTTAAAGTCACCAATTTACCAATTTAAAAGCCATTTATAAATGTAAAAGATCACCATTCTAACTTTTGATTACCAAATGTTTTGTCAGATCAGGTCCATCTCCACATCCAACTCAATCTGCTCATTTCACAAGATTACACGAAAAGGGGAAAGCTGCCTAAAATGTCACCAAACCAGAAACTTCTCCCAAAAGCTGGATCTCTGAAAAACTACCCGGACTGTTCCAAATCTGATAGGTTATCGCCCACCTAATCAGATTCCCCATTCAACACCTAAAGATGCCCCTTAATTCCTTATTGTTTCCTATGATCCTATTTTACTCCCTCTAGAACAGCATTATCTGAAATCATATTGTTCACTTGATTCTTGGCTGTCCATTAAGAATATAAGAGCCATAGGCCAGGCGCAGTGGCTCATGCCTGTAATCCCAGCACTTTGGGAGGCTGAGGCAGGCGGATCACGAGGTCAGGAGTTTGAAACCAGCGTGGCCAATATGGCGAAACCCTGTCTCTACTAAAAATACAAAAAATTAGCCCGGCATGGTGGCGCATGCCTGTAATCCCAGCGACTCAGGAGGTTGAGGCAGGAGAATCCCTTGAACCCTCGAGGCAGAGTTTGCAGTGAGCCGAGATCGCACCATGGCACTCCAGCCTGGGCGACAGAGCAAGACTTCATCTCAAAAAGAAAAAAAAGAATAAAAGAGCCATAAAAAGACCCAGTGTGAAGGTGGCCCCTGGACTGTACAAAGGCTGCTGTGGCAACACTTTTACCTGCTTTATCTTCCCCAACACATTACCTAGTAAGGCACACCCTGCCTGGGCCTCCCTCTCAAGGAGCATACCTCTTCCTTGGCCTCTGGTGACTCCACTGCAGGTTTCTTATCATCACTAATGTCTCAGCTCAAATGTAAGCTTTTTAAAGGAGGCTGACCATGTGGCCTGGTTTGCCCAGGACAGTCCTGATTTATGAATGTCGTCCTAGCCTTTTTTTTTTTTTTTTTTTTTTTGAGACAGAATCTTGCTCTGTCACCCAGGTTGGAGTGCAACGTGTTGTCCTCATCTTAAACGTCCCCATTTCCTCTCCAAAGGGTTCCCACTTGGATAATAAACTTTATGGTCACCCGTCTTAGGGTAACCCTTAAAAATAATCCCTGCTGTCATATTTCCCAACAAGGATGATGCTTTATTTCCTTTATACTACTTACCACTATTTTAAAGTATCTTATCTTTTATTTAAATGCTAACTTAATGTCTCTGACGACTAAAATATAAGCTCCACAATAACACAGAGTTTATGAACATTTCCAGCTCATTCACTACTGTATCCATAACACTTAGAAGAGTACCTCGCGCTGTAGGGACCAGCATTTGGAATCTCCACATTGGATCTCTCAGAGTTCCCGTGCAATAACGAGATTAACAGAGATCCTAACTAAGGGCCCAGACCTTGGCTCTGGTAGTTCTTGCTCCAAGGAAGAGGCAGGGTCCTGGGTTCTTATGAATCAACCTAAATTCATTTAAGGATTGGGTATTTAGAAGAATACTTTCATGTTAACTGAGTTAAAATGTTACTTTTATATTAAATCAACTAGTTTATATGTTCATTACTCTAGGGATAAACCCTTTGCTCTTCTTTCATTGAATTAAGTAAAATGAGTATTTATATTTTGTGTAGGTATTTATTCTTAAATAGAAACAGAGTCTCACTATGTTGCCCAGTCTGGTTTCAAACTCCTGGGCTCAAGTGATTCTCCTGCCTCAGTTTCTCAAGTAGCTAGGACTATAGGAACATGCCACCAAGCCCAGATTGAGTATTTATACAACTATTCCACCCCCCAAAAAAGAAGAAATGCCAAAAACCAGTAATGATGAAAAAATTGGTTGCTCCTGCTTACGATAAATAGAACACAGATAAAAAGAAACTAAATTTTGGCCGGGTGCGGTGGCTCACGCCTATAATCCCAGCACTTTGGGAGGCCGAGGCAGGCAGATCATGAGGTCAGGAGATTGAGATTATCCTGGCTAACACGACGAAACCCTGTCTCTACTAAAAATACAAAAAAATTAGCCAGGCGTGGTGGTGGGTGCCTGTAGTCCCAGCTACTCTGGAGGCTGAGGCAGAAGAATGGCTTGAACCAGGGAGGTGGAGCTTGCAGTGAGCCGAGATCGCGCCACTGCATTCCAGCCTGGGAGAGAGAGCGAAACTCCATCTCAAAAAAAAAAGAAACTCAATTTTAGATTATCTTGCTGGGTGTAATAATCACTCTCAAACATTTGAAGAAAATATTAATCTAGTAGGCCAAAACTACAGATAAAATAAGTCTGAGAAAAGGAAAATTAAAGTAAGATAACATTTCAATTTGAGGATAACAATCCAAGAGCCAAGGACAAATATTCTTATAAGATATGAATACTTGGTCTCATTCAGAATGACCTCATTTTCACAGAAATAAAGCTTTCAACACTTCCTTTACCAACAATCTCTGCAAATATTAATTACATAATTAATAAGCAAGAGAGGTAATATGGGATGGTAATTAAGGAGGGCTTTGAGTTAGTCTAGACTTGGATTCAGCCTCTATCACTTATAATTATGTGACCTGGGCTAAGTCACGTTCTAGAGTTTCTCATCTAAAAAATGAGAATATTGACTCACCTCAAAGGTACTGAGGCAATATTCAGCAAAATAAACATAGTATAATTATAGCATAGTGCCTAGCAAATAGTAAGAATATATGATGGTAATACTTAGATAAGAAACTGCTTTAGATTCTAAAAAAAGTTTTCTTCTTTTTTACCATTCTTGAAAATCTTTCTAAAATTATCTTCCTAAAAATAGTTTTCTTCATCACCTTATAGCAATAGTTGTCAAATTTTAGGCTAACGGGATTAAGGACGTCTGGGATGAATTCAGTATTTTGAACAAACAATCCCATCAATTGAGTTACATGCAGTCCACTGACCACACACTGAATTAAGAGTACACAAGCAAAATTCTACTGTTTCTTGAGGCCTCCAGTTAACCATTACAAACAACAAATACTGAATCCATCTATGATATCCTTAGGGATTACAGGTGGGTAGGGATTTTGCCTCATGCCAAATGTACCCATTCTGTGACGTGTGACTCACACACCACTGCTACCTCTTTTCTGCTATCAGGCTCAGCTGTCAATTGTCATATTGTCACAATGTGCCTGTCTTCACTCACTTTTTAATCTTCTGCTAAAATATGTTGTAACCTAAAAAATAGCCAAGTTTGTCTGAATACCTATAATAAAATTAACGGGTCTGCTCCGGGAAGACCAAAGTATAGTAGTAAAGTATAGCAGGAAGCCATGTTACATCCCCTTGAACATCTCAGATGTCAGTTTTGCTTAAATCCCAGCTTTCAACTGTGATCAGGTTAGCTGTAACTGCCAAATATATGACCTCCAGATAAGTGGAATGTGACACACTCAATCTCTCTCTCTCTATATATATATATACACATACAGACACACACACATACATATGTATGTTACGTACATATGATTGTGGACATTTGTATGATTTACACATGTATATGAGGCTATGCAAAAAGGTCCCATTTCCCAGACGGAAGGAAGGACTTAAAACAAGACATACATTCACAACAAAATAAGGAATACAGAGAGACACATGGGTTTCTGAATTCTCTCCATCAATTTTGTTTCTGGCTCACTTCATTAGAAGTCTGATGTTTTGAATTATTAATTCTGTATAGTAATATTACCTTTCAAATACTTTTTAAAAGTACAATACATAAGGCTCCCCCACAATGAAACATTCTATCTAAATACTTAAGTAGCACCTACACATAAGATTCAAGGCACTTGGTAAATAGCAATTTTATAATGATGGGGAACTCAAGAG
This sequence comes from Macaca mulatta, assembly GCF_049350105.2. Lineage (NCBI taxonomy): Eukaryota > Metazoa > Chordata > Mammalia > Primates > Cercopithecidae > Macaca > Macaca mulatta. The sequence continues at coordinate 158,275,780 of NC_133407.1, read as the reverse complement.
TTTTCTCAGAATCACTAAAGTTATGGCCAAAAACTGGATTCAAGGACAAAAACTTGTAACTATTAACTACAGTAAAGACTTAATGACTAGACTTTTTAAAATTTTTGTTATATAAAGAGAATTCACTAAAATGATTGTATTTTAATCTTTTCCTTGTTAGCTTTTAACATATCTTGAACTATTTTTCAGAAAACTCTATCTAAACATAAATCAGTTTTTTAACTTCCAAGTTATTTCAAATCCAACCCTAAACTAAAATTCTACCATCCCCTCTGAGTGTTATTAAGTGATGAATTACAGCCAAGAAAATTCTAATTGTTTCAGTACATCTGTCAACTAAATATTTATAGCTGGGCACAGTAAAACTAGCACTTTGGGAGGCTGAGGTGAGAGAATCAATTGAGCTCAGGAGTTCGAAACTAGCCTAGGCAACATAGTGAGACCTCATCTCTACAAAGAAAAAAGTTAAAATTAGCCAGGTATGGTGGCACACACCTGTAGTCTCAGCTACTTGGGAGGCTGAGGCAGGCAGATGGCTTGAGTCCAGGAGTTCAAGGATGCAGTGAGCCATGATCACACCACTGCACTCCAGCCTGGGTGACAGAGCAAGACTCTGTCTCAAAATCATAAAAATCTCAAAATATTTATAAATTAGAATCAGTTTATGACAGAACTGGTTTATCATAATTTCTTTGCAGAAAAAAAATTTCCTCTTTCTAGTTTGTTTTGTGCCAAATTTCAAATACCTATCTGCCAATGCATGGGAAGTGTTACTGTATGGGACACTTTTTGTATGGGACATTTTTTGTAAAAAAATTTTCTTCTTATCTAGACATATTATATTAAACTTTTGGTACTGTATTTTCATGTGAGTCATTTAACGATTTATATTATGTTATATATCAATTTATATTCTGTTAGTCTACTTACCAATTCAGTTTACACCAGAGATGAAAACTTTTAAAAGTTTGTAATAACCTTTGTTGTATTTATTTTAGGAAAGAAATAAAGAGCAGCAGAGAATTCGGGTGTCCAGCTCACCACCACCATGCTCCTGGATTTTCAGATCACCATCTCATTCCCAAACACTAATTCTAATGACTAAATTTAAAAAGCTGTTACAAAAACTAAATAATCCTGTACCACTAACAGATAAAACTAACTTATAACTATTTCAAAATGACTCCTTTGTCCCCATTTAAAACTGGCCACCATGTCTCAACAGACAGAAGAAGCATGACCAAGGGCTTATCTTTTAGACTGCTAAGGTTGGACTCTTTCATATCTGATAGAGCGAGCAATTGTCGGGGGCAGGGATATGAGTGGAAACAGGACAGAAGAAAAAAAAAGAGGCAAGGTATAATGCTAGTACACTGGGGGAAATCTACAACTTGTATTTAAATTACTGCTTCATTACTACAAACACTAACTAAAAAAAAACAAAATAAATCACTGTTTCACAATGTTCTTTCCCTGTAGAATAAATTTGCCCATTATAGTCTCATTAGTAACTAAAATTACACAAATTGAAAGTGAACTGTAGTGTCTCTTTGAAAACCTTACCAATGACACTTATTGTAAAGACGATTTCCAACATTCGTTTACACAGTAAATACCAAGTTCACAATTAGTGCATGGCACCATGCTGGGAACTGTAAAGGAACATGGCAAATTTCACAGAAACATTCTTACCTTCAGCTGAAACCCAGTTTCATTCACAGTCTCCTTCCAGTTACCTTCCTAAAAATTGAAGTTAATTTTAGAAATCATTACTGCAAAGCAAATATTCCAAATTAAATAAATTAAATTCCTATCATTCTGTTCTTACTTCAGCAGGGATTGGAGAGAGAGGTTTAAAAAAATTTCTTTTCACTTCAAAATTAAACATTCAATCCGGCTGGGGGCGGTGGCTCAAGCCTGTAATCCCAGCACTTAGGGAGGCTGAGACGGGCGGATCACGAGGTCAGGAGACTGAGACCATCCTGGCTAACACGGTGAAACCCCGTCTCTACTAAAAATACAAAAAAAGTAGCCGGGCGAGGTGGCGGGCGCCTGTAGTCCCAGCGACTCCGGAGGCTGAGGCAGGAGAATGGCGTGAACCTGGGAGGCGGAGCTTGCAGTGAGCCAAGTTTGCGCCACTGCACTCCAGCCGGGGCGACACAGCGAGACTCCATCTCAAAACAAAACAAAACAAAACAATTCAATCCAACTTCTAAAAGATTACCAAATGGTGCACCCAAGATTTTATAGATCTGAGCTTCAAAATACTGAAGACAAATTTTACTATTATTTAAATGATACCAAAAATACCATCATCAGTATCTTTAAATAGAAAAATGTTAGCCAAAAGAATAACATAATCCATTAATTGGAAATTCATAACAAAAAAATAAATTGCATATAAATTAACAAAAAGATCCTTAAAATAAGTATTCTACAATTTTTTTTAAGAAACCCAAATTAAATGAATATTTTACTAAGACTAAATAAAAGAAAAATACCTGTGTTAAAAACAGATAGAAGATTTTGTCTCTACAAAGGATGGGATGTGAAGCAATCCTCAAGAGAAAGTTTTCTAAACCAATCCGTCGCCTCTCCACAAAATCTGGATCCATGTTGTCAGCAGAGAGTTTATGCCAAACAAATTCTGCCTAGGTAAACAAAACAATCATTAAGAATAGTCTCGGCCGGGCGCGGTGGCTCACGCCTGTAATCCCAGCACTTTGGGAGGCCGAGGCGGGCGGATCACAAGGTCAGGAGATTGAGACCACGGTGAAACCCCGTCTCTACTAAAAATACAAAAAATTAGCCGGGCGCGGTGGCGGGCGCCTGTAGTCCCAGGTACTCAGGAGGCTGAGGCAGGAGAATGGCGTAAACCCAGGAGGCGGAGCTTGCAGTGAGCCGAGATCGCGCCACTGCACTCCAGCCTGGGCGACAGAGCGAGACTCCGTCTCAAAAAACAAAACAAAACAAAACAAAAAAGAATAGTCTCAATGTGGAAGACTTCTAAACTACTGCCATTTCACTTCTTACCCGTTTTTCTGGCAGAGGTGGCACAACAATATGTGGATAGTAAACTAAAAGGTAGTTTCTCAACAACTCAAATTCACTATATCGCCGCCACAGTGAGTCTGTTAGCACACTCTGACCATCGGTGTGTTCAACTGACCTGAAAAGGAACAGAACGACACTGAAGTTATTTTTTAAAAACAAAAATACATACATATAAACACAATCACCTTTAAAATTATAACTACAGAATGATTATGAATCAAGCAGTAAGTAAAGAACTTTTCATACATTTTCTTTTTCTTTTCTTTTTTTTTTTCTTTTCAAGACAGGGTCTCACTGTGGCCCAGGCTGGAGCACAGGGGTACAATCACGGCTCACTGCAACCTTGACCTCCTGGGCTCAGGCACTCCTTCCACCTCAGCCTGCTGAGTAGCTGGGACCACAGGCACATGTCACCACATTGGCTAATACTTAAATTTTTTGTAAAAATGGGATCCAGCTATGTTGCTCAGGCTGGTGTCAAACTCCTGGGCTTACGCCATCTTCCTGCATTGGCCTCATGTATTTTCATATTTAATCCTTATGACAACCCTGTGAGGCAGAGATTTATTATCCTCATTTTACAGATGAGGACACAACTGCACAGTATATGCTCTGCCTATGATCACAAAGGTCTGTGGATAAAGAACTCAGATCTATCTGATTTCAAAGCTCTTACTCCTAACCACTTTCTTTCTGTTACAGAAAGCCTGTTTAAACATAAGAGAAACAGTTTTATTAGGAATACTCTAAAAGCCTTAATGTATAAATAATTGATTTTTTTTTTTTTTTTTGAGACGGAGTCTTGCTCTGTCACCCAGGCTGGAGTGCAGTGGCCGGATCTCAGCTCACTGCAAGCTCCGCCTCCCGGGTTCACGCCATTCTCCTGCCTCAGCCTCCCAAGTAGCTGGGACTACAGGCGCCCGCCACCTCGCCCGGCTAGTTTTTTGTATTTTTTAGTAGAGACGGTGTTTCACCGTGTTAGCCAGGATGGTCTCGATCTCCTGACCTTGTGATCCGCCCGTCTCGGCCTCCCAAAGTGCTGGGATTACAGGCTTGAGCCACCGCGCCCGGCCAATAATTTATTTTTTAACATGATAAAATCTAGTTTAGCTAGTGCTTCATTAAATAAAAAGCATTTTTAACTTCATTTCTGCCACAATGAGAGAATAACATTCACAACAAAGACCAAGACACCACAAAAACTTCAATTTAGGTTATTAATGAATCAGATTAATCCAAGTACCAAGAAACAGCCACAGGAACAAAATATTAATTAGCTCTGAAAGAGTGGCAAAGAGGGGTCATAAAAATTCATCTCTAGCCTTTTAATTATAAAGGGCTGGTAGGCAATGCCATGTCTTATACACATAAAAGTTCAACTTACTTTTGGGGGAAAGTTAAGGTAAAATCATATAAAGGATATTTTAAATATTTTGACTACTTAGGATTTCTTGCCAGCATAAGTAAGTCCAATTAGAAAGCATCAGTCTTCTAAACATTATCAGGACCTTGCTATTTTTCTAATTTTTCTAATTAGCTTGACAATAACCTGTTTGCCTTCCACGAAATGCACAATGTGTATTTTGTACATTAGGACACAAAGTCATAGAAGTTAAATCAGTCTCTGAATAAAGTCTAGAGAAAGTATTTACATCATGCCATGTTCAACACAATAGATGCTCATTTTTATTATTTTTTAAGTTTGCTACTAAATTTGTTTATTGCATGTTAATAAAAATGAACCAAAATATGAAATGCAAAATGCACAAATGGCTCCCATGGCAAAAATACAGTATTAAATCATAATTCATTTTAAAGAGTATACCTAGACATTAGCTATAACTGATACTATCCCAATTACAATTCCCAACTTCAGCTGAAAAAATACTTGGGTTAATCTCAAGTTTCAAATTATTCAGAATCACTACCAACAAAACCCATAACTTGTAAATAAGTGGATAAATAAAGCCTATAAGTAGTACACCTACAGGGCTGATAGAAGGTCTGTGTAAGAGTTTAAAAAAAAAAACAAAAAAAAACACAAAAAAACGTGGCTGGATGCGGTGGCTCACGGCTGTAATCCCAGCACTTCGGGAGGTCGAGGTAGGTGGATCACCTGAGGTCAGGAATTCGAGACCAGCCTGGCCAACATGGTGAAACCCCATCTCTACTAAAAATACAAAAAATTAGCTGGGCGTGGTGGCAGGCGCCCGTAATCCCAGCCACTCAGGAGGCTGAGACAGGAGAATCGCTTGAACGTGGGAGGCAGAGGTTGCACTGAGCTGAGAATGCGCCAACGCACTCCAGCCTGGGCAACAAGAGCGAAACTCCATCTCAAAAAACAAACACCAAAAAAAAAAAAAACCAAAACAAAAAGGCAGGGTCCAGTAGTTTCATTAGAAACTGACTAAAAGCACAGAGAAGACTTTCATTAGACCCCAAAACCACCCCATTTATCTAATCGCTCAACAACTATTTAATAGCACCTAATTGGTTTTCCTTGTAATATTTAACCCTCACAATGAAAATATGATCATTAAGCACATTTTACAAATTAGAAGAATAACATACTGCCTTCCAAGCCATCCAGGAATTACTATCTATTCTAAAAGAGACTTATACTTATTTTAGAATAGTTCATATTCAATGAAAAGGAACACATACAAAAAAGTCTTGGGGAATTAAAAACCAGTGACTTTAGTCTTATTCAATCTTAGCCCACTAAACTATAACACTATAGAATAGGCACATATCAAAAACATCCTTTTTAATTTTAAACTTAAGAATTTACTTTGGAAGCTAGAGTTAACACTAATTTCTGAAGTATTTTTTAGGTGGCTAACTTAAAAAAAAAAAAACACAGAAACAAAACCTCTCGATAACTGGACTATAGACAATTGCTAAAAGGGCTTTCTACTTGTATTCAAAAGGTAGGTAGGTAAGCTACATGACAGAAGTTGAATTTCTAGTTAATATGAAGGGTCAATAATATCCATATTGTCCACAACTGTCTGCAAAACACTGAATTACAAAAACAGTGCTACATAATTAAATTAAGAAATTTGATGACTGTGGTTGATGATGAAGGTCAGTTAACCTTAGGGATATTATAAAACAATCTATTCAAAATCAGTATTTCTCGAATCCCATGTCTATATGATGTGGAATAGGGAAGAACGTCTTAAAACAGAAAAAACACAAATCATAAAGAGAAAAGACAGATAAACCTATCTTAAAATGGAAAGGCTCTGTAGTTTAAAAGACACCAATAAAAAATCATGGTCCAGCTGGGCACACTGGCTCACACCTGTAATTCCAGCACTTTGGGAGGAGGCCGAGGCAGGTGGATCACTTGAGGTCAGGAGTTCAAGACCAGCCTGGCCAGCATGGCAAAACCCCATCTCTACTAAAAATACAAAAATTAGCTGGGTGTGGTGGTACAAGTCTGTAATCTCAGCTACTCGGGAAGCTGAGGTGGGAGAATCGCTTGAGCCCGGGAGGAGGAGGTTGTGGTGAGTCAAGATCACATCACTGCATTCCAGCCTGGGCGACAGAGCGAGACTCCACCTCAGGAAAAAAAAAAAAAAAAAAAAAAGGTCCATGGCTCATCTGTACTGAAAGCTCCTGGACCTTTAAATAAGAAATGTAAAATCCTGCACCCCACCCCAAACCATGAAGTTGTTTAACAAATTTTTCAAGTAATTCCAACATGTTTTTAAGTATAAAAGCCATGTTTTAAAATAAATTTGTATTGAAATACAGTTGTGAAAGTTGACTCAATAATCCTTTTGTGCACCACACATTTATTGATGGTCTACTTAAATATGTATTCACAGTCTAGCTATTACTGATGTATGGTCACTTCTAACTCCCAGGTTCAAATTAGAACTGGGCTACAGAAGAAAACAATGATCCTTTATTTATTTCAAAGCCAAGCATAAACATTATTCAGTTATTCCAGATTACCCAAATCAAGGTTCTCTCCCAGCAGTAAAAGTAATGAATACCTATTTCATTGCCCAAGTGGGTGAAAAAATAGGCATATACCAAATATATCCTTTTTCATTGTAAACTTAAAATTTACTTAGAAGGCTACAGCTAACACTATTTTCTAAAGTATTATTATTAAAGTGGCTAATTTAACTTAAAAAACAAAAAAACAGAAACAAAAGTCCTCTCACGGGGCCATGATCTTTAAAATATAACCTTACAAATCTCTGCAATACATAAACATATATATGTCATGAAATGACCTAATTTTGAAAAGAACCACATTACCTCTCTCTTTTCCTAAACTTACTACTGCATAAAAATTTTCTTGGCTGGGCGCGGTGGCTCACGCCTGTAATCCCAGCACTTTGGGAGGCCAAGGCGGGCAGATCACAAGGTCAGGAGATCAAGACCATCCTGGCTAACACAGTGAAACCCCATCTCTACTAAAAATACAAAAAAAATTAGCCGGGCATGGTGACAGGCGCCTGTAGTCCCAGCTACTCGGGAGGCTGAGGCAGGAGAATGGTGTGAACCCAGGAGGCCAAGCTTGCAATGAGCTGAGATGTGCCACTGCACTCCAGCCTGGGCAACAGAGCGAGACTCCGTCTAAAAAAAGAAAAGAATTTTTTTTTTCCGAGAAGATTCTTTTCTTTTTCTTTCTTTCTAGTGGAAGAAGGAAAACTAAATTTTCAGAATTGTCTGTAGACAACGTTCACCAAGATTTAAACTTTTATTTTGGGTAGAAACACAGACCTGGAAGAAGCCTTGAAAAGTCACAGGGTTCAGCATTAAGGCAAGCTCACAGGTAAATCCTATGAAAATGGTAAGTTAAACATTTTATTCTTAAAAAAGTATTAACATTGGCCGGGTGCGATGGCTCATGCCTGTAATCCCAGCACTTTGGGAGGCCAAGGTGGGTGGATCACGAGGTCAGAAATTCGAGACCAGTCTGGCCAACATGGTGAAACCCCATCTCTACTAAAAATACACGGTGGCGGGTGCCTGTAATACCAGCTACTTGGGAGGCTAAGGCAGGTGAATCGCTTGAACCCAGGAGGCGGAGTTTGCAGTGAGCCAAGATCGCACCACTGCACTCTAGCCTGGGTGACAGAGTGAGACTCCATCTCAAAAAAAAAAAAAGAAAGTAGGCAGGGCACGGTGGCTCAAGCCTGTAATCCCAGCACTTTGGGAGGTTGAGATGGGTGGATCACGAGGTCAGGAGATCGAGACCATCCTGGCTAACATGGTGAAACCCCGTCTCTACTAAAAATACACAAAGATGAGCCAGGCGTGGTAGCGGTCGCCTGTAGTCCCAGCTACTCAGGAGGCTGAGGCAGGAGAACAGCATGAACCCGGGAGGCAGAGCTTGCAGTGAGCCGAGATCACGCCACTGCACTCCAGCCTGGGCAACAGAGCAAGACTCCATCTCAAAAAAAAGTATTAACATTAAAGCATCATTATAACACTTAACTTCATTTGGTAGTCTTTTTTTTTTTTTTTTGAGACAGTCTCTCACTTTGTCACCCAGGCTCGAGTGCAGTGGCACAATCTCAGCTTACTGTAATCTCTACCTTCCAGGTTCAAGTGATTCTCCTGCCTCAGACTCCCGAGTAGCTGGGACCACCACACCTGGCTAATTTTCATATTTTTAGTAGAGACGGGGTTTCGCCATGTTGGCCAGGGTGGTCTCAAACTCCTGACCTCAGGTGATCTGCTTGCCTTGGCCTCCCAAAGTGCGGAGATTACTGGCATGAGCCACCATGCCCAGCTAGGTTTAGTAGTCTATTATTTTACTGGCTATCAACAATTCTCTCATATCTATTTGTTTTAATTGAAAGCACTTCTGCTCAATCTCTGAAGACAGAAAAGAAACAGTGCATTATTCTTTATATAAACTGTTTATAACTGGCAACAACAAATTGAGTCTTCCCTTGCCTTTTTTTAGACGAAACAACTCTAATTCCTTTAGCTTTTCCCTTAGCAGGTAAGAGACAATTTTTCTGGTGAGTTTTTATTTCCTACTCCATAATTTACTTTGTCTTTTCTATTTTTACTCACCAAGTTCTTTTTCCTTGTTTTTTAAAGGTGTCTACTTCCCATTATTCTTAAATTTACTCCAAGTTCTAAAGTGCCAATCTAAGTGTTTCTGTTTGTTAATTTTTGTAACTCTCAACTGTCTTAAGAGGACTCAGACCTTATTTTCTACTCCTAGAATTCTTTGTTAACCATTTCCACTTGCCCAAGTTCACTTCATACATGCCTGAGAACCTGGTATCCTTTTACAAAAAAGCACAGGGATTCTGAGACCAAGGAATCCTCCAAAGCATGTATCAAGTAACATTCCAGATTCCAAAAGTATTCCACTAACCTTCTCTCTCCCCACAAAACAGATTCATTAAAATATAGCTATCTACCAAGAGTATCAGAGCAAAAGATACAGCTGTTTACCCATTAAAAGGTTAAGGACACAGGGCTGGATGCAGTGGTTCACACCAGTAATCCCAGCATTTTGGGAGGCTGACGCAGGAGTATCGCTTGAGCTCAGGAGTTTGAGACCAGACTGAGCCACATGCCTATGAAAAATTTAAAAACTGCCAGACACAGTGGCTCATGCCTGTAATCCTAACACTTTGGGAGGCCAAGGTGGGTGGATCATTTGAGGTCAGGAGTTTGAGACCAGCCTGGCCAACATGGTGAAATCCTGTCTCTACTAAAAATACAAAAAAAAATCAGCTGGGCATGGTAGCACATGCCTGTAATCCCAGCTACTTGGGAGGCTAAGGCAGGAGAATCACTTGAACCCAGGAGACAGAGATTAAAGTGAGCCAAGATCGTGCCACTGTATTCTAGCCTTGGCAACAGAGTGAGACTCCATCTCAAAAAAAAAAAAAAAGAAATTAAAAATTAGCCAGCCATGGTGGCTTACACCTGTATGCCAGCTACTCAGGAAACTGAGGTGAGAGAATCACTTGACCCTAGGAGTTTGAGGCTGCAGTGAGCCATGACTGCACCACTGTACTCCAGTCCAGGCAACAGAATGAGACTCTGTCTCAAAAAAAAGTAAAGAAACAAAATCAATCCCGAAAAAAAAAAAAAAAAAAAAAAAAAACTTTAAAAAATTCTGTTATACAACAGAGTCTGCATCAATAGCTACCAGAAAAAGCTTGCCGTCTACCTGCCCAGGTGTAACTTTCATCACCCACCTTGTTTCAATGAGGTAAGCGGTATATGTTTCTTGCATGTTCATGGCATTTCTTCCAGTTCGTTTTTCTGCTTCTGAAACACTGATTTCTATCTTCTTCAACCAAAAATTATTGTGTGTCATCTGGACAAAACAACAACAACAACAACAAAAAACTCTTTAAGATGGTACTGAAAAAAGCCTCAGCCACATAAATTAAACCCATTATTGGGTTTACATATTTCAAAATAGTTACTTATAGTTCTTGAGTTGCCAGGGGTTGCAAAATAACAGCAGCAAATGATAGCCTTTATCAACATACAAAAGTACATTAACTTTTCCAGAGGTATTTTATTTATATATGTATTTATTTTTATTTTTTGAGACCAAGTCTCACTCTGTCACCCAGGCTGAAGTGCACTGGTGCAATCTCGGCTCACTGCAACCTTCACCTCCTGGGTTCAAGGGATTCTCCTGCCTGTCTCCCAAGTAGCTGGGATTATAGGCATGCACCACCACGCTCAGCTGACTTTGGTATTTTCAGTAGAAACGGGGTTTCACCATGTTGACCAGGATGGTCTTGAACTCCTGACCTCAGGTGATCCACCTGCCTTGGCCTCCCAAAGTGCTGGGATTATAGGCATGAGCCACTGCGCCCGGCCTTCCAGAGGTAGTTTAAAAGGTACTATATGTTGAATGATTAAAATTTAGACATTTCATAAGTGACCAAGAATAATCTATAAAAATAGATAAGAAAATATCTTAAAAACACATTAGACACAAAGGATTCTGGGAGGATAGTGAATAGGAAGCACCAGGAATCCATCTCCCCACCTAGATGACAACTGCACTGGCAGACCCTATCTGATGTAAGTATTTGGGAACTCTGGAGTCCAATAAAGGCTTGCAATCCCCAGGGGAAGGCTTGGATGACAAAATGTGGTTACTTTCAATCAATTTCAGCTACCTATCCCTTAGTGCCTAACAGGCAGCTGTGCAGCATTCCTGGAACAGCCTGATGAAGCCAGGGTAGGCAAAAAGGGCCTTTTTCTCCAAACATCCATGATCTGTCCTCTGATCACCAACTGCTTCTTCTAAGAGGCACAAAGAAGTAGTGGCCACTGCTGTTGCTCCTCCCCACACTGTTGCAAGCCTCCTGTCCTGGCTGAAGTGACTTCCAGGGGATTCAAAAGCCAGCATCCTGTTTTTCCTCCCTTCATTTTTATTTTGACCCTCTTTTGTAAGCCAGACATTTAGCCAGGTGTGGTAGTGCGTGCCTTTAGTTCTGGCTACCAAGGAGGCTGAGGCAGGTGGATCAGTTCAGCAAAGGAGGTCAAAACTAGCCTGGGAAACATAGGAAGACCTTGTCTCTCAAAAAGAAAAAATTGGACGTTTAAGAACAACTGGATAGATGAGGACAATTAGAAAATAATCATACATGCCCAGGAAAAGGCTCAAGCTCAGGAAAGATCTCTAAAGACTTTAAGTTTACACCTCTCTCAGGCTGATCTTTGGCATGGAGACAGTCTACAGCAATTAAAAAATAAATAATAAATAACAAAAACAACAACCCCCAGGGTAGGAGAAGAATTTGATGTCCAGAGTTACCACATTATTACATGCAAATGCCTAGTTTTCAACAACAAAAAAATCACAAGGCATATAAAGAAACAGCGTGGTATGAACCCTTCAGAGGGAAAAAATACATCAACAGAAACTGCTCCTGAAAAAGACATGATGACAGATCTACTAGAAAAAGACTATCCCTTTACCCCCTTTTTCATTTCTTTTTTCTTTTTTTTTTTTTTAGACAGAGTCTAGCTTTGTCACCCAGGCTGGAATGCTGTGGTGCAATCTCAACTCAGTGCAACCTCCGGCTCCTGGGTTCAAGCAATTCCTGTGCTTCAGCCTCCTGAGTAGCTGGGATTACAGGCGTGTGCCACCACACCGGGCTAATTTTTTTTTTTTTTTGAGACAGAGTCTTGCTGTATCGCCAGGCCGGAGTCCAGTGGTGCGATCTCAGCTCGCTGCAACCTCCACCTCTGGCTTCAAGGGATTCTCCTGCCTTAGCCTCCAGAGTAGCTGAAACTACAGGCCATGTTGTCCAGGCTGGTCTTGAAGTCCTTGGCTCAAATGATCCACAAGCCTCAGTCTTCCAAGCTGCTGGCATTACAGGCAGGAGCTACCATGCCTGGCTGACAAAGACTTTAAAGTAATCATCTTATAGATGCTCAGACAACTTAAAGGAAGATGTGGAGAAAGTAAAAAAAATGATTTAAAAAAAAAGATGTATGAACAAAACAGAAGTATCAGTACAGAGACAGAAAACTTAAAAAGAAACCAAAAAGTGGCCAGGCATGGTAGTTCACGCCTGTAATCCCAGCACTTTGGGAGGCTGAGGTCAGGAGTTCAAGACCAGTCTAGTCAACATGTTGAAACCCCGTCTTTACTGAAAATATAAAAACTAGCCAGGTGTGGTAGCGGGCACTTGTAATCCCAGCTACTCAGGAGACTGAGGCATGGAGAATTACTTGAACCTGGGAGGCAGAGGTTGCAGTGAGCAAAGATCATGCCACTGTACTCCAGCCTCGGTGATAGGGCAAGAAAAAGAAAAAAGAAACCAAAAGAAATTCTGGAGCTGAAAAGTACAGTAAGTGAAATTAGAAGTTCACTAGAGGGGTTCAAAGGCAAATTTCAGCAGGCACAAGAGAGAACTGGCAAACTAGAAGACAGGAGAATGGAAATTACCAAGTCTGAGGAACAGAAAAAAGAGGGAAGCAAAGTAAACAGAGCTTAAGGGAGAAGCAGGACACCATCAAACCAACATGTGCACTCTGGTAGTAAGGAGAGGGAGAGAGAAAAAGGGGAAGGGGCAGTATCTGAAGAAATAATGTTAGAAAATTTCACAAATATGATAGAAGAAATGTATATAAACATCCAAGAAGCTTGACAAAATCCAAAATAAGATGTTTACTGAGACACCTTATAACTTTTCAGAGACAGAATCTTGACAGCAGCAAGACAGAAGCAACTGATCATATATAAGGAATCTTCAATAAGGTTATCAGCAAATTTCTCATCAGAAATTTTGGAGGCCAGAAGACAGGGAGCTGGTATCTTCAAAGTGCTAAAAAATAAAAATAACTGTCAATCCAGAATCCTATATCTAGCAAACTGTCCTTCAAAAGTGTAGGAAAAATTAAGACATTCCCAGAGGCAGGAGAATCGCTTGAACCCAGGAGGCAGAGGTTGCAGTGACCCAAGATTGCGCCACTGAACTCCAGTCTGGGCAACAGTCAGGCTCTGTCTCAAAAAAAAACAAAACCAAAAAAATAATGAAAACGAAATTATAAAAATAAGTCAATTTACAATAGCATCAAAAAGAAAAAAATACTTGGGAATTAAGGTGGTAAAAGACTTGTACAATGAGGCCGGGCGCGGTGGCTCAAGCCTGTAATCCCAGCACTTTGGGAGGCCGAGACGGGTGGATCACGAGTTCAGGAGATCGAGACCATCCTGGCTAACACGGTGAAACCCCGTCTCTACTAAAATACAAAAAAAATTAGCCGGGCGAGGTGGCGGGCGCCTGTACTCCCAGCTACTCGGGAGGCTGAGGCAGGAGAATGGCGTGAACCCGGGAGGCGGGGCTTGCAGTGAGCTGAGATCCGGCCACTGCACTCCAGCCTGGGCAACAGAGCTAGACTCCGTCTCAAAAAAAAAAAAAAAAAAAAAAGACTTGTACAATGGAAACTAAAACATTGCTAAAAATTAAAAGAAGATAAATAAATGAAAACACATCCCATGTTCATGATTTGGAAGATTTAATATTATTAAGATATCAAAACTATCTAAAGCACTCTATATATTCAATGCAACCCTATGAAAATCCCAATGGCATTCTTTGACATTCTTTACAGAAATAGGAAAACTCATCCTAAGAGTCATATGGAATCTCAAGGGACCCCAAATAGCCAAAGCAATCTTGAAAATGAAGCATAAGGCCGGGCGCAGTGGCTTATGCCTGTAATCCCAGCACTTTGGGAGACCAGGGTGGGCAGATCACGAGGTCAGGAGATGGAGACAATCCTGACTAACATGGTGAAACACCGTCTCTACTAAAAATACACAAAATTAGCCAGGCGTGGTGGCGGGCACCTGTAGTCCCAGCTACTCAGGAGGCTGAGGCAGGAGAATGGTGTGAACCCGGGAGGCGGAGCTTGCAGTGAGCCGAGATCACGCCACTGCACACCAGCCTGGGCGACTGAGCGAGACTCTGTCTCAAAAAAAAAAAAAAGGGGGCCAGGCGCGGTGGCTCACGCCTGTAATCCCAACACTTTGGGAGGCCGAGGCGGGCGCATCACAAGGTCAGGAGATCGAGACCACGGTGAAACCCCGCCTCTACTAAAAATACAAAAAATTAGCCGGGCGCGGTGGCGGGCGCCTGTAGTCCCAGGTACTCAGGAGGCTGAGGCAGGAGAATGGCGTGAACCCGGGAGGCGGAGCTTGCAGTGAGCTGAGATCGGGCCACTGCACTCCAGCCTGGGCGACACAGCCAGACTCCGTCTCCAAAAAAAAAAAAAAAAAAAAAAAGAAGAAAAGAAAATGAAGCATAAATCTGGAGGACTCATACTTCCTAGTTTCAAAACTTACTACAAAGCTACAGTAATAAAAACAATATGGTACTGACATAAAGGCAGGTATATAATGAAATCGGATAGTCCAGAAATAAACCCTCGAATATATGGTCAATTTTGTGACAGGACAGTTCGATGAGAAAAGGACAATGTTTCCAACAAACAATGCTGGGAAAACTGAATATCCACATACAAAAAAATTATATTGGACCCTTACCTAACACCCTACACAAAAACTAACTTTAAATGGTTCAAAGACCCAAGCATAAAACTCTTAGAAGAAAACACAGGGCAAAAGTTTCAAGACATTGGATGTGACCATGGTTTCTTGGATATGACACCAAAGGCACAGGCAGTAAAAGAAAACACTGGCAAATTGGACTTCATGAAAATGAAAAATGTCGTTCATCAAAAGACAGTGTTAACAGGCCAGGTGAGGTGGCTCACGCCTGTAATCCCAGCACTTTGGGAGGCGGAGGCAGGAGGATCACTTGAGGTCAGGCGTTCAAGACCAGCCTGGTCAACATGGCAAAACCCCATCTCTACAAAAACACAAAAATTAGCCAGGTGTGGTGGCATGTCTGTAATCCCAGCTGCTTGGGAGGCTGAGGCAGGAAAATCGCTTGAAACCAGGATCCAGAGGCTGCAGTGAGCCAAGATCACACCACTGCATTTCAGCCTGGATGACAAAGCGAGACTATGTCTCAAGAGGAAAAACAAAACAAAACAAAACAAAAACGAGACCAGCCTGACCAACATGGAGAAATCCCATCTCCATGAAAAATACAAAATTAGCCGGGTGTGGTGGCACATGCCTGTAATCCCAGCTACTCAGGAGGCTGAGGCAGGAGAATTGCTTGAACTCAGGAGGCAGAGGTTGTGATGAGCCAAGATTGCACCACTGAAACTCCGTCTCAAAACAAAAACAAACAAACAAACAAACAAAAGGACAGTATTAGAGTAAAAAGCAACCCAAAGAATGGAAGAAAGCATTTTCTCTCATGGATCCAGACTATTTAGGGAACTCCCAAAACTCAACAACAAAATACAACCCAATTCCGCCAGGCACGGTGGCTCATGCCTGTAATCTCAGCACTTTGGGAGGCCAAGGCGGGTGGATCACCTGAGGTCAGGAGTTCGAGGCCAGCCTAGCCAACATGGCAAAACCCTGTCTCTAATAAAAATACAAAAAATTAGCTGGGTGTGGTGGTGGTTGCCTGTAATTCCAGCTACTTGGGAGGCTGAGGCAGGAGAATCGCTTGAGCCTGGGAGGCAGAGGTTACAGTGAGCTGAGATCGCGCCACTGCACTCCAGCCTGGGTGACAGAGCGAGAATATGTCTCAAAAAAAAAGAAAAAAAAAAAATATATATATATATATATTATATATACAACTCAATTCAAAAATGGAAAAATGGGCAAAGGACTTGAATAGATATTTTTCTGAAGAAGCACATCAAAAGATGCTCAACATCACTCATCATTAGGTAAATGCAAATCAAAACTACAATGAAATACTGTCTCATTAGAATGGCTACTATGAAAAACAAACATTAGGAAATAAGTGTTGGTGAGGATGTGGAGAAATTGGAACCCTTGTGCCCTATTGGCGGGAATGTAAAACGGTGCAGCTGTTATGGAAAACAGCACAGTGGTGCCCCAGAAGATTAAAAATACAATTACCATATAATCCAGCAATTCCGCTCCTGCCAAAAGAATTAAAAGCAGGGTCTCAAAGAGATATGTGCATATCCATGTCATGGCATCATCATTCACAATAGGTAAAATGTGGAAGCAATGCAAATGTCCATCAACAGATGAATGGATTTTTTAAACATGATATATACAAACAACGGAATACCATTCATCCTTAAAAGCAAAGGAAATTCTGTCATATGCTACAACATGGATATATATCTTGAAGACATTACGATAAGTGAAATAAAACAGTCACACAAAGAGAAATACTGTATGATTCCACGTATATGAAGTACTTGGTAATCAAAATCGTAGACAGTAGAGTGATGGCTGCCAGCAGCTGGGGCAGGGGGAAACAGGTAGCTGTGGTTTAATGGGTATGACTTCAGTTCCACAAGATGAAAAGAGTTCTGGAAGCTGGTTTTACAATGTATGTGAATGTACTTATGATTGAACATTTTTAAACCATCAAGATGGTAAATTTTATATCATATATATTTTAACACATTTTTTTGTTTGTTTTTTGAGACAGAGTTTCGCTCTTATTGCCTAGGCTGGAGTACAATGGGGCGATCTCGGCTCACCACAACTTCAGCCTCCCAGGCTCAAGCGATTCTCCTCCCTCAGTCTCCTGAGTAGCTGGGATCACAGGCATGCACCCAGATAATTTTGTATTTTTAGTAGAGATGGAGTTTCTCCATGTTGGTCAGGCTGGTCTCGAACTCCCGATCTCAGGTAATCCACCCACCTCGTCCTCCCAAAGTGCTGGGATTATAGGCGTGAGCCACCGTGCCCAGTTTAACACAATTTTTTAAACTGAAGAATAAACACATTCTAACAAATATGAATGATCCTAAATATTGATATCTAATTTGGGGTTTAACCAAAATCAAATCTCTCTCTCTCAAAAGTCAAATACTATACATATGCCAAAAGGCAAGATTATCAGCAGTCAGCATAATTTTTTTTTAAACAATCAGGAGTCATATTAAACTTTAAATTCACCTAAACTTTTGACAGTGGTTAATAGGCTCCACCCTTGAGGCAGCAGAGTTTTAAGAAGAGCAGACTCCTTTCTTTTCCCACTAGAACATCTCAGGTCTACACCAAAAGGTGAAAAAGAACACTAAACACACCACAGGCAGCCCCTACCTAGGCCGTAGGTCTGAGAAGTGCATCACTGCAGAAAGGTTTCAAATACACCCAAACTAACTCCAAGTCTAAACAAGGAAGAGAAAGTGAGACCACAGGATAACTGCTATGCTATGGCTTTTTTTTTCTTCTTTGCTCACTGTCAAAATTGTGGGTTTTAACTTAATTTAAAATATTGTACTGCATTATAATTGGGGTGTTTTATGAAGGAGAGATAAAAGTAGAAACTAAGTGCAGCAAAAGGTGAAAGAAAAAGCTACACATATCAAATTAAACCCATCCACTATAAGGTCTGAAAGAGGTCTGTGACAGTGCAAAGATATGAATCAGCAATGAAAACAGATGATACACTACGGAGCTCTCCCAAAAGGTACAGGAAAAATGCGGACGAAGGTAAAAATCCTAAAAGGAGATAAAAAGAGTCAACCCAATGGGTTGAAATCATCAGCCAATAAAAACAAATCATTCAGTCCTCAAGGCATTTTTATAAAATGTAAGTTTTTATATATTTATGTACTAAGACAGAAAATAAGAGAGCAGGAAATCATCAACCAAAAGAAAGCTCAAGAAATCACCTAAGCACAAGCCACTCAACATCAGGGTTGGTTATGAAGCCCTCACTGGTTGACACATACATATATATGTATTAATAATACGTTCTGGCCACAGCCAAGCATTTTGATTTACCATCTGCTCCAGTGACAAATTCCCTGAATTCTGAAAGCACATCCTGATAAAGCAAGTTATTAATATCTCCCCAGTCAAAAAGATAACACATATGAAACATAAACCGACCCTGTCAGTAACCCAGTTACAAAGAAGAAAAAAAAATAAAAGCATAAAATCGGCTAACATAAAAGCTAAAGAATACAAACAAGCACACAACAACAATACCAGTAGGGTTGGTAGATGATATAAAATTACTTAAATCGTCAGTATTAAAGCACAGAACAGTGCCAAGAATAACAGAACTGAACACCATAATTGTTAAAAGGACACATTCAACAGATTTAAAGATGGACTGCCCTGTTGAATGGCAGATGAGACCAGGGACCTTTTAAAGAGAGACCTAATTTTTATTTTATTTTTAAATATTATGTGTAGAGACGAGGTCTCACTGTGTTGCCTAGGCTGGTCTCAAACTCCTGGGCTCAAGCAATCCTCTCACCTCAGTGCAGGGTCAACAGTCACAACAACTTTTTTTTTTTTTTTTTGAGACAGAGTGTCACCCAGGCTGGAGTGCCAATGACTCAATCCTGGCTCACTACAACCTCTACCTCCTGGGTTCAAGTGATTCTCACGTTTCAGCCACCCAAGTAGCTGGGACTACAGGTGTGTGCCACCACACTCAACTAATTTTTGTTATTTTTATTAACCGTAGATAAGGGGTTTCGCCATGATGGCCAGGCTGGGCAAGTAATTTAGCCTGTCTGTGCTTCAGTTTCCTCATCTGGAAAACAGAGATAATAGTACCTGCAATAAATGGAATGTTTGTGTCCTCCTAAAATGTATATGTTAAAATCCTAACACTCAAGGTAATGGTATTAGGATGTGGGGCCTTTGGAAAGATTAGGTCATGAGGGTAGAGCCCTCCTAAGTGGGGTTAGTGCCCTGATAAAAGAGACCCCAGAGAGTTCCTCTCCTCCTTCCACCATGTGAGGACACAGTGAAAAGACAGCCTACAATGAGCCAGGAAGCAGCCCTCACCAGTCACTGAATCTGCCAGTTCCTTAATCGTGGACTTCCCAGCCTCCAAGACTGTAAGCAATTCACTGCTATTGTTTATAAGCCACTCCGTCGGTGGTACCTTGTTATAGCAGCCCGAACAGACTAAAGACAGTACCTAATTCACAAAGTCATTGGGAATATTTAATGGGTTAATGCATATCAAGAGTTTTTAAAGTTGTCTGGCTCACAGCAAGAGCTCAAGTACTACTTTTCCGCCATTATTTTTAGATTTAAATTTTCTGATGATGAAAATTATACATGCTAAATGTACAAACACTGAAAAAAATGAAGTAAATGTAAATCATCTGTATCCCACAACCCAGCGCTAACCACTGTTACTATAACAGTATACTTCCTTATCACCTTTTTTCTAGGTGTGATGCGTCTGTGTTACTGAAACAGGTCAGAGAGCTAAGGATAAGAAGCACCTATGGAAATGACTTCCCTCTGGGGCTCTGTCTACCCTGATCAGAGGTAGCTGGTACTAGGTTAAAAATGACGTGTTAACTGATAGTGATGCTTACTCTAGCCGTAAATAACTTAGTTCTGGCTGCTATAACAAATGACCATAGACTGGGTGGTTCGTAAACAACAGAAATTTATTGCTCACAGTCCTGGAGGCTGGGAAGACCGAGATCAAGGAACGGGCAGATTCAGCGAGGGTCTGCTTCCTGGTTCACAGACAGCTGTGTTTCACTGTCTTCATATGGCTGGAAGAGAGGAGATTTCTGGATTTTTTTTTTAATAAGGGCACTAATCCCACTCACGAAGTCTCCATCCTCATGACCTAATCACCTTCCAAAGGCCCTTCCACCAAACACCATCACAATGGGATTAGGTTTCAACATATGAATTTTGGGGAGACAGAAACATCCAGTCCAAAGCAATAACTAAGAAAAACACGGTTATAATATATGGCCTGTTCTCTTGTGCTTTTTTCTATAAAAATACTTTTAAAATAACAGCACAGCTATTCAGAAAACATTAATTTTTATTTAAATTACAACAATATGTTAAGTTTGAACAGCATTCCAAACTGAGTAACACATTCATGGTTCATGAAATTAATCTGGTGGGTTGGGACCAACACTTTTTTTTTTTTTTTGAGACCAAGTCTCGCTCTGTCACATAGGGTGGAATGCAGTGGCATGATCATGGCTCACTGCAACCTCCGCCTCCTAGGTTCAAGCAATTCTCCTGCCTTAGCCTCCCGAGTAGCTGGGATTACAGGCATGTGCCACCATGCCTGGCTAATTTTCGTATTTCTAGTACAGCTGGGCTTTCACAATGTTGTCCAGGCTGGTCTCAAAACTCCCCACCTCAGGTGATCCGCCCGCTTCAGCCTCCCAAAGTGCTGGGATTACAGGTGTGAGCCACTGCACCTGGCCTCCAAAACCTTTTTTGACACAAGGTCTTGCTCTGTCACCCAGACTGGAGCACAGTGACATGATCACGGCTCACTGCAGCCTCAACCTCCATGGTTCAAGTGATCCTTCCACCTCAGCCTCCTGAGTAGCTGGGACCAAAGGCGGAGGTCACCACACTAGGCTAACTTTTTTATTTTTTGTAGACTGGGTCTCAAGAGATGTGCCTCAGCCTCCTAAAGTCCCGAGATTATAGGTGTGAGCCACTGCATCCAGCCCAATGTTTCTTTTTAATTTAAAAATATAGAAAAGAAAAATATCAGAAAGTATTGCATGAAGTAATGGCTAAGTATTTGTAAACGTGGTTAATTATCATATTTTCATTGTGAGGATTAAATATTACAAGGAAAATCAATTAGGGGCTATTAAATAGTTGTTGAGCGATTAGATAAATGGGGTAGTTTTGGGATCTAATGAAAGTCTTCTCTGTGCTTTTAGTCAGTTTCTAATGAAAGCTCTCCTGAAATAATAATCACATACTAAAGTATGTGTATGCTGATTATGACGTAAAAGTGTATTTTGTTTTGGGAGGCCAAGGCAGGAGGATTGCTTGAGGCCAAGAGTTCGAGACCAGGCTGGCCAAAATGGCAAAACCCCATCTCTACTAAAAAAAAAAAAAAATACAAAAATTAGCCAGACGTGGTGACACGTGCCTATAGTCCCAGCTACACGGGAGGCTTGGGCAGGAGAATCGCTTGAACCCGGGAGGTGAAGACTGAAGTGAGCCGAGATTATGCCACAGTACTCCAATGTGGGCGACAGAGGGAGACTCTGTCTCAAAAAAAAAAAAAAAAAAAAAAGTATTTTGGGTTGGGCATGGTGACTCACGCCTGTAATCCCAGCAATTTTGGTGGCTGAGGTGGGAGGATCACTGGAGCCCAGATGTCTGAGACCAGCTTAGGCAACACAGGGAGATCTTGTCTCTACAAAAAAATAGAAGAAATTAGCCAGGTATGGTGGTATGTGCCTGTAGTTCCAGCTATTCCAGAGGCTGAGGTGGGAGGACTGCTTGAGCCTAGTAGGTCAAGGCTGCAGTGAGCCGTGATCATGCCATTGCACTCCAGCCTGGGCAACAGAGCAAGACTTGGTCTCAAAAAAAAAAAAAAAAAAAAAAAAAAAAAAGAATATGTGTTTTGTACTGTGAGTCACCTTCAAAAAATGAGAGCCACTGAAGTAGAAAATGATTTTTAAAAATTCTTTTAAAAATAGGGGATGCGTGCTGTGGCTCACTCTTGTAATTCTGGTGCTTTGGGAGGTGAAATGGGAGGATCACTTGAGCCCAGGAGTTTGAGAACAACCTGGACAACAAAGTGAGATCTCTTCTCAATCAATCAATAAAAAATTACTGAGTATGATTTTACCATCTGCTGCTAAAGTGATGAATTCTATAATTATGCCTATAAGCTTTCTCTTCCTTTTTAATATTATCCTTACCCACAGAATGCCTGAAAACTTACTCACAATCTGGTCTACTCCACTTAGTTCTCTGGTGCCAATCAGTGAAGGTATTCAATGTGCACTGGAATTTTTAACCACCAGCTGTTCAATCACTCTGCTCCGTCAGCATTCCCAGGTCTACAGCACTCTCCCTAAAAACTACTTATGAATTCCTCAGGTAATGGGTTTTCTCTGGCAAATACTGTAAATGTTTTTTTCTCTGGCAAATACCTATCTGTTAACTGCCAACTCAATGGAATCTAAAAAAGTACTCTGTCCTCCACTCCCTTGCTATTTCCTCTCCTTCTGCTCGGGGTAATTACTACTTTCTTAGAGAATGAATTCCCTTCTCATATTTTCCATTTTCCAAATTATTTTAAATAGAACTGACTATAGCTTTAAAAAATTGTACAGAAAAAGAGCTTACATAGAACTTACATAGAGTTTAAAGAATCCCGATTAGTGGTGTTAAAACCAGAAGGGTCTTGCGACTTTTTGGCAGCGCAGTTTCCACAACCTCTTGGGGTAGGATAATTAGTATAAATTACTCTCCCTCTTAAAATCTACAGTCAAAAATAAGGCTGGGCCGGGCGCAGTGGCTCACGCTTGTAATCCCAGCACTTTGGGAGGTCAAGGTGGGTAGATCACTTGAGGTCAGGAGTCCGAGACCAGCCTGGCCAACATGGTGAAACCCCTCTTTACTAAAAATACAAAAATTAGTCAGGTGTAGAGGCACAGGCCTTTAACCCCAGCTACTTGGGAGGCTGAGGCACAAGAATCACTTGAACCCAGGAGGCCGAGTTTGCAGTGGGCCAAGATCCTGCTACTGCATTCCAGCTGGGGCCACAGAGCAAGGTTCTGTCTCAAAAAAGAAAAAAATGGTGGTTAAGCAAGCTTTTTTTTACATCTCCGAACACTATTTGCCTAGACATATTTGTAGTTAAAAAATGGATAAATCAACACATCTTTCAAACCTTTTTTCCTCTTCAAAATTACAACTTAGGCTGGTCTGAAGATAGTAAGTTCTCTCAATTTACTTTCACAATCAGTTACAGATCAAACTCTTTGTTCTACTCTTTTCCCCCTTCTCACTACTGCACTTGACTAGTCTAAAAAATTACAACTTAGTGTTAACTACACTAAAAATTTAAAACACAATATTGGAACAATGTACAAGACTACGTTAAACTTTTTTTAATGAAGCAAAATGGCTTAATGGAAAAAGCACTGATTTCAATGCCAGGTGAACCTAGATTCACATCCCAGCCATGCTACTGACTAGCTTGTGACCACGGTCAAATTACTTCTCTCTGAGCCTCTGGCTGGTTCCATTTACCCATCTATTGGAAGTAATTTTGAGAATTAAATGAAAAGTAGAGCCCCACTGCGCACAGCACACACAAAACTAATTTACTTTTCTGCCCAGACCACATTCCTATCAGTAACAGCTACAATGAGGCCATAAAAGTATAACAGTAATTCTCAACTGAAGACAGACTGAGTGAGAGAGAGTATAGAGAGAGGTGAAGGGATGTGAAGACCTTCAAAGGATGGGTTTTTAGTTTGATTTTCTCTTTGAGGGGAGAAGAGGGGAAGGGAAGGAATGCACTGAATGTATGTTTGTTTAAACACCTAGTAATTCTGAAATATTTGCCCAAATAGCTTGTGTCTCTTTATGAATTACTAAATTAGGGAGTTGTTTTAAGAAACCACATAGGCCGAGCACAGTGGCTCATGCCTGTAATCCCAGCACTTCAGGAGGCTGAGGCAGGCGGATCACCTAAGGTCAGGAGTTCGAGACCAGCCTGGCCATCATGGTGAAACCCTGTCTCTACTAAAAACACAAAAATTAGCCGGGCATGGTGGCACGCACCTGTAATCCCAGTTACTCAGGAGGCTGAGGCATGAGAACCGCTTAAGCCTGGGAGGCAGAGGTTTGCAGTGACCCGAGATCATGCCACTGCACTCCAGCTTGAGTGACAAGTCAAGAGACTGCTCAAAAAAAAGGAATAAAAATGTCAGGAAATAGTATGTAACTACAACTTACACTGTATAATAGCATCCCTGGGTTTCAAATATTTAGAACTATATATACACAGTGTCCTTTTAATTAATAAGAGACATATATAATGTCTTTTAAATTAACATAAACAGATTTTATATTGTAATTGCAATTTCATATTAATTAAATACCTAATGGCAGGGTGTGGTGGTGTGTACCTGTAGTCCCCGCTACTCAGGAGGCTCAGGCAGGAGGACTGCTTGAACCCAAAAGTTCAAGGCAAGTCTGGACAACACAGAGATACCTCATCTTTACCAAAAAAAACAAAAACAAAAACAAAAAATAAAACTTAGCCAGGTGTGGTGGCACCTGTAGTCCCAGCTACTCAGGAGGCTGAGGCAGGAGGATCGCTTAAGACCAGGAGGTCGAGATTGCAGTGAGCCATGACTGTGCCACTGCACTCCAGCCTGGCAGACAGAGTGAGACCCTATCTCAAAGGAAAAAGAAGTACACTCAAAAAAGTCTTCATGCTACCTTATATACCTAGATATGTTCCTCAGCAGGCAAAACTTTCAAATCCCTAAGTCCCTGCTCAGCTGGTCTCTAAACTTAAAAGGCTTTCAGGCCGGGCACCATGGCTCACACCTAAAATCCCAGTACTATTGTGAGGCCCAGGTGGGCAGATCACTTGAGCCCAGGAGTTGCAGACCAGCCTGGGTAACATGGTGAAACTCATCTCTACAAAAAATACAAAATTTTGGCCGGGCATGATGGCTCACACCTGTAATCCCAGCACCTTGGGATGCCAAGGAGGGCGGATGGTAAGAAGTCAAGAGTTCAAGACCAGCCTGACCAACATGGCAAAACCCCATCTTTACTAAAAATACAAAAAAAAAATTTAGCTGGGAGTGGTGGCGCCCACCTGTAATCCCAGCTACTCAGGTGGCTGAGGGACAAGAATCGCCTGAACCCAAGAGGCGGAGGTTGCAGTGAGCCAAGATCTCACCACTGCACTCCAGCCTGGGTGACAGAGTGAGGCTCCGCCTCAGAAAAATAAATAAATAAATAAAATTTTTAAAATATATAAATAAATTAGCCGGGCGTGGTGGTATGTGCCTGTAGTCCTAGCTACTCAAGAGGCTGAGGCAGGAGGATCGTTTGAGCCGAGGGGGGTCGAGGTTGAAGTGAGCTGTGTGAGCAATACACAGAAAAAGGAGACTTTGGGCAGGGCGGTCTGATGTGGAGCACTGCAGTTAGTTTCTTAAAGGCTTCAAGATAAGCAGGTCTACAAATCTTGCATTACATATGCAAACACTTTGGAATGAAAGCACTTACAAATATAATGATACATTTTTCCCCTTTTCCTCAAGCAAATGAAAATCACTAATTACTAAAGGGTCTCCAAAAAGCACATGGGATATCAGTAAGTCTCCAATGGGAAATATAGCACTTCCCCCAAAACAAAGAAATTACAGCTAAATAAGGAGTTTAAAAAATGTTTTCTCATTTGTACCTTTTCTTGAAGCTGACACTTTCTTCAGTTTTCTGATGGCAGCACCAGACCAACACCCTTATTGCCCCTGACCTGCGCCTCACTCTAGTCTCCCATTCCCTTCCTTCTCAAGCACTGCTGCCGACTCTCCACTGTGTCCCTTTAAGCTCCTCCCCGGCAAAACCCCTTAGCAACTGCCTGAAACATCAGCGTTCCTCTCGCGGTCCAGATCTCCCAGCCACGCGACAACCGAAAACCCCCTCCTGCAGCCTCGCCCATCCGGGGCTCGCACCCCGCGTCCCTTTCCCTCCCCTCCGCAGTCTCGACACTTCCCTCAGTCACCCGCAGCGCCTGGCGCTCGCCCCGCACCTAGCACCCCGTTTTTCCACTGAGCCTCCTCTCACTGCACCTACGGACCCCGCCTCTCCACCTCGCTCCCCCTCACCGCTGGGCCTCCCCGGCCGAACCCACTGGCCCGCGCCAGCCCGGCCGAGCCCGGCCCAGCCCGGCCCAGCCCGGCCCAGCCCGACCCAGCCCGGCCCGCTAGGCCACGACACAGGCCACGAGGGCTCTGCCGCCCCTTCTCCTCACCGTGTCGACCCCGGAGTCCTCTTCTCCGGCCCCCGCCGCTTCCTTGCCGACCGCAGCCCCCAGCCCAGCGTCTGGGCAGCCCAGCGGCTCCAGAGGCGCCGGCTGGAGCTGCCGCTCGGGGTCCCGAGGTGCTTGCTCCATGGCTGCAGTTCGGCGCGGCGAACCCAGTGCGCCTGCGCCGCCTCCGCGCCCGCGGCCAACCAGTCTCTCCGCTTGCGATGCCCGCCCCTCCGCTAGCCAACGCCTCGTCCCTGCTGGTAGACCTGGAGGGCTCGGGGAGCCGCAGCTGGAGGCGGAGCCGGGGGTGGGAGGACACGCAAGCCTGCGGAGGACCTGGTCAGCTGCTAAGCCAGGAGACCCAGAGAGCTGAGAGAGCTAGTGAAGAGAGAGACAAAGAGAAAGGCAAGGGGAAAGTGAACACCTGAAGTAGGTACGGCGATCCTAAAGCCAACGAAACTCAAAAGAAATTGGAGGCGTAGTCTGACCTACTCCCTCTGGGCCTCTGCCTTGCCTGTTATTATTGAGTCTGTTCTCCCGGAAAGATCAGAGCTCCATAAATCATTAACTTTCAGCAGGCTGAGTAACACATTCAGCAAAAGGTAATACTTGCAAGTTCTTGGTTTTTTGTTTGTTTGTTTTGTTTTTTCCTGAGACGGAGTTTCCCTCTTGTTGCCCAGGCTGGAGTGCAGTGGCGCGATCTCAGCTCACTAACCTCCGCCTCCCGGGTTCAAACGATTCTCCTGCCTCAGCCTCCGGAGTAGCTGGGATTACGGGCGGCTGCCACCACGCCCGGCTTTATTTATTTATTTATTTATTTATTTATTTATTTATTTATTTATTTATTGTATTTTTAGTAGAGACGGGGTTTCACCATATTGGCCAGTCTGGTCTCCAACTCCTGAGCTCGTGATCCGCTCGCCTCGAACTCCCAAAGTGCTGGGATTACAGGCGTGAGCCACCGTGCCTGGCCTTTCAAGGTTTTGAGGAAAGTGAAGCGACCTGTTGAAGCAAGGCTTGAGTTCTATTGTGTTTCATGAAGCCCTGGAGACCTCTGATAATTTTCTACAAACATCCCTTTTTAAAATTTTTCAAACCTACTTCCTTGATAAGCTTTCACCATGGCAACCTGATGGGAAATGCTCACTGGTGGTAACAGACTGTGGTACCTTAAAGTACTTTCTGTACAAAGTCTGCTCTCAATTTTTCAAGTACAGAAACATTTTCTGCCCACTTAGTTATTTCAAGCTGGGTAACATGGTGACAATTTGTCACCACGAGAGAAAATTGTGACAAAACACACAATTTTCTCTTCCTGGAATTCCTTCTCTGTCCTGGGAGCAAATTTCCATTCATTCCTAAAACCTCAGCTCAGTTATCATCTTCAAGTGCTAAGTTGTTCATAAATCTGTTACGGGCTGGGCGCGGTGGCTCACGCCTGTAATCCCAACACTTTGGGAGGCCAAGGCCGGCGGATCGCCTGAGGTCAGGAGTTTGAGACCAGCCTGGCCAACATGGTGAAACGCTATCTTTACTAAAAATACAAAAATTAGTCAGGCGTGGTGGCGGGCGCCTGTAACCCCAGCTACTCAGGAGGCAGAGACAGGAGAATCACTTGAACCCGGGAAGCGAAGGTTGATCTCAGTGAACCCAGATCGTGCCTCCGCACTGCAGCCTGGGCAACAGAGCAAAACTCCCTCTCAAAAAAAAAAAAAAAAAGATTTTAAAATCGGCAAAATGGATCCGATCCCCTATTTTATGTGCACATAATACATGTTCATTGTGGGGAAATTAGAAAAGTTGGGCATTAAAAAATAAGAGCCACAAATTAAGCATATCATGAGAAAAAAAGAAAAATAATAAAATAAAAAATGGTTCTTGGCCGGGAGTGGCGGCTCAGGCCTGTAATCCCAGCACTTTGGGAGGCCCAGGCCGGCAGATCACTGGAGACCAAGAGTTCGAGACCAGCCTGGACAATATGGTGAACCCCGCCTCTACTAAAATACAAAAAAATTAGCCGAGCATGGTGGTGTGTGCCTGTGGTCCCAGCTGCTTAGGAGGCTGAGACGGAGAATCGCTTGAACTGGGAGGCGGGAGGTTGCAGTGAGCTGAGGTCCTGCTCTCCAGCCTGAGCAACAGAGTGAGACTCTGTCTCAAAAAAAAAAAGGCCCGGCGCGGTTGCCCACGCCTGTAATCCCAACACTTTGGGAGGCCAAGGTGAGCAGATCACCTGAGGTCAGGAGTTTGAGACCAGCCTGGCCAACATGGTGAAACTCCGTCTCTACTAAAAATACAAAAATTAGCTGCACGTGGTGGCATGCACCTGTAATCCCAGCTACTCTGGAGGCTGAGGCAGGAGAATCACTTGAACCCGGAAGGCCAAGGTTGCAGTGAGCTGAGATCATGCCACTGCACTCTAGCCTGGGTGACAGAGCAAGACTCCATCTCAAAAAATAAATAAATAAAAATAATAAATGGTTTTTTTGGCCGGGTGCGGTAGCTCATACCTGTAATCCCAGCCCTTTTGAAGGCCAAGACAGGCAGATTGCTTGAGGTCAAGAGTTCCTAACAGGCCACAGACTGGTACCAGCCCACAGGGTTGGGAACCCCTGCACTAGATAATATGCCGTACTCTTGGGGCTGCCTATAGGCTAACAAATTCATTTTGATAAAGAGCAACTAGTGGTTATGTAAAAAGCCTGGGGTGGGAGGGGAGCTGGCATTTTGAATTTTTTTAATGGGTCCACGTTTTGGACACCCTGCCCAATGGCCAGAATCATGATAGCTGCAGTTTTTTATGTGATTGGCACTTTACACATTAATACTTTTTCATGCAGTGCCCCTCCCTGCAAGACAGGCATTACACAAGCTGGGCGTGGTGACATGTGCCTGTAGTCCCAACTACTCAGTAGGCCGAGGTGGGAAGATCACTTGAGTCCAGGAGTTTGAGGCTGCAGTGATCCATGATAGGACACTGCACTTCAGCCTAGAGAACAGAATGAGACTGACGCTTATTCCCAGCACTTTGGAAAGCCGAAGTGATAGCTTGAGCCCAGGAGTTTGAGACCAGGCTGGGCAACATAGTCGAACCCTGTCTCTACAAGAGATACAAAAATTAGCCAGGTGTGGTGGCATGCACCTGTAGTCCCAGCTACTTGGGAGGCTAAAGTGGGAGGATCCCTTGAGCCCAGGAGGTCAAGGCTACAGTGAGCAGAGACTGTGCCACTGCACCCCAGCCTGGGTGACAGAGAGAGACTCTGTCTCAAAAAAAAAAAAAAAAAAAGTCATTATTTTCCCCATTTCACAGATGAAGTAGCCTCAGTAATATTTGACAAAGTCACACAGCCATTAAATAAAGGAAAGAGACTCAGACCTAGATTTGTAGGACATCCAGAACCCAAGTTCTTGGGCCATGCTGCTTCTCTTCGTGGGGGAGAGGAAGAAGAGAGATTCTTCTAGGAAAGATGCAAATAATTGGCAGAAATTGAGAATTGACTCCTTACGTGAACACACACAAAGAGAAGCAGGTTTCCTTGGCATATGAAGGCAAAGTCACACCTGTGTGCTGAGGTCTGGGAAAGCCCAAGGCTAACTCCATGAAGATTATGGAAATAGATGTTCCCCCTTCTTCTGACTCTGGAAGGGAAGGGATTTCCCCTCACAGACCGCAATGGGGGAGAGCCTGCAGTGACCTGCTCTGGAGTGAATGGGGAAGCCTCAGGAGCAGGAGTGACTAGCCAGGCAGAAGGCACTTCAGCCCTTGCATATCAACAGCATGTTTTAGATTTCAATTTGTCGTTAATTTAACATTTATTGAGCTCCCGTGTTAGCCTGGGAACACCAAGAAATATTTATTCTCTGGTCCCCATCATCCAGGTTCTGTTCTCCCTCTTCCCAGGATTTTCCTCCTGGTGTCTGGTCAGCCTCCCAGGGACTGTGACAGTCACTTTTGTCTCCTTCCTCTGAAACTATCCCCTTCTTCTCAGCGGGAACCAAACCCAAACCCCACCCCATTTCTCCTTTCAGTGTCAGTGTGGATGACATTTGCCCTTGGTCACAGCACTAGATCTTTCTTCCCACCCTCCTATCAGTACCACCATATTCTTTTGGAGCAAATTCCTCATTGTGTGAGGACTTGGGTGGGGAGCAATTTTTAATATGTTCCTCTATTGTAGCCTCCCGTCACAGGAGTTGAGGAGCTCAGATCCTTCTTGTACCACCTCTGGGAAGATTATTTCAACTCACCAACTCAGACCCTTAAACTCCCAAGATTTTGAATCTTGGATCAGAGGGATGGCTGGAGGTTGAGCCTGTGGCAATGCTAGGGTCAGGTTTTTGCCAAGTCGAATTTCTTGTGTGTTCTGTGCCAAGTGTCTGGAGCTACCGTGATTCTGCAACTTTCCAGAGAATCACCAGCCTTAATTCTGTGAATTCCTGTCCTATTTCTCTATTTGCTTCATATGACTAGAGTTCATCTTTGTTCTTTGTTCTTTTTTCTGAAGAGACAGGCTCTCACTCTGCCACCCAGGCTCAAGTGCAGTGCCATGAACACAGCTCACTGCAGCCTCGACCTCCTGGGTTCAAGCTGTCCTTCCACCTCAGCCTCCCATGTAGCTGGGATTATAGGCCCATGCCACCATGTGCAGCTAATTTTTTTTTTTTTTTTTTTTTTTTTTTTTTGGAGAAATGAGGTTCTACTATGTTTCCCAGACTAGTCTTGAACTCCTGGGCTGAAGGGATCCTCCCACCTCGACTTCCCAAAGTCCTGGGATTACAGGCATGAGCCACCACGCCTGGCCCTGGTCTCTGTTCTATGCAACATGCAGCTGTAACTGCTGCAGTGAAGCACTTATCTACTCAACTAAACATGCAGTAAATATTTATGAAACATCTACTCTGTCCCTGGCAGTCTCGGTGTCAGCCTAGGTGATTATCCAGACTGATTCATGGTTCTATGCTCTTGGAGAAGACTGGAATATATACCCAGCATCAGAAAAACCATATCCTTAACCCCTATTGCTTGAGAAACTCCCCAAAGCACTACAGCAAGCCAGCTACTAGAATCTTCAACAGCTAGAAACCATGGAAGCCACTACAAGGTAGAAATTTTTCTTGTTGGATAGATAACTTAAATACACTTTGATAGAGACCTTCTGAGGCAAATAGTCACTTACAGCTAAGAAATTTAAACCAGACAGGTTGGGAGGAAGCACAGGTTGGCCAAAGTACTTCTGGACAAGTGAGTCTTGTGGCACCTCTCAACTAATATTGTGCATATGAATAATAACAGCTTACCTGTAAGGCTGTTTCAGAAACTCAGAAGAGCCTGGCCACTTGTTTCTCACCTCCCACCAGCAACCTCCCACTCAACTCTGGGCCCCAGACACATGAAGCACAAGTCTCAGGGAACCATCGCCACATTGTGGAGATCCCAAGGGAGCCCATAACCACCTCTTGCATACAACTGCCCACCATACCCAGCGTGAGAAAGGGATGTGGTCTTGCCTTAATCTGTTAAAACTGCACATGTCCGAGGCAGGCGGATCACCTGAGGTCAGGAGTTTGACACCAGCCTGGCCAACATGGTGGAAACCCATCTCTACTTAAAAATACAAAAAAATTAGCCAGGCCTGGTGGCGGGCACCTGTAATCCCAGCTACTTGGGAGGCTGAGGCAGGAGAATCACTTGAACCTGGGAGGGAGAGGTTGCAGTGAGCCAAGATCATGCCACTGCACTCCAGCCTGGGCAACAAGAGTGAGACTCCGTCTCAAAAAAACAAAACAAAACAAAACAAACAACTGCACATGTGCAAGCCATTTGCACTCTGGAATTGCATGCTGTGAAGACTCCTAGTGGTGTGGAACTTAATTTGAATTTGAAATCACACGGCATGCACAAAGGGACAGGCCCAGGCCTACCCTTGGGTCACCTGCCTGCTGACTGCAGAGCATCCCCTGTAAGCCACGGCAAGGCCCATGGAGTCTGAGCTTTGTGTAGCTCGGTGCTTATGATGTACCACCTCCCTTCAGTCCCAACTCCTCTTCCTCCTCCATCCTCAGGTATACTGATTGCACACTCCCTGTGTCAGAGGTGTTTGAACCAGAGCGACTCCATTTTGAGTGAGGGCTAGGAAAATGACGCCAGGACTTGCTGGGCTGCATTCCCAGAAAGCCAGGCATTCCTAGCCAGCAAATTAATAATGTTTACTAAACAGACCCAGACTTGGGAGTGTCCAGGTATCCCGATATCTGGAGAACAAAGGCATTCTTGATTTTGCTTTAAAAATAATAATATCGATTCTTGCAAAATACAGTAATTAAGAAAATTAATCCTTTATCATAAACTCTTGTAGCAGAGCACACCCCCTCATATACCCAAGCATTGTACCTAGGGTGAACGTGTTTCTCCTCTTACTTTCAGGAACGTCCTACTCTATGGAGTAGCTGTTCTTTTACTACTTTACTCTCTTAAGAAACTTGCTTTTTCTTTGCACTGTGGACTCGCCTTGAATTCTTTCTTGCGCGAGATCCAAGAACCCTCTTTTGGGTTCTGGATCGCGACCCCTTTCCTGTAACACTTGTGCAAACGACAGTGTCCCTGTTATGACCATCTCATAGTGGTAGATTCCATTCAGATTTAAGGTAAGCCCAGAGACCACTTTTGGGTTTTCTTGACTCTCTGAGAAAAGTTGTGTAAGCACCTGCGTTCTTCTGGGTTTGGCTACATAGGGTTGTGTCCCTCTATGGAATGGAGAGTCCTGTGGACGAGGGTGTCATTTTCTCACCCAGTAAAACTCACTGAGGATGCTTCTGTAGAAGTGAGAAATATGATGACTATATTCAGAATAATGATAACTTGGCTGGGCATGATGGCTCACGCCTGTAATCCCAGCACTTTGGGAGGCCGAGGTGGGCGAATCACTTGAGGCCAGGAGTTCAAGACCAGCCTGGCCACCATGAAACCCTATCTCTACTAAAAATTAAAAAATTAGCTAGGCATGGTGGCATGTGCCTATAACCCCAACTACTCGGCAGGCTGAGGCATGAGAATCGCTTGAACCTGGGAGGCGGAGGTTGCAGTGAGCCAAGATCACGCGACTGCACTCCAGCCTGGGTGACAGAGTGAGACACTGTCTCAAAAACAAAAAACAAAAAACAACACGTTGGTCAGGCTGATATCGAACTCCTGACCTCAAAAAGTGATCCACCTGCCCCAGCCTTCAAAAGTGCTGAGATTACAGGCATGGGCTACCACACCCAGCAATCATTTTTTAAATTAAGGAAATATTAACAAGCAAAAATAAAAACATATAGTCTTTTCCCTTAATAAGCCCTTCTAAGAATCCGTAGAAGTTAGTTATCAAGTAGTAGACATTCATAGTGGGAGTTAAGCATAAGGACAAGAATTGTGTGTGGGGTGAGAAATTCAGTACTACTTCCTGTTTTTGGTGACAACCAGGTATTAGAGATAATGATGGCCATAACATACTGAGTTCAGTGAATCAATATGGATACACCATAACTTACCGAATATACAATATAAAATTATCTTTAGAGGCTTAAAAACTGTCTAACTGGAACATGACCAGGGGGCTTAAATACAAATATTTTGCAGAAGGTATAGTGTCATCACCATGGGAAAAAAATTAAAAGCCCAAATATATGGCTAGAACACTCTCATTTTGTTACTTCCAGTCTTGACCTTTTTTTTTTTTTTTTTTGAGATGGAGTCTTACTCTGTTGCCCAGGCTGGACAGCAGTAGCAGATCTTGGCTCACTGTAACCTCTGCCTCCTGGGTTCAAGTGATTCTCCTGCCTCAGCCTTTCAAGTAGCTGGGACTAACAGGTGTACGCCACCACGCCCGGCTAATTTTTGTTTTAGTAGAGATGGGGTTTTGCCATGTTGCTCAGGCTGGTCTTGAACTCCTGACCTCAGGTGATCCACCCGCCTCGGCCTCCCAAAGTTTTGGAATTGCAGGCATGAGCCACTGTGCCCAGCCATCTTGGACTACTTTTCTTTTTTTTGAGATGGAGTCTTGCCCTGTTGCCCAGGCTGTAGTGCAATGGTGTAATCTCAGCTCACTGCAACCTTCACCTCCTGGGTTCAAGTGATTCTCCTGCCTCAGCCTCTCAAGTAGGTGGGATTATAGGCATGAGTCACCACGCCCAGCTAATTTTTTGTATCTTTAGTAGAGATGGGGTTTCACCATGTTGGCCAGGCTGGTCTCGAACTCCTGACCTCCTGATACGCACGCCTCAGCCTCCCAAAGTGCTGGGATTACAGATGTCAGCCACCATGCCCGGCAGTCTTGGACTTCTTAACACACAATTTCTAACCACCAGAAGGAAGTGTACATTTAAAATTCTGGCCCAAATGAAAGAGATACAAATATGGCACAACTGCCACAAAGACTTGTTTCCCTAGCCAAATAGTACCAAGGCGTAGATTAAAAAAATCAAAATAGAAAAAGCCTCTAGCTCTCGTGAGGTGGGTAAGCTGCAGCTTCTGGAAGCAGATGTTGCTCCTTCCTCACTCTCTGGGCCCTGTTTCTAGGAGAGCAGTGGGAAGGCAAGAAGATAGGGAGAAGGTAAAACAGTCAGCCGGAAGTGTAACAATTCATTCTTGTCAAAGAGTTCAACCTAATAATGTGGGGGAGATTTCATTACTCATAAATGTATTATTTTCCATTAAGAACTTTAAAACTACTATTTCAGTAATTCTTAAAATGGCTTAACAATCCAAAGAAATAAATGGGCACTTGACATGGTTTGGCTCTATATCCCCACCCAAATATCATCTTGAATTGTACTTCCACTCCACAATTCCCACGTGTTGTGGGAGGGACCCAGTGGGGGATAATTTGAATCATGGGGCCGGTTTTCCCCATACTGTTCTCGTGGTGGTGAGTAAGTCTCATGAGATCTCATGGTTTTATCAGTGGTTTCCACTTTTGCATCTTCATTTTCTCTTGCTGCCACCATGTAAGAAGTGCCTTTCGCCTCCCACCATGATTCTGAGGCCTCCCCAGCTGTGTGGAACTCTTAAGTCCAATTAAACCTCTTTTTCTTCCCAGCTTTGGGCATGTCTTTATCAACAGTGTGAAAGCGGATAAATACAGCACTCAAACAGTTCAAATGAAACAAAAATCTCTGGTTTCATTTTATTTTTTAAAATTTTTATTTATTTCTTTTTAAAAGGCTAATTAAGTTAAGCAGTGGGAGCAGAGAAGGAACAAAGAAATCTGTAACTGTGGCTGGGCGCAGTACCTCACACCTGTAATCCCAGTACTTTGGGAGGCTGAGGTGGGCGGATTGCTTGAGTTCAGGAATTCAAGACTAGTCTGGGCAACATAGCGAGATCCAGTCTACACAAACAGTACAAAAATCAGCTGGGTACGTTGGTGTGTGCGTGTAGTCTCAGATACTTGGGAGGGTGAAGTGGGATGACTGGTTTAGTCTGGGAGGTCAGGACTGCAGTGAGCAATGCACTGTACTCCATCCTGGGCGACAGAGTCAGACTCTGCCTCACAATAAACAAAATAAGAAATCTGTAATTGGTTGTGATCAATTAGTTGTAAATGCCACTGCATGCAGATCAGCCTAGTTTCATTTTATATTCTTCTTCTATCTCCAGAATATTTAAAAGTTAAAACACTTCGATTTTTAGAAACTCTCATTAAATTTACCACCTAGCTGAAGATTCCTGAAGGACTTAAACAGAAAATCAATATCCCTCTCAAATGAACAGGGCAATAACTCTACTGAATATTAACTTTCTATTTCTCTCCATTCATAAAAGAGACGGAAGCATCATTGTTCTCTAGTTTTATTATTTGTCAATTTTCCCAACACAGGAACTATAACTCATTCTGAGATTTTTTCAGTGCATTTCACAGCAAAAATGAACAAGGGAATCATTAAAATTGTTGTACACAAACCAACTTTTTCTTATAATTTACAATTTGTTGAAAAAATTATTGTTTTGCTGTTTTCATCCTACTAACCTCTTTAACAGAACACAATTTATCAGAGCACAAAGCTTAAACTTTTTATGATGATGCAACAGACACAGCCTCCTACAATGGCTGATAAACAACAGGTATGTTACACACACTGATTGGAAGACCATATCCGAAAAAACAGAGTAAGGCACCACTCTTGGGAAATTAAGGTAGCTTGCAGTAACAAGTGTTGAGCACCGTAATAAGTAGGTGCTCAATAAATACATGAATGAATGATGAAAGCCATAATTAGCTCTATTCTTTTAATTGCCAGCAATTCTTCAACCTCCACAAAAGACTTATTTAAAAACAGATTTGTACCTGAATACAACTTCCTGATCTTTTTTTCCTGATACCTTTTAATTTCATACTGTTTCTTTAGCATTTAAGTTTCCTCAAAAAATAAAAAACAAAACCATACCTTACATGTGCATTCAGTTACACATATAAGTTCTGAATTACTGACAAGTATGAATAGAATCATTTATTTTAATTTTTAACAGAGGTAAAATAAAGCATACTTATCCAAAGGGATAACACGTAATACTGGATATTAACCTAGAGGTGAAAAAAAAGAAGGAAAAAAGTAACAGTTTTATTTTTTAATATTTGCTATTTTCTTTAATGCCTTAGTTCTGGAGAAAGGCTAAAATCTCATCATATTGACATGAACACATTTTTAAAAATTGTCTCTCAACTGTAATATTTAATAAAACTAGGTACTGAAAAATGTTCTGAAATTTTTCAAGTCAATGTTGTTTTCAAGTATATTAAAATGTTCAGAAGAAAAAATTCTCCATGGTTATAATTCTGATCAATCTATAAATGTACTTTTTAAAAGAGAGTTCCAACAGAGGTGGATAATGGATAAGTTCCTCAGACACAGGCATACAGTCTTTTTGAAGAAATAGAATGCCTTGTTACCACAACCTGGTTGATTTTTTTTTTTAACACTGATTTCAGGCACAATGGCTGAATCCACTTCTGGGTCATCTTTCTTCTCCTCTTGGTTGGTTTACAAGAGTAGTGAATACTTCAGTTACGGACAGAAAGAAAGACACAAACTCTGAAACAGAGACTTCACTTTTCACTACAAAGAAATCAAAGTCACTGAGTTCTCATTGTTGTGTGTATCTGCTGCCCCTATGCAAAAATAGGGGATTCAAACTTAATTGTAGGAGCAAGAACTGGATAAAAGATTGATCTACTGATTCAGGTAACAAGTTTTAAGATGGTATTGCTCACATCACATGAACAGGTTGGTAAGAGGTCCACTGCGTTTCTTTACCACTTTGGTCTTGCTTTTGGTATTTCGGTGCCCTAGTAGGTACATTCAGGTTTAGCTAGTTTCAGTCTGCCCAATCAGGAAGCAGGTCACTCAGTGCAATGACTCCATTCTGGGAGGATTTAGGGTAAACAGAGAAGAACCTCATTTGGTCGAGTTTTAGACAGTACGTGTCACTCTGCTGGTTGTGTTGTTGGAATTATTTTCCAAAGTGGTTTATGATAAACCCAGCCATCTCCCTGAAAGAAATAAAATGATAAAGAATCATCCCTCTAATGTTATCAAAATCACTAACCAAAACTAGAAGCAACACCTTTACTGAAATGGAATTCTACTTTCACATTCAAAAAAAAGTTTTTGTGAAAGAACAAAGTCTTTGTGCTTAAGACATCAAACAATGCCTGTGGTTTAGCTAGGATTCAGGTGAGAAGGTATGGTATTGGAGGGTCTAGTTTGTGACCCATGAACATTTAATTTTGCAAGAACCATTTGTAGCAATTTTGCCAATTTCGCCAAGATGCTACAGACTGAGCCTCACTCACAGAGTTATGGGCAGCAGGCGGAGCACAGAGAAATGATCAGGAAGGTACTAACTGTTCTCCCCATCTCCACTGGCACCCCAGAACTCATTTTTTTTTCTTTTTTTTTTTTTCCCCAAGACAGTCTTGCTCTGTCAAGCAGGCTGGAGTGTAGTGGCATAATCTTGCTGCAATCTCTGCCTCCCCGGTTCAAGTAATTCTCCTGCCTCAGCCTCCCAAGTAGCTGGGATTACAGGTGTCCGCCACCATACCCGGCTAATTTTTATATTTTTAGTAGAGATGGGGTTTCACCATGTTGGCCAGGCTGGTCTCGAACTCCTGACCTCATGATCTGCCCGCCTCGGCCTCCCAGAGTGCTGGGATTACAGGCGTGAGCCACCGCGCCCCGCCCCCAGAGCTCATTTTTAATGATATATAGATGTTCTCACTTAGAAACTCTTCTTTCTTAGAATCTGTTTCTGGTATATCTGCTTTTTTTTTTTGGAGGCAGTCTTGCTATAGGTCACCCAGGCTGGTCTCAAAAACAGTTGGTATTTATATACAGCCATCCTACTTTTAAAAATAAAGATGTCTAAGTGATAGCAATTCAACAAAGCCTAGTAAGCTAATGTTCCCACCAAGTAGATATGTTTTTATCTTGAACACATGTATAACATACCTCTTTAGTAAAATATTTTGTTTTCCAAGGTGTGCCTGTTTCCGTACGATGCCTTTCTTCAGTCCTCTGACGTTCTTCCAGGGTATGCTTATGCTCTGTGGCCTTATCAATTTCAGATTCTCTCAGAGAGTCTGTCACATTTTTCCACAATCGCCTGAAATCCAAAAACCACACATTTTACAAGCATTCTTTAAAAGAGATAATTAAATAGTATCAATACCCTCAAAATTACAGTAATTTTATAAAATAACATTTCCTAAATCACATCTACAATGTCATGCTCATGAATTCCAAGAATAATGATACTATGCTGCTGATGGTTATGTCTGGGATGCTGCTCCTTCTGCTTCTTTTTAAATTAAAAATAATTTTTATTTTTCCAGGTTATAAAAGGAGGATTTTTGTTTTTAGAAAACTTAGAAATTAACAAGTAAAAAGAGAAGTAAATTTTCAAAGTTGAAATGTAAGCAAGACCAACTGTGCTTCTGGACATGATGAAATAATGGGGAACACATTTATTTTCCTGCCTTCATCAACCAGGAAACAGGCAATATATAGTAAAATAGTGGTTTTCAGATACTGAGTATAGTAAAATAGTGGTTACTATATAGTAAAATAGTGGTTTTCAGATACTGAGCAAAAGGCAGTGCAGGGCAGTGATCCTTGAGAAAGGAAACAAACGAGGGGAGTCCTATGAGTCCTCTAACTCGCTGTCCAGAGTGTTTCTAGGCCACACACAGGGAGAGGGAAGCTTAACAAATCTCAAGCAAAAAAAAAAAAAAACTGCCACAATTCTTTAGGGAAAGAACTGTTTGTTGAACAAATGGTGCTGGGACAACTAGATATATATGTGAAAAAAGATGTAAGAAGTTAAACATAAAACTACCATACAACCCAGCAATTCCACTCTTGGGTATTTACCCAAGAAAAATGAAAATAAATATCCACACGAAGATTTGTAGGAGAATTTCCACAGCAGTATTATTCATCATTGCCCCCAACTGGAAATGCCCATCAGCTGGTAAATGGATAGGCAAAATGTGATATATCCATACACTGAAATACTATTCAGCAATAAAAAGCAATGAACCACTGATACATGCAATTAATACTTCATGGATGAACCTCAAAAACGTTATACTAAGGAAATAAGCCAGGCATAAGAGATCACACATTGTATGATTTATATGAAATATCCAGAAAAGGCAAATTTATAGAGACAGAAAGTTAGCGGTTCTCTGGGCTGGGGGTAATGGGGATTAACTGTAAATGAACATGAGGGATCTTACGTTAGGATGAAAATACTCTAAAACTGATTTATGGTAATAACTGTACTACTCAAGAAAGTTACTAAACATCTTTGTTTTTTCTTTTTTCCTTTCTTTCTTCCTCCCTTTCTGCCCTTCCTCCCCACCTCCCTCTTTCTCTTCTGTTCTCTTTTCTTTTTTCTTTTTTTGAGACAGGGTCTCACCATCACCCAGGTTGGAGTGCACAGTGTCACCATCTCAGCTCACTGCAACCTCTGCCTCCTGGACTCAAGCAATTCTCCTGCCTTTCTTGAGTAGCTGGGACTATAGGCATGCACCACCATGCCCAGCTAATTTTTGTATTTTGAGTACAGACAGGGTTTCACCATGTTGGCCAGGCTGGTCTCGAACGCCTGACCTCAAATGACCCGCCCACCTCAGCCTCCCAAACTGCTGGATGGTATGCCACAGGTCTTATAGTTCAAAGCCTTAAGGCTACATATGTATCTTAATGGCTCCAAAAGGTTTCCTAACACATTTCTGATACACATATCAGATGGCTCAAACATAAAAATGAATTTATAAGGAATTCTCCACAAATAATAAAGACATTAAAACAAAAAAAATCAAGACATAACAATCCTAAAGATAAATGCCTGCCCTAATAACAAAACTTCTAATAAAATGAAGTAACAACTTGCAGAACTAC
The DNA here is from genome assembly GCF_049350105.2 of Macaca mulatta. Classification (NCBI taxonomy): domain Eukaryota; kingdom Metazoa; phylum Chordata; class Mammalia; order Primates; family Cercopithecidae; genus Macaca; species Macaca mulatta. Next base: position 158,234,960 of record NC_133407.1, on the reverse strand, counting down.
AAAGTGAAATATTCAATTGTAATTGGTAATTTTAATAACCAATTTCAATAACTAAACTCAACTGATAGAATAAATGCACAGAAAATCTGTAAGACTACAGAAGACTAGAAAAATACTGTCAACTCATTTGACCTGACACTTATAGAACACACTCACCTCAGCCTCCTGAGTAGCTGGGATTACAGGCACATGCCACCACATCCAGCTAATTTTTATATTTTTTGTGGAGAGAGAGAGTTTTGCCATGTTACCCAGGCTAGCCTCAAACTCTGAGGCTCAAGAATACACATTCGTGTCAAGTTGCACATGAAACATTTACCAAGGCCAGGCTCGGTGGCTCATGAATAATTCTAGCACTTTGGGAGGCCGACGTGAGTGGATTACTTGAGGTTGAGTTCGAGACCAGCTTGGCCAACATGGTGAAACCCCATCCCTACTAAAAATATTAAAAAATTAGCTGCGTGTGGTGGTGCATGCTTATAGTCCCAGCTACTCGGGAGACTGAGGCATGAGAATTGCTTGAACCAGGGAAATGGAGGTTGCAGTGAGCCGAGACTGCACCACCGCACTCCAGCCTGGGCAACAGAGTGAGACACTACTTTGCCTCCAAAAAAAAAAATATGAAAAAAAGAAACATTTACCAAGACAGAACATATTCAGAGTCATTAAATCTAAATAAATTTAAAGAATTAAAATCATACAAAGTATATTTTTGACCAAAATGAAACTAAGTTAGAAATAAATAATGGAAAGATGGCTGGAAAATCTCTAAACATTTAGAAATTATCAACACTTTGGAAATAAGTTCATGAGTTAAAAAATAAAACCCGCAAAAGAAATCAGAAAATACTTTGAAATGAAAACACATAAAAAGTCATTGGAGAGAAATAAAGCAGTCCTCAGAGGAAAATCTATAGCATTAAACATTTAGAAAAAAAAAATTGATGAGCTAAACCAGGGATCAAACTATGGCCCACAGCCCATTTTTGTAAGTAAATTTTTATTGCAACATAACAGTGTCTCACCATTGACTTATTGTCTATGGATGTTTCATGCTACAAGGGCAGAGTTGAGTAGCTGTGGCAGGGGCTATTTGATCCACTAAGGCTAAAATATTAATTGACTGGCCTTTTACAAAAAAGTTTGCTGACCCCTGACCTAAGCTTCTATTGTAAGAAATTAGGGAAAAAAAAAAAAAAAAGCAAATGATTTACAATATAAGGAGAAAAAACGAAATTTTATAAAAGAGCAACATTCAGTGAGAAAGAAAACACAAACAGACTAAATCAGTGAAGCCCATACCTGGTTCTTTGCATAAAATTAATAAACTTAGTCACACTGATGAGAAAAAAGGTATTACAAATATAAGGAATAAGTATGGGGACATCACTACAGATCCTACACAGATAAAAAAATCAGGTAATATTAAGAACTACATGACAATAAATTTGACACATTAGCTGAAATGAACCAACTCCTTGAAAAACTACCAAAGCTCACTGAAGAAACAGAAAACCTTAACAGTGCTATATGTTAAACATATGTAATTTGTAATTCAAAACCTTCCCCTAAAGAAAACAGAGCAATATCCCTCATGTATATAGAAACTATAAAATTCATTACAAAATTTTAGCAAATAATATTCAGAAGCATCTCTTTTTTTTTTTTTTTTTTTCTGAGACAGAGTCTGGCTCTGTCACCCAGGCTGGAGTGCAGTGGCGCAATCTTGGTTCACTGCAACCTCCACCTCCTGGGTTCAAGCAATTCTCATGCCTCAGCCTCCCAAGTAGCCGGAACTACAGGTACATGCCACCACACCCGAGTGAATTTTGTATTTTTAGTAGAGACACCCAGCTGATTTTTGTATTTTAAGTAGAGACGCCTGGCTGATTTTTGTATTTTTAGTAGAGACGCCAGGCTGATTTTTGTATTTTTAGTAGAGATGGGGTTTCACCATGCTGGCCAGGTTGGTCTTAAACTCCTGACCTCAAGTGACACACCCGCCTTGGCCTCCCAACATGCTGGGTTTATAGGCGTGAGTCACCACACATTCTTTTAAGTAAACATCGTATTTCATGAACAAAGTAGTTCTGCTTGTGACTCAAATAATTATACAAGTGCTCTTCCTTCAGATAACGACTATATTTCTTCAGTAGCCAGCACAAATGCTTATTCATATTCCTGATTTGTCATACAGAATACTAATAAGACATGTACTCAGCCAGGCATGGTGGCTCACGCCTGTAATCCCAGCACTTTGGGAGGATGAGATGGGAAGATCACTTGAGGTCAGATGTTCACGACCAGCCTGGCCAACACGGTGAAATCCTGTCTCTACTAAAAATACAAAAAATTAGCCAGGAGTGGTGATTGATGCCTGCAGTCCCAGCTACTCAGGAGGCTGAGGCAGGAGGATCGCTTGAACCCAGGAGGTTGAGGCTGCAGTGAGCCGAGATTACCCGACCACACTCCAGCCTGGGTGACAGAGTGAGACCCTGTCTCAAAAAAAGAAAAAAAAAAAAAAAAAAAAAAAAAAAGACATGTACTCTGTAGTCCCAATTTTAAAAAACTAACAATTTGTATTGGTTTTTCAAGGACATCTTAAGAGAAGGTAGCATGCAAGTACATGGCAGTGAAGAATATAATGACTGCTTGTGACATTTGGTGCCACTGCCTAAATTAGTCCTAAGGCCCACCAGTGCTACCCACAGCATTCCTTTTGCACCATCATAAGAACCCACAGAGTGAAAAATGGTAAATAACATCTTAGTACTATTATAAAAAAAATTGTGAACTTGCAGATGCCCTGAGAAGGTCTCAAGGACCCAGCAGGGGTCTGCAAAGCAAACTTTGATACCCTCTCCTTAGGATAAATCCCTATAAGAATTCTTTAAAAAATCATTATTGCTGTATTTTTTGACCCACTCTGAATGTTTGATTGTGGACATTTAATCCCTTTCACACCTAGTTAGAAATTGTTTGGTTCCATTTATGTGATCTTAATGTAAGATGTTTAGTGGTTCCCTGTATATATATTTTTTTCTATTTTTAATTGATAGAGTAGTAATCCCTCATGACATAAAATTTAAACAGTACAAATAGGAATCTTATAAAAATTAAGTCTCTTTCCTATTCCAGATCCCAGTACTCTTTTCCAGAAGCAACCACTGTCAACACATTGTGGAAGCTATACCTTATTAACACATATAGATCCACTTTATTTTTCAAGGTCTATGACGCCTACTGCCAAAATATCCTCTACGAAGATTGTACTGGTTTAACGTCCAATCAACAGCATGAAAATGCCCATTTGCTCACACCTTTTCCCCAAAGAGTTATTATTGTAAAAACTAATTTGTCTTATTGTTTAATTTGTACCTCTGAATTCTAACTACCCTAAACAATTTTTCATTTCCTTGGTTGACCATTTAAGACGTTCCTATATTTATGCACCACCTCTTTACATCCTTTGCCCAGTTTTTGTATTGGGGTACCTTTTTGTTAATAATTTAACAAAAATTTTTATGATAAAGTTTTTAAGATACACACAGTAATTCTTTCACGGTAAATGTTTTTAATATTTTTGCTCCACTTACAATGTTTGGTTTTTACTAAAATGTGACTGTATATCAAAGAATCTCACAGCTGGCAAAGGGTTTAACATCATATCAGACTAATGCTTTCAATTTACAAAGCTGATGCAAAGTGGTGAAGTGACTTGGCCAAGGTCACCAGTTAGTGAAAAGGCTTAGATTAAGATTCAGAGCATCTGACTCTTTCCTGGATAGATGCAAGGATGACATACCGGGATTCAAACGGATCCTGCTTCTCCAGAGGTCTCACTCTTTTCTTCGTCACTGTCAATTTAGTCAAGTCCACATACTTTGTTTCTCCATTGCTATATGTGAACTCAAGAACACTATTCCATTCCCCTTGCACTTTGCATACCACAGTGTTGGTGATGTTGTGCTTTACTTCAGCTGTAACCCTAGAAGCAGATAGAAAAGAAAGATACACTCTAATAAGTGATACCATGTTTGTTTCTTAGATCTGAAACCCAAGAACACAGCCTGTGAATCCTGTTGAAATTAGTTATATACCTCACTTCAATATGTCAGAGCCAAAGTTAGATTCTTTGTATGTCCTATGACAGCTTCCTTCATAATTTGTTCAATATCAATTTTAGTCTTTAGAAAAAATGCCAGGAGTCAAATCAGAGACTTCATTATCATTAATGTCCAAATGTTATCTTTAAAATGTTTGCTACAAACAAAACTATAATACTAAAACTAAATAGAAATATGAAAAATATCAATATTTTATTTATTACAGTCTAAAAATGTTACAACATGACAATCTATTTAACTATTTTTTACTAGTTAATTCTACTTATTAAAATATTTGGCATCCCTACATTGGAAGTTCTGGATACATCCATCCTATATTAAACTACATAAGCCTAATTTTAAATTTAGAAACCACACAAACCAATAAGAGGTAGAAAAATATAAAAGAATACATTAAAATGTTTAAAATGCTCTTGCCAAAAGAGAAAAATTAAAAGAGCACTGGTCTACAAAAACTATCATTATCACCACAGAACTCAGAGAGACCTTAAACATTACTGCTATTGAAGTTTAATGAAGAGTCACCACAGCCATATATATAAAATAGCTATATATATGGCTGTTTATCAACAGATAGCTGTATTGATGCAGCACAAATACATCAATAGGAACAGGCTAGGAATAGGAACAGGTGTAATTATTATTATTATTTTTTTTTTTGAGACAGAGTCTCGCTCTGTTGCCTAGGCTGGAGTGCAGTGGTGTGATCTTGGCTCACTGTAACCTCCGCCTCCTGGGTTAAAGTGATTCTCCTGCTTCAGCCTCCCACCTAGCTGGAGTAGCTGGGATTACAGGTATGCGTCACCATGCCCGGCAAATTTTTGTATTTTTAGTAGAGACGGGGTTTCGCCATGTTGGCCAGGCTGGTCTTGAACTCTGACCTCAGGGGATCCGTGTGCCTCGGCCTCCCAAAGTGCTGGGATTACAGGTGTGAGCCACCGTGCTTGGAATGTAGTTATTTTTAGTGAAGTATTTTATGTTCACTCTAGGACACAGATAACAACAGGGTCAGATCAGATAGAGGTTCAGAACTTAGGGAATGATAGGCAAAAGTTAGGGTCTAATCAGTGTACCAGAGAATGTGGCTTATCTAGATTCAAAAGGAAATCCAAAGACCAAAGTCTAGAGGTTCGAGTGACAGTTCAGGAATCCCAAGTAGCATTCGTCCGGCATAAGCTAAGGGAACAAGAAGGACAAAGTGGAATTCAGGGAATCCAGTTTCAGTTTTAAGCAAGCGGTCTGTGAACTCAGCTCAAGGCAGAGGTGTAAGGAGCCCAATAAGCAAATTATTTATAAGCCAGATCTCTGGAATCTAAGAGCAAATCAAACATTCACAATCAAGATTAAGAGTAATTTTATCTACTAAAAATACAAAAAAAAAAGCTGCACGTAGTGGCACAGGCCTGTAATCTCAGCTACTCAGGAGGCTGAGGCATGAGAATTGCTTGAACCCGGGAGGCAGAGGTTGCAGTGAGCCAAGATTACACCACTGCACTCCAGTCTGGGTGACAGAGGATGGCTCTGTCTCAAAAAAAAAAAAAAAAAAAAGAGTAGTTGTATAGTTGTAGCTCACTGGACACAAAGAACACCATGACTATCAGTCAACTTGATTACAGCAGGAATGGGAACCCTGGGTTATGTCTCAAAGCATACACACTTAAATAACTGCCCTGGTTTCTTGCCAGCGTGAATGTTTTTTGTGATGTCATTGCATGCTTCCTCTCTGATCCCACTTGCCAACATCCTTCCCTTCCTTGAAAATGTATCTCTATCAAACAGGATATGAGGAAGTAACACTGAACATTTATCTAGTCTATTTCCCATCCACATACACCATTCTAAGATAATCAGCTCCTCACTTGATCTTTCTTTTACTACCATCGCACATCTCTCAAGTTACTTTTATCTCTCATAAGGCTTTCCAATGGACAATCTTAGGGACCTGTTCATGACTGCTGGCTATTACAGGGTCCGTATTGTTTAGAGCAGCTACACAGCAAAAGCAGCGCGAAGACAAGTGGGGCAGGGGACACGAATCACATATACTACAGGCAGGCCATGAGGAACTTGCAAAGGAGCACAAGGAGGAAGAAGGCCTCATCACTTTGCTTATAACAATTCTTCACAACAGTCTAGGGTAACCAGCACACTTCTTCCGTAAAGGACCAGAAAGTAACTGTCTCAGGATTCTCAGGCCAGACCGTCTCTATTGAAACTACTAAACTTTGTCACTCTAGCATGAAAGCAGACAGAAACAAGTACATGAATGTGCATGACTGTGTTCCAATAAAATTTAATTTACAAAACCAGGTGTCACTAAAGGCTTGAGCTCTTTACTTCCATGCATACAGTCCTTAGGGAACTGATCACACAGTAATATTATTATTGGTTTGCCATCCTTGCCCCTTGCCAAGACTGTAATCTCTTTAACAGGCATGGAATGGGTCTCATCTCTATAGCCCCATTTAGCACTTAGCAGAGTGCCTGATAAACAGTGAGTTTATTGCCTGAATTAATGAATGAGAAAACAAAACCTCAATTATATTATCACTACATAGAATAAGAGTGAGCAAAAGCATACATACACAAGAGGATGCCAGTGTGTGCGTGGAGGGGGAGTTAACATTTTTTGAACATTTAAAATATGCTGGGCATTTTACATAAATTATTTGCCAAGCCTTGTGACTATCCCATTTCTGTAGATGAAGAAACTAAGGCTCAAAAATTTAGGTAAGGTGCCCCAAATCTCTCTCTCTCTCTCTCATTATTTGTTTTGGACAGTCCTGCTATGTCACCCAGGCTGGACTTCAGTGGTGAAATCATGGCTTACTGCAGCCTTGACCACTTAGGATCAAGCCATCCATCTGCCTCAACCTCCTGAGCAGCTGGAACTACAGGCATGTGCCATCATGCTCAGCTAACTTTTTAATTTTTATTCTTGTAGAAAATGGGTCTCACTACGTTGCCCAGGCTGGTATTAAACTCCTGGGTTCAAGCGATCCTCCCACCTCAGCTTCCCAAAGTGCTGGGATTAGAGGCATGAGCCACTGTACCCGGCCCCCAAATCTTGTAGTTAGTAAAATAATAGAGTCAGGATTTGAATACATGTCTAAAGGACTCCAAAGTCCGGTTCTTCCCAACACTTCTAGGTACAAATTTCCTTAAAACAACTTGACCTGAGGTCTGACATTACCATTATTTTGTAGCTATGATATACAAATAAAAAATTAGGTACTTCAGAGAAACATTTTATAGTACAAAGGGAAATTGAGAAAATAACCCAAAGAAATAAAATTCTGCTCCAATTCAAATTTGTCATTCTGCTTACATGCAGCAGCATGAAGAAACAGACTTCCTGCATAAACAGAAGATACAAAGGCGGAGCTTAGGAATTTGGAATTTAGGAAGTAAAAGCTTGTACCAAACTACCATAAGAAAGGTATATTTAAAAAGTTATGCCAATGATTAACACAAGGCAAAATAAGTTAGGTTATGGAAAGCGATTCATTTTTTTTTTTTTTTTTGAGACGCAGTTCCCTTCTTGTAGAGTGCAATGGTGTGATCTCGGCTTGGCACAATCTCAGCTCACGGCAACCTCCACTATTCCAGCTATTCTTCTGCCCCAGCCTCCCAAGTAGCTGGGATTATAGGCCTGTGCCACCACGCTCCGCTAATTTTGTATTTTTAGTAGAGACGGGGTTTCTCCATGTTGGTCAGGCTGGTCTTGAACTCCCAACCTCAGGTGATCCACCCATCTCAGCCTCTCAAAGTGCTGGGATTACAGGCGTGAGCCACCATGCCTAGCCAAAAGTGATTCTTAATCTTAGGGAAATTCTGAAATACTTGATAATTCTTTAAAAGCTGTCTGGTAAGAGTAGAAAGGAAATGGTTATTGAATCAGATAGATCAGTTCTGTTGAAGGTCTTAAAGAGTCTCAATTTTCTCATCTATAAAACTAATACCTTTCCCTCATGGGGCTAGTAAGATTTTTTTTTTTTTTTTTTTTTGAGACAGTCTCCCTCTGTCACCCAGGCTGGAGTGCAGTGGCATAATCTCAGCTCACTGCAACCTCCACCTCCCGGGTTCAAGCAATTCTCATGCCTCAGCCTCCTAAGTAGCTGGGATTACAGGTGCATGCCACCACGCCCAGCTAATGTCTGTATTTTTAGTAGAGACAGGGTTTCTCCATGTTGCCCAGGCTGGTCTTGAACTCCTGACCTCAGGTGATCCACCCGACTCGGCCTCCCAAAGTACTAAGATTACAGGCATGAGCCACAGCCTCCCAAAGTGTTGGGATTACAGGCGTGAGCTACCGTGCCTGGTCAAGAATGGTTTTTAGAAGCAATTTTACCAAATGGTTAATTATATCCTATAAAAAACAGTTATATAAATGTTGCCAAAACCAAACTTAAATATTCAAAAATAAGATATTAAACAATTCCCTTTAACAGGTTAAGGTACTGGCTTCTTGTGGTTACTATCTAGGTGCTGATATCTTAACCATCAGGCAAGTTCTCCAAATCTAAGTCAAATTCTGGATCCTTTATGACTGAGGCAATTGAAAGGCTGTCTTAAAGATAAAAAATATTTCTAACACAGAAATCTAAGATTTCAACAAAGCACTTGCCTAGGATTTGAGCGGATCAGAATGTTCTCCTTGATAAAAACTTTGCCTCTCTCCACAACTCAGGCTTATGGAGATGAGATGGCCCTATATGCAGGTGAGAACGCAATTAAAATTTTACTTTCAAAGAAAAAAAAGGTTTCTTGACCAAATCTACAATATCTCAAGTATGTACATCTTGTATCAATAAATGACATAGAATACAGAATATGCTGCCCTTAAGATAGTTAGCAAAGAGCTAAATCTTACATTGTTGTCCCATTCATCTCTAAGGTGAGAATTGATAAATAGTAAAACATATGCTTTCTCGCTTTTTTAAAAACTTGACAAGTCAGCCTTTTAGATTTCCTAGATCCTGTCTCTAAGAGCTCCCTGAGATACCAGAAAACCACTGGTTATGTTAACTTAGCTTCAAATAGAAAATATTTTATTGACTGAAAGTTAGCTTTGGGTTTCACTGATGGTATATAAAAAATTCACATGAAGCGTAATTACATTTTATGGAGAGCTACTGAAGAAGATACTGTCTATTATGTTACTCGATGTCACTATGTAAGGACACATGCAACAAATCCCTTTAGAATTTAGTGCCAGGAAAATAGTTTATCTTGAAAAAGTGATATGCTTCCTTTATCAGACACTGGGAAGTATGTTAAGCATCATGTTTCTTTATTTGCTTTAACAGACGAATCAAAACTAAAAATTGATTTTTTAGCTATAGTAATCATCTAATCCTAGCTTCACAGTACCATTGTCCTTACCCATCTTTATGGTATTATGACAGACTTTATTTTTAACTATTATATACAAGTTTTTCCTAAAAGCCTTACAAATGCTTTCCAAAAATAGTATCCTGGATTATAATCTCAGACTGAAAGCTTCTTGCAGGCAAAGTTAGTTTTTATTTTTATTTCTCTGTATCTCTAGTATGCAGAAAAGTTATAATGTGTATATACATATATATATATATATACACACACACACACACACACATCTACATATCCTAAAATCTTTATGATATTACACCACGCACTATATATATAGGCACCCTAAAGTGAGTGTGGAAAATGGGAACAGAAGGTGGACATGATAATGGGGAATAGTTAAGTAGGCTCACTTGGCTGCATCAGAGATAGATGTGGAAAATGAGGGAGTAAGGGAAGACAGGTAGAATATAATATATTTATACCAAATGCAGACAGCAGATAATGTGTCTGTCCCAACTGCAGAGAGCAGTTAAAAAAAACTAGGCTATGTTTGAGGAAGGAGGCATGAGCATTAAATAAAGACATGGAGAAGACCTTAGTTATAATAATCTGTAAGCACAAAGAAGAAAAGGTGTCAAGAATAAGAAATTTGGCTGAGCATGGTGGCTCACGCCTGTAATCTTGACTCTTTGGGAAGCCAAGGATTGCTTGAGCCCAGAAGTTCAAAACCAGCCTGAGCAACATAGGGAGATCCTGTCTCTTAAAAAAAAAAAAAAAAAAAAAAAGAGGCCGGGCGCGGTGGCTCAAGCCTGTAATCCCAGCACTTTGGGAGGCCGAGACGGGCGGATCACGAGGTCAGGAGATCGAGACCATCCTGGCTAACCCAGTGAAACCCCATCTCTACTAAAAAATACAAAAAACTAGCCGGGCGAGGCAGCGGGCGCCTGTAGTCCCAGCTACTCGGGAGGCTGAGGCAGGAGAATGGCGTGAACCCGGGAGGCGGAGCTTGCAGTGAGCTGAGATCCGGCCACTGCACTCCAGCCTGGGCGACAGACCGAGACTCCATCTCAAAAAAAAAAAAAAAAAAAGAAGAATTCCCTTTTTTTTTTAAAGACAGAGTCCTGTTCTGTCACCCACGCTGGAGCACAGTGGCACGATCACGGCTCATTGCAACCTCTGCCTCCCAGGTTCAAGCAATTCTCCTGCCTCAGCCTCCTGTGGCATCACAGGCACCTTCCACCACACCCGGTCAATTTTTTTTTTTTTTTTTTGAGATGGAGTTTCACTCGTCACCCTGGCTGAAGTACAGTGGCGCAACCTCAGCTCACTGCAACCTCTGCCTACTGGATTCAAGCAATCCTCCAGACTAGCCACCTGACTAGCTGGGATTACAGGCATGCACCACCATACCCAGCTAATTTTGTATTTTTAGTAGAGACGGCGTCTCGCCATTTTGGCTAGGCTGGTCTCGAACTCCTGACCTCAGGTGATCCACCCACGACTAAAAAATCACAAGTGACTAAGAAATACAAATATTACCCGGGTGTGGTGGCTCCCAGCACTTTGGAAGGTTGAGGCAGGCAGATCACGGGAGGCCAGGAGTTCGAGACCAGCCTGGCCAACATGGTGAAAGCCCATCTCAACTAAAAATACAAAAAGTAGCCAGGCATGGTGGCACATGCCTATAATCACAGCTACTTGGGAGGCTGAGGCACAAAAATTGCTTGAACCCAGGAGGTGGTTGCAAGGAGCCAAGATCGTGCCACTGCACTCCAGCCTAGGCAACAGAGTGAGACTCTGTCTCAAAAAAACAAATGACAAAAAAAGAAATACATCAGTATCATTGAAAATAAGAAGTGCTGGATCTGGAAATGTATCACTGCAAGTTGCTTCCACCTAAGCATCTACTGAAACACATACACTGGCTTTAATCATTGTGCCTCCTGAACCATTCTTCAAGATTAGATATATTTCCACCCTAACTTGTAGCTATAGCTGCCTTCACTGAGGTCCAGATCCAAATCTGTATCCCTTAAAGGCAGAATTGGGCCAGAGACTACAAGTTCATTTGTTAGAAATTCTATTGTAAAGCTCACTAGTTACTTCATCTGGAAAATTTTTAAGAGTAGATATCTTAATGTTGCTACTTTTAAAAATAGAGCATGATATTCAGAATGCCTTAAAAGATGAAATATTTTAAACAAGAAATACACATGAATACAAATCCAACTTCACATAAAACAGAGCAGAAAAAGAATAAGGAGTTGTAATACAAAATCAAAATGGAAGAATAAGAACGAGATATCATTAAAATGTGCTTACCGATGCAGTTTGCCACCATAAAATGGCTTGGTATGAAAAGTGATGCTGGCTGAATATCCAGTTTTTGCACAGTTGACACTGACTTTGCCACCCAGTTCTACCCAAGGAACAGTCAAAATTGACCGAGCATATGCACAAGGTAGAGAAAATGTGTACTCTTCTCCATGCTCCAACAGACTAAGGATACCTGAATGTGAAAACATGAGGGTGGTTAACATCTTTTTAAAGAAACAGCTACCGAAAAAATCCATATTAATTTTTTTCCTGTCTAGTAAATAAGCATCATTATTTTTCCTAATCTTCATTTAACTCTCATAAAACTGACTTCATTTATAACTATATCTGACAATAGTACCAGGCAATAGTGAATCAGGTTTATTTTCACTATGGCCTTTCTGTCAATTTGAGGTTCGTGGGTCCAGTAAATGTTACAGTGGAAACATTTCAAGGGTTTCCTCCAATGCTCCTAATATATATTTTTTTTTTTTTGAAGATGGAGTTTTGTGCTTGTTGCCCAGGCTGGAGTGCAGTGGCGTGATCTTGGCTCACTGCAACTTCTGACTCCCAAGTCAAACGATTCTCCTGCCTCAGCCTCCCGAGTAGCTGGTATTACAGGTGCCCACCACCATGCCTGGCTAATTTTTTTTGCATTTTTAGTGGAGATGGGGTTTCACCATGTTGGCCAGGCTGGTCTCGAACTCCTGACCTGAGGTGATCCACCTGCTTTGGCCTCCCAAAATGCTGTGATTACAGGCGTGAGCCACTGTGCCTGGCCCTTAAAAATAATTTTTTTAAAAAGGCCTTCAGTCAGAGTTTAAGACAATGGTATGCTAAAATTTTATCATTAGTATTAATAACTTTTTAGCAGTTTGGGAATAACTAGATGTTCAATGTTATTAAGTCACAGACATTGATCTAAGACAGTATAATGGGAAAAAATTGTTCTTCATTCTATTGTATATATATTAAGAAAGAAAAGATGTTGTTTGATTATAAAAAACTATGGTCATAATAATTTTGTTTGCCAAATTATAAAATATTTATGGTGAAGCTAGAAGAGATAACAGTGGTGGTTTTCAAACAAATGTTATTCTAATGGAGAAAGGAGCCTGTTCCATATTAAGTGATGCTAATTAAAGATGGTTTAAAAGGTTTTATAAAAAGGGGACTACATTAACGAATAATCACTCTATACTAGATAATTAAGGGATACTAAGGATACTCAAGCTACATTACTAACCTTCTAAACTCATTACCTGTGTCATCAACAGACCACATATTGAAGTGGATATGTACTACTAGTCCAAACGTTTATGGCATCTCCCTTTTAATAAATGCTCGTTAAGCACTCACTTCTTAATGTTCACAAATAAGGGGACGTGTTTAAATATTTTAATATAGTCAATTTTTAGGATATGCGAAGAGACAAAATGAGATTCTAAAGTAGCCTACATAAAGCAACATCAACTATTTTTTTTTGTATTGCTCTTAGTCTTCACAAAGGGCAACAATAAATTAAGGTTTATTGAACCATTTCATAAAATACATGGTTCTGGCTATAATATATTTATACATAATGAGAGCTGTCAGATGACAGACAACATACTTGTATATATTTTAAGTCTTTTTTTTTTTGAGACGGAGTTTCACTCTTGATGCCCAGGCTGGAGTGCAATGGCACAACCTCGGCTCACTGTAACCTCTGCCTCCCAGGTTCAAGCGATTATCCTGCCTCAGCCTCCCAAGTAGCTGGGATTACAGGCACCCGCCACCACACCTGACTACTTTTTTTGTATTTTTAGTAGAGACAGAGTTTCACCATGTTGGCCAGGCTGGTCTTGAATTCCTGAACTCAGGTGATCCACCCACCTCGGCCTCCCAAAGTGCTGGGATTACAGGCATGAGCCACCGCACCCAGCACCATTCCTGATTTTTACTTACTTTCTGTTGCGGATATCGATAACCATTTAATTTCCAATATATTCCACTAATATATAGCAGCACAATAAAAAATTATTTACATACCTCCTTTATAATTAAAGCATGGTTAAGATATGAATGCTTTTCTCCATTTCTTTTTTAAAAAATTTTACATTTGAGACAAGGTCCTCCTCTGTCACGCAGCTGGTGTGCAGTGGCACCATCACGGCTCACTGCTGCCTCAATTTCCCGAGCTCAAGTGATCCTGCCACCTCAGTCTCCCAAGTACCTGGGATTATAGAAGCAAGCCACCATGCCCAGTTAATTTTTTTAAATTTACTTTTGCAGAGATAGGCTCTCATTATGTTGCCCAGTCTGGTCTCCAACTCCTGGGCTCAAGCTATCCTTCCACTTTAGCTCAGCGAAGTACTGAGATTACAGATGTGAGCCACTGTGCTCAGCTTTTCTTCACTTCTTGAAGTATTTCCTTTCTTGTAGTGTGAGAGGCTACCATTCCCAGATTCTTACTGTTACATGAACTGGTAAGACTAACTGTCCTTTGGAAGAGTGTCAAAGAATATGATTCTAAATGTGTCGATTCCTTAACCTTTATGACCTTAGACATGTCTCATCACCTCTAGACTTTTTTCTTTCACTTATAAAATAAGCAAATTGATCTATGAAGTGCTTAAGGCTAATGTTATGGAGTTTATAACGAAGGGTAGCAAACTTTTTTTTTTTTTTTTTTTTTTTTTGAGACGGAGTCTCGCTCTGCCGCCCAGGCTGGAGTGCAGTGGCCGGATCTCAGCTCACTGCAAGCTCCGCCTCCCGGGTTCATGCCATTCTCCTGCCTCAGCCTCCCAAGTAGCTGGGACTACAGGCGCCCGCCACCTCGCCCGGCTAGTTTTTTTTGTATTTTTTAGTAGAGACGGGGTTTCACCGGGTTAGCCAGGATGGTCTCGATCTCCTGACCTCGTGATCCGCCCGTCTCGGCCTCCCAAAGTGCTGGGATTACAGGCTTGAGCCACCGCGCCCGGCCAAACTTTTTTTTTTTAACTAATAAAATATGAATGATTTCAGCTGGGTGTAGTGGCTCACTTGAGCTCACAAGTTTGAGACCAGCCTGGGCAACATGGCAAAATCTCTTCTCTACAAAAAAATACAAAAATTAGTTGGGCATGGTGGTGCATGCCTGTAATCCCAGCTACTGTGGAAGCTGGGGTGGGAGGATGGCCTAAGCCTGGGAGGCAGAGATTGCAGTGAGCCGAGATGGCCCCACTGCACTTCAACCTGGGTGACACAGCTACACAACGTCACACACACACACACACACACACACACACACACGAGAGAGTACTTTCTAATGTTATAAAAGTTGTAATTAACTTGAAATATTATTTGGAAATTGGTAAGACATACTACAACAGAACTTAAAAATGGGGAAAACTGAAAAAGAGGATATTTTCTTCATAATGACTAAAACACAATCTCAAAATATTAGAGTGACAGGCTTAAATGCTGCCATGCTTACATTGTAAAATGACATTCAGAGCAAAGTGTTCTTTGCATAAGCATTTTCCTTTAACATAAAAGTGGTAGTTTTTTTCCTGTCATTATATTTTCATTAACTCTTCAATAATTTCTGTGGAGATTTTTGTTTTTGTTTCATATTCTTGGTCAAAAAACACTGTATTTCCAAAAATAATTTTTTACAATCTTCTGATGAAGTAGAATTAAATTTTATCAGTATGTATTTTTAAATATTCTATGAATAGCACCTAAATATTCTATGAATAGTACCTCTGGCCTCCATCTCCTAAAGTGCTGATATTACAGGCTAATGCCTGGAGGTAGAGGCCAAAAGATCACTTGAGCCCAGGAGGAGTTCATGACCAGCCTGGGCAACATATTGAGACCCTGTCTCTAAAAAGAAAAATAAAAAAAATTAGGCTAGCATGGTGGTGCATGCCTGTAGTCCTAGCTACTTGGGAGGCTGAGGCAGGAGGATGGCTTGAGCCGAGTAGGTCAAGGCTGCAGTTAGTTATGACTATGCTACTGCACTTCAGCCTGGGCAACAGAGCAAGACCCTGTTTCTTTTTTTTTTTTTTTTTTTTTTTTTTTTTGAGACGGAGTCTGGCTCTGTCACCCAGGCTGGAGTGCAGTGGCCAGATCTCAGCTCACTGCAAGCTCCGCCTCCCGGGTTCACACCATTCTCCTGCCTCAGCCTCCCGAGTAGCTGGGACTACAGGCGCCCGCCCCTCGCCCGGCTAGTTTTTTTGTATTTTTTTTTTAGTAGAGACGGGGTTTCACCATGATAGCCAGGATGGTCTCGACCTCCTGACCTCGTGATCCGCCTGTCTAGGCCTCCCAAAGTGCTGGGATTACAGGCTTGAGCCACCGCGCCCGGCCAAGACCCTGTTTCTTAAAAAAAAAAAAAAAAAAAAATACATTAAAAAAAAAAGATTTACCTATTTTTTTGTGATTTTTATAATAATAAAAATTTGGGACCAACCTCAATGTCCAAATAAAGGGAAATGTTTAAATAAAAGATGGAAAATATATTTCATAGAATATTATGCAGTCATTAAAATGTTTTATTAATGACATGAGAAAACAAATATATTTAATTAAAAAGCAGGACACAAAACTATATATTATTAATTCTAATTTTATAAGGCTAAAAGTCCTGAATATACACACACAGAAAAAGTATAAAATATTAAATTATATATATATATATGGATGCAGGCATTACAGAAGCTTTTATTTTCTGCTTTGTACTTTTCTAGTTTTCTAAATATTTGATAAGAAATACTTAAAATCGCCAGGCACGGTGGCTCATGCCTGTAATCCCATCACTTTGGGAGGCCGAGGCGGGTGGATCATCAGAGGTCAGGAATTTGAGACCAGCCTAACCAACATGGTGAAACCCCGTCTCTACTAACAATACAAAAATTAGCTGGGTGTGGTGGCATGGTGGCAGGCGCCTGTAATCCCAGCTACTCATGAGTCTGAGGCAGAAGAATTGCTTGAACCTGGGAGGCAGAGGTTGCAGTGAGCTGAGATCGCGCCACTGCACTCCAGCCTGGGCGACAGAGTGAGACTCCATCTCAAAAAAAAGAAAAGAAAGGAAATATTTAAAATCAGAAAAAAATAATTTAAAAAGAGAATTTACATTAGTTCATAGATATACTCCTCCCATCCCCCCCAAGAAGCATTCTGGAACACTCTAGGAATTGGAGCTAAAAATTAACTTAACATTTTAAACTTATAGTTAATATTTATCTAGGGTTCCTAAATTTAAGATTGTAGTTTGATATTAAAAATTGTAAAACAGGCACTTGACCTTCACGTGCCTGCTTGGGTTTCTTCCAAACGAACTATCCTTTCTTTCCTGTTCTAAAGCCTTTTTAAATAAACTTTCATTCCTGCTTGAAAAAAAAAATATATATATATATATGTAAAATAATTTTTCTACTTACCTTCTCCAACCATTGTCACGCCTATTGACATGCCTAAGAACTTGCTCTTAGTCCAGACATGCGCGTTTACACACATCTTCCTCTCTGTACATTCTGCATAAAATCCTGAGACTGGAGGATGATGAGAAACCTGCTCAGCAACAAATCTGACTGTATAACAGTCTGCTCCCACCTGGTTCAAAGACTCCTCCGATAAAGGAGCATGATTTGTGACTCCCTGGGTGGAAGAACTGCTAAAAACACTGGATGCTACCTCGCTTTTTGGCATCCTCCAGGAACAGTGAAATGTTTCTCCAATGATAGGATTGTATGGTTTTTTAGCAATGGCTCCCTTACGGCCTTCATGAAATGAGGTAAGGTAGTACTCAACAAAGCGAATCATTCTGTCCTCAGCTGTGGCTCCATTAGTGATGGCTATAAATAGGTCTGGATGAGACATAAAGTCTGCATACATTTCCAGCAAGGAACGCTTCTCTAGGATAAATGTAGGAAGCACCACCTAAAACAACAACGACAATCAATGAAAGAGGGGAAATTTAATCCATGTGTAGCATATCTGTAGACAACTGTTCTCTCTCTGAAAACATTTCATTCTAGATGGGTATTAAAAACAAAGTCATAAAGAAAAAGTGTTTAGTCACATTAAAAAATAAGCATTCTTGGCCAGGCACAGGGTCTCATGCCTATAATCACAGCACTTTGGGAGGCCAAGTTGGGAGGACTGTTTCAGCACAGTAGTTCGAGACCAGCCGAGGCAACATAGTGGAACCCTGTCTCTATAAAAGATACGAAAATTAGCTGGGCATGGTGCCTTGTGCCTGTAGTCCCAGCTGCTCAGGAGGCTGAGGTGGGAGGATCACTTGAGCCTGGGAGGTCGAGGCTACGATAAGCCATGACTGTGCCACTGCACTTGTACCTGAGCAACAGAGTGAGACCCTATCTGGAAAAAAAAAAAAAAAAAAAAGCATTCTTACAAGGAAATGCAAACCTGCCCAAGATTAAACATAAATTCAAGAGGGTTAGAAGAAACTTCAAAAAAATCCTCAAACTTCTAGACTGGATAAAAGTATCACCAGGGAAACAGCATTAAAACTCAAAGTAAATGTTAGCCTGCCTTTGCTCCTTTCCTATGTTAAAATTAAATTGTAGATGAATGACCAAGACATGAGAAGAGTCAATAAATGTCATTCCCTGAGAACAGACTAAAGAGATCACAGACCGAAGCAAAAACTGCAACATATATTTAATCTTAAGTACAAGAGAACTATTTCCAATAAGAGAACTTTTTATACTTAAAACCAGGTAAGTGTAAGAAAGATTAAGTATTTTACTTAAAGCAGAGTTCGGAAAGGCACTGCAAAATGGTTCAAACCTGTGAGAAAGCAAAATCTGGCAATATTTTTCGAGAGCCCTAAGATGCTCTTAACTATTTAGCCTAGTACTTATTATTCTAAGAATCTAGCCTTAGGAAATAAATAATTGAATGAAGGAAAAGCAATGTGAAAAAATAATTAGAACAACCTCCATTTTGAACTATGGTTCTAGCTAACTGAAGTAGGGAACTTTCATTTAATGACTATTATAGTCATTTAAAAAGATGGTTTTGAAGATGATATAAATAATACAAAAGACAGTGGATGTTGCAGGTTCAGTTGGTGAATTGAATACATGCATCTTAATTTCATTTTCTACCAAAATTCCACTGAAATTAAATAAACTTCATATAAAGACAAACCCAGAGATACCAGGAAAGTAGACAAAACACAACAAAATTTTGAGAGTTCCTAACGAGAAAGCTGAAACTCAGGCAGTAGATTACAACATGCACAGATTCCTGAAAAGGCTCAGGAGCTGACAGCACTAGGTGCCTCTGGATCTGGGGGTTCACAGAAATGCTAAAATAAAAATAACTGAGTAAAATCTGTATGGAAAGCAATTAGATGCCTAACTCATACCCCCAACTCCACACTGTTAGTAACTACCCTCTTAGACCTCAAAGTCTAGAGGTTTAGCCTCCGGATAAACAAGGTGGTCTATTCTCTAGACTGGAGAATAGCAAGGAATTCTAAGAGAGAGGATACCAAGTGATACATAACAAGGGCATTTAATAACTTCATGTAAACTAAATGCTAGCTATTAACACCCTCTCTCATGCAGCCTTCTTCTCCTTTTTAACTACTTTTGGACTCACCAAGTGCGAGATGAAAAAAATATTTTTTTTTTTTTTTGAGACGGAGTCTCGCTCTGTCGCCCAGGCTGGAGTGCAGTGGCCGGATCTTGGCTCACTGCAAGCTCCGCCTCCCGGGTTTACGCCATTCTCCTGCCTCAGCCTCCCGAGTAGCTGGGACTACAGGCGCCCGCCACCTCACCCGGCTAGGTTTTTGTATTTTTTTTTTTTAGTAGAGACAGGGTTTCACCGTGTTAGCCAGGATGGTCTCGATCTCCTGACCTCGTGATCCGCCCGTCTCAGCCTCCCAAAGTGCTGGGATTACAGGCTTGAGCCACTGCGCCCGGCCGAAAAAATTTTTCTTCTGGGAAATTTGACTAAACCTAGAGGAAAAACCTAATGATACTGACACCAAGTTTCCCAACAAATGGCCCATCCAGATTATGGGACAATGAAAAACATAGGCGCCACCTATGTGTTGAAGCTTAAAGTCAGGTTTTAGTTTCCCTAAACTTAATTGTGAGCAGAAAAGAAATACTGATTTCCGAGAAAACCTCTAACTAGGAATATAAAGAACAAAATAAAGAAACGGATTTGGAGAAACAGAAACCTCAAAGGAGGGGAAAAATAAAAACAAAAAATAATATCTTCAGAGAATTAAGAAGATATTATATACATACAACAAGAATGCTTTTTAAAAAAATCAGTACATTTAAAAACATAACAATAATTAAAAGTCAAAAGAAGGGTTAAAAGATAAAAGGTGAAGAAATCTCCCAAAACACCAAAGCCAGACAAAGAGAGAAAAAGAAAAGTAGGAGAGAAAAATAAAAGACCAGACCAGGAAGTCCAATGGCCATATAATAAGGATTTCAGAGAAAACAAACAAACAAACAAACAAAAAATTGGAAGAAAAATCATTGTGATGGTTAATATTGAGTGTCAACTTGATTGGATTGAAGGATGCAAAGTAATGTTCCTGGGTGCATCTGTGAGGGTGTTGCCAAAGGGGAATAACATTTGAGTCAGTGGACTGGGAGAGGTAGACCCACCCTCAATCTGCGTCGGCACCATCTAATCAGCTGCTAGGATAAAAGCTGGCAAGGGAACATGGAAGGACTAGACTTGCTGAGTCTTCTGGCCCACATCTTTCTCCTGTGCTGGATGCATCCTGCCCTCAAACGTCGGACTCCAAGTTCTTCACTTTTGGACTCTTAGACCTTCAACCACAGACTGAAAGCTGCACTGCTGGCTTCCCTACTTTTGAAGTTTGGGAACTCAGACTGGATTCCTTGCTCCTCAGCTTGCAGATGGCCTATTATGGGACTTCACCTTGTGATTATGTGACTCAATACTCCTTAATACACTCCCCTTTATGTATCTATCTATCCTATTATTTCCATCCTTCGAGAGAACCCTAATACAATCATCAAAGAAATAATTCAAGAAAATTGCAGAGAACTCAAAACCATGAGTTGTCAC
Source organism: Macaca mulatta (assembly GCF_049350105.2). Classification (NCBI taxonomy): domain Eukaryota; kingdom Metazoa; phylum Chordata; class Mammalia; order Primates; family Cercopithecidae; genus Macaca; species Macaca mulatta. Next base: position 158,214,129 of record NC_133407.1, on the reverse strand, counting down.
ACTGAAAAGGCCCACCAAGTACCCAGATACAACGGATAAAAGAAATCTACATCAATGTCATAATATCAAGACATGACAAAGAAAAGATTCTAAACAATTTTGGAGAGAAAAACTACAAAACAAGTCACAAACAAAAGATTAGGAATCAGAATGACTTCAGTCTTTTCATTAGAACCCTGTAGCAAGGAGACATTATAAAAGATAATTATTTAAAAATAACAAATTCTTTTTTTTTTTTTTTGAGATGGAGTCTCACTCTGTCACCCAGGCTGGAGTGCAGTGGCGTGATCTCAGCTCACTGCAACCTCCACCTCCCAGGTTCAAGTGATTCCTGTGCCTTAGCCTCCTGAGTGGCTGGGATTACAGGCATGTGCCACCATGCCTGGCTAATTTTTGTACTTTTAGTAGAGATGGGATTTTGTCATGTTGGCCAGGCTGGTCTCGAACTCCTGGCCTCAAGTAATCTGCCTGCTTCGGCCTCCCAAAGTGCTGAGATTACAGGCGTGAGCCACTGCACCTGGCCACAAGCAACAAATTCTATCTAAACCAGCAATGAAACATGAAGGCAACATAGACATTTCAGACACACATGTTCACATTTTCTTCTTACAAATCTTCCTGAGAAATTAATGGAGGATGTATTCCAACAAAATCAGAGGCAACCAAGAAAGAAGAAATGGATACAGTAAACAGATTTAGCCAAAGAGAAAGCTAAAGGAAATCCTGGTCCAGATTAGAGTGATGTGACTCAAGAGACAGACATACTGAAGACTGTCATCCACACGCTTCATGCTGCCATTGTATCATCTTTTCAAACCTGAGGATAAAAAAGCCTAGTGAAACTGATTCCAAGTGTATCTGTATTTGGCTTGTGTTGACTATCCGCTGGTGAAATTCTTACTCTCCTCTCCATGTTCTGCTGTCTGGATTGGCTGAAGATGCTCATTTCCCCAACAGATGCCTTCTAACTTCAATCTATTCCTGAGAGTTGGAGGTAGGTCACAGTTTGCTCTGAAACTGAGAATACTGAGCAGTTCACTTCCCCAGCCCACATTCCTCCTGCAGCTGGCTCACACCAAATGCTCTGGGATGTATATTTTACAGGACTCACAACTTTGCCTTCTAATTTCACTACAAAGGGCTCTTCTAAACTTTCTCAATAACATAAAAAGCTAAAGCCAGAGACTCAAATGTTTAACTTATCTTTTTCTGGGAGCTGTTTTCTACAAATGGCAATGCAGTCCTTTCCTTATGCTAAGCTTATGTTAGCTATTCATTTTTTTCTAAACATCATTATGGAGTACAAAAAAGCAGTAAAACCATAGCAAAAAGTAGAGGGATAATTGACACAAAAGTAAAGTAAATTGTTATGTGGAAGAAAAAGTAGAGGACTATAACTGAGAGGGGAACTCAGAGATTCCAAGTTCAGGCAATGTTCTATAGCTTAATATCAGAGGTAGATACAAGGGTATTCATTTTATCTTTTTTCTTTGAATGTTTATATGTATTCCATTCAGTCTTCTGTGTGTTTAACACATTTCACACACACAAAAATTAACTGAAAAAAGGAAGTAAAACAAAACTGCATATAAACTATGACAAAGTGAAGAAAGATTAGACAGGAATACCAAAAGTGAGAGCTGTGTTATGTTAGGGTAGTGAAATGATAGATTTTCTTTGGTTTTCTAAAATTTTCTGTGTTTACACTAATTTCATATTATTATTTAAAAAGGAACAAAATGAACAGTAGGGAAAGTGCATATTACTTATTCACAATATGAAGGTTAGGACCATGGTTATCTTCTTTGTTGCTGTCCCAAGAGCTAGCACAGTGTCTGGAATATAACAAGGGCCCAGTAAATATTTGTTAAGTAAGTGTTATTATTAGATAAGACATAGCTGTGACAGAAGTTTAGTCACCAGACTATCTTTATTTATTTGTTTATTTTTTGAGACGGAATCTAGCTCTGTCGCACAGGCTAGAGTGTGGTGGTGCAACCTCGGCTTACTGTAACCTCTGACGCCTGGGTTCAAGAGATTCTCCTGCCTCAACTCCCCAAGCAGCTGAGATTACAGGCGTGTGCCACCACGCTAGGCTAATTTCTTTGTTTTTAGTAGAGACAGGGTTTCACCATGTTGGCCAGGCTGGTCTCCAACTCCTGACTTCAAATGATCCACCTGCCTCAGCTTCCCAAAGTGCTGGAATTACAGGTGTGAGCCACGGCACCCGGCCACCAGGCTCTTTAATATTGCCTGAAAAGTATCATTCCATTAAATGTTGTATAGATGTTCTTAATTTGTGGTTGGTTAATATTAATGTAATATATGTGTAACACATACAACTTTCTTTCTTTCCTTTTTTTTGAGACAGGGTCTCGCTTCGTTGCCCAGGCTGGAGTGCAGTGGCAGTCTCGGTTCACTGCAACCTCCACCTCCCAGGTTCAAGCATTTCTTGTATCTCAGCCACCTAGTAGCTGGGATCGCAGTCGTGCACCATCATGCCCAGCTAATTTTTGTATTTTTTAGTACAGACAGGGTTTTGCCATGTTGTCTAGGCTGGTCTTGAACTCTTGGGCTCATGTGATCCACCTGCCTTGGCCTCCTAAAGTGCTGAGATTACAGGCATGAGCCACCACACCCAGCCACATACAACTTTTTAATCAACAAGGTACAAATGTGGAGAAAGTATAGTATATGCAGTTATTCATGCCATGAGAGAACTTCTACCATGTGGATTACTATTACAGCACACTTTTTTCAAATGCTCTTATGCCTCATAAACTTCAATGCTGTTCTTGCGCCTTATAAATGCAAATCTCAGGGACTGCAAACACCATGTTAATACCAAACAACCCCATTCAGAAGACTATTCATTTTTAACCAGTTTCACAACTATGAGGTCTTTTCTGAACCATTAATATGAAAATATTTCTAGAACAGAAATGATTCCCAGCTGAAATACTGAAGCTATATAAATAATGAAAGCTTTATGGGTTTCTTTATTAATTCCTAAAATGTCTGCTTCTTATGCTTTCTATTTAAGTTATATTTTCAGATGAACAATTCGTTGGAAACAATGTTTTAAATCTACCTTCAATGGCATCAAAAAAATCTCCAATTGATATCTATCTCCTAAAACAATGCAAAATTGTTTCATCAGTAATTCAAAGTAAATAACCCTAAAGTAATATATATTTGACATATATAGGTTTTGAACTTGATTGGCTTTTTAAATAATGTCATGGATTTAATTGTTAAGACAAATTAAGACACACTAGTTAAATAAACTGGGAACAGAGAAAACTGGCCTAAAATTAAAAACTATAGATTAGTGCTTCTCAAACTATAATGTATATATGAATCATAAAGGATCTTATTAAAATGCAGATTCTGGTCCACCACGTCTGCGACTGGGGCCTGAGATTCTGCATTCCTAACAAGTTTCCAGGTGATGGCGATGCTACTGGTCTTCAGATCACACTTAAAGTAGCAAAGCTTTTGGCCAGGAATCTGCAAACTGTAGTCTTTGGGTTAAATCTGGCCTCCTGTTTTAGTAAATGAAGTTTTGTTGGAATACAGCCATGCCCAATCCAGTATATTGTCTATGGCTACTTTTATACTACAAAGGCAGAGTTGAACAGCTACAACAGAGACCTATGTCCACATAGCTGCAAATATTTACTATCTGGCCCTTTACAGAAAAAGTCTGCAGACTCCTGTTATAGATAATACCCAAATGCATGATCCGCATGTGGGAAGTAAGTGAAAGTGCCTTTCATAGTTTTGTAGGATTACATAATTTTCTCTACATTTTCCAGTATAGTATACCAATGGACCCCTTTAATTTTGTTCTGAAACTCAAAGACGATTGGTATTATTTGCCAGACAACTTCCTGCTGCACAAGAAAACCAGAAAGCCTTTTTTTTAGTGATGGAGTCTTGCTCTGTTGCTCAGACTAGAGTGCAGTGGCACAATCTCAGCTCACTGCAACCTCCACCACCCAGGATCAAGAGATCCTCCCACCTCAGCCTCCCGAGTAGCTGGGGACTACAGGCCACCATGCCCGGCTAATTTTTGTATTTTTAGTAGAGACGGGGTTTCACCACATTGGCCGGGCTGGTCCCAAACTCCTGACCTCAAGTGATCCGCCCACCTCAGCCACCTCCTAAGACAGGGTTTTGTCATGTTGGCCAGGCTGGTCTTGAACTCCTGATTTAAAGTGATCTGCCCGCCTCAGCCTCCTGAGTTGGGGTTTCACCACGTTGGCCAGGTTGGTCTTGAACTTCTGACCTCAAGTGATCCACCTGTCTCAGCCTCCTGAGACGGGTTTCACCTCGGCCTCCCGAGGACAGTGGATCATTTGAGATCAGGAGTTCAAGGCCAGCCTGATTACAGGCCTGAGCCACAGTGCCTGGCCAAGAAAGCCATTTTTTATGAAAATAAAAAATGCTGATCAGGAGACTAAAAAAAAAAAAAATCATAAAAAATAAAAATCACAAAAAATAGAAAGATCAGCCAGGTGTGGTGGCTCATGCCTGTAATCTCAGCACTTTGGGAGGCTGAGGTGGGAGAATCACAAGGTCAGGAGCTTGAGACTTGCCTGGCCAACATGGTGAAACCCCATCTCTACCAAAACTACAAAAAATTAGCTGGGCGTGGTGGTGGGTGCCTATAATCCCAGCTACCCAGGAGGATGAGGCAAGAGAATCGCTTGAACCCAGGAAGTGGAGGTTGCAGTGAGCCGAGATTGCACCACTGCACTCCAGTCTGGGCAATAAGAGTGAAACTCTGTCTTGAAAAAAAAAAATTAAAATATTAACAAAGTAAATAAATAAATAAAAAGTCCTGACATAAACATGAAGAATTACTGGTACAGCCCTTAACAATCTCCATAGCCAGCTTATGCCATTACTTACTCTCGTTAAATCCATGCCCAGCTTAAGCTGTGACAAGAGATGTAGGATGACACTACGTTGTTCTTCTACAGCTCCCAGGTCATCTTCTTTGTTGTCACATGTATCCTCTATCTCATCATCTGCATTTATTTCTTCAGGCTCCTTGATGCAAAACAAAGCAAAAGTCTAGTATTTTAGCTACCTATTCATATCCATTGAGGACAAAAATATAAATATCAGATTTGAAGACATTTACATTTGACCTAAGTGAATCTGAGTATGGGCAAAAATCTTTCAGAACTGTAACTATTTGGCCATGGAATAAATTTCCTTCAGAGAGCCCCATTATTGTTGATATTGAACATATTGCAGTTTTGCCATATATATCACATATGAACTATTTTTCTTTTTTGCAGGGAAAATAGAATTTTTCAAAAAGAATGAAGAATGTCTCCTCCAGCCTCCAGAGTCGCTGGGATTACCGGCGTGCACCACCGCATCCAGCTCATTTTTGTGTTTTTAGTAGAGATGGGGTTTCACCATGTTGGCCAGGTTGGTCTCAAGCTCCTGACCTCGAGTGATCCACCCGCCTTGGCCTCTCAAAAGTGCTGGGATTACAGGTGCCCACTACCACGCCCAGTTCCTTAATTGCTTTTTTCTTTTTGAAACAGGGTCTTGCTCTGTTGCCCAGGCTGCAGTACAGTGGTGTTAGCTCACTGCAACCTCCACCTCCTGGGTTCAAGTGAATCTACTGCCTCACCCTCCCAAGTAGCTGAGATTACAGGGACACGCCACGACACCTGGCTAATTTTTGTATTTTTAGTAGAGATTAGGTTTCGCCATGTTGGTCAGGCTGGTCTCAAACTCCTGACCTCAAGTGATCCACCTGCCTTGGCTTCCCAAAGTGCTGGGATTACAGGCATGAGCCACCACACCCAGCCCCTTGTTTTTTATATATATTTATAATCATATATCCTCCTCTCATGTAAAATTTACATGTTTATAATTATACTAAACCTTTTTTCTCAAAAGTCTCTTTCTTCCTAATTTTGCTTCGTGAATGACAATACAATTTTATCTAATCATTTACACTCAAAAACTTGGGACTTGACTTGATCCAACCCTATATCCAGTCAGTCACAAATCCAACTGATTTTTCAATTGAAATGCACATAATCTATTCATTTGTCTTCATGTCTACTTCCATATCCTATTCACATTTTATTCCAAGTCATATCATGTACCAATCTTCTTAAACATAGCACATTCTTCCCCATGATCATGACGCTATTGTCATTAAGACTAAACCCTTCTGCATTATTTTTATGTTATTTGGGGGCACAATTTACACTGCATTCTATGGAGCAGTGCTCCTGGAAGTTTCATTCCACAGAGAACATGAATAATGCCATTTAGAGTTGTAAAATCCAAAAATACTGTGATAATTTCCCATAAGCCAGGTGTTCTACTAAATTCAATTGATCCTCATAAGGATCTTGAAAGTTAGTATTATCCCTACCTTACCGATGAGGAAGTTGAAGCTAAGGGTGGTTAATTAATTGGTTCACATGCTACTGAATGGCATATCCTGGGTTTAAAACTACCAGGCAAGCTTTCTCCTCAATAAACACACATGCCTTAGGATCCTTGCTAGTGTTAGTCCTTCATCTTGAGAGTCCCATTCTCTTCCTCCTCCCTTCAAATCCTGTCTCCTTTCAAAGCTCAATTCCAATCCCACTTTCTCTCCAAAGCATTTCTCATGTACCCCACTCAATATGTCTTCTTCCTTTCTCTGAATACCCCATCCCAATAGCCTACATGGTATCAATTAAGAAAAAAAGTATATTGCTTTATATTATCATCTCATTGTTTCAGTGTATATGTTGTGACTCCAAGCACATTATAAGTCTCTTCAGTGAAAAACCTGTATCTTCCAATTTTTGCTTCTTCTCTAATTCTTAGCATTGGACTTGTCATATACTAAGCTTAATAAATACTTCTTAACTGCTGATTCTACAAATGAGCTAGTCAAACAGCTATAGAGAAAAAGCATTTTATATATTATTGTTTTTTCTTCTCCCCTGCCAACCCTTGCCTGCAATGCCTGCCTTATCAAGCCAACACTTTTGTCAACTTTGGAAGTCCCTGTGCCGTACATTTCTTCTAAGAAGTAATTTACGAATATATAAAGTACCATTAACTATGCATTACTCTTGACTCAGTAATGCTACTTGGTAGTATAACTTTTTTTTTTTTTTTTTGAGACGGAGTCTTGCTCTGTCGCTCAGGCTGGAGTGCAGTGGCGCAATCTCGGCTCACTGCAACCTCTACCTCCTGGGTTCACGCCATTCTCTTGCCTCAGTCTCCCAAGTAGCTGGGACTACAGGTGCCCAACACCATGCCTGGCTAATTTTATATCTATATCTATATCTATATCTATATAGATATAGATATAGATATTTTTTTAGTAGAGATGGGGTTTCACTGTGTTAGCCAGGATGGTCTCGATCTCCTGACCTCGTGATCTGCCCCACCTCGGCCTCCCAAAGTGCTGAGATTACAGGCGTGAGCCACCATGCCCGGCCGCTACTTGGTAATATAACCTAAATTATATTATTATTATAAGATAAGCTAAAAAAAAAAAAAAATAGGAGAAGGCCAGGTGTGCTGGCTCACACCTGTAATCCCAGCACTTTGGGAGGCTGAGGCGGGTGGATCACCTGAGGTCCAGAGTTCGAGACCAGCCTGACCAACATGGAGAAACCCCATCTCTACTAAAAATACAAAATTAGCCGGGCGTGGTGGTGCATGCCTGTAATTCCAGCTACTAGGGAGGTTGAGGCAGGAGAATCACTTGAACCCCGGAGGTGGAGGCTGTGGTGAGCTGAGATCACGCCATTGTACTCCAGCCAGGCAACAAGAGCGAAACTCTGTCAAAAAAAGAAAGAAAGAAAGAAAGAAAACGTTGGAAACAAGATAATAAAGTGTTATTTATAAACTAAAAAAAAAAAAAAACCCCCAAACAATCTAGATATTCAACAATAGGGGCATTAACTCAATAGACTACTTCAATCTTTAATTATACAGACTAGTACAACATAGGAAAATGCTTATCAAGTAAAAATAGCTTAAAATAACAGATGTGAACACAAAAGGCAAAAAAATCAATATGATTTGTTATAGTGGTAGATTATGAATAGAATAAAACCGTCTTCAGCTTCTAAGAAATGTGAAATGAATAATAGTTTATAAAAATATAAACCCTAAGATTCTGTGCTATTTTAAGTAGCGTAATACTTGAAACAACTGGCTTGGTAAAGTGCTTATTATGAAAAAGACTTAAGTTTTAAGATTATAAACTTAATGAATAATGTTAAGATAATGGGTTAAGAAATGTAAGAGATAAACATTGTGCAAATCTCGTAAGCTGTTTCCTAGGAAAAGAAAAACATAAATTTCAATTTTTTAAATATATTTTTATCAAGCAAAAGTAAACTAAAAGTAAGAAGGGCACATAATTTAACCTGGAAAATTCAACAAGTTTAATATCAGAGACCTCTTCAAAAACAGTGCAGTTTAAAATATTTTAGAATCTTCAAGAGTGTTGCTCAGGTGTTAAGTTGATGTGCATGCCCTGACAATGAAAAGAAAACTGACTCTTTTTCAGTGATACCTAATTTTTCACATCAAAACCATATTTTTATATTACCTTACCCTTGCTAATAGTCCAGATTCTGCAACAGGCCGCTCTTCTGGGACTGCCACCGGCTTACTCTGCTCAGTTGCAAAGGGCTGGTCAGCTCCATTTTTATAGTGGTTTGATAAAGATATCTTTGGTTCTAACCACTCGATTGTTGTTCCTGATGAAGTAAGAGAAACCTTTTGCTGAAACTTGCTCATAATCTAGAAAGTTCGGCAGATGTGGATTTTATTTAACAATTTTGTTTCGAGCCTACAAGACTAAAAGCAATTAAACCTGTTAAGAGACCCTGCAAGACAGCCACTTATATCTCATTAGCATGAGCCCGATGATTGGGTATTTTACAACAGAGCAACTTGCAACTTGATATCAGATACTATTTAAAAGAAATCAACCCTGAATAGGACTGAATTCATTCTTGGACAAGTCTGTGAATCACGAAGTATATTTACAACCTAACAGTTGATTTGCTGTCTTTGTCCCTCTACTGCTTAAAAAGTATGCAATTGGGCTTTAGAGAGTCACAGCGACAGGAGGAGTCTGGGACTGTGAAAGAGTAAAATTTGTTTCAATTTGGGATTGAGCCTTATTCTCAGCAACAATTGTCTAACCAATCAAAATAATCCCCTGGATCTAATTTAAGAATTGCAAATACATGTTGTTTTTTGAAATCATTTTTTAAAAGCCCCATACAACTTAAACTGAAAGACTCTTCTACTGAATAAATAATAACTGACCTAGTGAAGACAGTGGTCACATTTGGAGACCTGTCATCTTCTCGGTTAATGATTCAAATGTCTCTTGTTACCCTCAACTAGTTAAACAAAGTGGATTCTATGCCTAATCAATAATGGAAAATGTTCCATTTGATTTCAGAGGCTGATCTAGGTTTCACAGAAACTTGGTTATAGAGTGCTATAATAAGGGATGCTCAGACTACTGCAGCAGAAATGTAGGAGTAGGAAATGTACTTTTTTTTTTTTTTTTTTTTTTTTTTTTTGAGACACAGTCTCGCTCTATTGACCAGGCTGGAGTGCACTGGTACGATCTCAGCTCACTGCAACCTCCATCTCCCAGGTTCAAATGATTCTCCTGCCTCAGCCTCCCAGGTAGCTGGGACTACAGGTGCTCGCCACCACGCCTGGCTAATTGTTGTATTTTTAGTAGAGATGAAGTTTTACCATGTTGGCCAGGCTGGTCTTGAACTCCTGACCTCAGGTGATCTGCCTGCCTTGGCCTCCCAAAGTGTTCGGATTATAGGCGTGAGACACCACGCCCGGCCACAAATGAAATATAGTATTTAATTAAGTACTTACTGAGCATCTAATATCTAGCACTGTGTTACTTGACATACTTTAAAAAAATTAAGCAAGTCTGGGCAATACAGAGAGACTCCATCTCTATAAAAACTAAAAGGAATTAGCCAGCCATGGTGGCGTGTACCTGTAGTCCTAGCTACTCGGGGGCTAAAGCAGGAGAATAGCATGAGCCTGGGAAGTTGAGCTGCAGTGAGCCATGATGGCGCCACTGCACTCTGGCCTGGACAACAGAGTGAGAAAAAATAAAATTTTAAAAAAAAATTGTCTTAAAAATAAGCAAAAATTAAGTAGTATAAACTGGAAATAAACTGTTTCATTTGACTGAGAATTATGATCACCAACACTAGAATTAACCCAAATTTCATAGCTAAGCCTAACTAATCCAACGTTCAACACAGGGATATAGTTAAGTCAATCAAAGTACATTTGTCTCCTCAAAGGAATATAAATACTAAGCAAATTTATCAATAGCATATGATTGGAACACATTTTTGATATAAAGTGAAAAAAGATACAAACATATATTTTCCAATAACAACAGGGCAAAAGAAACAAAAACTGAAAAGAAAAAAGAGAAAATCTGGGAGGGGGAGCATACTAATATATCAACAGTGGTGGTTTCTGGTTGGTAGGACAATGCATATATTTTGTTTCTTCTTTTGACTCTACAGTATTTTCTATAATGAGTATGTTGCTTTATAAGAAGAGAAAATTTATATTGAACTACTTACAATTTCTACAAGCCACGAATTCACGTTCACAACTCACAATTTAGACTCCTCTATCTCTTTGGAATGCCCTTTCCTCTACCTCTCACTCCTAAACTATGGAATGCCCTTTCCTCTACCTCTCACTCCTAAACTAATCGGTCTTTGCAGCTTCTCTGTGCCTTTCTCAGAACTCTTTCTACCAGCCATTCAGCTATTCTCCCACAGTTTGTTCCTTTGGTAGTAGCACCCTATGCATTATCTTTTTTTTCCTTCAGCCAGTCAGCTATTCTCCCACAGTTTATTCCTTTTAGTAGAAGCACCCTACACATTATCATTATCATTTTTAAGATGGATTCTCATTCTTGTCACCCAGGCTGGAGTACAGTGGCGTGATCTTGCTTCACTGCAACCTCCGCCTCCTGGGTTCAAGCGATTCTTCTGCCTCAGCCTCCCGAGTAGCTGGGATTACAGGTGCCTGCCACCACGCTCAGCTAATTTTTGTACTTTTAGTAGAGACAGGGTTTCACCAAGTTAGCCAGGCTGGTCTCAAACTCCTGACCTTAGGTGATCCGCCCGCCTCAGCTGCCCAAAGTGCTGAGATTACAGGCATGAGCCACTGCGCCTGGCCCCTACACATTATTTTATACTTACCATTTACATGTTTCTTCCCTAAGTGGACTATGAATTTTTTAAGAGGAACATACATAACTGGCCTCTCTCAATAGTGCCCTGACCTACCTCTATAATTGCCATTAAAAACAGTTTGTTGGCTGGAATCGTTGAATTTAGGCACACATGAGGATGAGGTCCATCCTATATCCATCTGACTAAGGGAAACTGTCTCCTGAGCAGAGACTCTACCTTTCTAAAATATCTTTCTTTTATGAGTAAGGTGAATTAGTTAAATAAGAGAACAATGAGATGTAAGGTATTAAGTCACAGCCATCACTAGCATTATTAAGTTATTGCTCACACAATGTGATGAGCATCTTATTTACAGAAAGACTCATTTTTGTAGTACCATGCAATAACATTTCCCTAGCACAATTAATTTCAACAAATAGGTATTCTCAAATAGTGAACATATATATACTTTTTTTTTTTTTTTTTTTTTTTTTAATGGGGTCTCATTCTGTCACCCAGGCTGGAGTGCAGTTGTGGGATCATAGCTTACTGCAGCCTTGGACTCCTGGGCTCCAGGGATCCTCCTGCCTCAGCCTCCGAAGTAGCTGAGATTATAGGCATGAGCCACCTTACCTAGCTACACATTATTTTTCAAACTGAACAGTGACTGATAGACTTTTATATACATGAAAATAATGATAGTGGACTAAGTCAAAACTCAAAAAATAATGCAAAGGTTTCTACTTTGGTCAACTGGATGAACAGATGGATAGTGATGCCACCAATTTTAATGGAAATATAGGAGATGCACATTTTGAGTTCAGTTTTTGACATGTTGAGCTTGAGGTCTCTTCAGGAATGTTCAGTGATATTAGACATTAGTCCTAAAATCATTTTAGATTCTGAAAAGGACACAGTCATTAAGGATTTGTATAACAGCAGCAGGATAATTAAAAACCAACAGGCTCTGGTTTTCTTTTCCTTTTTTTAAGATTTTCTGAAATTAGAATTACAACAAATGCAGTCCTTTCCGTGTGTTGGCCTTCATTGTGAAGCCCTACCTTTAATCGACAACTTACCTGAAGGCAATGAGCCCTTCTGATGTGATGCGTGCTGTAACTGGAGAATATGAAAGCAGTCATTTAAGCAGTTCATAGTTGCCATGGAAGTAGCTTTGAGCATTAAGAGATCCTGGTCCAAGGAACTAAGATGGCCAGAAGTAGGAAGGCATTCAATTCGTCTAATTAAATCTCTTTGTTGTCCTTCAGCATGAGACATCATCTAAGGAAAAAACAGTTCTGTGGGTCCTACTCATGATTTCTGTAAAACGTGTATACATACAGTTGCCATTTTAATTACCAGATTCAGCTTCTGAGCCATTTTTAAAGACCCACTAGGCCAGGCACGGTGGCTCACACCTGTTATTCCAGCATTTTGGGAGGCTGAGGTGGGAAGATAACTTGAGCCCAGGAGTTCAAGACCAGCCTAGGCAACATAGAAAGACCCCATCTCTACACAACATTTTAAAAATTAGTCAGGCATGGTGGCACATGCCTGTAGTCCCATCTACTCAGGAGGCTCAAATGGGAGGATCACCTGAGCCCAGGAGGTTGAGGCTGCAGTGAGCCATGATCACGCCACTGAACTGCAGCCTGGGTGAAAGAGTAAAACCCTGTTTCAAAATTAAAAATAAATAAAAAATAAAAGACATAATGGGCCATATTAGGCTTTTTAAAAGTTTGTTTGGCTATTTTCATTTAATGAACATTTAATGGTGCTTATCAATTGGGCAAAAGATTGTTATCTAAGGCAGCTGCAATTTTTCTTTGGAAGCAACAAAATGTAAAAGACCTGGCACTTTTTATTAAGAGTATTCCAGCATTTTGGGAGGCCAAGGTGGGCAGATCACAAGGTCAGGAGATCGAGACCATCCTGGCTAACACGGTGAAACCCTGTCTCTACTAAAAATACAAAAAATTAGTCAAGCATAGTGGCAGGCGCTTGTAGTCTCGGCTACTCGGAGGCTGAGGCAGGAGAATGGCGTGAACCCGGGAGGCAGAGCTGCAGTGAGCCAAGATAGAGCCATTGCATTCCAGCCTGGGTGATAAAGTGAGACTCTGTCTCAAAAAAAAAAAAGAGGCCGGGCGCGGTGGCTCAAGCCTGTAATCCCAGCACTCTGGGAGGCCGAGGCGGGCGGATCACGAGGTCAGGAGATCGAGACCATCCTGGCTAACACGGTGAAACCCCGTCTCTACTAAAAAAAATACAAAAAACTAGCCGGGCGAGGTGGCGGGCGCCTGTAGTCCCAGCTATTCGGGAGGCTGAGGCAGGAGAATGGCGTAAACCCGGGAGGCGGAGCTTGCAGTGAGCTGAGATCCGGCCACTGCACTCCAGCCCGGGCGACAGAGCAAGACTCCGTCTCAAAAAAAAAAAAAAAAAAAGAGTATTAAGCCATCAAGTTATCAGAAAGATTCTAGAAGATCCTTAACAGGAGAATCAAATACTTCCTTCCAAAGTTAAACTAAGTTCCAGTCTGGGCTCTCAACCAGTTACTTTTTATACCTTTGGTCAGACTCAATTTGAATCTACTATGAGTGCATAATGGCTTTCCTGCTTCCTCTTTCCTAACCAAACTTTCTGGTCCTGTTATGCTGATTTTGGACCGAGTACTGGATGCAAGCTTTTCAGTTTAAAAGATTTTAATACACTCTGCTTTTATTAGGAGCATTGTACAGCTTTCCTAACAGAACCAATGGAGTAATAATGATGAGCAAGCCAATTTTTTAGAGGAAAACTGAATTTATTATGCTTAATGACTTTCAGTTGTGAGCAGAAAGTTCTCTAATGGACCATCCTTTGGACACTAGCTTAATTCACATAGAAACTCTACATAGTGGACAGACTCTTTTAGCTTTCAGAGGCTCTGTTCCAGGTGATATTTTTTTCCTTTTTTTGAGATAGGGTCTCACTCTGTCGCCTAGGCTGGAATGCAGTGGTGCAATCATGGCTCACTGCAGCCTTGACCTTCCGACCTCTGAGGCTCTCACCTCAGCCTCCCAGATAGCTGGAACTACAGGTGTGTGCCACCATGCCTGGCTAATTTTTTGTATTATTTTTTAGTAGAGACAGCGTTTTGCCATGATGCCCACGCTGGTCTCAAACTCCTGGGCTCAAGCGATCCACCCACTGTGGCCTCCCAAAGTGCTGGGATTACAGGCGTGAGCCACTGTGCCCAGCCCAGGTGATTTTTGATATGGCTCACCAGGGGGCAAGTGAAAAAGGTGTGCAAAATGATCCTACTAAGCAAATCACTGTGTCATATATGGAATAGTCCCTGAAAACATGTACCATAGTTAAGGATCAAACATTCACCCGTCCCAAAAAAAAAGGTTTCATAAGAGGACAAACTGTATGTAGGTATGATGCTATCTATTAACATATACACATCTATACATGCATATATAGTGTGCTTTGTGTGTGTATAAATGTTTTTGTATACAAATTTAGGAACCAACTCCCACTAATCCAAACTTATGAACAGGTAGAACCACTGTGAAATACAGTGTGGCAATATCTGCTAGACATAAGTAAATATAATTTATGATCCAACAATTACACTCTTAGCTACCTAATCAAGAGATATATACATGCATATGTTCAGCAACTCAGGTCCATCAACACCAGAAGGGATAAAAAATATTATAGCATAAGCATACAGTAAATATTATATAGCAATGAAAAGGAACATTTACACTCAACATCCTAAATAAATCTCAAACACATACTGTGAACTGAAAAGCAGCCATACCCGAAGGAGTACATACTATATGACTCCAGTTTTAGAAGTATCAAAAATAGGCAAAATAAATTTATGGTGTTAAAAGTCAGGATAGTGAGGAAGGGTGTTGTGATGAGGGACATAGAAGTGGCCCTAGGGTGCTCATAACATTTAACTTCTTGATCCAGGAAGTGATTATGCAGAAATTACAAGAGGCACACTTGTAATTTGTGTAGTTTTCTATAGTATGTTATAAGCCAATAAAAGTTTAACAAAGGAAAAAAAAAATCTCAAGACATTCACAGCATAATCAGAAGTCACAATATAAAAATACTTGAAAGAGAAAATAGTATGCTTCTTTGTGTAGAAGGACCAAAAGAGCCACCTGCTAGTATTGGTGGTAGAAGTGGTCTAAGAAAGTAATGTTCTTGGCTAGAAAAAATAAAATTTAAAATATAATTGTATCTTTGGGAGGCCAGGGTGGGAGGGTCACTTGAGGCCAGGAGTTCAAGCCCATCCTGGGGAGCATAGCAAGATGCCATCTCTAGGAAAAAAAAAAAAGGTAAAAATAAGCTGTGTGTGGTGGCGTGTGCCTGTAATCCCAGCTACTTGGGAGGCTGAGGTGGGAGGGGAGGGCTGCTTGAGCTCAAGAGTTGGAGGCTGCAGTGAGCTATGCACTCCAGCCTGGCAACAATGAGACACTGTCTCTCAAAAAAGATACATATATGATATGGTTTGGCTGCAACCCCACCCAAATCTCATCTTGAATTTCCGTGTGTTGTGGGAGAGACCCAGTGGGAGGTAACTGAATCATGGGGCCAGGTCTTTCCCGTGCTGTTCTCATGACAGTGAGTAAGTCTCACGAAATCTGATGGTTGTATAAAGAAGAGTTCCCCTGCACAAGTTCTCTCTTTGCCTGCTGCCATCCATGTAAGACGTGACTTGCTCCTCCTTGACTTCCGCCATGACTGTGAGGCCTCCCCAGCCATGTGGAACTGTAAGTCCATCCAATCTCTTTTTCTGTATAAATTACCCAGTCTTTGGTATGCCTTTATCAGGAGCACGAATATGGACTAATACAGTAAATTGGTACCAGAAGTGGCAAGCTGTTGAAAAGGTACCCGAAAATGTGGAAGCGACTTCGGAACTGGGTAATAGGCAGAGGTTGGAACAGTTTGGAGGGCTCGGAAGAAGACAGGAAAATGTGGGAAAGTTTGGAACTCCCTAGAGACTTGTTGAATGGCTTTGCCCAAAATGCTGATAGCAATATGGACAATAATGTCCAGGCTGAGGTGATCTCAGATGGAATTGAGGAACTTGTTGAAACTGGAGCAAAGGTGACTTGTTAGGTTTTAGCAAAAAGACTGGTGGCATTTTGCCCCTACCCTAGAGATTTGTGAAACTTTGAACTTGACAGAGATGATTTAGGTATCTGGTGGAAGAAATTTCTAAGCAGGAAAGCATTCAAGAGGTAACTTGGGTGTTGTTAAAGGTATTCATTTTTATAAGGGAAGCAGAGCATAAAAGTTCAGAAAATTTGCAGCCTCATGACACAATAGAAAAGAAAATCCCATTTTCTGAGGAGAAATTCAAGCTGGCTGCAGAAATTTGCATAAGCAACTAGGAGCCAAATGTGAACCCCCAAGACAACGGGGAAAATGTCTCCAGGGCATGTCAGAAGTCTTCATGGCAACCCCTCTCATCACAGGCCCGGAGGCCTAGGAGGAAAAAGTGGTTTCATGGGCCGGGCCCAGGGTCCCTATGCTGTGTGCAGCTTAGACGTTTGGTGCCCTGTGTCCCAGGTGCTCCAGCCATGGCTGAAGGAGGTCAACGTAGAGCTCATCTGTGGTCTCACAGGCTTCAGGTGTCTCAGGCCTTGGCAGCTTCCATGTGGTGTTGAGCCTGCTAGTGCACAGAAGTCAAGAATTGGGGTTTGGGAACCTCTGCCTAGATTTCAGAGGATGTATGGAAACACCTGGATGCCCAGGCAGAGGCCTGCTGCAGGAGCGGAGCTGTCATGGAGAACCTCTGCTAGGGTAGTGCGGAAGGGAAATGTGGGGTCAGAGCCGCCACACCGAGTCCCTACTGGGGCACCACTGAGTGGAGCTGTGAGAAGAGGGCCGCTGTCTTCCAAAACTCAGAATGGTAGATCCACTAACAGCCTGTACCATGTGCCTGGAAAAGCCGCAGACACTCAATGCCAGCCCATGAAAGCAGCCGGGAGGGAGGCTATGCCCTGCAAAGCCACAGGGGCAGAGCTGCCCAAGACCATGGGAACCCACCTCTGGTATCAGCGTGACGTGGAGTCAAAGGGGATCATTTTGGAGCTTTAAGATGTGACTGCCCTATTGGATTTTGGATTTGCATGGGGCCTGTAGCCCCTTTGTTTTGGCCTTTTTATCCCATTTGGAATGGTTGTATTTATCCAAGGCCTGTACTCCCATTATATCTAGGAAGTAGCTAACTTGCTTTTGATTTTACAGGCTCATAGGCAGAAGGGACTTGCCTTGTCTCAGATGAGACTTTGGACTGTGGACTTCTGAGTTAATGCTAAAATGAGTTAAGTCTTTGGGGGACTGTTGGGAAGGCATGATTGGTTTTGAAATGCGAGGAGATGAGATTTGGGAGGGGCCAGGGCAGAATGATATGGTTTGGCTGTGTCCCCACCCAAATCTCGTCTTGAATTCCCACATGTTGTAGGAGGGACCCAGTGGGAGGTAACTGAATCATCAGGGTAGGTCTTTCCCATGCTGTTCTCGTGATAGTGAATAAATCTCAGGAGATCTGATGGTTTTATAAAGAGGAGTTCCCCTACACAAGTTTTCTCTCTCTCTCTTTGCCTGCTGTGATCCATGTAAGACGTGACTTGCTCCTCCTTGCCTTCTACCATGATTGTGAGGTCTCTCCAGCCATTTGGAACTGTATGTCCATTAAACCTCTTTTTCTGTATAAATTACCCAGTCTCAGGTATGTCTTTATCAGCAGCGTGAATATGGACTAATACTATATATATATAATATGTACATATTACATATACAAAGTGTGTGTGTGTGTATATATACACACATACACACACATACTTTAAAGCAGACTACAAGATATAAATATAGTAAGATATATATCGATAGTAAGATATATATAGTGTGTGTGTATATATATATGTGTGTGCATATATATATGTGTGTGTGTGTGTGTGTATATATAACTTGCCGAGTCTGCTTTAAAACAAAGTATATAATTATAGCATAAATGTTAAAAGTTGGTAATGGCTCTCTCCAAAACAAATTAGCTAATCAAATCTATTCAAATAAATGGAAAAGTGATTTGTGAAACTGTTTTAGTGATTGTTCCTTGACACTATAAAACCAGGTCCTTTAAAAAAAAAAAGAAAGCTTCAAGAAAGCTGAAACCTCAGTGAACCTGTGTTTTGTAGCTAGAAATGGCAATCGTAGTGATAAGAGTATATCATTCAGGTGGCATATAATTTGCCTGAAAACCAAATTAGAATCGTGATTTTAATTACTTGTGTTTTAAGTTTCTGTCTCACTTACTAGACTGGTCATTTGAGTTACTCCCAGGGCATAGCATAGTACCGGCATGAAGCATGGACTGAAAAAGAAGGGAACTGATAAGTAGTACTATGAAAGAGTAAATAGGAAACAGATGATTTTAATAAAGTAAAGCTTTTGTAATAAATTCATTTTAAAGGACAATATGATACTACTCACAAGAGTTAACTGCTTTTAGGCTGGGTGTGGTGGCTCACGCCTGTAATCCCAGCACTTTGGGAGGCCGAGGCGGGTGGATCACCTTAGGTCAGGGATTCGAAACCATCCTGGCCAACATCAAGAAACCCCGTCTCTACTAAAAAAATACAAAATTAGTAGGGCATGGTGGATGACTGTAGCATGCCTGTAATCCCAGCCATTTGGGAGGGTGAGGCAGGAGAATTGCTTGAACCTGGGAGGCGGAGGTTGCAGTAAGCCGAAATCATGCCATTGTACTCCAGCCTGGGCAACAAGAGCAAAACTCCGTCTCAAAAAAAAAAAAAAAAAGGAGTTAACTGCTTTTACAAACTGCTGCCTAATCTAACACTAAACTTACCCATAGATTTGATTAAAATGTTCCTTTCAAACTCACATCAATTTATATCTTTGCATCACACCCTCCTGGAATTGGATAATTCTAGAACAGTAATTCTCAAAGTGTGCTCTGCAGAGACCCCTGTGAGACTCCTTTCAGACAGTCTGTGAAGTCAAACTATTTTTTATAATAATTCAAAGAAGTTATTTGCTTTTTTTCACTGTGGTGACATCTGCATTAATGACGTAAAAGCAATGGTGGGTAAAACTTCTGGAACAATAGTGAAAAGGCAGTGACACCAAACCCACTAGTGGTCACTATATTCTTTACCTGCCATGTGCTCACAGAAAAAAAAAAAAAAAAGGCAATTTACTTAAGAATGTCTTTGTAAAGCAGTAAAAATCATTAAATTTACTCCATCTTGACTCAAGTACACATTAAAAAAATTCTCTATATAAAAAGTGGGAAGTACATATAAAGCCTTCTGTTGCATACCAATATACAGAGGTTGCCTAGAGAAAAAGCACTTGTGTGACTGACTTGTAAGCTGAATTAGCTGTTTTTTGTTTGTTTGTTTGTTTGTTTCCATGGACTACTATTCTGATGTGAAAGAAAGAAAGAAACTATGGAGATTCAGGTTTGGGGAATGAGTTAGACATTTTCTCAAGATTGAATAAAATGAGGCTATCGAAAAAACAACAATATTTGTTACCAATTACAAAACTTGAGCTGTAAAATGAAAATCAGAATTTCGGACAACCTTATTTGGTATATCTGACAGCCTCCCAATACTTTTCTGATGACACTGGGGATGTTAATAAATGTGAATTTTACTCACTGTATAATAATAAAATGGATCAATATTTGCAAGATCTGCATAACTCTGTAAACTAATATCTCCAAAATGACTAATGAATGCACAGTGTTACAAAATCATGGCTAGGTTAAAGATCCATTCAAAGTGCAGGACAGACCAATGGATTTTCATGTAACAAAATACAAAAAGTTCACTGATAATGTATTAGATTCCACACTGCATCTAACATTTAAGAAACTATCAGTTGTCAAGTTTTGGTATAGTATCAAAGAATAGCCACAATTATCTAAAAAGGCTATTACAATGTTTCTCTTTTTTCCAAACACATTATCTGTGAATGGCGAAATTTTCATCCTGTAGTTCAAGTAAAACAACATACTACAGTAGACTGCATATAGAAACAGATATGAGAATTCTGTTGTGTTCTGTAAGGCCAGACATTGAAGGGACTGCAAAAATGTAAAACAATCCACTCTTTTCAATAATGATTTTGTTTTGGTAAAGATAACTTTGACATAACAATGTTATTTATGCTAACATGTAGTAGGTTTATTTTTATTTTTTTCTTAATTAACAAGTTACTTTAACTCCTGTTTTAATTTCTAATAAGGTAAATATTAATAAATTTAACCCATTTAAAATAAAAGCTGGCCAGGTGCAGTGGTTCATGTCTGTAATCCCAGCACTTTGGGAGGCCAAGGCAGGCAGATCACTTGAGATCAGGAGTTCAAGACCAGTCTGGCCAACGTGGTGAAACCCCATCTCTACTAAAAATGAAAAAATTATCCAGGCGTGGTGGTGGGCGCCTGTAATCCCACCTACTTTGGAGGCTGAGGCAGGAGAATTGCTTGAACCTGGGAGGCAGAGGTTATAGTGAGCCAAGATCACGCTACTGCATTCCAGCCTGAGCAACAAGAGCAAAACTCCATCTCAAATAAATAAATAAATAAATAAAAAGACTAGGAAACAATATGCCTCCAGAGACTAGATTATAATGACTTTATATTAGCAATAAACCAAATTTTAAAGGAAAAATTGGTTCTGGAGGTATT
This sequence comes from Macaca mulatta, assembly GCF_049350105.2. Classification (NCBI taxonomy): domain Eukaryota; kingdom Metazoa; phylum Chordata; class Mammalia; order Primates; family Cercopithecidae; genus Macaca; species Macaca mulatta. The sequence continues at coordinate 158,193,150 of NC_133407.1, read as the reverse complement.
TAATATTTGTCTGAAGGACAAAAAATGATATAAACATTCCAAAAGGACTGTTTTCTCAGAAACAGAATTATTCCATTGGAATATAGAAACATTCCTAACGTAGTTATAATCTTACAGTTTGACTTAATATTACAGTTTGTTGGGTTCTTAAATGCAAAAATACCAACCTAGTGAAGACACAGATGCTCAGCTAATACTTTTTTTTTTTTTGGCATGTGTGGGGGTGAGGGAGTGGCAGTGACACAGGGAGTGCCAAACTGTGGTTACCACCCAAACCCTAGAATAATTTCTAGAGCCATAATTCAAGGAGAGACTGCCATTAAACTATGTCAATTCTGTAAGTTAATGCTGGACCTTCCCAAAGAGGTGGTTGTGAAACTTTAGGGACTCATTCGTTCTACACTCAAGTGCCAGAGTTACATGTTAAATATTAACATGCTATTATAATGATACGAAATGTATATTTAAAGACACATAACATTGGAGTGTGGCAGTATTACCACTGAGCCAGTGAGAACAACAAAACAATCATTAGAGTTGAAAAGAGAAGGGCAGGTTGATTAAAGTCTTCACAACTGAAGAAAAGCTAACAGAGATATGACAATGGTCTTGGACATCAGGTCACAAAGACCCAAGTACAGTCAAGCAGAAGGCCTCTATAGAGATAAAATCTTAAATACAAAACCATCCCTTTTCCTTGAAAATGTGCTATAATACATGACAACTTCAATTATATGCTTTTTGCTTGTTTCTAACTTTTTACTGAAGTATACTGACAGTCTACAAACAGATACATATCACAAGTATATAGGCTTAATGAATTTTGATGAACTAAACATACAAGATAACCAACACCCAGACCAAGACACAGAACATTACCAGCATCCCAGAAGCCCGCCTCAAACTCCCATTGCTAGCCATGACTGAAAAGCTCCAAGAATTTCATGGCTGCCTAGTTTTTAAGGGTTAAGGAATACACTATGACATAAGACTGCCCCTGAATGCTTTTCTTTATTCTGTATCTTGAATCTTAATCATGTTTAATGTTTCCTTCTCCTCCACACTAAATAAAGGTAGAAGTATCTTGGTTTCCTTAAAAGACAAACACCAGCTGGGCATGGTAGTTCACACCTGTAATCCCAGCACTTTGGGAGGCTGAGGTGGGCGGATCACCTGAGGTCAGGTGAGACCAGCTTGGCCAACATGGCAAAACCCCGTTTCTACTAAAAACACAAAAATTAGCTGGGTGTGGTGGCAGGAGCCTGTGGTCCCAGCTGCTTGGGAGGCTGAGGTGGGAGGATCACTTGAACCTGGGAGGCGAAGGTTGCAATGAGCCAAGATCACGCCACTGCACTCCAGTCTGGGTGACAGAGCGAGACTGTCTCAAAAAAAAAAAAAAAAAAAAAAAGACAAACACTGACATTTACCTACAAATGGAATACCATTGTCATGAATACTAAAATTACAGAGTTTTATTAAAAAGAGTCTTTTGTAACTGTTTGTTTATATAACAGAATTAGAAAGCGAATCAAAAGCTACTGTCTGTGTATCTCAAGCATGTTACTTCATCTCTCTACATCAATTTCTTCACCTATAAACACAACCCTAAATACCTTGACAGAGTTACATTCTCCTAGCCTCCTACCTTGAATCATTTGGGTGTGATTTATGATACTGTTTTCACCAATTCACTACATAGATACCTATAAGCTCTACCAAATTTAATTCAGCAAGTAATGTCTGAAATATTTAGAACTTAACAAACTGCATGCTTTACTAACTACAATTATTTGGTACACAGTTTAAAAGAAAGAGAAATGGTGATATAAGGCAACATCAAGGATTTAATGATTCTATATGTTTGAAATGTTCTATGTATATATTTAAAACTTAATATTTAGAACTTAACATAGTGCATGTTCTATTAACTAGAATTATTTGGTATACAGTTTAAAAGAAAGAAATGGTGATATAAGGCAACATCAAGGATTTAATGATTCTATATGTTTGAAATGTTCTATATATATATATCAGTTTCTATATATATATATCAGTTATATATATGTAAGTTTTTTGTTTGTTTTGTTTCAGAGAGAGGTCTCACTATGTTGCCCAGGCCGGTCTCGAACTCCTGGGCTCAGGTGATCCTCCTGTTTCAGCCTCCCCAAGTGCTAGAATTACAGGCATAAGACACCGTGCCCCGCCACTGTTTGTTTTTTTATTTTTTGAGACAGGGATGCACTCTGCTACCCAGGCTGGAGTGCTGTGGCACAATCATAGCTCACTGCAACCTTAAACTCCCGGGCTTAAGGAGTTCTCCCATCTCAGCCACTAGAGTAGCTGGTACTATAGGTGCACACCACCACCACTACCAGCTAAAATTAAAAAAAAAAAATTTTTTTTTTAGAGACAGGGTCTGGCTTTGTTGCCCAGGCTGGTCTCAAACTCCTGGGCTCCAGCAATCCTCCTGCCTTGGCTTCCCAAAGTGCTGAGATTACAGGCTTGAGCCATCATGCCTGGCCTTTATCAGCCTGTTTTGTTAAAGAATCACTTGTTTGGCTATATAGCCTTCCCACTAGGCTTAATTACCCTTTTGACCATAAAATTTACATAAAAGGAGTCTGTACTTTTACTTGAGAATTGAAAGATACAGATTTTTGAAAAATGACCACGTGCCTCGTACGTGACAGACATGAGGAAACTTAGGACACTCTATATAGTCAGGGAATGTTTATGACTTAAAAATTATCTCAGCATACTAGATGGGAAACAATGAAGGCCCTTGAAGACACAAACAGTATTTAAGTTTTTTTGTGACAAAACCAAGCAGGTAAGATCATTTTGTGCATTTTAACTTGACTTTAATTCATACTTACTTCTCTGACTTCCACAAGATGGTCTGGAGGTAAATTAGTTCTTTTGCTCACTGATTGCAGTTTGGAATGTCCAACATTAAAAAAAGAAATAGCATTTTGACTTGGTCTCCTCTGCGATATAGGAGAATTACCACTAGATGCAAGTGAGAAGCTCCGTGACTTCAGAGGAGGATTATTCTGTTAGACAAAGAAAATCATTCCTTTTGTTTTCTTCTTTAATTTAGGATCTCTAACCATCAAATTACCATACACTTAAGACTTACAAGTAAGCAGCGTTTAAAATTAAATTAACTTCAGAATTGACTATGAGAACATTTCCGAAGATGATAAAATCTGAGATACTCAAAGTTTAAGCATTTTACATATCCCAAAGTAAACTGATAATTTATTTAGTAAATTATTTTCCAGTTTTGTCCTGTCAAAAAAATATTCTTTCACATTTAACAAATACTAGAATAACAAAAAGTTTCTAATTTCAGATTTTTAAACACCGTTATTTTTTTACTTCTTTTTCTTTTGGAGACCGAGTCTCACTCTGTCGCCCAGGCTGGACTGCAGTGGCACGACTTGGCTTGCTGCAACCTCCACTTCCCGGGTTCACACCATCCTCCTGCCTCAGCCTCCCGAGTAGCTGGGACACTATAGGTGCCCTCCACCATGCCCGGCTAATTTTTGTATTTTTTTTAGTAGAGACAGGGTTTCACTATGGAGGGCTGGTCACTATGTTAAGACCAGCCACTATGTCAGGCTGGTCTCGAACTCCTGACCTCTTGATCCGCCTGCCTCGGCCTCCCAGAGTGCTGGGATTACAGGCGTGAGCCACTGCGCCTGGCCTTTTTTTTTCTTCTTGAGACTAAGTCTCACTCTGTCGCCCAGGCTTGAGTGCAGTGGCGTGATCTTGGCTCACTGCAACCTCCACTTCATGGATTCATGCGATTCCTCTGCCTCAGCCTCCTGAGTAGCTGGGATTACAGGCATGTACCACCATGCCCAGTTAATTTTTGTATTTTCAGTAGAGACAGGGTTTTGCCATGCTGGCCAGGCTGGTCTTGAACTCCTGATCTCAGGTGATCTGCCCACCTCAGCTTCCTGGAGTGCTGGGATTATAGGCGTGAGCCACTGCACCTGGCCTTAAACACCATGATTAACACAAAAAATGCACTCAGCAATATACTACATTTCGTAATGTAACATGCCAACTACCTTTTGATACAAACTAGTACTTTCTCACTGACAATGACTAGAACCTTACGGTATAAGAAAAGCTGTTGTGCTGGATTTCCTGAAGACTAGGTTTTAGGCCGAAATTACAAACAGTTTTTAAAAATTCACTTCTGGGGGAAACCAACAGGAAGAATGATTTTTAAAAAAATGGTAAAAGACAAGTTATCACCTAGGTATGAAATCCTTTAAATATGATGCCCATATATTACTTTTAGACATCTCTAACCTCAGATTTCAAGTAATGAGACTCTCCTTTCACCTTGAAAAATATTTTTAAAAACACTCCAAAAAAGATATACAAATGACTAACCAATAAGCACATGAAAAGGTGCTCAACATGATTAGTCATTAGGAAAATGAAATCAAAACCACAATAAGATTCCACTTCGTATCCACTAAGATAACCATAATAATTTTTTTAAAGGACAGTAACAAGTATTGGCAAGGATATACAGAAATTAGAACCCTCATATATTGTTGATGGGAATGTAAAAGACTGTGGCTGCTTTGGAAAACAGTTTGGCAGTTCCTCAAAAAGTTAAACATAGAACTATCACATGATCCAGCAATTCTACTCCCAGATAGATACCCTAGAGAAATGAAATCATATGTTCACATAAAAACTTGAACACAAGTGTTCATGGCAGCACTATTCATAATGTCTATAAAATGAAAATAACCCAATGTCCACCAACTGATGGATTAAAAATAGTATATCTATACAATAAAATATTATTCAATCTTAAAAAAGGAATAAAGGAATAAAGTACTGATACATGCAACAACATGGATAAACCTTGAAAACATGCTAAATCAAAGAAGCCAGATGCAACAAACCCCATATTACATGGTTCAAATTTACATAAAATGCCCAGAATAGACAAATCCGTGGAACAGAAAATAGAGTTTGCTAGGGGATTGGGAAGGAGAGAACAGGGAGTGACTGCTAGTGGCTCCAGATTTTTTATGTTTTTGTAGGAGGGATGAAAATGTTCTGAAATTACAAAGTTGCAATGCGGCCAGGTGCAGTGGCTCACACCTGTAATCCCAGCACTTTGGAAGGCCCACGTGGGCGGATCACTTGAGGTCAGGAGTTCGAGGCCAGCCTGGCCAACATGGTGAAACCTGTCTTTACTAAAAGTACAAAAATAAGCTGGGTGTGCTGATGCATGCCTGTAGTCCCAGCTACTTGGGAGGCTGAGATAGGAGAATCACTTGACCCCGGGAGGTGGAGGTTGCAGTGAGACAAGATCACACCACTGCACTCTAGCCTGGGCCACAGAGAAAGACTCTGTCTCAAAAAAAAAAAAAAAAAGAAAGTTTCAATGGTTGAACCACCTTGTGAATATACTAAAAACCACAGAATTATGCATATATACTTTAAAAGGGTGAATTTTACAGTATGTGAATAGTATCTCAATTTTAAAAGGCAAAAAATAAAAAATATTCCTTCCTCATTTTTGTATATTAATACTGTATAAAAATCTACATACCTTTCCAATAGCTTCAGTATGATGTTGTGTACATATCTGAAGTCTGCTAACCCAGTGCTGTCGCTCTTTTGCATCTGTAGCTGTTAAAATAATGTGAAAGTTATTTTATATTTATTTATTTTGGAACACAATCGCCTACAGTATGAAGATCAGATTACTGAAAAGCAGATACTGGTCTTACTCTTACCAGAGCAAACTTCCCTTACTAGAGGGAGGCAGGAAAGAGGCCAAAGCACCAACTTTGTTAGGGAACACAGTAGATGGATATAGCTACTTCATTAAAAAGGATAAATTACATGCAGTGAGGTGAGGATGAGAGACTGACATGTTGTAATTCATAAAAATAGGTTCTTATTTAAAGAAATAACCCCTTTATTAAGTATTTGATGTATAATCAATACTTTCAGATCTGCAGGAGCATGCTCACTTAGGATTACCATTATACTTTGTGTATTTATTAAATAAAAAACTTCTACACACATTAAATTTATCTTAACAGAAGTTATATGTTATTTTAATGAATGACATTATAATAAATCCCAATAATGTACATTAGTTACTGAAAACTGCAAAAAGGGCATGTAAACTAAACCATGTAAAGGGGTGAAATACATTTAAAAAAATCATTTAAAGTCTATGTTTCTAGATTTTCAGTAATCAGAGTTTCACCTACATAGTTTTTTAGAGGGGCCAGTCCTAAACAAACATACATTATTGCACTTGAAAACAGTTATTTATTACAACAGATTTCATAAATTCTCAAAGCAGTTCCAAGGTTCAGAATATTGTATTTACATCACTGATGACAGTAGTTTCTATTTCCAAAGCCCATATGAAAGCATGTAATACACCAACTTCTCAAAAAAAGAAGAAAATCACAATATTAATTCTCATATCTCGGTCATACCTCTGAGTTTATATTGTTCTCCACTGGCGGCGTTTACAGTGAAGGTATGAGAATCCTCATCACTGGGTGATATTACAGCTCCTGCAAGCTGCAAAGTTCCTCTAGGTTTCTGATTTCTAGACTGTTCATTCACAAAGTACTCCAATAGCCCAGCTTCATTGTTTAAAACAAAAAACCTGTAACGATTTTTAAAATCCATAATTTGTAAACATTTTCCCTCAGCAAACTAAAGCAAAGCAAACTTCAATCACTTATACATTTCAGGGTTTTGTTCTTAACAATAAAATCTAAAAGCATTTCAAGAGGTACTTGGAAACACTAGACTGAATTTTCTAGCAGTGAAGACTACTAAAAATTGAATGAGTTAGGCCGGGCGCGGTGGCTCACACCTGTAATCCCAGCACTTTGGGAGGCAGAAGTGAGCAGATCACCTGAGGTCGGGAGTTCAAGATCAGCCCGGCCAACATGGTGAAACCCCATCTCCACTAAAAATACAAAATTACCCAGGCGTGGTGGTGCATGTCTGTAATCCCAGCTACTTGGGAGGCTGAGGCAGGAGAACCCCTTGAACCCAGGAGGCAGAGGTTGCAGTGCACTGAGATAGAGGCCCTGCACTCCAGCCTGGGCAAAAAGACCGAAACTCCGTCTCAAAAAAAAAACTGAATGAGTTTAATAAAAGATATAAACCCTTCAGCTGAGGGAGAGGCATTTATTAAGTAAGAGGCCTATCAGTTAATGCACAAAAGGAAGCAGAGATACCACATCCTTTCAGAGAAAGATTTTTCCCCAGAATTCATTAACAGAGGGTAAACTGCCAGAGGACAAATGGTAGTGAAAATTTTTATTTAAAATTCACTGGAAATAAATCAAAATATGAGCTCTGAGGTTAAGGCAAGATACACTAGGCAAGATATGCGCTGTGATTTAAGATTTAATCAGTGAAATATACAATGAGAATAACAGGGTAAAAAAGACTTCGTGAATGTATCATTAAATAAGTCAAAACTAAAGATTACTTCTCCTGTTTAAAAATGAAAAAGCTGCAATTGGAGATGGTGAAATATAAGGACCTTGAAACTAAATGATGAAATGCTGATACACTCTGGAAAAGAATTTGATGAAATACTGATACACTTAAGAATATTCTGATTTGGTTTTAGATTAACTAGTTTCAAAAATACATTTCAGAAATTCCGATTTAAGTAGTACAATAATTTTTTTTTTTTTTTTTTGAGATGGAGTCATGCTCTGTTGCCCAGGCTGGAGTGTAGTGACACCACTTCAGCTCACTGCAACCTCTACCTCCCAGGTTCAAGCGATTCTCATGCCTCAGCCTCCCAAGTACCTGGGATTACAGGCACCCACCACCATGCCCGGCTAATTTTTGTATTTTTAGTAGAGATAGTTTTGCCATGTTTGCCAGACTGATCTCGAACTCCTGACTTCAGGCAATCTGCCTGCCTTGGCCTCCCAAAGTGCTTGGATTACAGGCATGAGCCACCTCATCTGGCCCCTTTTTAAAAAAGGAATGCTAGGCCGGACACGGTGGCACACACCTGTAATCCCAGCACTTTGGGAGGCCAAGGTGGGTAGACTGCCTGAGCTCAGGAGTTTGAGACCAGCCTGGGCAACACAGTGAAACCCTGTCTCTCCTAAAATACAAAAAACTAGCTGGGTGAGGTGGTGTGCACCTGTAATCCCAGCTACTTGGGAGGCTGAGACAGGAGAATCACTTGAACCCTGGAGGTGGAGGTTGCGGTGAGGTGAGATCGCGCCACTGCACTGTAGCCTAGGTGACAGAGTAAGACTCCATCTCAAAAAAAAAAAAAAAAGTAACTCAAAAAAGGGCTGGATGAGTTGAGATCACTTGAATCCAGGAGTTCGAGACCAGTCTGGGCAACATGGCAAAACCCTATCTCTACAAAAAAAAAAAAAAATACAAAAATTAGCTGTGTGTGGTGGTGCATGCCTGTAGTTCCAGCTACTTAGGAGGTTGGGGCAGGAGGATGATTTGAGCCCAAGGTGGAGGTTACAGTGAGCTGAGATCATGCCACTGTACTCCAGCCTGGGCAACAGAGCAAGACCCTGTCTCAAATAAACTAATAAATTAATTAACATAAAATAAAAATTAACTAAAAAGTTTTAACCTTTTAAAATTCAAGTTGGGTGGCCAGGCATGGTGGTTCACGCCTGTGATCCTAGCACTTTGGGAGGCCGAGGTGGGTGGATCACCTGAGGTCAGGAATTTGAGACCAGCCCGACCAACATGGTGAAACCCCGTCTCTACTAAAAATACAAAAATGAGCCGGGCGTGGTGGTGCATGCCTGTAATTCCAGCTACTCAGGAGGCTGAGGCAGGACAATCACTTGAACCCCAGAGGCAGAGGTTGCAGTGAGCCGAGATCGTACCATTGCACTCCAGCTGGGTGACAGAGTGAGACTCTGTCTCAAAAAACAAAAAATAATTCATGTTTGGGTTTAGAGAAGTATGGCATTCTAAATGTTAGCCTGTTCTATAATAGAACTTGGTAGACAATTTGATCCAGCTTAATATGCCTGCCCCACAACTACCAATTCTACAAAGTATTTGAGATAGCTGGTTTTCCTGCTTCCTGACAGCTTGTGTGACTGGTTCCTCAACCTTGCCAAGATCCCAGAGAAGCTGTGAATCTGGCACAAGATGGGAACCTAATACAAATGTGTTTGCTGCCTCCAAACCCCTATTTCTCTTCCCCTAGGAACCTAACTTCTCCAAGTATAAAATGCCCAAGCCAGGTGAACAAGTGATTCTAATCTTCATTTAATACTGACATCTGAGGCATTTAGAGGCTGCTACTTGGACAGATGTGAACTTTTCCCACCGTCTAAGAAGAAGTCACCAAACTTTTAGAAAATGTGGGAAATCCTTCTCTAAAAGGTTTCCCAGCCATGTCTTGCCTAAAGTAATATCAAAATATAAAATTATCGGGCCCTATTTCTGGTCTCTTAGGAGAGACTGATGTGACACAAATAATCACACTTACCTGTATTGCCACCCAGTGACAAGGTTGGTATACTTCATTAAATAGCCATACACATTTTCCATGTGATCACTGTTTCAAAAAGAAAATGCCAAAGTTAGTAAAAAGTAGAAGAAATCCCAGGAATATAATGGTACAATTTTCAAAATAGCTGCAGATACATATATGCTTTATAAATGCCTCAAATTTTATTCAGAAGTAAAATGTATAGGTCAACAGAGGCATTTAATCTCCCAAATTTCATATCTATAGGACTTCATCAATTTCCTCAAAACAAGTACAATACCTCACAAATTATATATTATCATAAATATTCCAAATGTAAAATCATTATACAAATATAAAATTACATAAACATAAAACAAATATACTATAAGTACTATATTATAAATGGGGTGGCCGGGCACTGTGGCTCGAGCCTGTAATCCCAGCACTTTGGGAGGCCAAGGCAGGAGGATCACTTGAGGTCAGGAGTTCGAGACCAGCCTGGTCAACATGGCAAAACCCCATCTCTACTAAAAATACAAAAATTAGCCAGGCGTGGTGGTGTTTGCCTGTAGTCCCAGCTACTTGGGAGGCTAAGGCAGGAGAATCACTTGAACCCAGGAGGTAGAGGTTGCACTGAGCTGAGATTTCACCATTGCACTCCAGCCAGGGTGACAGAGTGAGACTCCATCTCCAAAAAAAAAAAAAAAAAAAAATTGGGCTGAGTGCAGTGGCTCACGCAAGTAATCCCAAGACTTTGGGAGATCAAGACAGGAGGATCACTTGAGCCCAGGAGTTCGAAACCAGCCTGGGCAACATAATGAGACCCTGTCTCTCTTTATTAAATACAATAAATAAATAAATAAATAATAATAAATAAAGCCCACAACTAGAGGAAAGAATTCTTCTCTAGAAATACAGCCACTTGGGTTTCTGCTAGTTCTTGTACTTCGGCCCAGGTCACAATCAAGTTATTTATTTCAGTTCTTTTGAGATACATCACTTAGAAAAGCAGAGAGCTATATTTTTCGTTTGGCTCCCCTATCTTCCCCAGGCTTCAGGCTTAAGCAGCCCTTTGGCGCCATAGAAAACCCAATGCCCCTAGACTCTGCCTCAAAGAAATTCCCTAAAGAGTTCCTCCTCTGTTTTAGGTACTTAGTACACAGCTCAGCTTCCCGAAAAACTTATTCTTGGCCAAGCGTGGTGGCTCACACCTGTAATCCCAGAACTTTTGGAGGCTGGAGCAGGTGGATCACCTGAGGTCAGGAGATCGAGACCAGTCTGGCTAACACGGTGAAACCCCCATCTCAACTAAAAATACAAAAAATTAGCCAGGCGTGGTGGCATGTGCCTGTAATCCCAGCTACTTGTGAGGCTGAGGCAGAAGAATCACTTGAACCCGGGAGACAGAGGTTGCAGTGAGCCGAGACTGTACCACTGCATTCCAGCCTGGACAGCAGAGTGAGACTCCATCATAACCAAAAACAAAAACAAAAACAAACACCAGAAAAACTTACTCTTTGTCTAGTCTGTCCTGTTGCTACATAATCTGAATATATGCTTACATTCTGCATCAATCCATAACAGGTTTAAGGTAGTATACAACCTAAATATTTTCTCAAAGTGCCAAGATATTTCATAATTCACCATTTGGGGAATTACTCCTTAATCTAGGTTCTCTACACCAAGCTTTCATTTCTACATAAGTGTCAAGTGATAGCCATTAGCATATAATAAAAAACATCACAACTAAATTATAGTTCAATTCCTCTGGTTTTAAGACTGTATATATTCTTCAAATGTGTGTGAACTATGGGGCAAAACTTTCTTAAAACCTTACATATACTTATCTATACCTGAGAAAAACAAAATTTTTATTTCAAAGCAATAAATAAAATACATCACCGCCGCGCGCGGTGGCTCACGCCTGTAATCCCAGGACTTTGGGAGGCCGAGACGGGTGGATCACGAGGTCAGGAGATCGAGACCATCCTGGCTAACATGGTGAAACCCCATCTCTACTAAAAATACAAAAAATTAGCCGGGCGTGGTGGCGGGTGCCTGTAGTCTCAGCTACTCAGAGGCTGATGCAGGAGAATGGCATGAACCCGGGAGGCGGAGCTTGCAGTGAGCCAAGATCGCACCACTGCACTCCAGCCTGAGCGACAAAGCGAGACTCCGTCTCAAAAAAAAAAAGAAAAAAAATCATCTTTATTTAGTCACTACTCTCATACTACTGAAGGTACGCCCCATTTTGGTCATATCTAAGTTATCTATATCAGTCATTTGTCAGCTCAAGTGACCCTCCTACCTCAGCATCTGAGTAGCAGAAACTATAAGAACGTACAACTGTGCCCAGCTAATTTTAAAATTTTTTTGTGGGGACAAGGGTCTCACTATGTTGCCCAGGCTGCTCTCAAACTCCTGGGCTCAAATGATCTTTCCGCTTTGGCTTCCCAAAGTGTTGGGATTACAGGCATCAGCCAAAAATTTTTAAAAGTGTACAATTTCAGTAACATCAATCGCTAAAAAGATCCCACATGTATCTTTTTTTTTAAATTGAGACAGCGTCTCGCTCTTTTGTCTAGGCTGGAGTGCAATGGTGTGATCTCAGCTCACTGCAACCTCTGCCTCTGGGGCTCAAGCGATTCTTCTGCCTCTGCCTGCCAAGTAGCTGGGACTACAGGCACCCGCTACCAAGCCCAGCTAATTTTTGTATTTTTAGTAGAGATGGGGTTTCGCCATCTTGGTCAGGCTGGTCTCAAACTCCTAGCCTCGAGTGATCAGCCTGCCTCCGCCTCCCAAAGTGCTGGGATTACAGGTATGAGCCACTGCACCTGGCCCTAAGCGTATCTTCATATTTCACATCATAGTAATGTTCTGTGTTTAATTTTCTAATGCTATTAATATTTTGTTGACTCATATATCTAAAGAGTTAGCTTTCTGGAAAAAAAAAAACAAAAAAACCAAAACTATAAGGATACTGACATGGTTTATTTGGTAGTAGCACAAAGTCAGTTTCAAAAGAACCAGAAATTCAAATAAGTAAACTGCTGGCCTGTTTTTATTATATAAAACAGCTGTCTCCAGGTTACAAAGAACCAACTTGAAAACACCCTATTTTTTGGAACAGCTAGTTGCAACGTCCCTCCCTCATTCTTCCCCTTTTCCATGTATCCCAAGAAATAGCCACTATTCAAGGCAACCAGCAGGTGTGGAATGACTGTGCCATCTGGTGGTCAGCATAAAAAGCGCTCTGTGACTGAACATCTTTTGTTCACTTTTCTTCTACCGTCTTATAATTGAGTTACTATACAGTATCTCTAACTCTCATGCTTTACTCCTATCTAAAATGTGTGAATTTTTAGGGCCTGGTGTAGTGCCTCATGCCTGTAATCTCAACACTTTGGGAGGCCAAGGTGGGACAATTCCTTGAGTCCAGGAGTTTGAGACCAGACTGGGCAACATAGGGAGACCCACCCCGTCTCTAAAACAATAAATAAAATAAATAAAATAAAATGTGCAAATTTTTATAGAGTATTTTAATGTGTCAATATGAATAAAATCTAGCTATTGAAGTGGGAACATACCACATATCTGATTATTTTATACTATTTTGTGTTCTATAAAATAGAAGTGATGGTCCAAAACACACTAATACCCTGAAAAATAAGCTATAAGAAAGTTAATTTCTTCTTCAATCCTCCAAAAACTTCACTGCTCAAGAAATTGGGATTAGTAGTGAAAGCTGATAGTCTATAAAAATAACTGATTAAACTTTGTCAAGTATCTTTACTATATTTAGTTTGATACTCATTTTCTCTTAAACATCTTAATAATAACTGCTTCAATTCTTTAATCTCCATTACTAAAACATACTTACTTCTCTTTTTTTTTTTTTGAGATGGAGTCTCGCTCTGTTGCCCAGGCTGGAGTGCAGTGGTGCAATCTCGGCTCACTACAACCTCCGCCTGCCGGGTTCAAGCAATCCTCCTGCCTCAGCCTCCCAAGTAGCTGGGATTACAGGTGCATGCCACCACGCTTGGCTAATTTTTCTATTTTTAGTAGAGATGGGGTTTCACCATATTGGTCAGGATGGTCTCAAACTCCTGACTTCGTGATCAGCCCGCTTCAGCCTCCCAAAGTGCTAGGATTACAGGCGTGAGCCACCGTGCCCAGCAACATACTTATTTCTTAACCTTTCTTTATGAGACTTAAGATATATAAAAGGTTTTTAAATTAAGCTACCTTTTAACAGTTTCAAATCCTTTCAACTCAAAACAATTACTCAATACCTACTAAAACACAGCACTCTGAAAAAACATTGAAAAGCATAAGAAAATCAAAATGGCAATAACTAATAGCTCTCCATCTCAAATCTATAATCTAATCTAAGAGAAATATGTCTCCTTGAAGAAAAAGACAGTAACATGGGTTTCTGCTACTGGAAAAGACACACAATGGGACTACATTTTCAGCTGCCATACATATAAAAAAGGCATTAAACAAATACACAGGTTTCAGTAGTGAGTGAGAAGGCTGCAATGACTAGATCTGATGACTAATTAGATGTGAACTGAGACAGAAAGAATGAAGGTGAGAGAAAAGGACAAGGGCAACACTCAGATTTCCAGCTGGAACAACTGGGTCGATAAGGATCACAGAGAAGTTTTGGATTTGTTCCAATTTAAGATGTTAAATTTAATGAACCTGCAGGACTATACAAGGAGATATCCAGTAAGGCATGATTAGGGCTTGGTAGTCATCAGCATATAAGCATATAACTGGTATCTGAAGTTACAGCAGTAAATAAGGTCACCCAGGAAATATTACAAAAGGGCAAGAGATGGGACAGGGCCTAAGAGAGATCTCTAAGGAAAAGTTTTAAGGGCAAGGGGAATACAGAGACGAGATAAGGAGCAACTGAGTAGTGAGAAGAAAACTAGCAGTATGGAAAGACAGAAACGAGAGAAAGTGTTTCAAGATAAGTCTGTGGTCAAGAATATTCAGTGGACAGGTGCCTTGGCTCACACCTGTAATCCCAGCACTTTGGATCACTTGAACCAGGAGTTTGAGACTAGCCTGGGCATCACAGTGAGATCCTGTTTCTACAAAAAAAATTAAAAATTAGCTAGGCAGGGTGGCACACACCTGTAATCCCAGCTACTCAGGACACTGAGATGGGAGGATTGCTTGAGCCCAGGAAGTTGAGGCTGCAGTGAACTGCAATCATGCCATTGCACTCCAGCCTGGGAAACACAGCAAGACCCTGTCTCAGGCCGGGCACGGTGGCTCATGCCTGTAATCCCAGCACTTTGGGAGGCTGAGATGGGTGGATCACTTGAGGTCAGGAGTTCAAGACTAGCATGGCCAACATGGTAAAACCCCATCTCCACTAAAAATACAAAAACTAGCTGGGCATGGTGGTGCATGCCTGTAGTCCCAGCTACTCGGGAGGCTGAGGAAGGAGAATCGCTTGAACCTTGGAGGCGGAGGTTGCACTGAGCCGAGATCCTGCCACTGCACTCCAGGCTGGGCATCAAAGTGAGACCCTGTCTCAAAAAAAAAAAAAAAAAAAGAAAACAAAAAATTAATAAAAGTTCAGTGCTACTGATAAAGTAAGATATGACAAAGACTGAGAAGACTCATTAGACTTACAAGCAAGAGATAACAATTTAATGGAATGATGAGGGCAGAGCCAGCTGGAAGTGACAGCAGAGGTTGACAATAATGTCAAGAGGTTCTCCAGCTTGTAGACAACAGAGCTATGGGATTTCTCAGGCTCCACAGTCATATGAGCCAATTCCTCATAATATCTCTCTATATATATCTACCTATTGGTTCTATTTTTCTGGAAAACCCAAATAGCAATACCTTAAGGTATTTAACTACAGGCAGGAATTTACACAACTTGTAGTCAGTAAATATGAGGTACCAGGCAAGTCACATATCAAAATCCATACTTTCAACTAGGCAAAAAGTAACCTCCCAAAAGGCTTAGCACTTTGGTCCATTCTCTGGATAACAAATAGCATGAAGTGGGGAATGGCTTGCTTAGCTGAGGAAAAGGCTAATGACATTAAGAGATATTCCTTGCAACAGCTAGTGTATAGCCTGGGATATAAGTGTTTATTTGCTGAACGAATTAAGCAATGGGAAGAGAGAAACAATTTTTCTATGAAGCCATGAGTCAATTCTCAGTAGCCTGCCCACCTCCCCCCCAAAAAATTCAACTTGCGGCCAGGCGCGGTGGCTCAAGCCTGTAATCCCAGCACTTTGGGAGGCCAAGACGGGAGGATCACGAGGCCAGGAGATCGAGACCATCCTGGCTAATCCGGTGAAATCCCGTCTCTACTAAAAAATACAAAAAACTAGCCGGGCAAGGTGGCGGGCGCCTGTAGTCCCAGTTACTTGGGAGGCTGAGGCAGGAGAACCTGGGAGGTGGAGCTTGCAGTGAGCTGAGATCCGGCCACTGCACTCCAGCCTGAGTGACACAGCGAGACTCCATCTCAAAAAAAATTCAACTCGCAGACTGTATACTCAAATCACAAACAAAATAAAGTCTAACTGTATCTTATTCTATAACAAAAAGTATAAAGTCAACTGAGGGGTCCTCGCTCCTGCCAAGAGTCTTAACAATGTTAGCACTCTTTGGCCCTAGAATTTCACTTCTAGGTATCCCATCTACAACAAACAATTAGAAATGTAGACAAAGCTGGGCGCGGTGGCTCATGCCTGTAATCCCAGCACTTTGAGAGGCCTAGGCAGGCAGATCACCTGAGGTCAGGAGTTTGAAACCAGACTGGCCAACATGGTGGAATCCCGTCTCTACCAAAAATATAGGAATTAGCCAGGTGGCATGCCTGTAGTCCCAGCTACTCGGAAAATTGAGGAACAAGAATTGCTTGAACCCGGGAGGCGGAGGTTGTGATGAGCCAAGATCACGCCTAGCCAAGATCGTGCCATTGCACTCTAGCCTGGGCAACAAGAGCGAAACTCCATCTCACACACACACACACACACACACACACAAAAGATACGTACTGCAAAAATGTAAGGAAACTAAGAAATCACAGCACATTATTAATAAACCAAATCTTGCTCCTCAAGACTTGGTATACTTCTAACTAGATTTTGGAACAATATTTTATAGTTTCCAGTTACATGACTACAATCATCTTTATCTTGTTTTTACCAGCATCTATAGCAGATTTCAGATACAGAAAACAAAAACTAGAGTATAGAAATATGTATCGGCCGGGCGCGGTGGCTCAAGCCTGTAATCCCAGCACTTTGGGAGGCCGAGGCGGGTGGATCACGAGGTCAGGAGATCGAGACTATCCTGGCTAACATGGTGAAACCCCGTCTCTACTAAAAATACAAAAAACTAGCCGGGCGTAGTGGCGGGCGCCTGTAGTCTCAGCTACTTGGGAGGCTGAGGCGGGAGAATGGCGTGAACCCGGGAGGCGGAGCTTGCAGTGAGCCGAGATCACGCCACTGCACTCCAGCCTGGGAGACACAGCGAGACTCCGTCTCAAAAAAAAAAAAAAAAAGAAATATGTATCAATTTTCCTTTAACCCCTGCAGAGAGAAAAAAAAAAGCAGACATTTATGACCTTTTCTTCAAATCAACTCAAAAGAGGTAAAACCTCTAAGACAGTGAACATTCATTTATATTTAGGCCAATCTCCTTTTCCCATCCGCAAACAGGCACTTTTCCTTATAATAGTATTGACAGTGGAAGAAACCACAAAATTATTGTGGTCTGACCATAAAAATTATTTCTATACTACACATTTGCAGACTTTTACAAATTTACTGAAAAGTATAACTGTTTGCTAATAAGGAAAATAGATTTATCTGTTAATATGGTTAGCCAGTGAGGAGCTCAAAATTCAAAAAAAGCAGCCCCATCAAACACCCTGGTTTGTCTTTCAGTTCCTCTTTTGAATAGTTCTCTTCTGCTCTCTAAAAAGCATGTGGCATAGTTGCAGACTTCTGAATTTCTCTACAAGCTGACATAAAGAACACAAAAATAATGAAAACATGCACATTTTATAAAGTGTGAATAGGCCGGGCGCGGTGGCTCAAGCCTGTAATCCCAGCACTTTGGGAGGCCGAGACGGGCGGATCACGAGGTCAGGAGATCGAGACCATCCTGGCTAACATGGTGAAACCCCGTCTCTACTACAAAATACAAAAAAAAAAACTAGCCGGGCGAGGTGGCGGGCGCCTGTAGTCCCAGCTACTCGGGAGGCTGAGGCAGGAGAATGGCGTGAACCCGGGAGGCGGAGCTTGCAGTGAGCTGAGATCTGGCCACTGCACTCCAGCCTGGGCGACAAAGCGAGACTCCGTCTCAAAAAAAAAAAAAAAAAAA
Organism: Macaca mulatta; assembly: GCF_049350105.2. Classification (NCBI taxonomy): domain Eukaryota; kingdom Metazoa; phylum Chordata; class Mammalia; order Primates; family Cercopithecidae; genus Macaca; species Macaca mulatta. The sequence continues at coordinate 158,175,268 of NC_133407.1, read as the reverse complement.
AGTGTGATTATTCACTATGAAAAAGGAAGGAAATACCCAGAATGGGGAAATCTATCTTCTCTATAAATGGGAGAGAAAGCACACATTGTATGAATGTAAATTACTCTGGAAACAAGAAAATTTAAGGCTAATCTAATAAATTAAGTTCTAACGTTTAATTTTTCAAAAGGGCTGGGCATGGTGGCTCACGCCTGTAATCCTAGCACTTTGGGAGGCCGAGGTGGGCGGATCATTTGAGGTCTGGAGTTTGAGACCAGCCTGGCCAACATGGTGAAACTTCATCTCTACTAAAAACACAAAAATTAGCCGGGTATGGTGGCAAGCACCTGTGATCCCAGCTACTTGGGAAGCTGAGGCGGGAGAATTGCTTGGACTTGAACCTGGGAGGCAGAGGTTGCAGTGAGCTAAGATCTGCCACCACACTCCAGCCTGCGCAAGAGGGCAAGACTGTCTCAAAAAAGTTTTTTTTTTCCAAAAGGTCATCATGAGATTATTTTGCAAATGCCACCGACGCCCTTCCTTTTCCTGTTTATTTTGATGATCCTCCCAAAATTAGCCTTAGAATTCCTTCTTTCATTGTTTTGGGTGTGCACATTAATTCAGCATTAACTAACAAGAGTGCTTCAGACATAGTAGAGGCTCAAAAATATTTACTATGTAAGTTAGGACATGAGTAAACCATAAAACCAACCATGTACCAAACTAGTTATTATCAATAATTATTCATTCCTTTTAGAGAGTTTATCGACTTTTAATACCTCTATGTAAAACATATCTAGAAATAAAAGTTCTTCCACTTACTAGCTGTGTAACCTTAGCTACATGCAATATATAACTTCATGTAATCTAAGTCTATATTATCATTTAGACTTAGGTTTTCTTCAACTGTAAAATAGGGATAATAATGCTCTATCTTCTTCCAGAGTTGTGAGAATTAAATATGGTAACAGATGTGAAAACATTCTGGATACTATAAAGACAATTATCTACATTTCCAATACCCCATATCTCTGAGGATTGGCTAGATAAGACACTTAAACATTCTGGCAACTTTAGCTGGACACACCTAAAACCAGATGCATAATTTGACTCCCAAAATCTGTTTCCCTCTCTAGTCTTTACAATCTTGAGTCTATTATATTAACTGTCTAGGCATTTTCTGGCATGAATCCCAATAATCCCCACCTGCTGGTATTCTCACACCCTTGTGTGGGACTTGCTTCTGAAGAACAGTGAAAAGTGATGTGAATTCACCTCAGCGCTTAGGTTACAAAAGACTGTAACTTCTCTCCAGCTAGCACTCTCTAGTACTCTTACTTCCTCACTCTCAAGAAACAAGCTCCCAAGTTGTAAGATGCTCTGCAAAGAAGCCTATGTGGCCAGTGACCAAAGGAGGCCTCTGGCCATCAGTTCATGAGGAACTGAGTTATTTGTCCAATGGGCCATAAGGAACTGAACTGCACCAAGAGTCTCATGAATAAGCTAGGAAATGGATCCTTCCCAGTTCAGCCTTAAGAAAGACTCAGAGCCAGAAGACCCAGCTAAGCTGCACTGAGATTCCTGACCCAAAGACACTAGGAAATAATAAATGTTGCTGTTTTAATATATTAAATTTGGGGGTAATTTGTAATGCAGTAGTAGATACATTATCTCACACTGTATTTCAAAATAAATTCCAGATAGATTAAAAAGTTAAATATGAGCCTGGGCAATATCGCAAGATCCTGTCTCTAGAAAACAATTTAAAAATTAGCTGGGCATGGTGGTGTGCACCTGTAGTCCCAGCTATTTCCAGAGGCTGAATAGGAGGATCATTTATGCCTAGCAGTTCGAGGCTGCAGTGAGCTATGATGGAGCCACTACACTCAACCCTGGGAGACAGAGTGAGACCCTGTCTCAAAAAAAAAAAAAAAGTTAAATTGTAAAACTGTCAACTTTTAAAACTTAATGAAAACGACTATTTATTTACTTAATTATTTTTGAGATAGGGTCTTGCTACCAGGTCTTGTCACCCAGGCTGGAGCACAGTGGCACAATCACAACTCACTGAAGCCTAGAACTCAAGCAATCCTGCCACCACTTCAGCCTCCTGAGTAGGCATGCCACCATGTCCTGGCTAATTTTTAAATTTTCTGTAGAGATGGGGTCTCTCTTGTTGCCCAGGCTAGTCTCAAACTGCTGGGCTCAAGTGATCCCACCTCAGTGTCCCAAAGTACTAAGGATCAACACTTTGGGTGAGTGACAGTGCCAGCCAAAACCAAGTATTTATAAAAGTTACTTTTTATAATTAGAAATAGATGGAAAAGAGGAATAAGAGGTCTGACTTAAAAGTTTTCTGTATGTCAAAATATGAAATTAAAATCTGAGGACTAGGGAAATCTTTGTAGTAAGTATAGCAAAGAATTTATACAAAATTAAAATATATTGCATGTCATCACATGTTAATTAAATAAAGAACTAATATCAATTTCTCTGGAATTACAGTCAAGAAATCAGTAAAAGAGTTTCCAGAGAAGGAAACAGAGTGGCTGGGAAAAGTATGTAAGGGAAATGTTTCATTGTATATACACATCCCTTTACCTATTCAAAAGAAGAAAAATCAAAATATTTTTAAAGGAATATTGATATTTAATGTTAATTGACATTTTAATAAGAGATCTCAAGCATATTAAAAAGAAAAATATTAAGACCTAATAGGAAATGTATAAAAAACACATATGCAGATATTTCACAAAAGAAAACAAAAATGATCATAAGGAAAAATGAACTAAAAATGCATCAGAAACCTAAACATAAGCACTAAAACAAAACTCCTAGACAAACATATAGGTGTAAATCTTTGTCATCTTGAACCTGACAATCGTGTTTTAGATGTGACACAAAACTGTAACGAGAAGAAAAAACTCATTAGACTTCATGAAAATTAAAAACTGTTGTGCTGCAAACAATATCATCAAGAAAGTTGTAAACCAAAAATAAAATTCGAAGGCACCCTGCAACCATCTGAATAGACTCCCCGTTTGGCCAGGGCACCCTAAATTTTAACCTGAAAGACTGGTTCAGGCCATAATAGGAAGCGGGGGTTGAATATACCTCATTATACCTCTCCAACATTAACATCAACACTCAACACAGACCTTAAGTCTGATAAGAAACATTTACAGTCTATTCTCTCTAAAACCTGCTACTTGGAGGCTTCCTCTGCGTGATAAAACCTAGGTCTCCACAATCCCTTATCATAACCCAGACATTCCTTTCTATTGATAACTCTTCCAACCAATTGCCAATCAAAATCTACCTATCACCTGGAAGCCTCCCCCCCAGCCCTCAAGTTGTCCCTCCCTTCCGGATCTAACCAATGTAAATCTTACACATATTTGATTGATCCATTATGTCTCCCTACACTGTATAAAAGCAAGTTGTTTTGGACTACCTTGGGCACATGTCATGAGGACCTCCTGAGGCTGTATCACAGGCCTGTCTTTAACCTTGGCAAAAATAAACTTTCTAAATTGTTCAGACATGTCTCAGATACTTTTGGTTTACAAAGTAAAAAGAGCCGGGCACACTGGTTGAGGCCTGTAATCCCAGCACTTTGGGAGGCCAAGGCAAGAAGATTGCCTGAGCCAGGAGTTCAAGACCAGCCTGGTCAACATAGCAAGATCCTGTTTCAATTTAAAAATAAAAATATTGGCCAGGCATGGTGGCTCACATCTATAATCCCAGCACTCTGGGAGGCCGAGGCAGGCGGATAACCTGAGGTCAGGAGTTCGAGCCGGGAGGCAGAGGTTGCAGTGAGCCGAGATCATGCCACCGCACTCCAGCCCAGGTGACAAAGACTCCACCTCAAAAAAAAAAGTTAAATAATTCCTTCTTTTTTTTTGAGATGGAGTCTCGCTCTGTCACCCAGGCTGGAGTGCAGTGGCATGATCTCAGCTCACTGTACCGCCTCGCGGGTTCAAGTGATTCTCCTGCTTCAGCCTCCCAAGTAGCTGGGATTACAGGCGCCCACCATTATGCCTGGCTAACTTTTTTGTAATTTTAGTAGAGACGGGTTTCACCATGTTGGCCAGGATGGTCTCCAACTCCTGACCTTAGGTGACCCACTGCTTTGGCCTCCCAAAGTGCTGGGATTATAGATGTGAGCCACCGCACCGGACCAAAATTAAAATAATTCTAACAGCATATATTTATAGAGTAATAAGTTGGATTAAGATACTAAAAACAGGCCGGGCGCAGTGGCTCACGCCTGTAATCCCAGCACTTTGGGAGGCCGAGGTGGGTGGATCTTGAGGTCAGGAGATCGAGACCATCCTGGCTAACACAGTGAAACCCTGTCTCTACTAAAAATACAAAAAATTAGCCAGGCGTGGTGGTTGGTGCCTGTAGTCCCAGCTAATCGGGAGGCTGAGGCAGGAGAATGGTGTGAACCTTGGAAGCGGAGCTTGCAGTGAGCCAAGATGGGGCCACTGCACTCCAGCCTAGGCGACAGAGCAAGACTCTGTCTCAAAAAAAAAAAAAGATACTAAAAACGCTATTCACTCATATTCTTCGGTGAGAATAGGGCCAACTGCGATGGGTTGGGCAATAAATGAGAAGGAAATGGAGGCAGTAAGTATAAACTGCTTTCAAGAAGAAAAGATTAGTTTAGTTCTTGTTATTGTTGTTTTGTTTTTAAAGTCTAGGGACTGAAGGCCAGGCGCAGTGGCTCACGCCTTTAATTCTAGCACTTTAGGAGGCTAGGGTGGGTGGATCACCTGAGATCAGGGGTTCGAGACCAGCCTGGCCAACATGGTAAAACCCCATCTCTACTAAAAATACAAAAATTAGCTGGTCGTGGTGGCAGGTGCCTGTAATCTCAGCTACTCAGGAGGCTGAGGCAGGAGAATTGCTTGAACCCAGGAGGCGGAGGTTGCAGTGAGCCGAGATCATGCAACTTTACTCCAGCCTGGGCGAAACAGCAAGACTATGTCTCAAATAAATAAATAAATAAAGTCTAGGGACTGAGTCTCAAGTGAAAAAACCAGGAAGAGGAAGTAACACAGGACAATAGGGAAAACTGCTTTATCAATGTCCTAGAGGACAAACGGATAAATCAGATTGAGAGCCACATTGAAGGTCAGCCTTGGACAACCCACATTAAAATAAAAACATATATTGGGATGTAAATGCAGTCATGCCTTATTTATCTTCACTATTTGGGAAGAGTTCTACATAACTGAATTTTCCAGACACTTGAGCAGTTTTTTAAAAATTTAAGCTATTTTATTTAAACTGTTCACCACTATATCATACAGTTCTCTGCCTCTTAAACAGAGTGTGCTTTCCTGGACAACTTAAGGTCATTATGACTATGATTATTGTTCTAGGAAGTAATATACCTGAGTCTACACGTTAATTTTTCAAATCTTCCTTGAATGCCCTACATTGTCAGTTGCCATTCCTCTGCTACATTTCCCCTAATAACCTTTCTCATTGGTGTTTCCAACAGATTCTAGTATGAAAATTATATGGCCAGGCACAGTTGCTCAAACCTGTAATCCCAGCACTTTGGGAGGCTGAGACGGGAGAATCACTTCAGTCCAGGAGTTCAAAACCAGCCTGGGCAATATGGTGAGACCTCATCTCACCATATTTATTTAAAAAAATAAAAAATTATATAACCATTAAATAATGCCCTAAAGGCCAGGTGTGGTGGCTCACACCCTAATCCCAACACTTTGGGAAGCCAAGAGGGGCAGAGACCCCTTGAGGCCAGGAATTCAAAATCAGCCTGACCATCATGGCGAAATCTCATCTCTACTAAAAATACAAAAATTAGATGGGCATGGTGGCAAGCACCTATAATCCCAGCTACTTGGGAGGCTGAGGCATGAGAATCGCTTAAACCTGGGAGGTGGAGGTTGCAATAAGCCAAGAATAGTGCAGTGGCACTCCAGCCTGGGCGACAGAGACTCTGTCTCAAAATAATAACAATAATAATAATAATAATGCCCTAAGTAAGGGATTAAGGAATAATGGGGGTCTAGATGAAAGTACATTACTAAAGTGCATGGCTTTACGACAACTCTCCCCACTGCTAAGAAGTCTGTTTCACTTTTCAATTTAATTGAGGCTGGGTTTCAGAGTTTGAATATCAGAAGACTGACCGCTGACTACTAGGAATTTTACTTTATCTTGCTTCCTTAAGTGCTATCAAAATATATCTGCCAAGTAATCGATAATCTTATATGATCAGTCTGCAACCTCTGCCTCCCGGGCTCAAGTGATTCTCCTGTCTCAGCATCTCAAGTAGCTGGGATTTACAGGCATGCACCACCATGCCCGGTTAATTTTTGTATTTTGGGGTCTCTCGAGCTCTCTTCAGACCCAAGCATGAATGCCAGGGCCGCAGCCGCCATCCCACCCACAGCCCCATGGCGGGTCAGGACGAAGCGCCACAGACAGGGGACCTGTGGCCCCTGTCATGGGTCACACACACACAAAAGATCATGCTGATTCCAAAAGTGAGCCTAGACATCTCAAAGTAAATGAATATATCTTCTTATCCTACAGTCACTTACCAATAAAAAGTTATCTTCTGGCCAGGTGCGGTGGCTCAAGCCTGTAATCCTGGCACTTTGGGAAGCAGAGGAGGGCTGATCACTTGAGGTCAGGAGTTAGAGACCAGCCTGGCCAACAAGGTGAAACCCTATCTCTACTAAAAATACAAAAATTACCCAGGTGTGATGGCGCACGCCTGTAATCCCAGCTACTCGGGAGGCTGAGACACGAGAATCACTTGAACCCAGGAGGTGGATGTGGTAGTGAGCCGAGATTGCGCCACCACACTGCCTGAGTGACAGAGCCAGACTTTGTCTCAAAAAAAAAAAAAAAAAGTTATAATCTTCTACACTTCTGTATATTAATATAGTCATGCATATCTCATACATATGAATATTATTCATGATAAATGTGTATCCCTCACAAAATCTTGGCTTTAACCCCTTCCAAGTCTCACAAAAATTTCACAAGCACAAATAAGCACAAAGGCTAAAAAGGACTACTACAGTGAGGCACACAGGAGTCAATCAGAACTTAAGAATTCATCCCTTTAGTTCCAATACGATGGGATGTACTGGTTTGTTTCATTCATTCTTAAGGTTCTGGATAGTTCTTTCTCCCTACACTTCATGTATTAAAAAACAAAAACAAAACTTGTTGCCTCTCCAGGACTCTCCTCCTGTTCCTTAAGTTGTTCATTCATATTAGTGAAAATTAACAAAGGCAGACTTTCTCATCAACACAGAGAGCACTGAAGTGGTCTGAGCAACACAAACTGAACATCTCCAGGCTCAGGTTTAGTTTATCAGAGGCATTAGGATGTCTACCTTTGTCCTTGTATTCAAATTATTTTTGTACATTCCCCTTTCCAAGTCACAAATACCTTCAGGGCAAGAATCTTTCTGATTCAGTTACTCCAATCTCTGGACAAGCAAGTTCTGAGCACCAGTATTTGCTAGCCTCTCGAGAAAGCTGAGTTAAACAGTTCCTGCCCTCGCAGTCTATCAGAGAGAAAGCTGGCTTGTAAATAAATTGCAACACAGGCAAAAGCAGAAGTGAGGACAGAATTAAATCAGAGGAAGCATTAACTCTCTGATTGTACAGGAAGTTCAGGGATACATTTCTGTATTCCTCAAAATGCCTTCCATAAATACCTGTTGAACCAACAAATGAATGGATTAAATCTTTTAGGCGAGGTCCCAGATCCAAACGAGATGTATCAGTTGCTTCTGGAAGCCAGTCAAAAAACTTTATCTTTCAACAATTGCGGGATGTAGCCGCCGGCATATTCACCCCTACCTCCACCTCAGGAAACAATTTTGGAGAAAGGACCATACCTGTACTGCCAGCCTTTTGCACTGCCACCGCGGCTGCTGCTGCTGCTGCTGCTGCTACTGATTCCACCTCCACAGCTGCTGTTCTTGTTGTTCGGGGTCACCGCTGTGGCCAGGCCCTCCAGCTTTCCTTCGCTCTCCGAGACTTTCATTGTGGACACTGGTTCACCCCCCTGCATCTTAACGCCAAAGTCCACTTGCCCTTCTTGAGCGGGAGAGAACAATTCTGTAGTTCTGCAGGTGACTTATTTTTTTTTTAAGATTTTATCTGAATATGATCCCGGTTGCTAAATCACACGGCGGCTGGGGCGGGACTGTCAAATGGTCCAAAAAAGGAAGATACACATTACCACAGAAGTTAAACTTTTAGGAGGGCAGGGGAAGCAACGAGGACAGATATCCTTCACATGTATCTCTCTCCTTTCCGGCAAAAGCAAGGAGGAAAAAGCATCCGGCGAGAGGACTTAAGTGACATACTCGAAAGAGAAGGAGCCTAGGGAGATCGCAGATTCTGTAGCCAAGACGGCTGGGAAAAGGACGAAGTGCCACAGGCAGTCCCCCGCGGCCTAACCTCGGGGCTGACCCGCCGCGCTCCCTCTTCTCCGCCGGTCCTCAGGCAGTGGGTCCAGTCAAGCCCGCTCGGCAGTTCCCGCCGCAGCCGCCGAAAGACAGCCTGGTCGGGCGCGCGCAGCCCGGGAGGAGGGTCAGGGAAGGAGGCCGCCGGGGGCGGGACGCCGGCTCCCGGGGCCGCCTCTCCCAGGGCCAGAGGCGAGCCACTCGGGGCGACTTCCTCCTTTGCCCCTGGCCCGGGCCCTCGACTGGGTTCCCGGGAGCCGGTGAGTCTCTCGCGCTCTCTCCAGACCCAAGCGTGAATGCCAGGGCCGCGGCCGCCGCCCCACCCACAGCCCCACAGCGGGTCAACCACCCGCCTGCTCCCTTCCCGCCTTCCCTTCCGGAGTAGCGTGAGCTCACTTCCCTCATAGCCGAAGCCTCTGGCGCCATCTTGGGTCAGGGCGGCTGGTCCCTGAAGGGGGCGGAGCTTCTGGGGGCTGGTAACGGGGCGACGAGTAAGGAAGCGAGAGGGAGAGGGGCGTAGGGGAAGGAGGAACCCGGACAGTGAAGGAGGAAGAAACAAAGGAGCCAGCGGACCTAGAGAGTTCCCTTCTCGTGTGTGACTGCCTGTCTTCCTAACCACGTCCTAGCCTTGCATTTGAGAGGCCGTTCCAGGCATTTTAGAAAGAAAGCTTAACAAAAATAAGAAAGTACAAGAACGAAGCAAACATCTGTACGTTTTAGTCACTTGGGGGTGGGGGAGTGTGGGCGCAAGCATGACAATGGAGTAAAGCCAATCAGTATTATAAATGAAAAAGAAGCTGTTGGCTGGGCGCGGTGGCTCACGCCTGTAATCCCAGCACTTTGGGAGGTCGAGGCGGGCGGATCACGAGGTTAGGAGATGGAGACCATCCTGGCTAACACGGTGAAACCCCGTCTCTAGTAAAACATAAAAATAAATAAAATTAGCCCGGCGTGGTGGCGGGCGCCTGTGGTCCCAGCTACTCGGGAGAATGGTGTGAACCCAGGAGGCGGAGCTTGCAGTGAGCAGAGATCGCACCACTGCACTCCAGCCTGGGCGACAGAGCGAGACTCCATCTCAAAAAAAAAAAAAAAAAAAAAAAAAAAGAAGCTGTCTTGGAAATTAGAGATCTCAGAACAGAGCTAGGTACTCTTCCGGACCGCAGACAAATCTTTCACCTTGTTGAGGCCTTGATTTTGAATTTGTAAAACAACAGTTCTTGGGTAGATTTCTAAAGTCTCTCCTAATTGTTAATTTTAGTTTATAATAACATGACTTGAGGCTGGGCACTGTGGCTCACACCTGTAATCCCAGCACTTTGGGAGGCCGAGGCGGGCGGATCACTTGAGGTCAGGAGTTTTAGACCAACCTGGCCAACATGATGAAACCCCTTCTCAACTAAAAATACAAAAATTAACCGGCCATGGTAGTGCATACCTGTAATCCCAGCTACTTGACAGGCTGAGACAGGAGAATCACTTGAGCCTGGGAGGCAGAGGTTGCAGTGAGCCGAGATCGCACCACTGCCCTCCAGGCTGGACAACTACAGCGAGACTCAGTCTCAAAGAAAGAAAGAAAAATAAATAAATAAATAAATAAAAACTACCATACAATCCAGTGATCCCACTACTGAGTATCCAAAGGGAAAGAAATCAGCATATCAAAAGGATACCTGTGCTCACATGTTTACTGGAGTACTATCACAATATCATAAATATGGAACCAGCCTGTGTCCATCAACAGATGAATGAGTAAAGAATATATGGTATGTAGGTGGGGCACGGTGTTTCACGCCTGTAATCCCAGCACTTTGGGAGGCCGAGGCAGGTGGATCATCTGAGGTCAGGAGTTCGAGACCAGCCTGGCCAACAGGGCGAGACCCCGTCTCTACTAAAAATACAAAAATTAGCTGGGCGTGGTGGCACACACCTGTAATCCCAGCTACTCTGGAGGCTGAGGCAGGAGAATTGCTTGAACCTGGGAGGCAGAGGTTGCAGTAAGCTTAGATTGTGCCACTCCAGCCTGGGCAACAGAGCGAGACTCCATCTCAAAAAAAAAAAAAAGGAAAGCCAGGTGTGCTCATGCACACCTGTAGTCCCAGCTACTTGGGAAGCTGAGATGGGGGAAATCACTTAGGCCCAGGAATTCGAGGGTAGCCTGGGCAACATAGAAGACCTGTCTCTTTAAATAAATACATAAATAAATATAAAAGTGGAAAAAAGCTTATGGGACAAAAATATGTAAAAAAAAAAAAAAAAAAAGTATGATTCTAAGTGAAAGATGCAAGATGCAAAAAAGTCACATACTGTATGTATCCATTTATGTGAAATGTCCAGAACAGGCAAATCCACCTGTATAGAAAGTAGATGACTGGTTGCTAGGGGTAGGAGAAAGGAGAAATGGGAAATGACTGCTAATGAGTATGGGGTTTTCTAGGGGTGGGGGTAATAAAAATGTTCTAAAATTAGATAATAGTGATGATTGTACAATCTTGTAAGTATACGAAAACTCACTTGATTGTATACTTTAAATGGGTGAATTTATAGTGGATGGATTATATTGTAATAACGCTATTTTTTAAAAAACAAATTCTCTAGCTGCCACATGGAGAATTAATTTTAGTGGGAGAAAAAGAGGAAGCAGGGAGACTAGTTAGGAGGCTGTTATAGGGAATGAGGGCAGAAATGATAGCAGCTTGGACTAGAGTGGTGGCAGTGGTAATAGAGAGAAGTAAATGGATCCAATCTGTGTCTGGGATGAGGCTACAGTACTGCAAATGGACTGGATTTGCAATAGTGAAACCACCTTTGCAAAATTATAACTAAGGAAATAATGACGGTGAAAGAAATCAGACCTAACTGACTCCATCTTGCTTCTAGCCTTTCAGCTGTCCTTGTTCATTCCTGGACATACACCAAACTAACTTTAGGAAGGAATTCAGTTCATGGTTTGACTCTGAAACAAAATTGGTAATAGCCCTTTCCCGAAAACACCCCCTTTTTGCCTGGGAACCAGTCTGCCTTTGCAGGACTAATAAATTAGCTACAAAATTAGAAATTACTGGCCAGGTGTGGTGGCTCATGCCTGTAACCCCAGCACTTTGGGAGGCCGAGGCGAGTGGATCACCTGAGGTCGGGAGTTCGAGACCAGCCTGACCAACATGGTGAAACCCCATCTCTACTAAAAATACAAAATTAGCCAGGCGTGGTGGCTCATGTCTGTAATCCCAGCTAGTCAGGAGGCTGAGGCAGGAGAATCGCTTGGACCCAGGAGGCAGAGGTTGCGGTGAGCTAAGATTGCGCCATTGCACTCCAGCCTGGGCAACAAGAGTGAAACTGTGTCTCGAAAAAAAAAAAAAAAAGATAAAAACAAATAAATTACAGCTTAGGGGTCATGCAGACTCTGGCTTCAAGAGTCTGAACCTCCCCAGAATGCTCCTGGGGGTACATCACTATTGTAAAACCTAAGATGAGTGCTTGAGATATTTTGCAGACCCTGCACTTGATGGGTCAGCTGACACTACCCAGACTGGTAATCTGGCTCAACCAGTTCTGCCGTTCCACCCGAGAATAGAAAACAGCCAGAAAAACTCACTTCCACCCCCTGTGATTCCATCTCCAACCTTACCAATCAGCATCCCTCACTTCCCAAGCCTCTACCTGCCAAAAACTCTGATGCCTAAATTTGCTCAGGGAGACCGATTTGAGTAATAACAAAACTCTGGTCTCCAGCACAGCCAGCTCTGCGTGAATTCCTCTTTCTCCATTGCAATTCTTCTGTCTTGATAAATCGGCTCTGTCTAGGCAGCGGGCAAGATGAACCAACCCATTGCGCAGTTACAATAGTGCAGTAATGTTCCTACAGGGCTCTCCACTTCCAGTCTGTGCTACACATGTTATGCATCACAAATCTGGCCCCCTTTAAAACTCAGAATCATTCAAAGACCTTTCATTATTAATAGAATAAATCCACTCTTCTGTCCAAGAAAAAATGGTATGAAGGCTATTTTGCTCCAAGTAGAAATGAGACATGGAGACTGGCTCATGCTAACCAAACTGACAGCAGACTAATGTAGCAACTGGAAAAGGAGCTATCAATTAATAATGAAAAATACAGTCTTGGCCGGGTGCAGTGGCTCACACCTGTAATCCCAGCACTTTGGGAGGCCGAGGAGGGCAGATCATTTGAGCTCAGAAGTTTCAGAGCAGACTGGGCAACTGGCAAAACTCGTCTCTAGTAAAAATACAAAAATGAGCTGAGCGTGGTGGCGCATGCCTACAGTCCCAGCTACTTGGGAGGCTGAGGTGGGAGGATCGCTTGAGCCTGGGAGGTTGAGGCTGCAGTGAACTGAGATCACACCAGTGTACTCCAGCCTGGATGACAGAACAAGACTCTGTCTCAAAAAAAAAAAAATACAGTCTAGAGTACTCAGGTTTGAGTGTCAGCACATTCTGTGTAAAACTCAGCAGGATAAACAAAATTATTATCAGAAGGTTGTATAATGCTCTTGGAGTCATGGTCATGGGAGTTGGTAGGATAGATGTTTTGTTTTGCTTTAAAATCGAAACTTTTTAAAAAGATGTTTTACAATAGGATCTGAGTTTGACTGTTCCATTCAGCGTCTGAAGAGAGAAGAGGACATACTATTTGAATAGGGAAGGTAAAGAAATGTACTTTTTTGAAAGCCATCAAAGAAGGATGTGCACTTCATCTCTGTTCCTTCCCTACCAGTCTAGCTTGGTAAGAGTTGAGGGTGTCCTGCCCATGGAGAGAAGCTGTGTATGCGTAGTGGTCAAGATCACGGTCTCTTCTATCAGACTGACACACAGATTCCACTCCCTGTGACCTTAGGCAAGTTAACTCACCTCTTTGTTCCTGTTTCATTACCTATAAAATAGGAATAACTGTGTTACTCCCCAAATTCCTACAATGAAGGCCTAGCTTCTATGCAATGGTATTTGGAGATGGGGCCTTTGGGAGACATGTTTTGATGAGGTCCTAAAGATTGGATTAGTGCCCTTGTAAGAAGAGACACCAGAAAGCTAGCATGTACTGTGCCCCAGCCCCCACCATCCCTGCCATGTGAGGGCACTCAGAGAAGACAGCTACCTGCAATCTAGGAAAAGAACCCTCATCAGAAACTGACCTTGCTGGTATCTTGACCTTGGACTATCAGCCTCCCGAACTGTGAAAAAATAAATTGCTGTTGTTTAAGCCACCCAATCTATGGTATTTTGCTATGGCAGCCAAGCTAGTCTCTCTCTTTGAGGTGTTGTCAGCATTAAATGAAATGACTCATGTCATTCAAAGCACTTAGACTCCTGTCTGACACATGGTGAGCTAAGTGCTCAGCAACTGTTAGCCATTGTTTAGAAGGGTAGGGCTACCTGCTAAGTAAAATGAATGTTGGTGTTTGGTGAGGGCACACTTCTGCTAGGGACAGCTCTGAAGACACATCAAACAACATATTTCTGAAGATATTCAACATATTTCTGTGGGAGAATGCCAGCTTTGTCTTCCAAATGCAATGGAGTTTTCAAGCTAGAAATTCTAATCAAAAGAGACCCATCAGAGTATGTACAGTAAATGTAGAATTCTAAGAACATTACCTGAAATCACCCAGTTTGTGGGTGTCAGTGTGAAAATGTAGATACCTAAGGCCATCTCTGCTTCAGTGTCATCTCCTCCTAGAGACCTTCCCTGACCACTCTATACAGAGTAGCAGTTCCTACCCATTACACACTATCCCTTTACCCTGCTTTAGTTTTCTTCATAGCACTTGACACTATATACTTTTTTTTTTTTTTTTTTTTCTGAGAGGGAGTCTCGCTTTGAATGAATTTATTACGGTGGTTAAGAACATGAACTTTGGCACAAGCCTTCAAATCCTGGCTCTCCCACTTAGTGCATGTGATCCTGGGGAGGTTACTTGCCTTGGTAAGCCTCACTTTTTTCATCTGTAAAATGGAAAAATAGGATGAAATAAGAAAACATGTAGAAGGTCAGGCACGATAGCTCACACCTGTAATCCCAGCACTTTGGGAGGCCAAGGCGGGTGAATTGTTTGAACCTAGGAATTCAAGATAAGACTTGACAACACGGTGAAACCCCACATCTACAAAAGAATACAAAAATTATGGGGCCAGGCATGGTGGCTCACACCTGTAATCCCAGCACTTTGAGAGGCCGAGAAGGGAGGGTCACTTGAAGTCGGGAGTTGGAGACCAGCCTGGCCAACATGGTGAAACTCCATCTCTACTAAAAATACAAAAATTAGCCGGGCATGGTGGTATGCACCTGTAGTCCCAGCTACTCGGGAGGCTGAGGCATGAGGATTGCTTCAACCCAGAAGAATGAGGTTGCAGTGAGCTGAGATCGCACCCCTGCACTCCAACCTGGGTGACAGAGCGAAACTCCATCTCAAAAAAAAAAAATTACCTGGGTGAGGTGGCATGTGCCTGTAGTCCCAGCTACTAGGTAAGCTGAGGAGGGAGGATTGCTTGAGACAGAGGTTGCAGTGAGCCAAGATTGTGCCATTGCACTTTAGTTAGCCTGGGTGACAGAGCGAGACTCTGTCTCAAAAAAAAAAAAAAAAAAAAGTGCCTGATGTCTAGTAAGTGCTGAACAAATGCTGCCTGTTTTTATTTTCTCTCTCTAACCCTGACATGCAGGAAAGGGAAGTGTGATTTGTTTCCTTGAAGCACAAGAACCCACAGCTGGAATGAATGGGAGGATAGGCCGCAGAAAAACTCGGGGCAGCGGAGCAGGGAGCAGGGGTGCAGGAACAGTGCTAATCCCATGAGAGGAGGGCAACACAGGGAGGAATGCAGCCAGGAAAAAAAAGTTCCCACTGAGAATAAGGTTGTGAGCCCACAATTTCCTAAAAAAAGAAAAAGAGACCAGGCGTTGTAGTTCACGCCTGTAATCCCAGCCCTTTGGGTGGCCGAGGCAGATGGATCACCTGAGGTCCAGAGTTCGAGACCAGCCTGGCCAACATGGCAAAACCTCGCTTCTACTAAAAATACAAAAAATAGCCAGGCATGGTGGCAGGCGCCTGTAATGCCAGCTACTCAGGAGGCTGAGGCAGGAGAATGGCTTGAATCTGGGAGGTGGAGGTTGCGGTGAGCCAAGATCGCGCTATTGCACTCCAGCCTGGGCAACAAGAGCGAAACTCCATCTCAAAAAAAAAAAAAAAAAAAGAGAAAAGAAAGAAAAGGAAGAAAGACATTTTGAGAAGACAAAATGTTCACATTGGTTTTACTACTTTGGTGAAACAGAGTTTCAATTAATCAAGCGATCCTCTACCTCGCGCCACACCCGCCTGCAGTTTAGGCAGAAATCTTTTTGTGATTTCCCACTCTAATGGAGTGATTCAGCTAAAGTGCTCTAAGAGAGCAGCATTTCTCTGCAAACACTCCCCTGCCAAGCTCAAAGCTTGTTGTGGGAGTGAAAGAAATAGACAGTTGATGTTTTTATTTGAGAGGAGGAATGAAGGATGGGAAAGGAGAAAAAGAGTCACAGTTTTATTCTGATTTTGATAAAATGAAATTTCTCTCCCATTTTTTGCTTCTCTCCACAACTTTCCCCTGAATCCCTATTGAACTTAAAAGTATTTCGCCGGGCGTGGTGGCTCACGCCTGTAATCCCAGCACTTTGGGAGGCCGAGGCGGGCGGATCACGAGGTCAGGAGATAGAGACCATCCTGGCTAACACGGTGAAACCCTGTCTCTACTAAAAATACAAAAAACTAGCGGGGCGTAGTGGCGGGCGCCTGTAGTCCCAGCTACTCGGGAGGTTGAGGCAGGAGAATGGCGTAAACCCGGGAGGTGGAGCTTGCAGTGAGCCGAGATTGCGCCACTGCACTGCGGCCTGGGCGACAGAGCAAGACTCCATCTCAAAAAATAAAAAAAAATTTAAAAAGTATTTCACTGGAGCTCTTAAAACTGTATTACAAAATAAGAACACATTTATTTTAAAGCTATGTGTCCTTCTTGTCCGTTTTTAGACTCATTTGGCTAGTGCAGGTAGTATTTTGCTCACAAGTTCAGTAAAATGAACAGATTTAACTGCAGTCACATGACCTTTCCATCAAGTGGTGAATGCCAGGGGTTGCCATGGGAAAGGAGAGAAAAGGCAACTAATGCTTATTAGCACGAAATGTCAGGGTTATGAATTCTGGGGAGCGCTCATGTGGATCAGCTTTTGAAATAGTATGTGAATGTATTGTTTCCATGACATGACTCATTTGATGGAGAACATTAATTTATGTGAGAGGGCATGTGCCATTATTTCTTTTGAAAAAACTTCATCCCTTTACCAAAAGAAAAAAAAGGCAAACACCAGGGGAGCACTTTTCAATATGTACTCCACACAATATTGTGGGGTATTAATAGGTGTTATGTGATTTAAAATTTTTCTTGCTGTGATTTCATACATTTGAAAAACACTAATTTTTTTTTTAAGTTAGACTGGTTCCTTTATTGCAGAATTTCTTGGGGAATTTACTGTGCTAATGTGCATCTGTCTAGAAGGATGTGCCCAGAAAGGCCCTGGCAGGGAAGGAACTGCACCTTGGAAGACTCTATGCAGCTAATTTTTTTACTTTGTAGAAATGTTTTTGTTTGTTTGTTTTGTTTTGTTTTGTTTTTTTGAGAGGGAGTCTTGCTCTGTTGCCCAGGCTGGAGTGCAGTGGCATGATCTTGGCTCGCTGCAACCTCTGCCTCCTGGATTCAAGCAATTCTCCTGTCCCAGCCTTCCAAGTAGCTGGGACTACAGGTGTGCACCACCATGGCTGGCTAATTTTTATATTTTTAGTAGAATCTGGATTTCACCATATTGGTCAAACCGGTCTTGAACTCTTGACCTCAGGTGATCCACCTGCCTCAGCCTTCCGAAGTGCTGGGATTACAGGCATGAGCCACCATGCCCAGCCAAGATAGGGTCTTGATATGTTGCCCAGGCTGGTCTTGAACTTCTGAGCTCAAATGATACTCCTGCCTCAACCTCCCAAAGTGCTGTGACTACAGGCATGGGCCTCCATGTTTGGTCACTACAGCTTTAAAATGGAATTTGACAACCATACTGAGAGGTGAAGCCAGCTGAACTTCCTGGGTGGAGTGGGGACTTGGAGAACTTTTCTGTCTTACAAGAGGATTGTAAAACGCACCAATCAGTGCTCTGTAGCTAGGTAGAGGTTTGTAAAATGCACCAGTCAGTGCTCTGTAAAAATGCACCAATCAGCACTCTGTAGCTAGCTAGAGGCTTGTAAAGTGGACAAATCAGCAGTCTGTAAAATGGACCAATCGGCACTCTGTAAAATGGACCAATGAGCAGGACATGGGCAGGGACAAATAAGGGAATAAAAGCTGGCCACCCCAGCCAGCTGCAGCAACCTGCTCAGGTCCCTTTCATGCTGTGGAAGATTTGTTCTTTCGCTCTTCACAATAAATCTTGCTGCTGCTCACTCTTTGGATCTGTGCCACCTTTAAGAGTTGTAACGTTCACTGAGAAGGTCCACAGCTTCATTCTTGAAGTCAGTGAGACCACGAACCCACCGGAAGGAACAAACTCTGAACATATCTTTGGGGTTCATTGGGGATTTCGCCACACAGTGAGTACCATTGAACCCCTTTCGCTTGCTATTCTGTCCTATTTTTCCTTAGAATTCGGGGGCTAAATGCCAGGCTCCTGCCGGCCAGTTAAAAGCAACTAGCGCAGCCACCAGACTAAAGACATGTGTATCAGGCTTTCTGGGAAAGTGTTCTCTAACAACCCCCCACTCTTTGGAGTTGGGAGTGTTGGTTTGCCTGGAACCAGCTTCTGCTTTTCCCGTACTACTGGGCTGAGCTCAGGGTCAACAGAGAGGAAAGCCATTCAGCTCAGGGGTTCTGACAAAAAGTTGGTTGACCCTGCAGACATGAGCAGAACTCTCAAAGTCACATCACCCAAGCGAGACTCGCCCATCTATCCTATCTATCTTGACCCTTGCCTCCTGGGTCGTAACATCTGTCAGACAAACTTCCTCCCGCCTCTCTTCTCCGAGGCTAGTCCCTGTCTGTGTTGCTTTTCTAGTTTATCCTATAAGAATGATTTCTAGTAAAAATTTCAGGACTCTGTTCCCTTCTTTAGGCACCCAGGCTCACCAATCAGAAAGACATAATTTTTTGCCTAAAGCCCCATCGGTGGGGAGGGCACTATCTGGAATTTTAGGATCCCTCCTCAGACTAGGAGGCCTAACAAAAGCTATTCCTGAAGCTAGGACACGGGGAGCCTCGGAAATTATATGCTTCCTATTCATATGATGAGAAGTGAGGACAAAAGGCATCACTCTTCCAACACTGGAGATCCCTTCCCTCCCTCAGGTATGGCCCTCCACTCCATTTTGAGGCATATTATCTTTATAGGACAAGGGTAAGGTCCCAATACTAACAGGAGAAAATGCTTAGGAATCTTAACAGGTTTTCGAGAATGGTTCGGCAAGGGCCACTAAATTCTATTTTTTCTTGGTCCTCTTTGTGGTCTAAGAGGAAGGGCAAGGGTGCAGGTTTTTGAGAATGCGTTGGTAAGGGCCACTAAATCCGACCCTCTTTTGTCCTCTTTGTGGTCTAGGAGGAAGACTAGTGTTTCTGCTGCTGCTTTGGTGAGTGCAACTATTCTGATCAGCAGGGTCCAGGGACCGTTGTGGGTTCTTGGGCAGGGGGTGGGGGTGGGGGTGGAAACAAACCAAAACCACAGGTGGTTTTTTCTTTTGGATGGGAAACACTCAGGCATCAACAGTTTCACCCTTGAAATGCATCTTAAGCCACTGGGACTAATTTGACCCGCAAACCCTGAAAAAGAAGCAGCTTATTTTTTTCTGCACTATGGCCTGGCCCCAATATTCTCTCTCTGATGGGAAAAAATGGCCACCTGAGGGAAGTATAAATTACGATACTATCCTGCAGCTTGACCTTTTCTGTAAGAGGGAAGGCAAATGGAGTGAAATGCCTTATGTCCAAGCTTTATTTTCATTGAAGGATAATCCACAACTATGTAAAGCTTGCAATTTACATTCCACAGAAGGACCTCTCAGCTTACCTCCATATCCTAGCCTCCCTATAGCTCCCCTTCCTATTAATGATAAGCCTCCTCTAATCTCCCCTGCCCAGAAGGAAACAAGCAAAGAAATCTCCAAGGGACCACAAAAACCCCCAGGCTATCAGTTATGTCCCCTTCAAGCTGTAGGGGGAGGGGAATTTGACCCAACATGGGTACATGTACCCTTCTCCCTCTCTGATTTAAAGCAGATCAAGGTAGACCTGGGGAAGTTTTCAGATGTTCCTGATAGGAATATAGATGTCCTACAGGGTCTAGGGCAAACCTTCGACCTTACTTGGAGAGATGACATGCTATTGTTAGATCAAACCCTGGCCTTTAATGAAAAGAATGCAGCTTTGGCTGTAGCCTGAGAATTTGGTAATACCTGGCATCCTAGTCAAGATAGAATGACAGCTGAAGAAAGGGACAAATTCCCTACCAGTCAGCAAGCCGTCCCCAGTATGGGTCCCCACTGGGACCTCAACTCAGATCATGGGGACTGGAGTCGCAAACATCTGCTAACCTGTGTTCTAGAAGGACTAAAAAGAATGAGGAAAAAGCCCATGAATTATTTAATGATGTCCACTGTAACTCAAGGAAAGGAAGAAAATCCTTTCGCTTTCCTCAAGCAGCTATGGGAGGCCTTAAGAAAATATACTCCCCTGTCATTCAACTCCGCTGAGGGTCAATTGATCCTAAAAGATAAGTTTATTAACCAATCAGCCGCAGATATCAGGAGAAAGCTCCAAAAGCAAGCCCTGGGCCCTGAACAAAATCTGGAGGCATGATTAAACGTGGCAACCTTGGTATTCTACAATAGGGACCAAAGGAATAGGCCAAGAAGGAAAAGCAAGATCAGAGAAAGGCCGCAGCCTTAGTCATGGCCCTCAGACAAACAAACCTTGGTGGTTCAGAGAGGATAGAGGCTGGATGACAGAGCGAGACTCTGTCTTAAAAAAATAGATACATACATGCATACATACATAAAAATAAAAAATAATAAAATAAAATAATATAAATAAATAAATAAATAAATAAAATACTGGGGGTGACCACGCGTGGTGGCTCATGCGTATAATTTCAGCACTTTGGGAGGCCGAGTCTGGGATCACAGGTGTGCCACCAGGCCCAGCTAGTTTTTGTATTTTTAGTAGAGACAGGGTTTCGCCATGTTGGCCAGGCTGGTCTTGAACTCCTGACCTCAAGTGATCTGCCCACCTCGGCCTCCAAGGTGCTGAGATTACAGGCGTGCGCCACTGTGCCTGGCTGATAATGTGAATTCTTGATGCTTGCAAGGCTTTCGGCTGAGAACTAACATCAGCATCAGTCTGTTGGAGAGGGTGTTGGAACAGAACCTAAGGAAGGTATGACCCCAAACAAATCTGATCTTAGACCTTGGAAGGCTTTCAATTGGTTCAGTGATTAACAGGTGAACTAGGAAGAGAGCTGCCACAGAAAGGTAGAGTGGAGGCCACTTGTTTTAAGCTTTGCAATATCAAATAGCCTTTCATGACCAACCACTGACAGTCGGCCAACAGCAGCAGTGGTGGTGGGGTGTGGGTTCAGACACCATCTCCTGCACCATCAGCTTCACGTGCCGAATTGCTCTGAAAGGCTCAGCCTGATTTTCCCTTGTCACCAGTTTCCTCTTTAAGGCCAGGTCTTCCAAGGAAGGAAAAATAGAGCACATTTTCATTTCATTCACCTACTCTTCCCAAGCCTATCCTTGGGAGCTTTGAGAGTTCTTCCCCTCTCACACTTCATTCTTTTTCGTTTTAAAATTTTATTTTGGATCCAGAGGATATATATGCATATTTGTTACATGTGTATATTGGGAGATACTGGGGCAGAAGAGATGATTTCATTATGTTTGTGGCTGCATAGTATTTCGTGATGTATGTACCACATTTTCTCTATCCAATCCACTGGACACTTAGGTGGATTCTATGACTTTGCTATTGTGAATAATGCTGCACTCAACATATGAGTGCCAGTGTCAGACTGGATTCTAATAGAATCAGTGCTGATCTCCACAGTGCTGGGCTCAGTCATGCTGTGACTGATATTAATTGGGTCTGAAGTAATCTTAATGTGCTCTCACCATCTTATACTTTCCTTAACTCCTGGAAAAATCTTATTAGCCATGCCAAGAGAATGATCATCTAGCCTTTTAAAGACCATTTTAAGAAGTCATCTTTTTTGGAAGTAATTTATTGAGCAAATATACAAGCTTGTTCATAGTTTGTAACAGAATCTAAATATCCATTCATAGGCTAGTGTGTTCCTTCTGGAATAACTTCTGAACTATTTAATTTGTTCATAACGAAAATGCGTTCATATGACTTGTGCCAAATGATGGCTCTGGCCTTCTCAGTAGTCCCTCTTCATTGTTCTTGCCCTTTATAATCATTCTTACTGCATTCTTGGTGATCTATTAAAATACAAATATGATTGTGGCATTTCTAGGCCTAATGGAGTGTGTGTGTGTGCCGAAGTCTTGCTCTGTCACCCAGGCTGGAGTGCAGTGGCACTATCACAGCTCACTGCAGCCTCGACCTCCCAGGCTCAGATGATCCTCCTATCTCAGCCTCCAGAGTAGCTGTGGGACACACAGCACTTGGCTAAGTTTTGTATCTTTTGTAGAGGTAAGGTTTTGCCATATTGCCCAGGCTGGTCTCAAACACCTGAGCTCAAGTGATCCTCCCATCACAGCCTCCCAAAATGCTGAGCTTACAGGCGTGAGTCACCATGCCCAGCCCTAAAGCTTTTTTATGGTTTGTTCCCCATTGTTTATTCACCACATTCCAAGTGCCTCAGTGCATGTGTGGCAGCCTTTCACAAGCTGTTCCTGCCCCGCTCTGCAGCCTCATCTATCATCCCCATACTCCACTTTCCAACCGTACATTCCAACCCTGCATCACTTTATCATCTGAACCAAGTGGCTTCTTTCACAACTACCTGGCTTTGCATGTGCTCTGCTCTCTGCTTTCAGTACCTTCCTTCTCCAAAATCAAACTCAAACTCAGGCATTACTGTTCCTCTCCACCCTCAGAAAAGCTAAGTCCACCCTAATATGTTCCAACATCCCCTGCTGGGCTCTTGGCACACTCTGCATAAAGCTGTCTGTGTTCATGCCTTGTCAACTTCGTCTTCTCCACTAGAATGTCTGCTCTTGGAAGCTGAGAGGTGTTTTGATGTCTGTATTCTCCACTGAAGCACAAACCCCACTAGTTGTTAAATGCTGAATGAATAAAGTATTTCAGTATGCTAAATGAAAAACGAATAGCTGTACGATCCTTCTAATGATTATATCTACTAGTTCCTTCTGTTTGCTCTAGCCTGTACTTAATCATTTAAACCATATTCACAGACAAAAAATATTGGGCTGCCAGGCACGGCAGCTCATGCCTGTAACTCCAGCACTTTGCTAGGCTGAGGCAGGATTGCCTGAGCCCAGAAGTTCAAAACCAGCCTGGACAACATGATGAGATCCCATCTCTTCCACAAAACAAACAAACAAAAAAAACCCAGTTGTACTGGAGGAAGAGAGGTCCCATACAAAATGTTCAGTCTTGGCCAAGCACAGTGGCTTATGCCTGTAACCCTCGTTCCTTGGGAGGCTAAGGTGGGAGGATTGCTTAAGGCCAAGAGTTTGAGATCAGCTATGGCAATATAGTAAGACCCCCATCTCTACCAAAAAAATATTTTGAGTGTAGTGAGTATGGTGAGACTGAGTGTGGTGGCACGCACCTGTAGTCCCAGCTACTGGGGAGGCTGAGGTGGGAGGATTTTTTGAGCCCAGGAGGTCAAGGCTGCAGTGAGCTCTGATGGCGCCACTGCCTGGGTGACAGAGCAAGACCATGCCTCAAAAACCGCACACACACACACACAAAAAGCTCCATCTAAGGCTCAATGCTTCTAAGGATGATCTGGCCTGCTTACAGTAATAAAGCCCATCTGCAGTCCTCAGCCCTTGAAGTCTTTTGCCTTGGGAACTTCACTGGGATATCCTGTCTTTGGAGGATTAGACACATACCAATTTGACCCTGTAATCTGTCCACCTCACTCTTCTCATTTGGTTTTGCCTCAGGCTGGCACAAGTCTCTACTGTATGAACCCACTGCCAAAGCAATTTTTAAAAAATGTTTATTTGGCCAGGTGCAGTGGCTCACGCCTGTAATCCTAGCACTTCAGGAGGCCAAAGCAGGTGGATCACTTGAGGTCAGGAGTTTGAGACCAGACTGGGCAACATGGTGAAACACTGTTTCTACTAAAAATACAAAAATTAGCTGGGCATGGTGGCATGTAGCCACATGCCTGTAGTCCCAGCTACTCAGTCTCAGATACTCCAGCAAGCCAGGAGAATCACTTGAACCCGGGAGGCAGAGGTTGCAGTGAGTTGAGATCGCGTCACTGCACTCTAGCCTGGAAAACAAAGCGAGACGCTGTCTCAAAAAATTAAAAAAAAAAAAAAAAAAAGTTTGTTTAAAATCCAGATCCTGCACAAGCAATTTTGAAATATGAAAATATTTCAAACATGGTGAAAATGAATTCCTCTAGGATGCTGTGATGGTTAATATTAGGTGTCAACTTGATTGGCTTGAAGGATGCCCAGATAACTGGTAAGGTATTGTTTCTGGGTGTGTCTGTGAGAGTGTTGCCAGAGGAGATTGACATTTGAGTCAGTGGACTGGGAGAGGCAAACTCACTCTCAATGTGGGTGGACACCATCCAATTGGCTGCCAGTGTGGCTGGAACAAAGCAGGCAGAAGAAGATGGGATAAACTGGCTTGCTAAATCTGCTGGCTTTCATCTTTATCCCATGCTGGATGCTTCCTTCTGTTCCTCCTGCCCTTGAATGTCAGATTCCAGGTTCTATGGACTTTGGACTCTGGGACTTGCACCAAAGCTCTGGGCCTAGTGAGTGAGAAGGAGCAACCACTCTGGACTTATTGGTGAGACATATGCGTGCCAAGGGATGGGAAATAAATCAACTAAGGCTGGGTGTGGTGGCTCACACCTGTAATTCCAGCACTTTGGGAGGTTGAGGTGGGTGGATCACTTGAGGTCAGGAGTTCAAGACCAGCCTGACCAACATAGTGAAATCCCGTCTCTACTAAAAAAGTACAAAATTAGCCAGGTGTGGTGGCGCACGCATGTAATCCCAGCTACTTGGGAGGCTGAGGCAGGAGAATTGCCTGAACCTGGGAGGCAAAGGTTGTAGTGAGCCGAGATAGTGCCATTGCACTCCAGCCTGGGCAACAAGAGTGTAACTCCGTGGAAGGAAGGAAGGAAGGAAGGAAGGAAGGAAGGAAGGAAGGAAGGAAGGAGGGAGGGAGGGAGGGAGGGAGGGAGGGAGGGAGGGAGGGAGGGAGGGAGGGAGGGAGGATCAACTAAAATTCAGGGACCTTCTACCTCAGGGAAATTTCTAGGGATCAGTGGTGTGGGGCCTGTAGAGAATTTCCTTCTAAGGTAAGGAATAAGTTGTTGCATTTGGCCCCTCCTACAGCCAAGAAAGAGATACAACAACTAGTGGGCCTATTTGGATTTTGGAGGCAGCACATTCCTCATTCAGGTTTGTTACTCTGGCCCTTTTATGTTTTTGCACTTGGGCCATATGACCCAGCAGATCCAATGATGCTTGAGGTGTCTGTGGCAGATAGGGATGCTGTTTGGAGCCTTTGGCAGGCCCCCATAGGTGAATCATAGCAGAGACCTCCAGGACTTTGGAGCAAAGCCCTACCATCTTCTGCAGACAACTACTCTCTTTTTGAGAGACAGCTCTTGGCCTGTTACTGCGCCTTGGTAAAAATTGAACATTTGACTGTGGATCACGAAGTTACCATGTGACCTGAACTGCCTATGATGAACTGGGTCTTTTCTGACCCATCTAGCCATAAAGTTGGGCATGTACAGCAGCACGCCATCATCAAATGGAAGTGGTATATACATGACTGGGCTTGAGCAGGTCCTGAAGGCACAAAAACATTACATGAGGAAGTGGCCTAAATGCCCATGGTCCCCACTTCTGCCACCCTGCCTTCTCTTACCCAGTCTGCACCGATGGCCTCACAGGGAGTTCCCTATGATCAGTTGGCAGAGGAAGAGAAGACTAGGGCACGATATGCGGGCACCACCTGAAAGTGGAGAGCTGCAGCACTGCAGCCCCTTTCTAGAACATCCCTGAAGGACAATGGTGAAGGGAAATCATCTCAGTGGACAGAACTTCAAGCAGTGCACCTGGTTGTACACTTTGCATGGAAGAAGAAATGGCCAGATGTGCAATTATATACGGATTCATGGGCTGTAACCAGTGGTTTGGCTGGATGGTCAGAGACTTGGAAGAAGCATGATTGGAAAATGGTGACAAAGAAATGTGGGGAAGTGGTATGTGGATGGACCTCTCTGAGTGGTCAAAAACTGAGGATACTTGTATTCCATGTGAGTGCTCCTCAGCAAAGGAGGAGTTTAATAATCAAATGGATAGGATGCCCCTCTCTGTAGACACCACTCAGCCTCTTTCCCTAGCCATCCCTGTCATCACCCAATGGGCCCATGAACAAAGTGGCCATGGTAGCAGGGATGGAGGTTACACATGGGCTCAGCAACATGGACTTACACTTACCAAGACTGACCTGGCTACGACCACTGCTGAGTGCCCAGTTTGCCAGCAGCAGAGACCAACACCGAGCGCTTGATATGGCACCCTTCCTTGGGGTGATCAGCCAGCTACCTGGTGGCAGGTTGATTATATTGAACCTCTTCCATCATGGAAAGGGCAGTAGAGGTTTGTCCTCCTGCAATAGACACTTACTCTGGATATGGGTTTGCCTATCCTGCATGCAATGCTTCTGCCGAGACTACCATCCGTGGACTCATGGAATGCCTTATCCACCATCATGGTATTTCAATACGGCATTGCCTCTGACCAAGGCACTCACTTTATGGCTAAAGAAGTGCAGCAGTGGGCTCATGCTCATGGAATTCACTGGTGTTACCATGTTCCCCATCATCCTGAAGCAGCTGGATTGATAGAACGGTGGAATGGTCTTTTGAAGTCACAATTACAACGCCTACTAGTTGATAATACTTTGCAGGACTGGGGCAAAGTTCTCCAGAGGGCTGTGTATGCTCTGAATCAGCGTCCAATATAAATACGGTACTGTTTCTCCCATAACCAGTATTCACAGATCCAGCAATCAAGGGGTAGAAGTGAAAGTGGCACCACTCACCATCACTCCTAGTGACCTGCTAGCAAAATGTTTACTTTCTGTTCCCATGACATTTTGTTCTGCTGGCCTAGAGGTCTTAGTTCCAGAGGGAGGAATGCTGCCACCAAGAGACATGACAATTATTCCATCAGACTGGAAGTTAAGATTGCCACCTAAATACTTTTGGCTCCTCCTTCCCCTAAGTCAGCAGGCTAAGAAAGGAGTTACAGTGTTGGCTGGGGTGATTGACTATCAGGATGAAATCAGACTACTACCCCACAATGGAGGTAAGGAAGAGTATGCGTGGAGTACAGAAGATCTCCTAGGGTGTCTCTGAGTATTACTATGCCCTGTGATTAAGGTCAATGGGAAACTACAACAACCCAATCCAGGCAGGACTACAAATGGCCAACCCTTCAGGAATGAAGGTTTGGGTCCACCAGGTGAAAAACCACAACTGGCCACAGGGCTTGCTGAAGGCAAAGGGAATACAGAAAAGATATTAGAAGAAGGTAGTTATGAAGACCAACTATGATCACGTGACTGGTTGCAGAAAAAATGACTGTAATTGTCATGAATATTTCCTCCTTATTTTGTTAAGACTATGTTTGTGCATGTATACACTTTTACTAAGAAAATCTGTTTTATTTCTTTTCTTTTTCCTTTGTCATGTAACATAAGATTTACTGACTTTAAATCAGCATTTAAGTGTTGCTACCTCTATATAATAGCATTTAGGTTAAGGATTGGTGCGCTTCCGGTTGTATGAAGGATGGTTGCATTATGTTAGGCGTAATTATGACCTTACGGTATTTATTTGGAGATTAAGTATGATTTCAGGAGATGTGTGTGAATGCCAAGTTGACAAGGGGTGGGCTTGCATTGGTTAATATTAGGTGTCAACTTGAGTAGATTGAAGGATCCTAGATGGCTGGTAAAGTATTGTTTCTGGGTGTGTCTGTGAGGGTGTTGCCAGAGGAGATTGACATTTGTGTCGGGGGACTGGGAGAGGGAGACCCACCCTCAGTGTGGGTGGGCACAATCCAATCAGCTGCCAGTGCGACTAGAACAAAGCAGGTGAAGAAGGTGGGATAAGATTGTCTGCTGAGTCTTCTGGCTGCCTTCTTTCTTCCATGCTGGATGTTTGCCTGCACTCCTCCTGCCCTTGGACATCAGACTCCAGGTTCTTTGAAATTTGGACTCTGGGACTTGCACCAGTGGCTTGTAAGGGGCTCTTGGGCCTTCAGCCACAGGCTGAAGCCTGCACTATTGGCTTCCCTCATTCTGAGGCTTTTGGACTCAGACTGAGCCACTTACCGGCTTCTCCCCCAGACTGCAGATGGCCTATCGTGCCCTTTGCCTTGTAATCATGTGAGCCAATTCTCCCTAATAAACTACTTTTCATATATACATATATCCCTAATAAACTACTTTTCATATATACATATATACATAAACTACTTTTCATATATACATAATAAACTACTTTTCATATATACATATACATACGTGTATATATATATACACATATACATATATATATGAAAAGTTCTGTCCCTCTGGAGAACCTTGACTAATACAGATGCTTTATCTGCATATGTATGTGAATTTGCCTCAGAAGTGATTGCTCAGGCTGCAAAGCACTGACCCTTCTGTGTCCCTCAATACTGCTAGTACAGTACTTGAAGTGCACTTACAATTAGTCCCCTACAGCCCCACTGGAAAGTAAGCCCCATGGGGCAGGTGGGCTTCTTTTTTCTATAACAGCTGATACATAGAAAAGAAAATATATAACACACGTTAGAGTTACAGAGCATAGCACTATTTCTTGTCTTTGTATCATCAGTGCTTAAAAAATTCATGCTATGAAAAACATATGTTGAATAAATGAATGATTCTTCTATAAATAAGTGAACCAGAAAGACCAGCATCTGCCAGATAAAATATCCATCAGTTGGGCTGGGCACAGTGGCTCATGCCTGTAATCCCAGTGCTTTGGGAGGTTGAGGTGGGTGGGTCATTTGAGGCCAGGGGTTCGAGACCAGCCTGGCCAACACGGCAAAACCCTGTCTCTACAAAAAATACAAAAATAATAGCTGGCCATGGTGGTGCGTGCCTGTAGTTCAAGCTACTTGGGAGGCTGAGGCACAAGAATTACTTGCACCTGGGAGGTGGAGGTTGCAGTGAGCCAAGATTGTGCCACTGCACTCTAGCCTGGGCGACAGAGACTCTGTCTCAAAAAAAAACAAAAACAAAACAAAACAAAAAAACCCCCACCAATTGTCAGATAGATAAAGATATCATTCTAAAGTGAACTGAATGTTCCTCCTAAATGTATGAGAACCAAATGTTCTCTTCTTGTCTACCTTTCTACCTTTTGGAAGTTCAGTAGTGTGGCTCTTTTATATGGCTATGTGGTGGAGACAACAAGGTGTGATTGAAAAACCAGGGGCTGACTGGGCGCGGTGGCTCACGCCTGTAATCCCAGCACTTTGGGAGGCCGAGATGGGTGGATCACCTGAGGTGAGGAGTTCGAGACCAGCCTGGCCAATATGGCAAAACCATGTCTCTACTAAAAACACAAAAATTAGCTGGGCATGGTGGTGCACATTTGTAATCCCAGCTACTCAGGAGGCTAAGGCAGGAGAATCGCTTGAACCAGGAGGCGGAGGTTGCGGTGAGCCGAGATCGTGTCACTGCACTCCAGCCTGGGTGACAGAGTGAGACTCCATCTCAAAAAAAAAAAAAAAAAAAAAGACCATGGACTAGAGCAAGTTTGTCCAACCTGCAGCCCATGGGCCACATGCAGCCTAGGATGGTTTTGAATATGGCCCAACACAAATTCATAAACGCGCCCGGCCTTTATATTGCTTTTTAGCATCTGTGGCAGCTAATTCCTCCATTGCATCATGGAGTTTTGTCTTTCATGTATTCTTGATGAGTCACTTTCATTTTCCCCTTGACTTGATCCTAGAGGCAGATCAATACGCAACTATGACTCTCTCCTAGGCAGTAAAAGAAAGAGAAAAGGGCCGGGTGCCATGGCTCATGCCTCTAATTTCAGCACTTTGGGAGGCCGAGGCAGGTGGATCACCTGAGGTCAGGAGTTCGGGTCCAGCCTGGCCAACATGGTGAAACCCCATCTCTACTAAAAATACAAAATTAGCTGGGTGTGGTGGCGGGAGCCTGTAGTCCCAGCTACTAGGGAGGCTGGGCAAAATGGCCAAGATCGCCACTACAAAAAAAAAAAAAATTAGCCAGGCATGGTGGCATGTACCTGCAGTCCCAGCTGAGACAAGAGAATCACTTGAACCTGGGAGGTGGAGGCTGCAGTGAGCCGATATTGTGCCACTGCCCTCCAGCCTGGGCAAGACAGAGAAAGACTCCATGTAAACAAATAATAAGTAAAAAAATAATAAAAGAAAATTTTAAATTTAAAAAAAGAAAGAAAAAGAAGGAAGGAAGGAAGGGAGGGACGGAGGGAGGGAGAGAGGGGCCTGGTGGCTCACACCTGTTATCTTAGCACTTTGGGAGGCTGAGGCTGGCCGATCACTTGAGGTCAGCAGTTTGAGACTACCATGGCCAACATCGTGAAACCGTATCTCTACTAAAAATACAAAAATTAGCCGGGTGTGGTGGCACCCAGCTGAGGCAGGAGAATTGCTTGAACCTGGGAGGCAGAGGTTACAGTGAGCCAAGATCACACCACTTACACTCCAGCTTTGGTGACACAGCGAGACTCTGTCTCAAAAAAAAAAAGTGAAAAGGGGATTCTACGTGGGGTGATATCTCGCAGTTTATAGTAATGGTCTGCTACAGCTGTGTATTCTCTTCTGAAGTACCTGTCATAGTTCTAGCGGTTCTGTTTGGTTCTGTACAAGCAGTCCCCACTTCTGGAATAGCCTATGTATTAAAGAGTGTTTACAAAGCCAGTCATTTGAAACTCCCAATGCCAGTTCCCACAGAAATAAGGTTACCACTGGTCATCAGGTTCTCAGGGCAGCCCACGAAAGTCCACCTAATCCAGAATGTTGCCAATCTGCTGCACGAGGTGTACTGTTGCTACTCCCAGTAACTGCACGAGCTTGACTCTGAAAGGGAGAGAGACAGGGCACTTTGTGTTCCAACTCCGGGTGCCAGGAACACAGCCCTCCCCTGCTCCCTACTTGGCTGGACGGGCAGCTGGGGTGAGGGGCTGTTCCAGGAAGGGTGCTGGGGAGAAGGGTAGATAATGTTTGAGCAGCAGAACCAGAAGTTTGATTCTCTGTCTCATGACATCTTTCCAGTCCATTCACTCTCAGGCATTTTGAATAAGAACTAATAGGAATAGTAATGACATTCTTATAGTGTTTTATAGCTTACAAATGACATGTCTTCATGTCTCCTCCCACAGCTAGTTGTCTATACAGTCCTCCCTTAGTATCCATGAGGGCTTGGTTCCAGGACTCCTCTCCCCTTCAGATACCCAAATCCATGGTTGCTCAAGTCACTGATATAAAATGGTATTCTATTTGCATATATCCTATGCACATCCTCTAATATATTTTATTAGATTTTTTTTTAGATAGGGTCTCACTATGTTGCCCAGACTGGTCTTCAACTCCTGCGCTTGAGCGATTCTCCTGCCTCAGCCTCCCAAATTTCTGGGATTATAGGCCTATGCCACAGTGCCCAGCTCTCCCATATACTTTATTTTACATATATATGTAATATATATGTTATATATATATATTTTAGAGACACTGGAGTACAGTGGCACGATCTCGGCTCACTGTAGCCTCTATCTCTGGGGCTCAAATGATCCTCCTATCTTAGCCCTCCAATAGCTGGGACAATAGGTGCATGCCACCATGCCTGGATAATTTTTTTTTTTTTTTGTAGTGACAGGGTTTCACCATGTTGCCCAGGCTGGTCTCAAACTCCTAAGCCCAGGCAATCTGCCCACCTCAAACTCCCAAAGTGCTGGGATTATAGGCATGAGCATGTCTGGCCTCCCATGTAGTTATTTGTTTATTTGTTTAGAGACAGAGTCTCACTCTGTGGCCCAGGCTGGAGTGCAGTGATGTGGTCTCAGCTCACTGCAACCTCCGCCTCCCAGGTTCAAGTGATTCTTGTGTCTCAGCCTTCTGAGTAGCTAGGATTACAGGCACACACCAACACACCCTGGTGATATTTTTAGTAGAGATGGGGTTTCACCCTGTTGGCCAGGCTCATGCCGAACTCAGGTGATCTGCCTGCCTTGGCCTCCTAAAGTTCTGGGATTACAGGTGTGAACCACTGTGCCTGGCCCGGCCTCCCATCTACTTTAAATCATCTCTTGATTACTTATCACACCTAGTACAATACAATGTAAATACTATGTAAATAGTTGTTATACTATATTGTTTTTAAAATCTGCATAATTTGTTATTGTTGTATTGTTATTTTTTATTGTTTGGGTTTTTTTTTTTCAAATACTGTATTTTCAGTCCACAGATGCAGATACAAAGGACCAGCTGTATT
The DNA here is from genome assembly GCF_049350105.2 of Macaca mulatta. Classification (NCBI taxonomy): domain Eukaryota; kingdom Metazoa; phylum Chordata; class Mammalia; order Primates; family Cercopithecidae; genus Macaca; species Macaca mulatta. Next base: position 158,143,028 of record NC_133407.1, on the reverse strand, counting down.
TTATTTATTTAACAAACACTTCAGAATGCTTAAGAGGTACCCGGCAGTCTTCTAAAAGGGTTACCAATGTCAGCCACTTTACTATGGCCCATTAATAAGTTTGGCTTCTTTTCTTTTTAAATTTTTAAACCTGTGCCTCTATCTCTGTAGAATCACTTTAGAAATGGATAGTGGGCCAGGTACGGTGCCTCACGCCTATAATCCCCACACTTTGGGAGGCCAAAGCAGGAGGATCACTTGAGCCCAGGGGTTTTAGACCAGCCTAAGCAACAAAAAAATTAAAAAAGTAGCCAGGCATGGTGGCACATGCCTGTGGTCCCAGCTACAGAGGAAACTGAGGCAAGAGGATTGCTTGAGCCCAGGAGGTCAAGGCTGCAATGAGCTGGGATCGTGACACAGTGAGAGCCTCTCTCAAAAAAAAAAAAAAAAAAAAAAAGAAAGAAAGAAATGAAATGGATTATTGTGAACTTTAATAATGTTCCCCACTGTATATTGTTTAGTCAGAAAGATCTGAACTACTTAGTCAAGTGATCTCTAAGTCCATTTCTGGTATCTGATAAGACATTTTCAAGAGTCAGATTCTTTGCCAAATAGTTTAAATATGATGTCAGCCTTTATATTCACAAACCCAGCAGGTCTTTCCACCATTGCCTTTTTTTTTTTTTTTTTTTCTTTTAAGACGAAGTCTCGCTCTTGTCCCCCAGGCTGGAGTGCAATGGCATGATCTCGGCTCACTGCAACCTCCGCCTCCGGGTTCAAGCAAGGCCTGGCTCAGTCTCCCAAGTAGCTGGGACTACAGGTGCATACCACCACGCCCGGCTAATTTTTGTATTTTAAGTAGAGACAGGGTTTCACCATGTTGGCCAGGCTGGTCTCGAACTCCTGACCTCAGGTGATCCGCCCGACCTGGCCTCCCAAAGTGCTGGGATTAAAGACATGAGCCACCATGCCTGGCCATCATTGCCTTTTTAAAGACAAAAATATAAACTGACCAGACATAATGGTTCACACCTGGGAGCATGATGGCTCCCAGCACTTTGGGAGGCTGAGGCAGGAGAATTACTTGAGGCCAAAAGTTCAAGACCTCAACCTGGGCACCATAGCGAGACCCAGTCTTTACAAAATACAAAAAAATTAACCAGGCACAGTGGCACATGCCTGTAGTAGTTTTAGCTACTCAGGAGGCTAAGGCAGGAGGATTCCTTAAATCCAGGAGTTCAAGGTGGCAGTGAGCTATGATTGTGACACTGCATTCCAGCCTGGGCAACAGAGTGAGACCCTATGTCTTTAAAACAAAATAAGACACTCTCTCTCTCTCTCTCTCTCTTTCTCTCTCTCTCTAGACAGACCCAAAGCCTTAGCCAGTGGGGTCTGTCTCTGAGTTCAGCAGTTCTGTGCACCTCAGTGCCTAGAGAACCTTTGAGCAGAGTAGCCTCATGGTTACCAGGATGGGCCCTGAAAATAGACTTCTTGGCTTTGAATTCTGGCTTTCCCTCTTTCTTTTTTTTTTCTTTTTAGACAGAGTCTCACTCTGTCGCTCAGGCTGGAGTGAAGTGGCAGGATCTTGGCTCACTGCAACTTCCGCCTCCTGGGGTCAAGCAATTCTCCTGCCTCAGCCTCCCAAGTAGCTGGGATTACAGGCACCCACCAACACACCCAGCTAATTTTTACATTTTTAGTAGAGACGGGGTTTCGCCATGTTGGCCAGGCTGGTCTCGAACTCCTGACATCAGGTGATCCACCCTCCTTGGCCTCCCAAAGTGCTAGGATTACAGGTGTGAGCCACCGAACCTGGCTGGCTCTCCCTCTTTCTATTTTGTGATCTTTAGCTAGTTACTTTCCCTGTCTGTGCCTCCGTTTTCTCATTGGTAAAATGAGGATAGTTATAACGCAGGCACAACGTCTTACTGGCATCCGTCTTCCCAGCTGTTAGCACAGTGCCTGGCCCAAGGTAGACAGGAAGTATGCATTGAACTAACTGTCCAGAGTCCTGCCTCTTGAGGATGGACCCTCTATCTTCTGGGTTTGGGCAGCCACCTTTGGTTTACAAACCTCCAGTCCTAAATGAGACTTGAGGGGGCTCATGTGCTCAGATGTTTAAACTTTCTATGGATTCCACTTGTATTTCAAGGGCAAATTGAGAGTCAGAAAGATACTAATATAGTACGTTGATTTGATTTTAGTCAAGTAATTACAATGAAACAACAGCCAGTTTATCCAGCCTGCCCTCTTTGCCTCTGTTGTGCCTGCTTACCCTTCCTGCACTCCCAATTACAAGGGCAAATGGATATCATCTACAGAGTGGAAAACAAAAGGATTGATGGGTGAGAATTTAGAAATAGCATCCTATCTCTGGAACGTAATCAGCCTGGGACCATTGATTCAGTTTCACTTTTATTTCCTGATTTAGAGAGTGGTGGAAATCTGGAGTGTTTATTGTTCTGGGAGAGTCTGAGTAAAAGGATCCTTTGACTTGGTTTCATATGCAAACTTCGCTCACTTACTTAGGCGTAGCCAGGCAGAATGTGCTCTGGAGACCTTGGCCTTGAGAGGGTTGTTTTTTGGACTGAAACTCAATCTAATATGCATCCCCAGAATGAGCCATCTTGCGGCTACCATCTTCTTTCAATCTGAGACCTGGAGCATGAGAGACTGGCTGAATGCTTTTTGATGATGATGAAAGCAGGAGGCTGGAGCAGATAACTTCTTTTTAAAATTTATATTATTTATTTATTTTTATTTTTCCATAAGTTATTGGGGTACAGATGGTATTTAGTTACGTGAGTAAGTTCTTTAGCGGTGATTTGTGAGATTTTGGTGCACCCATCACCCAAGCAGTATACACTTCACCATATTTGTTGTGTTTTATTCCTCATCCTCCTGCCGTTCTTCCTTCCAAGTCCCCAAAGTCCATTGTATCTTTTTTTTTTTTTTTTTTTTTTGAGACAGAGTCTCACCCTCTTGCTCAGGCTGGAGTGCAGTAGTGTGATCTTGACTCACTGCAACATCTGCCTCGTGGATTCAAACGATTCTCCCACCTCCACCTTCTGAGTAGCTGGGACTATAGGAGCCTGCCACTATGCCCGGCTAAATTTTGTATTTTTAGTAGAGACGAGGTTTCACCATGTTGGCCAGGCTGGCATTGTATCATTCTTATATCTTTGCATCCTCATAGCTTAGCTTACACATATCAGTGAGAACATATGATGTTTGGTTTTCCATTCCTGTATATATATATACGTATATATGTGTATATATACGTATATATATACACCACAGTTTCTTTAACTGTTCCTTGATTGATGGGCAATTGGGTTGGTTCCACAATTTTGCAATTGTGATTTGTGCTGCTATAAACATGCGTGTGCAAGTATCTTTTTCGAATAATGACTTATTTTCCTCTGGGTAGATACCCAGTAGTGGGATTGCTGGATCAAATGGTAGTTCCACGTTTAGTTCTTTAAGGGATCTCCACACTGTTTTCCATAGTGGCTGTACTAGTTTACATTCCCACCAGCAGTGTAGAAGTGTACACAGATCACTGCATCCATGCCAAGATCTACTGTTTTTTGACTTTTTGGTTATGACCATTCTTGCAGGACTATGGTGGTATTGCATTGTGGTTTTGATTTGCATTTCCCTGATCATTAGTGATGTTGAGCATTTTTTCATATGTTTGTTGGCCATTTGTATATCTTCTTTTGAGAATTGTCTATTCATGTCCTTAACCCACTTTTTGATGGGATTGTTTTTTTTTTCTTTATTTTTTATTTTATTTTATTTTATTTTATTTATTTTATTTTGAGGCAGAGTCTCTCTCTGTCACCCAGGCTGGAGTGCAGTGGCACAATCTCCACTTACTGCAAGCTTCGCCTCCCAGGTTCACGCCATTCTGCTGCCTCAGCCTCCCGAGTAGCTGGGACTACAGGGGCCTGCCACCACGCCTGGCTAATTTTTTGTATCTTTAGTAGAGATGGGGTTTCACCGTGTTAGCCAGGATGGTCTCAATCTACTGACCTTGTGATCCGCCCGCCTCAGCCTCCCAAAGTGCTGGGATTACAGGTGTGAGCCACCGTGCCGGGTGTTTGTTTTTTTCTTACTGATTTATTTGAGTTTGTTGTAGATTCTGGATATTACTCCTTTGTCAGATGTATAGATTGTGAAGATTTTCTCCCACTTTGTGAGTTGTCTGTTTACTCTGCTGGCTCTTCCTTTTGCCGTGCAAAAGCTCTTTAATTAAGTCCCAACTATTTATCTTTGTTTTTATTGCACTTCTGTTTGGGTTCTTGATCATGAAATCCTTGCCTAAGCCAGTGTCTAGAAAACGCTATCTCCTAGAATTTTTATAGTTTCAGGTTTTAGATTTAAGTCCTTAATCCATCTCGAGTTGACTTCTGTATAAGGTGAGAAATGAAGATCCAGTTTCATTCTCGTACCTGTGGCTATTATGCACATCTGTGTAAGAGAACACCTGAGCAGGCTAAGTGTGAGCAACAAGGCTGTTTATTCACTTGGGTGCAAGTGGGGTGAGTCTGAGAAAGGAGTCAGCGAAAGGTGGTGGGATTATCATTGGTTCTTATAGGTTCGTGATGGGTGGTGGAGTTAGGAGCAATTTTTTGCAAGCAGGGGATGGATGTTACAAAGTACATTCTCAAGGGTGGGGAGGATGTTACAAAGTATATTCACAAGGACAGGGAGGATGTATTATCACAAGGGAGGGGAGGAATGCTACAAGGTACATTCACAAGGACGGGGGAATATCACAAAGTACATTATCACAAGGACGGGGGAATGTCATGATGGCTTGACCATGGTGCGGCCAGCTTAGAGGACCTTACTGTGGCTAGCCAATTTTCCCAGCACCATTTGTTGAAAAGGGTGTTCTTTCCTCACTTTGTTTTTGTTTGCTTTATTGAAGATCAGTTGGCTGTAAGTATTTGGGTTTATTTCTGGGTTCTCTATTCTGTTCCATTGGTCTATGTGCCTATTTTTACACCATGTTGTTCTGGTAACTATGGCCTTATAGTATAGTTTGAAATCAGGTAGTATGATACCTCCAGATTTGTTCTTTTTGCTTAGTCTTGCTTTGGCTATGCAGGCTCTTTTTTGGTTCCATTTGCATTTTAGAATTGTTTTTTTCTAATTCTGTGAAGAATGATGGTGATATTTTGATGGGGATTGCATTGCATTTGTAGATTGCTTTTGGCAGTATAGTCATTCTCACAATATTGATTCCACCCACCCATGAGCATGGGATGTGTCTCCATTTGTTTGTGTCATCTATGATTTTTTTTAAGCAGTGGTTTGTAGTTTTCCTTGTAGAGGTCTTTTGCCTCCTTGGGTAGGTATATTCCTAAATATTTTATTTTATTTTATTTTTTTGCAGCTATTTTAAAAGGGGTTGAGTTTTTGATTTGATTTTCTGCTTGGTCGCTGTTGGTGTATAGAAGACCTACTGATTTGTGTACCTTAATCTTGTATCTGGAAACTTTGCTGAATTCTTTCATCAGTTCTAGGAGCTTTCTGGAGGCATCTTTAGGGTTTTCAAGGTAAATGATCATATCATCAGCAAACAGTGACAGTTTGACTTCCTCTTTACCAATTTGGGTGTTCTTTATTTCTTTCTCTTGTCTGATTGCTCTGGCTAGGACTTCTAGTACTATGTTGAAGAGGAGTGGTAAGAGTGGGCATCCTTGTCTCATTCCTGTTCTCAGAGGAAATGCTTTCAACTTTTCCTCATTCAATATTATGTTGGCTGTGGGTTTGTCATAGATGGCTTTTATTACATTGAGGTATGTCCCTTGTATGCCGATTTTGCTGAGAGTTTTAATCATAAAGGGATGTTGGATTTTGTTGAATGCGTTTTCTGCATCTATTGAGATGCTCACGTGATCTTTGTTTTTAATTCTGTTTATGGGGTGTATCACATTTATTAACTTGCGTATGTTAAACCATCCCTGCATCCCTGGTATGAAACCCACTTGATCATGGCAGGTTTCACACCAGGGATGAATATGATATGTTGTTGAATTTGATTAGCTAGTATTTTTTAAATATCAATTAGCTTTGATATGTTCTTGGATTTGGTTAGCTAGTATTTTGTTAAGGATTTTAGCATCTATGTTTCCTCAAGGATATCAGAGTATAGTTTTCTTCTTTGGTTATGTCCTTTACTGGTTTTGGTATTAGGGTGATGCTGGCTTCATAGAATGAATAAGGGATGGTTCCTTCTTTGTCTATCTTGTGGAATAGTGTCAAAGGATTGGTACCAATTCTTTTTTGAATGTCTGGTAGAATTCTGCTGTGAATCTGTCTGGTCCTGGACTTTTTTGGTTGGTAATTTTTAAATGACGATTTCAATCTCACTGCTTGTTATTGGTCTGTTCAGGGTATCTAATTCTTCCTTATTTAAGCTAGGAGGGTTGTATTTTTCCAGGAATTTATACATCTCTTCTAAGTTTTCTAGTTTATGTGCGTAAAGATGTTCATAGTAGCCTTGAATGATCTTTTGTATTTCAGTGGTGTCAATTGTAATATCTCCTGTTTTGTTTCTTAATGAGGTTATTTGGATTTTATCTCTTCTTTTTTTGGTTAGTCTTGCTAACGGTCTATCAATTCTATTTATCTTTTCAAAGAACCAACTTTTTGTTTCATTTATTTTTTGTATTTTCTTGTTTGTTTGTTTCAGTTCCATTTAGTTCTGCTCTGATCTTGGTTATTTACTTTCTTCCGCTGGGTTTGCATTTGGTTTGTTCTTGTTTCTCTAGTTCCTTGAGGTGTGACCTTAGTATGTCAGTTTGTGTTCTTTCAGTCTTTTTTGATATAGGCCTTTAGGGTTATGAACTCTCCTCTTAGCACCGCCTTTGCTGTATCCCAGAGATTTTGATAGGTTGTGTCATTATTGTCATTCAGTTCAAAGAATTTTTAAATTTCCAACTTGATTTCATTTTTGAGATAACTTCTTGAATCCTCTTTTAGCTCTTAAAAAATTATCGGTATGCTGGGCGCGGTGGCTCATGCCTGTAATCCCAACACTTTGGGAGGTTGAGGCAGGCAGATCACGAGGTCAGGACATTGAGACCATCCTGGCTAACATGGTGAAACCCTGTCTCTACTAAAAATACAAAAAAAATTAGCCGGGCGTGGTGGCGGGCACCTGTAGTCCCAGCTACTCAGGAGGCTGAGGCAGGAGAATGGTGTGAACCCAGGAGGCGGCGGAGCTTGCAGTGAGCGGAGATCGTGCCACTGCACTCCAGCCTGGGTGACAGAGTGAGACTCCGTCTCAAAAAAAAAAAATTATCGGTCATCTCCTATTAGCCAGGTGCCATGATAAATGCTTTTATATACATTATCTCATTTTATTCTCATGCCAGTTTTAGGGAGGAGGTATCATTAGCTTATTACACACATAAAGAAAGCTTAGACTCCAGAAGGTTAAGTGATTTGACAAGGTCACACAGGTCCCAAGTAGTTAAATCTCATTCATTTATAAACATTTATTTTTGGGGACAGTGGCTCCTGCCTATAGTCCCAGATACCCAGGAGGCCAAGGTGGGAGGATTGCTTGAGGCCAGAAATTTGGAATCAGCCTGGGCAAGACAGTGAGACTCTGTCTCTTAAAAAATTTAAAAAATGGCCGGGTGCAGTGACTCATGCCTGTAATCCCAGCACTTTGGGAGGCTGAGGCGGGCAGATCACAATGTCAGGAATTTGAGACCAGCCTGGCCAACATGGCGAAACCCCGTCTCTACTAAAAATACAAAAATTAGCTGGGCGTAGTGGCGGATGCCTGTTGTCCCAGCTACTCAGGAGGCTGAGGCAGGAGAATTGCTTGAACCAGGGAGGCAGAGGTTGTGGTGAGTCGAGATTGCACCATTGCACTCCATCTTGGGCGACAGAGCGAGACTCCATCTCAAAACAAAACAAACAAACAAACAAAAAAACACCCAAAAACAAAATAAAACAAAAATTAACCAGGTGTATTGGCTTGCGCCTGTAGTCCCAGCTACTTGGGAGGCTGAGGCAGGAGGATCACTTGAGCCCAGGAGCTGGAGGCTACAGTGAGCTATGATCATGCCACTGCACTTTAGCCTGGGAGATACAGCAAGACCCCATCTCTGAAAATAAATAAATAAATAAATAAACATTTATTGAGTGAGCCTCTAGTATGTGCCAGGTACTGGAATAAGCGCTAGAAATATTGAAATGTGTAAGAAGTAGCCCTGTACTCAAAGGCTCACAGTCTAAAGACAAACATGGACCACTAAACAGATTTCATAATTTGATTTCGTAAATGAGAGAGAATTGTAAGGAAAACCATCGTGGGTACACAGATAGTGGAACCTGACCAGCGCTGGAGTGAGGAGGCTCCCAGAGGACATGACACCTTAAATGAATCTTGGATGACGAGTAAGCATTAAGCTTCTCAAAAATGTTTAGATAGGGTATTAGTATGTGTCCTGGGCACAGGGAGGGAACAGCACAAGCAGAGGCTTGGAGATGAGAAGCAGCATTATGAAGGTGGGGTGCAGAGGCTCATACCTGTAATTCCAGCATTCTGGGAAGCTGAGGCAGGAGGATTGCTTGAGTCCAGGAGCTCAAGACCAGAATGGGTAACATGGTGAAACCCCGTCTCTACTAAAAAGACAAAAATTAGCTGGCCATGGTGGTGCACGCCTGTAGTCCCAGCTACTCAGGAGGCTAAAGTGGGAGGATTCCGGGAGCCAGGGAGGTTGCAGTGAGCTGAGATTGTGCCACTACACTTCAGTTGGGTGACAGAACAAAATCCTGTCTCAAAAAAAAAAAAAAGGCAGCATTGTGAGTGTAGGTCCACGAACAGTCTGGAGTCATTAGAACACAAAATCAGCATAGGCGTGGAGTTGAGGCTGATGTGGTAGTCAGGAGCTAGATCGTGGCAGTCCTTGTGGTCATGCTTTTCCTAAGACTCACACTCTTCCCCTTGAAGCCTGTGCTCTATGAAGAAAAGAATCACTGATGACAATCTAAGGATTACAGGGTCAGTTAGCCTTAGGTGAAAGTTAAAAACAGCTCATCTTCTGGGGGTTGGGAGAGGAGGACATGTTGCAATTCAGAGAATCATTTTTCCTATGGTAGGCCCCTGGGCCATCTCCTAGTGGACCAAGTATCTACCTAGGTAAGGAGTCAAAAAGCTGGAACAATATCGACAGTGTGTGTTCATTGGTGAATCCTCTGAAGCCCACACCCCAATGGCTGCAGTGACCTCTAGAACAGTGTTTCCTAAGTGACCATAGTGCCATCGAATCAGCTGCACTGCACTTACAACTTCGGTTATGAAGCCACCTTTGCAAAGATTATGACCATGGAAGACACCTGGCATGGCTGACTCCATCTTGCTTCTAGCCTCACAGGCTGGCTGTCCTCTCTCATTCTTGAGCATAGGCCAAGCTAACCTTTGGAGGAATTTAGTTTACAGTTAAGCTTGGAAGCAAGGATAATAATAGTCCCTCCTTAAAACGGACCTCCTCCTTGTTCAGGGACTGAAACTACCTTTGTGAGACTGAAGAAAGGCCATAGGATTAGGATTATGCGAGGGGCCTGAATTCTGCTAAAATGTAGGCATAGTTAACGTATAATCAGCACTGTTCTTTGGCTTGCCTTTCTATAATCTCTTACTGCTCAAGAGTTATGTGGCCAGAGGTCACAAGATTTGTTACTTCCCCAATTGCTCCTGTAGATGACGTCATGATTCTAGAACCTGCGATCGTTCTTTGGAGATGACTTCTGCTTTCCGGCAACTGACTGACTCCACCCAGCCTCGTGACTCATGACCCTGCTCAGAGGCTGACTCAGTGCAGAAGGACTGCTTTCCACACCCTATGATCTGATCCCCAACCAATCAGCAGCACCTCTGCCCCAATTATCCATAAAAACCCTGGCCTCTGAGTTCCTGGGGAGGCTGATTTTAGGAACAAACTCCCTTTTACAACATAGGTAGGCTTTTTTTTTAAACTTTTCTTCCTTCCTTCCTTCCTTCCCTCCCTCCCTCCTTCCTTCCTTCTTTGTAGTTTCCTGTTGTTTTTGAAACGGGGTCTCATTCTGTTGCCCCAGGCTGGAGTGCAGTGGTGCAATCATAGCTGACTGCAACTACAAACTACCAGACTCAAGTGATCCTCCTGCCTCAGCCTCCCTAGTAGCTGGTGTTTGGGTGAGGGAGAAGGGACAAGATGGAGGAAGGTGAACAAGATGGAGCAGTCCCTGTTGTTTCTGGGTTCTTCATCACAGATTCTCCTGCGCCAGGGAAAAGAACCAAATCAACTGAGCATGCGCAGAGTGACGTCAAGCCGAGGACACCGAAATTCAAGAAGCCACTCCTACACACACGCCCCAAACTCCTCCCCTTCCAGCTCCCAGGCATAAAAGTCCGCCGTTGGCCGGGTGCGGTGGCTCAAGCCTGTAATCCCAGCACTTTGGGAGGCCGAGACGGGCGGATCACGAGGTCAGGAGATCGAGACCATCCTGGCGAACACCGTGAAACCCCGTCTCTACTAAAAAATACAAAAAACTAGCCGGGCGAGGTGGCGGGTGCCTGTAGTCCCAGCTACTCGGGAGGCTGAGGCAGGAGAATGGCGTAAACCTGGGAGGCGGAGCTTGCAGTGAGCTGAGATCCGGCCACTGCACTCCAGCCCGGGCTACAGAGCGAGACTCCGTCTCAAAAAAAAAAAAAAAAAAAGTCTGCCGCCGGTAAGCGCCGTTGCTCACTCACCAACGCAAGGTACTGCAGATTGCTCCCCCCAGGGCTGTCAAGCTGCCCTCCTCCTTAACTTTCACCTGAGTTCTGTCGGCAACTACGACCTCCCAGTCATATGTTTCTTGTACGACCAAACTGAATATAAGTGTAAAAATGACTGGCAAGAGACCAACCTGGGGTGTCCTTACAACTATTGCAACATGCATGAGATAGGTTTAATGGGTGCAAATGGCATTTGCACCCCAATGATCGACCTTTTGTAAGAAATAGAACATCAGGAGGATATATTCTTAATATTAAGGATCCCTGGGACCCCCGGTAGGCTCAGGGAGTTAAAGGTGGACTATATGCAACATCTTTGTCCTCATATCCCACCGCAACCCTCCAAATAAAGAGAGTATACGTGCAACAAGTACGCCTCCCTAAGAGTAAACAAGTACATCTTCCTAAGAGTGTACAGGCCCTACAAAATTTAACCTCAGTTGTAAAATCTCATGAACAGAAAATACAGAAGCTGTTAAGCCCCCCAAGTCCCCCTAACAATGAGGACCCATTCTCATGGCTAATACTTATTCACCAGGGACTTAACTTAACCCAGGCTGCTGGAGTAAGGAACCTCTCCCACTGCTTCCTTTGCGCTGCACTTGGAAAAGCTCCCTTAGTGGCAGTCCCGCTACCAACCGCTTTCAATATCATGACTAACTCTACTAACCCCCTTCAAGTAATATCCCTGCCCCAGCTCCCATTATACCGAAATCCAGAAAATCCAACCCTTCCTTTCTGTTACTCTATCCCAAACTCTTCCTAGTGTAATTGCACCCAAGCTCCCAACGGGACCCAGACGGCCCCCATTGGAGGCTACTTTTGGTGTGACCAAACCCTATCTAAAACTCTTAACTATACCTCCATCACCCAATCCCTTTGCGTTCCAGTGTCTTTAGTGCCTAGCTTAACTCTATATAGCGAAGGAGATTTTTTTTTTTTTTTTTTTTTTTTTGAGACGGAGTCTCGCTCTGTCGCCCAGGCTGGAGTGCAGTGGCGCGATCTCGGCTCACTGCAAGCTCCGCCTCCCGGGTTCACGCCATTCTCCTGCCTCAGCCTCCCGAGTAGCTGGGACTACAGGCACCCACAACCGCGCCCAGCTAATTTTTTGTATTTTTAGTAGAGACGGGGTTTCACCGTGGTCTCGATCTCCTGACCTTGTGATCCGCCCGCCTTGGCCTCCCAAAGTGCTGGGATTACAGGCGTGAGCCACCGCGCCCGGCCAGCGAAGGAGATTTGTCCGAACTAGCTTCCCAGCTTACCACTCCCAGCAATAAAATCCAAAAGCGGGCCATTTTTCTTCCCTTACTTATTGGGGTTTCCCTAGCATCGTCCCTAATAGCCTCAGGACTTGGGACAGGGGCTCTTGCCCACTCAATTCAGTCCACACGGACTCTCTCCACTCAGGTCCAGGAAGCCATAGAGGCTTCAGCTGAAAGCCTGGCCTCTTTACGTAAGATTACCTCAGTAGCCCAGGTAGCAGCACAAAATAGACGGGCATTAGATCTTTTTACTCCCAAAAAAGGAGGAACGTGCCTCTTCCTAGGAGAAGAGTGTTGCTATTATATAAACGAATCAGGCCTGGTTGGCACCAACATCCAAACTTTAAACAAAATCAAAAAAGAGCTTCAACAATTTAACACCCCCTTAACCCCCGGACCACCGGTATGGCTGCTGCCTGTAGTACAACAGATGCTTCCATTGCTAATTCCCATACTAATCCTCTGTCTTATGTTATGTCTTGCTCCCATTTTAATAAAATTTCTCTGAGCCAGGGTCCAAGAGATCACCCGAGTCACCTTCAACCAAATGCTCCTGCATCCCTACACTCAACTGCCAACCTCAGACCCTAACTATGCCCCCTAACAGCAGGAAGCAGCCAGACAGACAATGGCGCCCCAAATTCTTATAATCAATAAGAGGTTGGACTGTTTGGGTGAGGGAGAAAGGACAAGATGGAGGAAGGTGAACAAGGAGGCACAATCCATGTTGCTTCCGGGTTCTTCCTCACCAACTTTCCCACGTGCGGGAAAATGCAGCCCGCACCCAGGAAGATGCTGATCAACCGAGCATGCGCCAGGTGACGTCAATCCGAAGAGATCAAAACTTACCCGGCCACGCCTACAGAGACGCCCCTATCATGCCCTTATCCCGCCCACTGCCCTCCCCCTTCCAGTACCAATGCATAAAAGTCCGCTGCCGGCAGGAGCCGGTGTGACTTCTTTGGCCCCCGCATTTGTGGACCAGAGAACATCACCCGAGAGCGCGGGTGCGACTTCCCTGGCCCCCCACACCTGAGGACCAGAGAACCTCGCCTGAGAGTGTGCACATATTTGCAATAAAAGACTGCCACTTTCTTATGTACTTTGGCCTCATGTTTAATTATTTAGCTCTCCTAAATTAAATTAAATGAAACAAAACAGCTGGGACTACAGGCACATGGTACCACATTCACTGCAACCTCCACCCTCCAAGTTCAAGCGATTCTCCTGCCTCAGCCTCCTGAGTAGCTGGGATTACAGGCACGTGCCACCATACCCAGCTAATTTTTGTGTTTTTAGTAGAGACAGGGTTATGCCATGTTGGCCAGGCTGCCCTCGAACTCCTGATCTCAGGTGATCCACCCGCCTTGGCCTCCCAAAGTGTTGGGATTACAGGCGTGAGCCACAGCTCCTGGCCTTTATTTTAAGGTGAGCTCTAGAATGAGAAGGAATCCACTACAATTTACCTGTGAGATATTGGCCAGGTTACTTGACCTCTGTGACTGAACCTTAGCTCTTCATCTGTCAAATGAGAAAAATACCACCTGCCTCATTGGATGCCTGTGAGGAATGACTAGAAGCCAGGTGCCTGGCCAAAGCAGGCACTCAGCATGTATTAGTCCCCATCCCAATTCATTGGTCCTTTCCTATGAGGATACTGACTGTGCAAACATCTGGTAGGTTTAGTGAGTTGGCCTAGTGGGGACAATAAGAACTCACAAATGTCAGGCCTCTGAGCCCAAGCTAAGCCATCATATCCCCTGTGACCTGCACGTATACATCCAGATGGCCTGAAGCAACTGAAGATCCACAAAAGAAGTGAAAATAGCCTTAACTGATGACATTCCACCATTGGGATTTGTTTCTGCCCCACTCTAACTGATCAATGTACTTTGTAATCTCCCCCATCCTTAAGAAGGTTCTTTGTAATCTCCCCCACCCTTAAGAAGGTTCTTTGTAATCTCCCCCACCCTTAAGAAAGTTCTTTATAATGCTCCCCACCCTTGAGAATGTACTTTGTGAGATCCAACCCCTGCCCACAAAACATTGCTCCTAACTCCACCACCTATCCCAAAACCTATAAGAACCAGTGATAATCCCACCACCCTTTGCTGACTCTCTTTTCGGACTCAGCCCTCCTGCACCCAAGTGAAATAAACAGCCTTGTTGCTCACACAAAGCCTCTTTGGTGGTCCATTCACACGGATGTGCATGACACAAATCAGCCAGGTGCAGTGGCTCACACTTATAATCCCGGCACTTTGGGAAGCTGAGGCAGGCGGATCGCTTGAGCCTAGGAGTTTGAGACCAGCTTGGGTAATGTAGTGAAGCCCCATCTCTATAAAAAACCCAAAATACAAAAGTTGGTGGTGTGTGCCTGTAGTCCCAGCTACTTGCGAGGCTGAGGTGAGAGGATTGATTGCTTGAGACTGGGAGGGTGAGGCCTCAGTGAGCTGTGTTTGCACCACTGCACTCCAGCCTGGGTGACAGAGCTCTCAAAAAAAAAAAGAGAAGTGGGGAGGTGGGGGGTGGTGGGGGATACATTACATCAGGGAACCATGAAATCACTGAGCCATTTCCCTAGATGTCTGCTGGTTCTTGACTCCTCCCTCCCCCTAACCTGATGGAATATGGCAGGTAGGGAGTGATGGTATGGTTCCAGCCAGTTCAGAGTAGGGCTGTCTAGGTGATAAATCCCAATTCCTGGCTTGCATAAGGTGTCCATCCTGAGCCAATGAACTCCTTACAGCCATGGGAAATGAGGTACATGGTGCAGAAGTGGTTGCTGGGGCCCAGCCTAACATGAGCAAAGACACACTTCACTACAGTATGTGACCGATAACTCAAGACCTATCTAGACAGGACATCTATGTTGCACAAGGAAGGCCAGAATGACCAAATACAAGCAAATATAACCAAAGACACCTGAATCATGATGGAGAAGGAGAAACAAAACCCCTGCTTATGGGTGGGTTTAGACGGAGAAAAAGCAGGGCTTGGTGGGGATAAGGAAGATGGGGCAGAGAGAATTCCTGAGTGTGGTAGCTAACGGTTGAGGAGCTTGGCGGTGACACTGCTGGACCAGGAGAAAGGGGAGAGGGAGGGCAGCCGGGGCCACTGCCTTGCTCCCTAGAATAGAACTTCTCATTCCTCCTCCATGGCATCCTGTGATCCCTTTCCCTCCCTGCATCCTGATTCTAAACGAGGTCCCTCTCTGCCATCCACTTCCTAATTAAAGCATTGTATGTATGTATGTATGTATGTATGCATGTATGTATTTTAGGCAGGGTCTTTCTCTGTCACCCAGGCTGGAGTGCAGTGGCATGATCTTGGCTCACTGCAGTCTCCAACCCCCAGGGTCAAGCGATCCTCCTGCCTCAGCCTCAGCCTCTCAACAGCTGGAATCACAGGTGTGCACCACCAGGCCCGGGCATTTTTTTTTTTTAATGTTTTTATTTTTAGTAGAGATGGGGCCTCACCATGTTTCCAAGGCAAAGAAAAGTGTTTTAAAAATAAGTAAATAAATAGTGATGACACAGATCGTAGTAAACAGCTTCCCCTTACTAAGAGCCTATGTCACGGCTGTTTGACATAGTTTAACTCTAATTCTCACAGCTTTGTGAGGCAAACACTGCTGTCCCCATCTGCTACACATGGACGAGTCTTGGCATGACACAGTCCGTTGCCCCAAACCACGCAGCTTCTGTGGAGGCAGCACACAGTCAGACCCTGGTCCTCTGAGGGCTGCCCCCAATACTGCAGGGTGCTTTATAAAGCAAATGAGGAATTGCATCCTATTGCTGTTGTAACAAAATACCCCAGCTTAGTGCTTAGAACAATGCAACGGTACTAACTTAAAGCTCTGGCCAGGTGCAGTGGCTCATGCCTGTAATTCCAGCACTTTGGGAGGCTGAGGCAGGCAGATCACATGAGATCAAGAGTTCGAGACCAGCCTGGCCAACATGGCAAGACCCCAACTCTACTAAAAATACAAAAATTAGCCAGGCATGGTGATGCACATCTGTAATTCCAGCTACTCAGGAGGCTGAGGCAGGAGAATCACTTAAACTTGGGAGGTGGAGGTTGTAGTGAGCCGAGATTGAACCACTTCACTCCAGCCTGGGTGTAGCAAGACTCCATCTCAAAAAAACAAAACAAAACAAAAACCTTTGTTAAACTAATGAGTGATCCTCTGCTTTCTTTTGTTTTCATTTTCATTTTAGTTTTTGATTGCTCTATCCTAAAATATGATGGAACTGGGAGGGACAAGTTCTGTGGTTGAGCAACCTGCTCCTCCATTTGGTCCTGAATTTATTATTGTTATTATTATTTTTAGACAGGGTCTGGCTCTGTAGCCCAGGCTGAAGTGCAGTGGCGCGATCTCAGCTCACTGCAACCTCCACCTCCCAGGATCAAGCGATTCTCCTGCCTCGGCCTTCTGAGTAGCTGGGATTACAGGCACGTGCCACCATCCCCAGCCAATTTTTGTATTTTTGGTAGAGACGGGTTTTCACCATGTTGGCCAGGCTGGTCTCGAACTCCTGACCTCAAGTGATCCACTTGCCTTGGCCTCCCAAAGTGCTGGGATTACGTAAGCCACCAGGCCTGGCCTGGTCCTGAATTTAAAAAGGTACCACCCTTGACACTAGAGTCTGCCATCTGAGGTTGATGGAACTCTAGGTTGTAAATAAATTCTTTTTTTTTTTTTTGAGACAGAGTCTCCCTCTGTCGCCCAGTCCAGAGTGCCCTGGCGCAATCTCAGCTCACTGCAAGCTCCGCCTCCCAGGTTCATGCCATTCTCCTGCCTCAGCCTCCGGGGTAGCTGGGACTACAGGCGCCCGCCAACATGCCTGGCTGTTTTTTTTTTTTTTTTTTAATTTTTAATTTTTTAGTAGAGACGGGGTTTCACCGTGTTAGCCAGGATGGTCTTGATCTCCTGACCTCATGATCTGCCTGCTTCGGCCTCCCAGAGTGCTGGGATTACAGGCGTGAGCCACCGCGCCTGGCCTGGTCCTGAATTTAAAAAGGCACCACCCTTGACACTAGAGTCTGCCATCTGAGGTTCAGTGGAACTCTAGGTTGTAAATGAATTCTTTTTTTTTTTTTTTTTTTTGAGACGGAATCTCGCTCTGTCGCACAGCTGGAGTGCAGTGGCCGGATCTCAGCTCACTGCAAGCTCTGCCTCCCGGGTTCACACCATTCTCCTGCCTCAGCCTCCTGAGTAGCTGGGACTACAGACGCCCGCCACCTCGCCCGGCTAGTTTTTTGTACTTTTTAGTAGAGACGGGGTTTCACCATGTTAGCCAGGATGGTCTCGATCTCCTGACCTCGTGATCCGCCCGTCTTGGCCTCCCAAAGTGCTGGGATTACAGGCTTGAGCCACCGCGCCTGGCCTGTTTTGCTTTTTTTTGTTGTTGTTGAGATGGAGTCTCGCTCTGTCTCCCAGGCTGGAGTACAGTGGCATGAACTCAGATCACTGCAGGCTCCACCTCCAAGGTTCTCGCCATTCTTCTGCCTCAGCCTCCTGAGTAGCTGGGACTACAGGCACCCGCCACCATGTCCAGTTAATTTTTTTTTTTTTTTTTTTTTTTGTATTTTTTAGTAGACACGGGTTTCACCGGGTTAGCCAGGATGGTCTTGATCTCTTGACCTCATGATCCACCTGCCTCGGTCTCCCAAAGTGCTGGGATTACAGGCATGAGCCACCATGTCCGGCCGTAAATAAATTCTTAAAACTACAGACTGACGCTGGGCACCATGGCACACCCTTGTAATCCCAGCACTGTCCGGCCGTAAATAAATTCTTAAAACTACAGACTGACGCTGGGCACCATGGCACACCCTTGTAATCCCAGCACTTTTAGAGGCTGAGGTGGGTGGATCACTTGAGCTGAGGAGTTCAAGATCAGTCTGGGCAACATGGCAAAACCCCGTCTCTACTAAAATACAAAAATTAGCTGGGCATGGTGGTGCACACCTATGTTCCCAGCTACTCAGGAGGCTGAGGCAAGAGAACCACTTGAAGCTGGGAGACGGAGGTTGCAGTGAGCCGAGATCACACCAGTGCACTCCAGCTTGAGCAACAGGGCGAGACTCCATCTCAGAAACAAAAAACAAAGCATAAAAAAGAAAAACCTATGTTGGTGAGGATGTGAAGACATTGGAACCGTCGTACATTGTTGGTGGGAATGTAGAATAGTGCAGTCACTGTGGAAAACAGTTTGGTGGTTTCTCAAAAAGTTAAACATATAGAACGTCTATCCTGCCCAAAGCAATCTACTGATTCAATGCTATTCCTATCAAATTACCAATGTCATTTTTCATAGAATCAGAAAAAAATATTCTAAAATTCATATGGAACCATAAAGAGCCTGAATAGCCAACACAATCCTAAACAAAACCAATGGAACAGAATAGAGACCCCTGGAATAAAGTTGTGCACCTATAACCAACCGATCTACAAAGTCAACACAGATAAAGAATTGGAAAGGATACCTTATTCAATAAATGGTGCTGGGAAAACTGGCTAGCCATATGCAGAATGAAACTGGACCCCAACCTCTCACTATGTACAAAAATTATCTCAAGATGGATTAAAACCTTAACTCTAAGACTTAAAAGTATAAAAATCCTAAAGGAAAACCTAGGAAATACTCTTCTAGACATTGGCCTAGACAAAGAATTTATGACTAAGTTCTCAAAAGCAAATGCAACAAAAACAAAAATTGACAGTTGGAACCTAATTAAACTAAAGAGCTTCTGCATAGCAAAAGAAACAATCAATAGAGTAAACAGATAACCTACAGAATGGAAGAAACCATTTGCAAACTATGCATTCAGCAAAACACTAATATCCAGAATCTATAAGGAACTTAAATCAACAAGAAAAAAACAACCCCATTAAAAAGGACGTAAAAAACATGAACAGACACCTCTCAAAAGAACACATACGAGTGGCCAGTAAAGTGTTCCAGCCTGGCCAACATAACGAAACCTTGTCTCTACTAAAATACAAAAAAATAACTAGGCGTGTGGCACACTCCTGTGATCCCAGCAACTTGGGAGGCTGAGGTGGGAGGATCATTTGAACCTGGGAGGTGGAGGTTGCAGTGAGCCGAGATTGTGCCACTGCACTCCAGCCTGGGACACAGAGCGAGACTCTGTCTCAAAAAAAAAAAAAAAAAAGTTCAACAAACATAATAAATGTTCAGATCACTAATCATCAGTGAGATGCAAATCAAAGCTACAATGAGGTACCATCTCATTCCAGTCAGAATGGCTATTATTTGGTGGGAATGCAAATTAGTTCAGCCTTTATGGAAAGCAGTCTGGAGATTTCTCAAATAACTAAAAAAATTTACCATTTGACTCAGCAATCCCATTAATGTGTATATACTCAAAGGAAAATAAATCATTCTACCAAAAAACATCACACTCGTATGTTTATTGAAGCACTATTCATAATAGCAAGGACATGGAGTCAGGCTGGGCACAGTGGCTCACATCTGTAATCCTAACACTTCGGGAGGTCAAAGCAGGTGGATCGCTTGAGCTTAGGAGTTTGAGACCAGCTTAGGCAACACAGCGAAACCCCATCTCTACAAAATATACAAAAATTAGCCAGCTGTGGTGGTGCAAGTCTGTAATCCCAGCTACTAGGGAGGCTGAGGTGGGAGAATCACTTGAAACCAGGAGGCGGAGGTTGCAGTAAGCCAAGATCACGCCACGGCACTCCAGCCTGGGCGACAGAGCCTGGACGACAGAGAGAGACTCTGCCTCAAAACAAACAAACAAAACAACAACAAAAAACAAGTGGCCAAGAAACTTATAAAAAATGCTCAGATCACTAATCATCAGTGAGATGCAAATCAAAGCTACAATGAGATACCATCTCATACCAGTCAGAATGGCTATTATTAAAAAGTCAAAAAACAACATGATGGCGAGCTTTTGGAGGAAAAAAGAACATTTTTACACTGTTGGTGGGAATGCAAATTAGTTCAGCCCTTATGAAAAACAGTGTGGAGACTTCTCATATAACTAAAAAAAGATTTACTATTTGACCCAGCAATCCCATTATGTGTATATACTCAAAAGAAACTAAATCATTCTAGCAAAAAACGCCTGCATTCGCATGTTTATTGTAGCACTATTCATAATAGCAAAGACATGGAGTCAGGCCAGGCACAGAGGCTCACATCTGTAATCCTAACACTTTGGGAAGCCGAGGCAGGCGGATCGCTTGAGCTTAGGAGTTTGAGACCAGCTTGGACAACAAGGCAAAACCCCATTTCTACAAAATAAAAATACAAAAAATAACCACGCATAGTGGTGCACACCTGTATTCCCACCTACTTGGGTACAGGAGGATCACTTGAACCCGGGAGGTCAAGGCTGCAGTGAGTTGAGATCTCGCCACTGCACTCCAGCCTGGGTGACAAAGTGAGACCCTATTTCAAAAACAACAAAACAAAACAAAAAAATGCCGGGTGTGATGGTTCACGCCTGTAATCCCAGCACTTTGGAAGGCTGAGTCAGGTGGATTACCTGAGGTCAGGAGTTTGAGACAAGCCTGGCCGACATAGTGAAACCCCTTCTATACAAAAAATACAAAAATTAGCCAGGTATGGTGGTGCGTGGCTGTAATCCCAGTTACTCGTGAGGCTAAGGCAGGAGAATTACTTGAACCAGGGAGTTGGAGGTTGCACTGAGCCAAGATGGCACCACTGCACTCCAGTCTTGCGACAGAGCAAGACTCCATCTCAAAAAGAAAAAAAAGAAAAGAAAAGAAAAAAAAGACATGGAATCAACCCAGGTATCCGCCAACAGTGAACTGGATAAAGAAAATGTGGTTATATATACAGCATAGAATACTACGCAGCCATAAAAAAGAATGAAATTATTTCTTTGCAGCAACATGGATGCAGCTGGAGGCCATTATCATAAGTGAATTAAAGCAGAAACAGAAAACCAAATACCGCATGTTCTCACTTAGAAGTGGAAACCAAATATTTGGTACACATGTACACAAATATGGGACCAACACACACAGGAGATTCCAAAGGTTGGGGGGAAGGGTTGCAAAACTACCTACTGGGTACTATGTTCACTACTTGGGCAATGGGATTATTAGGCCCAAGCCTCAGTGTCACACAGTATACACATGTAACAAACCTACGCACTGACCACCTGAATCTAAAATAAAATAATTACAAATAATAATAATTACAAAAATAAATAAATAAAATGGACAAAAAAAAGTTAAACATAGAGTTATCATATGACCCAGCAATTCCACTCCTAGGTGTATACCTAAAAGAACTGGAATCAGAGACTCAAACAGATATTTATACACCAGTGTTCACAGCAGCATTATTCACAATAGCCAAAAGGTGGATACGACTCATGTGTCCATCAACAGATGAATGCAAATAAAATGTGATATATGCATACAATGGAATATTATGTAGTCATATTATGTAATAGAATGCAGTTCTGCCATGTGCTACATCAGATGAATCTTGAAAAAATTACACTAAATGAAAGAAGTCGGACACAAAACAACAAATGTTGTATAATTCCACTTGTGAAATGTCACACGCGTCCGTGTGAAGACAGATCACCAAACAGTCTTTGTGTGAGCAACAAGGCTGTTTATTTCACCTGGGTGCAGGCGGGCTGAGTCCGAAAAAGGAGTCAGCAAAGGGTGGTGGGATTATCACTGGTTCTTATAGGTTTGGGGATAGGCGGTGGAGTTAGGAGCAATGTTTTGCAGGCAGGGGGTGGATCTCACAAAGTACATTCTCAAGAGTGGGGAGAATTACAAAGAACCTTCTTAAGGGTGGGGAAGATTACAAAGTACATTGATCAGTTAGGGTGGGGCAGAAACAAATCCCAATGATGGAATGTCATCAGTTAAGGCTATTTTCACTTCTTTTGTGGATCTTCAGTTGCTTCAGGCCATCTGGATGTATACGTGCAGGTCACAGGGGATATGATGGCTTAGCTTGGGCTCAGAGGCCTGACATGAAATATCTGGAATATACAAATTTACAGAAACAAAAAGTAGAATAGAGGTTACCAAGGCATGCAGAGAAGACAGAATGGAGAATTATTGCTTAATGCGTACACAGTTTCTGTCTAGGGTGATGAAAATGTTTGGAAATAGATAGTGGTGATTGTTGCACAACACGGTAAAGGTTATTAATGCCACTGAATTGTATACTTCCAGATGGTTGGCTGGGCATGGTGGCTCGTGCCTGTAATCTCAACACTTTGGGAGGCTGAGGCAGGAGGATGGCTTGAGGCCAGGAGTGTGAGACAAGCCTGGGTGACATAGCAAGACCTCATCTCTACAAAAAGGTTTTTAAAAAGTGTCTGGGTGCAGTGATGGTGTACACCTGTAGTCCTAGCTACTTGGGAGGCTGAGGGGGCAGGATTGCTTGAATTTGCAGTTGCAGTGAGCTATGATCATACCATTGCACTTCAGCCTGGGTAACAGAGTGAAATCCTGTCTCAAAAAAAAAAAAAAAAAAGAAAAGAAAAGAAAGACTATTATTGAAATGATGACTTTTATATTACATATATTTTACATCTTTTTTTTTTCTTTTTCATTTTTTTTTGAGACAAGGTCTCTGTTGCTGAGGCTGGAATACAATGGTGCAATCTCAGCTCACTGCAGCTTTGGTCTTCTGAGTACAAGTGATCCTTCTGCCTCAGCCTCCCAAGTAGCTTGGATTACAGGCACATGCCACCACACCTGGCTATTTTTCGTGTTTTTGGTAGAAATGGGGTTTCACCATGTTGCCCAGGCTGGTCTTGAACTCCTGACCTCAAGTGATCAGCTCACCTTGGCCTCCCAAACTGTTGGGATTATAGGCATGAACCACCATGCACCATGCAATTTTTAAATTTTTTCATAGAGACAAGGTCTCACTATGTTGCCCAGCCTGCAATTTTTAAAAGAGTAAAATAAATAAATAAATAAATAAATAAATAAATAAACCATGAACATTTTGCCAGGAAAAAAAGAGCTTTCACCTGGGCTTGGTGGCTCACATGTGTAATCCCAGCACTTTGGGAGGCAGAGGCAGGCGGATCACTTGAGGACCTGAGTTCCAGACCAGCCTGGCCAATATGGTGAAACCCCCATCTCTACTAAAAGTACAAAAATTAGCCAGGTATGGTGGTGCTCACCTGTAGTCCCAGCTACTAAGGAGGCTGAGGCAGAACAATCACTTGAACCTGGAAGGTTGCGGCTGCAGTGAGCTGAGATTGTGCCGCTGCACTTCAGCCTGGGTGACAGAGCAAGACTCTGCCAGGCGCCCCCCATCACGCCTGGCTAATTTTTTTGTATTTTCAGTAGAGACGGGGTTTCACTGTGTTAGCCAGGATGGTCTCTATCTCCTGACCTCATGATCCGCCCACCTCAGCCTCCTGAAGGGCTGGGATTACAGGTGTGAGCCACCGTGCCCGGCCTAGTTTTAGTAAATCGTATCAGCCTTGGGGGAGGCCCTGGGACTGACCCATGTGAAGTCGTTTCACAAGCTGCTCATCTTAGGGCTTAATGAAGCAAAGCAAGAGAGCAAAGTGTTGGGAGATGTTGTATCTTCCATCTGTCTGGAACTTGAGACAAGTAGGGACGGAGCGTCCTTGTGATCTGACGCATTAGGGAGTGCACAGGGAAAGGCTGAGACTCTCTGAGCAGCATGCAGAAGTCACTGCTTACTAAAGAGTTGTGGCAAATCATAACATTTAGTATTTCCAGGCAGAAATTTTGCTCATGTGTGGGGAAAAGGAATATAAATAAGTAAAGTTAATCCATAAGCTTGTGTGCGATATAACATGTCTTTTGTAATAAAATAAAAATTACCCTGGGGGTCTCTGGTAATGAAAATGTTTGCTGGGCGTGGTGGCTCACACCTATAATCCCTGCACTTTGGGAGGTCAAGACAGGTGGATCACCTGAGGTCAGGAGTTCGAGACCAGGCTGACCAACATGGTGAAACCCCACCTCTACTAAAAATATGAAAATTAGCTGAGTGTGGTGGCCCATGCCTGTAATCCCAGCTACCCGGGAGGCTGAGGCAGGAGAATTGCTTTAACCCAGGAGGTGGAGGTTGCAGTGAGCTGAGATGGTGCCACTGTACTTCAGCCCGGGTGACAGGGTGAGACTCCATCTCAAAAAAAAAAAAAAAGAAAAGAAAAAGAAAAAGAAAAAGAAAATGTCTAAGTGTCTCTCTTGGGTCATTTAGCAGTGAGCCACCAGGAAGCAAGAGGGTGGGTAGAAGAACTCTGAACGCACGCTGTGATGAAGGGACCTCATACAGAACCTAAGGCAGAAGCTAGGCACTTTAGCACAGTGTGTCTGTGGCCCTGGCAAGCTGAGAGCTAGGGTCCAAATCCCTAACCCAGGGACAGGCTACACTGTGTGTGGGGAAAAGGGTGACAGACAGAAGACACAGGTAAAGGCGGCTTTTTCTGATTCTAGGAAAGCCATCTTTTTCTGATGCCTGTGAGGCCATAGCCAATGGCAATATCCTTGTGTTTGTCACCCCTCTGAATTGCATCTGGGCCACAGGCACACAGCCGGTGCCTCATGTGAAGCCTGGAGGCTTTGACCTCTCCTTCAGTATAGTTGATTTGCTCTTGCTTTGCTAAGTTGTGCAATAACTGTGATTGCACCCTTATTTGATGATGTGTGTTTCGGTAACCCGGGAGAGAGTGCTGCTTTGCCAATCCTACGTCAACACTGACCCCTTTCCAAGGACTGTTCAGTAAATCCCCAAGCCAGTTTTTATGTACTGGGTAATTGTCTTTTGAGCTTCTCAGTGGGATAGGAGATCGTGGGATTCCAGTGAGAAATAAAGGCAATGGCTCTCAGTGACATGCAAGCATTCCTGGAATCGGCATGGTGACCTCCCTATGCCTATGCTGAGCTGGCTTATTGAGTGTCAGCTACGCTGCAGGCCCCACAACCCAGCTGCCTTGCTAAGAGAGAATTAAGGAACTTCCCTGAAGGCTAAGACCTTGGGCACTTGGCTCAGATGCGTGTTTCGGTCACAGCATTCTGGACTCACGTAGAGTCTTTTCAAGACTCTAGAATGAGGCTGGGCATGGTGGCTCATGCCGATTTTGAGAGCATTTTGGGAGGCCAAGGTGGGCAGACCGCTCAAGTCCAGGAGTTCGAGACTAGTCTGGGCAACATGGTGAAACCCTGTCTCTACAATAATACAAAAATTAGCCAAGCATGGTAGTGGGTGCCTGTAATCCCACCTACTCAGGAGACTGAGGCACGAGAATCGTTTGAACTGGGGAGGTGGAGGCTGCAGTGAGCCAAGGTCATGCCATTGCACTCCAGCCTGGGCAACAGAGTGAGACCCTGTCTCAAAAAAAAAAAAAAAAAAAAAAAATCCAGGATGTCCTCGAAAGACAAGACTAAGGGAGTATATCAATTCTAGAGGATATTGGCTTTTTAGCACAAGCATTATAAAGCAAAGGTATCTTGCTTATTTTTCTTCAAACATTTAAGAAATATAGGCCAGGCACAATGGCTTACACCTGTAACCCCAGCACTTTGGGAGACCTTGGCAGAAGGATTGCTGAGGTCAGGAGTTCGAGACCAGCTTAGGAAACATAGTGAGACCCCCCCTCCTTTATAAAAAATAAAAAGTTATGCGTGGTGGCACATGCCTGTAGTCCCAGCTACTCAGGAGGCTGAGGCGAGAGGATCCCTTGAGTCCAGTTCGAGGGCAGCCTGGGCGACAGAGCAAGACCCTGTCTCTTAAAAAAAAGAGAAACATTTATTGAACACCTACTTTATGGCAGAAAATGATGTTGACTCTGGGATACATCAATGGACTAAATCATTCTAGCGGGGCCCCTAAACATAAGTTGTTTGTTTCTGCCTGCCCCGTCTCGTTGTCTCCTCTAGAGGTAGTCTGGGGACAAGCATGAGATGAACTTATTTTGAGGAACCCTGTTAAGAGGTTGTATGATGCAGAAGGGCTGTGTGAGTTTGAGGCCACCCACAGGCTTCAGCGCTCTAGCATCTCTTCTGCTTGCTGCTCACACTATCTGAACAGCTCATTTTGACTGATGTGCTTTGGGTTTGGGGTATAAAATGGTCAACATTTCAGAAGCCCATGAGCCAACCAACTCTCCAAGACTTTTGTGATCACACACTCTGCATTTGCAAAGTTGAACCAAAAATTTAGTCTGGATGAGGTCTTCCTTTCCACACCCACCAGCCCCCTACTTAAGAGTCTGGCCAATCAGTGAAGACACAAACCTTAGGAAGAGGGATGTGGTTAATTTCTAAATTCTTATTTGAACAAATTATTTATTAAGCACTGACTCTGTACCAAACACATTCTACGTAGTAGGGATGTAAGGGTGAACATAAAAGAATACAGGGCCTGTCTTCAGAGAACTGACATGCTATTGAGGGTTGGGGAAGGAAGAAGAATAACAGCGATGCTCATCAATGTTGTCTACAAACAGCACTTTTCAAATTCTAATATGCTTATGAAAACAGATTGCTGGGCTCCAAGCCCTGAAATGGATTTAATAGATCTGGGGTTGGTCAGAGAATTTATATTTTTAACAAACTCTCACAGGATGCTGCTCAAAGCGCAGTTTGTATGAATCATAGAACTCCAAGGTCACAACTACCTGTAAGATGAAATATTTAGTACCTCGTGTCATGCGTGAGTGACAACTATCTGGGCTGGTGGCACGGGGGTGAAATAATTTGCCAAGACAGTTGTAGGTAAAAGAATGGCAGATTTATTAGAGAAAGTATGAAAATACATTGCAAGAAAGCAATGGGCAGCCAAGAAGGGACGAGCTGACTGCAAAGAAACAAAGGCTTGCTGGATATTTTATAGCATAGTGTTTATACTATATGATGAAGAGGGCTTTGTGCAATACTGATAATGCCAAGGCTGTAGTGAGCTAACTTGCAATTTTCTATCAGCCAAGGGTCTGGTGATAGCTGGGCACAGGAGGAGTGTGAGTTATCTGCATAGGAGGGCTATGTGTCCTGGACTGTGAAGAAAGGCAGACTCGTAGCTTATCTGCTTTCTCTTTTTGCTTTCTCCTGATTCCACCAGCCTGACTCCTTTTCCCTAATTAGGATTCCACACCTTGCTTGCCCTTCAAAGTGTGGGCTGGGCACGGTGTGGCTCACATCTATAATCCCAGCGCTTTGGGAGGGTGAGTCAAGAGCATTGCATAAGCCCAGGAGTTCAAGACCAGCCTGGGCAACATAGTGAGATCCCATCTCTACAAAAAGTTTAATAATTAGCTGGGTGTAGTGGCAGGCACCTGTAGTCCCAACTCGTTGGGAGGCTGAGGTGGGAGGATCACTTGAGCCCAGGAGTTGGAGGCCGTAGTGAGCTATGACTGTACCATTGCACTGTAGCCTGGGCAACAGAGCGAGACTCTGCTAACTAAAAAAAACAAATATGGAAGAGGTACTTGCTGATTTGTGTAGTTTGGATGGTAGGAAGCTGGAACAGGAGGCAAGGGAGGCACAACCTTTCAAGTATGTGTTCAGGCCTGCTAGCACTCACCTGGGGAGGCTCAGAGATTAATGTACACTCTAGCGTGCCAGTCAGGATTCACTGTGGAAACTGGATGACTACTTGGGAGAAGGAAATCAAACACAACAAAAGGAAACTGTCCAGAAAACAAGGAGCACGAGGCTGGATGTGCTGCACCAGTCAGGTGAGGTGAGGGCAAAGCGTAGTTCCGAGGACCTGACCTGGAGGCAGAGTGGAGACACCTCTCCCTTCAGATGCCTATCTGGAGTTCGGGGTTTCCTGGGTTCTGATCTGCCCTGACCAAAAGGTAGGGCTTAGAAAACCCAGAGAGGAGGTTTTTTGTTTCCTGGTGGCTAGACTGCAGGGGTGGGATCGAAGGCAAACCCAGGGCAGAATGCTGCAGGTGCACCAGCCTAACTGGTGTCAGGCCTCCGGCATCTGAGTGGAGGAGGGGCTGGGACTTACCTGCCTCAGCTTGTTTCGATTCCTCAATATTTCTTCACTGTTGTGCAGAACCACACAGTCTGGGAGTTGGAGGAGCTGAAAGGAGACGTTAAGAGAAAGGGCTGCAAACATAGGGGTGTTTGAGAGATCCCCTTTTGGGGAAAATGGGAAGCTCTCCTTTGTTTCATCCCAACAAGCATAAGAATGTAACCCTAGACCAGGGGACTAGCTATGGAAATGGATAGGAAAGGGCAGGCTCACAAAGTGAGGGGAAAGGGAAAAAAACCCACAAGATGATCAAAAACACTGTAGAGGGTGGACATTGGAAGCTATCTAAGGCCAACTCCTCATTTAAAGAAAGTAATGATTGTAACATTTTTGAGGGCCTTCTTCATGCTAGGCTACTCTAATTGCTTTAAATTTATTCAGTCATTTAATCCCTCGAACATCCCCATGAACATTACTGGCCCCAGTTTATAGATGAGGCAATAGAGGTTAAGCAATCTTCATTTGCCTGAGGTCCCAGGTCGTGAATTGCAGGATCTCTTTACCCTTCGTGTACCGTTGGCAACTCAGTCAGTTAAGTCCCTTTGACTCGGTTCTCACCTTCTTAAGAGCAGAAGGGCTATTTAAAAGATAAGACCTTGAGGCCCGGCACGGTGGCTCGTGCCTGTAATCCCAGCACTTTGGTAGGCTGAGGCAGGCGGATCACCTGAGGCCAGGAGTTTGAGAGCAGTGTGACCAACATGGTGAAACCTCGTCTCTACTGAAAATACAAAAATTAGCCAGACATGGTGGTGAGTACCTGTAGTCCCAGCTACTCAGGAGGCTGAGGCACAAGAATTGCTTAAGCCTGGGAGGTAGAGGTAGCAGTGAGCCGAGACCGCACCACTGCACTCCAGCCTGGGTGACACAGCGAGACTCCATCTCAAAAAAAACAAAAAACAAAAAACAAAACAAAACAAAAAAACCCAAAGGAATAAAAGATAAGGTCTTGGGTAAGCATAGGCATAGGCGTAGAATAAAGGTGAACCCCCCCAAAAAAATTAAAGAAAAAGAAAAGATAAGGCTTGGAGACACCTGCATTCTCCTCCACCTGAGATACTGTCCACCCTCCAGATCTGCTGAATCATGTGGCCACATGATGCCAACGTTGCTGGCAATGTCCATAAGGGAACCCTTCTGAATATGATCCAGGAGGCAGGCACCATCATCAGCCCCTGGCATGCAATAGCCAGAATGAAGATGCTGCCAGTCACTCTGGCCTGTGTGAAGCACACCAACTTCCTGTGGCCCATGTACATCAGCGAGGTGGCTGATGCCTGTCATCCTAGCACTTTGAGAGGCTAAGGTGGGAGGATGATTTGAAGCCAGGAGTTCAAGACCAGCCTAGGAAATATAGCAAGACCCTATCTGTACAAAAAAATTAAAAAATTACCTGGGCACTGTGGCATGTGCCTGTAATCCCAGCTGCTCAGGAGGCTGAAGAAGGAGGATCCCTTGAGCCCAGGCGTTCAAGGCTGCAGTGAGCCCTGGTTGTTTCACTGCACTCTGGCAAGAGCGACAGAACAAAACCCTGTCAAAAACAAAACAAAACAAAAAAGACAAAACTCTGTCTTACTAATATGACTTTGCTTGTTTTTGAAACAGAGTCTCACATTTCCACCCAGGCTGGAGTGCAGTGGCATGATCTCATCTCACTGCCACCTCTGCCTCCAGGTTCATGTGATTCTTGTGCGTCAGCCTGCCAAGTAGCTGAGACTACAGACATGCACTACCATGCCAGGCTAATTTTTGTATTTTAGTAGAGACGGGGTTTCACCATGTTGTCCAGGCTGGTCTCGAACTCCTGTCCTCAAGTGATCTGCCCATCTGAGGCTCCCACATGCTGGGATCACAGGCATGACCCACTGCACCTGGCCTAATATGACTTTGGTAAGAAAGAAAAGAAAGACCATGGATACAGACTGAATATTTTTCCCCTCCCCACAAATTCATGTTTGAAGCTCTAACCTTCAATGTGATGGTATTTGGAGATGGGGCCTTTGAGAGGTGAGCTCACTCACACATGTGCACTTTCTCTCTGCCATGTAAGGACACAGGAAAAAAGCAGCTGTTTGCGAGGAAGACAGCCCTCATCAGGAACTAAATCAGCTGGCACCTTGATCTCAGACTTCCAACCTCCAGAACTGCAAGAAATAAATTTCTGTTGTTTAGGCCACCCAGTCTGTAGTATTTTGTCATGGCAGCCCAAGCTGACTAATATAACGACCATTAACAGTCTGAAACTGGGCCAGGGACAGTGGCTCACACATATAATCCTAGCACTCTGAAAGGTCAAGGTGGGAGGATCCCTTGAGACCAGGTTCAAGACCAGCCTGGGCCACATAGTGAGACCCATATCTCTATTTAAAAAAAACAAACCAAACCAAACAAACAAAAAGACTGGTCTGAAACTGGGGCTATCCGAGCTGAACACTGAAAGCACTATAGCTACAGCAAAGAAGTAGACTATTATTTAGGGCAATATTATGAGTTCAGTCTCTGGCTGGCTCAGAGAGGAACTGTAAACTCCTCTTTGCCATTGGTAGGCTTTAGGCTACACATCACTCGTGCTGGCGAGACTAGTTTCAAACAGATTCAAAATGGATTGCATATGATTCTAGAGGGTCTAGGGTCATTTAATAAAGGTGCTACTATGCACATGCTTGAAGCTTGGTGAGTTGTTTCTTTAATTCTTATAGCAGATGGTGAATCGGTCTTTGCTGAGAGCCTCATACATTTCAATGGGATGAGCAAAGTAGGTGAGGAAGATAGAGACCCTCATGTGATCACACTCGCTTCATTGGCTGGGACTCTCATCCTCAACATTTCCTTATGTTGAACAGAAATTCACTTTCTATGGATCACATCTGCACTTTGAAGGACACAGAGCAAAGGACCTTCTCTTCCCACTGACAAACTTTGGACTTCTGCTTTTAAGACAAAAACAAACAAATAAACAAAACCCCCAAACCCCACCCCCCACCAAACTAATTCTGGCATATGCCAGTTTCCAGGCCCCATCACCCTGATCAATCTGCACTGATTTGCCAACATTCTTTTAAAAATATGGCGCTACAAATGGAAAGTTCTTTTCTCCAGTGGCTCAGGAAAGACAGTCATGCTGCGTGCATGATGTCTGAGCAAGGCAGAGGGAGAGGGAAATGGAGATGATTTTAAGGAAGTAAGCTAAAAGACTAAAAGATGGCATCAAAGGTGGCATTGAGAGTACAAAGAACTGGGAATCATGGCTCAGATGTAAGATGATTGGGGGTTTGCTATGTCTCCAAGTGGGAAACAGGAAATACAGACCTGGAGGAAGAGTAAGAAATTAGGATGAAAGGTATAATTTAAAGGGTCTTCAGCCTGGATATAGGAAGTGGTGGCGAATTCATTAAGGAATGCGGGAAACTCTTACTGGTGGAATGTCTAGGACAGTCAGGCTGTATCAGATGTTTTCTTGGCATTAGTGTAATCTGATCTTTCCCACGATTTCATAAGGTGGGAATTAACTGCCCTAATGAAGAGGGTGAGGCTGATGAAAGTTAGGTAACTCACCCAGGGCCATCCAACTACTAAGTGGAAGGGCTGGGATTCCAACTTAAGGGAGTTCTCAGGGAGTGTAACAAGCACTTCAAGAACTTGTTCCCAAACCAGTGGTGTCAGGTGAAAATCACAGAGGAGTGGCAATGTGTGAAGGTTTCCCAGGTGGCCTGGAGACTGCAGATTTAATGCTTATGAAATGGAAGTCTACAGTTTGTTGGGAGTCCAGATAACACAGTGTACAGTGGTTAGGAATATAGGCTTTGGAGAGACCTGACTACAAATAACAGCTCTTTCCCTTGCTTGTATGTTCATGGGCAAATTTTTCCACTTCTTTCTTAGTTTCTTCATCTATAAAATGCTATTAATAATACCAGCATTGAAGCATTGTTACAACTAAAATTGTATAGTTTTGTATACCTGTATACAAAACTGTATAGTTTGTATAGAGGTCATCTATATAAGCAAAATTTATGTAAAGTGTATTTTATAGATAAGAAGTGTTGAATGTATATGCATTCAACAAAGGGTAGCTATTTCACTTTTCTTGTCTTGTCTTTTCTTTTTTCTTTCTTTTTTTCTTTCTTTTTTTTTAAGGCAGAGTCCCGCTCTGTCACCCAGGCTGGAGTGCAGTGACATGATCTTGACTCACGGGCAATCTCCGCCTCCCGGGTTCAAGCGATTCTCCTGCCTCAGCCTCCTGAGTAGCTGGGATTACAGGTGCACACCATGCCTGGCTAATTTTGTATTTTTTTTTTAGTACAGACAGGGTTTCACAACATTGGCCAGGCTGGTCTCGAACTCCTTACCTCGTGATCCACCCACCTCAGCCTCCCAAAGTGCTAAGATTACAGGTGTGAGCCACTGCACCCGGCCCAAGGGTAACTATTTCTTCTGTGCAAATTATTCATTTGTCCCTGGTACTCGACCTCAAGTCTCTTTTTAAAATGAGTAATAGGTATGATGACATTATAATGTGTCACCTTGCCTAGATTGAACTACATTTCCCCAAATTCCCTTCCCGACATGTTTCCAGTTAGGATGGTCCACAGAGAGATTTTTGTGGGAGATTTTGAGGGCAGAAGTGAAGCAACAGTCATTGTGTAGCTCACACACTTTGTCACTGAGTTACTGGCCTGCTTCACTGGTGTGAGCCAAAGCCAGGCCTGCAGCTGCCCCGACTTCTCCTCCAGAATCTCTGACTTCTGGGCCAGGTGTATGTGTTTAGCTCTGCGACAAAAGGTCCCAGCTTCAGCAGGATATCCACACCGTCAAGGTCAGAGCCACAAGGACCGACAGGGCTTGCATTCCCTCCCTGTGGTCCATGCTGGTTTTCTCCCATGTCACCTCCAGCTCTCCTCCAAATGGCCTGCCCTGAGGACTACATATCTTTCTTAGTGAGGGTTGCCAGATTTAGCAACGACAAATCTGGATGGCCAGCCAAATATGAATTTCAGTTTAACATGAAATAATTTTTTATGGTAAGTAGTATGTTTCTCTGAAATTCAAATTTGACTAGGTATCCTTTTTTTTTTTTTTTTGTCTTTCCTAAATCTGGCCACCCTAAGAGAGTAAGAGAATAAGCATCTTGAGAAAGGTAAGTTTGCTGGGCAGAACCCAGCTGAGGCTGGTGACTGAATTTATGATACCAATTAATACCCAGTCGAGTGCTTTTCTCCAGCAGAGCTTAGCTGCCAAGGTGTAAGTAAGGTGGAAGATGAGCACTGGGTTTATCCAAAGGTGGGATTTTATCAGTTAAGACACACAAAAGAATTTATGGCAGGGTTTCCAAACTTGAGTTTGCAACTGGATCACCTGGAGGACTCCTTAAAACAGATTTCTTAAAACAGTTAAAAATGTTTTTGTTTTTTTTTTTTCAGACAGAGTCCCGCTCTGTTGTCCAGTCTGGACTGCAGTGGCGTGATCTTGGCTCACTGCAACCTCCACCTTCTGGGTCCAAGTGAACCTCCTGCTGAAATTATAGGCACCCGCCACCACATCTGGGTAAGTTTTTTGTATTTTTTGGTGCACTTTGAGGGGTTTTCTGTTTTCTCCTGTCCATCTATTATTTCCTCTGTCCTAATTTTGGACTCTGTCCTTCCTCTAATACTGGCATCTGCCTCCCTTTTAACCAGGCAATTTTGGGAACTCTGGTGTCATAAAACTGGTGTTTCTTCTGATTTGTGAGAAGCTAGGCATCAAAACAAGTGAAGGTGGCTGGGCACGGTGGCTCATGCCTGTAATACTAGCAATTTTTAAGGCCAAGGTGGGCAGATCACTTGAGGTCAGGAGTTGAAGACCAGTCTGGCCAACATGGCAAAATCCCGTCTCTACTAAAAATACAAAAATTAGCTAGGCATGGTGGCGTATACCTGTAATCGCAGCTACTCGGCAGCCTGAGGCCTAAGAATCGCTTGATCCTGGGAGGCAGCGGTTGTAGTGAGCCGAGATCATGCCATGGCACTCCAGCCTGAGCGACAGAACTAGACTCCATTTCACAAAACAAAACAAAACAAAACAAGTGAAGGTAACGAGGCCACAACTGGTAATGACTGCTCTGGAAAAAACATCCAAATTATTACTATGTTTTTCTTCCTTCTGAGAAAGTGACTAGGAGTTGAAAGGGCAAAGAAGGGCCAGACGTGGTGGCTCACGCCTGAAATCCCAGCACTTTGGGACGCCAAGGCGGGTGGATCACCTGAGGTCAGGAGTTCAAGACCAGCCTGGCCAACATGGTGAAACCCTGTCTACTAAAAATATAAAAATTAGCCAGGTGTGGTGGCAGGTGCCTGTAATCCTAGGTACTTGGGAGGCTGAGGCAGGAGAATCGCTTGAACCTGGGAGGTAGAGGTTGCAGTGAGCCAAGAATGTACCACTACACCTGGGTGACAGAGTGAGACTCTGTCTAAAAAAAGAAAGGGCAAAGAAGGAAAACTGAGAGAAAGGAGAAAGGAAGCCAGGCTGTTGTTGCCAGGTGAAGATCTTCAGGAGCCAAAATATTCCCCTTAGGAATCTTCATTGCCAAGTCCTTTCTAAATCTTTGGTTATTTCATGGAACAACTCATTTTGTCCAATTCTCAAAGGAATATGGCTTTAAGTGCAAAGGACCTAGACTTTATTAAGTATATACTATATGGTAGTTACTGGACTGTTACTTTCCACGGGAAATAGATGTGCAAAATATGTAAAGTGTTCCATTTATTTTTAAGTGTGTACTTTTTACTTCTTTATGCTTTTATGTATCTTCTAAATTTTCTACAGGTATGATTTTCCTTCACTTATTTTAAACTTTTATTTTGAAATAATTTCAAATTAAAGAAGAGTTACAAAGAGTAGAGACAATTCTCACATATACCCTTTACTTAGACATCTTACATAACCATGGTACATTTATGAAAACTAAGAAATTAACATCTGTACAATACCATTAACTAAACTACAAATCTTGCTTGGATTTCACCAGTTTTTCCACTTACATCCTTTTTCTGTTCCAAGATCCACTGCAGGATAGCACATTGTATTTAGGGAATTTCTTCTATAATTAAAAAAAAAAGGCATACATCTCCTCCCTTTCTATGAGGGCATTCCTTACTGTTTTAGCAAAGGAATAAAGAGGAAAGTGTCTTTTACTGACCATGGAGTACAGGGAATACATGGAGATAGACATCTCTTTGGTAAACCCAGAAAGGAGGTAGGAGGAATTTTAAATAACTATCATGAAAAATCCTCATAAAGTTTAATCACACAAAGAAATACGGCCATACGGTGGGTGGGAAAAAAAGATAAAATACCTGGTTTCACGATGTAAAACTATGCAGAACATTCATGGAATAATTTTGACACATAAATCTCTGTATCATATAGTGTTTTCACAAATAGTTTCTTTTTAATTTTTAGGGCTGGATACTTGTATTTTCCTAAGAGGCCTCAATGCGCTCAGAAATGTCACTTTTTAGATTCTACAAAAAGAGTGTTTGGAACCTGGTGAATCAAAATACAGGTTCCAATCTGAGATATTAAACAGCACATCAGAATGTATTTTCACAGATAGCTTGTTTATTGTTTTTAGGGCTGGATATTTTTTTCCTAATAGGCCCCAATTGGCTTAGTAATGTCACTTCATAGAATTACAAAAAGAGTGTTTGGAACCTGGTGAATTAAAACACAGGTTCCAATCTGGCAAAGCGTTTTCACAGAGAGTTTGTTTCTGGTATTTAGGACTGGATATTCATTTTTTCCTTTATAGGCTTCAGTGGGCTCAGAAATGTCACTTTGTAGAGTCTACAAAAAGCAGGTTTGGAACCTGGTGAATGAAAACACAGGCTCCATTCTGTGATATAAAATAGCACATCACAAGCCATTTTCACAGATAGCTTGTTTCTAGTTTTTAAGGCTGGACATTTGTTCCTACAAAGCCTCTATGGGCTCAGAAATGTCGCTTCGTAGATTCCACAAAAAGAGTGTTTGGAACCTGTTCAATCAAAGCACAACTTCCATTATGTGATATAAAACAGCAAATCACAAAGAGTTTTCACTGATAGCTTGTTTCTAGTTTTTAGGGCTGGGTATTTGTTTTTTCCTAATAGGCCTCAATGGGCTCAGGAATGTCACTTCCTAGATTCTACAAAGGGATGGAACGTGGTGATTCAAAACACATGTTCCATTCTGTAATATGAAACAGCAAATCACAAAGCATATTCACGGATAGTTTGTATCTATTTCTTAGGCCTGGATATTCATTTTTTCCCATAAGGCCTCAATGGGCTCAGAAATGTCACTTCGTAGATTCTACGAAAACAGTGTTCAGCAGCTGGTGAATCAAAAACAGGTTTCATTCTGTGATAGGAAACAGCACATCAAAAAGCATTTTCACTGATAGCTTGTTTCTACTTTTAAGGACTGGATATTTGTTATTTCCTAATAGGACTCCATGGTCTCAGAAATGTTGCTTCATAGATTCTACGAAAAGAGTGTTTGAAATCCGGTGGATAAAAACTACAGGTTCCATTCTGTGATACTAAACAGCACATCAGGAAGTGTTTTCGCATATAGCTTGTTTCTTGTTTTTAGGGCTGGGTATTAGTTTTTTCCTAATAGGCAACAATCGGCTCAGTAATGTCCCTTTATAGAATCTGCAAAAAGAGTGTTTGGAAGCTGGTTAATTTAAACACAGGTTTCAATCTTAGATATGGAACAGCACATCACAAAGCATATTCACAGATAGCTTGTTTCTAGTTATTAGGGCTGGATATTCGTTTTTTCCTAATAGGCCTCAATGGACTCAGAAATGTCACTTTGTAGATTCTACAAAAAGAGTGTTTGGAACCTGGTGATTCAAAACATAGGTTACATTCAAAACATAGGCTGCACAGCATATCACAAAGCATTTTCATGGATAGCTTGTATCTAGTTCTTAGGGCTGGATATGTATTTGTTTTTATAAGGCTTCAACGGGCTCAGAAATGTCACTTTGTAGATTCTACAAAAAGACTGTTTGGAAACTGGTGAATCAAAACACAGGTTCCATTCTGTGATATGAAACAGCACATCACAAAGTCTTTTCACAGATAGCTTCTTTCTAGTTTTTAGAGCTGGATATTCATTTGTTCCTAATAGGCCTCAGTGATCTCAGAACTGTCACTTCGTAGATTCTGAAAAACGAGTGTTTGGAATGTGGTGAATCAAAACACAGGTTCTATTCTGTGATATAAAACAGCATATCATAAACAATTTTCACAGATAGATTGTTTCTTGTTCTTAGCCCTGGTTATTGCTGGGAGCAGGCCCCCCAAAATCTGGCCATAAACTGGCCCCAAAACTGGCCATAAACAAAATCTCTGCAGCACTGTAACAGGTTCATGATGGCCATGATGCCCACACTGGAAGGTTGTGTGTTTACGGGAATGATGGCAAGGAACACCTGGCCCGCCCAGGATGGAAAACCGCTTAAAGGCATTCTTAAGCCACAAACAATAGCATGAGTGATCTGTGCCTTAAGGACATGCTCCGGCTGCAGTTAACTAGCCCAACCTATTCCTTTAATTCAGCCCATGCCTTCGTTTCCCATAAGGGATACTTTTAGTTAATTTAACATCTATAGAAACAATGCTAATGACTGGTTTGCTGTTAATAAATACGTGGGTAAATCTCTGTTCAGGGCTGTCAGCTCTGAAGGCTGTGAGACCCCTGATTTCCCACTTCACACCTCTATATTTCTGTGTGTGTGTCTTTAATTCCTCTAGTGCCACTGGGTTAGGGTCTCCCCGACCGAGCTGGTCTCGGCAAGTGGCATCCATTTGTGGGGGTTCAAATCCAGGTTAAAGGGTCGCCGGAGCAACGGTTGGAACAGAAAACTAGCTGGAGGACACGCGAGTACTTTTAAAGCAATCCCCGTGGTGAGTAAGAAGGGGAGCTCGGAAGTGTCAAGGTAATAATGGGACAAGTGTAGGGTCTGGTTCATTCCACGTTGGAACTTTTTCACACTGATCATGAGGAGGAAGGAGAGTATAGCGAAGTAACACAAGAGGTTACAGATCATGTTTATTTACCAGCTAACGTTAAAGTGGTAAAGGAAGGAGAGGTTCATACCTACCCTTCTGTACCCCCTCATTATTATTTTGAAGAAAAAGACCCTCCAGACCTTTCTTTTCCAGAGGACACTGGGCGAAAAGTAGCCCCAGTGACTGTTCAAGCAGCGCCTTGAGCGACCACTCTTAGTTCTATTCAGGCAGGAATTCAGCAAGCTAGGTGAGAGGGTGATAAAAGGCTTGGTAGTTCCCTGTTAAGAGTACACCCCCCAGATCAACGGATTGAGCCTTTTCCTTTTAAATTCAGGAAAGCACATTTAGTTGATTATATCAAGGCCTGTGATGGTATCGGAGGTAATCTGCATAAAGCTACTTTGTTGGCACAGGCTATGGCAGGACTGAGAGTGGATAAAGGAAATACTCTGTTTCCTGGAGCTTGTTTTAACTGTGGGAAGCATGGTCATACTAAAAAGAATGTAGAAAAAATCAGCAAGTCAGGCTGCCAGATAGGGGAAAAAAGAAAACTGCTGAGCCTGAAATATGCCCAAAA
Organism: Macaca mulatta; assembly: GCF_049350105.2. Lineage (NCBI taxonomy): Eukaryota > Metazoa > Chordata > Mammalia > Primates > Cercopithecidae > Macaca > Macaca mulatta. The sequence continues at coordinate 158,104,344 of NC_133407.1, read as the reverse complement.
TGTAAAAAAGGAAAACTTTGGGCTAATCAGTGTCATTCTAAGTTTGATAAAGAAGGGAACCCGATTTTGGGAAACGCCATGAGGGGCCCGTCCTTGGCCCCATTCTAAACCGGGGCATTTCCAGGTCAGGCCATTCCCTCACCCCTGTGCAATGTCTGTCCCCCGCCACAGCCGGTAGTGCCACAGTAGATTTATGCTGCACAAAAGCTGTGAGCCTTCTGCCTGGGGAACCCCCGCAAAAGGTCGCAAGAGGAGTCTTGCCAGCAGGGTCCTAAAACTAGACTTTTAGGAAAGTCTAGTTTAAGTACAACTACTACAGGAGTCGTTGATTTAGATTACAATGGGGAAATTCAAATTGTTATATCTACTTCTGTTCCCTGGAAAGCAGAGCCAGGAGAGCGCATAGCACAGCTCCTGATTGTGCCGTATGTGGGAATGGGAAAAAGTGAAATTAAATGAACAGGAGGATTTGGAAGCACAAATAAACAAGGCAAAGCAGCTTATTGGGTAAATCAAATTACTGATAAATGCCCTACCTGTGAGATAACTATTCAGGGAAAAAAATTTAAAGGTTTGGTAGATACGGGAGCAGATATTTCAATCATTTCGCTACAACACTGGCCATCCGCGTGGCCAATTCAACCCGCTCAATTTAACATAGTTGGAGTTGGTAAAGCCCCTGAAGTATATCAAAGTAGTTATATTTTGCATCGTGAAGGGCCCGATGGACAACCTGGGACTACTCAATCAATTATAACTTCTATACCTGTAAATTTATGGGGAAAGTATTTATTACAATGGGGAGCACAAGTTCTAATTCCAGAACAATTATATAGCCATCAAAGTCAACATATAATGCATGAAATGGGGTATGTCCCTGGTATGGGACTAGAAAAAAAAATTTGCAAGGTTTAAAAAGTTCCCGCCAAAGATTAGGATATCATTTTTGATAGCGGCCACTGTTAAGCCTCCAGAACCTATACCTTTAAAATGGTTAACAGATAAGCCAATTTGGATAGACAATGGCTGTTAAGTAAAGAGAAACTAGAGGCTTTAGAGAAATTAGTTACTGAACAATTAGAAAATGGGCACATAGCTCCAACATTTTCCCTGTGGAATTCTCCAGTTTTCGTAATTAAGAAAAAAATCAGATAAATGGAGAATGTTAACTGACTTAAGAGCCAGCAATTCAGTTATACAACCTATAGGAGCATTACAGCCAGGATTGCCTTCTCCTGCTATAATTCCAAAAAATTGGCCTTTAATAGTCATAGATTTAAAAGACTATTTCTTTACTATCCCTTTAGCTGAGCAAGACTGTAAATGGTTTGCATTTACAATTCCTGCGGTAGAAAACCTGCAGCTGGCTAAGCACTTTCATTGTTTTACAGATGGATCTAGTAATGGGAAAGATACTTATTCTGGCTCAAAAAGCAAAGTTTTCCAGACGCCCTATACTTCAGCTCAAAAAGTGGAGCTTGTAGCTGTAACTGAGCTATTGACTGCTTTTGATATGCCTATTAATGTGATTTCTGATTCTTCATACATGGTTCATTCCACACAGTTAATTGAAAATGCTCAGTTATGATTTCATGCAGATAAACAACTCATGACTTTATTTACTCAATTGCAAACAGCAGTTAGGAGTAGAATGCATCCTTTTTACATCACTCACATTAGGGCTCATACACCACTTCCAGGACCTTTGACTGAAGGGAATCAAATGGCTGATCACCTAATTGCTACTGCAATATCTAATGCTAGACACTTCCACAATTTAACCCATGTTAATGCCTCTGGTCTCAAACACAGATACAGCATTACCTGGAAAGAAGCTAAAGCTATTATCCAGCGATGCCCAACTTGCCAAATGGTACATTCCTCATCTTTTACAGGAGGAGTTAATCCTCGAGGACTGGAACCTAACTCTCTTTGGCAAATGGATGTCACACATGTTCCATCGTTTGGGAGACTAGCTTATGTACATGTATGTGTGGACACCTTTTCTCACTTTGGGCTACATGCCAATCAGGACAGTCTTCTGTCTGTGTTAAACATCACCTTTTGCAGTGTTTTGCGGTGATGGGCATTCCAGCTTCTATTAAAATAGATAATGCCCCAGGCTCTACTAGCCAAGCTCTAGCTACATTTTTCTCTATGTGGAATATTAAACACATTACCAGTATCCCATACAATTCTCAAGGACAAGCCATAGTGGAAAGAATGAATCTTTCCCTGAAACTGCAGTTGTAAAAGCAGAAAGGGGGAGACAAAGAATATGGAACCTCACAGATGCAAATGAACCTAGCATTATTAACTTTAAATTTTTTGAGCCTGCCCAAAGGCCAGATGTCATCAGCAGCTGAACAGTGTCTACAGAAACCAGCTGCAAAGACAGAAACAGAACAACTGATTTGGTGGAGAGATCCAATAACAAAAAGTTGGGAAATAGGTAAAATAATAACTTGGGGTAGAAGTTATGCTTGCATTTGTCCAGGCCAAAATCAGCAGCCTATTTGGATACCATCAAGACACCTGAAACCTTATCATGAGCCAGATGCTGAGGAAGAGACTCCGGGAGGACCCCAAGGACCCCCCAGTTGCAGCCATGTCAAGGCTGACACTGAGGAGGACCCCAACTGTCATGAGCAACATCCGTCGAACATAGCCACCCACCTGGGGACAGATCAAGAAGCTGTCACAGATGGCAGAAGAAAACTTGAGGAAAGTGGGACAACCAGTCACGATGAGTAATTTAATGGTAGCTGTGATAGCGGTTATCATTACTATGAGTATTCCTTCAATAAGGGCTAACACAGAGAACAGTTCTACTTAATGGGCATATTGATCAATCTTGGCTGGCAATAATGCCTAGATGCAATCACTCTATGACACAGTTACACATGCTTTTTGATCTCAGTATTTACCATAATAAATCTGCTCCTATAATTGAGGCATACCTCCCTCAAAAACCTATTTGTAAACAGGATTAGACCCAGTCAGAAATAATGAACATACTTGTTTAGGAAGATTGCTTTGCAGAACAGGCAGAGGTGCTGCACAACAATTCCTATGGAATCATTATTAATTGGTCCCCTAAGGGGATGTTTAGCTTGAATTGCACCTCTCAGTCTGCATGCCACAGTTACACAATGTTCAGATGATCTGAACCAAATGGTCAGATGGTAGATATAATAAGAAGTACGGCAAGAGTTCCTATTATCTGGAACCATGGCGGTATAGTGGCACCTCAACCTCATGATATGGCCGACTCTAGGAGCTAAACACAAGGATTTGTGGAAACTATTAATAACTCTTAATAAGATCAAAATTTGGGAAAGAATAAAAAAGCATTAATTAAGGCACACCAGACCTTAATGCCAGGAACTGGAGTGCTTAAAGGAGCTGCAGACAAATTAGCAGCTAGTAAACCATTTAAATGGATAAAAACACTTGGAAGCTCTGTTATTTCAATGACTGTACTTTTAATCTGTGTTGTTTGTCTCTGTATAGTCTGCAGATTCAGATCCTGATTCCTGCGAGAAGTAGCTCACTGTCACAAAGCTGCCCTCGCTTTTATCGATTTGCAAATCAAAGGGGGACATGTTGGGAGCAGCCCCCCAAAATCTGGCCATAAACTGGCCCCAAAACTGGCCATAAACAAAATCTCTGCAGCACTGTAACAGGTTCATGATGGCCATGATGCCCACGCTGGAAGGCTGTGGGTCTATGGAAATGAAGGCAAGGAACACCTGGCCTGCCCAGGGCAGAAAACCACTTAAAGGCATTCTTAAGCCACAAACAATAGCGTGAGTGATCTGTGCCTTAAGGACATGCTCCTGCTACAGTTAACTAGCCCAACGTATTCCTTTAATTCGGCCCATGCCTTCGTTTCCCATAAGGGATACTTTTAGTTAATTTAACATCTATAGAAACAATGCTAATGACTGGTTTGCTGTTAATAAATACGTGGGTAAATCTTTGTTCGGGGCAGTCAGCTCTGAAGGCTGTGAGACCCCTGATTTCCCACTTCACACCTCTGTATTTCTGTGTGTGTGTCTTTAATTCCTCTACTGCTGCTGTGTTAGGGTCTCCTCGACTGAGCTGGTCTCGGCAGGTTATTCTTTTATTCCATAAGGCCTCGATAGGCTCAGAAATGTCACTTCACAGATTCCACAAAAAGAGTGTTTGGAACCTGGTGAATCAAAACAAAGGTTCCATTCTTTAATGTAAAACAGCACAGCAGTGTTTTCACAGACAGCACCTTTTTAATGTTTAGGATTAACATTAAATATTCGTATATTCCTGTAAGGTCTCAATGGGCTAAGAAATGTCACTTCATAGATTCTTCAAGGAGTGCTTCAAATTTGGTAAATCAAAACACAGTTTCTGTTCTGTAATATGACCCAGCACATCACAAAACATTGTCACTGATAGCTTGTTTCTAGTTTTTAGGGCTGGATACTCATATGTTCCAGTGAGGCCTCAATGAACTCATAAATGTTACTCTGTAGATTTTACAAAAAAGTGTTTGGAACCTGGTGAATCAACACACAGGTTCCATTCTGTGATATGAAACAGCACATCACCAAGCATCTTCCCAGATAGCCCCTTTCTACTGTTTAGGGCTGAATATTCATATGTTCCTATAAGGCATCAATGAGCTCAGAAATGTCACTTCATAGATTCTACTAAAAGAAAGTTTGAAACCTGGTGAATCAAAATACAGCATCCATTCTGTAATATGAAACAAAACATCACAAAGCGTTTTCCCAGATAGCTTGCTTCTACTGTTGAGGACTGGATATTCTTTTTTTCCTAATAGGCTTCAGTGGGCTTAGAAATGTCAGTTTTTAGATTCTACAAAAAGAGTATTTGAAATGTGGTATATCAAACACAGGCTCCATACAGTGATATGAAACAGTACACCACAAAGAGTTTTCACTGATAGCTTGTTTCTAGTTTTTAGTGCTGGATACTTGTATGTTCCTGTAAGGTCTCAATGGGCTTAGAAATGTCACTTCATGGATTCTTTAAAAGAATGCTTCAAACATCATGAATCAAAACAGTTAGTATTCTGCAATAGGAAACAGCATATCATAAAGTATTTTCACTGATAGCTTGTTTCTAGTTTTTAGGCTGGATATTCAAATGTTCCAGTGAGGCTTCAATGGACTCATAAATGTCACTACGTAGATTCTACAAAAAGAGTGTTTAGAACCTGTAGATTCAAGACACAGTTACCATTCTGTGATATGAAACAGCACATCAAACAGTGTTTTCACAGATAGCTTGGTTTTTGTTTTTAGTGATGAATATCTGTTTTTTTTCTAATAGGCCTAAATTGGCTCAATAATGTCACTTCTTTGATTCTACAAAAAGAGTGTTTGGAAACTGGAGAATCAAAACACAGGTTCTGGTGGGCATGGTGGCTCATGCCTGTAATCTCAGCACTTTGGGAGACCGAGGTGGGTGGATCACAAGGTCAGGAGATCGAGACCATCCTGGCTAACACAGTGAAACCCAGTGTCTACTAAAAAAAAAAAAAAAAAAAAAAAAAAATTAGCCAGGCGTTGTGGTGGGCACCTGTAGTCCTAGCTACCCGGGAGGCTGAGGCAGGAAAATGGCATGAACTTGGGAGGCGGAGCTTGCAGTGAGCCGAGATTGTGCCACTGCGCTCCAGCCTGGGCAACAGAGTAAGACTCCATCTTAAAAAACAAAAAACAAAACACAAAAGCCCACAGGTTCCATTCTGTGATATGAAACAACACATCACAAAGCCTTTTCACAGATAGCTTGGATATTCATTCATTCCTGTAAAGCCTCAATAGGCTCAGAAATGTCACTTTGTAGATTATACATAACAGGTTTTGGAACCTGGTGAATCAAAACACAGGTATAATTCTGTGATATAAAACAACACATCAAAAAGTGTTTTCACTGATAGCTTGCTTCTAGTTTTTAGACACGATATTTGTTATTTCTTTATAGACCTCAATGGGCTCAGAGATGTCACTTTGTGTAGATTCTATGGAAAGAGCGTTTGGAATCTGGTGAATCAAAACACAGGTGCTGGCCGGGTGTTGTGGCTGACGCCTGAAATCCCAGCACTTTGAGAGGCTGAGGTGGGTGGATAACTTGAGGTCAGGAGTTTGAGACTAGCCTGGCCAACATGGTGAAATGACATCTCTACAGAAAACACACACAAAAAATTAGCCAGGTGTGGTGGCAGGTGCCTGTAATCCAGCTACTTGGGAAGCTGAGGCAGGAGAATCACTTGAACCCAGTAGACAGTTGCAGTGAGTCGAGATCATGCCACTGCACTCCAGCCTGGGTGACAGAGTGAGACTTTGTCTCAAAAAAATTCAAAAAATGAAAAACAAAACATGGGTTTCATTCTGTGATATTAAACAGCACATCAGAAAGTGTTTTCACAGATAGCTTGTTTCTTGTTATTAGGGCTGGATTTTTTATAGTAGGCCCCAATTGGCTCAGTAATGTCACTTTGTAGAATCTACAAAATAAGTGTGTGGAACTTGGTAAATTTAAACACAGGTTCCAATCTGAGATATGGAACAGCACATCACAAAGCATATTCAGAGATAGCTTGTTTCTAGTTTTTAGGGCTAGTTGATGTATGTTCCTGTAAGGCCTCAATGGGCTCAGAAATGTCACTTCATATATTCTCCAAATAGAGTGCTTCAAACTTTTTGAATCAAAACACAGTTTCCATTTTGTATATGACCCCACACATCACAAAGCATTTTCACTGATAGCTTGTTTCTAGGGCTGGATATTTGTTTTTTCTTAATAGGCCTCAATGGGCTCAGAAATATCATTTTGTAGATTCTACAAAAAGAGTGTTTGAAACGTGGTGAATCAAAACGTAGGTTCCATTCAGTGACATAAAACAGCACATCTCAAAGTGTTTTCACTGACAGCTTGTTTCTAGTTTTTAGGGCTGGATATTCTTATGTTCCTGTAAGGCCTCAATGGACTCAGAAATGTCACTTCATAGATTCCTCAAAAAGGATGTGTGGAACCTGGAAAATACAACATCCATTCTGTGATATGAAACAGCACATCATAAAGTGTTTTCACAGATAGCTTGTTTCTAGTTTTTAGGGCTGCATATTCATTTTTTCCTAATAGGCCTCAATGGGTTAAGAAATGTCATTTCATATATTCTACAAAAAGAGTGTTTGGAACCTGGTGATTCAAAACACATGTTCCATTCTGTGATACGAACAACACATCACAAACTGTTTTCACAGAGAGCTTGATTCTACTCCTTAGGGCTGGACATTTTCATGTTCCCGTAAGACCTCCATGGGGTCAGAAAGGTCACTTCATAGACTCTACAAAAAGAGTTTTTGGAACATGGTGAATCAAGACACAGTTTTCCTACTGTGATATAAAACAGAATATCAAAAAGCATTTTCAGATAGTTTTGTTCTTGTTTTCAGGGCTGGATATTTGTTCTTTCCTAATAGGTCTCTACCAGCTCAAAAATGTCATTTATTATATTCTACAAAAAAAGTGTTTGTGATCTGGTGAATGAAAACACAGGTTTCATTCTGTGATATGACATCACAAAGCATTTTAATAGATAGCTTTTTTCTAGTTTTTAGTACTGGATATTTGTTTGTTTGTGTAAAGCCTCAGTGTTCTCAGAAATGTCACTTCTTAGATTCCACAAAAAGAGTGTGAATCAAAACACATGTTCCATTCTGTGACATGAAATAGCAAATCCAAAAGTGTTTTCACTGGTTGCTTGCTTCTGACTTTTAGGGCTGTTTTTTTCCTAATAGGCCTCAATGGGTTCAGAAATGTCACTTTGTAGATACCACCAAAAGAGTGTTTAGAACCTGGTGACTTAAAACACAGGTTCCAATTTGAGATATGGGATAGCACATGACACAGTGTTTTCACAGAGAGCTTGTTTCTAGCTTTTAGGACTCAATATTCATTTTTTCTTTGTAGGTTTCAATGGGCTTCGTGGAGTCTACAAAAAGCAGGTTTGGAACCTGGTGAATCAAAACACACGTTCTATTCTGTAATATGAAATAGCAAATCACAAAGCATTTTCCCAGAGAGCTTATATCTACTTCTTAGGGCTTGATATTCATTTTTTTCCTATAAGGACTCAATGGGCTCAGAAATGTCACTTGGTAGATTCTACAAAAAGAGTGTTTGGAATCTGGTGTATCAAAACACAGTTTTCATTCTGTAATAGGAAACAGCATATCAAAAAGCGTTTTCACTGATAGCTTGTTTCTAGTTTTTAGGACTGGGTATTTGTTTTTTCTTAACAGGCTTCAATGGGCTCAGAAATGTCACTCTATCGATTCTACAATAAGAGTGTTTGGAATCTGATGAATAAAAACATAGGTTCCATTCTGTGATACTAAGGAGCACAGCAGAAAGTTGTTTCATAAATAGCTTGTTTCTTGTTTTTAGGGCTGGATATTAGTTGTTTCCTAATACGTTCCAGTTGGCTCAGTAATAGCACTTCATAGACTCTGCAAAAAGGGTGTTTGGAACCTGGTGAATTTAAACACAGGTGTTTTTGTTTTTTGTTTTTTGTTTTTTCAGTTACAAGGTTTAATAGAGTGAAGACAGAGCTCCCATACAAAGGGAGGGGACCCGAAGAGGGTAGCTGTTGCCAGCTCGAATGCCTGGGTTTATATCCCGATCCTTGTCCCTCCCACTGTGCTCTCAGGAGATAGATGATTGGCTATTTCTTTACCTCCTGTTTTTGCCTAATTAGCATTTTAGTGATCTGATTGTTTGAGTGTGAGCTAAGTTGCAAGCCCCATGTTTAATGGTGGACGCAGTCACCTCCCCAGCTAGGCTTAGGGATTTTTAGTTGGCCTAGGAAATCCAGCTAGTCCTGTCTCTCAGTGCCCCCTCTCAACAGGAAAACCCAAGTGCTGTTGGGGAGGTTGACTGACGACTGCTCTAACTGCTTCCTGCTGAATTGGGGTGTAGTAGGGATTGTGCAATTGAGATTTCCTCGGGAGGGGTGCCTTTGATGTCATTAACATTGGAGCATAGGCTAGCAGGCTGGTCCAGGGGTCTGTGGTAGATCTTAGTTATGGACTGTATCTGGGGCTCCATTTGAAGAATGATTTGTAGTTTTACAGCTTCAATTCTGGGAGAGACAAACTTAACAAGGAGGTTAAAGATACAGGGACTGAAATGTATGGCCTGCAGTATAGGGGATTATTTCTTTGGCACACTTCACAGGCCCTGACTATCTGCTTGATAGTTTTGAAAAGGCCTGGTCCAGTAAATAATAATTTGGCTATCTGATGGGTGCTATCAATGCCTAAGTGGAAGGTTTGGTGAAGGATTTTAAGTAATTTCTATTGGTTAGTTGCAGGCAAAAGTATTTTTCCTTCTTTGGAGGCTAGCCATCTGTGGGGGAGAAAAGTATGTCCTCGTGAGGTTTCCTATTCTATTTTTCTTGCTGAGCACTGGGGCTTGGTTTCCCAGAGGGGATTACCCCATACTAGGGGTCCTTCTATAAGCATTTCTGATGGAGGGTCCTGTCTTGCGGCTCTTTTTACTTCAGTATCCGTTTGGCGGTTCCCTTCTATTTCTCTTTTCTTTTCTTTCTGATGACTCCAGCAGCGTAAGGCTGCCACCTCTTTAGGTTTCTGTACAGCCAATAAAAATTTCCTAATGGCTTCCTGATGTTTGACAGGTGTTCCCTCGGAAGTTAGGAATTCCCTTTCTCTCCATATTTCTGCGTGGGCATGGAGGACTAGGTAAGCATATTTAGAGACTGTATATATATTTACCCTTTTTCCTTCTCCTAATTCTAGTGCCCGAGTGAGGGCTATTAGTTTTGCCAGCTAAGCGCTAGTTCCTGGAGTGAGGGGATCATTTTCAAGTATTCCATTATCACTGACCACTGCATACCCCACTTTTCAAAGTCCTTTTTCTACAAAGGAGCTTCCATCAGTATACAAGCTGAGGTCAGGATCAGTCAAGGGAACCTCTAAAAGGTCCCCTCGAGCGGCATAGTTTTGAGCAATTACTTGTTGACAGTTATGTTTTATCTTTTCTTTATTGTCTGGAAGAAATGTGGCTGGGTTAAGAGTTGCACAAGTACACAGTCGCAGCCCTGGTCCTTTACGTAATAGAGCCTGATATTTCAGTAAACAGTTGTCTGACAGTCACAAGTCTCCTTTAGCAGTGAGTATGCCGTTCATATCATGAGATGTCCACACAGTAAGATCTCTTCCCTGTATCATTTTAACTGCTTTAGATACTAAGACTGTTACTGCTGCCACTACCCATAAACAAGGAGGCCAACCCTTTGCCACTACATCAATTTCCTTACTCAGGTATGCCACGGGTTGCAAGCTTGTCCCTCGGACCTGTGTAAGGACTCCTAGAGCTATTCCTGTTTTTTTCTGTAAACACAGGTTTCAATCTTAGATACGGAACAGCACATCACAAAACATATTCACAGATAGCTTGTTTCTAGTTATTAGGGCTGGATATTCATTTTTTCTAATAGGACTCCATGGACTAAAAAATGTCAATTAATAGAGTCTACAAAAGCGTGTTTGGAACCTGGTGAATCAAAACACAAGTTCCATTCTGTGATATGAGACAGCACCTCACAAATCATTTTCTCTGCTAGCTTGTTTTCAGTTGTTAGGGCTAGATATTAATTTCTTCTTAATACTCCTCAATGGGCTCAGAAATGTCACTTTGTAGATTCTACAAAAAAGAGTGTTTAGAACCTGGTGAATCAAAACACAAGTTCCATTCTGTGATATGAAACAGCTCATAACAAAGCGTTTTCACTTATAGCTTGTTTATAGCTTTTAGGGCTCGATAATCATACGTTCCTGTAAGGCCTCAATGAGCTTAAGAATGTCACTTCATAGATTTATCAAAAAGAGTGCACAAACCTGGTAAATCAAAACATAAATTCCATTCTGTGATATGAAACAGCATATCACAAAGTGTTTTGACAGATACACTGGTTCTAGTTTTCAGGGCTGGTTATTCCATTGTTCCTGTGGAACCTCAGTGTGCTCAGAAATGTCACTTTGTAGGTTCTACATAAAGAGTGTTTGGAACTCGGTGAATTGAAAAACCGTTCCATCTGTGACATGAAAGAGCACATCACAAATGGTTTTCTTGCCAGCTCTGAGAACTAAAAACAAGCTAGGTGAGAAAACAATCAGAGCTGGATATTCATTTCTTTTTAATAGGCCTCAAAGAGCTCAGAAATATCACTTTGTAGATTCTACAAAAAAGGTGTTTGGAACCTGGTGAATCAAAACACATGTTCCATTCAGTGATACAAAACAGCACATCACAAAGTGTTTTCACAGATAGCTTGTTTCTAATTTTTAGGGCTGGATATTCGTATGTTCTTTCAAGGTCTCAATGGGCTTAGAAATGTCACTTCAGAGACTCTTCAAACAGAGTGCTGCAAACCTGGTGAATCAAAACACAGTTTCCATTCTGTAATATAAAACAGCACATCACAAAAAATTTTCACAGTTAGCTTGTTTCTAGATTTTAGGGCTGGATATTCAATTTTTTCTCTATAGGCCAAAATGGGCTCTGAAATATCATTTAGTATATTCCACAAAAAGTGAGTTTGGAACTTGGTGAGTCAAAACACAGGTTCCACTTTGTGATATAAAACAGCACATTGCAAAACATTTTCACAGATAGCTTGTTTCTACTTTTTAGGGCTGATTATTCACTTTTCCCTATCTAGCCTCAATAAGCTCAGTAATGTCACTTTAGAGATTCTACATAAAGCATGTTTGGAACCTGATGAATGAAAACACAGGTTCCATTCTTTGATATAAATAAGCACATCACAAAGTGTTTTCACAGGTAGCTTGTTTCTAGTTCTTAGGGTTGTATATTCATATTTCTTAATAGGCCTCAATGAGATGAAAAATGTCACTTTGTAGATTCTACAAAAAGCGTGTTTGGAACTTGGTGAACCAAAACACAGGTTCTATTCTGCAATATGAAACAGCAAATCACAGAGCGTTTTCACTGATAGCTTTGTTCTAGTTTTTGGGACTGGATATTTATTTATTTTTAATAGGCCTCAATGGGCTCAGAAATATCACTTTGTATATTCTACAAGAAGAGTGTTTGTAACCAGGTGTGGTGAATCAAAACACAGGTTCCATTCTGTAATATTGAAAAGCACATTGCAAAGCATTTTCACAGATAGCTTGTTTCTACTTTTTAGGGCTGGATATTCATTTGTTCCTAATAGGCCTCAATCGGCTCAGAAATGTCACTTTGTACATTCTACAAAAAGAGTGTTTGGGACCTGGTGAATCAAAATACAGGTTCCATTCTGTTATAATAGAAAGCGCATCACAGAGGATTTTCTTTTCATTTCTTTTTTTTCTTTTTTTTTTTTTTTTGAGATGGAGTTTCACTCTTGTCACCCAGGCTGGAGTGCAATGGTGCAATCTTGGCTCACCGAAACCTCCACCTCCCTGGTTCAAGTGATTCTCCTGTCTCAGCCTCCCAAGTAGCTGGAATTACAAGCATGCACTACCACGCCTGGCTAATTTTTTAAAATATATTTTTAATATATTATATTATATATTATAATTTTTTATATATTTTTTAGTAGAGACCAGTTTCACCAAGTTGGCCAGGGTGGTCTTGAACTCCTGACCTCAGGTGATCTACCTGCCTTGGCCTCCCAAAGTGCTGGGATTACAGGCATGAGCCACTGTGCCCAGCCTCGCAAAGGATTTTGAAAGACAGTTTGTTTCTAGTTTTAGGGATATAGATATATATATATCTAGATATCCTATATATATCTAGATATATATATATATATATTTAATTTGAGATTGAATTTTGCTCTATCACCCAGATTGGAGTACAGTGGTATGATCTCAGCTCACTGCAACCTCTGCCTCCTGGGTTCAAGCAATTCTCTTTCCTTAGCCTCCTGAGGATCTGGGATTACAGTTGCCTGCCACCACACTTGGCTAATTTTTGTATTTTTAGTAGAAACAAGGTTTCACCATGTTGGCCAGGCTGGTCTGAAACTCCTGACCTCAATTGATCTGCCTGCCTCAGATCAATCTCCCAAAGTGCTGGGATTACAGGCATGAGCCACTGCACCCTGCCCCATATTTTCTTAATAGGCCTCCATGAGATAAGAAATGTCACTTCATAGATTCTACAAAAAGAGTGTTTGGAATCCGGGGACTCACAACACAGGTTCCATTCTGTGAAATGAAACAGCACATTAAAAAGTGCTTTCACTGATACCTTGTTTTTAGTTTTTAAGACTGGATATTTGTTATTTCCTAATAGGCCTCAATGGGCTCAGAAATATCAGTTCATAGATTCTACATAAAGAATGTTTGGAACTCTGTGAATTGAAACACATGTTCCGTTCTGTGATATGAAACAACACATTGCAAGTCGTTTTCCTTGATAGCTTATTTTTAGTTTTCAGGGTTGGATATTCATTTCTTTTTAATAGGCCTCAATGGGCCCAGAAATGTCACTTCGTAGACTCTACAAAAATTAGTTGGGCGTGGTGGCATGCACGTGTAATCCCAGCTGCTCAGGAGCTCAATAAGCTCAAAAAGAATCTAAGTCACTTCTTAGAATCTACAAAATTAGTGTTTTGAACCTATTGAATCAAAACAAGGTTCTATTCTGTGATACGATCAGCACATCCACTAAGTCTTTGCACAGATGGCTTCTTTCTAGTTTTTAAGGATGGTTATTCATATGTTCCTCTAATGGCTCAATAATATCAGAAATGTCACTTCTTAATCTAAAAAAAATTGTTTTGAACCTCTCGAATCAAAACCTAGGTTCCATTCTGTGATATAAAACAGCACATCACAAATCATTTTCACAGATAGCTTGTTTCCAGTTTTTAGGGCTGGATATTTGCATGTTTTTCTAATTATTCAATAGGCTAAGAAACGTCACTTCATGAATTCTAAAAAATGTGTACTTGGAGTACTGGCCCGCTCCGTTCAACGAAGTGGTTGCTCTTTTGTGCCGGCAATGAGTTGCGCCAGGGCGGCGGCGGCTCCCTGCCTGTGGCGGCTGCGCACGGGCGCCCGGCGGTCGCTCTCAGCTTATGGAAGAAGGATCATTGTCAGATTTCGCAGTTCAGGAATGACCTTAGACAATATCAATTGGGCAGTTGTGGATCGAATAATCTGGGTGGATCATGCAGGCGAATATGGAGCAAACCGCATCTATGCCGGGCAGATGGCCGTCCTGGGTCGGACAAGCGTCGGGCCAGTCATTCAGAAAATGTGGGATCAAGAAAAGGACCATTTGAAAAAGTTCAGTGAGTTGATGGTTACGTTCAGGGTCCGGCCGACAGTTCTGATGCCCTTTTGGAATGTGCTGGGGTTTGCACTGGGGGCAGGGACCGCCTTGCTCGGGAAGGAAGGTGCAATGGCCTGCACCGTGGTGGTGGAAGAGAGCATAGCACATCACTACAACAACCAGATCAGGAAGCTGATGGAGGAGGACCCTGAAAAACACGAGGAACTTCTTCAGGTGATAAAGAAATTTCGGGATGAAGAGCTTGAGCACCATGACACAGGCCTTGAACATGATGCCGAATTGGCTCCAGCCTATGCCGTCCTGAAGAGCGTTATCCAAGCTGGATGCAAAGTGGCTATATATTTATCAGAAAGATTGTAAAGTGTGTCCAGTTATGCCTGCCTATAAAAGATGATAGTAATTTACCAAGTGACATTTGCAGAGAAACAAGTGTACAGTTATCATTGTACTTTTGTACAATGTGAATTTTGTTAATTAAATTATAAGGTTTCTTTTTAAAAAAAAAACAACAAAACTGCAGTGTTGATTTTTCTCTGGGTTGTGTTTTCTGCCATGAGACCGACAGGTCACCAGCCTTGTTCAAGTCACAACAAAGCTGAACCTTGTTTGGTCTCATACTTAATTTTCTTTTATATACATGTTTTTCTTTTACATATGTGTGTGTGTGTGTATATATATATACACTTTTTTTTTTTTTTTAGAGACAGGGTCTCACTCTTTTGCCCAGGCTGGGTCACAGCTCACTGCAGCCTCGACCTCCCAGCCTCAAGCAATCCACCCACCTCAGCCTTCCAAGTAGCTGGGACTACAGGTGTGCACCACCACACCTGGCTAATTCTTTCTATTTTTTTGTAGAGGCAAAGTCTCACTATGTTGCCAGGCTGGTCTCTAACTCCTGGACTCAGTGATCCTCCCATTTCTACCTCCCAAAGTGCTGGGATTACAGGTGTGAGCCACTTCACCAGGCTCATTTTCTCCTAAAACATCAAGGAGAAATCATTAATAATGTAACGGGAATCTTTAGGAGAAAAAACAATTTGGTTTACTGATAACAAAAGATAATTGGAAACATGACAGTATTTGAGATTGGGCAAGCAGAACTATGAAGTCCATCAAGTAAGTCAAAGACCATCGTTTCCGTTCTGAATTGTGGGTGATAAGGGGTGGGAAAGTGCTACAGTCTGGATGTCTATGTCTCCCCATAATTCATATGATGAAATCTTCACCCTCAAGTTGATAGAAGGTGGGACCTTTGGGAAGTGTGAGGTTATGAGGGTGGAGCCCTCATGAATGGGATCAGTGCCTTATGAAAGGTCCTAGAGAGACACCTCATCCTCTCCACAGTGTGAGACTTCAAGGGGTGTGGGCTCTGAGGAAGCAGACCCTTCACAAGCACACATCAACCAGCACTTTGATCACGGACTTCCCAGCCTCTAGGACTGAGCAATAAATGTTTGATGTTTATAAGCCACCCAGACTGTGGTAATTTTTTTTTTTTTGAGACAGAGTCTCGCTCTGTCACCCAGGCTGGAGTGCAGTGGCGCGATCTCGGCTCACTGCAAGCTCTGCCTCCTGGGATCACGCCATTCTCCTGCCTCAGCCTCTCGAGTAGCTGGGACTACAGGCGCCCGCCACCACGCCCGGCTAATTTTTTTGTGTTTTTAGTAGAGACGGGGTTTCACCGTGTGAGCCAGGATTGTCTGGATCTCCTGACCTCGTGATCCACCTGCCTCAGCCTCCCAAAGTGCTGGGATTACAGGCGTGAGCCACCGCACCCGACTGACTGTGGTATTTTGTTATAGCAGCCTGAACAGACTAAGACAGGCGTGTTGCTTCCATCAAAGACTATACTAAGTTGTGGATTATTTGTGAAATTGAATTACAATCTTATCTTTTCCTTAAGGTCTTTTGCCACCCCCCCCCCAAAAAAAAAACCCAAACTGATTCAAATTTTCATACTTTAATGAAATATTTTATAATTTGCAAATTTTTAAGTGATGTATGAAAAACCTAGATCAGTGGATCTCCTCTCTGGCTGCCCATTAGAATGTCCCATGGAGATTAAACTTTTTTCTTCAGTTTGTGGACCAAGAGTTTTGATTTATTTAGGGTGGAGTTCAGGGTCAGAATGGTTTCAGAAGCTCCCAGGTGATTCTGGTGTGAGTTGGAGCTGCAAGGCGCTGAACTAGATTATAAGATGTTTCTGGGAAAGAACCACATTTTAGGAATTTGCTTCCCACCCAGTCCTCTGCGTTTAATCAGCACCTGATGACTTGGCAGGACTTGCCCCACCAGGGTCTGGCTTTGAAGGGTAGTGGACACCAGGATCATTTGGATTAATCCTCTGCTACCTCTCTCTCTTCCTCAACCAAGAGTGAATTTAATTTTACGTAATTGGGTGAAAGTCTACGAATCATAATTGTAATAAATTAAGGCTGGGTGTTTGTTTGAAATTAGATAAGATAAACCTAAAGGTTTGAACAAGTTGTGGATGGTTTGTAAAAATTAATCTTATAAAATAAATGCTCTGTGTGAACATACTGATTAAATTCAAAGGGATATTATTTGATTTTTCTGTAAATTGAACCTTGAAATAAAAGCACAACAAGGTTTTCTTAAGGCATTGGTCTGCTCTTTAACAAGAATTTGTAAAGGGTTATAAAAGGTTTACAAGAATCTCACCTCATGACAAACTAGTTAAGATTGGATAGATTTATCTATAAGGTATTACTAAAAATTGGGGATGACATTAATAGTAGACTGATGCAAGGATGAAATTTGACTGTCTTGAACAAGATTTTTATGTAATAGTAAAGGATAATGAAAGATTTTTGTTTGCCTTGCAAATAAACTACCAAAAAAAGAAGGGAAAGGCAAGAGACAAATTGTTTGGAAAGTTGTCTTCCCTTTTAATGAGTAAAGGTTTTGTGCCTTTAAAAAAAAAAAATGTACTTGGAGCCTGTCTAATCAAATGGTAGGTTCTATACTGTAATATAGAACAGCATATCACAAAGTGTTTTCACAGATAGCTTGTTTGTAAATTTTAGGGCTGGACATTCATATGTTCCTATAAAGGCACAATAGGTTGAGAAATGTCACTTCTTATATTCTAAAAAAATTGTTTGGAACCTCTTTAATCAAAACCAAAGATCAATCTTGTATTATGAAACTGCACATTCCAAAGCACTTTCACAAACAGCTTGTTTCTAATTTTTAGGGCTGTATATTCAAATGTTCCTATAAGGGTTCAATAGGCTAAGAAATGTCACTTGTTAGATCCTGCAAAAAGAGTGACTGGAACTTGTTTAATGAAAACCCAGGTTCAGTCTCCAAATATAAAACAGCATGTCACAAAGCTCTTTCACAGATAGCTTCTTTTTACTTGCTAGGGTTGGATATTTGTATGTTCCTCTAAAAGCTCAATGGGCTCTGAAATGTCATTTCTTAGATTTCTACAGAACACATGTTTAGAATCTGTTCAATCAAAGCATTGATTCCACTCAGTGATAGAAAACAGCACAACACAAACCATATTCACACACAGCTTGTTTATAATTTTTAAAACTGCATATTCATATTTACATACAGGCCTCAAACCTCTGAAATATTATTTTCTGGATTCTACAAAACATGTATCTGGATCATTTGTAATGACAACACAAGTTGCATTCAGTAATATAAAGTGGCACATCACAAAAGTTTTTCACAGATAGCTTGATTTTAGTTTTGAGGGCTGAATATGCATATGTTCCTATAAGGGCTCAATGTCCTCAGAAATGTCCTTTCTTAGATTCTACAAAACATTTGTTTGGATACCGTTTGCCTTTGACACATTTTATTCTAAGTATAAAAGGTGAGAAACTGGTCAGTAATTTGAAATCAAAACAGTACTTTTTAGTTTGAAATCTGCGTGATGACCACCAACATGTTAGCATATATCCAATCAGTATTTCATTTTGAGTTTTCCATTAATGTGAGAACTCCATGGGAATTAGCATTTATTAGTAGTTCTAAATCTTCTAAAATATAAGGGGAATTGAAATTTTAACTAGTCAATGCTGTGGCATTTACTTGGGAATAAACACTGTCTCTCTCTTCCCTCTTTGTGTCTCCTGTCTCCTGCCCCCTGCTCAATTCACCTGCAACATAGACCTCCTCACTATCTTCCAGACCACCAAAGCTTATACAGTCCCAGAGAAGAGACAGGTGTGGGGAGTCATAACTCATGAAGGCTCCCTTGGACTCTAGGACCACTAAGAAGGTTAGAATTTCTGGAGTAGCCGTGGAAGATGATGAGGGCTTAGAGTCTCAATAACTACAAATAAATACCTAAAAATAAAATTGTCAGTCCAGACTTGGAGAGGTCTAGTATGTGGCTATGAGAAAGATGAAAAGCAATATAGAGACTAGGTAAAAGAGGAAAGGCCCTCCATCACACCATTTTTGGCATCATAAAGTATACTGTGCCTCCACCCACCACAATGGAAACCAGGAGGTAACTGATATCTGTTGTACCTTCCTAGGAGGCAATGAAAAGTTCAGTGAATTAGTTTATCAGATGAAGACTTTTCATATTGCCATTAGTATTGTCATTCTAGTCTGAATAGACACATATGAGCCAGTGTAACTTAAGTGCATACAGAATATGAGCTACTCAGAGGACTTTCAGTTGCAGAGGTGTAGCAGTGGTTCTCAGCCCTGATTAAGATGACCCGGGGAGATTTTACTATGCATGAGTGCCACAGTCATCCTATATATTCCAACATAATTGTTCTGGGATAGAGACCTGGCATTGGTCTCATGAAGATGTGTAAGTATATGTGTATGTATATACAATATACCTATATATGTATTCATATATATGTAATACATATGTATATGTAATTATATATATGTACAGTACATAAGTGTATGTATTCATATTTTTACAAAACATATTATCTCATTTAATACATAGTTGTAGCTCTTTCTGTCTTACCAGTACATGTATACATAAATACATGTATAGAGAGACAATGGATGAGGACTACTTATTTGGATGAGGACTCCAAACCATTTGTGCTTAGATTTCTAAATAGGACTGTTGTTTTAACATTCTACATAACTTCAGTATTTGATAACTTAGCTACTAGATTGCTGAGGTTACAAGGTACAATTTACAAAGACTTTCTTCATCTCAGTTTCCATAATGGTAAACAGCAATTTTACAACTCTCTCAGAAGTATAGCTATTTTGTCTATAATCTAATGATATGTGTATCTGCTATGCTATCCAGATTACTAACTAAATACTCTTTATTTGGACTCTTGGCATAAAGTCAGACACAAAAATATGTGAAAATTTTTAAATTCACATGATACCAGTGACTTAATTTACTAACTTTAAGTAGACAAAATTGGCAAAAAAAATTTATAACTTCAAAACAGGAGCATCATAACCTCTTATAAGATGCTTTTTAGCATACCAACAAGTTTATATTCACAATCTCACTTATTCCTAATTAAATCCTTTGAGGACAGTGAATATTCTGAGCTTTATTCCCTGCTACTGGCATTACACCATATAATGCCCAGGGTCCCAGCAGTGAGATGCCAGTGGCTAATCTCTGAGTCACTGAGCTCCTTAGGCCTGCTTTCTTCACACTTGTTTCCATATTTCATCCGCTCGGAGCTGGGTTTGCTTTCTGATTTTGGTGATGTGTGAGAAAATCAGTGTAGCAGATGGAAAGAATTCAAGCCACTTTTTACCAAATGCCACATTTCTGCCAATGTGTATTTTGTTTCTTACAGTAAAATCCCCAACATGTCATTTTTCAGCATGTCAGGTGAGGCTTATCACTTGCTTGTTTAAGTAATATCAGGTGTACTATTTCCTTGCAGAGGAGAAAGGGCCTCCACATTTGGTTTTTATGTTCACAACAACATGGTTCATGGCATACAACTTCCAGGTAAAGTAAGTGCAGGCTCGGTGCTGCTCACAAGCTTTTGCTTCTTCCACTTCAGTAGAGCAAGTGTTCATTAGAACCTTCCCTTTTGAGCTCAGTTCCCCAGAATCCTGTCTTGTCGCATCCTTGTTCCCCCATTATGTGGCCTATGGTGAGTATGAAGGAAGGAGGAATGGATTAAAGTTGGAAAAGCAGGGGGAGAGAGGGAACGCATTTGTTATCTATTGCCGTGTAACAAATTACCCTGAAACTTAGCAGCTTGAGACGTTTATCATCTCCCAGCTGGGAATTTGGAAGCAGCTTGGCTGGATGATTTTGCAGTTTCAGTCAGGATGTTGGCAGGGGCTGCAGTCTTGGAGGCTTGACTGACACTGGAGGACCCGCATCCAAGGCTCACTCCCGTGACTGTGGCAGGAGGCTTAGCTCCTTACTGGCTGTTGGTGGGAGGACTCAGCTCGTTGCCTTGTGGACCTCTCTGTGGGGCTGCTTGAGTGTCTTTACGGCATGGCAGCTGGCTTCCCCAGAGCTAGTGATCGAAGAGGGAGCCCAGGTCGGAGCTTGCAGTGTCTTTTAAGACCTACCCTTGGAAGCCACACAATACTTAATAACTATTAAAAATAGCTACTTTTTAAAAAGCAGTTTTATTATTTCTTAGGAGTCTTTGGGTCTCCTATAAAGTTCTGCTGATTTAGGCAAAGCTAATCTCAGCTGAGCTCAATGACATGCCTGTTGCAGTCAGCTGATGGGATGCTTCTGGGCTGCTGGTCATCCTACTGTTATTAGCAGTCCACTCAGAACGCATCAACTGCCTTTGCCTTATGCTTGAACTAGTTATTACCAGGAACTAGTTATTACCAGGAAGGCCACTCTGCCTCCAAAATGGGGAGAAGGTACACGCTTACTCCCTAGGTCAGTACAAAGAATGGAAACCGGTGATGTGTAAAAATACCTGCTGATGATCTTGTCTGTATAGAAGGAGAAGCACTTTGAGATAATACTTATGTTACTCAAGCCAGACATCCTAGAGGAGATGAGCTTGTTTTGGGATTTTGATGGAAAAGGAGGGCTGAGTCTTGGCAAATGTGATAAGGCTTAGCTGTTGAGTAGGCCGAGCAAGAAAGGGTGGGGTGGGGACAGAGCCAAGCAAAGGGCTGTGGGAAGTTTGCCAGGCCAGAGAGGAGGCGTGCACCAGGAGGTCCACAGGTAGACTGTCTGGGGCCAGGTGGGGACAGTCATAAAATTTAGACTATCCCAGCTGGAAGACCTCGCTCCTTCAGCGACCTAGACCCAGGGCAGGGTGCCTTTCGAGGGGAACGACTGGATGGCTGGGAGGAAGCCAGGGGGTCTGGTGTGCAGGGGCAGAGGGCTGGGCAGATCCTGCCTGTCCCTGCTAGGGTTGTGAGGCAGGTATGGGTGGGTAGTTTCTGCCTCTCTTTCCTTCCTAGCTCTTGTCTACGGAACCAAAAGGGAAATGACAAAAACTCAGCTCAAAATTCCAGCTGGAATACTTGAAACACTTGATACTTGTCAGGAAATTAGTTCTTTAAACTGATTTTTCCATATAAAACCCATCCAAGAGGTAGACGATTCAGGGTGGGACAGGATCCAAGGCTTTGTAACCAGAGTGGGACTCTTATTCAGGGCTTCGTTAGCAGAGGCGAAAGGACTCTGTTTGTCTGTGAAAGTTTCAGTATGTAGGATGACAGCCCTGTATGCTCTGTGGCAGCTCCTGGGATGCGGCCTCATCTTCAGCCCCAGCCCTGATTTTGTAACGGGGTGTGTGCAGTTGTCGAAGATGGCCCCAAGACCCTGTTCCAGCAGCTTAGGTGATCTGACGTGTGGGTCCCACGCAGGAGGCCACTATGAACTTTGTAGGCTGCAAATGAACCCACGGTTTGTCTTTAAGGCCCAGCAGAGATTTCAGTGTATGGCTGTAGGAATGGTTACCACCAGATCACCCCACCACCGGATGTTCCACTTAATGGGTCAGCCTTGGTATCCCAAGTCCTCCACCTTCCTCTGACCCCGTAGCCTGCTGGGTGCCACAGGGCAAGGCCTGGGGCTGGACTGGGCAAGAGCCCTTGAGAGGCTTATCTGAGTCTGTGCTCCCCAGCTTGAGCACAGGTCATGGGAAGTGACAGAAGCCCTTACCTGCTTCCCCCGTGGGGAGAGTCGGCTTCCTCCAGCTTGGGGCACAGGGCTGGCCACTGCCAAAGCCTCAGAGGAGTCCAGCTGGGGTAAAGCAGCCATCTGGGCAGCGTCTGCTCCTGATGTTTACATCTGGGCTGTGTTCTACTGGTGACAGGAGAAACTCTGCTGAGGAGATGCTGAAAGGACTGCCAGGCAGACACAGCCCTCGGACATCTCATCTTCCTGCTCCACGTCAACCCAAGCACCCACAAGGCTGCGCTTAAAAATCGGAAAAGAGTGGCCTGACCCTGGCCAGCAGCCTGGCAGAAGCAGGGTGACTTCACATGGTTATTCTACAAGCTCACCCAAAGCCCATAAGCCTTTTTGAGTGTTGAGAACTCGGGGCACGCTGAGGACCTCTTAGTCTTCCCAGGGCCTGGCACCCATGAGGTTTCTAACCACAGTTTGTTGAGCAAAGGAACACCCTCAACTCAAAATTCTCCAAACTTGAGACTCCCTGCCCTTGAGTCTGTGCCCTCTGAGAGCCTGAGCATTAAGGAGGGTGTCTGGGAGGCTATGGGATGCATGGCCAGGGAGGAGAGAGGAGTGAAAGAGCTAAGGCAACCAGGAAGGTACCTGCACCAGCACTGCCTGGGACAGCACGAGGGCACTGGGGAGAAGGACAAAGGAGAGGAGCCCAGCAGGCAAGAGGAGGGCTGGAGGATAGCAACGATTAGTTTCTCCTTGCTTCAAATGGGTGCCAGCGCCCCAGGGTGAGCAGCACCCCAGAGCCCGTGAGAATCCTGGGCCAGGCCATGGGCTTCCAGTGCTTGTCCACTGGGAGGGAGGCCTTGTAGAGTGAGGTGGAGACCCACACACACCAGCATAATGCACAAGAACGCATGCTCAGATGCCTGTCCAGGTGGGTGTAACTCATATGTGCACATATTCCCAAACATGGACCTCCAGGTGCAGGTGCCCACCAGCTAGACCAGTATATGTGTGCATCATGTGTATGACTGATATCTACATATGCGCATGGACACACACATGTCCCAGACCAGATTTGTACTGATAAGCAGAGTAGGGTGGGGTGCAAACGTCATAGGGTCACAGTTCCTAACCCCTGCCTCCACTAGCAAGCTCTGTGAGTTTAGGCAAATTACTTAACCTTGACCTTTAGTATGATGATTTTTTAATAGAGGTGAGCTCTTGCTATGTTGCCCAGGCTGGTGTCAAACTTGTGAGCTCAAGCAATCCTCCCACTTCAGCCTCCCAAAGTGCTGGGATTATAGGTGTGAACCACTGTGCCTGGACTACTTTATCTTTATAAGCCTCATTTTTCTTACCTTATAAAAACAGTGCTGACTATAATCTCACAGAGCTGTTCTGAGATTAAATGAGATGGCTCATGTAAAGAATCTGTCACAGAGCTTGGCACATCTGCTATTGGGTCTGAGTGCTAGTGAGACGGCCACATCCAGGGGCATGAGTGGGAGCACTGTTGTCAGAGACCCTGAGGGTCCCACCCCAGAGAGCCCCCTTTCCTTATCTTTAAATTGGGCATGGCAGTACTCTATACCTCTCTGGCATGCTGTGGATATCAAGAAAGAACTGTGTGTGGGTGTCATGAAAGCTGGAGGGTGCTGTATGAAATGCAATTGTTATAACCATCACTAGTCATCTCTGGCTCACAGACCTGCCCTCACCACTTCCCCTAGCCTGAGCAGAACCTTCTTGGCCGGTCAAAGCTCAGAAATGCCAGCAGGTGGCAGCCTTATGGGGTTGGAGGGACAATCTGCTGCAAATGCACTGCACTGCAGCCAGGCAGGGTACAGCCCCTCCCCTGAGCAGAGGGCCTGAGCCTCTGTGCACCAGCGGGAGACTGACCAGGTTCATGGACACAAAAAAACCTGAGCCCTCCCCACCTGAAGGGAGAAGAGAAAGGGCCACTCATATAGGAGAACACTTGTTGGGTTTTTAACACAAAAAGTTCTGATCTGAGAGCATTATCAATGAGTGGGGGTAGAGGTGCTTCCATTCCTGGGAAGGAGAGGGAAAGGAACTACCTCTGTGTTAAGGGATCATGGAGTCAGAGTCAAGGTCACTGGGCAGGCCCACCACCAGGGCCTATCTGTCTAGACCCAGCTGCTCTATCACAGTCCCCAGCAGGGTTAGCCTTTCTCCTTCCCCTTTTATTGGTTGAGTGACTGATTGATTGAATGATTACATTATATACTTACAGAAAAGTATTCCTACTTCTGGATGCCTGCCTTAGCTGTTGTCCAGAGATTCTGTTTTTCTTCTTCTTTTTAAATAAGAGATGAGAAAATAAAGGGTGACCACAGAGTGAGAGGGTCCTGCCCTCAATCTAAGGCTGGGGTGAATGTCACAGCCAAGTCGGCGACTTCTATCTTCCCTGGTGGCCAGCAGCCTGTGATCAAGTCCACACTGAACAGGCCCTTTGCCCAGAGGGCCTCTTGATCCTCGCAATCAGGAGCCGGGTTGGCGAATGCAGTTGCCAGGTGTCACTGATGCTACAGAACAGCCCTGCCAGAGCCCTTCCACGGTGAGTGCCCCCAAGAGCTGCCTCACCAGGCCATGCCCTGAGTGCCTGCAGTATGTTTTCCCTGCTGGTCCCTGAGTGGTAAAGACCCTAGAGATCCTAGCCACTCCAGCTTCCCTTCCCATGGAAACCATCCCAGAGGGAACAATTCAGATCCAGAGCAGCAGCAGAAGAAATGATCCAAGGAAGGCTGCACACGGAGAGGAGAGAGACCAGGAGAGGTGGGAAGGGATTCCAGAGAGAGCCCCAAATCAAACTGCAAGACATCTTCTAAATATTTTTAAATTGTGTTTAAAGAATAGCTGACATCTGTCGAACACTACGTGCTAGACACTATCTTAGGCCTCTTACACTTTTCACGCATTGAATCCTCCCAACTATGACTGTACTGTCCGCCTAACAGAGAAGTTATGTACCTTGTCCAATGCAAGGTGCTGGGGGTAACAGACCTGGGATTTGAACTCAGGTGGCTGAGTTCCCGTGCCTAGACCACTGTGCTATATGACCTCTTAGTTAATTCCTATTATTTTGTCAGAATACTGGTGGCAGCTGAGAATTTGTCTATCAACAGAAAACACTAAAGACTATTCACTCCTCAATTTTGTTAACAGTTGAAATTTTGTTAAAGGTTGAAAAACTGATGGTGCCTCGAGCCTTGCCAGGTTTCTGGTATTTTCCCTGCAGTGGTGGAAGCAGACCTTGAAATGGGCCTGTCTTGCTTCAATACAAGAGAGTGCATTGTCTCAGAAAATCAGCCCCACCCTCTGTCCCTTCACTCACCAAGACTTCAAGAGCCCGGTGTTTTGTTAAGGAGAAAGCTTATCTTAAAGCCTTGTCTATCAGTCAACACTTGAGCAGGTCCCTCCGCAGGGAGTAGGGCATTCTGAGAGGTGGAGTGGGTCTTCTCTTAGTAGATCTGGAAAGAGAAGACAGGGTCTCACTCTGTTGCCCAAATGGTGTGCAGTGGCTTGATCTTGGCTCACTTTCAGGCTCAAGGGATCCTACCACCTTGGCCTCCTGAGTAGCTGGACTACAGGTGTTTGCCACCATATCCAGCTGATTTTGTATTTTTAGTAGAGACATAGTCTCCCTATGTTGCCTAGCCTGGTCTTGAACTCCTGGGTTCAAGCAATCTGCCTGCTTTGGCCTCCCAAAGAGCTGGGATTACAGTCATGAGCCACTGTGCCCAGACCCTTTACCTCTGTTATGTTATGATGGGGTGGGACAAATTAGCCTGAATAACATTGGGAATATAACCCGTGAGCTTGTCATTAAAGCAGCTATGTCTCAGCCATCAGTTTCCCTGGGAGAGCAACTAGACTGAGAACATATAGGTAAGACAGGCAACTGGGAGGGGACAGATGATTTTTTCTTGATATCTTTGAGACTGAATACACTCTTGCATGGAGGTACATAAACACATTGCTCATTCAAGTGTTACTAGGATCTATTTAAATAACACATGTGGCCAGGTGAGATGGCTCACGCCTGTAATCCCAGCTCTTTGGGAGGCTGAGATGGGTGGTCAGGAGATCGACACTATCCTGGCTAACACGGTGAAACCCTGTCTCTACTCAAAATACAAAAAAATTAGCCAGGCATAGTGGCGGGTGCCTGCAGTCCCAGCTACTCGGGAGGCTGAGGCAGGAGAATGGCGTGATCCCGGGAGGCGGAGCTTGCAGTAAGCCGAGATCGCACCACTGCACTCCAGCCTAGGTAACAGAGCTAGACTCCACCTCAAAAAATAAATAAATAAATAAATAAATAAATAAATAAATAAATAAAAATAGCACTTGCCCAGGAGCAATGTGTGGTGTTCTCATTTCCCTCCATGACAGTCCCGCTACAGTAGATAGGAGAATGTCATAGAAGGTGAGTCTGGATTTCTGCGAAGCCTTTTACAAATGTCCTCCATGAAATTCTTGCGTATAAGATGGTGAAAAATGAATGGGATGAGTGTATAGTTGGGTAGAATTGCTGTATGGACCAAAGTGTTGTTAGGAGAATACAGTGAGCTTTAGGTGGAATGCAGGTCTCTGGTAATGGTCACAGAGCTCGTCCCTTGATTGTCATGTTTGACTTTTAAAACAATCATTTCCTTAGATCAGGAGATCAAAGATATGCTTATACTATGGGCAGATGATGCAAAACTGGTATAGAGGGCTTAATATTACAACAGATGACCAAAATCAAGATGTAAAATTATCTGGGCAGATTCGAACACTAGGTCAAAATTAACAAGGGCAAATTTCATGTCTGAGATCTACATTTTAAAATAAACATGTATGTATCACTCACCCAGTTTTTTGTATCTACCCTAGAGGAGCACTTGTACATGCGTACAAGGAGACGCTGCTTATGATGATTTTAAAAACCAGAAATAATCGAAGAATTGCTAAGAAAACTACAGAATATCTACACTGTGAAATATATTATGCAGAAGATTTCCAGGACATGTTGCAAGGAGAAAACTTGAAAAATGATATGTTAACCACAAACACACATACACAATTTACACATTTCTGCTGATATCTATCTATCTACGTAAATGCACAGAAAGGTCTGGACGGACCCCTAATAACTCATACCAGGATCTACCTCCAAAGAGAAACTGAATTGATATGGATTTCAAAAGGGCTTTGGCTTTACGAGTAACCTCTGAAATTCAGAATGTATTTGTGTTCAACTTGTGTAATTAAGCTTTCTTTTTGCCTTGCTTTCAGCTTGAAAAAAAAAAAGTTTTACAATGCGGGAAAGGATACAAATTCTTGGGCTTTCAGTTACCACAAACCTAAGAGGAGTCAGCACTGTGGAAATGCTACAGAAAGCTAACTCATACTATACAGAATGTGTTAGAAGTTTGGTGTTCAGACAGCCTGCAAGTACTAGAGTTCACTAAGCTGATCATGTCTGGAACACCGGGCTGGATCCAATTCTGGCAGCAGGAACATTGGCAAGATAGAATGCAACTAGAGGAAAGAAATGCTATGGGGATTCTGAAAAAGCATGACATCAGAATAATAAATATGGAACTACAACTGTTTAACCAGAAGACAAAAAGATTATGGGGGAAACAAACACATTCCTTCAAATATTTGAAGGCTTATTATGTAGATGAATCACTAAACTTATGAGTTTCTCCAGAGGTAAACATGAAGACAAATAAATACAAGTGATATTTTCTATTAAAAAATAAATAGGCTGGGCGCGGTGGCTCACGCCTGTAATACCAGCACTTTAAGAGTTCAAAGCAGGTAGATCACCTGAGGTTGGGAGTTTGACACCAGCCTGACCAACATGGAGAACCCTGTCTAAACTAAAAATACAAAATTACCCAGGCATGGTGGTGCATGCCTGTAATCCCAACTACTCGGGAGGCTGAAGCAGGAGAATCGTTTGAACCAGGGAGGTAGAGGTTGCAGTGAGCCGAGATCATGCCATTGCACTCCAGCCTGGAACAAGAGCGAAACTTCATCAAAAAATAAATAAATAAAAAGAAAAAGCATTCTAACTAACAAGAATGAATGACAAAATAGCCTGTCAGGCCAGATCATGAGCTCTCTGTCATTGGAGGTATTCAACTAAAATACTGTATATAAAAAGATGTTGGGTTTTATTAGAAGAAAAATTATGTAATCTTTAATATTTCCAACAATTCTAATGTTCTATGATTTCATATTTTGACTGCAGAATCAATTTTCAATTAGTGTATATTCTCATCGATTCCAAATCCCACAGGTGGTATACTCTTCCACCAGGTGGCTAGATGCCTTAGGCTCTGGGTCCTAAATGTTATGTGTGGTTAAAAAGAAGTTAGCATAGTTTAATACTTTTAAAAATGAAATAATATCCTTTGCCCACTTTTTGATGGGGTTGTTTGTTTTTTTCTTGTAAATTTGTTTGAGTTCTTTGTAGGTTCTGAATATTAGCCCTTTGTCAGATGAGTAGATTGCAAAAATTTTCTCCCATTCTGTAGGTTGCCTGTTCACTCTGATGGTAGTTTCTTTTGCTGTGCAGAAGCTCTTTAGTTTAATTAGATCCCATTTGTCAATTTTGGCTTTGTTGCCATTGCTTTTGGTGTTTTAGACATGAAGTCCTTGCCCATGCCTATGTCCTGAATGGTATTGCCTAGGTTTTCTTCTAGGGTTTTTATGGTTTTAGGTCTAACATTTAAGTCTCTAATCCATCTTGAATTAATTTTCATATAAGGTGTAAGGAAGGGATCCAGTTTCAGCTCTACATATGGCTAGCCAGTTTTCCCAGCACCATTTATAAAATAGGGAATCTTTTCCCCATTTGTTGTTTTTGTCAGGTTTGTCAAAGATCAGATGGTTGTAGAAGTGTGGTATTATTTCTGAGGGCTCTGTTCTGTTCCATTGGTTTATATCTCTGTTTTGGTACCAGTACCATGCTGTTTTGGTTACTGTAGTCTTGTAATATCGTTTGAAGTCAGGTAGCATGATGCCTCCAGCTTTGTTCTTTTGGCTTAGGATTGTCTTGGCAATGTGGGCTCTTTTTTGGTTCCATATGAACTTTAAAGTAGTTTTTCCCAATTCTGTGAAGAAACTCATTGGTAGCTTAATGGTGATGGCATTGAATCTACAAATTACCTTGGGCAGTATGGCCATTTTCATGATATTTATTCTTCCTATCCATGAGCATGGAATGTTCTTCCATTTGTTTGTGTCCTCTTTTATTTCATTGAGCAGTGGTTTGTAGTTCTCTTTGAAGAGGTCCTTGACATCCCTTGTAAGTTGGATTCCTAGGTATTTTATTCTATTTGAAGCAATTATGAATTGGAGTTCACTCATAATTTGGCTCTCTGTTTGTCTGTTATTGGTGCATAAGAATGCTTGTGATTTTTGCACATTATTTTGCATCTTGAGACTTTGCTGAAGTTGCTTATCAGCTTAAGGAGATTTTGGGCTGAGACGATGGGGTTTTCTAAATATACAACCATGTCATCTGCAAACAGGGACAATTTGACTTCCTCTTTTCTTAACTGAATACCCTTTATTTCTTTCTCCTGCCTGATTGCCCTGGCCAGAACTTCCAACACTATGTTGAATAGGAGTGGTGAGAGAGGGCATCCCTGTCTTGTGCCAGTTTTCAAAGGGAATGCTTCCAGTTTTTGCCCATTCAGTATGATATTGGCTGTGGGTCTGTCATAAATAGCTCTTATTATTTTGAGATACGTTCCATCAATACCGAATTTATTGAGAGTTTTTAGCATGAAGGGCTGTTGAATTTTGTCAAAGGCCTTTTCTGCATCTGTTGAGATAATCATGTGGTTTTGTCTTTGGTTCTGTTTATATGCTGGATTACATTTATTGATTTGCATATGTTGAACCAGCCTTGCATCCTAGGGATGAAGACCACTTGATCATGGTGGATAAGCTTTTTGATGTGCTGCTGGATTCGGTTTGCCAGTATTTTTATTGAGGATTTTTGCATCGATGTTCATCAGGGATATTGGTCTAAAATTCTCTTTTTTGTTGTGTCTCTGCCAGGCTTTAATATCAGGATGATGTTGGCCTCATAAAATGAACAGACACTTCTCAAAGAAGACATTCATACAGCCAACAGACACATGAAAAAATGCTCATCATCACTCGCCATCAGAGAAATGCAAATCAAAACCACAATGAGATACCATTTCATACCAGTTACAATGGTGATCATTAAAAAGTCAGGAAACAACAGGTGCTGGAGAGGATGTGGAGAAACAGGAACACTTTTACACTGTTGGTGGGACTGTAAACTAGTTCAACCATTGTGGAAGACAGTGTGGCGATTCCTCAAGGATCTAGAACTAGAAAGAACATTTGACCCAGTTATCCCATTTCTGGGTATATAACCAAAGGATTATAAATCATGCTGCTATAAAGACACATGCACATGTATGTTTATTGCGGCACTATTCACAATAGCAAAGACTTGGAACTAACCCAAATGTCCATCAATGACAGACTGGATTAAGAAAATGTGGCACATATATACAATGGAATACTATGCAGCCATAAAAAAGGAAAAAAAGGATGAGTTCATGTCCTTTGTAGGGACATGGATACAGCTGGAAATCATAATTCTCAGCAAACTATTGCAAGAACAGAAAACCAAACATCGCATGTTCTCACTCATAGGTGGGAACTAAACAATGAGAACATTTGGACACAGGAAGGGGAACGTCACACACCAGGGCCTGTCGTGGGGTGGGGGGAGTGGGGAGGGATAGCATTAGGAGATATACCTAATGTAAATGACGAGTTAATGGGTGCAGCACACCAACATGGCACATGTATACATATGTAACAAACCTGCACATTTGTGCACATGTACCCTAGAACTTAAAGTATAATAAAAAATTAAAAATAAATAAATAAAAAATAAAAATAAAATAACAAGCGAACAGAGTGCAAGCACTAAGCCAAAAAGTAATCCCTTTTAAAGAAACATGTAAGTATCATTCATAATCTTTCTGATTATTCCATCACAATGATTCTTAATCCATTCGCTTTCCTCTTGTACATTTCTTTTGTACAGGGTCTACAGAGATGACCCCTTATCTTCTGTGGCCGCCTCTCTCTGGTGTCAAGTTTCCTGACTTGTATACAGTTCCTCATCCCCAAGACTGTCCTTGATGCAAAAATCCCCTCGGCTTCCTCTGCAGCTGCAGATCATGTTTGCTCCCACAGTCTTTCTTCCCGACCCAAGAAGAACTATCTGCAGGGTCAGAAAATGCCCCAGCCTCTTCCTGCTCCTAGCCTTCCTGCTCTGTATCCACACAGCTGAAGCCACAAAACAAGCAAGCAACAAACAAAAACAGAATAGGCCGCACCCTGACAGCATGAAAATATATGATTATCTTTTCCCAAAGAGAAGAGAATAATCTTCCGCTCAGCTCTTAAAAGAGAAAACTTTCCATCTCCAGCCACAGCTGTTGGCTTGGTGTTTCTTAAAATTTGAATACAATCAACAACCCTTGTCCCAGTCCCTAGAAACCTTCGAATGTTAACAACTGCCTTGGTTGAGAGTGAGAGATCACTTCAGAAAACCTAGTACTAAGGAAGTATTTCTGTAAGTGCTTGCAAGTGAATGCAAATAAAACAAGATTTTTTAAACTGAGACTTAAAGCAATTTTACTATGTACCTGAGTCAAGGTTCTACTCATCTTTCTAGTCTCAGGTGAAAGACCTCTTCTTCCAGCAAGCCCTGGGGATGTTAGGACTATGTTTGTTGTCTCTGCTATGTGCTCCCATATCCTCCTCAGTGTCTCCCATCACAGCCCTGTACCTCCCCAACCACAGCCCTGCACCTGCCCTGTCACCATCTTTATGGTCACTCTACCAGCCTGTTTCCCTAGTACACTGCAGGGCCTAGACTGTACCTGATGCTTTTATCACTGAGCCCCTAAACACAGTAGGACCCAATAAATATCCATGAGGCTATTATAAATAAACACATTATCAATTAACTAATTAATGTGGAACCCAAGTCTAGGCAGCTGTTTCACTGAGGTAAAAAATATCCATTCCACAAACACTTTGTGTCTCTTATGCTAGGTATAGTACAGAATGAGTCAAACCCAGGTCCTGCCCTCAAACAACATACAGTTGAGTAAGGAAGTCAAGACAAGTACACAAATACCTATGGCACAAAATATATAATGGAGCACCACAAAAAGATGAATATTAGAGGATGGGAAAACAGGAGCAAAGCCACAGAGATCACCAAGTAGTTCACACTGGAGCTAAGCCTATGGGACAGGTAATACTAGGGTCAGAGCCTAGAGGTCCCTGAATAATACCTTTGAGTAGTCGGTATATTCCAGGCTAATTGCTTTACATTCATGATCTCATTTATTCTTTGAAACAATTCTATGTAAAAACCCCCTATCACAAAGAAGCAAACGGGTTGACAGAAGTCAAGAAAATTGCCCATTATGTCACAGTTGATAAGTGGCAGAGCTAGGATGCACACCCAGGCCAGCCTTATGACCATGGCAGCAATGCTGCAGTGCTTTGGAACCTGGGATGCCAAGTTTAGGAGTTGCTACTTTATCCAGTGGGAGCTACTTGGAGCAGGAGCATGCCACGGTTCAAAGACTGTGCTTGGGAAGACATATCAGACAGTAATGGGGAGAATAGATTGGGAGTCAGGTTTGAAGCCTATTGCAATAGTCCCAATGTTGTATCATTAAACTTCTGAACTGGAGAGTGGCGGTAGGACTGGCAAGGGGATTCAGAGCTGAGGAACTCCTGAGGAAGAGCGGGGACAATCAAGGATGATCCCAAGCTATGCACCTGAATGACTGGAAGGATGAGGATTTGGAAGTGGCTCTGCATATGTGCATGCCATGGGAAAGAGTAGAAATTAATGGGTGGGAGTACTGGAGCCTTAAGTCCTCAGGAGCTCCAAACCAGGGGGCAGCCTAAATCCTCCCCACTCTCTTCCTCTCCCTATGCATTGCTGCTACCTGCAAAAGCTTCCTGAATTCCCTGAGCCTTCCCACCCATTTGGGGCATCTGAGCCCAGCAACCCACAAAAGCAGAGGGGCAATAATGTGACATGAGGCATCACACGACCATGTCCACCCAGGTCTACTCTCCTCTGAGAGCCAGACTGACCCAGCACAGACAATGTCTGGTCCAAACCAGCACCAAGAAGTGGAATAGCAGCAGACAGGAGTTAGAGGCCACAGGTAGTGATTCTGACTCCTTCACTGACTCCCTGTAACCTTGGACCAGAAGCTTAACTTCTCTGGATCTCAGTTTCCTAATCTGTAATCCGAGGAGTCTGAACCAGAATCAGAAGTGGCAAAACTAGGGGCACACAGGACAAACTCATCTTGTAAATGGACTTTGACCAACACAATGTCTTTTAATTAGCTTCAACATTTAAAAATCAGGCCATTTCACAAAGAAAGTGCATATTTGCTGCTGTTCTTGAAGCAGGAAGGTCTGGCAACATGGAGCCCACATTCCTACATGGCATCAATCAGCTGGGGCTGAGTAGCTGCTGGGACACCACCCTCCAGTTTGTCACAGTCCCCACCACCCCTACTGTCCCTGATTGCTGCCACTCATCATCTATACATGGGCCATTATGATCTTTTATGCTAATGATCTGGCCCCTATAGGGATCTGAGTTCACAACCTCTACAGAAAACGATCTAAAATATCATCATTGCAAGACTCAGGAACTGGAGACATTAAACAGAAGCAAAGATGAGTTGGGAGTGATTTTTCCTCAATGGAAGACGCGGGCTCCTCAGAGGAGCAAGGGCTTGCTACAGCGGATGAAGGTTCATTAACATGTGTGTCAGTCCTGCCCACCACCCCATACCACACCCTCAACACGGCACAAGGCCAGATGACATCAGCCTTGGACACAGTCAGAGAAACTCCATCATGAAGCAATTTGCTTCCCCAGCCATTCTAATTTAACAATTAGCTTAACTCTGGTCAGGCACTTGCTGCTGGAGTGGAGAAACGATCCTGATCAGCAGAAGCTTCAGCCTAGAAGCTTCAGGAACTCCCTTCCTACCCCCCAACCCCAGCTTTCCTTGCTTCCCTTGGGTTTGTGTCTCCTGCTCACACAGATAGATATTCTAAATATCTCCAAAGAGGGTCCACCTTCTCCTTGAGCTCCCCAGTTGGGCTCCTTGGAAATTCTCCAGCAAAATTAGTTTCTCCTGCTGCCACTTCAGCCCATTCTCTTAGTCTGTCCTGCAGAGATTCTGTCCTGCAGCATGTCAGGCCAGTATGCGAGATGAGATGTGGAAGGAAGCCTGTACATAGGCCACACTGCAGACACAGGGGTACACTCACAAGGCTGGCAACCTTGGGCCGTCCTTGGTGCAGATCCTGACTCAGAGCACAAGCCTCAGGAACGGAGTTTGCCCTGACTCAGACAGCATGCTCAGCTCCGCATCTGCATTGCCAAAGGGCCTCTTGGTAAGAACGCACCACACTCCCTCTCTACAGCGTGTCCTGCTCATGCCTCAAGCTGCACCCCAAACCCAAATGCCAAATTTCAGAGAAAGAAAGTGAGATATCAAAAGTGGGAGATCAAAAGGAAAAGTTTATAAAGTTACAGTCTATTATTTTTAAATATAGTATTAGAATTCCAGGATAGATGGGGTGAGGCCAGGGCCTGAAATAGCAGACCCTCAAGAAAGCAAGCATCCCTGCATGACCAGATAGAGATTTCAAAGAGAACCTGGAGAAAGAAATGGCTCATAAAAATGGAACAACAACCAGGAAAATAATCAGACCAAAAATAAACCTGAGACATGCCAATGCCAAGGTCAATCCCAAAGGTTATTTTGTTCCAATGGGGCCAAATCAGTGGAACCAGTTGATGATACTCTTGGTACAAGTGGTGTCCTCAAGAATGAAAATCCTTCCCAACTTGCCCTCCTTGATGGACACGAGCGAGGTCAGGGTTGAAACTGCAGTGAGGGCATGGGAACCTGACTGACAAATGAAGTGTAAAGAAAGCACCAGAACCATACGGCATCCACCTGGGAGTCCTAAAGGAATTCAAGGGTGAAATTGTGGCGAGGCTGCCCAAAATGTGTAACCTCTGATTACAAAGTCACTCATGCTCTAGAACTGGCAGAGTGCCCATGTAGCCTCCATTCATAAGAAAGGATCCAGGGAGAATTCTAATTTTCATACCAGGAAAGTAGGCAGGACATAGCTTAAGAATAGGACTACTGGGCATGCAAGCAAGCACGATCTATCAAAGGAAAAGACAGTAGAGCTCTTATAAAAGCAAAGCTTGTTTGTAATAGTTTTTGAGAGAGTAAATATGAATGTGAATTAATGAAAATCTGTCTATTTACATAAATTTAATTTACATAAAATTTCCAAGATACTATAGTAAAAAGCTTTTTTAAGTTGAATAACAATACAACAGGAAAAATACTTTTCCAGGGAACTACTTGGAGGCCAGAAACAAAATGAAAAAATTCACTGACACGTCTCCAAATTAAAGAAATTTTAAAAGTGCGGTTCATAAGCCATCAGGACACTAGAACTTGTCTTATATAACATTCTTACAATGTGTAGGAGGGAGCTAACGTGAGGTACTCTATGGGTCTACACTCTTCCAGGCAGGAGAAACGCTGATCAAGAGAAATGATAGGACAGTCCTTCCAGGTTCTAAGAGTTGATGGAGAAGAGGTGACTGAGTTTCAGTGGGATGGGATCTATCTACTTCATAATAGCTCCTTAGTCTCCTCTCTCCAGATAAGATAAATTCTGGGCTCCATTCTCTGGACCTTGCGATTGTGGGCTCCAAAATTTACATATTCCTGGAAAACAGGAACAAATGCAGATTTAAGTCACAGAAAATGCTTCTGACTAGACTCTCAGAGGCTGTCCACTGCATTTGGTTAAACCCTGACCAATCAGGCCTGCCATGGCCCTGCCCTTTCTTCTTCATTACAGTGCCCATTCAATGCATGGAGCTCCAGATTCAGAAATTCAGGGCACACACTCATAGAAGTCATTCTGAAGCTATGAACCGAGACTTCTAAAACAAACAATAGAGTATGACTGGATTTACCCATTCCTTCAATTTTTGTTACTGCATCTCTGTCTTGGGCATATAGCAGGGAGCTGACTGTAGAAATGCAAACGTGAGTAAGCTCAGCACCCCCTGCCTAGCCCCACTGTTCCCTTGCAACCTATCTCATCCATCTATTCTGCTTCTCCTACTACCTCCAATGTGGTAAGAGGCATTGCAACACTTTCTTAGCTTCTATCTCTGCTATCCAAGTCCCTTCATTCCTTCAAAACTACAGGCAACAGAACTTCTCCCCTCAGTCATCCTATAGCATATGATGGGACCTTGAAACTTACTACACCATTCTGGGCTTGAGATCGGTGCCTTGATGGAGAAATCAGAGACAAAAGACTTCTATGTTGTGTCACCTGCAAAAGCCTATTCCAATAAATTATAATAGCTATGTGCATAGGTTCGAATCCTGGCACTCCTAATTACGAGTTGAGGGAACTCACAGCTCAATATCCTCATTTGCCAAACAGGTAAAATAGTGTTTAATCTACTAAAAAGGGCAGTTCTGGGGATCAATTATGGTAATGCTTATTTTAAAGAGCTTGATACAGTAGTTAGTGCATAAAAAGCAATCTACTGATATTAGCTAGTACTAACATCTTCCTAAACAGAAGATTTATTCCTTTTTAAATTTTCTCCTCAGTCTAAATGCAGCTTTTAAAAGGCTACTTTAAAAAGTGGGCGGTGACTGATGCTAGTTCTCTGTTCGGCAGCTCCTTGGGTCTTAGTTGTCCCTATAGTATCTTTTTTACAGTATTTTCTTGGGTTTGTCTATATATTGCTTAATAAATTGTGAAGTCCTTCCTATGTGTCAATGTCATTGCCGCCTGTTCTTGAGCAAAGTTTGCATGGAAAAGGCAGCACGCCTGCAATTTTAAAGGAGTGGGCCATTTACTGCTTCCAAGAGGCTCCACAGATGACACTGTTCTTGATTAACCCACACGTAAAGGGTGCGTGCTCTGAAACTAGACTGGGTCAGTACTTTGATAGCAAATCTATCATTGGGTGAAGATTTGTATTAACCAAGCTCACAAGGCTGATGGATAAGCCAGAAACTCTGTATCTTGAGTGCCAAAAGTAACAACGAAACACAACTGCCACAGGACCCTGGAGTGCTTAGTTCAGTGTAATCAGTGTAGGCTGATGCACTGGGGACGCCAAGCTGTCACTGGAACATTGCATGATGAACATGTAATCAAGGCTTGGGAAGTCTGCAGAACAAGCCATGGTTCAACATCAGCAGGTCGTGATGGGATGGACTAGCAAGAATAGTGCTGGTCCTGTTGGAGAACCAAATGGCCCTGGTGGGCAGCCAGAGTCTGAATGGGCACCACCAGCTTCTGCTTTAACTTGCCTTTCAGGAGTGCCCTGGCTGGCCAGCACCTTCCATAGAATCTTCAAATTGCACTCAGAGCAATTAATTAGGTTTTATATTACTAAATTACAATCACATTTCAGCCAATATCCCTGACATTATTTCCAGGTCACACGGATGGAGTATTTTGCTTCATATATTTGCAAAACACCTTCTGGTCCATAGCTACAGGTGGTAGATGACATCCATGTGGGAAACATGGATGGACCTAACTGAACCCTCAGAAGCAGCTTCATTTCCATTATTTCCAGGTTCCTGGGGATGTGGGAGGATGGGCTTCACTGTTACCTCCAGGAAACCTCTATGGGCTAAATTCCCCCGGGCCAGGATCCCCATATTCTCTTTTATTTCAAGGTTATTTCACAAGTAAAACAGGAATTCATTTGCAGTAACCACCTCATCAATGGCATTGATTGACTTGTCAGGTGAAACTGCAGATATTTGCTTTATTAACAGGAAGATACCACTTTCAAGTGTTGGTTGGAAAGATGGAGAGAGACAGACAGAGGGACAGAAAGAGACACAGAGAGCAGATACAGGGAGCAGATCAGAACAGAACAAGTCCAGGAATAAGAGTGCACTGAGCTGCTGCCTTTACAAGGACTTGCAGAAGGAAGTATAATATGTTCCTGGATTGTATTTAGAAAATTGATATCCACTACTTAAAAAGGAATAGCTCCTCTCCCACTACATTTATCCTGGCCAATATCCTCTTTTTCTTCCCTGGTGTCAACAGTCCATGGAAAAACATCCAGCTTTAGTTGTTAGAAGAAAGAAACTTGAAACCTGGCATAGAAATACATCTTATTCCTCAAGTCTCAGACTCGTTAGCCTAGAAGAGATCTTCAAGAGGTCTTTTATTTTTATTTTTATTTTTATTTTTGAGACGGAGTCTCACCCTGTTGCCCAGGCAGGAGTGCAGTGGTGCGATCTGGGCTCACTGCAAGCTCCGCCTCCTGGGTTCATGCCATTCTCCTGCCTCAGCCTCCCAGTGGCTGGGATTACAGGCGCTCGCCACCACGCCCAGCTAATTTTTTGTATTTTTAGTAGAGACCGGGTTTCACCGTGTTAGCCAGGATGGTCTCGATCTCCTGACCTCGTGATCCACCCACCTCGGCCTCCCAAAGTGCTGGAATTACAGGCGTGAGCCACCGCGCCCGGCCAAGAGGTCTTTTATGAATCTCTCTGACCCAAGACCTGATGTGCCTAAGGGAAATTCTAACAGAGGAGACACTTTGCCATTTGGGAAATTCTCACTTTCCTACATAGTTGTGACATGGACATCTTCTGCTCTCTTTCTCTGGGAGAAAGTGTCGATGAAAAGAGCTATGGTTCAGATGTATCCCCTCCAAAATTCAGATCTTGAAACTTGACAGCCAATGTGATGGTATTAAGAGGTGGGGTCTTTAAGAAGTGACTAAATTACGAGGGCTTCTCCCCTCATCATGAATGAGATGAAGGCCCTCATAAAAGAGGACACAGCGTTCAAGGCACCGCCTTGGAAGCAGAGACTGAATCCTTATAACAAACCTGCCAGCTCCTTGATCTTGGACTTCCCAGCCTCCGGAACTATAAGCAATAAATTTCTGTTCTTTATAAATTACCAAGTACCAGGTATTTTGCTATAGCAGCACAGATAGACTAAGATGTCTCCAGCTCTCCTCCTTTGGGCTGAGTTGCAAGGCAACGTTGATGAAAAGAACCCAAGCTTTGGAGCCAGACAGCCCTAGGTGAGATCTTCGTTTTGAACATTTCTGGCAAATCACTTAACCTCTCTGGGTATGTTTTCACAGCTATAAATGGGAGGAACTACTACCTTTCAGAGTTGTTGGGAGAAATAGATTACATTTGGAAAGTGCTTAATTAATGGCTGCTTTTATTTTAAGTGAATTTCCAGCAGACTTATACCTGCAAGGGATGGGATGACACCATTAGAGAAGTCACCCACCAGGTAACACCTGACTGATCTCAGATCACCAGGCATCCCAGCACACCTATGCAGGCAAGTACACCATGCCCCCCATGTCATCTAATCAGGCACAAGGCTGCCTCCCTCCCCTTCCTGATCACCTTCCACATAGAAATGCTAAGTTTTAAACATGAAGTTTAAACATGAATAGAAACCTTTCAATGATGGACATCAGCACACACACAAAAAAGATAGTTGAAGAGGGCAAGATAAGGCAGAAAGTATCCCTAATTAAGGCAATTTCAGTCACACAAACATTTTATATGTGAAAGTGACTTTGTCATTTAGTGAAATCCTCTCTTTTTATAGGTGGCAAAACTGAGATCTGGAAAGGAGAAGGGACAGGCCCATGACAACGACAGAGGAGTCCTTAAACCAAGAGCTCCTGACTGGGCTGAGGACCCACTGAAATTGACACACAAGGCAAATGCCAGAGGAAGGGAAGGTCAAGCTTACATTTACTTAGCTGCTACTTTATAAACAACACCGGGATAGGCACTGAGACTTAGGAAACAAGTTCCCAGCTGTCCTCCAGGAGCTTAACGTCTATCTAGCTGGGTAGCAAACACCTACCACGTGAAACAGCAATAATGAAAGGGGGTTTGTGATGACAAGTCACGGAATGTGTTCAGGGAGATCAGCGATGGAAACAGGGTGATGTCATAGAAGATCTCTTCCCCACAGGTAGTGGGACATGCTGCAGCCTCATGAAGACCATGGCTAGGATGCAAAGAACATTCAAGCAAAGGTTCCAGCAGAAACAAAGTCTTCGGATCTAGATTCAGTATGGTATGTTCTCAGTAAAGAGAGAATGCCAGCAGGTTCTGCAAGGACCTGGTAAGTATGTATGTGGATGCTTCCTGGACCTCTCACCACCGATCATCGAGCTTGGTACTCAGAGCAGAGACTTTCAGGACTTCAAGTTTTTCAGCCATCACCACTTCACAGTCTCTGCCTTCACTCCACACCTGCTATCTTTAACAGTGGTCTCTGTCCAGAAGCCTTAGAGAGCAGGATATAGGGATCAAATCCAGCTAATTGTACTAACTTTAATCCTATCTTCATCTCATTTTTCCTACCTTAATTTTTCCTCTGCCTGTATTTCATCACCTCCTTATTTTTCTTTATCTTCTTGTGGTACATTTTTTAAGCTGTTGTAAATCCCTTTCAAAGCAAGATGGTATCTAAATACATGCCTGCTAGTCAAGCCCATTTGCACAGTAGCTTGATGAGAGAGGCTCTCCAGTCTCTCCTCCAGAAATATCTTGGCCTTCCCACTCACTGACTCACCAAATTCATCCTTCCAGGCCTAGGTCAAATGTTCTACAAACCATTCCCTAACTCCCCCAGGCAAAGCTCACCTCCCTTTCCTCTGAGCTTCAGCTGCATGTGGTATCTACTCCTTTACAGCACTTACCTAGTCCACTCTGCAATCCACTCTAAACACTACTCAAAAATTAATTTTGCTAAAGCAAAGCAGTCCTATCATATAATTCCCTCACTCAAAAATACTCAATTGTTCCCCACTGCACAATGAAGGGCTCTCTCACTTTACTACAGTTTACATTGATTTTCTATTTTTGCCCTATACACCTAAAAATCCAACCTGCCTGCTTTTCTCAAGCATGCCCTGTTCCCTGCTACAAGTAAATGGGAGCAGCAGATTTTGTGTGATTTTCTCTAGCACTGACCCTGGGCTGTGCACGACATAGAGGGACATGTGTCAACTCAGCTCTGGGATATCCCCAGTCTCTCAGACATCTTAACCACGTTCCCTCAGTATTTCCTCCTCCTCCTGACAGGTTTACATGAATTCCTTTCCCCCCAGCGCGATCCAATAGAAAGAATGTGGACTATGGAAATAGACAAATAGACCACTTGGTTCAAGTCTTTGCTCTGCCACTTAATAGCTGTGTGACTTTAGGCAAGTTCCTAGCCTCTCTGAGTCTGTTTTTCTTAAAAATAGGGCCCACAAAGGTTATTTTAAAGATTAATGAGATATTTGTGAAAATGCTTGACTTTATACCAAACGTGCGGAGGCTTTCAATAAACACTAGGTATGATTACTAATGATTATTGTCCTTGCTGTTATTCATGCTTCGACATCCAGAAAGACCAAAGCAGGAGGTCAGACACCCACTTTACATCCTCAGTCTTCAGTCTCAATGCAGGCACTGCCAGGGCCTGGAGGCCCTTTTCACATCACAAATCACATTGCTACCTCATGCATCCAGTGGAAAATGTCACACTGTTCCGTCCTGAGACCATCACTCAGTGCGGGCTCCTCTTTATCCCTCCCCAACTCCTCCAAGCTCCATGATAATT
This sequence comes from Macaca mulatta, assembly GCF_049350105.2. NCBI lineage: Eukaryota > Metazoa > Chordata > Mammalia > Primates > Cercopithecidae > Macaca > Macaca mulatta. The sequence continues at coordinate 158,062,103 of NC_133407.1, read as the reverse complement.
TTTTTCTTTTTGTAAAAATGATACGTCCCCAGTGCTTCTGTCAATAAGCATTATTCAACTGCTGGGGAAAGGGTATAAATCAATAAATATTTAAAATCTACCAGGCTTCTCTATCATCTCCAGACATGGCAGGGCAGAGGCCTCGATGTTAGTCTGTGATGAAGGCAGATGGGGAAGGGGGTTTTGCACTAGCTGCCTCTTATTTGTGTCTCTGGTCTAAGCACAGATATTGACTACGTTAGGTGGAAACAGAGGTGCTGCTAGATGAACTCTAAAGATTAAATCTCACTGTATAGCACACTCAGCAAAAGAGAAGCCTCCCAGGAACTTGAAACGTAGATGGATGTGGGACTGTCATCCGTGTCACTGGGCCAACCAGCCTTTTTGGTTTTACTTCTAATTTCACAAAGTGGTCTGGATGCTCACATGCTGCAACCTCACAGGATGTCACAGAGGCTGCTACCTGTGGAAAGGCAGGTTACACCAAGTGGAGGCTGACAAGGGCCCAGGCGAGTACACTGAGTTCACCGATGGAGGTGGGTGGTTTCCTCCCAGAAGGACGACCATATCCCTAGCCCCAACTTCTCGAATTGGGATCTAGATCCTAGAACTGGGATTTGGTTAAGTTATCCAAACTTTGTCATCCTGCCCCCTCAATGATGAGATTTTCAGACTAGCCACTCAGGGTTAAAGGAGGCACTGCCCATGGAGTAGAAGCCATTTGTTCCTCTGTGGAAGCCCAGCTGGGCCCTATAGGTATCAGACCCATGGTTTGACCTCAAGGCCACTGCCAACCAGCTGAGCTAAGGCATAGGGCCTGAGGAGACACGTGCAGGACATCAGGAGGCGGGTGGGTAGTTACGAGACTATGTCAGGAATCTCTCAGACTGTGTCTTCATATCCTAGTCAGGCCTCACCAGTCCTCTGCCCAAGCCATGCACCCAGAACCCAGAGCAGTTCATCAGGATAACCGGTGAGTGGCTCCCCGGCCTGCATTGCTGCCCCAGTGCTTCTCTGAAAAACTGAGTGTGTGTTGGGAACAGGCACCTCCTACCTGCTGTGCCCGCCTGCTCACTTCTCAATTCTGGTTTCCATAAACACATCAGCAGCAGGAAAAGCTGACATAGCAGAGAGATACACAGGACATAGACTTGGATATGTAACCCAGAAGTCAGGGATGCGATCCTTCTCCCCATTTCTACCCTATTCTAAGTGCACAGACCTATCCCATATCTTTCCTCCTGTGTGGTTTTTTTTTTGTTTGTTGGTTGGTTTTTGTTGTTGTTGTTGTTGTTTTGCTGTGTGCTTTAAATTGATTTAATGAACCATGTGATCTGAGAATCCTAATTTGGCTGTGAGCTTCCAGTTCCATGACCTCTGGTTTGGGTGCCAACTATGTATAGAGCATACTTAAAGGCCACCATTGCATCAGAGTAATTCCCCATCACAACAGGGGGGGTGGGGTGGGGGGGGGGTGGGGTAGGGCAGGAAAGATCAGTCAAGGTCAGGGACGTAGGAAGAGAGGATAAGTGCGAATATCATATCTGAGGTCAGAGTAGGATTAGGGCCTCGGAAAATATCATTTTACTGACAGCCTGGATATGAGCGTCCCCTTTCTGACTCTGCCATGAAGAAGTTGTGGACTAATCACTTTGCCTCCTGGGAACTGTTTTCTTATCTGAAGGAATGAGGCAAATAGACTAAATTATCTCTAATGTCTCTTCTGGAGCCTTCTGGATCTCCCATTTGGGGATTTGAAGTCTGCTCCAGCCTGCACTACAGCTAACACTGCATCCTTAGAAAGTGGAGTTTGTGTAAAGATATTGCAGCTTATGCAGCTAGAGTACGGCGATCACCTAGCTCACATGTTAGTGCTGGGAAACTAACTGAAAGGGGATTGAAGAAAACTGTTTCTCCTAAAAGCCTCACATTCTCCTAGTCAACCAGGGGCTCCTGTTTGCCCCTGTTTGTCTGTCCTCCAGCTGGCGGACTGCCCAAGGCTCACCTAGATGGATCATAGGAAGGCTCCCTTGCCCTCTGGCATTCTGCTGAGCTCAGCATTTGAAAAGTTGTGGCAGGAGATCAGCAGAAGCAAGGAGGGTGAAGCTGCGGTGTTCCCTGTTCGAGACACTGTTATGGCTGCCCATGAGCTCGTTATGTCCCTTACCCAGGTCACAGCTCCTTTTGAGGTTGCTCTTTCACACACATTCTGGTAACCACCCACTTCCCTCACTTGTTCAAGTCTAAATCCCTCCCTACACCTTTGTAAAGAGTCCCGTCATTAGGCCGGCGTGGTGGCTTATGCCTGTAATCCCAGCACTTTGGGAGGCTAAGGCAGGTGGATCACAAGGTCAGGCGTTCAAGACCAGCCTGGCTAACATAGTGAAACCCCATCTCTACTAAAAATACAAAAAATTAGCTGGGCGTGGTGGTGGGTGCCTGTAATCCCAGCTATTCAGGAGGCTGAGGCAGGAGAATCACTTGAACCTGAGAGGTGGAGGTTGCAGTAAGCCGAGATGGCACCACTGCATTCCAGCCTGGGTGACAGTGTGAGACTCCGTCTCAAAAAAAAAAAAAAAAAAAAAAAAAGAGTCCCTTCATTAAACCTTCCTCAGGTTACCCAACATGGCTGGGCCATCTGTTTCCTGACAAAGCCCTGACTAGTACATCTAATGAACCCATTTCACACTAGTGTCATCTTTGAACAATTGATTCACTCTGAAAATCTCTATACAATGCAACTCAACACATTCACAACTCTCTCTGGTGCAGTGGAATTTCCAGAGAGAAGCTGAGTTCTCTTTTCTCCACAGCCCTCTTCATCCCTACATGCAAAATTTCTTGTGCAACATAGAAAGAAAACAAATCATAATGGCTAGAATGCTGAGTTCTGAGCATAGATAAGCAACACAACACAATGTTCACGTCATTGTCTAATATGCTCTCCCACCTAGCCTGATGACTCACATCTTTTCTGGGAGATGATCCGCTGCCCCTCTCCCTGACAACACTCACGCCACCCTCCCAGGAAAAAGGGTGTCATCAGGGATCCTGGATCCCCAACAAGCCCAGCTCTACTCCTGTTCCCACCAAACTCACCAAAACTGGAAGGTGAGCTGAGTTGGATGTCTCTGACTGGCTTCCGGAAAAGTTATGTTCTCTCTCAGCCAGTCTGAGCTTGGAAGCTCAACTTCTTGAGGTGGTTTCTTTTAAGTAATAATAACACAACAGTAGTTGAGAATTTATGGACTAGATACTTATCTAAGCATTCCATGTGTTATCCAATTCCATCTTCACACAACTGTGCAGTAGGAACCTTTATTATCTCATCTCATTTTAAAGAGGAGAAAATGGCACACAGGTTAAAACCACATGCCAGGATTTGGCCCATGCAGTCTGGCTTCAGAGCCTGTACTTTTTTTTTTTTTTTTTTAAACTAAGGAATGTTTTAGTTATGTGGAAAAGTACAAAGACTACTATAACTAGTCACCATAACCTAGATTTAACAATTATTAGCTTATTGCCATATTTGCTTCATCACTTTTGCTGAATTATTTTGAAGTGAATTACAGACATCCTGACATTTCACCCATAAATACTACAATATGAATCTCTTAAATATGAGGGCACTCAGCTACAATACCATTACCACACCTAACAAAATTAATAATAATTCTGAATATAATCTAATAACCAACCTATATTCAAATTTCCTTAACCTCTCCCCAAAATATGTAACCCTTCTGAATTCACACATCCTCCTTGCACAGAGCTGGGCTCATCTTGCTGAAACTGTTGCAGTGTTAGCTCATACGCTGCTGCTGAAGCCACATCAGCACCCGGCCCTATCATCACAATGCCGTATGCTCCTTGCTATGCTTTTCCTTCTTAGTCTTTGAAAATAAGAAACCTTCTCTCTTACTCCAGAACTCCTTCCACTCGATTCTGATATAAATCTAGTACAAAGCAGTCTTTCCGGAGTGGAAAAGACCCACCTTCCCAATGTAGCTCCTGCCCCACTGCAGCCAAGACCATGTGAGAGACACAAGTAAACAACACACACAGGACAGCACTGCTTGTGTCCATTGTCAGCTACTCAGGGAAGGGGGAACGGTGGACAAGCTCCCAAAGACAGGGATGGGGGGTCATCCTGGGGTGAGAAGTCTCACCAAGAGGGGAGGAAATTTTGAGGGGTCAACATTTTGTCCTTGTTTTTGTCTGAATACTCTTGTTCTGGACACAATGTATGTGTAGCTCAAGGGGTATCAAGTTGGAAAGAAAAGCAAGGCTGGGCCATTCCAGATGCAGAGGGCCACCTTTGAGATTCTCAATCCCAAACCAAAGAGTTGTCCTAACAGACATACCCCATTCTCTTCCTCAGTGCCCAGATAATCTGCTCATACAATGGCCAGATGGTGTCTTTGGGCACCCTCTCAAAAACCTTTAGATTTCCTCCTCAACCCTGGGTGGGCAGCGTGCGCTGTTGGAGGTCAGCAAGGGGAACGGGCCTTAGTTACTGTTGCTTTCCTTATTGCTTCAGACCTCTCTGAGTAACAAAGAAAAACAAGGAAGAGAGAAGTGAAGGAAGAGTATAGAGAAGATGTCATCCAAGGTGCCCTGCCTGATCTTCAGGAGCTAAAAGCCCTGAAAGTCCCTAGCAGACCTCTACAAACCAAAACTACATGCCCTGCCTCTGAATGGCTGCCAGAGAGGAATCACATCATCTCATTTACCTTTTTTTTAGTCTCTCAGCAGTTTAAACTCCTACTTGTTCTTTAAGGCTTAATCAGAATCACCTCCTGAGCTCAGTCCTTCTGGTTTATGCTTCCTTAGCATCCAGTGGTGACCCCATTGCAGGATGTGTAGGGTAAGTTGTAATTATGCCTTCTTGGTTGCCTCCCCTGCTAGACTCTGAACTCCTTGAGGCCAAAGCCATCATATTTATCTCTGTATCCTCAATCCTTAACATGGGGCCCATCAAACCTCAATCATTTGATAAATGTTGGTCAAAATTAACTGAATTCTAACAGCTCTCTAAAATCACCTTCTCTGTCTTGTTAGTGGCACTAAAGTGTGTATTTTTCTTTGCTTAAAACAAAATTCCCTGATTGCTGCTCAGTAGCTCATTTGATAACCGAACTAACTGGAAAGCAACACACATTCAGAACCATGTCTCCTAAAGGGCAGGCCCAGCTTTTTTGATCCCTACTAGCCAAAGTCAGTGCTTTACATATGGAACACCCTCGAGACATGCTTGTTGAATTGACCTGAGGGTGCCCGTGATCTAAGCTCCCCAGAGAAGTTGACCATCTGCCATATATAGCTACAGTGTGTGAATTATGTTAAGTAGCTGACAAAGTTCAAGTGAGGAAGAAAATTACCAATCCCTCCTGGAAGTGAGCTGAAAGAAGGGCCTTCCTGCTTCCAAAATGTCCTAACATCTTGCTAAATACTGACATCTGTTTGCCTCCAGCTTGCTGCTCCCAATGTTTGCCAACTGGCCGAGAATGTTTGTGTCTTTACCAACCATCTTCCCCCATTGCACCCACATCACTTCCTTCCCGAGCTGGCAACCTCACAGGCACTACCTTGTAAGCACCGTACAGGCACCAAGGGTGAATACCCACCCCTCCACCGAGGAGACCGCTTCCCTCGAAATGACCCAGTGTTTCCCCTGTCCTGCAAAAGTGTGAGTAGTACATCACCACAATCACAGGCCCCGTCACCCTCCCCTCCTCTGCTCCTCTTCCTGTTGCCCTCTTAAATCACATACAATCTGGCTGCCGTGACATGATTAAAGACACTGAACCCTCATTCCAAGTGCACGAGTCCTTCTGGAGACAGACTGACTGGCAGATAGTGTCTGACCACCTCCATGCTCTTCTCTCCTGCTGTTCTCATTCTCCTCTGCCTCTCCAAGCTCTCCTGGGAGGACTCATTAACTCCTCTTTTCCTCCCACCCTCTAACTCTGAGCAGTCCTTGAAGCTGAACCCTTAGGTCCTCTGTGCAGCTAGCTCTCTCCTCCCACTGCCTGGAAGATTCTGCTGCCTTATTCAGACATGTGTTCTTACACTTAAATGTATTTCATTCTTTTTCCTTTACATCCCTCAGTGCTCTGAGGTGACCAGGTTCCCAATCCTACATACATCAGGGCACCCACAAACCCATAGCTCACCAGTTCTCTACATATATTTCAGTACCACAGCCTGGTATGTTTTCTAGACAATTTCATTCAAATCATCGGCTGTTATCACGAAGTCAATGTCTCCCCTCTCCAAACTAGCTTCCTTTCTCAGCATTCTCCTTTCTTCCACTGGGCCTCCATTTTTCTAAGGCACCAAGGGAGCACGTGAATTTAAAAAACAAGATAAAGTAAAGAGAGAAGAAAACCCCTAGAGACCTTTGTATTTAGAAAGTAGCAAGAAAATGCTAATGCCTGCACTCTAACGCAGAGGTGAAAGATGTGGATTTCTAGGACCTGTCCCCAGAGACTCCGATTTAGGAAGGCTAAGCTGTGGCCCAGGAATCTGCATTTTCACAATGTCCCTGAGTGAGTCTGATGGAAGCGGCTGTAGGTCACATTCTGGAAGACTGGATTTCAGCAGTTGGATATAGGATAAAGCAAACAGGGCTAAAAATGTGTAAATGCCCAAAGGTGGCTTTAAATAGAAGCAATGAACTGTTACAAAGCTCTGTTGCTTAGGGATTTTTACTAAAACCATAGAACCGAGATAGACCACAGAGTTTATCTGGTCCAACTTCTTCATTTAACAGAAGAAAAACCGAAGCTCAAAGGAGTTAGGTGCCTACAGAAGGCCACACAAGTCTAAGGCAGAATGTTTAACCTAAGTGACAAAGGACGTCCTTTCATAGAAATAGTAAAGGAAATAAGCACACACAAACACACACTCATAGGCTTAATACAGCTTTTTAAAAATGTGCAAATGAATTGCCTGAGGCTTTTTTTTTTTAAATATGCAGATTCTGATTCAGCAAGGAGGGGGCCTGAGATCCTGCATTTCTAACAAGCTCCCAGGTGATGCCCTTGCTTCCAGGTCGCCATCCACCCTTTAGGCAGCAAGTCTTAGAAAGTAAAATAACTGCTCTTCTGTTGTTCTAAATAAATAGTCTGCTTCTTTACAACAAGCACTTGCGCTGTAGAATGCGGTCTACTCCTGGTGTCCTCAGCTGCACTGTGTGGAGCACGTGGACTCACTACAGTGCTGCCCCTCAGCCTATCAGTCACCTGTTGACAGCCAGCAGAGATGGCGCCTAAAACAAAGGTACTCACACCAAACCTCAGCCCCTGACTGTTACTGTAACAACTATGTTGAAAAATGACATGGCCTCCTGAAAATTGGGGATTTAAAAAGATGTAGCCGCATACTGTTCTTGAAAACATATTTAGAAAATTAGATTATTTCATTTTGAAGGAAGCTTTCAAATTAAAAAATAAATGTCCTTGTCTAGAAATACATGTGAAACAAACAAGAGGGTTTTATTTGGAATTAGGAAATAAAGAGACACTTAGTGCCACTGTTACGAACAAAAGCTGGATGATACCCAGAAAAAGAATGGTGTCCTGGCATGGAGATAGGCTTTGGCACCATATGGCCTGGCTTCAAAACTTGGCTCTGTCACTTACATGCTGTGGGGTCTGGAGGTCACTGATACGTTCTAAAATATCTTAATAGTAGACATAGTCTATAAAAATACATTAGAAACATTAACAACATTCCCTTTCCAGAAACACAAAGTCTTCCCAATACTCCCCCAAGGGCTCCTGAAAAATGGGGTGACCAAAAGTCCAGTTCATAAAGGGTGAAAGTGGAGATCAAGACAGGACAATAAGCATTAAATTAAGCATTGTGTTTACACTCTGGAGCATCAAGCATAACTTAAAAAAAAAGAAAAAGAAAGAGATGTTTTTCCTTTGCTGCAAAAGCAAGCTCAGGAAGTAAGAGACTCCTCCCTTTTTAGGTACCTGGCAATGTACAGACTGGGCGGTGATATTTACTCAAAGAATTGCGTGCAAACATAGATTGTTATTCCAAAATCTCCCTTCTATATGACCTGGACATGACAACAGTTTAAGTTTCCCTATCTAGATGTGACAGGGTTCTTATTTAAGAAAAGAGCTTAAGGAATCATACAGTGAATACAAACCAACCATCACTTAGATTCAATAGCTACTTATATTTTTGCTGTGTTTGCTTTATATTGTGAGGAGATGTTTTTTGATTAATCACAAGGTTTTAAAAAGATCCTTTTTCTTACCTCCAAAGAACAAATAACTTCAACGGGGGAGACAAGCCTTCATGTATGAAAAGGCTAAATAACAATACAATACCGATGAAGTGAGAAAATGAGTACAGACAGTGAGTAATTCAAAGGGCTGTCATCGTGAGCTGTGAAAGCTCCCAGAAGGAGGTAGGGCTCAAGTCTTAAAGACTGTGTTGGATTTGGAGGGTGCTGGGGTGGTTGATCCAAGGAGACTGTGAATGCAAGAGCCCTTGGGCAGTGTGTGGAGAGCAGCCTGGCTGGAGCTGCGCTGTGAGGTCGACACTTGACCCTGAAGGCACTAGGGGGTCACTGAAGGTCCAAGCAGCAAGCAGTGGTGTGATGAAAGTAGTGCTTTAGGAAGTGTAAAATGTCTGCAGGTCCAACTTAGAGTGGGGCTAAGGGAACAGCTTCCGAGGGATGAGAATGAGGGCCAGGAAAGGAGTCCATGGGGGGCATATGGGGCCTGTCCTGGGGCCATGCCCTGTGGATGAACAGCAAGGGCTAACTATGAAAGATAATCCAACAGGGTTTGTTGGAGGAGAGAGATTCCTCACAGACAATACCAAGGTTTTAAATATCATGACTGGGAGAGTGAAGATGTCACTTATAGAATTAAGAAAGTCACCATAGAATTAAGAAAGTCAACAGGAAGAGCTAGTTTGGGGAGATGGAAACACAGAGTTGAGTCTGAGATTGGCCGAAGCCCAAGTAACTGCCAACACTTCAACTGAAAATGTCTAGATTCACAGAACCAATGCTCAACAGAAGGACAGAGGTAGAAAATATCTCCACATCACTCTCTTTTCATTTATCTTCTTACTTTTTTTCCTGTGCGCCTTAAAGAAAAAGGTTTCTCTCTGCTAACCAAAGCTAAGCTCTTACTTTTGTTAGGAAACCGATTCTTATCTCATTTCTTCAGGTATCAAACTCTACACTCGTTCTAGCCTCCTCAGTTTTTCATCTCCACACACATTCTCTCCCTGCCACCTCCAAACCTGCTATGACTCTGATAAAAACAAAAATTCCTTTTCTGGATACTAACGTCCCTTCTGGCTAAGCACATACCTCTTTTTCCTTTCACTGATAAACTCTGCAAGTAGCTGATTCCCACTCACCACCGCAAATCCCTCCTCTGAACACCTCTTTTAATCCTCTGCTCCTGGAGCGCGCAGGGTCTTTCTTCCATCATGCCCCAGCACTCCTCCTGCTCAACCTGTCTGCAGCCTGTCATCACATCAGAGCCCACACTGACTCCCTGGGGTCTCCAGGATCAAGTCTCCTCTGCTGCCACTTCTGCAATCAGAATTTCTACCCCAAAATCTAACTTGCGCCCTTCCCTTTCTTCCTCTACTCCTTCCCTCTGAGAGCAGATGCATTCACAAAGCTTCAGCTGCATCCAACCTTCCAAATCAACATCAACAGCCCTAGCCTCCAGCCATGCTCCTGTCTTGGGTCTCACATTTCCAACTGCTGACAAAACAACTCCACCTGGATTTCCCTGAGTCGCCCCCCATGCTTCATGTCCAAAGCTAACATCATTATCTGCCCTGCAAAACCAGTTCCTGTCTTCAACCAGCCCACACCTGTCCATCAGTCAGACACTGTCAGTCCTCTGGGCTCCTCAACCCACATATTTCAGTTTCCTCATGGGCTTCATTTTCCTCTCCCCCATCAGTAGATTATCAACAAGTCCCCACATTCATACCTCTAAAAATGTGTCTCGAGGTCATCCCTGACTCCCCATCCTTTCTGCCACCAACCCAGACCAAGGCTCCTCCCCCTCAGCTCCGGATCACTTCTGCATCTCCCTAGATTCTACTCTACTTTTGTCCACTTTTTCAATCATATTACCCCAGATTAACCTTTCCAAACACTTTCTTCATGATGTGTCATTGCTCAAGAATCCATAATGACTCCCTACTGCCTCTGAATCAAATCCAATCTCCACTCTTGTGCTTTCAAGACTCTCCCTATTTGACCCTGCCCCACTTCTCCAATCCTGTTTCCCACTCCTCACTAACCTACATCTTCCTCTGTGTCAGCCCAGGCTCTTCAATGCCCAAACTCCCATGTGCTACTGCCCATTCTCCATTCACTCTTCAAGGACCACCTTAGGTTCCACCTCCTCTGTAGTTCTGCCAACTTTTTAACTTATAGCACCACAACACTTAGCAATTAATCTCTAAGTAAACCGTAATTGTCAATCTTCTTCAAAAATTCTTTGAGGACAGAGACCGCTTTGAATATTTCTTTTGTGTTCCACAGCACCCTGGACAGCAGAAGGCTCTAGTGGGAATTGAAAAGTTATTTTTGATTGGCTGGTCAATTGGTTTCTGGTCCCAGTTATCAGTTCCCATATCTCCCCTCCTCTGCCTCCTAACTATGATCAATAAAATTATTGTAACGCACTTTCTCAGGCTTGGCACAGAGAATTCCCAGGAAGACAATCTGGAGTCTACCAATCTAGAATAGTAGGCTGGGTAGGGTGGGGTGTCTGTGTCCATGTGCACACAGGGAAGTGAGATTTAGGGAATCTAGCCTAACCAATTGGTCAAGGGATTGAAATACCAAAATAATCAGGAGAGGACAAGTAAGGAACCAAAATGACAGAACAATTTAAAACATGCCTAATTAGAAGCGCAGTACGCCAGAATTTTGACAAAGCAATTTCCAGTTTGGTCCTTGTGCACACAAAATTTTCCATCAGAAAGAAAGGGGTAACCCTGGTATTAGGGAGCTAAACAAAGAAAACATACGGACACAAAGAGGGGAACAACAAATACAGGAGCCTAGTTGAGGGTGGAGGGTGGGAGGACAGAGAAAATCAGAAAAAATACCTATCAGATACTATGCTCATTACCTAGGTGATGAAATAATCTGTATACCAAACCTCTGTGACACACAGTTTACCTATATAACCTGCACATGTACCTCTGAACCTAAAATAAAAATTAACAACAACAACAACAACAACAACAACAAAAGAAGAATCCCCAGCAAGGGCCTAGGCTAGAGACCACAAGTGTGGTGAGAGTCAGTGAGCCAAGCATAGAGGGTCACACAGGGTGGGTGTAGTCCTTGACCTACTCCCTCTTGCAACATGTTATGTCCGGAGCTGCACGCCCCGGCCATAGCGAATAATAATTGAGGATTAAACGCCTGAGCTATATTCATTTCCACCCCACACCTTCTCCCTATCTTTGCCTTTTTTCCCCTGTACTAATACCTCATTAAAGATGGCGCTCTTCCTGCTTCTTCTTCACTCACTTTTCCCGCGCCCTGGAAAATTGTTACTTAATAGCGCAAGCGCAACATGACGTCCGACCGGAGAAACCGAAACTAACCTGGCCACGCCCTCGGCGATGAGATCATTTCCGCCTTAGCCCAACCCCTTCCCTTCCAAGTGTATATAAGGCAGTGCATTACCGCCATTAAACGAGACTTGATCAGAGCACTGTCTTGTCTCCATTTCTCGTGTCTCTTGTTCCCCAAATTCCCACCCCCTCCTCCAGGGCCTGCTCTGACTATCCCGCGGGCCAGGATACGTGGCGCCCGAACAGGGACCTGGAAACGAGGGACTCCGTGAGGAAGAGGACGCCAAAGGATGGTCGACCGCTAACGAAGACAAAAGGAGTCAAACTCTTCCGATCACCGCGGGAACCTGCCGCGTCAGGATCGAAGGTAAGTGACGCGTCCGAAATGGGACAAGAATTAAGCCAACATCAAATATATGTAGGACAATTAAAAGAGGCTTTAAAGATACGAGGAGTAAAGGTTAAAGGTAATGATTTGTTTAAATTTTTTGATTTTGTAAAAGACACTTGCCCTTGGTTCCCACAGGAAGGAACTATTGATATTAAAAGATGGCGTAGAGTAGGGGATTGTTTTCAGGACTATTATAATACTTTTGGGCCAGAAAAAATTCCTGTAACCGCCTTCTCTTATTGGAACCTCATTAGAGATTTGATAGATAAGAAGGAGGCCAATCCGCAAGTCATGGCTGCGGTCGCTCAGACAGAGCATATTTTAAAGGTTAGCTCCTGCTCTAACCTCGCAAAGCCTCCGCAAGATACGGAGGAAGATCTCATTTCCCTCGAAAGTGATCATGAGGAAATCAAGTCTCCTTCTGTAACAGATAAAGAAATACCACACGAAAACAAACCAAAAAAATACCCAATCTTACAGATGCTTCAAAAGGAGGAGGAAATTAATAAGCCTAATCAATTGGATATAAATTGGGATGATTTAGAGGAAGAGGCGGCTAAATATCACAACCCTGATTTGCCTCCCTTTACTTCATACCCACCCCCATATAATAAGACACATAATGAGGCTTCTGCGCCCATTGTTATGGCAGCAATAGATCCCAAAGAATTAAAGCAAAAAATTGCTCAACTAGAAGAACAGATTAAACTTGAAGAGTTACATCAATCATTGATAATTAGGCTCCAAAAGCTAAAAACAGGAAATGAAAAAATACCTAACTCAGACGCTATGGAGGGTTCCTTGCGCCCACTTCAGCGGCCTGGACAACATGTTCCAAGAGGGGGGTTAGTTGCTAGCCGACATAGAGAAGACTCCTCCCCCAAAGACGTTTTTCCGGTCACGGAAACCATAGATGAACAGGGACAGGCTTGGAGGCATCATACTGGATTTGATTTTACTATTATAAAAGAGTTAAAGACTGCTGCCTCTCAGTATGGGGCTACTGCTCCATATACTCTTGCTATAGTGGAATCTGTAGCTGAGAATTGGCTCACTCCTACAGACTGGAATACCTTAGTCAGGGCAGTTCTTTCTGGGGGAGACCACTTAATTTGGAAGTCAGAGTTCTTTGAAAATTGTAGAGATACAGCTAAAAGAAATCAACAGGCAGGAAACGGTTGGGATTTTGATATGTTAACTGGTTCAGGTAATTATGCAGACACTCAGGCCCAAATGCAATATGACCCTGGACTGTTCTCACAAATCCAGGCTGCTGCTACAAAAGCCTGGAGAAAACTTCCCGTTAAAGGAGATCCAGGGGCCTCGCTCACAGCGGTTAAACAAGGACCCGATGAGCCATTTTCAGACTTTGTGCATAGACTTATGACCACGGCAGGTAGAATCTTTGGAAATGCAGAAACAGGTGTAGATTATGTTAAACAGTTAGCTTATGAAAATGCTAACCCCGCCTGCCAAGCGGCAATCAGACCTTATCGAAAGAAAACAGATTTAACAGGATACATTCGCCTTTGTTCAGATATTGGGCCCTCATATCAACAAGGCCTAGCAATGGCCGCCGCTTTTAGCGGCCAAACAGTAAGAGATTTCCTCATTAACAAAGGTAAAGATAAAGGGGGATGTTTTACATGCGGTAAAAGGGGACACTTTGCAAAAGATTGCTGTGAAAACCAAAATAAGAGTCCAGAAGCAAAAATCCCAGGCCTTTGCCCAAGGTGTAAAAGAGGAAGGCACTGGGCAAACGAATGTAAATCTAAAACTGACAGTCAAGGAAATCCTTTACCCCCCAGGCAGGGAAACGGGATGAGGGGCCAGCCTCAGGCCCCGAAACAAGCAGATGGGGCAGTCAGTTTTGTTCCAGCCAGCAACAGCAATCCATTTCAAAACTTAGTAGAGCAACCCCAGGAAGTGCAGGATTGGACCTCAGTTCCACCTCCCACACAATACTAACACCTGAAATGGGACTGCAAACCTTAAATACCGGAATATATGGACCCTTACCACCTAACACTTTTGGGCTACTTTTAGGAAGAAGTAGTGTCACCATGAGAGGCTTACAAGTCCTCCCTGGAGTTATCGATAATGATTATGAAGGAGAAATTAAAATTATGGCCAGAGCTATTGATAGTATTATTACTGTCCCTCAAGGAGTTAGAATAGCTCAGTTACTCCTGCTACCTTTGGTTAAAACAGATAATAATATCCAATACTCTAATAGAAATATAAAAGGTTTCGGATCATCAGATATATATTGGGTGCAACCAATTACAAATCAAAAACCCTCTCTAACCTTATGGTTAGACGGGAAGGCATTCACTGGACTAATAGACACAGGGGCTGATGTAACTATCATTAAACAGGAAGATTGGCCCTCTCATTGGCCTACTACAGAAACTTTAACTCACTTGAGAGGAATTGGACAAAGCAGTAATCCTAAACAAAGTTCTAAATACCTAACATGGACAGATAAAGAAAACAATTCAGGCCTCATTAAGCCATTTGTCATCCCTTACCTACCTGTTAACCTTTGGGGGCGAGATCTGCTCTCTCAAATGAAAATTATAATGTGTAGTCCAAATGATATAGTTACTGCACAAATGTTGACTCAAGGATACACCCCTGGTAAAGGTCTTGGAAAAGGAGAGAACGGTATCCCACAGCCTATACTGGTTTCAGGACAACTTGATAAAAAGGGGTTTGGAAATTTTTAGCTCAGGCCACTGACATACCTGCACCCCAAAGGTGCGCTGACCCCCTTACTTGGAAGTCAGATGAGCCCGTTTGGGTTGATCAGTGGCCTTTACTCAATGATAAACTAAGTGCTGCCCAACAGTTAGTGCAGGAACAACTAGCAGCAGGACATATTGAGGAAAGTAATTCCCCTTGGAATACACCTATTTTTGTTATTAAAAAGAAGTCTGGTAAATGGAGACTCTTACAAGATTTAAGAGCAGTAAATATCACTATGATCCTTATGGGTGCCTTACAACCAGGATTGCCTTCACCGGTTGCGATTCCTCAAAAATATTTTAAAATCGTTATTGACCTTAAAGATTGCTTTTTTACAATTCCCCTTCACCCTGCTGACCAGAAAAGATTTGCCTTTAGTCTTCCATCTACAAATTTTAAACAACCAATGAAGCGCTATCAATGGAAAGTCTTACCTCAAGGTATGGCCAATAGTCCTACCTTGTGTCAAAAATATGTAGCTGCCGCTATAGAGCCGGTCAGAAAAACATGGGCACAAATGTATATTATACATTATATGGATGATATTTTAATAGCAGGAGAAATTGGCGAACAAGTCTTACAGTGCTTCACCCAACTCAAACAAGAGTTAACAGCAGCCGGACTACAAATAGCCCCAGAAAAGGTACAATTACAAGATCCATACACTTATCTTGGTTTCCAGATTAATGGACCCAAAATCATTAATCAAAAGGCCGTTATACGTCGTGATCATTTAAAAACTTTAAATGATTTCCAAAAATTACTGGGAGACATAAATTGGCTTTGACCGTACTTAAAGCTCACCACAGGAGAGTTAAAACCTCTTTTCGATATATTAAAAGGAGACTTTAATCCAAAATCCCCCAGGTCCATTACTAAAGAAGCATTAATAACACTCCAACAGGTAGAACATGCCATTGCAACACAATTTGTTACCGGTATTGATTATTCTCAGCCATTAATATTCCTTATTTTTAACACAACAATAACCCCTACTGGCCTATTTTGGCAGAACAATCCCATTATGTGGGTACACCTGCCCTCCTCCCCTAAAAAGGTTTTGTTGCCTTACTATGATGCCATAGCTGATCTAATTATCTTGGGAAGAGAAAACAGTAGAAAATACTTTGGAATAGAACCCTCTACCATTATACATCCCTACACTCAATCACGCATCCATTGGCTGTTACAAAATACGGAGGCCTGGCCAATTGCTTGCGCTTCTTATACTGGCGCGATTGACAACCATTACCCACCTAACAAACTTATTCAATTTTGCAAGCTTCATGCGTTTGTATTTCCCCATATTACCAGTAAAGAACCTCTCAATGACGCATTACTAATTTTCACTGATGGATCCTCCACAGGACTTGCCGCTTACACTTACAATAATGTAGTCGTTAAATTCCAGACCACTTATACATCAGCTCAGCTGGTCGAATTGCAAGCTATAATTGCAGCACTATCAGCTTTTCCTTGTCAGCCACTTAACATTTATACAGACAGCGCCTACCTGGCTCATTCAATACCCCTCTTAGAGACCGTGTCTCAAATTAAACATATTTCAGACACAGCTAACCTATTTTTACAATGTCAACAACTTATCCGAAAAAGGACTACTCCCTTTTTTCTTGGGCATATTAGAGCACATTCAGGATTACCGGGACCTCTAACACAAGGTAACGCAACAGCTGACACGGCAACAAAAACCATAGCCACAGTCACTACAGATAATTTGCAACAAGCGCAAAAAGCACATGCCTTACATCATTTAAACGCCCAAACCTTAAGACTTATGTTTAAACTTACCAGAGAACAAGCTCGACAAATAGTTAAACAATGCGCCAACTGCATAACATATTTACCTGTTCCCCATCTAGGAGTTAACCCCCGAGGACTCATCCCCAACGAAATTTGGCAAATGGACGTTACTCACCACTTAGAATTCGGTCAACTAAAATATATCCATGTATGCATAGACACCTATAGTGGATTCGTCAGTGCAACTCTCCAAACAGGAGAGGCCACCAAACATGTCATAGCTCATTTATTACACTGCTTTTCTATTTTAGGAATACCCAAACAAATCAAAACAGATAATGGCCCCGGTTATATAGCCAAAACCTTCTTACAATTTTGTAATACCCTACAAATTAAACATACCACAGGCATTCCCTATAATCCCCAAGGACAAGGTATAGTAGAAAGAACTCATCTGTCATTAAAAACTATTATCACAAAATTAAAAGGGGGGAGCTGGTACCCCGTGAAGGGTACCCCCAGAAACATACTCAATCATGCCCTGTTTATCCTTAATTTTTTAAATTTGGACAGTCATGGAAAATCGGCTGCCGACCGTTTCTGGCATCCTGAATCTCAAAAACAGTTTGCAATGGTAAAATGGAAAGATCCACTTGATAGTTCATGGCATGGCCCCGATCCAGTTTTAATTTGGGGAAGAGGCTCAGTATGCATCTTCTCACAAAAAATGATGCAGCCAGATGGCTGCCTGAAAGATTGGTAAGACAAATAAATCATAACCATTGTCAGTCCAGGGAAGATAAATCTCCCTGAGAAATTCTTTCCTTCTTGTTTTTCAGAAAATGAAGCCTAACATGAAATTCCTTTGGAGAATAATCGCTCTATATAACATAGTGACAGTCTATGCAGGTTTTGGTGACCCTCGTAAGGCAAGAGAATTATTACGAAAACAATATGGCCAGCCTTGTGACTGCAGAGGGGGACAAATATCTGAACCTCCGTCAGATAGAATCACCCAGGTGACCTGCACGGGCAAGACAGCTTACCTAATGCCAAACCAGTTATGGAAATGTAAGTCTACCCCAAGAGATACCTCACCTAACGGGTCGCTCCTAGAATGCCCTTGTAGTTCTTTCCAATCTTCTGTACATAGTTCCTGTTATACATCCTATCAACAATGCAAATCAGGCAATAGAACATATTATACGGCCACGTTACTAAAAACACAAACTGGAGGCATTAATGATGTACAAGTATTAGGATCCACTAATAAACTTGTACAATCTCCTTGTAACGGCCAAAAAGGAAAGCCTGTTTGTTGGAGCACTACCGCCCCCATTCACATTTCTGATGGAGGAGGCCCATTAGATATTACAAGAATTAAAACCGTCCAGAAAAAATTAGAAGAAATTCATAAAGCTTCTTATCCTGAACTTCAATATCACCCTTTAGCCCTGCCTGAGCTTAGAGATAATTTTAGGCTCGATGCCAAAACCTTTGATATCCTCAATGCTACTTACAATTTACTTCAAATGTCCAATACAAGCCTGGCCCACGATTGTTGGCTTTGTCTTAAAATGGGCCCCCCTATTCCTCTAGCCATACCTAACCTTTCATTGCCCTATGTCAATTACTCAAATGAATCCTTAGTAAATAATTCCTGTCCTATTACCCCCCCCTTTGTTCAACCGATGACGTTTTCTAATTCCCCTTGCCTCTTTTCACCATCATATAATAACACTAAAGAAATTGATTTAGGCTATGTTGTGTTTGGCAACTGTACTTCCATAATCAATGCCACCAACCCTTTGTGTGCTATAAATGGCTCGGTTTTCGTTTGTGGAAACAACATGGCATATACGTATCTACCTACAAATTGGACAGGGCTTTGTGTTCTGGCCACTCTTCTCCCCGACATTGATATCATCCCTGGAGATGAACCTATCCCCATCCCCGCGATTGAACATTTTATTTATAGACCGAAACGAGCCATACAATTTATTCCCTTGTTGGCTGGACTAGGAATCACCACTGCTTTTACTACAGGAGCCACAGGCCTAGGAGTCTGACTAACCCAATATACCAAATTATCCAATCAATTAATCTCAGATGTACAGACCTTATCCAGTACTATACAAGATTTACAAGACCAAGTAGACTCGTTAGCTGAAGTAGTTCTCCAGAATAGAAGAGGTCTAGATTTGTTAACGGCAGAACAGGGAGGGATATGTTTGGCCTTACAGGAAAAGTGCTGTTTTTACGCCAACAAATCCGGAATCGTCAGAGATAAGATAAAAACTTTGCAAGAAGAACTAGAAAAGCGCAGAAAAGGCTTGGCCGCCAATCCACTATGGACTGGACTCGATGGACTTCTCCCCTATCTCCTGCCATTTCTTGGTCCTTTACTCACTCTTTTACTCTTCCTCACTCTCGGGCCTATAATCCTTAATAAGCTTATGGCATTTGTCAGACAACAAATTGAGGCCTTCCAGGCCAAACCTATACAGGTTCATTATCATTGCCTTGAGATGACTGAAAATGGTGAGTCTTATTTACCTTAATAAGACCACCTCCCCTGTGTGCTGAACTGGACAGTCAATGACGGGTAAGAGGACACTATCTCCATCGGAGCCTAAGACAGGAGGGCCGCCCTTGCTGCTGCCTTATCCCATGACGGGCCTAGAAGGTGGGGGTGAGTTGACCCAACCTAAGACAGGCGCAGTTCCCGAGGGGTTTTCTTATCATAAAAATATAAAAAGGGGGACCTGTCCGGAGCTGCACGCCCCGGCCATAGCGAATAATAATTGAGGATTAAACGCCTGAGCTATATTCATTTCCACCCCACACCTTCTCCCTATCTTTGCCTTTTTTCCCCTGTACTAATACCTCATTAAAGATGGCGCTCTTCCTGCTTCTTCTTCACTCACTTTTCCCGCGCCGGGGAAAATTGTTACTTAATAGCGCAAGCGCAACATGACGTCTGACCGGAGAAACCAAAACTAACCTGGCCACGCCCTCGGCGATGAGATCATTTCCGCCTTAGCCCAACCCCTTCCCTTCCAAGTGTATATAAGGCAGTGCATTACCGCCATTAAACGAGACTTGATCAGAGCACTGTCTTGTCTCCATTTCTCGTGTCTCTTGTTCCCCAAATTCCCACCCCCTCCTCCAGGGCCTGCTCTGACTATCCCGCGGGCCGGGATAATGTTACAGGTCATCAGTCATTTCCAGCCTTATGCACTAAGGACTTAACCTTTCTCTGATACTAAGTGCACATCAGACTTAGCTCAGCCACTGGGCTGCCCAAGGAGGAAGGAGAATACCCCCAACATAGGAGTCCCACAGGAGACTGACCCCAGTCTGCTATTTATTGTGTTTGGAGCCAGGGTTAGATTATGTGCAGCACACATTGTGTTTTGAAAGGCCCTGGGAAAAGTAACACATTGGACTATTATTGGCCATTAACACCATTAACACTGTGTAAATTTATTGTCAGAAATAAGCAAGCCTCCAGGAATTGAGCTCTGCTACAGGTGCCTGGGACAGAAAATGGACAGGACCTAGTGTTTGGATGATACGAAAGGGGAAAGAGGAGTGGGCACCAAAAGGTAACAGTGGGGTTCAGAAAGGGAAGGTGGAAAGGCTCACACTTCAAGATTTTTCCCCTAGAGCTAAGAAAATGCAGACTTTTGCCCCAGTTGGGAGGCAAGGGGGGTCAGCTGGGTTTTTGATTGACTGGTCAATATGTTTCTAGTCCCAGTTATGAGTTCCTATATCTCCCTTCCTCGGCCTCATAATGAGTATTTCTGGATATCACTTAGCCCCCAGAACCTTGTCCCTAGATTCCACCTCTTTAGAATCCATGCTTTTGGGTGCTGGGCTGTTTGTGTGTGTGTTGTGTGTGTGTGTGTGTGTGTGAGAGAGAGAGAGACACACACACACAGGAAGAAGAAGAAGAAGAAGGAGGAGGAGGAGGAGGAGGGGGAGGAGGAGGAAAAGAAAAGTGAAGAGAAGAGAGAGAAAATATAATCCATGTCTCAGGAAGAGGAAGAAGGGAAGGAAGGAGGAAGAGAAGGAAGGTAGGCTTAGACCTGGGAAGCAGAATAGAATGACAGGGCCTCCCTCTGATTTCCCCAGACCCTGGCAGCAGCTCCTGTCCTCCAGCTTTTTCCTCTGCACATCAACTAGAGAATGAACATATGAGCCAATCAAGTCTTGACTTCCAAAGCCACAAGTCTCCCCCACAAAGCACCCCACCCCCTTCCCTAGAGATGACCTCCAGGGCAAGGTAACAGGGTTAGGAAACAGATGGATGTGCAGAGACCCTCCAGAGCTAACCTGACCCCTGACCCCCACCAGTTCATGTCCTCTAATCCGACTTTCCAAGAGGGAGAGCAGATGCATGGGGCCCCGGTAACTTACTGGACTCTTTGGGACAAAGATTCCAGACAAAATGGTTTCAGACATGTGGGGAGATAGGGAGCTACACATAGAAGCTGGTGGAAGCCACAGGTACAGGGAGATGGGGAATCCCTGGCCATCAGAGAAACAGGGTCACAGGTGGTGGAAAACGAGGATGGTCAGTGCCGGTTCCAGGGAGGGACCGTGTAGCCAGGGAGCAGGAGGAGCAATGGACCCGGGACATGGACGGTGGCAGGGGCGCAAAGATCTAGAAAGACATCTCAGGGCTCTACACCTCACAGCAAGCAGGGACTTAGTGGGTGTGTATGAGAGGGACGCTAACTCACACTTCCAGGAATGAGTAATTCTTATGAATAGCTCCTCCGTTCCCAGAACTGAAGAGGAGGACAAGGGGGAGGTCCGAGGCGCCCACCGCCCTCCCAGCCGGGTCTGCCTCTCAAGTCAGAGGGGCCGGCTCCCCACACGCACCAGGTGAGACCGATGTCGTCTGCCCCGCTCCTGTCAGTCTGCAGCCGGCGCGGCGCCGGGTCCCCGCCGCCCCTCTGTGCACATCAGGGCCCCGGGCCCCCGACGGCGAGGAGGGGTGCCGGCCCAGGGCTGCCGCCGGGAGCCCCGCTGACAGGCACGGGGGAGGGGGAGGGAGAGCCAAGGAAGGGGCCGGGACGCCGGTAGCCGGAGCGGCGCGCTGCAGAGTGAGCCAACACCGCCCATCCCCGCGCTCCGGGAGAAGGCGGCCCGAGGGGACCGCCTCCCGCCTCCCCAACACGGACTCCCGCAACTGGGATGAAGGCGGAGGGGCGCGGAGTTCCCAGCCCCCACGCCCTCCCCAAACGCAGCCAGCACTGCCATAACAACCAGAATCTCCGCAACTCCCGCCCCGACGCCGAGGGGGCACTGGCCCCCAACACGCACGCGGCAGCAACAGCCCTCCTTCCCCAAACTTGTCCAAGACGCCGCGTCCGAGGCAGCAGCCTTCAGCCCCGGCCCCCCGCGCCCTGCCCAGCTTACCTGTCCGGAAAAAGGCGTCCACGTCCGAGTCGGCCGCTCCTCCTTCCTCCGCTGCTCCCTCATGGGGGGTTCATGACTGGGGAGGGCGTCTGCGGGCAGCCGGGGGCCGGAGAAGCCTGGGGCCGAGGGCTGCTAGGCGCCTGATGGGCGGAGGGCGCGGGCGGCCGCGGGGCTTCGAGGGCAGGCGCTGGGCGGCGGGGCTGGGGCAGAGGACGCCGAGCCTCCTTCAGGCGGAGGCGCGCAGCGGGCCTTCCGCCGGCTCCCCCATGGTACCGCTTCCCCATGGTACCGCTTCCCCAGGGCGCTGGCCGCCTGCTGTCTGCATGTGGCCCGGGCCCGGGGCTGGGGTGCGGGCTGCCTGAGCGCCCGCTCTCCCCCAGCAGCAGCAGCAGCTGGTTCTCCTGCCCGCCCGTCTGCCTGTTCAGCCCTGTTTCGCTCTCTCCTATTTATTTTTTCTCCTCCCTCCCACCCTCCCTGTCTCCCACCCTCCTCGCTCCCCACTCCGCTCGCTCGCTCCCCACTCTCTGGCTCCAGCCGCCGCCTCCCCAGCTCCTCCCCCGGCTCCCGCTCCCTCAGTCGCGGCCAACAATGACCCCGGGAGCGCCGAGCTGAACTGAAACTCCGGCCCAGGCCGAGGGCTCGCTGCGGGCCCCCGGCGGCGCCGACAGCCCCGGTCCCAGCGGCCCCGCGCGGGCCTCCCGGGGAGCGGAGCCCAAGTCCGGAGGCTGTGCGAGGCCGGCTTCCTGAGCTCCGCAGGAAAAGCCCGGGCCGAGGAGGGGGCGGGGCCGCCGCCTGGGGCTGCAGGGCGCACGCCAGGCTCTTCCGGGGGCTCTGCGGCCCCGGCG
Organism: Macaca mulatta; assembly: GCF_049350105.2. Classification (NCBI taxonomy): domain Eukaryota; kingdom Metazoa; phylum Chordata; class Mammalia; order Primates; family Cercopithecidae; genus Macaca; species Macaca mulatta. The sequence goes on along the minus strand of NC_133407.1, from coordinate 158,039,330 downwards.
CTGCGCGCTCAGCTTCTCCGCTTGCGCCGCCGGGGCTCCTCCCGGCCCCGCGGCCCCCTCCTCCGCCCACTCCACTCCCAGGTGTGTGAGGGGAACACCAGGCTGCCGGCCCGCCTTCTCCGGATCTTCAGATCGGTCCCCAAGCTGGACTGACCTGTCCCTAGAGGCCGGCCTTTCTTCCCCTCCTTCCTGACTCCCTGCCCTCTTCTGTCTCCCTGCCCTCCTGAACCTCTCACATTTTCCTCACCAGCTCGCCACAATTTCTCTCCTTTTTATCTTTTCTCATCCTTTTCCCCTTTTCAGCACCCCTTTAAACATCTCCGCCTGGCAGGGCGCGGTGGCTCACGCCTGTAATCCCAGCACTTTGGGAGGCCGAGACGGGCGGATCACGAGGTCAGGAGATGGACACCATCCTAGCTAACACGGTGAAACCCCGTCTCTACTAAACATACAAAAAATTAGCCGGGCGTGGTGGCGGGCGCCTATAGTCCCAGCTACTCGGGAGGCTGAGGCAGGAGAATGGTGTAAACCCGGGAGGCGGAGCTTGTAGTGAGCCGAGATCGCGCCACTGCACTCCAGCCTGGGGACAGAGCGAGACAAAAATTCTCCGCCTGTCTCTGTGACTCTTTGTCCAGTTTAATGCTCCTGTGATGTCTCCCTGCCTATCTCTCCCTCCCTCCGTCACTCTCTTGTCCCTTGTTTGTCTCTGTCCTGCCTCCGTACTTGGCCCGTATCTCCGTGCTCCTCTTGGACAGCTGTCAAAACTCTCTAATCCCTGGGGCCTTCTCGGTCTTGTTCTTCTCCCTCATGTGAATGGAGAGATCCAGTTGGCCAGGAGAAAGGAGGTGTTACAGCAAGCTGAATTTCAATTAAAGTGGGGAGAGGGCCTGGGGAGGAGTGGGGATGACTGTAAAAAGAAAACAGATGCTGTATGGGGTAATTAATGCGGTGATTGTATTGTGCCCATCGGTTTTAAAGCAATAATTCAACAATAATTAGCCAGTAGTGTGTATATGGTTCTAGTGACTGCAGAGCCCACCAAACAGAGGGTCTTTAGACCTAAGTACTTAATAAGGTCAGTTGAGCCCTCTTCGCGGTTGCCTCATCCAGACAGATGGAGAAGTGGTGGCCTGACCTAATGTGTTAAAACACGCCTAATAGGAAAACCAGGTACTGGTCTGAAGTTGATGACCCAAAGCCCATCAGACAGCATCTCCTGGATCTGTTTGTCTCCAGTAACCTCTTTGGTTCCACCTCTCTCTTGGGGCCAAGGCAGATCCACCAACTGGGTAACCCTAGCAGCAAATAAAATGAATTAAATTAGTTTTTAGTGAACACTTTCTGGCTCCCGGTACTCATCACGTTCTTCACTGACACAAATAGTCTAATTTTTTTTTTCACCCATTTAAAAAAAGTACCTGTTTCCAACCTTGGATACACCTATCAGATCTGTCTCCAACCTTGAGTACATCTATCAGACTTCTGTAGTGACTCTGACATCACAAGTTCACTGCCCTGAGATCTAATTCATCTGGCCCTAGTATCTTGAACTGGCTTAAGATGCCCCTTTGCCTATGCCTTTTCTGACAATGAAAATGCTTCTCATTTGTCTTTTCAAAATCTTCCTTCCCCTTAACCCTGTTCCTAACCCCTGGTCTGCTCCCCTCCCCCCCCCCCCACACATACATGATGGCAGAGCTGCTATTAATTGCCACCATTGTGCAGTTAAAGAAGCAGTGGCCTGGTAAGGCATTAGCTCATCCCAACTCAGAAGAAACATTACATGTTTAGAGGAAGGTTCATATCAAAATCTCAAGATACAGGCGAGAATGGGGGAACACCTGATGTAGTGACACAGACTTTTTTGAGAGGAAATTTGGCAATTTCTATCAAAATGTTAAATGTTCATGGCTATATTAATATCAAAGAAGATTTCAGAGCAAAGAATATTACCAGGGATAAAGAGGGATATTTCAATTCAAGTAGACGTAACAATCCTAAAAGTGTTTGCACCTAATAAGAGAGCTTCAAAGTACGTGAAGCAAAACTGATAGGATTGCACGGAGAAATAGAAAAATTTATAATTATATTCAGACAATTTAATATCTGTAAAATGCAGTAATTAATAGAATAAGGAGACAGATCATCAGTAAAGATATGGAAGACTTGAACAATGCTATTAACCAACCTAAGCTAACTGACATTTATAGAATATTCTACTTTATAACAGCAGATACACATTTTTTCAAATGCACAGGTAGCATTTATCAAGGTAAACCATATGCTAAACCATAAGACAAATCTCAATACGTTTAAAAGGATTAAAATCATGCAAGGTAGTATATAAATTATACCTCAGTTTTTTTTTTTTTAAGTCATACAGAGTATGTTCTCTGACCACAATAGAATTAAACTAGAAATAAAAAACAAAAAGATCTAGAAAAAACTCCCAAATATTTGGGAAGTAAATAACACACTTCTAAATAACACATGAGCTACTAAGAATTCAAAGGAGGGGCTGGGCATCGTGGCTCACACATTTAATTCCAACACTTTGGGAGGCTGAGGCCAGTGGATCATTTGAGGCCAGAAGTTCGAGACCAGATTGACTAACATGGCAAAATCCATCTCTACTAAAAATACAAAAATTAGCTGGACATGGTAGCACACGCCTGTAATCCCAGTTACTCTGGTGGCTGAGGCACAAGAATAGCTTGAACCCAGGAAGCAGAGGATGCCGTGAGCCTAGATTGTACCACTGCACTCCAGCCTGGATGACACAGTGAGACTTTGTCCCCCGCTGGCCCCCCAAAAAAAAGAATTCAAAGGGGGATATTAGAAAGACTCTCAAAGTAAATAAAAATGAAAACACATTTTATAAAAACCTGTGGGATGCAGCTAATGCAGCCTAAATCTGTGGGATGCAGCTAAAGCAGAAAGATATTTATAATGCTAAATACCTATTTTGAAAATAAAGATCTCCCATCAATAAGCTCCTATTCTACTTTAAGAGCAAGTGAAATCAAAGTCGAAGAACAGAAATAAAAAAGATCAGAGCAGAAGGCAATAAAATAGCAGGAAAACAAAAAAAATCAATGAAACTAAAGTGGGTTATTTGAGAAGATCAATAAAATAAAAAAACTTCCACCCAGACTGATCAGAAAATAAGAGAAAAATCTCAAATTACTATCAGCAGGAATGAGAGAGACGGCATCACTACAGATTCCAAAATGTAAAAATAATAATAAGAGGATATTATAAACAACTTTATGCCGACAAATTTGACAACTTTCATAAAATGATCACATTTCTTGAAAGACACAAACTACTAAAGTTCACTCAAGGAGAAATCACTAACTTAAATAGCTATTTATCTACTAAAGAAATTAAATTTGTAGCTTAAAAGCTTCCCCCACACACACCCACACACAAAACAACTCAAGATTCATATGTTTTTTTTTGTAAATCTGTGAAACATTTAAGGAAGAAATAATATCAATTCCATAAAAACTCTTCCAGAAAACTGAAGAGGAGGGAATATTTCCCAACAACTTCCATGAAGCCAGCATTATTCTGATGCCAAAACTAAACAAAGACCATATAAGAAAAAACATTGTAGACTACTATTTCTTAGGAATGTAACGTAAAATTCTCAATTAAATTTTAGCAAATAAAATCCACAATATATAAAAAGGATAATACATCATGACCAAGTGGGTTTATCCCACTTGGGTTGAATTGTATTCCCGAAAAGGTATGTTAAAGTCCTAACCCCTGGTAGCTGTGAAAGTGGCCTTATTTGGAAATAAGGTGTTTGCAGATATAATCAAGTTTGGATGAGATCACTAGGATGGACCCCAATCCAATATGACTGGTGTCCCGATAAGAAGAAAAAAAAACTGCATATGAAGACAGAGACACATAGGGAAAAATGTAATGGCAGAGGCAGAGATTGGAGTGACGCAGCAGCAAAGAATACCAAGAACTGACAGCCACCACCAGAAGCTAGGAAGAGGCAAAGAAAGATTCTACCTGGAGTCTCAGAGGGAGCATGGCCATTCTTACACTTGATTTCAGACTTCTTCTCTCCAGAACTGTGACAGAATAAACTTCTATTATTTTAAGCTACCCGGTTTGCACTACTTCGTTACAGCAGCCATAGGAAACCAATATACCATATTGAAAAAGCAATACCAGTCAGAGCATGGTGACTTACATCTGTAATCCCAGCACTTTGGGAGATCGAGGTGGGCAGATCACTTGATCCCAGAATATCGAGACCAGCCTGGGCAATATGACATAACACATCTCTACAAAAAATACAAAAAGTAGCTCGCATGGTGGCACGAGAGTCAGATCCTGTCTCAAAAAAAATTAAATTAAAATTTAGAAAAGCAATACCACATGATCATCTAAGCAGGTGCAGGAAAATAATTTGTCAAAATCCAATATGCATTTCTGACCAAAACTCTCAGCAAACTAGGAATAGAAGGGGCTCTCTTAATAAAGGGCATCTACCAAAAATCTGTAGTAAACAGCAAGCTTTTCCCTAAGATCAGAAGACGGCAAGATGTCTACTCCTACCCCTATTCAATGGACTGGATGTACAGTGCAATAAGAAAAGGAAATTAAAGGCACCCAGATTGAAGAGGAAAAGGTAAAACTGTATTAAAGATGATATGATTGCTACTTAGAAAATTCCATGAAATATATTTTTTAAAACTAGTAGATCTAATAATGAGTTTAGCAAGATTTCAGGATATAAGATCAATATAAAAATTAAATTGTATTTCTATAACCTAGCGATGAAGATTTAGAACTTGAAATTTTAAAACATCACTATATTAGCATGGAAATATGAATTTGAAGGCTTAGTCTAATTTTTAAAATATGTAAGACCCATACACTCAAAGATAAAATACATTGCTGAAGGAAATTAAAGGAGATCTAAGCAAATGGAGAGAAATACAGTTTCATGGAATTTTGCGAAGACTCAAAATACTTAGGAAATTAATTTTTCCCAAACTGATTTGTAGATTCAATGAAATCCCAATAGGCTTTTTTTTTTTTTGTAGAAATTTACAAGTTGATTTGATGAACAGAACGTATAAAAGCCAAAACAACTAAAAAGAAGAGAGTTGGAGGACTTACACTACCCAATTTCAAGGCACTTATGAGGCCATAGTAATCCAGACAATGTGGTATTGTTGTAAAGATAGACAAATAGATTGATGGAATAGAATGGGGTCCAGAAACAGACCCATACGTATATCATCGATTGCTATTGTTGATTTTCAAGAATGAAAAAAAAAGGGAATTCAGTGTAAAAATGATAGTCTTTACAAATGGTGCTTGAACAATTGAAAATCTGTTTTAGTTTTCTATGACTGCTGTAAAAAATTACCACAAAGTTTGTAGCTTAAAACCACACAATTTTATTACCTTAGAGTTCTAGAAGTCAGAAGTCTGAAATGAGTCCCACTGGGCTAAAATATGTTAGCAGGGATGTGTCAGTTTTGGAGGATCTAGGGGAAAACCAATTTCTTTACTTTTTCTAGCTTTTAGAGGCCACCTGCATTTTTTTTTTTTTTTTTTTTTTTTTTTTTTTTTAGACAGAGTCTCGCTCTGTCGCCCAGGCTGGAGTGCAGTGGCTCCATCTCGGCTCACTGCAAGCTCCGCCTCCCGGGTTCACGCCATTCTCCTGCCTCAGCCTCCCGAGTAGCTGGAACCAGAGGCACCCGCCACCACGCCCGGCTAATTTTTTGTGTTTTTAGTAGAGACAGGGTTTCACCGTGCTAGTCAGGATGGTCTCAAACTCCTGACCTTGTGATCCTCCCGCCTCGTCCTGCCAAAGTGCTGGGATTACAGGCGTGAGCCACCGCGCCTGGCCTGCCACCTACATTTTTTAGCTTGTGTCCCGCTTCCTCCATCTTCAAAACCAACAATGATGGGCCAAGTCCGTCTCACACTGCTATCCCTCTGTGTCCAGAATATATGAAGAACTCTCAGACCTTCATAAGAAAACAATCTAACTTTTAAAAATTGGGCAAAAGATTTGACTAGACACTCACTTTAGCAGCTATACAGACACCAATAAGCATTTGAGATAATGCTCAATACTATTAGCCATAAGGAAAATGTAAACGAAAAGCTCAATGAGATGCCATGATTTATTGGAATGTCTAAAATTAAAATGCCTGAACATATCAAGTGTTGGTGAGGGTGAGGAGAGCATGCAAAATGGAACTGTCTTATACTTCGAATGTAAAATGGTACAATTATTTCAAAAAACAGTTTGGCAGTTTCTTAACTAGGTAAACATACACTTACGACGTGACACAGTCATTCCACTCTTGGTATTTACCCAAGAAAAATAAAAGCATATATCCATGTAAAGACTTGTACACATATGTTCATAGCAACTTCATTTATATTAGCCAACACCAGGAAGTGATCAAAAAATCCATCAACAAGTGATCAGATAAACAAAGTATGATATATCTATACAGTGGAATACTATGCAGGACTTGGATGAATTTCAGATTAATTATGGAGAGTGAAAGAGGTCAGACAACAAAGAGTATATTCTAGGTGATTCAATTTTTATAAAATTCTAGGAAATGCAAAGTAACCCATACTGACAGAAAGGGATCAGTGATTGTCTGGAGATGACCAGAGTCACAGACTGGGAGCTGAGGGGAGGGAGAGGGGAGTTATAAATGGGAACGGCATAATTTTGGAGGTGATGGATATGTTCTTGACTGCAGTGATGGTTTTATGGCTGTATGCTTATGTCAAAACTGATCAAATTGCACACTTTAAATACATGCAATTTGTCAAATGTCAATTACACCACAATAAAACTGTTTTAAAAAGCAATTTTTTAAGTAAATGGGATAAAGCTACATGTGCTTGCAAGGAAATACCGGTTATCTTGAGGGAGTTTTATAGTCTATAAAATATTTAAATTTTAATAATGTGGATTCTTTACAATGATGTGTGAGAGAGAGACAGGGAGAAAATCATCACCTGGAGAAACTTTTTCACATGATGCATAAGAATGCCAGAGTGGAGGAAGGAAGAGCTATGTTCAGGTCTATGTATTTAGAAAAAGCTCCCAAGGCATCTTGACACAGATCCCCTTTCCTCCACCCCTGCTCAGAGATTTAAAGGAAGGAAGGGACAGGACAGGACAAGATGGAAGAAGTGTTTTTGGAAGGTAGATGAGCCTAGAAGACTGGAAGAAGGAGTTCGGAGTCCGTAGAATAGTGTAGAAGTACTTCAGTGAAGCTGTGGCTGTGACTGAAATGGAAAGCTGTGGAAGGCAATGAGAAAGGAAACATAATAGTATGTGTTGATGCCTTATATATGGAGAGAAGCAGGTGTGGGCAGGAAAGAGGGAGCGGAGGGGAGCAGGAGTCCAAGAAGCCTCCTAGGCTACACTAGGTAACTGAGAGAGAACGATGGCATAACCAATAGGAAAATTGGCTTCTGGAGGAGAAATTCTTCCTCTAGAGAGGAGAAAACAATCTGGGGAAAGATAGGGAAAGTGATTAAGATATTACTTAATCGAACGCCTCATTTCTTTTTTTTCTTTTTTTTTTTTTTTTTGAGATGGAGTCTCGCTTTGTGGTCCAGGCTGGAGTGCAGTGGCCGAATCTCAGCTCACTGCAAGCTCCGCCTCCCGGGTTTACGCCATTCTCCTGCCTCAGCCTCCCGAGTAGCTGGGACTACAGGCACCCGCCACCTCGCCCGGCTAGTTTTTTGTATTTTTTAGTAGAGATGGGGTTTCACCATGTTAGCCAGGATGGTCTCGATCTCCTGACCTCGTGATCCGCCCGTCTCGGCCTCCCAAAGTGCTGGGATTACAGGCTTGAGCCACCGCGCCCGGCCACGCCTCATTTCAACAATGAGAAGACTGAAAAGTAGAGAATAAATGACTTGCCTGAAGTCCCACAGCAGACCCCAGAATTCATGAGTCCTAGGCTGGTTCCCATGCTGTTTCCCCATCGCACACATTTCCTCGCCTATGTTAGGAGTCTGAAGTGATGATGGGCATCCAGGTGGTAATGTCCAATCAGCAATTAGTAATGTCCAATTATTATGGTGATGTCCAATTGGCAGAGCAGCTGAGAGAGGGCTTGGCAGCTGGGAATATTGATTAAGGAGCTAGGAACTGGCTGAAGCACCAAGAACGAATAAGATAAAAGATTTTCTATCCACTTCCATTAACTTTCCTCTTTGGATGAAATTATCTATCTGTATCTCCTGCTTTCTACTCAAATGAAATGTGCCTTAGAACCAGCAACTTTTCCCCCTTTTCTGAGTTCTTTATTCTAATTTCACAGACTAGAATCTGAGAGACTTGTGGGCTTCCTCCCCTTCCTCTACTTCCTGCATCCATGCTATCATTAACCCTATGTTTTCCTTTGAAAGACCATCCATCGCTCTCTTTTCCCTCTAATGCCATCCTAGCCCAGCCTTCAGCTCTATGGTCTTGAATTTCTACAACAGCTTGCCAACGGGCCTCCCCAGGCAAAGTGGGGAAGTGAAGCCAATGATAGAAAGAAGCAATAGGCCAGAGAGACAAGTCACAGGAACATGTTGGCCACGTAGACTAGGGGAGAGGGTGTCAGGAAGGAGACAGGGGTCAAACATGTCAGATGCCACAGGGAAGTGAGGGGCAGAGAGGATTAAGACATGGAGAACTTGGGTAAGTGACAGGTTTTAAGTGAGCTTCGGTAGAGAAAGAGGAGCATATAACTAGGTTATGGGAGACAGTGTGTGGTGAGGGAGCAAAGCAGAGGATAGAACCATACCACAGGCAGGACAGGGGCCAGTGTCAGGTGAGGGGATGGAAGCAGCAAAGAGGAATCATCTCTTCATGAAGTGTGGGCAGTGGGCAGTGAAAAAGAAAAGAAGACAGTAGGTAGACAGGATGGTCAGGTTTCCAAATGTTTATTTTTTTCTGTTGTTTTCCAAATGGAGCAGCTGAGCACAGCTAAAAAGCTGAGGGAAAGACACAGCAGTGAGAAAAAGAAAGGAATAGAGAATTCTGAAGCCAGAAGAATATCAGCATCACTCAGATCGTGGAAGGGTGGGTGTCTCCCCTGCTGAAGTGAGCAGCCGGCACCCTGAAGAATGGTCTGCATAGAGGAAGCTGGTGGAAGATATTTGGGCCTCAAATCTTGATTCCCAGCCCTCAGTCCATACTACACAGGAAATTTCTAACAGAAAGCTGTTTCCTTTGTCACACTATTTTCTGTTTAGAGTGAGGACAGGAAATAATCTGTCCTCTTCTTTTAACAATTCCAAGGGAACGCCAAAACATCCCCTGGTCTTGGCCTTGCTTGATATACAGTTGTGACAGCCCCAAAGTTCTTCCTGACCTCTACTCTTAATCTTTCCTGCTGCAGTGAAAGCCCAATCACTCTCATCCTGTCTTTGGGGGAAGCATGTGGTGACCAAAAACCTGCCTGAATGAGGAAATCTCCAGGAGGTAAAATCATGTCCATTTCCTACAGATCCTCAGGAAGTTGCCCTTACAGACGCCACACTCTTGTTCCCTGTCAGTCTTCACCTACTCAGAAGAGACGGGAGAACTCAACAAACTAAAGAACACTCAAATACACCTCAATCTCCACTGGCATTTGAAAGGAGAGACCCCCTTAGTCCCCTCAGAGATGCAGGTCCCAGGAAGCCAGAGGAATGATGCAGCTGATAAACTAAAGCATAGCTTAAGCTACCCACAAAGAGTTAGGTGTACTTAAGAAGTGGCCAGACACGCAATCCAGTCATTCCAGGAAACTCTCTGTCACAAGTGGCCCCAAGGAGGAGTGAGGTTTCCTTTCCGATGTCATCCCATGAGACGAGGAGGACCTGCCAGGCATCCTGGAGGACATGTCATGCAGCAAGTGACAAGAAAGCACCAAGATGTGGAAAAGAAAGTGAGAAACAGGGAAGTTATGACGAAAAAGGAATAAAGACAAATGTGGAGGAAAGACGGTGATATGAAGACAAAAAGAAGAAACACAGACGAAGCGCATGCTCAAGGGAGAGAATCTCCTGCTGTTCACTTAGAGCAGGGGTCGTGTAAATAAAGTTTTATCAGAACAAAGCTGTGCCCATTCATTTACTTAGTGTTTATGGCTACTTTTGTGTTACAAGGGCAGAGTTGAGTAGTTGCAACAAAGACCATTTGGCCTGCAAAATAAAAAATATTTACTATCTGGCACTTAAAAAAAATGTTTGCTGACCCCTGACTTAGAGTAATAACAACCTTATAACTTCCCCTAATACTGATAGGCTCTCTGTGGTTCTTCAACTACTCTTCAGAATAGTTGTTATCTTCAGAAACTATTGCCCTGAAGGAAACTAAAACTAGAGCCAAGCAATGGGAAAATCAATCAGAGCTGTAGCTTAGAGAGTAACCAAAGTAAAATTGCTCCAAGATACAAAAGAAATTGCCAAGCTAAAGAACAAGTCTGGTTCACAAAAAGACTGCTATAAAGACTTGGAACCAACCCAAATGCCCATCAATGATAGACTGGATAAAGAAAACGTGGCACATATACACCATGGAACACTATGCAGCCATAAAAAAGATTAGTTCATGTCCTTTGCTGGGATGAAGCTGGAAACCATCATTCTCAGCAAAGTAACACAGGAACAGAAAACCAAACACTGCATGTTCTCACTCATAAGTGGGAACTGAACAATGAGAACACACGGACACAGGGAGGGGAACATCACACACTGCGGCCTGTCAGAGGGTGGAGGGTTAAGGGGGAGATAGCATTAGATGACGAGTTGATGGGTGCAACAAGCCACCATGGCATGTGTATACCTATGTAACAAGTAAACATGTTCTGCACATGTATCTCAGAACCTAAAGCATAATAAAAAGAAAAGAAAACTACTATATTGACAATAAAATAAGGTCTCAATGTCTATCCAGGAAAAAAAAAATACTACTATAGATGGAAAATATACATGGGGGAGGAGGGAGTATGTGTGTGTATAAAATATGGTTTTAGATTGATAAATACTAATCAGAAATATATAGAAAAATATATATGTATATTTCTGATTAGTATTATGTTTCTGTATATATTTTTTCTCCGGATTATTAGTTAACAAAACTAAAATCACAATTGTTTCATGCTGAAAGGTTGATACTGTATGGTACCCAGGGGAAATAAAAGAGTCGATCAGTATAACATATAAACAATAATGTAAAATTGAAATGTAGATGAGAAGTAAGTTTGTGAGAAAGAAAAAGTTGTGCTTCTGTCGTCTTTTGATACTGACATGAAGGCACAGGTTTGAAAGTGGCATTTTTAATACAACTATCCAAAGTTCTTCCCCCCCACCCCCGTAGAAACAGGGTCTCCCTATGTTGCCTAGGCTGGTCTCAAACTCCTGGGCTCAAGCAATCCTCCTGCCTCAACCTCCCAAAGTGCTGGGATACAGGCATGAGCCACCACACCCAGCCTATCCAAGGTTCTTGATAACATGAGACTGAGGAGGGAAGCGGATGGGAGTAAAGGATGAACACCATCCCATGAAACATGAAACAGGCTGATCTGGAGCTTTTGCAGAGAAATTAAAGAGACAGGTTAAAGCCACATATCTCTAGTATTTGGCACATATTTTCCCACTATTTTCTCCAGATGAATTCTCTCCACACTATAAAGCCATCCCATCCCATCCCATCTTGTCCTGCCCTCTCCTCAACATATACGCACATGTGAACACACACACACACACACACACACACCCACACACACACACACACACACACGCTCTATTCCAGGCACAAGATTCTACTCTTCATTCTCTCATTTATCCAGCAATCCCTGACCTGTTCTCATCTCTAGGCTTCTGCTCAAAGGCACAGACCCTGCTGGGTACCTACCCCAAACCCATTCTGCCCTGCCTTGCTACTAACAGAACTACAATAATATTCAGGAGGGCAATATGTCCAGCTACGATGCTCACCTGCCCAGACTTCTTTGCAGCTAGGGGTGGCCATGTAACCTGTTTCTTACCATGAAATATGAATGAAGAAAACGTCTGCTAGGGATTTGGGGAAAATTTTTGCCCTCCTCATACAGCCTCCACCTTCTCCCCACCCTTCCTTTCTTTCCTTCTTCACTTTATTTCCTACCCTTTTTACTTTCTCCTTTTACCTGCCTTGTGCACAACATGAGGCTTGAGGGGGAGTAACCATCTTGGGAACACAGATCAACAAAGCCACAGGCTAAGGATGGTAGAGCAGAAAGAGAAAAGAAGCCTGGGGCATTGATGGCTCCTTGAAGTTCTGCATTAGCCTTGGGCTTCTTATGTGTACCTCTCTGTTTAGCTAAGTCCCTGTAGTCAGGTTTATGTAGTGAGTGGCCTAATGCAACTAATTCCCACGCCCTTACTCTCCCTTCTACCTGGAAAGAAATTCTCCCCACCTGAGAGCCAATTTTTGAAGTCCTGTACTTCCTTCAAAGCCCACCTTAAATCCTACCTCCTTCAAGTAGATGTTCCACAATGTCTCAAAACCCATCTCTCTCCCTCCCGTAGTCATATAGGGCACAATTAAAATCATTAAAATAGTATACCCATCTGCTTCATATCATAAATATTCATGTCTGGTTATTCATACATCCTCTCCCTAGACTGAGAGCTGCCAAGTGCACGGATCCTTTTTCACTCATTTTGAATGCCCTGCAGCCCCCAGCACAGTGCCCAGAGCAGTCACTCAGTAAAGGATTGTTGAATTTCTTTGATTGCACAAATCCTCCTTCCTTCCCAAGTGTATGCTATGGATCATATTAAAACACCCGACTTCTATGTAGATGGGATGGGAAAGTTAACAATTAGGAAAATAAACTTTAGAAATCCTAGTCACGTTTGACCATGTTTTGACAGTTCGAAACTGTGTGGCCCTGTTGCTGACTAATTGCCCAGATACACACACTAAGGTCAAAAGAAGGGACAGAAATCAGAAGGTATAGAAAGCCCAAAACTGGTCTATATATCATCAAACTAGAATGCTGGTTTCACCAAACTCAACTTCAAACCAGTATCTATTAGAGGCTGATTTGTATCCAAAGTAGTTAATATAACTTATTGCATTGTAATTCCAGTTATACTTCTACTACTTATTTAATGCATTTCTTTTGGTTGACAAAAATTTATTGGCCATCTATTATGTGCCAAGTCCAGGTGATCAGCCATCCCTTGTTATCTGTGACTGAGCAATTTCCTGAGACACAGGAATTTTCAGTGCTGAAGCTAGGAGAGCTCTAGGCAAAACAGGATGGTTGGACACCAAAGAAGCACTGAGCTTGATGCTTGAAATAAAGCAGTAAAAAAGACAGATGTTGGCCCTGCCCATGTGGTTTTTATTTGGGGTTCCTAGCAATTAAAAGTAATTGCATCCTGTAACTATATTTTCAAATCATACATGTTAGAGTTTATCAAACAGCAATCAAGGCCATCCAACACTTCCAGGTGCTAACACCATAAATCTCCGTGGTAGAGTTGGCTGTGTGTGTGGAGGGAAGAAGAAGGACTTTGGAACAGGAGGATAAGCCGAAGTTCAGTTCATTAATGTGGTCATTGTTCTATTGGCTGTGAATTCCAACCAACTTTAATCACAGCCTGAGCCAGTTGTTTTTTGTTTTTGGGTCAGCCGGCATGCTCCACCTTCAGGTTCTCAGTCCTCTTTGTGATACTAATTTTGACCTGCTGGTGGGACTGTGCCTTCTCTGGAAAGGACCAGGAAATGTCAACTTTTCCTGGGGGAATGTGGAGGTAATCTGATGGCAGCATCTGCTGATATGGCCACCACAGTGGACTGGAGCTGACTTTTTCTTCATCATTCTTCCATATTCATTCTCCCTATAGCTGGGTGCTGGGCCCTCCCATTTTTGGCATATGGATGACATATTTCCCCTTTTAGAATGCCAGTCCTCCCAGATAGATAATACACACTTCTGAGCTTAATAATCTGAAGATCCTATCCTTCCATAGGAGCCACCTACTCAACAAAGACTGAAGGTCCTGGTTCCTCATGGAGTACTTCTTACTCTATGGCAAACTTTTCTCTCTAATCTCCAGCCTTCACCTCTGCTAGGCTTTCATAACAACCACCATCGCTTTTCTACTATTGGCTGGGCATTTTTATATCCATTATTTTATTTAAACTGGACAACAACTCAAAGTAGATATTGTTATCCCCACTTCTAGATGAAGAAACTGAGGGGCAAAGAAGTTAGGGAACTTTCAGCTACTCAGAAGGCTGAGGCGGGAGAATGGCGTGAATCCGGGACGCGCAGCTTGCCGTGAGCAGAGATCGCGCCATTGCACTCCAGCCTGGGCGATGGAGCAAAACTCCGTCTCAAGAATAAGAAGAATAAGAGAAGAATAAGAGGAAGAATAAGAGGAATAAGAGGAGGAAGAGGAGGAAGAGGAGGAGGAGGAGGAGGAGGAGGAGGAGGAGGAGGAAGAGGAGGAAGAAGAGGAAGAAGAGGAAGAAGAGGAAGAAGAGGAAGAGGAAGAGGAAGAAGAAGAAGAAGAAGAAGAAGAAGAAGAAGAAGAAGAAGAAGAAGAAGAAGAAGAAGAAGAAGAAGAAGAAGAAGAAGAAGAAGAAGTAGTAGTAGTAGTAGTAGTTAGGGAACTTTCCCTGGGTCACACATTATAAATGGACAGAGTAGAAACTGAAACTCACTCGATCACTCTTTTCTGAGAGTTGATTTGATGACCTGGTAGGGAACAGATCTTGTATGCTTGAAAAGAGCCTGTATATCTTGGATGCTTGAAAATAAGTGTGAGGAAGATTTCAAGGGAGAAGCAATATTGTGTCTATTGACTTCTAAATTTTGCTTAGTGAGGGGGTGGATGTGCCAGGGAACACTGCAAATCAGGGAGAAAGGCCTGACAAAAACCCTAGTTTACTGCCTTGCACTAGATCAAATGTTAGTTCATACCTATATGTGAGTTTGTGCTTTGAAGCAATAAGAAATTAATTTTAAAATGGTCTTAGGAGGTTTTTAAAGGACAAATTTACAACAAGTAAAACTAAAATGCTTAGTTTCATTTCCATGGAATTTTTATGGCAAAGATGCTTTCAGTGATCTGGAGCCACTCTTTAAAAAGATACAGACCAATGAAGTTGGAGAGTCTTATCTTTTATGGTGAGGCAGCCTCAACATTGAGGCACAGCACTGAAGGTCCCAGAGCCTGACCCCATCGCTACATTAGCACAGTGGTCAGGATAGTCCAGGGATCCAGAATGAGCATTTACAAATGAGGAAAATGATGCCTACAGCAATATGTCAACAATGTCTTGCAAACTGCCTGGTTTATAATAGGTGCTCAATAATTTTATTGAATAAAGGAACAAATAAACGAAACAAGTGATTCTCCAGAAGGTCACACAAACAGGGACAAAAATCCAGTGTTCTAAACCTTCACGCCATCTCTTAATCTAGTTGCGTCATCCTCTGGGTGAGCCTAGCCCACTTTAAAATGGATATTCAGATGTCGGAATGAATAGAGCAGTGTGCCTGACTTAAGTAATATCAGATTTTAATTAGAGATGCGGAAAAGATGGAGTCGATAAAGCTCCCCTGTTATCCAGAGACCATGACCATTCCGGGTGGTTGGTTTCGTTTCTAATGCACATCTGCTCCACCTCACCAATTGCTTTGCGCAATATGCAGTTCACATTACAAAGTCAACAATTCTTTATCATCTGTGTGGTCAGTCACACTTTCATTGTCCCTCCCTTGTAATTGCTTAATCTGGCCTCCCCTGCCACATTTCTTGGCTGCCTACTCTCCCTGCTCCTGTCAGTCAGGTTGTACTCAGGGAATGCAAATGCACAGAAAAAGTCCAGAGTCAATTAGAACTAATTAGGTGTTTTATCGGCTGCTTTGGATTATCCGTGCCCTCTGTGGATACACGGCATAGGCTAGTTGAACAACTACCCCTGGATTGGGGAGAGTTCTAAGATTCACACACAGCTTCCTATTGTCTGTGCTAATAGAGGTAAAGGGTGGTGTGAATGTACAACAGAGACATTTAAAAACCAAGGTATAGTTCACACACATTTTCATTCTACATTTTAGTGAGTGTTTACAACTTTATATACCTGTGCGATCATCACCATAATCAAGGCATGGCATATTTTCAACATCACAAAAAGTTTTCTTGTGCCATCTTAACCAATCTGCCCCTACCTTGGCCCCAAGCAGCCACCAATCTGCTTTCTGTCACTATAGGTTAGATTTGTCTTTTCTAGTGTTTCACATAAATGGAAACATAGAGTATGTATTCACAAGTTATTTTTACTTGACTTTGGAATGGTTTCTCTAATTTCCTTCCCAGCAATGTCTGGTTTAGGCTGATATTAAAATGTGTTCATGTTCCCTACATCCACACTGACTTGACAGGGTGGGCAGAGCTGGAACGGGGAAGAAACGTGAGAGGCAAGACGTGGAGGCTGATGAGCATAATTATTGGCAATGAGAAGAATGTTGGCTCTCCCCAGTATTTGTAGAATATGACAAAACAGTGTGCCCATGTTGTGCCCTGAACTTATTTTCAAGGTCATTCAATACAGAGTCTCATAAATTTAACTGCCTAGGAATTGTGTGTGTTTTGCCTTGAATGGACATTTGGAGACTCCAGACTCTAGCCAGCCCCTCTCAGCCACGGAGTCATTGCTCCCTCTGGTGTAAACACAGAGATTTGTCACCCTGTGTCAGGCATTCCCACCCACCACAGCCCTCCCTGGACCACAAGGAGCCAAGGCAGGCAAGAAAGCTGCAGGCTCTCGTTGGCTGTTGTTAGGTTCCTGGGTCAGAGGCTGAGTCCGTGAACACAGAGGAACACTGAGATCAACTGCTTGAGAGAGGACAGGAATAGAGAGAAGGGAAACCCCAGCTAGACATGCAAGATAGAGAGGTGAGGGGGCAGAGGCACAGCTGGAAAAACAAAGCAAGAAGTGATAGAGGGATGAGTTTTTTCCTCCATTTATGAAACATACTAAAAATTTACTCCTCTGCCCGAAATAGATTCAGTTCCAGGATATGAGAATCCTTGAGAAGTGAATTTTAACATGGAAATGCCGATAAATCTTTTAAACAACTTATACACCTTCAGGTGCTGCTGGACCTGCTTAATCTCTTTAAACCTCCAGTAACTCCAACCATGGTGTTTAAAGTCTCATAAATCTGCACTAGCTTAAAATAGGGAAATACAAAACACGTTCAGAAGCTTAGGGGTAAGGACAGGAGACAGGCATCCCAATGCCGTTTAAAACCACAGCACAGGCTTTTCATCAAAAATTTCCAAGAAAAGCTAAAATGAAAAACATTCAGGTTTCTGGGTTGTGGTTTCATAAGTTCTCAATTTGTTCTTTTTCCTTTTTTTCAGGGGAGTGGGCTGGGTTCCAAAGGAGCATTGACTAGCTAGTCAGTTTGAAAGAAAAAAATTGCAAAGACGCGTCTCACTTAGTCCTTTTACACAAAATAAAACCAAAAAGAAAAAATAAAACAAACTACTACCAGAGGTCATTAGAAAACAGCAATGTTTCTGGTAAAGCACCAACAAAAATGATGTCTGGTTTTTGTTAAATTGTTAATTTATGCCAAAAATAAAAGTTATGGATACTATTCTACTAATAATAGCTTCCTTTTCTTTTTCATTCCCACCACATGCCCGGCACCTACCACTGAGCTGAGGACACACACCCACCTCCTCCTCATCCCCCTGCTGCAAAGGCTGTCAGACTTTTTCTGGTTCCACTTTGTAGTATTTCTCATTACAAACAGTGATTCTCACCAGCTGTTTGAGAAGGTATTGGAGAAGCCACACTATCCTAGAAAATCCAGGGGGTACATGAGAGATCCAGCAGGGGAAGGCTTTTCTGTGTGAAGAGCTTTGGGTACATTATCTAATTTTATCCTCACAGCGGCCACATAAGAAATATTATTATTATCTCTGTTTTACAGATGAGGAAGCTAAGGTGCAGACTGTTTAAGTAATTTACCCCAAGTAGCATGGCTGGCAAATGATGCAGCAAAAACTCCAACCCCGAGTCTGCTTTAGAAGACCTGATCTTATCCAGAATGCCATCTACCTTCTGTGGGGCAATAAGCCCAGACCACAGAGCATTTGGAAGAATCTCACATATCACACTCTAAGAATTGAAATGTTCTCTGCTTCCTCATTTCTGGCCTGGTCCAGTGACCTTTTAAACCCCAAAGTCTTAGAAAGATCTACTGTGTTAACTGAGTCTTTGGTGAAAATTCAGTCCATGTAGAGAAAATAAGAGTCTCCAGCTTGTGTCGCTTGCTTCAAGTTCCAGTTGGCCTGCAGGGATGTACCACCAAGTGATCCTGGGAAAACATTGGAACTTCAGTTCCCTTACCTACTAAATAGGAATCTATATGACCTATCTTTGGGGTTGTTGTGAGGGTTAACATGTGGGAAGGCCATCTGGAGCCTGCAAAGTCCAGGCAATAGCTGGGTCATGTGATGAGTATGGTGCCTGAAGTATAATAAAAAGGAAAAGCCTCCCTAAGGTCTGTCTTCACAGAGCGGATATTACGTGGAGGAGAGCACATTCAGCACAGCTCACAAATCTTGGCACAAGCCCCACTGCCTTGGATGTGAGGAGGGAGAAGTAAGAAGAGGAGGAAGCATCTCTCTCCCTTAGCAGCTCTCCAGCAATGTGTGTGTAATGATGCTAACTTATACTGGAGAATCGTCTTAGTCTGGGGTCTTCCAGAAGCTGACCTTGAAACAAGGATTTGAGAACAAGTGGTTTATTTGGGAGATAATCCAGGGAAGTACCAGCAAGTGAGTGAGAAAGTCAGTCAGGGAAAGGAAGACAGCCAATAAAAAGTGAATTATTAAGCCAACTACAGAGGACAACTATAGCTTAATCCTGCAGAGAAACTCTGGGAAACAGTCTAAGACACACACCTTAGAATTATTCCACCCAAGGGATGAGATTGTTGGGATATTTGTACCTCATCTCCCACCATTCATTGGTTGAGGGATGCTCCTGGGGGACAGGACAGTTAATTTTCCAGTGTTTCTGAACTGCCATGTGTCTTAAGGCCTCGTGACCCTCCAGGGTTCCAGGTAAAGTCCTCAAGCACCACGATGCAAATCCTGGCAGATGGAAGATGTCTGGAAGACACTGAAATGGTAAGGCAGCCTGAGGGATATGCATTCAGTGTTTGCCACACTAGCTCCATATTTCCAGATGGGAAAATCCAAATTGGAAGGAAGTTAAACGTACCACTACTCACTGAGCAACTGTCCCAGGTATTTTTGAGGTGCAGGGTTGTGTTGTACATGAACTTGAGTTCACAGTCCCAGGCTAAGAAGATAACCGAGCTGAGGACACACACAACCACCCTCTCCTCATTCCCCTGCTGCTGTGGCTATCAGATTTTCTCCTGGCTCCACATCAGTAATATTTCTCACTACAAAGAATGATTCTCAACAGCTGTTTGAGAAAGTATTGGAGAAGCCATATTCCCTTAGAGACTCCAGGGGATACATGAGAATCTAAGGGCAGGGACAAAGTCTATATTTAAAATATACATTTACAACTGCCTCACCCCCTCACCATGCCAAGTCCCTTGACACTAGGTTATTGTGAGGAGTGGTAATAGGAAGTTAGGATAAACTAATTCTTGATCAGATGCAGTAAGTCAATATCCTCTGAAACAAACAACTATTCAGCTAAAGGTATTGCCTCTTTTCTAAACCTTTACAAAAAGATACAGTGAGGCATCAAAGGAAGTAGTTTTAACTGTGTGTCAAGGATGATTATTTCAGGAAGTTGCAAAAGACCAGAGTTTAGGAGAAGCTTCAAGCAAAGTTGTAAGTGGCTCAGTTTCTGCCGGTTCAGCATGAGACTCTCATCCAACGTCCAGTTAAGTTGGAAGTCAGAGGTTTGCAGTTTTGCTTCAAGGGATTACTACTTTCTGTTCCCTTATCCCCAAATCTCACCTGTACCCTGGCCCTTCCCTGAGCTCATCTGTATTACAAAATGTTTACAGAGTGGTTAAATTGGGAGTGATAATGCCAATCATTTATGCCAAAGTAATCTCAGTTACTTTGTCTCCATAATACTCCAAATTACAGGACCTGAATTATGCCTATGATCTGAACCTCTGTTTTGTCAGGTTATGAAAAACCTGACAAATTCTGTTAATTCTGTTTTCAGCTCCTCTAAAAACAATGGCTTCCACATCATTTATGGCAGTGTTAGAAATACTTACAGGGGTAGGAGCGTGGCCTTCTCATATTTACTATCTAAGGGCTTCAATCCATCTACCCTTTGCCTCTGGAAAAGAAGAAACTTAAGTCATCTTCCCTTCTCCCCATGCCCCTCACTCTGTACCTCAACTTGATGGAGAGATTTCTCACACTGAGTGGGCGTCACTCAGTAAAAGGTGGTGTCCTTTCTCTGCCACTCTCCTTTCTTCCTCCTCCCTCTGCATTGTTGAAGATGCTGTCTGATTCTCAGTTCTCTTCTCTCACGCTTGCTGTGGTACTTTTATCACTTTTGGGATCTGTCACATGAAGAAAGTCTCCTAACTTGGGCTTATGCTTAGGGGGAAAGAGAGGCACAGGTAAGCCTCTGGCCTAGGCCACATGCTCTAGACCACTCAACAAAGAGAGGCACTTATCTTTCAGACACAAGCTCAAAGAAGAGCTCCTTTCCTATGTCATTGCTCCCTGTGCATGTATGGATCATCCTTAGGAACTTTATGGGGAAGACAGAAAAGACTATGTCCCCTGCTTGGGGACATGATTTGACCATTTCCTGAAGTCTCCTGGCCTCCTCCTTTCCTGCCCCCATGTTTTCTATAAACATTTTCAAGGAGACAGAAAACACTATAAGAATGAAACAATTAATGCCTGTTTACCCCCTTCCTAATTCACCAGCTGTTCATCTTTTGCCACATTTGCTTATCTGTATGTGTGGTGTGTGTGCAATGTTTTCGTTTTTCTGCTTTTAATTATTCCAAACCATTTGAAAGTAAGTCATAGATATCAGAGCACTTTATCCCCAAATAGTTCAGAAGATATCTCCTAAGAATAAGGACATTATACTGTTTTTATATAATTTATATAACCAAAATACTATTATTACCCCTAAGAAAAGTAATAATAATTCCAGAATATCAAATATCCCCAATTGTTTCAAGAATGCCTTTTACAGCTGTTTTCATTGTGCTAAAATACACACAACATAAAATGTACCATTTTAACCATTTTTAAATGTACATTTCAGTGGCATTAAGTACAATCACATTGTTGTGTAATCATCGCCACCATCCACCTCCAGAATTTTTTATCTATCTCACTGAAACTGCATCCAGTAGAATACTAACTCCTTAGTCCCTGGGAACCACCATTCTACTTTCTGTCCCTATAAATTTGACAACTATTGTACTTATCACATCGTATTTGTGCTTTTGTGACTGACTTATTTCACTTAGCACAATGACTTCTAGGTTTATCCATGTTGTAGCATGTGTTAGAATTTCCTCCCTTTTTAAAGCTGAATGATATCCCATTATGTGTATATGCCACATTTTGTTTATCCATTCATACATTGATGAACCTGTGGTTGCTTCTACTTTTTGGCTATTGTAAATAATGCTGCTATGACCAGGGGGGTACAAATATCTGTTTGAGTCCTTGAGTCCACTTCTTTTGTATGTATATGCAGAAGTGGGATTGCTGGATCATATAGTAATTCTGTGGTTAATTTTTTGAGGAATAGCCATCCCATTTTTCACAGCAGCTCTACCATTTTACACACCCACCAGCAATGCACAAGGCTTCTAATTTCTCCACATCCTTACCAATACTTGTTATTTCTTGGTGCCCTTATTTTGTTTTATTTTATTTTATTTGTCTTATTTTATTTTATGGATGGGGTCTTTCTGTGTTGCCTATGTTGGAGTGCAGTGGCTATTCACAGGCATGATCTTAGCACACTGCTCTAACGCATAATTTAGCGCACTGCAGTCTCTAACTCCTGGTCTCAAGAAACTCTCCCACCTCAGCCTTTTGAGTAGCTGGGAATACAGCATCATTGCGCCTGGCACTTTCTTTTTTTTTTTTTAAATCATAGCCAACTTAATGTGTTTGATCTCATTGTGGTTTTAATTTGCATTTCCCTAATTAGTAGTCTTTTCATGTGCTTATTGGCCAGTTGTACATCTTCTTTGGAGAAATGTCTATTCAAATCTTTTCCCCATTTTTTAATCTGTTAATTATTTTGTAGTTGTTGAGTTGTAAGGATTCTTTACATATTATGAATATCAATTTGCAAATATTTTCTCCCCTTCAGTGGTTTGTCTTTTCTCTGTGTTGATTGTGTTCTTTGATGCACAGAAGTATTTAATCTTGATATAGTACAATTTATCTATTTTTTCTTTTTTGTGCTTTTGGTGGCAACCAGAAAATTTTAAATTACATGTAGCTGACATTATATTGCTATTGGACACTTCTGGCCTAGAAGCTTGATTAGATTTAGGTTAATCCATTTTGGCACGAATACTTCATAGTCTGGACACAGTGGCTCACGCCTATAAACCCAGCACTTTCAGGCAGAATTCCCACAGGAGTTCGAGACCAGCCTGTGCAACATCATGAAACCACATCTCTACGAAAAATATATATATATAAAATTAACCAGGTGTGGTGGCACACATCTGTAGTCCCAGCTACTAGGGAGGCTGAGGTGGGAGGATCACTTGAGACTGGGAGGTGAAAGCTGCAGTGAGCTATGATTGCACCACTGCACTCTAAACTAGGTGATAGGGCATAACCCTATCTCAAAAAAAAAAAAAAAAAGAATACTTCATAGTTGATGTATATCACAGCAAGAGGTATATAATATCTAGTTGTCCTACTGTCACTGATGCTAAATTTAATCATGTGGTTAACTGCCAGATATCTGGATTATTATAAATTACATTTTCTCTTTTGCAATTTCTAAATAATTTGTGAGATGATACTTTGGCACCAGAATACCTTTTCAGATATTATCAAACCTTGACACTGGTTAGCCCTCTTAGAGAAACGTACAGAACAAAATTAAGGAAAGAAGCAGTAAGTCAGATCCTAAATGCATGACCCTCCAGGGAGGCAGTTCAGATAACCCCCTGCCTTTGTACTCTGGCTTTTTGGTAACTGCAACAGGCTGCAACAGCCAAGCCTCATTTTCTGTCTTGCTACTGGCAATAACCCAGGTTTGTGCTATAGCCCCTGCTTCTGCATTTCTGAGAGATCCCAAAGGGAGTCTCTCATGCACTGAAGAACCCGTCTCTTTTTCACCTCTTTTTCTTTCTGTGACTATAGCAATATCTATGCTAATTAATATTAATATCTGTGCTACATTAATATCTGTGCTGTTGGAGCAACCAGAGGGGCAAACTGCCATGGTGCCAAAGTGGCCCTAGACTTCCCATAGTGTTTCCTGGCTAAAACCATGCTGAGTCTACATGAAGTGGGGAAAAGTGTCTTCTTCCCCCCTTAGGACACTTTCCCTCCCGCTGCCAGTGCAGCACCTTTGTGCTCTTCTGTCTCACAACAGCGGTTACAAAATCACATCCTTCAATTTCTGCTTCGCTTGCTAGAATTTGGCTCGTCATAAATATCCAGGACAGACACCTTGTTCCCTTCTGATCCCCCTGTTCTCCTTAGGTATTTCAGCAAGAATATCGTCCCTCTTCTTTTAGCCAAATCAGTTCCTGGCACCCCACCCAATTTTCTTCAGAGGGATATAAATCCAATTTAGGCTCCCAAAAGGATAACTAGTCTTATTCTCTATTACAGTACCTAAGTAGGAAAGAATACTCACCTACTGGAATTTTCTTCAGCATGTTTATGTGATTGCAAGCCCAAATGGCTGATGATGGAATCAAAGGACTCCAGTTAGGTCCTAAGGTTTGTTCCCATTACAAGCAAAAAGAGATACTAGTAACCCTTCCAGAATAGCTCCATGGACCCAAGGATCCAAGAGACTAAATGAGGAAGTTAAGAATAAGCACAAGTGATGTAAAAATCTAAAACTATTTCTAGAAGAAAACATAGAAGAAAAGCTTTGCAATTTTGAGGTAGGCAAAGATTTCTTACTATGCAAAAAGCATGGACAATGAATCAAAAAGTTGATAAATTGGACTTCATTAAAATTTTAAAATGTTGTTCTTTGCAAGACACTACTTTAAAAGATGAAAAGTTAGCCAGGCACAGTGGCTCATGCTTGTAACGTCAGCACTTTGGGAGGCCAAGGCAGGAGGATTGCTTGATCCCAGGAGTTTGAGAGCAACCTCGGCAGTATGGCAAGATCTTGTCTCTACAGAAAAAAACAAAACAACAACAACAACAACAAAAAAACCCTGGAGTGGTGGTGCACACCTGCATTCCCAGCTACTTGGGAGGCTGAGGTGGAAGGCTAGGAGAAAACATTTGTAATACACATATCTGACAAAGGATTTCTATCCAGATAGAAAGAATTCTTACAGTTCAATAACAAGAACCAATGCAATTTTTAAATAGGCAAAATATTTGAAGAGACACTTCACCAAAGAAGATATATGAATGGCAAATAAGCACATTACAAATATTCAACATGATTAGTTGGTATTGAGCATTAGTCATCATGCAAATAAATCACAATGAAATACCAATGCATAGTCACTAAAATGGCAAGAAATTTAAAAGACTGACCCTACCAACCCTTGACAAGAATATGGAAACAAGTGGAATTCTCCTATAATGCTGTTGAGAATGTAAAGTGATACAGCCACTTTGAAAAAGGGTATGGCAATTTCTTTCTTTTTTTTTTTTGCTTTTTTTTTTTTTGAGACTGAGTTTTGCTCTTGTCACCCAGGCTGGAGTGCAGTGGTGCGATCTCGGCTCACTGCAACCTCTGCCTCCTGGGTTCAAGCAATTCTTCTTCCTCAGCCTCCCAAGTAGCTGAGATTACAGGTGCGTGCCACCACACCGAGCTAATTTTTGTATTTTTAGTAGAGACAGGGTTTCGTCATGTTGGCCAAGGTGGTCTTGAACTCCTGACCTCAGGTGATCCACCTGTCTCAGCCTCCCAAAGTGCTGGGATTATAGGCATGAGCTACCACACCCGGCCAGTAGTTTCTTAAAATGTTGAATATAACATCTGTCATATGACCCAGCCATTGAACTCCTAAGTATTTATCCAAGAAAATTAAAATACATGTCCACACAAAAGCCTATATATGAATATCTACAGAAGCTTTAATAATGATAGCCCAAAACAAATGTCCCTCGACAAGATAAACAAAATGCCATATATTCATACAATGGAATACTATTCAGCAATAGAAACAAGTTAATTATTGATATGCCAATAAAATGAACAAATCTCAAAATAATTATGCTGGGTGGAAAAAGCCAAACACAAAAGAGTACATACTAAACAATTCTATTTATATAAAATTCTGGAAAATGTGAACTTCCCTGAAGTGACAGAAAACAAATCAGTAGTTCTACGATGCTAAGGGCAGGAGGCAAGATGAACTGCAAACATATACAAGGGAACTTTTTGGAATGATGGAAATGTTTCATGTGTTAATAATGGTGGTTTCCCAGGGGTATGCGTCTGTCAAAAGTCATTAAATCACACAAATTTGTAAAGTGGCAAAGAGGAAGTTAAAGCAGAGGAGTTGGAAGCTGAGTCAAGAGAGTCCCTCACATGTCCAGGGAAGTTTAGTGAAAATCTCAGGCTGGAAATACACTAGACTGAGTTCCAGATAGCTGTAGTCAGAACAAGGGTGATCTCACTGGTGGAAAAGACCACTCAGTGGTGAGCTACACACACATCCTTCTTGCCTGGAGGGCTTTCCTCTTCCTAGCCACATCTGTCCTATTTGAAAGACTCTCTTCCTCCAAGAATTATTTTTTAACTTTTCCCTGATCATTCTGCATTTACAGCATGGTTTCCACTAAGTCATCTATATAGCACTTCCTTTCACAGCCAGTTGTTGCCCATTGCATATCACTTTTTAAGTCAGATATTACCAAGCATTGGCAAAAAGGTGGGGAAAGAGAGCCCTCACCTCCTGCAGGTGCAGCCATTCTGAAGGACAATTGTGCACCTTAAATCCACCAAGCCCACTCCTGGGTATACACCCGGGGACATCCTTCCCAGGGAACACAAGATGTTGCTAACAAGCTTCACTACCACCCTGCTGGAGGCAACCTAGGTGTCCACCTCTAAGGAATGTACAGGTAAAATGTAGTATGTGTATACAATAGGATAATGAACTATATTTTCATTTAGAAACCTGGATTGATCTCAAAAATGGAGTTAAGAGAAAGAAAGCAAAAACAGAATGGGATTTATAGCACAATTCCATTATGTATCAAACACACACATAAAGCAGCCTTGTATATTTTTGTAAGAGCGCTCATATATCTAAACAAACACATGTTGGATGGATTGGAAGAACTATATTAAATATATTAGAGTGGATGCCTATGGGAGGAGGGCAATGGGATTAGGAATGATAGACGAAGGGGAAAAAACAATAAGCCTTAAAAAATGTTTTCACAAAAAGGTCGGTTCTTCTATGAATAAATGATAATATTCCACAAACTGAGAAGCAGGATTACCTCAAACATGTACACCTGAATTCCAAAAGATACAAAAAAGAAAAAAATTAGACATAATTCTAACATTTTGTCTGTTTTTCATATTCAAAACAAATGAACTGTTCCCTGCTTTAAAGGTTTTCTATTGTTGCCATAACAAATTATTATATACTTAATAGCTTAAAACAACAAATTTATTGTCATATAGTTCTGTAGGTAAGAAGTCTACCACATGTCTCATTGGGCAAAAATAAAAGTGTTGGTAGCACTGCGTCCTTTTCTGAGGGCTTTAGGAGAGTTTCCTTGGCTGTTCCAGCTTCTAGAGATCACCCACATTTCTCAACTCATGGCCCTCCTCCTCTGTCTTCAAAGCCAGCAAGGGCAGCGCTAGTCCTTCTCACATCTCCTTCTCTGACTCTGACCTTCTCCTCTGCCTCCCTCTTTCACTTTTCAGGATGCTTGTGATTATATGGGGCCCACCTGGATCATCCAGGACACTCTCTCTATCTTAAAATCAGCTGCTTAGCCACCTTAATTTTATCTGCAACCTTCACTCCCCTTTGCTATGTAAGGTAACATACTCACAGGTTCTAGGGATTAGGACACGGACATTTGGTAGTCTGTTATTCTACCACACCTCAGCATATGTCAAATACTGAAAAACACAAAACCACATATTCTTTCTCATTGTGAATGAGTTATTCAGCCAAATGACCAAAGATACGTTTATGCTACTATATGCTAGATCCCCATGGTAAGAGCTGAAGTTATAGTAGTGGTCAGGAGTCGGGGGTTTGGTGACGTTCCCTCCCTTGCAACAACAATTCCCACTCTGGCATATTTTAGCTAAAGGATAAATGAGAAGTATTCTGATTAAGCTGTCTTATTACAGTGTAAATGACTGGCCTCTAGAAGAGATATTTACGTCCTTTTCAAAAGAAGCACCCTAACCCAGGGCCTCTCAAACTTTAAAGGGCATACAAATTGCCTGGGAATCTTGTCAAATGGAGTTTTGATCCAGTAGGACTGGCATGAGGCCTGAGTCTGCTTTTTCACAAACTTCCAGATGATGCTAATGCTACCTGTCCAGGGCTGTACTTCTGTTTGAGTTAGAGAGCAAGACCCTAACTCAAACAGAACTCCAATTGTAAGCCATAGTCAGTCCGACCCTGCCATCAGTCAATCTTTATGATGGGTTTACCTCCTTCTAAGAGGTGATGGTAGTCAATCAGCTTTGCAAAACACCACACTTTGTCACTGTGACAAAATACCCCCGGCAGAGAGGACACTTTGCCTACTGGGAATGCCCTCGGTTTCCCACAAGGATGGTTTCTGACCAAGACCCACGTTCATCTCCAGATATGGGTGTGCTGTATACAATCCTTGATAGGATAGTCTGAGTCTCCTGTTTCCCAGGCCAGGACTCCTAATCTCCAAGACTGATGCCCCCCAGACAGTGTGACCCAGTGGCCCAGTATCTGAATTCATATCTATTGTCAGAAGTGTATGTGATTGGTCAAAATCAGGATTATATTGGGACAGATTACCTGAGCTATTTCAGGAATACCTTACTAGATCAAGTTATAAAAACTGACAAGATTCAACGTTATCCCTTACTAGTATTTTGCAAACTAGTTCCTTCAGGGCTGAGAAACAGATGAGCAGAAGACAGAGCAGAAGCAATAGAATCTCCATAGGTAAGTTGAGCTCTCTTTATAGCGACCTCAAGGGAACTCTGGCCAAAGAAACTACCTTAGTAAAGCTCAAGGACCAATGGGAGGACACATTATTGCATCAAGGTGAATTGATAATGTAATTTGTAAGGTAAAAGAATGCAAGTTCCTATATATACCACATGGCTGTTCCTGATTAATGAATTTGGGCAGTACCACTTCACACTACACTTTTGAACATTGATGGACTTGGGTGTTCCCTGAGCTGCGATTTCCCCAAATCCTTGTTTGGGCTGAAAAACTTTGATCACTTGGGGGCAACAAAGCAGAGCCATACCTGCAGTTCCACACCTTCTACTTACAAGATAACTAGGTGCATCTCATCTCGCTGCACAGATCCAAAGTAGGTACCCCTACAATAGAGCAATGGTGGAAGGCATGGATCTCTGCCAGGTGAAGAGGAGGCATATTCTGACTATAGCAGGACTTAAAGTTGTCAATTCATCCAGCATCTCAGCTGAATGACCTCCATGAGAGCTGTTTCCTATTGTAGAACAAATTAAGTTAGGGGGTCACTATTCTCTCTCACCCTAAGCATTCATTCAAGTATTAAAGTGTCGAACTTTACATCAGGCCACAGCTTTTAAGACTTAGAGTCTAATACCCATCATTTTATGGATTTTTTTAAAAAAATGAAGACTAGCTACGAAGGCCCAGGAAGCCAGCTTACCCTCCCACTCTTCTGTTTACATCTCACTCCCACCTCTATACTTTTTTACCACTTTCATATTTTTTATTTCCTCCTTCCCTTTCACTTAGCTTGGAATGATGGCTCCTGAATTTCTTGCCTCCACCAAAACTGGATGGATGGCTTTTCTCCCTCTGCTGAAGGAAAGACAGCTATGAAAGCCTACAGATAAAGGAATTAAGTAGATCAAGATTAAACAGGCAGTTCATGGTAGAGATGACATCCAAACCCAGCTCACAGAGGCCAGTCAGGTGACTTGTTTGAGGTCACATATCTAGTTGATGGCAATGCTGGGATCAGAACCCACCTCCAACTTCAAGACTTTTTCCCACTAAACCTTCCTCAACCATAACTAGAACACCCTTTCCCATACCTGATGGAATGACACTTCATTACGGAT
This sequence comes from Macaca mulatta, assembly GCF_049350105.2. Taxonomy (NCBI): domain Eukaryota; kingdom Metazoa; phylum Chordata; class Mammalia; order Primates; family Cercopithecidae; genus Macaca; species Macaca mulatta. The sequence continues at coordinate 158,009,833 of NC_133407.1, read as the reverse complement.
TCAAAAATACCTTTGAAGATATTCACCTTGAAAGCTGAAAGTCAAGGTCTGCTTTGGGGAAAAGGGTAAATGGAGCTACCTGGGAATGCTACTGATCAGGCCTGGGTCTTTTGTCTCACAGTCACATTAGCCTTCCCACCTAATTCCATTTTTAGGGTTTAAGCTTTTTAATTCTTTTCCAACCCAATCCCTGTCTGGCCATGTGTTATTACTATCTTGCTATTTCAAGTTTCTCTCCAGCTGGGTAAATCTTCATTCTGTGTCCTAGCCCTGGGTTTTCTCTTTGATTTCCTCTCATCTGCCCAGGAGGCCAGCTTACCCTCCCACCCCTCTATTCACATCTCACTCAACTCTTCCCACTTCTATACTTTTCACCACTTTCATACTTTCTACTTCCTCCCTTCCTTTCACTGCTCTTGGAATGATGACTTCTGACTTTTTTGCCTTCACCAAAACTGGATGACTTTTCTCCCTCTGCTGAGGGAGGTGGGGGACTGGGGGGAAGCCGTGAAAGCCCAAAAATGCCATCTTTCATCTTATTTTCTATTTCTAGCACATATTCTATTTATAATTCTACCTCCCTCATAGCAGATTGACACAGCACTCTGCTTAGTTCCCAGAATAAATGCAATTCAAGAATGAGAGGCAAGTCCAGGCTCCCAGGATTCTTCTGCAGTCAGGCATTTGTTAGGGTTTTTTTCTGCTAGCATTTGAGGAGTGTCTCTGCTGGTAGCTGTGCTTCTCTGAACCCATCTTTCACTGTCCTGAAAATGCCTTCCATACAGGATTCTCTTCATGGCAGACTTCCTTTCCTGATCATGTCTGGACCAAGCTTATATCAAAGGCAGCTTTTATTCCCCACACATACGTTGACTGTGCCATGAAAGATATTTAAATATTTGTTGGTTAAACAAATGAATACTGGCATATTAAATGACAAGTCATAACCTGAGTTTGTGGGAAGCCAATTTGGAATTATAGTTAATCCACAAAGTAAACAATACATGTAAAAATTTACATTTTCAAATTAAAAACCAATTTTATACGACACTCAATATCTCCGATGTCCCCATAACCAAATCATTATAAAACCTGAAGGAAAGAGCAACATTTGCAGAGTAACTTCCACCTTAGGAACTGTGCTTTGCTCACATAATTTTATTTATTCTACAACTTGTGAAATAGGTATTATTATCCCCACTTCGTAGGTAACAAAACTGAGACCCATGCAAGTTGAGTAGCTTAGCTTAGGTAACAGAAGAAGTAAGTGGCAAAAAATGAATTAGACCCAAGTTTATCTGACTTCAAAGCTCACTTTAAAAACCAAAAGAGGACGTAGGATCTTTGAACACAGCACCTGATGTAGCACATGCTGATGACTTCGGTGCAGACTGTGTTCCCCTTGATTATTTCTTTCCTGCTTAGCACATAGTAGATGCTCAAACAAATAGTTGTTGAATTAAATTATTGACTGTACCATTTAGACTCAAAGTTCCTTAATCTGGTAGTATGCTAACATTCAGGGCTTGATATAGACACTTTAGAAGAAACCCAGCATCAAGCTTTGGAAGGTTATCCTGTGGGGATGCATAGGCCAATGTTCTCTGTCTTGTCTTCATCAGGGAAAACAAACATGGGATGATGACTTGAGTAGGCAAGATGTAGGTAACAGCTAAGGGAAACATGGTCAAACACTGGATCAAGCCACTGAGGAAGACAAAATATTTTGTCTGCAGATGCCCGTCACTCTCGGATAAGCCAGGCTTGAGAGGCTGCAGAGGCACCAGGAGCTGCTCTTCCGCATTTGTGGCAACAGTAAGAAGAGTCTCCTAGCAGAAACTGACCTTGTTCTATAGCATCCTCTCCATGGTAATGTGGAGTTGTTAGTTCCCTTCATTGTTCTCTGATGCTTAGCTTTAATTGTATCTTTGCTTTTATGTAGAGAATGGATTCATGTTCCCAAGAGGATAGCTGGGAAAACCCACTGCCAGCCTCGAATACAAATAGGAACCTGCAGAAACTGCTGCTTCATGGGTGGACACAGGGAAGAGGAGATGAAAGAGGACAACAACCTCTAAAGGTCTGAGGTTCAGGCATGGAGGGATCACAGTTCCTCTTGCCCTCTTCCAAGGAGTGCAAACAGGAGCAATTTTACTCAAAGGAAAATGATAAAATTGCCTTCCAGGGGATGTTATGTGGTGCTGGAAAGCTACCATCCCCCCAAAAAGCTGTTCCTCACCCATACAGGAGCTCCCGTGGCTGAGGGACAGCTAATACCACTGTTGACATAATTATCTATTACCTTCCTCAATTTTTTAGGCATATTTCTCCATACTTTAGATCATATTGTATAAACATTTTGCAATCTGCCTTTTCCAGTTAACATTGTAGCTTGTAAGCATTTGAGGGGAGGATATTATAAAATCCAGCCATTTTACAGTTGAGGGGACATCAGGCAGAAATAGCAGCAACGACAGGCACTCCTGGGCTGGCTCCCAGGAGGTCAAATGGTCCTATCCCACCCATGGTATGGTGCGCCCATTTATACAACCTCATGAAGCAGTTGGTAGTGGTTGGCTCCTGGAGGTAGGATCAAGGGAGCTGTTGTCTTTTAAAAAAATCTCTCAACTTCTTATATTTTTCAAAACTTCATAATAAACCAGTATCACTTTTATAGTCAGAAAAAAATATTTTAAAGATGTTTCCTTCCTGCTGCCAAGAAAGCAGCAAGGCATTAGAACCTGAATCAAGGCAGAAGAGCAAGCTACGCAGGCTCGCCTCACCATGCTTGAGGCTCCCCAGCTGTGGAATGGGGACAGTCACCTTGGACCTCCCAGAGTAGAGACTGTAACACTATCTGACACATAGGGAGAAGGTGATGTCACTCTAGGACAAGGTGAAGAGATGAGCAGCCCACATCTGGGAGGTGGCCAAGCTTTGTGGCCCACAGCTGCCCACCCCTCCAAAGCCCCCCAAAGCCTCTCAGAGGAAGAACAGGAATTTGTCTTATTTATGATTATAACCTCCCAACTCAGCCATCATTCAGAACAGATTGGAACCTTGGTATCTTTAGACCCTGAGAAAGGAGTTAAGCTACATTCTTTTCCCATTGCTTGTGAACAGGGCCAACTCATTCATTAGGCACAGGAGACACAGTAGTAGACCAAGACACTGTTAGGGGTACACAAAATGTTTTAACATATTATATTCATGTATTTGTGATTAATCCAAAACAGTCATAAAATAGGATTTTTCATTCTCTTAATGGAGGAAAAGGTCCAAGAAGGCAAAAGTGCTTCCTGCCCACAGAAATCACATGACCCTGGTCACTTAGTCTATATTTCAGCTTCATTTTTTCCAAGCCTTTCCATGAAATTATCAAGGTGGATTATGAACCAAAATGTCTACTATTCCTCTCTAATCATCTTCTTCATCACTCTGGTAAAGAGGAAACAGACTCTGGGTGTAGATTTTTGGCATGAAAATTACCAGAGCCCTGAGGTTAAACAGAGACCCTCACAGCAGAATTAGGCAGATTGAGACATATTTGGCAGAGAGCAGAAGAAAGAGCTTTAAAAAAAATTATTATTATACTTTAAATTCTGGGGTACGTGTGCAGAATGTGCAGGTTTGTCACGTAGGTATACATGTGCCATGGTGGTTTGCTGTACCCATCGACCCGTCATCTACATTAGGTATTTCTCCTAATGCTATCCCTCCCCTAGCCCCCCACCCCCCAACAGGCCCCAGTGTGTGATGTTCCCCTCCCTGTGTCCATTCTCATTGTTCAACTCCCACTTATGATTGGTTTTCTGGTCTTGTGTTAGTTTGCTGAAAATGATGCTTTCCAGCGTCATCCACGTCCCTGCAAAGGACATGAACTCATCCTTTTTTAAGGCTGCATAGTATTCCATGATGTATATGTGTCACATTTTCTTTACCAGTCTCTCATTGATGGGCATTTGGGTTGGTTCCAAGTCTTTGCTATTGTGAACAGTGCCGCAATAAACATACATGTGCATGTGTCTTTATAGTAGAATGATTTATAATTCTTTGGGTATATACCCAGTAATGGGATTGCTGGGTCAAATGGTATTTCTAGTTCCAGGTCCTTGAGGAATTGCCACCCTGTCTTCCACAATGATTGAACTAATTTGCACGCCCACCAACAGTGTAAAAGCATTCCTATTTCTCCACATCCTCTCCAGCATCTGTTGTTTCCTTTTTAATGACTGCCATGCTAACTAGTGTGAGATGGTATCTCACTGTGGTTTTGATTTGCATTTCTTTAATGACCAGTGATGATGAGCTTTTTTTCATGTTCGTTGGCTGCATAAATGTCTTCTTTTGAGAAGTGTCTGTTCATATCCTTTGCCCACTTTTTGATGGGGTTGTTTTTTTCTTGTAAATTTGTTTAAGTTTTTTGTAGATTCTGGATATTAGCCCTTTGTCAGATGGACAGATTGCAAAAATAGAAAAAGCTTTTTAAATTGCTCCCACAAAAACCATTACAATACTGATGCATAAGACGCACTAACTCCATGAAATGATCTGGCATTGCCCCCTTTTCCTAGGAAAACTTGTCCCTCATTCCTTAGGATAATATTTCTGTGAAATGCGAAAATCCCTTTCATAACTCTGGTCCTTTTACATTCTCATGAGCTGGGCGCCCAGAAGCCAGTCAGCCCGCCACCCACTAGGCCGGATGCCAAAGCGCACGTGGCGCGCCCGCGGGGCTGGGGACTGCCGGGGACAGCTGAGCGCCGGGCCCGTCCCCGCCGATGCGCCCAGCCGCAGGCGCCAGCGGTCCCAGGCTGCGCTAGGCCCGGGGCTGAGTCGTCCCCCGCGCCTGGCTTGCCTGGCCGGGGGCCCGCCGCCTGCCTCTGCCCAGAGCGCGACCACCCCGCGGTGCACACTCAGTCCGGCGGCGCCGCATAGCCGAGGGAGCCCGGCTGCCCCGAGCCAGGCGCCAGGCATCAAGGTCACCGGCCAGACAAGGCGCACGCACCTCCACCGAGGCCAAGGTTTCCCCCGCCCCTCCCGCCCCAGCCGACGCTTGCGCTTTCGCGCAGCGAGACAGTGACAGGCCCATGGAGGCCCGCGACGCCGGCGCCCAGAGCCCCTCATCAGACAACGAGTCCAAGCCCAGCCCCGGGAAGGAGAAAGCGGACCTCCGCGACGCGCCCCACCCCAGGCGTCGCCCCCGCGCCCCGCGCCCCCCACACCCCCAGGGCCGCGGAGGCCGGGAGTTCAACTCGCAGGAGGAGGAGGAGGTCATCGACGGCTTCGCCATAGCCAGCTTCAGCACCCTGGAGGCCCTGAGAAGGATATGGCCCTGAAGCCACAGGAGCGGAAGGAGAAGTGGGAACGTCGCCTCATCAAGAACCCCGGGAGTCGGAAACCTGCCCCTGCGGAGCCAAGTGAGAATAGGCGGCCCCTGGAGGCAGGCAGCCCCGGGCAGGACCTCGAGCCCACCTGGCATGGGGCGAGGAAGGTCCCGCTGCAGCCCTCCAAGCAGGTGTGCTCTCCAGAAGGGGGACCGCTCTCAGCCAGCCACTGGGACCAGAAGGGCCCGGCTCAGCACCAGCAACAGCTCCAGCCCATCCAGCCCCGGGGGTCCCTCCCAGCCCCGGCAGCACTTCCGGACCCTTGGCAGCCCTGCCAGCCCTCCCGGCGGCCACTCCTGGGTCAGCGCTGCTGGCCCCAGCGGTCACTTCTGGGCCTGAAACAACCCTGCCAGCCCCGGGGATCAGTTCTGGGCCCCGGTCAGCCCTGCCGGCCCCAGCGGCTCCTTCCAGGCCCAGATCAGCTCTGCCAGCCCCAACAGTCATGCCTGGCTCAGCTCTGCCGGCCGCACTGGGCACTCCCAGGTCCCTTCTGGACCCCTGCCTCTACTGCCAGCGCCTGCGGTTCCTCCTGGCCCCAAGGCACCGCTGCAGGCGCCTGCGGTCCCTGCTGACCCTGTGGCACCGCTGCCGGCCCCTGCGGCCTTGGGCCAACCCGTGTCACTGTGCCCAGCCTGGTAGGGCATCCTCAGGACAGCGCAGCCGGCCCCTGTGGTCAGTGCTACCCCAGTACCAGGGGTACCAGTCCCCACGGCCACTCCTCACCCTCCGACCACGCCGACGGCCCGCCAGCTTCCTCCCAGGACAGTGCTGCTGCCCCCAGTGGGCGTTCCTAGCCCCATGTCAGTACGGCCAGCCCAGAGGGTCCCTGCTGGGCCAGCCCAGCCGCCCCTGGCGATCGCTGCTGCATCTCAGGTAGCCCCAGTGGTTACTGGAAGCCCCAGAGCTGCAGGGCCCACTCACGCCTTCACTCCTGGGCCCGGGACGGCCAAGGCAGCAGAAGCCGCCGCTCATGGTCCTGGAGCAGCCCTGCCAGCCCCTGCCGCCCTTCGTAGGCCCCAACAAGCCCTGTAAACCCCAGCCGTTGCTCCCCATTCCTGATCGCCCTTCGCTCCTGGGGCACCCAGGCGCACCCTGCTGGCCTCTTCTGGGGCCCCTGTGCCAGCCGCTGCAGTCCCTGTTGGATCTGGTGCCAGCCCCGTCAGCCCTGGCTCTCACTCCTGGCCCTGGGCCATCCCTGCTGGCCCCTGAACCTGATCCTGTGCCCCTGGGGTGGCCCCTCAGGCCCCATCTTTGAGCCCTGGAGTGTGATGCCTGCGGACCTCTCCCCGGATGCGTTTTCCAGGCCACCCCAGTGTGAGCTGCACCTTGGCAGGGCCCCGAGGGCCAAGGCTGCCTTACCTTTCAGGCCAGAGATGCTTTGCCGGACTAGCTCGAGGCCTTCTCCAGACAGGGCTGGGCTGTTTGCTGTTGGAAATTGAGGCTCAGCCTGAGGCGGGAGCCCCTGCAGTGCAGTGATCAGGCAGAGGCCCTCCACGCCAGAAGGACAGATGAACCTGGCATCTTCCTGCCACCCCACCTTGTCCCCTCCCACTGGTGTCACAGTGCCCCCACCCACGTGTGCTGCCTGTGGTGTGCATGCCCTGGGAGGGGAACACAGCCCCTGAGGGCCAGGAGCTTGCTGGGTGCCCCCAGCGTCTTTCTGTGCCTCTAAATTGCCAATATTGTCCTTGCATCTCTGAGTCCCCATGCACGATTGTCCCAGCTGTGCCACCTTTGTGGAGCGTGTGAGCATGGTGTGTGCACGCTGTGCATGCATGCGTGCGTGCAGGAGTGGGTGTGAGAGTCAGTGGTGTGCTAGGCGTGAAGGATCTGTGGGGGTGGTTGCTGCAGGCCTTGCTCTTCATGGGCCCCACCCCTTTGGCCAAGATGCAATTCCTGCCCTCAGGCAGAATCGCCCAGTGGCGAGTGGTGAAGGTGTGGGTTTCAGTCCAGCCCCTCCCCCTGGCAATCAAGTGGTTCTGGTGTCCACCTCCAGGGCCCCCAAGCTACAGGAGGAACACAGGCCCATCTGGTGGGTCAGGAGCTGCAGGGGGCCCGGAGGCTCCCATATTACTCTCAGGACTCTGCCTCCACCACCCCCGTGGGCACACACTGAAGGGCTGCCCACAGGGTCTGCAGGCGAGGGGGAGCCTGCAGGATGGGCAGCCCCTTCTCCTGGCTTCCCCACAGTCCCCTGCAGCGTCCTGTCTGTCTGTTGACCCACATGCAGTCAGGCAGACCTCACACTACAAGGCTGTCCCTGGGCCCATCCCCGCTCCTTCCACGGCACCCATCTGTGGTCAGAGGTTGCCACCCCCTCAGGCCCTGGTCTGGAGGGAGCCCCACTCGAGTCTTCTGGAGTCCAAGGCATGCCACTGGCCCAAAAGAGAGGGGGTGTTTTGTGGGGGTGCTCTGACTTTCTCCAGACCTCAGGGAAACTGGGCGGGCTGTAGCCAGCGGCCTTCCAGAGAGCAGCTTTGGCCACCTGAACCCCTGCGCTGTGACAGGAGGCCCTGGCCATGCAGGCCTGGTCTTGCCCAGCTGGGCTGCCACAGGTGTCAGGAAGTGGGCGTCCCTGGCTTCTTCCAGGCCAGGCAGCTGCTGACCTCCAGCCCCAGCACTTGCTCATGAGGACCCCACTCCCTCAGCCCCTCCCGGGTCCTGACCAGGCTCTGGTGCAGCATCTGCTCTGGGCCCTGGGCCCCCTCCCCTCGCTCCCTGCCCACCCAGGCCCCTTCCTCTGGTGCTCACATGGGGCCTCCATCCCAGAAGCGCAGGGCTTATTTTTCTGATTAAAGAAAATAAAAAGTGCTGTGGCACTATTTTTTTATAACAAAAAAATTAGAGTTATAAATAAATAAGTACAATTTGCAAACCATTTGATTACATCCCTGTACTTTACCAGGATTCCCTAAGGAGGCACTTACACCATTTTTACATCATTAAATATTTAAATAAAAACTCATTGAAGGGAATCGTGGGACAGAAAGGCATTCATGAAGCACATGTTTGGGCACGATGCAGCAGCAGGCTTTAGACGTAGGGAGCACACAGAATATTTGCTCCCTGCAGACCAGGCATAGCATAATGCAGCCAAGGGGCTTTGAAGGCAGGGAATACAGGTTTCAAGGAAGGAAGCCAGTAGAGAAATCCCCAGTTTTACTTAGCGTCCCTTATCCAGCATTTTATTATTATTTTCACTGGTAAACATTGACTGAGCACAACACTATGTGAAGAGAGTGGGAATGTTGTATTAAATAGCCTGACCCACAGGAGTTTGCAACATGGTTAGAAACCATGAAAATACTAGATGTAAGTGGATCACAGCAATATCAAGGCGTACATGCCGAATGACAGAGGAGTGGTCCCAACCGTAAGTTTTGTATGAGAGCCAAGAGAAGAGAAAATCCTCAAGTGACTGAGCATCATTGAGGATCCAGCAGGAAGCAGATGGCATACTCGAGAGAGTTTAACTAAGGAAATATTTAGTGAAGAATGGGCAGAGTTGAGCGAATCAATCACAGTGGTGAACTTAGGGACTAGCAATTGTGGAAGCCGTAACCACCCCTAGACCTGAAAGGGCAAGGCAGGAAATGATGTTATTGGAGCCAATGAGAATTGGTTCCATGGAAGATGGGGTGCTAGACAGTAGCTGAGGCTATGGAGGCAAGGCAAGAAGCTCAGTTTGGGAGCTGGGAAATAAGTACCCAATGTCTGATCACCTGCTGATACCTCCAATAGGCCAAATCCAACCAGCTACTAGAGAGCAAGGAAGCCCAGGAGATACTATTCTGGTGCAGACACCAGGTTAGAGAAGACTACAGAGTGGACCTAGTGGGACAAATGGAGGCTAGCCCAGCACACAGGCCGGAGGGCTTGCTATCCAGCAAGGCCTTAAGAGAAAGGGAAGATATATTGGCATAGAAAAGGAAGGGGAAGATCAACTTAAGCAGAAGTAGACATGGGAAATAATTTTTTTCCAGTGAGGAGGCAATTTTCTTAAGAACATTCAGGAAACTTAGAGGAATTGACATAGGTCAGAGTTTCTTTATCCCAGCACAAATGACATTTGGGGTAGGATAATTATTTGTTTGGGGGACTCTCCTCTCCTTTGTATGATGTTTAGCAGCAGCCCTGGCCCCTACCCTCTACATGCTAACAACAGCCCACTCCCAGTTGTGATAACCAAAAATGTCATCACACATTGCCAAATATATCCTAGAGATGCAAAACCACCCCCAAGCTGAGAACCACTGGGAGAGGAAATGGAGGAGATCATGATCAGAAAACCATTGAAACACAGGGTGAATGTAAGACGCTAAGGGCTTAGATCAACATGGAGCAGTGAGACTGGCAAGAAATGGACAAAGGCACAGGACCTGTAGGTGAGAAGCTTATGGGCTGTGTGAGGAGAGGCAGAGGGGAGTGGCTAAGCGTGATTCTTAGGTTTGTAGTGGGATAAGAGGGAGGAGGATGTCTCCATTGACAGCACTATGAATGTTTGAGGCTGGCCTTGGGGAAGATGATGTGCCCTTTGTGAACTTGTTTGAATGAGGTCCAGGACATTTGGACAAGGGATTGAGTTGAGCAGGGAGGTTGAGAATGTAGGTGTAGATTGGAGTCATCTGGGCAGAGAACTAGCTGGCAAACTTGTATCCATAGGAGGACAGGAGTTCTCATGAAGGGAAGATAGAAAACCAAGTACTAAAGTGTTGTTGTTGTTTTTGGTGATGATGAGGAGCAAGGCAGTGTTGTGGATATTTAGAAGATGAATAATGTGGGATAGAAATAGGCTCTGGAGGCAGGAAAACCAGGCAGTTTTCTGAGGTATAAGAGTGGGCTGAAGTCCAGCTCCTAAACTACTAGTCAGGCCATATGCCCAAGGGGCTATGTCTGCCCCTTCTAATGTATGCAAATGTGCCATTGAGGCTAGGGCAGTCCTAAGGAGAATCAGGGCAGCCACAGAAGACACAGGTGTCAAGAAGGGAGGAACCTTGTCCACACAGCTCACTCCACCTCCCAGTGGTAAAAATTCTCCTTTTTTCCCCCCAATCACTCAAGTCCTTAAAGAAGTAGACTGGTTAGGTAGACGTTTTCATTTATGTGGAATTTTGTGGTTTGTTTCTCATAACTGAGGGGTTATAGGAGGTGTTGCTCTCCTAGGTTCTGGAAAAAGACTACACACAGAGATAGCAGGAAGAGGAGGGGATCCAGAACCACAATGAGTACCTGTACTTGTCATCCCAATGGTTCCAACTCTGAAGAGAGATGACAGACCTTCTCATCATTTTCTCTCACAAAGAGGTATATTGTGGTAGGCAGGATTCTAAGATAGCCTCCAACATTTCCACCCCCTGGTATATGTGCCCTGCATAATCCCATCATCCCTGTAAGCGTGGGTGAGACTAGTGAATATGAGGAGATATTATTCCCGTGATTAATATTATGTGGCGAAAGAGAACTTTCAGATGTAATTAAGGTCCCTGATCAGTTGACTGTGAGTTAGTCAAAAGGGAGATTATCCTGGGTGGATCTGATCTAATCAGGTGAGCATTAAAAAACGGACAAAAGAAACAACAACAGATGCCTCTGCTGGCCTGGAAGAAAGCAAACATCAGTGTTGTAAACTGCCATTCCAGGACCATGGCATTATGACCTGAGAGTGGCTTCTAGGAGCTGAGAGCAATCCCTGGCCAAAAGCCAGCAAGGAAACAGTGACTTCAGTCCTACATCCCCAAGGAACTGAATTTTGTCAACAACCAATGAATATGGAAGAGGACCCTAAGGCTCATGTGAGAGCACAGCCCTAGCCAACACCTGGATTTTAGCTGGGCAAGACCCTTAGCGGAGGACCAAGCTAATCTACCCAGACTCCTGCCCTGTGGAAACAGATCATAAATCTGTGTTGTTTTAAGCTGCTAAGTATGTGGTAATTTGCAATGCAGCAAAAGAAAACAAATGTATATGTGAAAGAAGTTTATGTACACAGGGTAGATTAGCTCCATGGGGAGTCTAACAACCACACCCCTCAGCTAAATCCCAGAATTGTGCTGAACCTGAACCAAGGTCCTGAGTATGGTGTACCCATCATGACTGCTCAGCCCCAGCCTCACCATGATCCAAGCAGCAGGTGGGACAGGATCACTCTCATTTCCTCCTATGAAATGGCACACTTAAGATCTGAGGAAAGTGAGCCAAAATATAAGCCACACAGGATAGGGAGAACTGACTTTCTGAGCTCATAGCTAGTACGAGACAGTTGATATTTGTTATAAGGTTGAGATGGTAGAGAAGGCAGTCAGGATCCCACTCTCTGGTGCCAGACCTGTGGTTACTTGGCCACATAGAACTTTAGTCCCTAAGATACTGAACATGCAAAGCCGAAGGACACTGAAGTATCATTTTTCAGAAGGGCCTCTTAGAAGAAGGAAGGAAGGGGAAGCAAGGTGGAAGGAGAGGAAAAAAAAAAGGAGAATTTAATTCAGTAAACAAATATTTATGGTGCCCATTATGTGCACAGTTCTGTTCTAGGCTCCCGAAATACAACAGTAATTTAAAAAAACAGAATCCCATGCAAAAAATATATAGAGAAATCAATCCCAGTGGGAAAATATAGAGAAATCAATAAAACAAAAATTTAAAAATACATAGTATGTACTGATTGTAAAGCAAGAGAGAAGTTAGAAGGGATATTGGTGTTCAACTTAAAAGAGTCAGATAAGACTCCCTTAGAAGGTCACATTTGGATACAAAACTGAAGGTGCTAAGGAGTGAACCATGTGGATACCTGAGGAAATCATGTTCCAGGCAGACGAAATGCAAGTGCACAAGTCTTGAGGCAGGAGAGGGTCTGGCCTTTCTGAGGGATAATAAGATGGCCAGCATGGCTGGAGGAAGGAGAAAAGAGAAAATGATGGGTTCAGAGAGTTTAAGGGCCTGTGGGTTACTTCGACTTTTACTTGCACAAGGTGGGAGCCACTGAGGGTTCTAAACGGAGGAATGACATGATCAGTCGTAGGTTTTCAATAATTTGATCCGGCAGTTGTGATGAGAACCAACCATGGGAAGGGAAGGGCGGAAACAGGGAGATGGGTTAGGAAGCCATTGTAGTGGTCTGGGTAAGAGGTGAGGTTTGCTTGGACCAAGGTGATGGAAGTGGAGAGAAGTGCTCCAATTCTGAATGACTTGCAGATACAGCCAATAGCACTTGCTCTGATTGGATTTAAGGTGTGAGAGAAAAAGCAGCCAAGGATAATGCCAAGGTTTTTAACCTGAGCAACTGGAATTTACAGTTACTATTTTCTGCTATGAGGAAGCCTGGAGGAACTGGTTTGGAGAGGAATCTTGGAGTGCAGTTGGGGTGTATTAAGTCTGAGAAGCCTATTAGACATCCAGTGGTGCAGAGTAGATAGTTGGATATTCTAATGTGGTGTTTAGGGAAGGATTAGGGCTGAAGACATAAATGTAATATCTAAAACATGAAACTGGATGAGATCAAAGGGAGAGTGCATGTAGACAGAGAAGTCCAAGTGTAAATCCTGGGGCACTCCAAGATTAAAGTGTCAGGGAGAGGAAGAAGAACAAGCAAAAGAGACTGAGAAAGAACAGCCAATGAGGAAGGAGAAAAACCAAGAATGTGATGTCCTGGAATCCAAGGAAAAAAAGTGTTTCAGGCATGTGAAAGTGATCAGCAGGGTCAAATGCTGCTGATAGGTTGAGCCGAGGCTGACAGATGATGTAGGATTTAACAGCATGTCATTGGGGACCTTGACGCAAGTCATTTCAGTGGAGTGATGGGTTGAAAGCCTGGTTCAAGTAGATTCAAAAGAAATTTAGAAGAGAAAAATTAGAGGTGGCAGGTATGGGCAACTCGTTTAAAGAACTTGGCAATAAAGGGAAGCAGAGAAATGGGTGAAAGCTGAAGAGGAAAATGATGGGAGAAATTAGAGCATGTTTGTATGTTGATGGGAATTATCTAGTAGAAAACGGAAATGATGAGAAAGGATGTAGTCAATATTCATTTGTACAAGAAAATAGCAGAAAACAACATAGCCTACTTGATAAAAGAATTTATGTAATAAAGGATTTTATTATAATATTTAAGACAGATTTTTATACTGAAACATAATAAACACCCATGAACCCACCATCCACCCCAAGAGCTAGACCACTACCAGTAACATCTATGTGCTCCTCCCTCTCTAATCTTACCTCTGTTTTAGAAGAAAGCAACTTTCCTGAATTGTGTTATCATTTCCCTGTAAAATTATATTCTCTTGACTGTATCGTGTTATATTTATTGACTGATAGATCAAGGATAATCTAACCTATGCCTCTCAACCTGGCCTCCTACAGACAGACATCAAACCACCTCAGTCAGACAGTGCCATGAAATTCCTCCCTTGATTTAACCTGCTACACTAAAATTCTATTTTATTTCATCTTCCATCTCCAGCTGCTAGTGCTTTGTCTGAAAAACCACTTCTTCTGCACAAAGATCATTATTATTCATTCCTGTCAGCATTATTTACTCAGCATGAAAGCAGGAAGAGATTGGCACACCTTCATCTCATGTGCATATACAGAACAGACCCCAGTGGCCAGAGCATTCTTGTTATCCTGGATGACGCACCTGCAGCCCTCAAGCCTCCAGCCTCCCCCTTCCATCCTAAGGCATATCCTGTTGGTCAGATGCCTATACTAACACCTGGCAGCCCCTCCACAGAGGCCTCAGAAAGGCAGGTGATAGCCAGTGACTGGGTTTCTTTCATCCCCAGATCTTGCCCTGTGGGCACTGGCCATTCTCAGATCATCCAGGTTTCTCCAGGTGTGCAAGGACCTGCAGGATTTTGACAAATGCCAGCAGAGTGGCCTCTTTACAAATGGATGACAACAGGCTGCAAAAAGCTTTCTGCATGCATAAGCCAAAAATGTAGTTCTCCTACTTGTTCACTGATGCTTAAAATTGATTTAAGGAGAGACAAAGGCTTTCATCTCACAACCAGAGAAAGCTTTGAAGGCCCTGGGTGAACTAATCTATTTAGACTAATACACACTGTAGTATAAATGGACTGAAGGATTAGATGATGCAATGGGCAGTTTTAAAATGGGTGTGAAGTGACAAGGGGTATAGCAGAGAAAGATGGGGCTTTTCTTGCCTCCTTGGGTGCTTAAAAAGAACAGTCTTGAGGCCAGGTGCGGTGGCTCACACCTGTAATCCCAATGCTTTAGGAGACCAAGGCAGGGTGGATCACTTGAGCCCAGGGGTTCAAGACCAGCCTGGGCAACATGGCAAAACCCCGTTTATAAAAATATAAAAATTAGCCTAGTGTGGTGGCACGCACCTGTAGTCTCAGCTACTTGGGAGGCTGAGGTGGGAGGATTGCTTAGATCTAGGAGATTAAGGCTGCAGTGAGTCACGATCACCCCATTGCACTCTAGCCTGGGCAACAGAGAGAGACCCTGTCTCAAAACAAAGCAAAGCAAAACAAAACAAAACAAAACAACAGTCTTGAAATCAGAAGACCTGGAGTCAAGCTGGGCGCTGGGCCCTACTGCCAGCTGTTTGATCACAAGCAAAATTACTCGAAGCCTTGAGCCTGTTTTTTATTTCCAAAGCGAAGGTAATATCTACCTTCAGAGTTTACCATGAGACTTTGATGTCATCATGTTTGTAAAAGTGCCCTGGCACAGTGACCACATTCTACCCAGTAAAGATTGTCTATCTTTCCCTGTTGTCCCCAGGCAACTCAGGCTCTGCTCCTATCCGCTCCATCCCTCTTTCTTAGCATTATAAGGTCAAGAGTGAGGTATCTGGGACCATGCAACCCAGGTTCAAATCCTGACTCTATCACTTGCTAACATCTTAGACAAGTTTAACCTCTCTGGGCTCAGTTCCCTCATCTGTAAAAATGGGGATAACAATAGTACTTGCCTCATGGGGTGACAGTAAGGATGAAATGAGTTCATATGTGTAATGCACTTAGAACAATTCCTGGCACCAAAAAACGCATTGTAAGAAGTGTTGTTACTATGATTCCCGAGGACTTCTCACCTGTCCACTTTCCACAAGCCGAAAGATCAAGCTCCACTTCCGCTCTCTCACCTACAAAAGCGCACGGTCAATGGCTACACATTCTGTCCCATCCCCAATGCCCCCAGCCCGGGTTTCCTAACGCCCCCAGCCCTGTCCTTAACCCTCCAGGCCGTCTGGTCCTTCCACCAACAGCAAAGCCAAAAGCAGCTTTCAGCTTCCCCCAGCAGCGCCCTAGCGGGACCCTGGGAACCTGCCGCTGCAGGCGGGGCGGGGCGGCTCTGTGACGTCGCGCCCGGCCCTACCCCGGGTGACCTGGCAGCGGAGCCCGCGCAGGGTTTGCCAGGTGAAGGCGGAGCGCTAACGTCTAACGCTAACGGCGGTCGTGCCCCGCCGCTGCTGTCACCCCTGGCCGCTGCTGCCCTCCCCGCCGAGGTTCCACTGCTCTTCTTAAGAAGGGTGTGAGGCACTGGGTCTCTCCCCACATCTCTCGCCTGAGGCCAGACAGCCGGTTTGGGAGCGAGCCTGAGGTAGCCACCCCGAGGGGAAGTGGAGGGAGGGCAGGGCTCTGAGCGCCCCGAGGGCTGCACTGGTCTGAGCGAGGAGCCCTGCAGGACGCCCCCTGGCTTCTGAGCCTCTCCTTGTTCACAGAGCAAGGGAAAGGCAAGATCTTCAAGAGAATGTGACTGTTGGGGATTATGGCTTTCTGGCCAATTTGTGTGCGTATTTTGTAGCCAGAATACTATTATACAGTTTCTTACCCTGAGGACAGTGATAGGGAGACTCAAAAGTCTGGAATCAGCCGGGCGCGGTGGCTCAAGCCTGTAATCCCAGCACTTTGGGAGGCCGAGACGGGCGGATCATGAGGTCAGGAGATCGAGACCATCCTGGCTAACACGGTGAAACCCCGTCTCTACTAAAAATACAAGAAAATTAGCCGGGCGCGGTGGCGGGCGCCTGTAGTCCCAGCTACTCGGGAGGCTGAGCCAGGAGAATGGCGTGAACCCGGGGGGGCGGAGCTTGCAGTGAGCCGAGATCGCGCCACTGCACTCCAGCCTGGGGCACAGAGCAAGACTCCGTCTCAAAAAAAAAAAAAAAAAAAAAGTCTGGAATCAGAGCCCTCCACGGAGGAGCCACACCTCTGCTTTTTCATCAGCAACAGGGATATAAAAATAACTTTGGGAGAATTGTCAGGTGGACCAATGGGCATACCTAGCGCTTCACAGACTGCTATCACGCATTCTTTTATACCTAGCACCTCACAGACTGCTATCATGCGTTCATTTTTACTAGTATCTATTGAACACTAAGTTCCAGGCACTGGGTAGGCACTGGGATGGTGTGGTGAGCAAAAACTGACCAGTCCTGCCGTGGAGTTTAGTGGGAGAGGCACATGTTACTCAAAGAATCACAGCAACGATGGGTAAGTGATGCTCTGAAAGGGTATGTACAATGGAACTGACAGGGTGGTCAGGGAAGGTTGAGCAGATTTCCAAAGGAAGAATTAACCTGTTAAGAGGAGGAGAATGCATTCCAAACAAGAGTAACCACATCCCAAACCCACCACCTCCAATTCCAAACCCAAACAGGGATGTGCAGTTGCCTGTGCTTGGTTCCAAGCTACTCACAGAAACCCTCTGAGATTCTGACCTGGAGCCTTTCATTCATGTAACTGGAGACTTTCATTTATGAAACGGAAGCCCTGTTTAGCCCATACCAATAAAACCAAGTGAGAGATTCCTGAAACAAGACTATAGTCTAGTTAAGACCAACATTCTTCAGCACTTGGCAGGTATATGTTGGTATACCATTTCACATTGGGAGGCATGTTTTGTTTGCTTTTTCGTGTTTTTAAAAAATTCCTTTTTTCCCTCTCTACAGATTTAGTGGTTATATTACTGTTAAAACTTTTCTAATACTTTTCTAAGTCTAAAATTAATCATTATTTTATCATCCTTTTCCTCCAAATAAAAGAATATAAATAAAGTAAAAGGTCATGAAGTCCCACCAACCTAAGACCACTTTAGTTTCTTGTCTTGGAATTTCCCAGCCGTGCTGGTGCTGGTATACATTGAAAACTTAGAACTAGTCCGCGGCTACAAACTCCTGGGGGACTGTCTCTCTCCTGACTAGAAGCAGCAATGCAGACAGGTCTCTTTGCTGCTTACCCCCGCCTGTAGGCAGATATTTTCAGCCACACCTTTTCCGGCTGAGGGTGGAGTCCCTGGGTGGGTCTCAAGTTTAGGTCAGAAGGGGAGTCCGTTAGTCCAGACATTTGCCTTTTGTGAGCCCAATCCTTGGTCTCTACCCACCCTCCCTGGCCATTTATCTCAAAGCTTCAAGTTCCTGCCATCTACATTTGCCCAGATGAGCCCTAGTATCTTCATTTGCCCAGCACTGCGGGTTCCACTTTGCTTACCTCATTGGCCACTGGAAGATTTCTCTCACTTCACTGCAAGCCCAGCAAGGCAATGTGAAAGGCTTGTACTGAGATTTGTCTGGCCTCTAGGTGATTTGAAGAGGGACAGCTTTTTAGCATATCTAGTCTGTCCCTTTCTCTACTAAAAGCAGACAAAAATCTTTTGATCTGTTTATTTGTGGATGGAATTGTATACACTTTATGGATTTTCATGTTTTGTTTCAATTTGTCCTGGAACTTTTTGAGAGAAAATGTACTAGTTTTCCACCTGACAATTAGAGTGGAAAAGAACATGCAGCTATAGAGACTCTCATCAAATGGCTGTTTAATGACTGTTTTTATGTGGAAATAACCTAATGTTAATTCATAGAGGGTTCAAAGTAAATTTTGCTACAATTCTTACCCAGCTAATAAGAGCTGGACGACATGCAAAGATGTTCATGATGTACTTTTGAGTAAATAAACTGTTTTGTATAATCTCATTTAAAAATTTTACAAACATATATATTTATACTGACAAATTCTGGAAGGAGACATCCAATATTTTGGGGTGATATCATTAGGGAATTTTTTGCTGACCTCCACTTCTTAAATGAACAAGGCTGTGTAATTTTTATGTAAAGGACATAAGTATTTACAACAAAAAGTAGGGGTTAGCAGACGGCTTTCTAACCTTGGCGTTGTGTAACCATAGAATGCATTTGTCTTGCAGAGTCCCCAAAATTGAGAGTGTCATACAGAGGCTGGGTGACCTCCTGTCCAGGATTGCTCTCATCTTTTGAGTCCAAGTTTTCATCTTATGTATTTTTTTCTCCTGAGAATAGGTCAACCAATCAATGGCTCAGACAGATAAGCCAACATGCATCCCGCCGGAGCTGCCGAAGATGCTGAAGGAGTTTGCCAAAGCCGCCATTCGGGCGCAGCCGCAGGACCTCATCCAGTGGGGGGCCGAGTATGTGCTCCTTTATCGCCTTCACCTCTTGGAGGACGGGCGGGGAGACAGGGTCCTGGAAAACCGCGGAGGTTGCCATGGCTGCAGCCAGGGAGTCGGGACTAACTGGCAGCGTCTTTGTTTTAGCTCTTGCATTGCTTTGATGCTTTAAAATCCACACGTAAATATTACATCTAGTCGGGCGAGGATGGGATGCCTCCCCTAAGCGAGCCAGATTGAGCAGTAGGACGCCAGGTCAATAGCCCGTGTCCTGGGGCAAGCAGCAAGAGTTAAGTGACCGCCTCACACCAGCGTATGCACACCCACCTCCTCCCTACACTCCTCCCCAGTCCCGGTGGAAAGAAGGGCTGGGAATCTCCGAAGCTTAATCTGCCTTTCTTCGTTCTCCTGACTCACCTCTAGATGGCAGCAGTGCAGCCGGGGGAGGGACGCGACAGCCCTGGGTGGATGGGGTGGGACCAGTCCAGCTAGTTCACCCCTTTAAGGAGACACTTCATCCCCTGTGTTAAAACTCTTACTTGGACCCAACCAAAGACGCTTTGTATCTTGTCTTTGAGGAAATTGTTATTTTCTTTAGTGTTTCTCTGAACTGATTTGTTTTGCCAACCTAAAGATGTCCGCACAGTACCCATTGCATTCTGGAGAAAGGCCAAGCAGAGTGATGGGGTCCCCAGGCATGGCTGAAAACAGTGTGCCTCAAACACGCGGGCCTTCTTTCAGGAGAGACCTCCAGAGGCTGCTCAGTAGATGGAGCTCACACAACAATCGCTGCGGGCCTGGATTGAAGCAGCTTTGCACAGAAAGCCTCTCAGCTATGAAATTGCTCCTTAGACAAACTTGCCTGCTTGAAACTGGGGAACCAGGACTTGAGACAGGAGCTGGAGGATAACTAGACCTCTCGGACCATTTTCAGGCTATTTTTACTGTTTTATGATTCCCTGCTTAGGAGGGTCTCAGTAGGAAGGGGAGAGTGAGAGAGGCCGTTGAGAGACAGCCAGTGAGTTGGGGAAGGGAAGATGTCCTCAGCCTGAGGTTGTGAGCGGGTGTACTGTGCAGATGGTGGGGAGAGTGTGGACACCTTTGAGAAGACACAAAATGTCATCTAAGAGGAGTCTTTCGGAGTCTCTGGGCCAGTGCTGTGCTCCCGGGCTGGATTAGGATGCAGCTTTTACAACTGGAAGGAAAATAGACCAGGGGTGCTCATAAAAAGAAACATAAATGGCGGTTGCTTCGCCTAGTAATGAGCCCTGTTTAGTTTTCCATTCTAAATTTTATATATTGCCTCTAAGATTGAACTTTAGCATCAGAAGACTAATTTATTTTGGCATAGTCAGATAGACAGACTTTATCTTATACATTCGTTTCAAACCCGTTTTATTGTCCTTGTGCTGCTGTTTTATAATAAGCAAGATGACACTGCTTAGTACTGTCCCTGAAATTTATGGAAGAAGGCAGTCACTATTGTAGCCTGCTCGCTCTCATATTGTATCATGTGCTATAATTTTTTAGACATCCATGAAAACTTAGTTTGTAGTTTAACCACAATGAAAAAGGAGGGCATGACCTAAGAGCCCCCTCCTTTCTATCCAGACGTGAAAAGCACCGCTCAGATGGTTGTATGTGACTTACTTAAAACCTGTACCATTTTAGAGAATAAAACTCTACGAAGTATTTCCAAGACAAAATACGTATTTAATCCATTGCAAGTAAGAATTTCACTATACATGTGTTGTCAACGAAGAAACCTCTTACCAGGCATCGGCAGGACATATACTTATTTGTCCTCTGGTAGGCATGTGTTACAACACAAATTTGCAATCTATGTGTACAACCATGGACCTGATCACTTGCAAATGAAGCTCAATAACCCAAAGAACGAAATCCATGATTACAGCTTTATTTCCATGTTGTCTAACCAATCCCACAAGAAGTCCAGAGAGGTTGGTGCTGAGTGTTACTCTACCTGGGCAGCACTTCTGTAGAATGAGGTGCTGTGTGTCTTTGTCCCTCCCATTTATACCACCCAAGTCTGGTTATAAAGCCTGAGGCCACACCCCGCTCCTGCTGTCACATTGCACCCACACCCCACCCACCCCAACACTGATCTGTGTGCAGAGATTTCTCATGCATGTTGTTAAATGTGGCCTTAACGTTTTTCTTCTGCCCTTCCTGCTGATGACCTCCAAGGGGTGACTGGCAGTTACTGCTTTAGTCATGTAGCTTTAGCTCTGCCTGGCTATGTGGCTCAGAGACAGGCAATGGTTAGCCCATCATTGTATGGCTTGACCCTAAAATAGACTTTTACTAAATTCCCTCTATATTTATTTACATACTACCTGGA
Organism: Macaca mulatta; assembly: GCF_049350105.2. NCBI lineage: Eukaryota > Metazoa > Chordata > Mammalia > Primates > Cercopithecidae > Macaca > Macaca mulatta. The sequence goes on along the minus strand of NC_133407.1, from coordinate 157,988,701 downwards.
TCTGGAGGAAGTAATGGAGGGAAAAAAGCAGGAAGGGACAGAAATTTGTGGCTCATGGATCGTCAATAACCAGGCTTTGATGGAGACAGATGCTGCCATACAGCATTGGTGACCCACATGTCAGCGGCTCATGTCCGTTCCCTGCTGCAGGCAGCCTCTTTTCATCTTATGCCAATCCTGAAACGGAACCCAGTACTTGTTCTACAATGCCCCAAAACAAAGTCCACTCCACAAAATATTGAGGAGCAGGCAGATTTTACTGAAAATTTTGAGGGAAGATGGAGAAACAGTTTTATTTCACAGTCACCATATAGCTTCAGATTGTCTCAAACCTTCTTTGGCTTGTCTTCTCTCCTGAGCCTTGCACGGTGCCCTGACAACCCTCTCTCCTTTCCCTCTTGAAGCTCCAAGCCTCACTACCTCTGGCCAGAAACCCTTCCTGATTCACCCCTAGGACACTTCCATCTCTTCCCCTTCCCTCCTTTTTTGTTTCTTCAGAGATGGGGGTCTCACTCTGTCACCCAGTCTGGAGTGTGGTGGCACAATTATAGTTCACTGCAGCCTCAAACTCCTGGGCTCAAGTGCTCTTCCAGCCTTAGCCTCTGGAGTTGCTGGATTACAGGCCCTAGCCACCATTCCTGTGCTGTCTTCCCCTTTTTTACATACATTACTTTTTAGTTCTCTTCCAAATTCTCTTCCCAAGATTATATATACATATGTAATACATATATGCGCATAATACATATGTATACAAGATTATATATACATATGTAATATATATCTGCATGTATAAAACATTCAGAGATGGGGAAAAAAAAAAAAACAAAACCTGAACCCGATATGCTCCAGGGAATTGCATACCCAAACTTTTCTTGGTTCTTCCTCATCCTTAGAGAAGAACAAAGTTTTGTATTCTCTAAGCATTCTCTGTGCCCTAAGTGGAGAGTAACACATTCAGGCTTTTCCCATGTGTAAGTGAACTAAACACAATGACACATAGAAGCCACTTCACAAAGCTTCCTTTCTCTACCTCCTTCCCTCTGAAAAAGGGGGAAGGATTGCTAGAACAGCCAGAGGCCACTGGATATAGGATGCTCCTCCTACTCTCTGACTTTTTTCTTGTAGTTATTTTGAGGCCCTGTCCCGTGGAGAGACGCCTCCGGTGAGAGAGCAGTCTGAGCGAGTTGCTTTGTGTAACTGGGCAGAGCTAACACCTGAGGTGTTAAAGATCCTGCATTCTCAGGTAAGGGCCCTGCTGCAGCATTGAGGGGAAGGTAGGGACAGTGTTGAGGCTGGGTGGGTACAGATGAAAGCCCTCTGTTCTCTTGCCAGTCAGTTGACCACTTAGCATCACCCTAAAATACACTAAACCGTGGACTGAAAGTAAATCTTCCCTTGGGGAAATGGGAATAATTTTGAAATAGGCTGTAGGCTGAGTCATTGGTGGGGTCATCCCAGGTTTCCTTGAAGCTGGCAGAATGTACAGGGGCTCAATGCAATGCTAATCTCGTCTCTCCAGAAAAGTGCAGGTCCTCAGTCACTTGACAGTGTCTCCCTTACTGATCAAGACCATAATATGATGCCAATCACAGTTTGGAGAAGGGCATATTTCAGCTCCCCAGCTATCCCAGGTCCAGACACAGCTTTTAGCTTTTAGGGAGAGGCTGTGAGCCTCTTCACAGCCACATCATCCTGGGAGCTGCCTGGTGAATGAATGCATGAGGAGGGTCCGGTTTGAGAAAGTTTGTGGTTTGGCCAATTCCCAAGAAATACGGTTGAGCACCACCATACCCTGCTTTATGATCCAGGACAGAGAGGTTAGGGGTGATTTAGGACTGGTGCGGCTAACTACCTTGGTGCCAGAGGCTTAGCATTTCACTGGAATCAGAGGGTCAGGAAAGGTGGTGGAGCACTTCATCAGGGGCATCTGTGCTCTTGTTGCATTGGTGGCCAACGACCGGTCACCTTCCCTCCTTTTATCCACCAAGTACCTTGTGCAGTGAACATGACAGAGCTCTAACGTACCTGGGATCAAGCAACATTAGGCGTCCAGACCAAATCCCCGTGGGTCAGCCACATACCCCACATCATTCCGGGGAAAGCATGAGGGATGCACTTGAGGTCTAGAGGTAAGAACTCAGTGCAATCTGGAAGAAAGAGACCTATGTCTTGTTTTAATTTTACCATTAATTAGTGGTCTGAGGTAAGCCCTCTACCCCTTGGTTTTGTTTTCAGGCTGTTCTATCTGTCATATAAGGAATAAAAAAATTTAGGAATACAATAGCAGATAAAAGCTATTGTCACCAGAAATTAAAATGTAATATGAATGTATATCTTTTGCATAATTCTGACACCTAAAGTTTAACAATTAATAAATTATATTTCAGCATGCTCTTCACTAGGATTTGCGAAGATAATTGCCACACAGAGCCATCTTGTACCTTCCTAACACCCCCTCCCGCCCCTTGCCATGTGCTGGGAGATGTGGACCTGGCCTGGGGGCGGGGTGTTTCTCAGGGCCTTGTCTCAACTTCTCCCACATCTCCGTGTTGTGTCTGTCCCCTGCCCTGCAGGTTGCTGGGAGACTGATCGTCCATGCAGAGGAGCTGGCCCAGATGTGGAAAGTGGTGAATCTTCCAGCAGATCTGTTTAATAGTGTGATGAATGTGGGTCGCTTCACGGAGGAGATCGAGTGGCTGAAGTTTTTAGCCCTTGCTTGCAGCGCTCTGGGAGTTGTAAGTTAGCTTGACTGTTTTGTTCCTGAGGGGGCAATCTCCCTCCGGGCCTGGAAGGGCAGTGGATCTATACACGTGGTCAACTCTCCAGGGCTGATGATAAACATGCCTCTTCTCGCCTTGGCCTTCTCCTCTCTAAAGCAAAGTCATTTCTGTGCTCGTCAGGCAGAGGCAGGGGCTGGGAGGGGCAGAGGGAGACACCATCGTCAGGCTCTGGGGAGAGGTGACTACAGTGTAGCTCTTGGATTATTTATGAATATTGCCCTCAGATTTATTTTCACTCCACTCCCTCCATTCACATTCCCAGAGACAGCCAAGAGCCGGCTGCAGAAAAAGACTTCCAGACACCTAGAATATATATCAATAGACACTTTTTAAAGGGGGTACAATCTTATAGAAAACTATGTAATAAACAGAATTGGATGCAAAACTCAGACACAGGAAAGCAAAAAAAAAAAAAAAAAAAAAAAAAGAGAGATGAGGCTGTTTCTGAATTTAGTCATGACACCTCCATAGATGCAGGATGTTCATACAGATTTATGCCTTTTCCAAATTTGATGTGTTTGATATTGGAAAATCAATTTTACTGTTTTGAAGCCAAAGATGCTGAAATCAGTTTATATGTATAGATATCTAAAGCTTGGGTATCTTATATATGGACTTACATTGTTAAACATTGTTAAAATAACTTAAAATGAATCAAAAACATGGTTTTTTGAAAGAATCCCTGAGATACATACAAGTTTGAAAATTACAGCATTTATATGGGAAAAATGTATCTTTAAAATTTTATCTGCAGTTAATTATGATCTTGTTGGTCTACCCCACCCACAAAGGGTCAAATAATAAATAAATTCAATCCAATCCTGAAATTTTAGTCTGATGCAGTCACTGAAGCAGCCTAACGGTAAATTTCCCAGTATCTCAGGTTTTTCCTCACCACGGTGTCTTCTCCAAGATGGCAGTTGAATTTAGATGGAAAGAGGTGACTCTAGGACCACAGAGCAGTCGTTTCCCACAGCCCTCAGTCTTCTCTGGCATCTCTGGTCTCCATGGCAATGCCTGTCTGTCTGGTTGCTAGCTGCTTGCAGCTTAAGTTTTTGGTCATGTCTCTCCCAGACTGGTGAAAGGCTGACGATGCCTCCCCCACCGGCTTATTTCAGTTCTCAATGGTGTTGAGGGCCTCTTTGAGTCTTTGCCAGGGTGTCCTATCTGCTCCCTGGCTCTGGTGGTCTACTTCACAGCCCCTCACCAGTGTGTGATATGTCTGAGGCCTTCCCGTATCCCCATACCTCAGAGTAACAAAGAGTGACTTTGGAAAGTCAAATTCCAACCCTCCCTCTACTTAGCCCACTGTGTAGATGCTAAGTTTCCTCTGATGTACCTGCCTCCCAAACTGGAGAGGGGAAACCACGAGGTAAGTTGGATCTTTCTACTTCCCTTCTAAAACAAGGAGATGGGATTCAGTGTTCCATGAGGTTCATCTACCTCTGACATCCTGTGATTCTATCCCCACTTCTCTGCTTCCTCTGAGACACCCTCAGGCCTACCTCTGAATAACAGTGAGCTCCTCCAATTCTAAGAGGCCTTGACATATCTGATTTTGTTCTGCATCATCCCCATGTCAAAGAACCCCTAGAGGTAAAGTCAGCCTGGAGGTTAAGTCTGTAAATAAGGGGTACCCTATGAAACCAGTAATCAATACCCTTATATTCATTTCTATCATGCTGGACTGTTTCTGGGATCTTAAATGTGGGGCTGGTCAGTGATACGGTGTGAATGTTTGTGTCCTCCCAAAATTCATAAATTGAAACCTCAACTTCCAAGGTGATGGCCTTAAAAGTAGGGCCTCTGGGAGTTGATTGGGTCATGAGGGTGGAGCCCTCATGAATGGGATTAGTGCCGTTACAAAAGTTGCCCCTCCACCAACTGAGGACACATAGAAGACATCATTCATGAGGAACACGCCCTCACCAGAGAGCAAATCTGCTGACCCTTTGGTCTTGGACTTCCCAGACTCTAAAACTGTCAGCAATAAATTTATGTTGTTTATAAATTATCCAGTCTAAGGTATTTTGTTATAGCTGAGACTAAGTCAGGGGTCACCATCTGGTGGAGACCTTGCATCCTAGTTAATTCATATATCCTTAGAGGCAAGCCCAGAATTTCTCTTTCCTTTGCCAATTCAACAGTAAGACAGGATCTCTATGCCATTCAGAAAAGCCAGTTTGTTCCTTATAGAAGAGTCTAGTAACAGGAATTTTTACTCCAGTAGGTAATAGGTACATTTACTCCATCTTGAGCTCTCTGCATCTAATACACATTATTCAGAATGCGATGGCATGCAGACCTGCATTCCTCCTCCCTTCAGCACTCCTTCTTCTGGACTGGCCTATGCCACCTCCTGTTCCACTGAACTGATTATTAAAAAAGAGATCACATATGTAGAAAATAATCATGTTCACTGGAAAGAATGACTTTTTTAAAAGCAAATAATTCACATTTCAAGGCTTTCACCTCTGACTTTGAAAATGAAGCTTGCAAGATGTTTAAAGACTACCTCTGTGAAATGGATCCCCAAAAAAATATTGTGCAAGAGAATGAAGATATGTTTACTTTAGATTTATGTCAGTTTACCAAATAGCTCCAGTCCAAAGAGTTATTTATCCACTCATCCATTTATTAAATCTTTAAAAATATTTTAAAATCTTACGAGGCAATAGAATTTGAAGGTTTGTTGTTTGAATAATCAATAAAAGATGATGCGTAAGGCTGAAAGCCCCTATGTTAGTTTGTTAGGGCTGCCATGACTTGGTGGCTTGAACAACAGAAATTTGTTGTCTCTAAGTTCTGGAGGACAGAGGTTCTGGGAACAAGCTGTCAGCAGGATTGCTTTGTTCTGAGGTGTTTCTCCTTCTCTTAAAAATGGCCAGCTTCTCGAACTGTGTCCCTCTGTGCCTGCATGTCTGGTGGCTCTCACTTTATGTCCTAACTCCTGTTCTTATAGAGACACCCTACTGACTTCATTTTAACTTATCTTTTTGAAGGCTGTATGTTTAAATACAATCGCATTCTCCAGTTCTGGGGTTAAGGCTTCGACATATGAATTTTAGGGGGAACAATTCAGCCCATACCAGCACCCCATGGGAGAGGGCAACAGAACAAAGCATTAGGGGTGCAGAGGGTTGTTTTTGGTTGCTTGTTTGTTTTTTTACAGAAACAGGTGAGCTGTGTGTGGAAATTATAAAGTTCAGAGTGTGCTCGCAAATCTACCCCAAACCATTCTCTCACTCACATGCATGACTTACCATCCTCCCAGACAGCCTCATGTATACTAGTTAGCCCATGCCTGCCCTCCCACCCACTCTGAATTAAGTGGAAGTGCCTAGAAGATGCAGTGTTTCACAGCGATTTCCATGAGAGGACCCCCAGAGGCAGGGGAGAGGAAAGGAAGGTGGCCTGCCTCAAACTCAATTTTTTTTGACATCGTGTGGTTTATTGAAAATTTTGTTTCATAAAATAACAATGCTTATTAAATGTAAAGAAACAAATTTTAAATATTAACTCAATTAAAATTAATAATTATTGTAAATTATGTTTAAATTACTTGCCATCAAGTCAAACTATCACTCAAGGAAGAGTTTATTCATATCCTCAGTACCTCTGTACCTCCTGACATAGATTACACTCCTGGATAACACACACCCTAGTACCTCCTGACATAGATTACACTCCTGGGTAACACACACCACAGTTAGAGAAGCCCCATCTAGGCAATCATTCTATTCTGGGAGAGGATGAGAGGAGAACAGCAAACATCAACTGCTAAGGCAGGACAAGTCTCCTCTACTAATCATGTGGGAAGATACAGCAGCTGCTTTTTCACTCACCCTAAGCCACCACTCAGGACTGATCATTCACTGATCCCTGGAAGGCTGTGTCAGGATGATCTGTACATCATCAGTTTCAGTAAACCACCAAGATCTGTATGCTGACCTTCATTTCACAACTCTTTCGCTTGTATCATTTATTCAAAGGGTGGGTTTATTTAACGACATGAGATTAGTTCTGAGCATGCTCCTTTAATGTTCAAGTTTCACTGTAAGGAGGGTTTGCTTCTGTAGTAACCCTTCTATTAAAATTCCTGGCACTCATTGTCAACCAATATTTCCTCAGCAATATAAGGGTTAGTATTACATAATATTAAATAAAGCAGTAGGTGATTCTATTCAGATGGGCCCAGATGCTTTAGAGGAACGTTTAGCTTGATGTTCAAGACCATTTTTCCAGTATCTTCTTGGGACTCTATTTTCCTGGGGAAATTACCCTTCTCTTACCTTCTCTACTGTGTCTTGCTGAAGTATATAGTATCTTGCTGGAGTATATAGGCTAGACCATTTATCTCAGCCCTTTAGAGATATGATTGGAGGCTAATAAGAAATAATTCTAATTATATAGAATGCAAATCAACTTCCCTCCTTTAGTGAGGTTATTCAGACTAAAGTAACAAATATCTTTAAAGTATTTAGGAATTTATAAATTTAATTCCTTGAGTAGTCTTCCAACAAAGAAAGAAAAAAATAAAGATACCCAATACTTAATATTTTTTAGAATGAATTAGTGACATTTGAATGTAAAAATTCCAAGCTTTCTAGAATCTTAAATTGTTCGCACTTCATTTTATAGAGGAATATTTTTGTTTTCTTTCTTCTATCTAAATGGATCTCAGGAATATTGCCTGGAAGAGTAACTTTCTCCTCATTTTATGTAACTTTTATAGACTATTACCAAAACTCTCAAGATAGTGTGTGAGGTCTTATCATGTGACCATAATGGTGGGTTGCCTCGGATCCCGTTCAGCACCTTCCAGTTTCTCTACACGTATATTGCCGAAGTGGATGGAGAGATCTCTGCATCACACGTCAGCAGGATGCTAAACTACATTGAACAGGAAGTGTAAGTTAACTTTTACCCATTGGAGGTGAAAGAATACCAGAAAAACAAATCTATGGGGCCAAGACAGAGGAAGATTATTGTATTATGCTGCTCTGGGAACAGAAAAGCGAGGACATGAAATATGGATCTTAAAGAAAAGGGGAAAGGGAAGGAGAAGAGGAAGGAAAAGAATGATATAGGACAACAAGTCTTTGAGTGCTACTGAGAGTAGTGGTAGCGGCGGCAGCAGCACCTGAGAACATGTTAGAAATGCAGAATCTCAGGCTACACCCTGGACCTATGGAATCATAAACTCTAGGGGTGGAGCCCAGGAATCTGTGTCTTTATAAGCCCCCCAGTAACTCTGACTCACGCTTAGCTATGACCAGTGGAACCGAAGTGGAGGAGGAGGAGGAGAGGAGGAGCAGGGAGTCAAGGGTTAAGAGGAAAAGAGGGCCGGGCATGGTGGCTCACACCTGTAATCCTAGGGTGGGTGAATGGCTTGAACTCAGGAGTTCAAGACCAGCCTGGGCAATATGGTGAAACCCCATCTTTACTAAAAATACAAAAAGTAGCTGGGCATGGTGGTGTGTGTCTGTATCAGTTAATTGGGAGGATGGCTTGAGGTTGCAGTGAGCTGAGATTGCATCACTTACTCCAGCGTGGACAACAGAGCCAGACCTTGTCTCAGAAAAACAAAGTTAAGAGAAAAAGGAGCAACAGCAGAATTAATGTGAAATGAGTTGTCTGTATATTTTCTTTCTTAAATTAACTGTCAGTGAACTAACTGCAGATATACCTTTTTCCAAACAGAATTGGGCCTGATGGTTTAATCACGGTGAATGACTTTACCCAAAACCCCAGGGTTTGGCTGGAGTAACAGCACAATTTTGGCAATTTTAAAGGAAGATACAGAGATGATTGTACTTCAGAATGACTGAAACCCATATACCACCCAAAATCAATTTTCTTGTACAACTGGTACACACTAATAAACAATTAAACAAACATATGAAATCAGAAATGTGCGGAATTAAGATGTGAAATTGTTGGAACAAAACACCTTCGTTACCAGGAGATTAGTATTCTTCCCACGTGGACACTGAGTAAAAGTGGCTGACAAAGCATGGATAGAAAATGTATCTCCAATCAAAGCCAGACTGTCAGACTTTAAAAAGTAGTACGTTAACCAGACACAGTGTTGTTGTTCTGTGATTGTTAGGCATAATTTAGATAAGTGCCTTTTATATGGTCAATTGAAGTTTTTACCAGGTTATCTCTCCATTTGTTGGTACTGTGCTAGTCATTCATTCATCCTCTCACTCATCAATATTTATTGAGGTTAGCTATGTGCCAGGAATAGGGTTGCCAGAAAAAACACAGGACACCCAGTTAAATTTGAATTTCAGACAAACAACAAATGTTCTGTTTTGGTTTTTGCTAAACCTGGCAACATTCCAGGAAGTATGCTGACTTCTGAGCAGATGCAAGTAACATCTAAATTCTGCCTTCAAGGAGCTCACAGTCTAACAGTAAGATAAGACCTGAACATAAATCACTTTCACGCAAATGGCCTTGAGAAGAACTAACAGTATTCCAGAAAGTGTCAATGTCAACGGATTTTTCTGAAACCATACACAGATGTCATGGAACCTACTAGAGAAATCCAGAATGCCCAAGGCTCAGGATTATCCAGGACTAGCCCTTTGAGCTTGGTCTGGAGGTTTAGTCCCTCTAGTATCATGGATACACAACTTTGCTTATCTGTCCAGTCTTTCATAATTCAGCACATTGGACCAATGACTTTGCCAATTGGCTCACCTCTGAAGTGTGAAAGTCTCTGTTCAGGTTTGACCATGTTCCAGTTTATAATGACCAAATTTGAAAACCATACCTAGACAGGCACTGAGGATATATACAAGGTATCATAGGTTTGGAGTCAGACAGATCTGGATTCAAATTCTTTCTCACCAGTGACATCGAACAACTTAATTTATCTAAGATTGTTTCTTAGAGATAATGACACTGACTTCATAAGGTCATATTGTAAGGAAAAATTTGAGAATTTATAAAGTACTGTACACAGTGGCTTACACATGGTAAGTGCTTAATAAATGTTGGCTATTATTAATACAGTATTTGTAATCATTAATACAGTATTTGTAATATTGTTAATACAGCATAGCCCAGGTAGAGGGCAAAGCACAAAGCTGTTTTCCATCCTTGGGGTGACTGCAGAAGCAGGTTGATTTGGCAGATGTGCTGTAGATACTGTGTCCCTAGTGAGCAGCTGTGGCATAGCAATATCAATAGCTTAGAGCAAGCATTGCCCCAGTGAACCAGGGCAGGAGAGGAGGAAGATGGCGCACACCAAGTGGTGGCTCAAAAGATGAGCAATTGGCAGTGCAACAATGGTATTGGGGATACTGCTCTGAACAAGATGAGGTCCCTGCTTTTATAGAGATTAAATTCTACTTAGGAAGACAGACATTACATAACTAAACACAAGTTTATAATTGTGAGAAACGATGCTACTACATAGTAGCACGGGGCACACAGCTAGTGTGCAGGGGCAGGACAGACAGGCTTTTGTGAGAAAGTAATTTGAGAGCAAGTTCGGAAGCCACAGGCAACTCAGAAAGGTGTATCTGCAGCCCACATGTCCTTGCCAAGCTCCAGACTCAACTATTCAGTAGCTAACTTGACATCTTTCTTGGATGACTCCGAAGTACTCTCTAATTTAACAAATCCAAAAATGATTTTCCTGGTTTGCATTTTTTTCATAATAAAATGTTGGAGAGAAATGAGTTCATAAGCTTCCTTCCTAAATGTGGATCTCTCCCACCACCTGCCAAGATACAAAACCCAGAAACCAGGGTCAACAAATACCTCCCCACTGCCTTACTTTCCAACTCTATCACCAAGTGCTCTCCATTTTACCTCCTATGCATCTCTCAAATATGTCCTCTTCACCTTCCCTCACCACCACCTGCCTTAGGTCCCCTCATCCCCTCCCAGCTACCAACATATTTCATCTGGACTTCCTATCAATCTGGTCCTCACAGGAAACAGAAGACAATCTAGAGTTTTGAAGATAATTAAAAGGTTTACAGAATGGACAAGGAAAACAACAAGGGGGTTGAGGCACCCAGGGACTAGCAAACCATTATCACCCCTAAGACTGAAGGGACAAAGGGAAGGACATGTTTTATTAGAGTGTGAGAGGATTGGAGCTCCAGGGGCTCCCCTGATGATGCAGAGGGCCAGTGCCATCAGCCAAATGGTGCTGAGATAGGAGGAATATCCTATTCTCTCCCTCTTCTATTGACTAAACAGAACCTGAAGCTGAAGGGCATGTCTGACTGATGTCAGTCCCTGGGGCACGGAGAAGGGCAGAGAGTGGATGCAGGAGGAGAGAATTTGCTTACACCCATGCTTGCCTTTCCCCCAAGCACTCTCTATGCTAGGAATTAGCAAACTTCTGTAAAGGCCCAGCTAATAAATATTTTAGGCTTGGCAGGCTAGACAGTCTCTATCACAAATACTCAACTTTGGCAGTTGTAGCACAGATAATGTGTAAACACATTAGTGTGACTGTGTTCCAATAAAACTTTATAACAGATGATTTTCAGGTAACTTTTCACATCACAAAATATTATTCTTTTGACTTAAAAATAACTACTTGAAAATGTAAAAACTGTTCTCAGGCTGTATCCAAGAATGGCAGACTGAATTTAGCCAGGGATTGTAGGTTTTGGATTCCTGCTCTACACTACAGCCATGGGTCTTTGTAAAACCCCAGTCAGTTCACTGTGCCCCCTGCCTGAACTTTATTCCTAATGCCTTAGGATAATAAGCCAAATCATGTAGCCTATGAGGACTGCATAGTCTGGCTCTACATACATTTCCATCCACACTTTAGCAGCAAGAGCCTCTCTGGGTTTCTCCTTCTCAACATCATGCTGTCTCCACATCTTGAGAATCCTCTGCTCTCCACTCTCTATCTAGTTCATTTGCAGATCTCAGTTCACTGCAACATTATTTATAATACCAAATAACAAAATGAAAAAGGGGGTGGGGGCATAACATTCCCAACACTAGGGAAATGAATCATGGAACACCAGGCAGCCATTTTATAACTGTAGATTAATGAGAAACAATGTTGATGAGATATTAAGAGAAAACACTCAAGTTACAGTAATACCTATTATTTCATATTGTTGTAATACATTTATACATATATACGTAGGTGGAAAAAATCTTGAAGGGAATGCACCAAGCTGTTCAGAGTGATAACTCATGGGCAATGGGGTTACGGTTGATCTTTCCTTTTTGCTTATTTATATTTTCTAAAATAAACATGTATTAAGAAAAATCAACATGAATTTTTAAAAATCAATTTACCTAAAAAAAAACCCTTAATTTCAGGTGAATATGTTAGAAAGTTATGAATTTATGAGAGGGCTGGGGAAGGAAAGGAGAAGTTTTCACAGTTTGATCTAATTCAAAACAATCTGTGAAATACTCAAGTTTCCTAAAATCACTCAGGATTTAAGTGTGTGATATTTTGGTGGACATATTTTAGTTCCTGGGCTTTGACATTAATTGTAACAGACTTTTAAAGGGTAGCTCTTTTCTCCATTAAAAAGCAATGAGGTTGGGCGTGGTGGCTCACGCCTGTAATCCCAGCACTTTGGGAGGCCAAGGCTGGCGGATCACCTGAGGTCAGGAGTTCAAGACCAGCCTGGCCAACATGGTGAAACCCCATCTTTACTAAAAACACAAAAATTAGCTGCATGTGGTGGTGCACATCTGTAATCCCAGCTACTCAGGAGGCTGAGGCAGGAGAATCGCTGGAACCCGGGAGGCGAAGGTTGCAGTGAGCCGAGATGGCACCACTGCACTTCAGCCTGGGTGACAGTTGAAATGTAATAAACTGAATTATCTCTCTTCAACTTGATTTAAATTATTAACCCAAAACCCAATGCCTTAAAAACCAATATCTAAAATCCTCATTAAACTGAGTGCACATGCCAATATTAAGAATGCTGTGTCATTCTTCATCAAAAGTAATTACCTCAACACAAGAGAAGACAAGTACGCATGGAAGTAAACCCTAAATCCCAACTAACGAACATCTGAGATCAGTGGCCACAGGGAATAATTCTGAAATTACCATCACACTTACGCAAAGATAACAACCCGGAGGTCTTATTTTTATAGATAAAGAACAAAATCATCCAAAAAGGCACACAAGATGCCAAACTAAAAATAAAGAGCGAAAACCCAAAAAGTTGCGCGCAATTCCTTCTGAAACCTATCCGCCTCCTACCCCTGTCCCTTGCTCTGGTGCTCGAGGGTCCTTGTCCCTATTTCCCCCACCGCAGGCCGCGGAACCGCACCGCTTAACTCTTTTCTTCGCGGTTCCGACCCGTCTCCGCCCCGGCCCCGCCCCAGCCATGCCTCGGCCCCGCCCCGTTCGCCGTCTATTGGCTTCTCCCACCTGCTGCCAGTGGGTGACGAGCCGGGAAGTCGGGAGGGATCGAATGTGCACGCCCAAGGCGCTGGGCCTGGAGCAGGAGTAAGAGAGTGGAGGCGCCTCGGAGACTGAAGCGCGGCGTTCGGCGGGATCCTTTCCGGAAGCGGAAGCTCGGGGGACGCTCCAAGAAGGTCCGGGAGCCCACTGCGGTTAATTCTTTTTACCGTGAGGCTTCACTTCCTTCGGTCTTGGCTTCTCTGAGGCTGCGAGAGATGGTCAGGTCCAGATCTCGACCGGGCCAGGTGAGGGCTGAGGACCTGAGGACCTGAGGAGTCCACTGTGGGGATGGAGAGGGACAGAGGGGTTTTCGGGCCAGGGACTTGTAAAACTCTGCTCGAAAAAAGAGACCATGCGGCGACATTTAAGTGCTGGGACAGAGGTGCGGGGAACACCTGATCTTCCCGTCGTAACACAGCCGCTTGGTCTCTAGATGTGTTTCTGTTTAAATAGTCATAGCCCTCTAGAGCTCCGGCTTTGGGATGAGACCCGGGTTCGAGTCCCATCGTTCGCCGTTGGGTCGAGTGACTTAAGCTCTCCTAGCTTCAGTTACTTGCAGATTGAGATTCCACTACGTTTTACTTCTCGGAACTTCCTATTCCTTAGCTGCAAAATAGGCAGAAATAAGCATAAAATTCTGTCCCAAAGAGTTGGGAAGGTTAAATGAGAGAACTCGGTAAAAACATCGATCACACAGTTGGCGTAGACATGCAACAAAATTTACTTCCCTTAAAAACACGTAGTTTGCCACCATCTTAATAATAACAGCAGCTAACATTTAGATAGCACTTATGTGGTAGATACTACTCTAAGTGCTTTTATGTATTACATAGAACAACTCATTTCATAGTCAGAATATCCTTATGAAGTAGGTACCATTATCCCTCTTTTATACGTGAGGAAATCGAGGGCTGGAGGGTTCAAATAACTTCCTAACGGTTACACAGCTGTGGAATCAAGATTCAGATTCACAAAGCTGATGCCAGGGTCCATTCTTATTTTAAACAGTTTACCTAGTAGATATATGACTTTGAACAAACCACTTTTCTGAAGTTTAGGTTCCCACCTTACAGAAATAATGACTACGCACAGGGTATGGATAAAGTGGAAATGAAAGACCTTAGCACACTCTAAGTCATTCTACAAAGGCAGTTTTATCTTGTACTTGTTGGTAGGAGATATGACTACTAAGAAATGCTTGTATGTTTCTCAAATAGCAAAATTAAAAGTTCAATGATAATAACTCAGTAGAAGTAAGTGTAAAATAAAGCAAACTGATTCTCCTGTATTGTAATTAGGACACTTCTTTTGGAGAGCAGCTTTGCAGTTTGTATTAAATTGCCAATAACCTTTCACCAAATAATTTTCCTTTTAATCCTAAATATGAAAAGGCTATTTTCAAGAGATAGAAAGGCTTATTCCAGGTTTTTTTACTTACGAAAAATATGAAGCAAACCAAGACCATATATTACTTCCACTGAAAGAAATATTATACAACCATTAAAAATTTTTGAGTATTAATATGAAAAAGATTTAAAAGTAGAAAACAAAAGATTCAAAATTGCAAATATGTAGTTAGTATGACTAAGTAAAAAATGCATATGAAAAAAGATTGGAAGCCCCAATAACAAAGAACACATCTAGTACCTAGATCTTGGTTTCCAAGTACCACTGTCCACCAAGGAGTCATGGTGTCTTGGAGAACTGACCAACCCCAGGGCTGAGCAGGAGTATTATAAGAAGACCGTGGATACATCAAACTAAAAAGCTTCTGCACAGCACAGGAAATGACTGATGGAGTGAAAAGGCAATCTACAGAATGGGAGAAAATATTTCCAAGCCATGTATCTGATAAATAATTAATATCCAAAATACATATAAGGAATTTCTATAATTCAAAAGCAGAACAACAGATGACCTGGTTAAAAAATGAAAAAAGGATTTGAATAGACATTTTTCCAAAGAAGATGTGCAGATGACCAACAGGTATATAAAAAGATGCTCAACATCACTAATCATCAAGGAAATGCAAATTAAAACCACAATGAGCTATCACCTAACATCTGTTAGGATGACTTATTAAAAAAACAAAAACAAGTGTTGGCAAGGATTTGGAAGAATTGGAACCCTTGTACACTGTCAGTGGGAATGTAAAATGGTATAGCCGCTATGGAAAACAATATGGAGATTCCTCACCAAATTAAAAATAGAACTATATCACCCAGCAATTCTACTTCTGGGAATTTATCCTAAAGAATTGAAATCAGTATATAGAAGAGATATTTGCACTCTTGTGTTCATTGCAGCACTATTCACAATAGCCAAGATGGGGGAACAATGCAAATGTCTATCTACAGATGAATAGATAAAATATGGTATATACATACAATGGACTATTATTCAACTTTTAAAAAGAAGGAAATAGCTGTCATATGCAATAACAGACACGAACCTTGAAGACATACAAAGTGAAATAAGCTAGTCACAGAAGGACAAATACTGCATGATTTTACTTATATAAAGTATCTAAAATAGTTTAAACTCATAGAAACAGAATAGAATGGTGGTTGCCAGTGGCCATTAGAAGAGAGAGATGGCGTTGCTATTCAGCGAGTATAAAGTTACATTTATGTGAGATGAAGAAATTCTTGAGATCTGCTGTACAATATCATGTCTATAGTTAATATTACATTTTGTTAAGAAGGTGGATCTCATTTTAAATACCCTTGTGGCAATTATAAAAATAAAAATAAAAAGATGACCTGGGAACACCTTGTAGAAAGTAAGGAACAGCTCAAAAAGTGATGGGGGCATGTTAAAATGATATAGGAGTCAACCTCAGGGGGCTCCCAGTGACCAAATCTGAGACAATTTGAGCATCAAAATAAAGTGATAATAGGGGATCATAACCCACTGAAGAAAATAGGAATCAGTGAGTCCCCACTAACACGGAAGAAAGAAAAAGTGCTTCCCTAAAGTTGAATGCCCACTAATAAATGTAGAAGGAATTACGTAGTTAGAAAATCACTATTTGTCAAACGATTCAGCCAAGAATCATCAATGGATGCTAAAACTATGGGGTGAAAGTTTGATGATGGGGATATCTATATAATCTCAAAGTATCTCTTCACAAAATGCTTAACAATTACAAAGATAAGAGTAGAAACTTTACAATAAAAAAACCTGGCAGACACCATCTTAAGTAACAAAGTTTACATCATCAGTAATGGGACAAACTGACATGTGTCTATTGATTGTATTGAGAATAACATCTCTTTTGTGGATTCCTGCCAAAAATGCATGACCTGTGTCTAATAGGTAAACATCAGACAAATCTAAATGTCCAGAGGGACATTGTACAAAATAACTGGCCTAGCCTCTTTAAATATGTCAAGGTTATAGCAGACAATGAATGACAGCCTGAAGAACTGTTATAGCTTAAAGGAGACTAAAGAGCTATGACAGTTTAATGCAACATGTGATCTTGGATTTGGCATGACCCAGAGGGATTTTCTTTTTTGTTTTTTTTTTGCAAAGGACAGTATTGGGATAATTGGCAACATGCAAATAAGGTCTAAACATTAGGTCATAATTCTGTATCAATGTTAACTTCCTGGTTTTGATAATTATACTGTGGTTATATTAGAGAATGGCCTTGTTTTTAGGAAATATTTAGGAGTAAAGGAATATTATATCTGCAACTTAACTCTAATGGTTCAGGCAAAAAGTAATGCTTTGAGATATATTGAGAGAGAGCATGGAAAATGGAAAATGTCAAGGGTCACAGAATCTGAGTGAAGCATATACAGGACTTCTTTGTACTATTATTTCATAGTAGAAACTACAAAAAAAAAAAAAAAAAAAAAAGGAAAGGAATTGTTCCAATATGATAGCTACTGTTTCAAGGTGCTTTTATCATGGGTAATTGTCTTTACCAGATTTTCTATAATATAGCCTTGTGTATATTTTTTGGAGAAACATCATATATAATTTTACAGTTATGTCAGACATGTACCTCAGACATGTACTTAAATTTTTTTTTTTTTTTTTTGGCTGGGCACAGTTGGCTCATGCCTGTAATCCCAGCAACTTTGGGAGGTCAAGGCAGGCAGATCACCTGAGGTCAGGAGTTCAAAACCAGCCTGGCCAACATGGAGACATCCTGTCTCTACTAAAAAATACAAAATTAGCCAGGCGTGGTGGTGCATGCCTGTAATCCCAGCTACTCGGGAGGCTGAGGCAGGAGAATTGCTTGAACCTGGGAGGTGGAGGTTGCAGTGAGCCGAGATTGCACCACTGCACTCCAGCCTGGGCAAAAAAAAGAGTGAAACTCTGTCTCAAAAAACAAAATTTTTTTTTTGAAAGAATAATAGTGGTAGTTGTTTTTGGACTTGATCCAGGTTGTAGTATTATAGTGTCATGGCTTGGATTTTGTATTATAATTCCAGCCAGGACATCGGCATAGATATACCAAAGGGAAAGACCTTGATAGTGTGATGCAGAGACCAGTGGAGTGATGTCACACAAGGTCTTATTTCCTACATTGTTGGTTCTCACTGCTGGCTTCATGACCCTCCATCATATTCTAAGTTATCTCAAGAAGTATAACTCTTACCAACCCAATTTTTAAAAAATATATTCTCAGTGACATTCTTAGAAGGATGGAGCACATATTCAAGCATATAATAGAATGCCATTAACTGCAGAAAGTTTGGTAGTTACTGCTCAAAGCTATCTTGAGATGAAATATATAAATATGTCAAGAGAAATTATAAATGAAACTGCCAACAGTGACTACATCTGGAGGGTGGAACTAGGGGGTAATCAGGGACTTTAACTCATGTCTATTTAAAATCTCTATTAATAGAGATTATATTTATCTGATATAAAGTTACTAAGATATAAAATAGTATACCATGGAAGTGTCCCTTCTTGCTCTGTCCCCCAGATACTCAGTTTCTCTCCCCAGAGGCAACCATGATTAACTGTTTCTGGTGTAACTCCCAAGATATGGGATGCAGGTAAAAGCAAATGCCTATTTTTTCCTGTTTTTCTACAAAAAAGGTAATCCATTATGTCACTTTTAAAACAAACAAAAAAAAATTAAGAAAACAACAGTGCTATGTAAGTCTGAAAAGAAAGATTAAGACAATGAGATGTAGATAAAGAGAAAGGGTAGAGTTTTCATTTGCTGGTCTAATCAGGCATTCTAAATAATGTACACAAAAGGAACCAGAGTTAAGAACTCTGTTCTGTATCTTGAATTAATTTGTATGTTTCAAAGAATTTGGGACTACAGAACATATTTAGGGGATTAATATAGTCTGAACTTAGTATAGCAGTTACTTCTGGTATAAAATAGTATCTCAATTTCCTTTTCACCTTAAATTGTTCCCCTTAAGGAACAAATATATTTGTTGTTTGCTTGACATTGTGCATAAAATAAACTTAATATATGAATTAAATTATAATTGTGGATTTTTAGGATATATCACATTAATTAAAACAGTGAAAAATATGGTACATACATAAAATGGAATGTTATTTGGCTTCAAAGAGGAAGAAACATTTCGACACATGCTACAATATAGATGAAGCTTGAAGACATTATGCTAAGGGAAATAAGCCAGTTACAAAAGGATGAATATTGTATGATTCCAGTTACATAAAGTTTCTAGAGTAGTCAAATTCATAGAAGCTAGGATGGTAGTTGCTAGGGTCGGGGGGAAGAGGGGATGGAAAGGTATTGTTTGATGGGTACAGAGTTTCAGTTTGAGAAGATGAATAAAAGAAAAAAATGATATCAGATTGCTGGCAAGATGGCTGAACAGGAACTGCTCGAGTCTGCAGCTCCCAGCGAGATCGATGCAGAAGGTAGGTGATGTCTGCATTTCCAACTGAGGTACCCGGTTCATCTCACTGGGACTGGTTGGACAGTGGGTGCAGCCCATGTCCCTTGCCCATGTCCCTTACCCGTGGAGGGTAAGCCAAAGCAGGGTGGGGTGTTGCCTCACCCTGGAAGTGCCAGGGGTCGGGGAATTTTCTCCCTTACCCAAGGGAAGCCGTGAGGGACTGAACCTGAGGAACCGTGCACTCTGTCCCAGATACTGCACTTTCCCTAACGGTCTTTGCGACCTGCAGACCAGAGATTCCCTCCAGTGCCTACTCCACCAGGGCCCTGGGTTTCAAGCACAAAACTGGGTGGCCGTTTGGGCAGACACCAAAATAGCTGCTTGAGGTTTTTTTGTTTTTTGTTTTTTTTTTTCCCATACCCCAGTGGTGCCTGGAATGCCAGTGAGACAACCATTCACTCCCCTGGAAAGGCGGCTGAAGCCAGGGAGCCAAGTGGTCTGGCTCAGCAGTCCCATCCCCACAGAGCCCAGCAAACTAAGATCCACTGGCTTGAAATTCTCGCTGCCAGTCCAGCAGCAGTCAGAGATCAACCTGGGACACTCGAACTTGGTGGGGGAAGGGGCATCTGCCATTGCTGAGGCTTGAGTAGGTGGTTTTATCCTCACAGTGTAAACAAAGCCACTGGGAAGTTTGAACTGGGCAGAGCCCACTGCAGCTGAGCAAGGTTGCTGTGGCCAGACTGCCAGATTTGTCCTCTCTGGGCAGGGCATCTCTGAAAAAAGACAGCAGCCCCAGTCAGGGACTTTTAGATAAAACTCCCATCTCTCTGGGCCAGAGCACCTGGGGAAAGGCGCGGCTATGGGCACAGCTTCAGCCGACTTAAATATTTCTGCCTGATGGCTCTGAAGAGAGCAGTGGATCTCCCAGCACAACGTTTGAGTTCTGCTAAGGGTCATACTGCCTCCTCAAGTGGGTCCCTGACCCCCATGTATCCTGACTGGGAGATACCTCCCAGTAGGGGCTGACAGACACCTCATACAGGAAAGCTCTGGCTGGCATCTGGCAGGTGCCTCTCTGGGACGAAGCTTCCAGAGGAAAGAACAGGCAGCAATATTTGCTGTTCTGCAGCCTCTGCTGATACCCAGGCAAACAGGGTCTGGAGTGGACCTCCAGCAATCTCCGGCAGACCTGCAGCAGAGAGGCCTGTTAGAAGGAAAACTAATAAAAAGGAAGAGCACATCCACTCAGAGACCCCATCCAAAGGTCACCAACATCAAAGACCAAAGGTAGATAAATCCACAAAGATGGTGAGAAACCAGTGCAAAAAGGCTGAAAATACCAAAAACCAGAACGCCTCTTCTCCTCCAAAGGATCACAACTCCTCACCAGCAAGGGAACAAAACTGGATGGAGAATGAGTTTGATGAACTGACAGAAATAGGCTTCAGAAGATGGGTAATAACAAACTCTCCAAGCTAAAGGACCATGTTCTAACCCAGTGCAAGGAAGCTAAGAACCTTGAAAAAGGGTTAGACAAATTGCTAACTAGAATAACCAGTTTAGAGAAGAACATAAGTGACCTGATGGAGCTGAAAAACAGCACGAGAACTTCTTGAAGCATACACAAGTATCAGTAGCCGAATCGATCAAGCAGAAGAAAGGATATCAGAGATTGAAGATCAACTTAATGAAATAAAGCAAGAAGACAAGATTAGAGAAAAAAGAATAAAAAGGAACAAACAAAGCCTCCAAGAAATATGGGACTATGTGAAAAGACCAAATCTACATTTGATTGATGTACCTGAAAGTGATGGGGAGAATGGAACCAAGCTGGAAAACACTCTTCAGTATATTATCCAGGAGAACTTCCCCACCTAGCAAGACAGGCCAACATTCAATTTCAGGAAATACAGAGAACACCACAAAGATACCCCTTGAGAAGAGCAACCCCAAGACACATAATTGTCAGATTCACCAAGGTTGAAATGAAGGAAAAAAATGTTAAGGGCAGCCAGAGAGAAAGGTCAGGTTACCCACAATGGGAAGCCTATCGGACTAACAGCAGATCTCTCTGTGGGAACCCTATAAGCCAGAAGAGAGTGGGGGCCAATATTCAACATTCTTAAAGAATTTTCAACCCAGAATTTCATATTCAGCCAAACTAAGCTTCATAAATGAAGGAGAAATAAAATCCTTTACAGACAAGCAAATGCTGAGAGTTTTTGTCACCACCAGGCCTGCCCTACAAGAGCTCCTGAAGGAAGCACTAAACATGGTAAGGAACAACAGGTACCAGCCACTGCAAAAACATACCAAATTGTAAAGACTGTCAACACTATGAAGAAACTGCATCAACTAATGACCAAAATAACCAGCTAGCATCATAATGACAGGATCAAATTCACACATAACAATATTAACTTTAAATGTAAATGGGCTAAATGCCCCAGTTAAAAGACACAAACTGGCAAATTGGAAAAACAGTCAAGACCTATTGGTATGTTGTATTCGGGAGACCCATCTCACGTGCAAAGACACACATAGGCTCAAAATAAAGGGATAGAGGAATATTTACCAAGCAAATGGAAAGAAAAAAAAAAAAAAAAAGCAGGGGTTGCAATTATAGTTTCTGATAAAACAGACTTTAAACCAACAAAAATCAAAAAAGACAAAGAAGGGCATTACATAATGATAAAGGAATCAATGCAACAAGAAGAGCTAACTATCCTAAATATATATGCACCCAATACAGGAGCACCCAGATTCATAAAGCAAGTTCTTAGAGACCTACAAAGGGACTTAGACTCCCACACAATAATAGTGGGAGACTTTAACACCCCACTGTCAATATTAGACAGATCAATGAGACAGAAAATTAACGAGGATATTCAGGACTTGAACTCAGTGCTGGACCAAGCAGACCTAATAGACATATACAGAACTCTCCATCCCAAGTCAACAGAATATACATTCTTCTCAGCACCTCATCACACTAATTCTAAAATTGACTACATAATTGGAAGTAAAACACTCCTCAGCAAATGCAAAGGAATGGAAATCATAACAAACAGTCTCTCAGACCACAGTGCAATCAAATTAGAACTCAGGATTAAGAAACTCACTCAAAATGACACAACTACATGGAAACTGAACAACCTGCTCCTGAATGACTACTAGGAAATAATGAAATTAAGGCAGAAATAAAGAAGTTCTTTGAAACCACTGAGAACAAAGTCACAACATACCAGAATCTCTGGGACACAGCTAAAGCAGTGTTTAGAGAGAAATTTGTAGCACTCAATGCCCACAGGAGAAAGCAGGAAAGATCTAAAATCGACACCCTAACATCACAATTAAAAGAACTAGAGGAACAAGAGCAAACAAATTCAGAAGCTAGCAGAAGACAAGAAATAACTAAGATCAGAGCAGAATTGAAGGAGATAGACAAAAAACCCTTTAAAAAATGAATCCAGGAGCTGTTTTTTTTTTTTGAAAAGATCAACAAAATAGACCGCTAGCCAACCAATAAGGAAGAAAAGAGGGAAGAATCAAGTAGACACAATAAAAAATGATAAAGGGGATATCACCACTGATCCCACAGAAATACAAACTACCATCAGAGAATATTATAAACACCTCTATGCAAATAAACTAGAAAGTCTAGAGGAAATGGATAAATTCCTGGACACATACACCCTCCCAAGACTAAACCAGGAAGAAGTTGAATTCCTGAATAGACCAATAACAAGTTTTAAAATTGAGGCAGTAATTAATAGCGTACCAACCAAAAAAAAAAAAAAAAAAAAAAAGGCCCAGGATCAGACAGATTCACAGCTGAATTCTACCAGAGGCACAAAGAGGAGCTGGCATCATTTCTTCTGAAACTATTCCAAATAATAGAAAAAGAGGGACTCCTCCCTAACTCATTTTATAAGGCCAGCATCATCCTGACACCAAAATCTGGCAGAGACACAACAAAAAAAGAAAATTTCACGCCAATATCCCTGATGAATATCACTGCGAAAATCCTCAGTAAAATACTGGCAAACTGAATCCAGCAGCACATCAAAAAACGTATACACTACTATCAAGTTGGCTTCATCCTTGGGATGCAAGGATGGTTCAACATATGCAAATCAATAAATGTAATCCATCACATAAAAGAACCAATGACAAAAACCACATGATTATCTCAATAGATGCAGAAAAGTCTTTTGATAAAATTCAACACCACTTCATGCTAAAAACTCTCAATAAACTAGGTATTGATGGGGAACATATCTCAAAATAATAAGACCTATTTATGACAAACCCACAGCCAATATCATACTGAATAGGCAAAAGCTGGAAGCATTCCCTTTGAAAACTGGCACAAGACGAGGATGCCCTCTCTCACCACTCCTTTTCAACATAGTATTGGAAGTTCTGGCCAGGGCAATCAGGGAAGAGAAAGAAATGAAGTGTATTCAAACAGAAAGAGAGGAAGTTTGCAGATGACATGATTGTATATTTAGAAAACCCCATCGTCTCAGCCCAAAATCTCCTTAAGCTGATAAGCAACTTCAGCAAAGTCTCAGGGTACAAAGTCAATGTGCAAAAACCACAAGCATTCCTATACACCAAAAACAGACAGAGGGCCAAATCATGAATGAACTCCCATTCACAACTGCTACAAAGGGAATAAAATATCTAGGAATACAACATACAAGGGCTGTGAAGGACTTTTTCAAGGAGAACTACAGACCACTGCTCAAGGAAATAAGAGAGGACACAAATGGAAGAACATCCCATGCTCATGGATAGGAAGAATCAATATTGTGCAAATGGCCACACTGCCCAAAGTAATTTATAAATTTAATGCTGTCCTCATCAAGCAACCATTGACTTTTTTCACAGAATTAGAAAAAACTTCTTTAAATTCATATGGAACCAAAAACCGGCCTGTATAGCCAAGACAATCCTAAGCAAAAAGAACAAATCTGGAGGCATCATGCTACCTGACTACAAACTATAGTACAAGGCCACAATAACCAAAACAGCATGGTACTGGTACTAAAACAGGTATATAGACCAATGGAACAGAACAGAAGCCTCAGAAATAATGCCACGCATCTACAACCATCTGATCTTTGACAACCCTGACAAAAGCAATGGGGAAAGGATACCCTATTTAATAAATGGTGTTGGGAAAACTGGCTAGCCATATGCAGAAAACTGAAACTAGACCCTTTCCTTACACCTTAAACAAAAATTAACTCAAGATGGATTAAAGACTTAAACCTAAGACCTAAAACCATAAAAACCCTAGAAGAAAACCTAGGCAATACCATTCAGGACATATGCATGGGCAAGGACTTCATGTCTAAAACACCAAAAGCAATGGCAACAAAAGCCAAAATAGACAAATGGGATCTAATTAAACTAAAGAGCTTCCACACAGCAAAAGGAACTATCATCAGAGTCAACAGGCAGCCTACAGAATGGAAGAATATTTTTGCAATCTGTCCATCTGACAAAGGGCTAATATCCAGAATCTACAAAGAATGTAAACAAATTTACAAAAAAAACAAAAAAAAAACAAAAAAAACCAACCCCATGAAAAAGTGGGCAAAGGATATCAACAGATATTTCTCAAAAGAAGACATTTATGTGGCCAACAAACATATGAAAAAAAGCTCATCATCATTGGTCATTAGAGTAATGCAAACCAAAACCATAGTGAGATACCATCTCACGCCAGTTAGAATAGCAATCATTAAAAAGTCAGGAAACAACAGATGCTGGAGAGGATGTGGAGAAATAGGAACACTTTTACACTGTTGGTGGGAGTGTAAATTAGTTCAACCATTGTGGAAGACAGTGTGGTGATTCCTCAAGGATCTAGAACCAGAAATACCATTTGACCCAGCAATATCATTACTGGGTATATACTCAAAGTATTATAAATCATTTTACTATAAAGACACATGCACACATATGTTTATTGCAGCACTGTTCACAGTAGCAAAGACTTGGAACCAAGCCAAATGCCTATCAGTGATAGACTGGATAAAGAAAATGTGGCACATGTACATCATGGAATACTGTGCAGCCATAAAAAGGGATGAGTTCATGTCCTTTGCAGGGATATGGATGAAGCTGGAAACCATCATTCTCAGCAAAGTAACACAAGAACAGAAAACCAAACACCACATGTTCTCACTCATAAGTGAGAGTTGAACAATGAGAACACATGGACACAGGGAGGGGAATATCACACACTGGTGCCTGTCAGGGGTGGGGAGCTAGGGGAGGGATAGCATGAGGAGAAGTACCTAATGGAGATGATGGGTTGATGGGTGCAGCAAACCGCCATCGCACATGTATACCAATGTAACCTGCAAGTTCTGCACATGTATCCCAGAACTTAAAGTATAATAATAGAAAAGAAATTTCAACCCAGAATTTCATATTCAGCCAAACTAAGCTTCATAAGCAAATGAGAAATAAGATCCTTTTCAGACAAGCAAATCCTGAATTTGTTACCACCAGACCTACTGTAGAAGAGCTCCTGAGGGAAGCACTAAATATGGAAAGGAATGACCATTATCAGCCACTACAAAACCACAGTGAAGTATATAGACCAATGACACTACAGAACAACCACATAAACAAGTCTGCAAAATAAGCAGCTAACATCACAATGACAGGATCTGCCAACTGATCTTTGACAATGTTGACAAGAACAAGCAATAAGAAAAGGACTCTCTATTTAATAAATGGTGCTGGTACAACTGGCTAGCCATATGCAGAAGACTGAAACTGGACCCTTTTCTTACACCATATACAAAAATCAATTCGAGATGGGGGTTGAAGACTTAACTCTAGAAGCTAAAACGATAAAACACTAGAAGATAACCTAGGATATACCATTCTGGGCATATGACCTGGCAAAAATTTTATGACAAAGATGCCAAAAGCAACTGCAACAAAAACAGCAATTGACAAATGGGACCTAATTAAACTAAAGAGTTTCTGCACAGCAAAACAAACTACCAACAGAGTAAACAGAACCTTCAGAATGGAAGAAAATATTTGCAAAGTATACATTCCACAAGTCTAATATCTGGAATCCATGAGGAATTTAAATAAGCAAATTGGCAAATGACATGAACAGATACTTTTCAGAAGACACACACGTGGTCAACAAGCATATGAAAAAATGCCTAACATTACTAATCATTAGAGAAATACATATCAAAACCACTGTGAGATACTATCTCCCACTAGTCACAATGGCTATACATATTTTTAAGACAGGATCTTGCTCTGTCACCCAGGCTGGAGTGCATGGCACACTCATGGCTCACTGCAGCCTCTACCTCCTGGGCTCAAGTGATTCTCCCACCTTAGCCTCCCTAGTAGCTGCAACTACAGGCATGCACCACCACCCCTTTTCAGGGACATGGATGAAGCTGGAAACCATCATTCTCAGCCAACTATCACAAGGACAGAAAACCAAACACCGCATGTTCTCACTCATAGGTGGGAATTGAACAATGAGAACACTTGAACACAGGGTGGGGAACATCACACATGGGGGCCTGTCATGGGGTGGGGAACAGGAGGAGGTATAGCATTAGGAGAAATACCTAATGTAAATGATGAGTTAATGGGTACAGCACACCAACATGGCACATGTATACATATGTAACAAACCTGCACATTATGCACATGTACCCTAGAACTTAAAGTATAATAATATAATAATAATAATAATAATAAATTAAACTCATTCGGCACCTTACAACTTCTACTCTTTGCACACTCACTGTGTCATTCAACAAATCCTGTCAAACTTACTATGTGCTATCGAACCTCCACTCACGTACACTTACTGTGTAATCCAGCAATCACTTTTTGCTTATTTGTTCTCTCATCTACCTTTAACTTCTGTGACACCAAATTTTGTGTACTTGACACTCTTTGCTCATTCATTCTCCACCATCTAGATGACATTCCTTTCACATTTACTTGAACTTGGCCTTGATTTTTATTTCAATTTTGATTTTTGTATGACATTGGTGTTGATCTTCCCTTTGATGCTGACTTTAAATTTTACGTTGACCTTGACTTGATCTCAACTCAAACAAAATCCTGTTTCCCATCTTATGTCTAGGCCATGTCTAGCACAAATTTTGAACTTGATCTTTGACACTAATCTTGACCTTGAGCTTTGCTGTGGTTCTAACATCCTGTTTTTGGACAATAAACAGATCATATATAGCACGAATTGCGAAGTTGAAAATAAGCTTGACTTTGACTTTGGCACTGATTTTGATCTTTTATTGACCTGTTAAGACTTTCTTCCTATCCTTTTGTTACTATCATCTACCAGATGTAGCCTTATGTACAAACTTGAAGTTGACTGGTACCTTAAATTTCTCCTTGATTTTGATGTAAACCCTTAGACCACTTCACATGCAGAGCAAGTGTAGCTCTGATTTTGAACTTGAACTTGATTTAGACCTTGGCCTTTAATTTTACCTTAACCCTCATATTGCTCCTGGCTGAAATTCAAGCTTGAAATTTCCTAGAACTTATCTTAACCTTTAACTTGACCTAGACCTTGAAACTGAGCTTGAATTTTACTTTCGTTTTCACCTTGACACTAATAATACAGATCTACTTCTCATTTCTAATTAACATCCCTCTCATGTAAGGCCCACATTCTTATGACTTTGAACTTGAACTCTGGCTGCAGCACAGAAGCTACAAAAGGGATGAGTAATGTAAAAATCTGGATCAATATTCTAATTCTGGGCAATTATCCTGCAAATCATGCCAGATCATCATCTGGGTGAATGGGATGCCCATAACCCAGAGGTTTCCTTTTTGGGGAAAGTAAGACAAAAGGAGCTAACTGGAGTCATACCCCACACACCCAAATCTTAGCAGGCACAATTATAGCCACCAGTTATCTGGGCATGTTGGCAGCCTCAGGATTTCTGAGCTGTCCCTACCTTTGAAATGTCCCTCGTTTCATTTGGATCCATGTCTTCTAATAACCTGGTTTGTCTCTTCTCACTTTCAGGCCATCAAAGTCCAAATGGTCATTCAAAGGGAGCCTGGGACAATGGCTCTATTTAACTGGGACCCTAGATAGGCCTCTGAGAGAATCTCTGACTGCGACTTTTCCCAAAACAGTGCCCTTTGTCAGCATGAAGCAGTTAACAGTCATCGTCCCTATCCTAATGGCAGATGTACCTCTTCAGAGGGGGACTGATGGCAGAGGCGGCCCATCTGGAACAGTGGATGTGAATATGCCAGCTGCAGTGGGGGAGACATGGCTGGGTTTGCACACTCCATGGGGCCGGCAGGAGCCAGGAACAGGCGAGGGCCCCATACCCTACTGAATTGGTGGGGCAGGAGCCCTGCGCTCCTGGGCACCGCTGCAGCCACCCAGCCGTGGCTGCGGACCCAGGCATCCCTGTGCTCTCAGGGCCCCAGAAGCCCCCCTGCCCCTTTAGGCTCAGAATTGCCTGCTCCCACTCCATGGCCTCTCACTGCTCCTGGCACCTACTATAATTTCAGAATAAAATGGAAGCCAAGCCTAGATGCTGTCAGGACCCAGCTGAATTTGTGTGCACTCAGGGCGGTGCTGACATGCCCGCCCCACCACTGCCTCAGCCCTTTCTGGACTTTGGGTACCGACTTTGGGTCCCCTCCTTTGGGAGGGAGGCTGGGAGGTGGTTAGGGGCAGCTTGGCACAGGCCTGCGGGTGCCCTTTGACACAAACAGCCTGGGCACCATGGACAGCATGTCGGTAGCAGGAGGCAGACAGGTTCCTGGGCAGAAAGGGGCGGTGCCCTGTTGAAACCCCCACTTCGATCCAGGAATGGCCTGAAGCCTGGGGGCCAGGTGCCAGTTCATGGTGGAGTTCGCAGCCTGGAGTGAAAACTTATGGTGCTTTTTCCAGCCCCACCTGTGGCCACTCATGGACCAATCAGCATGCACTTCCTCCCTTCTGTGCCCATTAAAAACCCTGGACTCAGCCAGACTCACACTTGTTGGTACGACCTGCCTGTGGAAAACAGCTACCCACTCTGGGTCTCCTGAGAGCTGTACTGTCACTTGGTGAAGCTCCCCTCTGTCTTGCTCACCCTTCAGTTGTCTGCATACCTCATTCCTCCTGAAGGCAGGACAAGAACTCAGGACACGCTGAATGGCGAGACTGAAAGAGCTATAACAACAGGGCTGAAACATGTCCCCTGCTTGCCATGTTGCAGGTGATGAGAAGGAGAGAAGAGCTGCAGCCCTTCTGGGAGCCCAGACCTTGGAGCTCCCCAAGCCAGAGCTGTGACACCATCTTTGGGGCTCTGCGGTTCCTGGTGTCTCCAAGCTTCTGGGCGCCACCATGTTCCCCTTGTCCAGATGTGGGTGACCGCAGTGGAAGCTGCTTGTGGTACATCTGATCCAGTTGCAGCCTTGCATGGAGCCAGCGCCTGTGCCAGTGCCTGGAGCTGCCTGCCCCACCACAGCAGCTGGAATGCCTGGCTGTGTGCAGTGGTTGGACCTCATGCTCACTCACTCACATACCCCTCATTACTCCATGCCTGGCTCACCCCTGGCAGGTGTGGGATCCCAGGCTGGTAGTGTGAGCTGAGTGCAGCCTGCCAGTCTGAGTGGATAGAACAAGCCCAGCGGGCTTGAGCAAAACTCAGGCAAAGGCACCACTGGCCACAGAGGTTTCTGGCTGGAAAAGCAACACCTCAAGTATCTTGTAACACTGTGTTGGTCAAACCTCTTTAGCACACACATCGCTTGGGTCTGAGCCCAAATGTCTGTTCAAATCCTCAGTCCACTACTCACTAGCCATAGGGCCTTGGTAATGTTAAGAAGCCTTACAATGCTGCAGTCATCTACAAATGGGAGTGGTATGTACTGCATCAGTTATTGTGAGGTTATCACAGTTTACACGTCAAATGCTTAGAACACACAACCAGACACACAGAAGGTGCTTGATAGATCTTAGCTGTCATTATATGCTTCAATAGCATCACATGCTTGTCTTTTGTAGGACTTATCAGAGCTGGACTTTCAATACTTGTGTGATGTTGATGACTGTCTCTCCCAGTAGGGACTTGAACCAGGGATGATGAGTTCTTTGCCCACAAGTGTGTCCCCAGTATCTAGCCTGGAGCTTGGCACATAGTTGTGCTGAATCTTCTCCAGTTGCCTCTCCAGATCTATCCCCAACCTCCCTGGCTCTGTGCCCCAGGAGGCTGAAACCTCTGTGGATCGTCAGATGGCTCCCCAGTCATTGAACTTCTGGTTGGGTATGGCCAATGGGAGACACTGGCAGGAGATAAAAGGGTGGACAGAGAATGAGATTGGGATATTTATTTCCCTGGCTTTCTCTGCCAGGCCACAAGCTGATGTAGCTGTGTCTCTTTATTACAGATCCCCATGCATCTCCGGCAACCACAATCCCAACTATTCTCCAGGACAGGTGAATATCTGGTAGTGCTTGGCCCCAGGATGCTTCACCCCTTCTTCTAGTCCCCATGCACCTATAAACTGTGCCTTCCTTAAACTCTCCTCAATTATTCCAGTTAATACACCATGTCTTTCCTTCTAGAACATTGATAACAAGTCAACATTTGTTGAATAAATGAAGAGATGTCTGTTTTACCACATGAAGATAATAATCCTCAGGCCCAAGCACGGCTACAATTGTCCTGATGAGCGAGTAAGAGACAGGAAACGATCATACATTTTTTAAAGATGATGTTCTCGAGTAGTAGTTCTCAAACATGGGTGTGCATGAGAAACCTGGAGGGCTTGTGGAACCCATATAGCTGGCTCTACCCCCAAGAGATGCTGATTTGGCTGATCAGGCCTGGGGCTGAGGCATAATAATTTGCACTTCTAACAAGTTTTGCGGTGACAATGATGTTTCTAGGCTAAAGACCACTTTGAGAAAAACTGAACTAGAGAAGTGCCAGATGCTTTTGTTATTTATAGACCCCAAGCCTCAGGGTTGCATTAACTATCTTTAAAGACATAAAAAGTCAAGTACAATATAATGTTTTATTTTACACTTCTGTGATTACTGAAATCTAAATAGAGGTTTTTGCTAACAAACAAAAAGGAAAATAAAAAGACAGCTAGGACACAAATGTTTAGCACAGATGAAGGGTTGTACAAGGCCCCATCCTGAGGAGGCTGTACACCTTCTTGGCACAGCAGCAGCGTGGCCCACGGAGCTTGAACCAGCAAGTAAGCCACAGCTCAAGAGTCCTGAGGCTTGGGAACAGAAAGGAGCTCCTTCCTGCTCCACCCCAATCTGGGTTGCATGGGAATGGAAAGGAGCAAACACATCCTGCAAAGCATACTGGACATGCCTCTTCTTTAGCTTCTCAGGCCAGACTATCCTCCTTTCCACAAACGCGTGCACACTCAAACACGTTCATTAAGCATGTGCACACATCATATTCACACACTCAAGCTGTGCTCTCGATTTCAGGGCTCTATTGCGGGCTCAGGTATCAACCCCAGAGCCGAGGTGTGTGAGAGCTACCTTAGCAGACTCACAAAAGGCTACTGCAGAGGCAGGGGTCAACCATCCCAAGGACCTGGGAAGGGAGAAACTGAATTCTGTACCTCACTGATGTGAGAGGAAATTCTAATGAGCAAATGGGACCAGCAGGGCCCAGTTAGGGAGGTCCAGATGCCAGTTCTGAGATGTCACCCAGCTCTGCTTTGCTCTTCAGTAGCCAGTCAGTGAAAAAGCAGAGTGCCAGGAGGCTAGTACCGAGCAGGTCCCCCAGCCCTGTAAGGTAGGGGATGCAGTGGTTGTCAGGATCCATGGCCTGGTGCCAAGTCAGCCGAACCATCACTTCTGCCAGGTACAGCAGGATTGTCACCTGTCAGAAGGGCGAAGAGACACAAAAGAAGACCAAGTCAGAAGGCCAAGTAGAGGCAGAAAGTACTAGCTGAGACTCAAGGAGAGACACCAAGGTGGACATGTCAACCCCAGCCAGCCTCCTACCTCCAGCTTCTCTTGGGTTCTGAAGCCCAGCTCTGAGCTCAAGCAGTGGCTAGAGAGGTGATCCTCGTCTGCACATTCCTAGACGCCCTCTGGTGGGCCCTGCTTCTGGCACCCTGAAGGGCCAGTCAGACCCACTGCCACTCACCAGCTGGGGCTCTTTCTGCTGCGATAGGCTCCACTCATGGGACTTTGCTGAGATGTCCATTTGGGTTTGCCTGAGCCCTTCTCCCCTGGAGGTTAGGACAGTCAGCTCTTCCTGAAGGTGCCATGGGGTAGTCCACACAAGCCTGCTCAGGTCTCATGGCTCCTTAGTCCCTTGTCCAGGCTGACCCCAGCTCCTTCCTTCTCCCCAACTGGAGTCATAAGCTGCTGCTGCTGCTCAGGACAACTTCTTGGATTTCCCTAATCCTACTCTTTAGGGTCAGGAACATACCACAGTTACAAATGCCATAAACTCGGGGAGATGAGAAAGTGCCAGTACCAGCACCACACCCACAGAATTGCCCTCCAGTGCCCACAGTGCTCCCTGCAAAGGCCCCAGGCCCACTGGGGACCATCAGCTCGCTGCAGTGTACGCAGACAGTGTGCTGAATACCTGCCCAACACAGGCACCAGCTTAATCTTCACCACCATGCTCACTGCTGTCCAGGCCTGATCAATGTCTACGCATGCCTTGCAGCAGCACCCCCTGCAGGGGCGTGGTGCCCACCCACCATTGGGGAGGCAGTGGATGGCTGGACCACTCATCAGCCTGTTCCATGGGAACATGCTTCATCCTCAGGGCTGCTCCTCTTATCCTGTGATGATGAATGTGCTGCGTGCAGTGTGTGGCACGTGGTGTGCCATGTCTAGCATGCAGTATATAATGTGAGGGGTGATGTGCAGGATGAAATGTGTATTGTGCAGTGCAGTACGTAGCGTAAGCTGTATAGCGTGTAGCATGCAGCATGCACTCTGTGGCATGCACTGTGACATGCAGCATGTAGTGTGTGTGGCGTGCACTGTGTGGAGTGTGTGGTGTGGAGTGTGTGGGATGTGCTGGGTGGTGTAAGGTGTGTAGTGTGGAGTATGTGGTGTGGAGTGTGTGGTGTGGGGTGTGTGGTGTGGGTGTGGGGTGTGGGGTGTGTGGTGTGGAGTGTGTGGGATGCACTATGTGGTGTGGAGTGTGTGGTGTGGAGTATGTGGTGTGGGGTGTGTGGTGTGGAGTGTGTGTGGTGTGGAGTGTGTGGTGTGGAGTGTGTGGTGTGGAGTGTGTGGTGTGGAGTGTGTGTGGTGTGGAGTGTGTGGTGTGGAGTGTGTGGTGTGGAGTGTGTGTGGTGTGGAGTGTGTGGTGTGGAGTGTGTGGTGTGAAGTGTGTGGTGTGGAGTGTGTGGTGTGGAGTGTGCGGTGTGGAGTGTGTGGGGTACAGTGTGTGGTATGGAGTGTATGGGATGTGCTGTGTGGTATGGAGTTTGTGGTGTGGTGTGGAATGTGTGGGATGCGCTGTGTGGTGTGGAGTGTGTGGTGTAGAGTGGTGTGGAGTGTGTGGTGTGGAGTGTGTGGTGTGGAGTGTGTGGTGTGGAGTGTGTGGTGTGGAATGTGTGGTGTGGAGTGTGTGGTGTGGAATGTGTGGTGTGGATCGTGTGGGGTACAGTGTGTGGTGTGGAGTGTATGGGATGTGCTGTGTGGTATGGAGTGTGTGTGGTGAGTTTGTGGTGTGGTGTGGAATGTGTGGGATGCGCTGTGTGGTGTGGAGTGTGTGGTGTGGAGTGTGTGGTGTGGAATGTGTGGTGTGGAGTGTGTGGTGTGGAATGTGTGGTGTGGAGTGTGTGGTGTGGAATGTGTGGTGTGGAGCGTGTGGGGTACAGTGTGTGGTGTGGAGTGTATGGGATGTGCTGTGTGGTATGGAGTGTGTGGTGAGTTTGTGGTGTGGTGTGGAATGTGTGCGATGTGCTGTGTGGTGTGGAGTGTGTGGCACGCAGCATGTGGTGTGCCGTGTGGAGTGGCCTCTGTATCTGACAAGTTGACTCAACTCCTGGAAGATAGGGACTGTGCCCCACATGTCCAGCCACCCCCACCCGCCTCCTTCAGCCTCTCACTCAGACAGGAGATCAAGGCTGCTGGCTGACTACCCAGCTGTGCGCCTCTGCTGCTGCAGTCAGGCTTACCTGGATCAGGCCTGCCAGCAGGTAGAGCACCACAAAGGTCTGGCTGTTTATGACTGACTGACCCTGCACCAGGTAGATGATGTAGAAGAAAATCAGATGGCCTGGGACCACCAGCATGAGCAGGACTCGAGCTGACATGGAATTGATTTCTGAAAGAAACAGAACCAAGAAGGTCATGTGACCTGAAGCGAGGCCACTTTGGCATGTGACAGTCCTCAGTGAGGCATCCACACTCACTCATCCATTTATTCCCAAGTGTTCAGTGGACACCTACTCTGTGGCAAGCATGTTCTGGCAGATGGGGATACAGTTTGTCCCCTTCCCTCGTGGAGCTGATATTTTAGAGAAGAGAAACAAGAATCAAGTAAGCAGAAATAAAAAGCAGCAAGAAAGGCTACTTCAAATTCTGACAAGTACTTTGAAGAAAGTAAGGGTAAAAAGAAGGGCAAAAAGCAGGAAGTGTGTATCAGTGGGGATGAGCTCCTGCAGATATTTCAGCTGGGATTTGAATTTGGCGGGGAGGAGTTTGAGCAGACAAGAGCGAACATGCAAGGGGCTTAAGGAGGAAAAGAGCTTTGGGTGCAGTGCTCCACTCAACGCAGTGCTGGTGATCTGGGGAGGGCAGTCGGCTCAAACGGGGACCTCGGGCAGCCCCTTCTTCACAGCAGCCTCTGTGGCCTGTCAGCACACCTGCAATGTGCCAGTGAGCCCTGGGTTTCCTTTAGATTCCCATGCTCTGAGTGTGAGACTTTACAGTAAGTGTGATTGACCCTGGCCCTACCACAAACACTTTCAAAAATTCTAACATGAATATGATTTCTCAAATGGAAATAGAGTTCTAATGAAAAGTAGGTCTCCATTTGCCTCTGAGTTAATATATGTATTTCACC
This sequence comes from Macaca mulatta, assembly GCF_049350105.2. NCBI lineage: Eukaryota > Metazoa > Chordata > Mammalia > Primates > Cercopithecidae > Macaca > Macaca mulatta. The sequence goes on along the minus strand of NC_133407.1, from coordinate 157,953,573 downwards.
AAAATAATAAAGAAAAGGAGAAAAAAGGTCACATGTAGCTCAAAGCTAATGCAGAGGAGCAACAACATCTATTCATGATAAGAAATCAGACAAGGAATAAAAGTATTATTTTAAAAAATGTCAAAAAGAAGCAGCAAAAGGATTGGAAGAAGCTACTACTGGAAGTTGGTATGAGAACTCAAGAAAATCTAAAGGAAAACCATGTAAACAATAAGAATTCAATAAAATGTTGAGGTGCACTAACACAGAAAATAACAGCTTTTCTATATTCAAATGACAAGTTAGAAAATGTAACAGGGAGTTTGACTTCTGAACAAATAGGGAAGACATACTTCATCCTGTTTCTCCCATTAAGTACAACTGAAAGCCCTGGACACTGTATATAAAACAAACGTAAGCAGATTCTGAAAGGCTGGCTGGGGACCTTGGGCTGCAATGAACAACATGGTCATGAGTCCCCTAAATTGTCCTTTTTCTCTTTATTTGTCTCACATATCCAAGACTGAGTCCTGGCCTCAGCCATCAAGAAATGCAGATACAAATAGACAAAAAAAAAAAAAAAAACTCCATAGGCTGGGTGCGGTGGCTCACACCGGTAATCCCAACACTTTGGGAGGTCAAGGCAGGCAATCACTTGAGGTCAGGAGTTCAAGACCAGCCTGGCCAACATGGTGAAACATTCTCTCTACTAAAAACACAAAATTAGTTGGGTATGGTGGTGCACGCCTATAATCTCAGCTACTCGGGAGGCTGAGGCAGGAGAATCACTTGAACCAGGGAGGTGGAGGATGCAGTGAGCCAAGATTGCACCACTGCACTCCAGCCTGGGCGACAGAGTGAGACCCTGTCTCAAAAAAACAGACTACATAGAAGTCTGATCTTTTTTGCCAAAGGCCAGGAAAGGGGAAGCCCAGCAAAACAACTTTCAGATAGTAATTACTCTACTCCAACGGACACCACGGGAAAAACTGCAGCCCCCACCTCGTCAGGAAAGGCCTGGTGGGACCACCATCATCTCCTGTGGCAGGGTGATATTCAGAACTTTCATCTCTACCCAGTGCTAATGGGGCCCCCACCTTGTCAGTGAAGCCATGTGGGGAGCAACAACAAGGCATCTCTCCCTGCCCCAGCCAGGGCGATCTCAGAGGAGGCCTAGTGAGGAACCTAGATTGCACTGTGCCCAGCAATAACAAGGTGCTCCTCTTCTCCCAGGATAGCAATAGAGGCTGAGTGGGGAACCCAGCCTTCCAGCCCCACCTGGGCAGCAGTCCATCCCTTCTCCCCAGTGGTGCAGTGTCAAAGGAGGCCAGCTAAGTACAGATTCAAATATGATCCAAAGTCTTGTCACATAATACCCAAAATGTGTGGATTCAAGTGAAAATCACTCATCTTGCCAAGAGCCAGAAAAATCTCAACCTGGATGAGAAAAGACAACCAACAGACAGCAGACTGAGATGACACAGATGTCAGCATCACATGAAAGCCGTTCTAATGAAGCCACTACAACAATGCTTCATCATGCAATCACAAACACACCTGAAACAATTAAAAAAATAGCAAGTATAAGCAAAGAAATAGAAAGTCTCAGAAAAGAAAAAGAAGATAGAAAGAAGAACCAAATAGAAATGTTAAAACTAAACATGGCTGGGCGCGGTGGCTCACGCCTGTAATCCCAGCACTTTGGGAGGCCGAGACGGGTGGATCACGAGGTCAGGAGATCAAGACTATCCTGGCTAACACAGTGAAACCCCGTCTCTACTAAAAATACAAAAAATTAGCTGGGCGTGGTGGTGGGCGCCTGTAGTCCCAGCTACCCCGGAGGCTGAGGCAGGAGAATGGCGTGAACCCAGGAGGCGGAGCTTGCAGTGAGCCGGTATCTCGCCACCACACTCCAGCCTGGGTGACAGAGCAAGACTCCGTCTCAAAAAAAAAAAAAAAAAACTAAACACATACAATACCCCCAAAAGTCCCAAACAACTCAGTGAATAGGCTCAATAGCAGAATGGAGAGGGCAGGAGAAAAAAGATCAGTCAACTTGGAGAAAAAAGTGATAGAAATGAGCCAATCTAAACGAGGAGAGTAATAGACTTTGCAAAAACCAAACAGAGTCTCAGGGATTTGTGGGGCTGTAACAGAGGATCTAACATTCATGTCACCAGAATATCAAAAAGAAGGAGAGTGCAGCTGAAAAGTGATGGCTTAAATTTTCCGATTTGACAAACGATATAAATCCATGTGTTCAAGGAGCCTAGCAAACCCCAAATAGGATAAACCCCAAGAAGTCCATACCAATACATATCATAATCCAGCTCCTAGAAACTAAGGACAAGGTCTTGAAATATGCAAGAGAGAAATGGCACCATACCTATACAGCAAAACACACTGAAATGGCAGATTTCTCATCATAAGTCATGGAATCAGAAGGAAGTGACACATTTTTCAAGTGTTTGAAAACAACTATCAACACCAAATTTTATAACCAGGGAAATATCCTTCAGAAACGTGCCAGCAGCCAACCCAAAAGACAGCTAAAGATAGTTCTTAAAACAGAAAAGAAATCCAAAACAATGTAACAGGAAAACAGATCTAGTTTTTCAAAGCCAACAAAAAGATACAACATCTCCAAAAGCTTCCAGTGGTTCTGAGTAGAATCCAGGCTCCGTCCTCAAGGCCCTGTCTGATCACCACCTTCTGGCCTCTCTGGCCTCAGCATCCTTCATCCCCTCCTGTCCATTCAGCTCAGGCCACATTGGCCTTTCAGTTCTTCAGACTTGCCATATTCTTCCCTGCCTTTGGGCCTTTGCTAGACTGCACCCACTGCCCTGAAAGCCCCTTCTTCTCTGGCCCTCCTCCTCCCAACAACACCCACTTGTCCTCAGGGAGGAGCTTCCCTATCCCAAGTGTATCTCTTCTAATTCTTTTTCACTGCAGTCTGCACTTTTGCTGCTCAGTACCCACCATAGTTTGTAATTACGAGCTCACTTGTGTTTTTCTGCCCTTCTATACTGTGTACTCCAAGGGCAAGAAATCAGCTCTCCCTGTTTCACCACTAACCCGACACCTAGTGCCCAGTAGACATTCAATAAATAATTGAATGAAGGAAAGGCAGGGCCAGGGAGTCTCATTTCTGGGGTCCTGAAGGTGATGTGTGCCGAGATCAGCCCTGGCTTCAGGCATCCATCGCTACAAACACCAGATTCCAATGACACAGATGTTTTCTTGTTTAAAGAAATGGCTATGATGGCCTCTGAAAGACATGACACCCACCTGATGTGCAGAAAGTAGAACATGGGTTGGGCCAAAATTTCTTCATCTGGAGAGGCAGGACGCCAGGTGCGCTCCACATGTGCAAGTAGGTTGAGATTCGGCTGGTCTGAATGGCCACCAGATTGCCACCAACACCTACGAGGAGAAAAGGAATCTGTTTTCCCTTTCTTTACACCAGTCTCTAAGTTGTATCCCTTATTTTAAGTTCCCTCCCTCCAGGAAGCCTTCTTTGGTTAATTCAGTATTTCATTATCTTTTCATTTCCTCCCACTTGACCACAGATCTTGTTTGGTAGCACATCAGGGTGGCCTAGAGCTTATGAGCGAGGTATCCAGGGAGTAACTGTGTCATCTTGACTGCTGGTATCTCTTAAGGTGAAGGGAATGTGGCTGTAAAGCAGGTTCTCAATAAATATTTGTTGGCTGGAGTGAGGATGGGGAGGGGATCTAGGGACAAAGTGAGGATGAAGGGAGAGTAGACAGAAAGGTCTGAGCACAGCATGATAAGGCAGTCTGGGTAAGTCAGACTTCAAGACCACAGGCATTGACAGGAAGCAGACTATAGGCTGGAATATCTGAGAAAATGAAAGTGATTTTTTTTTTTTTTTCCACTTAAGGTGGGAAAGAGAGGAGAGGAGAGGAATGAAAACAGTGGATAAGAATGAGAGAGAGCCAGGCGCGGTGGCTCACGCCTATAATCCTAGCCCTTTGGAGGCTGAGGCAGGCATATCATTTGAGGTCTGGAGTTCGAGAACAGCCTGACCAACATGGTGAAACTCTGTCTCTACTAAAAAATACAAAAAAAAATTAGCTGGGTGTGGTGGTGCACACCTGTAATCCTAGCTACTCAGGAGGCTGAGGCAGGAGAATCGCTTGAACCTGGGAGTCAGAGGTTGCATTGAACCAAGATCGCACCACTGCACTCCAGCCTGGGTGACAGAATGAGACTCCGTCTCAAAAAAAAAAAAAAAAAAAAAAAAAAAGAATGAGAGGGAAGGTGAGGGGAGGAGAGAGAGGATCACAGGTGGCAAAGCAAGCGTGCAGCAGGAGACGTGCCTGGGACACCTCTCATGGCTGTGTGGCCTGACAGCTTTGAAGAAAAGACGTCTGTTGCATGATTTCAATTTGTGGTGCTACGTGAGCCCCTCTGTGGGAGCTCAGTTGTTAGTGCAGACTCCCACATTCACAGATGCTTTGGGTGTATGCCCAGAGCAAGTGGCTTTAGGGGAAACAGGATGAGCGAGGTCATGTGTAGATTGACAGGGCATAGAACACATAACCCTAGAGGCAGAGTCATGATGCCCAGAAAACCATGAGCACATGCGGTCTCTGGGAACACCAGGGCTTCCTGCTGAGGCTCCGGGATCCCACGGGGTATGAAAAAGGTTTCAGGCTCAGCCAGGGCCACATGGCCCAGCTGACAAAGGCCACGCTGAGCACTCCTTATGTGGGGGCAGATGCGGGGATGGGCTGATGGAAGGTGGGGATTCCCCCATCCTACTTCCTCAGTGCCATGGAGCACTCTCCCTAGCTGGGCCAGGTGTGCACCAGTGGGTGACCTCTGGGGCAGAGGCCAACCATGTAGGCTGCTCTAAAGGATGCAAACAATTGTCTTCAGGTACAGGACTGCTGCGATCTATTCTGCTTGGCCCATACATAATTTTAAAAAGAAAAAAAATCTCAAATTAATTGGTACTATTTACTTGGCCCTTAATACAGATTCCCAGCTTCTCTTCCCAGGTCAACTCTGGCAAGTCTGGATCTATACTCTCCCAAGGCAACTACTGGCTGGAGCTGGACAGGCACCATGCTGTTCATATGAGAAATGCATTCTGCAGCTTGCCCCCGCTATTCCTCACTGTCTAGCTGCCGGGCCTGCATAATTCATGCAGATTGTTTGAGTGGCCACTGAAGGTATCCCAGTTGGTGACTCATCCCAAAAAATCACTCCAACGTAATAAGCCTTCTGTTGCTGTCCTTACTCACAATGTGAAGGCACTTTGGCACTGTTGGGGTGAGGACATGCTGAGTGGCCCACTGACATGCAAGGAACAAAGACATGGTCCCCTAAGGGAGCAAGGGAGGAGGGACACTGGACACGCAGGGGCTGCCTAAGAGCCTCTGAAGGCTGTTTCTTCAGTCCCCGCAGGCCAGGGCCTGGGGGCTAAACTGGACAAATTATGTTTTGTTCTTCTCCTAACTGATCACTTCCATTTACAGAAACTTATCAGACACCAGACACCAAACTAAGCTTTGGTTAAAAGAGGCATCATCCACACAAACCCCACAGGATGTAGGCCTAGGAGGTGAGTATATGCAGAGAGCCAGGTGTCAGACAACAGGGAAGGGGGGGGATCAAGGCAGCTGGGAAGCACAGTCCTGGATCTGTCTCAGGGACTGCTGCAGTGCCCACAGTGTAGGCCTGGTATTGGTTACAGTCTTAACTTTTAAGAAGAAATCCAGATTTTTAAGTGTAAATATCTGAGTTCTGATGTCAGCAATGAATCCAAAGAAAAAGAAAAGAAAAGAAAAGAAAAGTCACAGGAGCCAGTGCCCTGGTTCTGAAAGCCATGCTCAATCAGCAGGTGCCATCGAGGCCGGAGTTTGACTCAGTGCCGGCAAAGCCTGGAATTTGGTTCTGTCAGAAGAGCTCATGTTTGGGGGCTGCCTATGAGGAGCTGGGTCTGAGCTGCTGCGAGCAGTATGTGGGGCTTCCTTCCCAGGCTTCTTCCATCTGAGAAGACCTGCTCCGGCATCCCTGTAAGGCAGCAGTCTGTCCACGGCTCAGCTGCCCAACTGCCTGTGCGGGGCTGGTGCTGCCCCTCTGAGGTCTGCTGTTCAGGTCCAACCCAATCCTGGGGGCCAACCCAGCTCAGGGACCACACGGGAATCCCTCAAATACCTACCACATATGACGGGGGTAAATACCGCCATGCCTTTGTACTGCTGTTTAGAAACGGTTTTGCTCAAGATGAGTCCTCCAAAACTGGGGAAATAGCAGACAGCAGTCAAGTTATCAGAGTTTACACTTACAATGGCCCTGCAACCCTCCACACAAATCACCCTCTCAGCCTGGCTTCCCACCCTTGGTGGACACTCTCCCCTCCCCTACACAAAATATCTGCTGCAGCCAAGCTGGTCTCCCCAGCATCCTCTGCACCCTGCTCATGCTTTTCCATCTCCACTTTGAATCTCAACCATTGCAGAAAGCCATCCAAGAACACCCACTTATTGCAAAACAAACAAATGCCTTTTCAAGGGCACACAGCTGGCTGGGCTGTCCCAAGACTCTGGAACCACGGCTGAGATACTCTTTAGCAGAAAACAGAAACTGCAGGAGGATCACCTCACGCCCGCCCCGTGTTCTCAGAAAATGTTGCAGCCAGAAATTGCTCCCACTGGCCACTGTAATTTAGCAAAAGCTTTCCCACCCCTTGGAACTTCTTAGACCCCTGGAGAAGCTAGGTCAATCTGTAAAAGGAGCCCAGGAGCCTCCTGGAAGCCAGGATACCTACTCCATCACCTCTTCTCCCCAAGACACAAAGTTGGAAAAACCCATCAGAATGGACTGGGGTGGCCCCCATCAAGGTCGACTCCCAGGAAATGGGCCTTGAGAGGGAGCTGGAGGGTGGTGGACCTGGGCTCAGCTGAAGGTTCTAAGGCTCTGGAGGGGAGCTAACCCCACAGCTGTCTAGCTCCCACCAGTAGCCACGCGTGGCCAGTGACCAGGAGGACGAATAAGTCAGCAGATGTGGCCTTGACGCCGAGGTGGGGGACCTGCCACCTAAGCAGGAGTCTGGGCCAGCAAAGCTCTGGTGGCCATGGCCTGAAAGCCACTGTCTCCCCTGGGGCTCCAATGCACTCATGGGGTGGCCCTGGCTTTGGCTCTTCCTGGGTCCCTGGTGCTCTGGCAAATGTAAACAGGGCAGCCTCTCTTAGAACCGACAAGGCCCAGGGTTCTCAGTGAAGGGGAGAGAAGAAAGTAAAAAGGTATGATTCAATCAGCAATGGGAGTTACTGAAAGAGCCCACAGCTACATTTCACTCCATCCCGGACCCCCAAGGCAGTGAGTGTCACACTGGCACTAGGGGCCTTCATGGCTGAGAGAAGGAAGAGGGGGCCATGGCCCTGGCTCCTGCTCACCTGCTGATGACCATGGCCAGGATGATTGGGAACCAGCCAAACTTCAGGATCTTCATGATGGGTGGGCTCTGCTTGGCAATGAGGACCCACACTGGGGTCAGAGCCGCAAAGCTGAGGCAGACCAGCGGCGTCAGATACCGATTATCTGAAAGGAGAACAGGGACACACGCGGCTCATTTGGCCAAGGCCAGCACGCACAGGCTGGGCCTGGGTTTCACAAGAGGTGGGTGAGGACGCTCCTGTCCTCATCAGTTGAGGGGGAACTGCCTTGCCATACTTTTCAAAGAACTTTCACCATCCCAAGAAGTGACTGGAAAAGCTCCTCTCTGTCCTCCACTCCTGCCACATTCAACTCCACTTCTCTGGCAAACTTGCTATTTTCCCCACATAAAGTACCCTGTTCTGCCTCCTCCCACCCTGATGCTACTGTCATAAATAAATAGAAGTACAATGTATGGAACACACCATGAGCCAGCACTATGCTCAGTACTTCGTGTGCACAATCTCATCTCACCTTCTCAACAGGTAGCAGGAGGAAGCAGACATGCAAAAAAGGGTGGCTGCCTAGACAGCAAGCAGCCCCGTAAGGGCTACGTATGGCCTGGGTCTATGGAACGCCAGGGCTGGCTATGGGATGCCACCTGTGGTCCTGGCTGAGGCCAGTCCCAGGCAACTACACGGGTCACCAGCCAGGTAGCTACCGCGTCCCCGTCTCATCTTCTCCACTGGCAAGAGGCCAGTGAAGACTGGCCAGGTGCTGGAGCAGTCACTGCTGCGGGGGCCCAGGATGAGCCTGACACACTCGGGCTCCTCATGCATTCATTCCTCCCTTTCTGTGTTGTGCTCCGTGTGAGGGTCCCCTTCCACAAGTGACAGAACAAGACACCAGTGTTCTCTAGAGTGGTCCTCTCACACTCAGCCCCACCCTCCGGAGGGCAGGCTCACCTGCTAAGGGGGCCCAACATTCAGGGGTGCCCAGGCATGGGTCTGTGTCCCATGCACTCCCTCTCTGGTGGTGTTATCAGGAATATCCCCTCCTTCCTTCTCTGCACTAAAGGGTCATGGCCCATTCCTCTGCCTCAGGTGCCCCAGACTGGCTACAGACAAGGTACTTTATGGTAGGAGGGCATGGCTTCTGCAGGAGGTATAAGTCAGGCCCAGCCAGCTCTAACCAGGTCTCCTGCCCTCTGGGAAACAGCAGCCTGCAGAAGCATCACCTTATAGGATGCTTTTGAATCCAGTCTGAGTTTTCAGATAGCTACTCACAAGCACCCCCAGGGCCTGCCTCATGCTCTCCCAGCACACCTCCCCGGTGTGCAATGCCGATTCCCAACTACACCCAGCAGGTGCCACAGTCAGCTGCTTACACCTCAGTGGGTCAAGACTTATCTAATACAGGCCAGTCCCAGTGACTCCTGAATGTAGCAGAGAGAAGGTCACAGTCTCACTGGAGAGAGGGATGCTCCAACAGTGATTTTGTGTCTAAATCATAAGTCTTGTGAAAATGAGCATACAGTACAGTGTGGGGCAGAGGGAAAGGTTCATGTGATGCCTGAACTCTCACTTATTTTGCAAATCCAACTCAAATAACCCACACACAAACCTTCTTGTTTTAAGTTCAGTTTAGCTTAAAAGTAAAATTAGGTCATCTTATTTCTTACAGATCTCCATCACCACTTAACTAAACTTGGCGAATCTTCCTGGTGATTAAACATGACTGCTGGCAGGCAACACCAGGATGGCAAGGAGACAGTCCCAAAGCTGGGACATTTGAAAGGGTCCCAGTGCCAATACCCTCTAAATCACAGCTGTTTATTTGTCTGCTTCAGTTGCCAACAGGTAAAGATGGGATGCTTTCCCAAATCCCTGGGCCCACATTCCCATGGGGAGTGATAAATTGTAGCTTTGCTGAGGTTCTTCCCTTTGGGCACTTCCTCAACAACTGTCACTGCGTGCCCACTGCCCTCCAATCCTGTGAGGACACATCAGTGTGGCCGACTAGCCTTAGGCCCCACTCAACCTCCTAGTACAGCTCTGCCCTAAAGGTAGAAGTTAACAACCCATATAAATGCAGGCTTCAGTTGCTCATCCTTCCTAACATGGTTTGGAGAGCTTGAAGCACTTTCCTGAGCACTCCTTGAACTTGTGGAATGACCTCAGGCTTTCCATCTGTAAAACAATTTTTGACTGTAATACAGCAGGGTCCTTCCTGTGGGAATAATGGCTGATTTGAAGGTCACAGTGTCTTAGTCAGTTTTGTTGCTTATAACAGAACACTCGAAACTGGGTAATCCCTAAAGCAAAGGAATTTGCTCTTACAGTTATACCGGCTGAGAAGTCCAAGGTCGAGAGGCTGCCTCTGGTGAGGGCCTTCTTGATGGCGCGGACTCTGCAGAGTCCGGAGGTGGCGCAAGGCACCACGTGGGGAGGGAACTGAGCATGCAGCTTCTGTGCTCTTCCTCTTTTTCAAAGCTACCAGTCCCACTCCCGTGGCAACTCATTAATCCATTAATCCATTAATCTATTAATCTATGACTGGATTAATTCATTCATGAGGGCAGAGCCCTTATGACCCAATCACCTCTTAAAGGCCCCACTTTTCAATACCGCCACAGTGGGGATCAACACGTGAAACTGAGGGAACTCATTCAAACCACAGCATTCCACTCCTGGTCCCCCAAATTCATGGCATTCTCACATGCAAAATACATTCATTCCATCCCCATAGCCCCAAAGTCTTAAATTATGCCAGCATTAACTCAAAAGCCCAAAGTCCAGAGTCTCACATGTGAGCCTATGAAATCAAAACAAGCTATCTGCTTCTAAGATACAATGGTGGTATGGGTATAAGGCAGACATTCCCATCCAAAAGGAAGAAATGGACAAAAAGACCAATAGGCCAAAACCTGAGAGGGCAGACACTGGGGCTTATGACCCCAGAGCTTTCTCCTCTGACTCCATGCCAGGCATCTTCTACACGCTGGTGTGGGGGTTGAGGCTCCCAGGCCTCTGACAGCCCCCTATCTCCAACCATGGCTGTGCTGTGCTCAGTCCACCCAGCCCTCCCAGGCTGAAGTCGCATACTAACAGCTCTGCAGTCCTGGGGTCTTGGTGGGAGTCCTGCTTCCATGGCTCCACCAGACATTGTCCTGGTGGAACTCTCCGGAGCAGCTCTAATCCCACATTTCTGCTTGGCACTGCTCTAGTAGGGGAGCTCTGCAGTGGCTCCAGCCCTGAAACAAGTCTTTGTCTGGGCCCCCAGGCTTTGGACAAAATACTTCCAAAACTTGGTAGTGGCTACTAAGCTTCCAAGGCCCTTGCTCTCTGCAAGTCTGGACAATTAGCAGCACATGGACCTAGGTTTATGACTTGTACCTTCTGGAGCGGCAGCATGAGCTGCACCCGAGCCATGTGAACCATGGCTGGGATGGCTAAGGAGCACTGCGCTGGGATACAGGGAACAGAGTCCCTAGGTGGCCCTGGGCAGCAAGCTCATGCTCTGGGCCTGTCCCCTGAAACTACTCCGTCTTTCTAGGTTTCTGGGCTTGTGATGGGAGGGGGAGTCAAGAAAAATCTCTGAAATGCTTTTGGGCCGTTTCCCCCTTGTCTTGACTATCAGTTCCGGGCTCCCTTTCAGCCATGCTAATCTCCTTAGAAACTGGTGGCTCAGTCACATCCTTGGATTCCTCTCCTGGAAACTCATTCTCTACCACATGGCCAGGCTAAAAATTTTCAAATTTTTCTGCCGTTTCCCTTTTCTCTAGGAGTTCACCAGGTAAACCAAAAATAAAATTCTAAGCTCCATCTCAACTATCTGAATGAACTTCCTCCTCAGCGAGGGCACTCTTAAAATGGAACCTGAAAGACTGGTTCAGGCCATGACGGGGAGTGGGGGTCAGACATGCCTCATTATCCCTCTCTGGCATTTACATCAACACAGACTTTAAGTCTGATAAGAAGCATTTTATAATCTCTTCTCTCTGAAGCCTGCTACCTGAAGGCTTCCTCTGCAAATAAGAACTCTGTCTCCACAATCCTTTTTCGTAACACAGACATTCCTTTCTATTGATCTCAGGTCTTTAGATAAACTCAACCAGTTGTCAAAATCAAGTGTGTTGTTTGCTTCTTTGTTTAGAGTTTTTATACCCCCTATCTTTTCCTGGGCTTTCTGTGTCTTCCTTTTGTTCTTCCCCTGGGCGGGCCTTTATCTATGGCATGTGCAGCGGCCCTGCCAGCACTTGGGAGAGCTGCACGTGCAGTGTGTTTACTGAAGTGGTGCACATGCTCAGTAGGGGCAGCTCTCACAGGTCCAGCGCTCCAGAGGAAGGTCATATACCAGTTAAATTTCACCATCTTGCCCTTTCACTGCACATGCTTGAAACCCTATCGGGGATTATGGCTTGCTAACTCCAGGTGTCTTCTGTCTGTTCTAAGACTCCTGTAATTCCAGGCACCAGTCCTGGCCGCTTATTATCTTAGAGGGATGGTTTTATGCCTGCCTGTCTGTTACTCAATGAGTACCAGACAGCTCTGGGGTTCCTCCCTTGTCCTGCTCATTATTTCAAGGGGACAGATTTATAATTCCCTTACCATAGCTTGACCACTGCCCAACACTCTTGAGGGCCCTCTCTCCTGCCTTGCTCATGTCTAACCACCTATTTTATGACTAACTTTAGAGTCTACCTGAGCCCAAAACTTAAGAACAGCTTAGTGGGAGCATAGATTCAAGTGCCCTGGATATATACTTCAATTAGTAGCAGTTACAAATGGGATTTTAAGGATAAAGGAAAAGGCTGTTCCTAAGTTGTTCACCAATAATTTACATTAAAATAACATAAGCTATGGATTGGCTATATTATTGTTCATTGTAACACAAATTCCAGGTACATGAAGATAATGGGGGAGGCAGTTAGGAACAAAATGCCTTTAAACAATTGCCCAGGTATGGATGTGGGGGGTATGACTAAAGCAAACACCACACTTGATTTTTCAAGTCGCCCACAACTCTCTTTCAAGTGTACTCTCTCTAATAAACTCTTGCTTTGCTTAAAATAAATTCTCTCTCCTGCTTTAAACCTTGCCTGTGTTTGAAATCTTTCCTTCCAGAAGACAAAGAACTGAAATTGCTGCAAAGTTGCCATTCTGGAGTTTCTCCAGATAGCTGGACTCACCGCTGGTAACAATCTTCTCTGGATATTGTTATTTAAGGTTGACATCAGTAACACCCTACTTCTCAGTATCAATTTTTTGCTTTAGTCTACTTGCTTATAGGGAATACCAGAAATTGGACAATTCACAAGGAAATTTCTTATGATTGTGGAGGCTGAAGAACCCAAGGTCGAGGGGCTGCATCTGGTGAGGGCCTTCCTGCTGGTGGGGGCTCTGCAGTCTGGAGGTGGTGCAGGGCACCACATGGTGAGGGAACCGAGCGTGCAGCTCAGGTCTCACCTCCTCTTTTTATAAAGCCACCAGTCCCACTCCCATGACAACTCATTAATCCATTAATCCATTAATCCAATCACCTTTTGAAGGCCCCACCTTTCATTACTGCCAAGTTAGGGGTTAAGTTTCCAACACATGAAATGTTGGGGACACATTCAAGCAATAGCACATGGGCTGGATGCAAAAGTACCCTTCGGCCTCAGTGGTCACCTGTTCCAGGGCCCCTCCTCCATGGAGCCTTTGTATCTACAGAAGAAGACACTCCTTACCTTTGTGTCTGTAAAAGAAGCTGCTAACCAAAGCCAGAATGGACAGTGTGATGAGGTCTCCCAGGCTGGCTGCAATGGGCGTGGCAATGTTGTCTGGGTTGACCCCAAGCTTTCGAGCACCAATCACTATACAGATCATCAGCACCCCTGCAGAGAGAGAGGAGAAAGAGCAAACTCAAATCCCAGGGAGACAGATGGCTCTGAGCAGGCACAGCAGCACAGGATGGGGGCACTGAGTCGGGAATGGCAGATGGCAGGGAGGCTCTCATTAACTTGCCTCCCTCCACCAAGGCCTTGACGTGAAGCCAGGCTGCCTTGACTTTCAGAGCTTCCCACTACACTGGAGGCCTGAGAAGGCTGGGAGAGTTGGACTCCACTTTGTGACCTGTGCACATGATGCTAAGGAGTGACCTGTGGCTCCCGAGCTCCCAAATCACCAGGAACCACAGAGACAGGCAGCCCACAGTCCCATGCTGAATGGAGGCTGCTCCAAAGATGCTCGGAGCAACAGGTCCCCCGGGGGTGAGCTCATGGCCTCCTGTGTTTACTGGCATCCTCTGAGAAGCAGACACCAAGATGGAATCAGCTGGGTAAGAGGTTCATTAGGAACTAGGCCTGTGAGGGAAGACAGGGAGGGCGGGAGGGAGCTGGGAGCACTGACACAGGCAGGGCTCAGGGGAGGGAGGCAGGGAAGGTGGGGGTACATCTGAGACTGCACTGTGTTTCTAGGTGCACTCAGCCAGGCTGTCAGAGGCACACTCGGAGGGCCCTGTGTCTCCCAGGAACAGTCCCGTGCTGGGAGCTTGGCGGTGCTGTCCGCGGTGCACTGGGAGGCACATGCAGTGGTGGCGGATTTCGGGGGGCAGTACTGAAGAGGTGAGGCTCACGTTTCCGTGGCCACCATGCCTCCGAAGTCCTCCTTCCTGTTCAGACTGTGCTCTGAAGGGGACTATCACACATGATCTCCTAGTCCCCATCCACAGCCTAGGACTTGACTCAACAGACTCTCACTTGGCTCTCTAAGAAGATACTCTGTGTTGTGGCTATTGGCATTTTAACACTTTACCCAGGATCTTGTAACTCTAAAAACAATTACAATCACCACCTGATGCCATCCTCAAGCTGCCACTACAAGCTGGTTTCTGCCTGGCCTGATCTTGTGAACAAGTCACAGCCCTGTGTCTCCTTCTGAATGCCAGATATAAGTGAATCCGAGTTTGCACGCTGAGTCAGTGAGCTGGGGACAATCTTGCAGGGACCATTTAAAGGAACACCAGTGGTTTGGGGATGCCTATTGAAAACCACTACCCTGAGGCTTGTGTGACAGCCTCTTCAACATTGCCTGGTGAGGTCACCGCAATGCTTCTGAACAGTCACGGACAATACAGATTTTGCTTATGTTGCTAAGCTTCATCCCATCTCCGGGGCCCCAGTTTCCCCTTCTGTAAAATGGGGAGCTGGGAATGGTATTCTCTAGAAGCCCCTGCAAAGACAGGGCTGGCCTTCTGGACTGTTAGACTGTGTTGTTTTCAGGAGACTTTATGCTGAGGGTCTCCTGGACTCCTCTTCTCTGGAAAGTCTAGCACACTCATCCTGCCCTATCCGTGGACCAGGCTGGGTCATGGCATCCACCATCTGTCTATGCCTGTGCAGGCTGTGACTAGGAGCCAGCCTCAGCCAACATCCTGAGTAGGGACATATGGTTTGTAAACTTGCAGCCGGGCTTCGGCACAGTCCTCTTCTGGCCTACACCGTCCACGCTGGCTCCATGCACTGGCACAGGAATGGGGCTGATCAGCTACCTGGTAGGTAGGAATGAGAAACCTCAAATAGTCCACATGGGTAACCTACAGCGAGCTGAGCCCAGAGGGTACTGACTGAGCAAGTAGGTGGGGGAATGGATCATAATAGGTTCAATTATGAAGTTATCAACTTTTCCTTCTTTCATTGCACCAAAGCAAGACATGTGGTCGGCAGGATTCACACAGATACATGACCCAGGAGAGAGCTGGAGGAGCGTCCATTCATTCAGCTAACATCTGCAAGCTGGTTATAAGCCCGGCCCTGGTTTAAGTGATGACAATAACCAAAAGGCTCTGTTTCCATCAGTGGAAATGCCTGTCGGGTGTGGGGAGAGACAGTACACAAGTGTATGAACACATCATTTGAGGTGAGGTGAGTAAAACAGGACATTAATGTAAAGCACGGCTGGAACGAAGGTCACTTTAGTGTTCGTCAGAGGAAGCCTCAGGACAAAAGCGACATGTGGCACTCACTTTAGTGTCCTGTATATTCACAGCTTATTGTCTGCCCCTGAGCTAGAATATAAAATCAAAACACATTTTGTTGACAGTATATCCCCAGCACTACACGGTGCCAGGCACACAGCAGACACCCAGCAACAATTAATCACCAATGCACAACGATGCAGCGTGGCCAATGTGCAGTGACTGCTTTCCCCGCACGTGTGTGAGTCCCAAGGAAGGAGGTATGTCTGCCCACATTTCTGTCTCACATGTGCTGCAGATACATGTTAAGCATCAGCTGTGTCTGGCATGAGAAAGGAGCAGCAGACAGCAGGTAGAAACTACTGGGTCCCCACTCTTGAGGAGTTGACACTTTAGCAGGGAGGTGAGGCAGAAAGATGATACAACAAGACAATCTGAGCTACACAAGCAGAGCCGGGGCACACGGGAAGGGGAGACAGGAGGTGGGTGCATGTGAGAGGGTGGTGCTGTGCACTCAACACTGCTATCCCCCCAACCCACACGTTGAAATCCTCGCCCACAAGGTGATGGTGTTAGGAGGTGGGGCCTTTGGGAGGTGAAGTCATGAGGATGGGGGCCCCACGAATGAGATGAGGGCCCTTATGAAAGAGGCCCCGAAGAGCTCCCACCTCTCTCCACTGTGTGAGGACAGCGAGAAGGGCCAGCTGCAGCCTCAAAGGGAGCAGCCCTGAGGCCAGCCCCGTGGGTGCCCAACCTTGGGCTCCAGCCTGCAGCCCCGTGAGGAGTAAATGTCTGCTGCCACCAAGGTGCCGACTGGGGGCTCCGTCACAGCAGCCACAGTCTCCTCAGACAGGTCAGAAAGGCCTCTCTGAAGACATGAAATGGAAGCTCAAATCTGTGCCTCGCCCTCAGGACACCTGCAGCCTCCAGAGCCCATCACAGGCCTGTGTGTAAGGTCATGCTCAGTAAGTGTTTAAAAACCAACAGGCTGACTGCACAGATGAACAAGCCTGCTGTGTGCAGGTGGCAGGCCTTGGCATGGGAGTGTGACCAGCTGAAGAGATCTGAAGAGCAGGGACAGCTCTTTACATAGCAGAGAGCAGAGGCGAGTGGTGGCAGGAGCGGCACACACCCCTGCCTGGCACAAGGAGGGCCATGAAGACCCAGCTGGCTCATCCCACCCCGCCAGTGAGACCCCTGAGCCCACCATCAGTCCCATTAGCAGTGGGACTCACACCCTAGAAACTGAAAACACAATGAGCCCTGAGACGGGACCTCAGAGGAGCAGGGGGCAGGTGGGAGCTCACAGTTAGGGCATGGCTCACCCAGGGCAAAGGCTGCAAGGAAGGCAGTGAGGACACTGCTGGCACACAGCAACTCCACCTTGGCAACATCCACTTCCTCTCGAGACACCACGCCCAACAGCAGTGCAGCCACAGCAGCCAAGAGCCCCACGACAGTGGCCTGCACCTGTTGGACAGAAATCAGAAGCATGAGTGGGGGGCCCCTAGGGCTACAGCCACACTCCCTGCCCTTCACACCTCACTCACTGCAAGGGGCCAGGTGCCACACGCTACTGCCTCCTTTCCCTTACCCTAAAATCTCACAGGCCCTCACCCCAGGAAAAATTACAACCACACCTCACACCTGCCTTGAACCCAACTCCCCTGAAACCATGCTGGCCACCTCTGCTCCCTTGCTGGGCGCCGCCTTCAACAGCAGAATCTATTTTTCCACCTTCTGCTCAGGATTTGGTCAGGGGCCACCTGGTCTCTTGCTGGCAACTCCACTCTCACTGGTGTGAGCAGAAGTGCTCTGCAACTCCCAGCAGCGCAGACAACACACCTCACTTGCCATGTGGTGCACCCCACAGCACAGAGCAGCCACTTGGGAGGACTTCACACACTTTTGGTCTCTCCCTTGGCATCCTGCTCACACCCTCCCCTTCCAGGCTCTGTTCCCGTCTCCATCCTGCCGAGCACACACCACAGCCTGTGCCAGGAGCTGCCCTGATCTGGACATCAACACTGGCACCTCTAATCCAAAATGCTGACCTGGAAATGTTATTAAAGAAGGACACAGAAACAAAGAGCTCCACCATGTACAGAGAGAAGAGTGATATGGTTTGGCTCTGTATCCCCACCAAGCCACGTGTTGAATTGTAACCTCCAATGTTGGAGATGGGGCCTAGCAGGAGGTAATTGGATCATAGGGGCAGTTTCTCATGGTTTAACATCACCGCCCCTCCTGTCCCCCGCCCCTTGGTGAAGTCATCAGTGATAGTGAGTTCTTATGAGTTCCAGTTGTTTAGAAGTGTGTAGCACCTCGCTCCTCTCTCTTGCTCCTTCTTTGGCCATGCGAAGTGCTGCTCCCCTTTGCATTCTCCCCATCCTTGGAAGTTTCCTGGGGCTTTTCCACAAGCTAAGCAGAAGCCAGCATCAAGCTTCCATGCTGTACAGCCTGTGGAACTGTAAGCCAATTAAACCTCTTTTGTTTATAAATTACCCACTCTCAGATATTTCTTTATAGCACTGTGAGAACAGACTAACACAGAAAAGTGGTACTGAGGAGTGGGGCACTGTTATAAAGACACCTGAAAATATGGAAGCAACCTTGGAGCTAGGTAATGAGCAGAGGGTGGAAGAGTTTGGAGGGCTCAGAAGAAGACAGGAAGATAAAGGAATGTTTGGAGCTTCCTCGAGACTTGTTAATTGTTGTTTGTGACCAAAATTCTGGTAATGATATGGACAGTGAAGGCCAGGCTGACGAGGTCTCAGATGGAGATGAGGATCTTTTTGGAAACTGAAGCAAAGGTTCCTTTTGTTATACTTTAGCAAAGAACTTGGCTGCATTATACCCCTGCCCTAGGGATCTGCGTAACTTTGAACTTAAGAATGATGACTTAGGGTATCTGGTTGAAGAAATTTCGAAGCAGCAAAACATTCAAGATGTGAACTGGCTGTTTCTAATAACCTATGCTCATATCCACGAGCAAAGAAATGATATAATGATGTAAAACTGGAATTTATATTAAAAGGGGAAGCAGAGAGTAAAAGTTTGGAAAATTTGCAGCCTGGCCATGTGGTAGAAAAGGCAAACCCACTTTCAGGGAAGAAATTCAAGCAGGTTGCAGCAATTTACCTAAATAAAAAGGAGCCAAGTGCTAATAGCCAAGACAATGGGAAAAGGCCTGGAAGACATCTCAGAGACCTTATTGGCAGCCCCTCCCCTCACAGGCCCAGAGGCCTAGGAGGACATAATGGTTTCATGGGCCAGACCCAGGGCCCCTGCGGCCCTGTGCAGCCTCAGGACACTCCGTCCCACATCCCAGCTGCTCAAATTCCAGTCATGGCCCAAAGGGGCCCAGATACAGTTCAGGCTGCTGTTTCAGAGGATGCAACCCATAAGCATTGGTGGCATCCACATGGTGTTATGCCTGTGATTGCATAGAGTGCAAAGTTGAGGCTTTGGAGCCTCTGCCTAGATTTCAGAGGATGTATGGAAAAGCCTGGATGTCTAGGCAGAAGCCTGCTGCAGGGGCAGAGCCCTCATGGAGAACCTCTACTAGGACAGTGTGGGGGGAAATGTGGGGTTGGAGCCCCCCACACAGTTCTCACTGGGGCACTGCCTAGTGAAGCTGGGAGAAGAGGGTCACCATCCTCCAGACTCCAGAATGGTAGCTCCACCAGCATCTTGCCACCATCAGCCTGGAAAAGTTGCAGGCACTGAACACCAGCCCATGAGAGTAGCAGACAGGGCTGAACCCTGCAAAGCCCCAGAGGCAGAGCTGCCCAAGGCCTTGGGAGCCCACCCCTTGCACCAATGTGCCCTAGATGTGAGACATGGAGTCAAAGGAGGTTATTTGGGAGCTTTAAAATTTAATGACTGCCCAACTAAGTTTCAAACCTGCATGAGGCCTGTAACCCCTTCCTTTGGCTGATTTCTCCCCTTTGAAATGGGAGTATTTACCCAATACCTATATCCCCCATTGTATCTTGAAAGTAATTAATTTGTCTTTGATATTACAGGCTCATAGTTAGAAGGCACCTGCCTTGTCTCAGATGAGACTTTGGCCTTTTGAGTTAATGCTGGAATGAATTAAGACTTTGGGTGACTATTAGGAAACCATGATTGTATTTTGCAGTGTGAGAAAGGCATGATCTTTAGGGGGCCAGGGGTGAAATTATATAGTTTGTATTTGTTTCCCCACCAAATCTCATGTCAAATTATAATCCCCAGTGTTGGAGGTGGAGCCAGATGGGAGGTGACTGGATCATGGGGGTGGTTTCTCATGGTGACCCCTTCATGCTATCATCTATAATGAGTGAGTTCTGCTGAGATTTGGTCCTTTAAAAGTATGTGGCACTACCCCACCACCACTCTCTTGCTCATTTTCTGGCCACATGAAGAGCTGGCTTCCCTTCTGTCTCTCACCATAATTTTAAGTTTCCTGAGGACTCCTCAGAAGCTTCCTGTACAGCTTCCTGTACAGCCTGTGGAACCATAAGCTAATTAAACTTCTTTTCTTTATAAATTACTCAGTCTCAGATATTTCTTTATAGCAATGCAAAATGAACTAATACAAATAGCTAGTTTTTTAAAGCTAAAAAATGCTCCCCAAGTTAATCTATGTAATTCTAGTCAAAGTCCCAACAACGATCTTTCATGGCACTTCACAACTCATTTTAAATTTCACAAAAATGAGTAACTGTGCAAGAATAGCCAAGACAGCTTTGAGAAAGGTCAAAGAGGGAGTTGTGGCATATTCATGATCAATGTGTATTTTAAAGCTGAAGGAATGAGAGCAGTGTGGTACTGACAGAAACAAACAGATCAGCAGGACAGAACAGAGTCCAAGAATAGAATCACGAATATATGAATATTTAATATACAAGAATGTAATCATGAATATATAGTATGATAAAGGTGGCACTGCAAATCAGGATGGAATGGGTAAATATTAAACAGAGTAAGAAAAACTTATTATATATTACATATATAAATGTAATATATATTATACAGAATATGTAACACATATTATATATGTTATATTTTAGGAAAATTCTAAATAAAATCTCAATATATGTATAGTATAAACCTTTTTATGCTTAAACAATATATATTAAGTTATATATAAAACTTTATAACTTATAGAATATATATGATATATATGATTATATATATTATACATATACACACAAGTCCATTTATACACTGGACTTCATTATTCTAGACACTAACTAGAAAAATGTACAAGGGCTATGGATGGGCAACTCACAGAAAAGAAAATACAAACGGATAACAGACGTGCATAAAGATCAACTTCTCTAGTAGTTAGGAAAATTCTAAATAAAATCTCCATTTGAAGGTATCTTATTCATTAGCAGCTGATGCTCTTCTTCCTCTTTTAAAAGGTTAAGTGCTATCTTATTTTCTACTGGGGTCTCCTGTTCTGAGCACAGAGGCTGGCACTCACTCTGTAGGTACTTATACAGGCTTAGTGGACAGATGGATGAATGGACAGATGTGTGGGTGAATAGGTAGGTGGGTGAATGGGTGGGTGGATGGACCAATGAACAGATGGACAAACGGATGAGTAGACAGGTAGGTCGGTGGGTGAGTGGCTGGGTTGATGGATGGATGGATGCACAAGATATACTTTGTTTATTTATCAGATGAGGTAAGATTAAAATTTAAAAGGTTGATAATATAAAATACATATTGACAAGTATGTGAGAAAATGGTTCTCTTATACATTGAAGGGGGTCAATATTGGTACAGGAATTTGGGGGGAAACTTTGGCTATAATTTTTCTATATAGCTTATGAATCAGCATTTTCTCCAAAGAAACATTTGCATATGTGTACAAAGCATTCACAGCTGATATTTACTTAGTGATATCTGCCATGCTCAAAGTAATTTTTATTCAGTAAGTCATTAAGAGAAAAGTACAAGTCACAGAATTATGTGTATAAAACTTTTTATGCTTAAACAATACAGAAAACCATATATATTATCTGTGGGCACATACATATATATGGTGAATTCAAAAAGTAGTTTAGAAGAATGTTTTCAATGCTAATGAAATTGCTCAAATATTAATGGTAGGGCTAATTATGTAATACTAAGAAATAAAATAGTTTTTAGTCATTTTGGAGGGAAATCTAGAGCTTTGAACTGTTCACACCCTTTGAACTTGTGGGAAGTTATCTTAAGAATTTCATGCACAAAGATACTTTCAATGCAGTATAATCTTTCAAGTAAGTCAAAGGCTAGGAAGACCTCAAGGCCCCGCTCAGTGGCAGGGTTCAGGGAAGTGGGCAGGGCTGGTGCTGAGTGGACTCCCAGGGGACTAGCTCTTAGTGGCTCCCCTTTGGTCACTGCTGCCTCCCCACATTAATAGAACAGAATATGCTGAAGTTCTTAAAAAGTCCAATGAATAAAACTTATTGCACTGCTGATGATTCAGAGTTAATTAAGCTTTTTCAAAATGGAGGAAACAAAATTACATTCATGCTAGGATTGGGACTATATGCCAAGCCAGTGCCTGGCCCTGAGCAGGGCTTCATAAACATATGCTGAGAATCAATTATGTGGAAATGTGCATCCATATGGACAAAGATTTTTTTTTTTTTTTTTTTTTTTTTTTTTGAGACGGAGTCTGGCTCTGTCACCCAGGCTGGAGTGCAGTGGCCGGATCTCAGCTCACTGCAAGCTCTGCCTCCCGGGTTCACGCCATTCTCCTGCCTCAGCCTTCCGAGTAGCTGGGACTACAGGCGCCTGCCACCTCGCCCGGCTAAGTTTTTGTATTTTTAGTAGAGACGGGGTTTCACTGTGTTAGCCAGGATGGTCTCGATCTCCTGACCTCGTGATCCGCCCATCTCGGCCTCCCAAAGTGCTGGGATTACAGGCTTGAGCCACCTCGCCCGGCCTGGACAAAGATTTTATGGAAAACAGTAAAGTACAACCAGTGTGACTTGTAGTCGAGGCATTTATTACCTGCCCCTTGCTAGACCTTGTGTTAGAGGCATCCCCAGCATCTCACTCAACTCTGCAGTTCCTCGGCCACAGGGCATGGTGCTAGCCTGTGAGACTTGGCTCAGCTGCAGACAGCAGACATTTAAACACACAACTACAACCAGGGCAGCCGCAGCAGCACGCATAAGGCACCAAAGATGTAAAAGGCAGAAAGAGATACACCTGGTGTCAGGTAGGAACTTACACCTGAGTGGAGCCTTTAAAGAGCTTCAGGGGCAGCTGAACTAGAGGAGAAAGGCCCTTCCCAGGAGAGATGCTGAAGGTACATGGCAGGGAGGTGCAAAGGGGTGGGGGCTGGGCAGGAAGCTGGTGAGACAGCGCGGCCAGGCCCACAGTTGGACGAGGGGAGCCAGTGAAGGAGAGGAGGCATAACTGACTTTGGGTTTTAGAAAGGCCACCGGGGTGGCCAGGAGGAGCTGGAGGATTCCTGGCCTGGTAGTGGCTAGAGCAGTGCAGAGGTCTGCCATCATCCAGGCGGGGTGGGGGGGAGGGGAGGGGGGGAGGAGGAGGAGGAGGATGATTCATGCACAACTCGGAGGCAGAAGTCTCAAAGGGACTGCATGCTGAGAAGCAGCTGGGGCGACTTGGTTTCTGGTGTGGTTACTGGGAAGGACCATCCACAAGGCACACCCTGACAGGACAGGGTCGTGTCCAGGTGCCAGCCAGATGCCACACTCCGACATGGCGACAACTTCACAACACCCCTGCACAGGTAAGGTGAAGTGACTTGCCTGAGGCCCCTCAGTGGGCTGATTCCCAAAGTGAGCTTTCAACCATCAGACTAGACTGAGTTGGGGACTTTAGCAGAGGTGAGTATGGGCAGAGAAGATAATGAGGCCAGACTTGGCTGTTTTGGGGGTGTCTTGGGGATAGGCAGATGGAGATGCCCTGTAGAGTTAGATGTACTGGTTCTGGAACCCAGGTGAGGGATAAAGTAGGTATCATCCTATTGTGATGGACAGGGGGAGTCAGCCCTGATCAAGGCTATCCAGTGGATAGACGATGGGCTGCCTGATCTCACGGTCCATATTCTCAGTGCTGCTACAGACCACTCCCACCCAGAGATGCCCAGAAGGTTCTAGGATAAAGCTACCTCCAGTCTATGTCCAGGTCCAGCCTCTCCTCTTGCCTCTCAGCCAATCTCTTCCTCATCTCCCCCTGCTTTGGGCCTCCTAACTTAGTGACACTCTGTGGCAAGGTCCCAGGAAAAAAGCTTAGCAGAACTGGGACCTGGGAGAAGGATGTGTGAGTGAGAGGAGCATGAAGCAGCTAAGGGGTTAAGATGTCTCTTGCAGGCTGAGAAGGACCAGGCAGAGAGGCAGGAGCAGAGCCAAGGGAGGATTTCCAGGCAGGAAGGATCCACAGATGCCCAGAAAAAGTAAGATCACATGTAAGAGGCAATCACAGGCTGCCTCAGTCAGGGGAACACCTGAGGCCTGGGAAGCACAATTGGAGGAAAGAGAAGCCTGTTAGTACTGTGCAGGCCATGAGACAAAGAAGGAGCAAGCACAGGTGAGTCTTTCAAGAAGTGGGGCTTGGAAAGGAGGGAGTGGGGAAGCTGGAGGGACCCTGGGTCTGCTTCAGGTGGGCTGAGCCTCCAGAAGCTGCGTGAGTGTGGTCTATTGGATATGGGAGGGACAGGTAGCTACCTGTTCTCAAAGTTCAGGCCAGAGTGCAGAGTCAAGAGCTCACTAGGCTTCACCCTTCCCACCTGGGCAAGCCTGGCTGCAGATTCAGAAGAAAGGTCGGACAAGGTGGAGACTCACCTGGATGAGGGCC
This sequence comes from Macaca mulatta, assembly GCF_049350105.2. Taxonomy (NCBI): domain Eukaryota; kingdom Metazoa; phylum Chordata; class Mammalia; order Primates; family Cercopithecidae; genus Macaca; species Macaca mulatta. The sequence goes on along the minus strand of NC_133407.1, from coordinate 157,929,408 downwards.
AGGTTGCTGCTGATGACTCTGTGCTGCTCCTGGGGGTCATCAATTTGTCCAGTGTTGGCCTAGAATGAAGAGAAAAGGACAAAGGTAGGACTGGTAGGCCCAAAGCCAGGTCAACCCTTCCTGGAAAAGGCAGTCTCTCTGGGGAGAAATCAACGAATACCATTTCATCAGCGTCAGAAAAATTACTCTGCTCAGCTTTCCAAACAGCGAACTGGCCTTCTTATATGGGGACTGGGGAGAAACGTTAGGGCACAGACCCCTTTGAGAACTGGATGGGGGTCATGGACCAGTCCTCCATGACCATGCAAGTATATGACTGCACACACACAGCGGTACACACAGGCACACATAGCCACACACAATGCATAGAGGCACACATGCATGCACACACACAGGCATGCATGTTAGCAATTTCAAGGCCATTTCTAGCTCTCAAACTCATGTGCAGACCTCAGTCAAGGCCTCCTACTGTGAAGCCCAGTCTGTGGCCAGGTCCCCCTGCCACCTACAACACCCTCCTCTACCCTGAAGCTAGCCTTATCTCCAATGACCACCAATCCCCTCAATGTCACCTCGGCAAAATCATCCCATTTAAGGAACACATATAAGTCTCTCTTCTCTCAGGATAAAAAAGAGAGATCATAAATACGACTTTCTCCTTTAAAAATGGTTTTTGGCTCCTAACAGCATAACAATTACCAACAAAATTCAAGACATAAATAAGAAAAGTTTTCAAAGCAAATATATTTTCCTAGATTCCTTAAACTCAGTTCATTAAGTTCCTGAACTCCAAGGAGAAAAATATAATAATGCGTCTACTACTAACACTTGATAATTCATTTTCTTTTCACAGAGAAGGGGAGCCTTTTTGTCTTCATGACTGACGTCTGGGACGCGGCACCTGACTGTGGGTAGGCCTTAGTCCACTCTTGTTGAGTAGATATGACACCCACCGCAGGTGTCCCTGTTTGAACAGTAAGGGAAGGAGGCAGGGCAGAGACGCAGCAGAGCCCAGGGCGTGATGAGCACGCATAGCCAATGACTCACCCCCTCTTCTGCTCTGCAGCTGCACCGTGTGTTCACTGGGACCTAAGTGTGCCTGTCTGCTGCTTCAACTCATGTTTTCTATTAATCATCCAGCTCCAACCTGGGTGCTGATCTTATCAGATAAGGGAGTTGTGCTGGCCCATATGATTTCTGAGTATGAGTCAGAAAAGATACTTTCTCAAAATATTTATCATCTATAAAACATCTATAGCCTGTACAGCCCACATGGCAGCCTGGCCCTTGCTATGTATGTGAGCCTGAGTTCATCCTTGGCGTCCAGGAGCACATCACTGAGCGAAGGCTGCAGAAAGCAGGAAGTGAGACCAAGAGGTAAAGCAGTGAGGGCAGGGGGATGAGGAGCTCAGACATCCACAGAGGTGGGAGAGAGAGACATGGGAGGGGAAGAAGTATGGCAAGATGTAGGGTGTAAAGGGATTAAGATTTCAGAGTGTCCAGAGTATTTCAGGGCCAGGGTGGCTGAAGTGGACTGAAGGTGGCACTCACTAGAGCTGAGGTGTCCAAAAACTTGGAGGCTTGGGTTTTGGATGAGTCATCCCTGTGACTCAGCCTATGACTCAACTTGCAGGATGGTGGTGGGATTTAGTACAGAGAAGACCACCGAACACTACGTTTCCCAGGACTGTAGGGGACTGACTAAGCTGGTGATGAAGAGGGAAGGAGGTGAGATGGGACGGACAGGAAGCAGCATGCCAGGCCAGCAGGAGCCACGGGAGCTGTGGGTTTGGGTGGAGGAACACAGACCACTGCCTAAGAGAAACAATCCTGACGCTTGTCAAAAACAGCAAAGAGGACCTCCTCCAAAACTACTGCCATGAGGGAGAAAGAATGAAGTCAACGCTGAGCACTACAGGGATAACTGAGGGTGAAGAGCCAATGTGCAGGGCAAGGGAGCCAATGAAATTAAGTGTATTCAGTTGGCTATCAAGGATGGGGGGAGCACCGTGATCAGATACCAAGAGTGGAGAAAAGGAGCCTGGCTGGATATCAGGGTAGGGGATTTCCAGTAAACCAGCTTAGCAGGGCTCTTCTCTAGAGCAGAGCCAGCAGGCAAGTGGAGAAGATAGCTCAGAGGAGCCTGACTTGGGTTTGGTCAAGGAAGGAGTGTTTGTCACCACCCACAAGGGGGCTCTCGGGGAGCAGGTCTCCATTAGGTAGGGCCATTTTTCTGCCCTGGAATGGAGGTCCTAGAGTTATCAGGGGAAATAGCTGCAGGCATGGGGCCAGTCTGAATAGGGATGAAGAGTTCAAAGTGAAAACCAGTGGGAGGCAGCAGCATTTATGGAGAGCAACCCAGATTTTCCTCAACAGAAGGGTTTCACAGAGGCCCTTCCTCAATGTGCATTTAGATTTCATTGATTTTTTTAAAAAACTTCTTTGAATCTGACAATTGCAGGCTTCTACAAAAAATCCCACAGGATCCTGTCTCCATTCTAGATTTTCTAAGCCTTTCCTTACTGTCTATGTAGAACAGCCTGCTTTCACCAACTTGGGGTGCCAGCACCGGGTGTTCTCCATGCATGCCTCGGGCCTGCTCTCCCCTCCCCCAGCTCTGGGCCTGCGAGGCTGCCCTGTGAGGATGGCATCAACAAGCTCAACACACCCCACTTGCCCTTTCACTTCTGGTTGGTTCTGGCCAATGGGGAGCCAGAACCGCACTGGAGGCCCAACAGTGAGTGAGACGGGTGTGTGACCACTGCACCCTTCCTATGGGGCAGGGGCTGTGATCTTCCACCTAAACCCACAGCTCCAGTGGGTTAGCCTTCACCTACAGCTACACGCACAGCCCCAACCCCACCCGCCAGGATCTGGAAACGGCCTTTCCTCCCTCTGCCCCTTGAGAACTGGAGTGATACTCACTCCCTGTGGGTGTGAGTCCTGGGGTGCTTTGCCGCCTCTTCTTGGTTTCCTGAATGAACCCTTCCTGAAACTCTGCTCACTGCCCACTTGTATGTCCCCTCTCTCCTACCAGGATCCTAACCTATCCAATGACTCATCTCTTCGGAAGGACATTTAGCCCACTCACGTAATTTGTCATTACTTTCTGTATTTTTTTCTAATAACAAAATACACTTACTAGATTAAGACGAAAGATGGAACATCTGTTTTGCTGTCCTCCTTTCCAGATTGGGGTAAGACAATCTTTTAACATTTTATTTGGGAATAATTTTAGACTTTGGAAAAGTTTCAAAGTCAACAGAGAGAGTTCCTACATACCCTGCACCCAACCTCTCCTGATAATACTTACATAACCTGAGATAGTCACGCATATGGTTTGGATGTGTGTCCCCTCCAAATCTCATGTGGAAGTGTGATCCCCAGTGTTGGAGGTAGGATCCGGTGGGAGGTGTCTGGGTCATGGGGACAGATCCCTCATGAATAGCTTGGTGCCCTTCTTGTGGTAATGAGTGAGTTCTCACTGAGTTCACATGACAGCTAATTGTTTAAGAGTCTGGCACCTCCTTCCTCTCTCCTCCCTTTCTTGCCATGTGATGCCTGCTCCCCTTTGCCTCCACCATGAGTGAAAGCTTCCTGGAAGCAGATGCTACCACTATGCTTCTTGTACAGCCTGTAGAGTTTGGAGGGCTCAGAAGAAGACAGGAAAATGAGGGAAAGTTTGGAACTTCTTACAGACTTGTTAAATGGTTTTGGCCAAAATGCTGATAGAGATATGGACAGAGAAGGCCAGGCTGATGAGGTCTCAGATAGAAATGAGAAAGTTATTGGGAACTAGAGAAAAGGTCACCCTTGTTACACCTTAGCATAGAACTTGGCTGCACTGTGCCCATGCTCTAGGGATTTGTGGAAGGTTGAACTTAGGAGTGCTGTCTTAGGGTATCAGGCAGGAGAAATTTCTAAGGAGCAAATTTCTAGAGACATGGTGTGGCTGCTTCTAACAACCTACAAACAGATGTGGGGGCAAATGAGTGACTAAAAGTTGAAACATATTTAAAAGAAAAGCAGAGCATAAAATTTTGAAAAATTTGCAGCCTTGCCTTGTGGTAGAGAAGGAATCAAAGGGGCCTAAAGAGCAACCAGTGGCTAGAGAGAAAAGGGAACCAGTGCTGATAATCAATACAATGGGAAAAAAGCCTTGAGACATTTCAGATTTTTGAGGCAGCCCTTCCCATCACAGGTCCAGTGGCTTAGGAGGAAAGAATGGTTTTGGGGCTAGGGCACCGCTTCCCTGTACAGTCTTGGGACACTGCTTCCAACATCCTTGGCTGTTCCAGCTCCAGCCATGGCTCAAAGGACATCACGTACAGCTTCGGGTGCTGCTTCAGAGGATGCAAGCCTTATACCTTGGTGGCTTCCAAGTGGTGTAAAGTCTGTCAGCACATGGAATGCAAGAGTGAAGGAGGTTTGGCTGCTTTCACCTAGATTTTAAAGGATGTATGTAAAAGCCCGGATATCCAGATAGAAGCCTGCCACTGGGGCAGAATCCCCACAGAGAAACCCTAGTAGGGCAGTGCCAAGGGGAAATGTGGGGTTAGAGGCCACCTAAAGCCCCCACTGGGCCAATGCCTAGTGGAGCTTGGAAAGGAGACCACCACCCTCCATACCCTAGAATAGGAGAGCCACTAGCTAGCTTGTACTGTGTGCCCAGAAAAGCCGCAGGCACTCAACTCCTACCATGAAAGCAGCCACAGGGGTAGAGAAGTCCAGAGGCCTTGGGAGCCTACTGTTTGCACCAGTGTGCCCTGAACGCAGGACATGGAGTCAAGGGAGATCATTATGAAGCTTTAAAATGTAATGCCTGTCTGCTGGGCTTCAGACTTGCATGGGGCCTGTTGTTTGTTTCTTTCAGCTGATTTCTGCCTTTTGGAATGAGAATGTTTACCTAATGCCTGTACCACCATTGCATCTTGGGATAGGAGTAAAATCACTCACAAGTGGAAGAAATGTGTTTGGTTTCAGATGAGACACTGGACTTTTGATTGAGTTGATGCTGGAATGAGTTAAGACTTTTGGGGACTACTGGAAAGGGATGATTGCATTCTGTAATGTGAGAATGAGATATTTGAGGGGGCCAGGGGAAGAATGATCTGGTTTGGATATTTGTCCCTTCCAATTCTCATGTTGAAATGTGATCCCCAGTGTTGGAGGTGGGGCCTGGTGGGAGGTGTTTGGGTCATGGGGGTGGATCCTTCATGAATGGCTGGGTGCCCTCCTCATGGTAATGAGTGAGTTCTTGCTCTGAGTTCACATGAGAGCTGATTGAGTCTAGCACCTCCTCCTTCCCTCTCTCTTGCTCCGTCTCTCACCATGTGACACATTGGCTCCCCTTCAGCTTCCACCATAATTGGAAGCTTCCTGAAGCCCTCACCAGAAGCAGATGCTGACACCATGCTTCCTGTACAGCCTGCAGCACTATAAGCCAAATAAACCTCTTTTCTTTATAAATTACCAAGTCTCAGGTATTCCTTTAGAGCAACACAAATGGATGAACATAGTCACCAAACTAAAAATTGAACACTGGTACAACACTAGTAACTAAACTATGGAATGTATTCATATGTTCCCAGTTTTCTCACTAATGTCCTTTTTTATGTTCCAGGAATTAAATCAGGATCGCCCACTGCATTTAGCCACAGCTCCTGAGTCTCACTGTAGAATACAAGTCAGCTATTTTGTAGGATGTCCCTCAATTTGGGTTTGTCTGAGGCTTCCTCATGATTAAACTGAGATTGTGGATTTTGAGGTAGAAGACCAGTGAGGTGAGGAGAATTCACTGTGCACCCTGTCACAGGTGATAGCGAGACTCATCACCAATGCTGCTGACCCAGGTCACTGCCGAGGTGGCATCTGCCAGGTTTCTCCGCTGCAAACACTATTTTTTTCCTTCCTATATTCTCAGGTAGAAATGAGTCGTTAGGTCTTGCCCACACTCAAGGAGAAGGAATTAAGCTTTAGCTCCTCTAAGGCAGTATATCCAAGATTTGAGGACATATGTTAAAACAACCAGAGCAATCCACACATATTTAAAGGAGATGCTTTGAGGCTATGCAAAGATCCTTCTCTTTAAAGTCCCACACTCTAATAATGTATTAAGGGATCTTACCTGTGGATATGTGTACATACACAGGTTAGCATACATATATACGTTTCCTAATTCAGTGCACTGAGAGGAACTAGAAGTGGTGGCATCCCAGGAGCAACAAGTACACCCACTGCCCAGATCTTGTTTGCTAAATTCAGTTCTTCAATAAAAGAGCCAGCTTCCTTAGGAAAATGGCTCATTCTAGGGCCAGGGCAAGGAAAATACAAAGTGTGTACCTGGAGTATTTCACAGTGCCAAAAGGTAAGGGAGTGCCCAAGAGCGGGTGGGGCATGTCAGGAAGCAGGAGCCACCCAAGCTAGAACCATTTCAGCAACAGAATAAATATGAGCGCAGGCTTTTAACCTCAAGAATAAAGTAACTATCCATGCATCTATACACACCATAAATATCTCTCTACATACATATTACAATAAACATGAGTTCATGCTTATTTCCAACCCGAATCCAGCATCACAGGATTCATTCTAGCACTGAGGAGATAGTTTTTAAAATGTAATAGAGCGATGGAAAACAAGAAGAGGTATTTATACTGTAACAGAAATGAAAAGGAATCCCTTAACAATGGAAAGTGATAAATTGGGTTGACAAGAGAATCCATAACTGAAAACTACAGAGGAAAGGCCTATTGCAAAAGGCAGAGGTAGTCCTGGGGATAATGGGAGCAGAAGGGAGCCTGGTGCAGCTGAAAGGGCATTTGCTGCAGAGACCTCTGCAGGAGCTTCAAGGAGGGTTGACCTTTCCCCTGCCTGCTTGGTTTGTGCCAAGAATGAGATGTGGCCACCTGGCCTAGCTCCAAGCAGATGCAGCGAGAGTGATGGGGTCAGAGAGGCGGGGCAGTGCCCCAAGTGGCCGTGACAAGAGGGACACAGAGCCCCCATACCCATGAAAAGAGTTATTGGCACATAGTCTAGGCAACACATTCTGACTGCCCTCCCTCCAATCCTTAGAGACAGCTTCCTCTAACTAAGGGCAGTATTTGCAGATCTACGAGGTAAGTGTAAATCTAAAATAAAATTATGCACAAGCACCTATTCACTAAAGGCAAGCCACAAGGCTCTGAGTTTGAAATTCATCAAAGTCAACCAATGGAAGTACAAAATCTAGGGAAACAGAATCAAAGTATGAAACTGAGTAAGTATCTAGGATAAGTTAACTAAATGAGATGTCAGAGAATGGTCCCTCATAAATAAAAAGATAATTTTTGAGATTCTAGAAAGTACATATTCTATTTCTGAATTTAAAATTAAAAAAAATCTTTTCATTAGATGATTTCAATAGCACAGTGGTTAGAGAGAGTGATGAGTGAATCAGTGAAAAATTAAATGGAGCAGAAGTATTCTAGCAGAAATGTAGGGAGTATGAAAAAAGAGTTAAGAAACTCAAAAAGGTAGACTCAGAAACTACAATATGTACCCAAATAGGAGTTCCGGGGAGGGGAGGGCGGGGAAATGAATAAGAATGAATATAAAAATACAAAAAACCCAAAAAGTTTTCTATAGAGCTGAAGACAGATGTCTTTAGATTGAAAAACTCCAAGATACATGTAAGACAATGAGAAAAAGTCTATGCCAGAAACATCATGCTGAAATTCCATAACACAGATGATAAAAGAAAAAAATCTCCAAAAAGTCCAGATAGAAAGATAAATTACCTAAAAAAAATGAGACTCAAAAGGGCACAGGCTTCCATCAGCAACACTGGGCACAAGAAGGTACTGAAGCTATAACTTCAGTACTGCAGGAAAATAATTGTGAACATTGCATTCCCTAGCCAGCCAGGCTGGCATTCAATGGTAAGGAAAAAGTAAAGCATTTTCCAACTCCAAATGTCCAAAGTTGACTTCCAACAAATCTTATCTAAAACAATTAGTAGAGGATGTACTCAATCAAAGCAAAAATAAATGTAAAAGGCAGCTGAGAAAGAGTGGCACCAGCAAGATGGTGAATAGGCACCTCCAGGCCCTTGTTTCCCCACAGACACATCAAATAAGAAACACAGACTGACCAAAATACTTTGAGGCAGCCCAGAAACCAGTTAAGATCTGCAGCAACCAAGAGAAAATCCAACCAAGAAAAAGCCACCCTCAAACCAGTAGGAAATTCCATGGTGTTTCTGCTTGCCCTTGCACCACCCCCTCCTCCGCACAGCATGGTGCGGTTGAGAGAAATCACCTAATCCTAGAAAGAAAGAAGGAAAGAAAGGAATAGAACCTGCTGGCTATCCTCTGGCTTGCCTGGGAGCTGCCCAAGTAACTGGTTTCTGTCTCTCTCTCGAGAGCAAATGGAAATGGTGACACTGTTTGCACATTAGGATGAAGGCCACAGAGGTGCCCAACATGTTAGAGCCATGGAGGAAATGTAGACCCATGGGTGCCTAGGGGAAAGAGATTATGGACAGAGGAACACAATAGAATGTCAAGGCCCAGAGAAGAAGCGGAGTTGACACTCTGAGGGAAATTAAGACATTTAAAAGCAGCCTTGCATATGGGGGAATTGGAGAGAAAAAGCACATCCACAGGCCCTGGGAGATGCATGCCAGAAAACCCCCAAAAAGACCTTAAGCCTTCATGCTAGACTAATTGGTGAAGATTTTTCCCTGCACAGAGCCAGTCTGCAAAGACTGGGGAGAGAGCTGTTTTGCAAATACTTGATTTTTAATAAAAGATGAGAAAGGATACCCAAAAAAAGTAAAACACAGTCTAGTCATAAAAACAAAAAAAATTGACAGATACTAAAGAAAGTCTTCAAGCTTGCAAAGACTTTAAAACAACTATCTTAAATATGTTCAGTGAGCTAAATGACATATAACTGTAGGAAATTAAAAAAAAAGATATGAACAAGATGAAAATGTCAACAAAGAAATAGAAATCATAAAGAAAGAACCAAACAGAAATATTGGAACTGAAAAAAACAATAATTGAATTGAAAAATTCTCTGCAGAGGTTCAACAGCAAACTCTAACAGAGGAATGAGCAAATTTGAAAATAGGTCATTTGAAATTATCAAGTCTGAAGAACAAAAATAAAGAAGATTTAAGAAAAATGAATAAAACTTAAAGAAATTATAGAACACTCCATTGTAATACATACAATTTGGAATTCCAGAAAGGAAAGAGAGAGATAAGTGGGCAGAGAGCTTGTTTGAAGAAACAATGGCCAAAAACTTCCCACATTTGAAAAAAAAAGATATGAATATAGAAATGTAAGGTATATGAATTTTAAGTAGGATAAACTCAAAAATATCAATACTGAGACACATTATAAACAATTTGAAAGTCAAAAACAAAAAGAGAATCTTCAACAGAGGAAAGAGACTCATAACATACAAAAGATCCTCAATAAAATCATCAGTGGATTTCTCAGCAGAAACCTGCAGTCCAGAGGTAATACTATTAATATATTTAAAGTGCTAGATAAAAACACCTGTCAACTGAGAATTCTATATCTGGCAAAACTATTTTACACAAATGAGGGAAAAATTAAGACATTCCTAAATGAAAGCTAAGGGAGTTCATTATTACTAGATCTGCCCTACAAGAAATGGTAAAGAGAGTCCTTTAAGTGGAAATGAAAGAATGCCAGACAGGAACTTGAAGCTAAATGAAAATATAATGTTCTCCAATAAAGGTAAATGCACAAAAAGGTATTAAAAATTGTATTATTTTAAAATTGGTTTGTAAAAATTTTTTATAAGCATTTAAAACACAAAAGCACAAAAGTATAACTTTATTTTAATAGGTACACAATATAAAAAGATAAATATTATGACATCAATAACAAAGTTCCGAGGCAGAACTGTAAACAGTAGAGTTTTATATGCAATTGAAGTTAAGCTGCTGTCAGTCTAAGGTAGATTGTAATAACTTTAGGATGTTGTATGTAATCCCCATGGTAACTACAAAGAAAACATTTATAAAATATAAACAAAAAGAACTAAGAAGGCAATCAAAACATATCACTGCCAAAAAAAACAAAAAAACAAAAAAACAAAAAAACCACTACAGAGGAAGGTAATAGGGAAGAAATTAAGAGACAAAAAAAGCTATTAAGACACAGAAAACAAATAAAATGGCAACAGTAAGTCCTTCCCTATCAGTAATTACTTTCAATGTAAATGGATTAAATCCCCTAATCAAAATACAAAGACTGGCAGAATGGATTAAGAACAAAACAAAACAAAAAACAGGATTCAACTATATGTTGTCCATAAGAAATTCACTTTAGATTTAAGGACACATAAAGGTTTATTGTGAAAAGATGGTAAAAGATATTCCATGCAAATAGTAGCAAAAGAGGGCTGGGGTGGCTATGCTAATTTAAGACAAAATGGACTTTAAGTCAAAAACTGTTACAAGATACAAAGAAAGACATTATACAATGATACAAAGATGAAATCATCCCAAAGATAGAACAATTACAAATAGTGAAACATGTTTTACCAAACATCAAAGTTCCCAAAACATATGATGCAAACACTGACAGAACTGAAGAAAGAAACAGAGAGGAGTTCAACAATAGTTGGAGACTTCAATACCACACCATCAATGATGAATACAACAACCAGACAGAAGATCAGTAAGGAAACAGACGGTTTGAATAACACTAGGAATAGACTGGACCTAAAAGACATACAAAACACTCCACCAAACAATGGAAGAATACACATTTTTCTCAATGAAATGTGAACATGAAACATTCTCCAAGACAGATCATATGTTAGGCCATGAAACCAGTCTTAATATATTTGAGAAGATTAAAATCATACAGAGTATATTTTCCAATCTCCAGATTGAAGAATCTCCAAAAATGTGGAAATCAAGCAACACACACGTGAACAACCAGTGGGTCAAAAAAAAAAAAAAAAAAATTCCAAAGTAAATTAGAAAATATCTCGAGACAAATGAAAATGAAAATACAACACATCATAATTTATAAGATGCAGTGAAAGCAGTTTTAAAGGGAAATTTATAGCTGTAAACAATTCCATTAAAAAAAAAGACCTCAAATAAACCACCTGAACTTATACCTTAGGAAACTAAGAAAAGAGCAAACTAAACCCAAAGTTCACAGAAAGAAGGAAATAATAAAGATTATAGCAGGGATAAATAAACTAGAGAATAGAAAGATAACAGAGAAAAATCAATGAAACTAAGAATTGATTAGTTCCTTAAAAAACAAAACAAAACAAAACAAAAAAATAACTCAAAGCCTTTAGCTAAATTGACTAAGAAAAAAAGAAGTCTCAAAAAACTATAATTCAAAATGAAAATGGGACATAACTACTGATTCTACAGAAATAAAAAGGAATACAAGAGAGGAAATTGTATCCAAACACACTAGGCAGCCTAACTGAAATGATATATTCCTAGAGAAACACAATTTACCAGGACTGAATCATGGGGAAATAGAAAATTGGAATATGCTGAAAACTAAGAAAACTAAATCAGTAATTAAGACCTCCCAACAAAGAAAACCCAGGACCAGAAGGCTTCACTAGTGACTTCTACCAAACATTTAAAGAAAAATTAACACCAATCCTCCATAAACTGTCCCAGAAAACTGAAGAGGGAGAAATACTTTCAAATTCATCCTATGAGAACAGTGTTACCCTAATACCAAAGCCAGACAAAGACACTAAAAGAAAAATCTACAGGCCAATATCTGCTGAATATTGATGCAAAAATCTTCAAAGAATACTAATAAACTGAATACAACAGTATATTTAAAAGGATTATGCACCATGACCAAGTGGGTTTGTTCCTGGAGTACAAGATAGTTCCACATAGAAAAATCAATCAATCCATGTTAACAGAATCAATGGGGGAAAAAAAACCACATGATGAACAAAGCATCTGACAAAATTCAACATCTTTCCATGATTAAAAAAACACACCCAAGAAACTAGAAATAAAAGGAAACTACTTCAACATAATAAAGATTATATGTGAAAATCCCACAGTAAACATCACTCTTAATGGTGGCAGACAAACTTTTGCTCCAAGATCAGGAACAGGACAAGGATGCCTGCTTTCACTACTTCTATTTAACACACTACTAAAAGTTCTGGCCAAAGAAATTAGGCAAGAAATAAAAAAAAGTAAAAGGTATAAGAACTGGAAAAGAAGAAGTAATATTACCTCTGTTTGCAGATAATGTAATCTTGTATGTTGAAAACTCTAAAGATTACACACACACACACACACACAAATTTTTATAATAAATGAATTCAGCAAAGATGAAGGATACAAAATCAACAAACAAAAATCAGTTGTGTTTCTATATAACAATGAATAATTCAAAAAAGAATTAAAAAACAACACCATTTATAATAGCATCAAAAGGGATAAAACACTTATGAATTAACTTAACCAAGAAGGCAAAAGACTAGTACATTAAAAACCACAAAGTGTTTCCGAAGAAATTCAAGTAGACACAAATAAATGAAAAGACATGCCAAATCCATGGACTGGAAGACTTAATATTGTTAAGATGTCAATACTAGGCTGGGCACGGTGGCTCATGCCTGTAATCCCAGCACTTTGGGAGGTTGAGGCAGGTGGATCACTTGAGGTCAGGAGTTCAAGACCAGCCTGGCCAACATGGTGAAACCCCGACTCTATTAAAAATACAAAAATTAGCCAGGCATGGTGGCAGGTGCCTGTAATCCCAGCTACTTGGGAGGCTAAGGCAGGAGAATTGTTTGAATCTGGGAGGTGGAGGTTGCAGTGAGCTGAGATCGCGTGACTGTACTCCAGCCTGGGCGATGGAGCGAAACTCCATCTCAAAAAAAAAAAAAAAAAAAAAAAAAAAAGAAAGAAAAAGAAAGATGTCAATACTAGCTGAAGAATCTACAAATTTAATACAATCTCATCAAAACCTAAACATTAAAATATTTAAGCAAAAAAACTAAATGCTGGCCAGCACAGTGACTCACGCCTGTAATCCCAGCACTTTGGGAGGCCAAAGTGGGCAAACAGCTTGAGCTCAGGAGTTTGAGACCAGCCTGGGCAACATAGTGAAATCCTGTCTCTACAAAAAATACAAAAATTAGCTGGGTGCAGTGGTTCATGCCTGTGGTCCCAGCAACTCAGGAGGCTGAGGTAGGAAGATCACCTGAGCCTGGGAGGCAGAGGGTACAGTAAGCCATGTTCATGCCACTGCACTCCAGCCTGGGTGACCCTGTCTCAAAACAAACAAACAAACAAGAACTAAATGCTGTATTTTGATGAAATAGAAAAATACATTCATAAATTCCTATGGAATTTAAGGGACCCTGAATAGCCCAAACAATCTCAAGAAAGAACAAGGTTGGAGGTCTCATACTTCATGACTTCAAAACTTATTACAAAACTACAGTAATCTGAATGGTGTGGTATAAAAACAGGCATAGAGATCAATGGAATAAAATATCCTGGAAATAAACCCTCAAATATATGGTCAAATGACAAGGGTGCCATGGACATTCAATGGGAAAAGGACAGTCTTCAAAAAAATGGAGCTGGGAAAACCAAATATCCACATGCAAAAGAATGAAGTTGGATGCTTATGTTACACCATGTACAAAAATAAACTCGAAATGAATCAAAGACCTAAACAAGAATTCAAACTACAAAAGTAATCAAAAGAAAACATAGGCAAAAAGTTTCAAGGCATTAGACTTGGCAATGATTTCTTGGATATGACACTAAAAGCACAGGTGACAAAAGCAAAAATAGATGAACTACATGAAAATTAAAAACTTCTGTGCATTAAAGGACATAACGCAAAAAGGTATCCTACAGAACTGGAGAAAATATTTGCCAAGCATATACTGATAAGAGATTAATATTCAGAATATATGAGGAACTACAACTCAACAACAGAACAAAGAAAACTAATTAAAAACTGAGTAAAGGACTTGAATAGACAGTTTTCCAAAGAAGACGTACAAATGGCCAATAAGCACATTCATGCTCACCATCACTAGTTATTAGAAAAATTTGTATTAATTTTATAAGCTAAAAGAAAGAGAATTGATAACTTTACAACATTGACTTTTGCCATTCAGGAACTTCACCTCTCTCCAAATTTTTATTTCTCTTTATAAAGCTTTGTAGTTTATTTGTATAGGTTTTGCGCATTGTGTTTTGAGGATTATTCTGAAACTATTTAAAAACTGGTTAATAGTTTGAAGGGAATCTCTTTTTAAATTATACTTTATAAACGACTATTTCCAGTGTGAACAGGAGTATATAGAGACAAGTTTATGTATGTTAATGTATATATTTTATTTCATTTAGATGTTTTGAAACTGGCCCACTTTACTGTTTGTTTTACAGTTTTCTAAGTGATTTGCTTAGATTTTCCAAGAAGGTAAGCATATCACTAATAACATAAGTTTTTGTCTTCCTTTCCAATATTTAAGACTCTTATTTTCTTTTCCTAGTTTATTATACTAGCCAGAATACACAGAACAACATAAATAAAATATTCTTCTGTTTCAAGTTGCACTAAGAGTATCTTTGTAAGTCACATATGGGAGTTGAAGGCAAAACTAATAGATGGAGATTGAAGGTAGATCAGAGGGTCCGGTATAGAGTAGGGGAGTGGGCTGCAACAGTGACAAGAACTTCCCAGGGAGATGGAGATGTTCTGTGTCTCAACTAGAGTCATAGCTACAAAGGTGTATGTATTCATCAAAAGTCATTGACCTGTACACTTAAACCCTCCGTTTTTATTGTTATCAATTTATACCTTAAGACTGATTTTTTTGAAAAAATAACAAAGTAAAACCTTTGAGTTTTAAACTTTTTGAGGCCGGGCGCAGTGGCTCACACCTGTAATCCCAGGACTTTGGGAGGCCAAGGCGGGCGGATCATGAGGTCAGGAGATCGAGACCATCCTGGCTAACACGGTGAAACGCCATCTCTACTAAAAATACAAAAAATTAGCCAGGCGAGGTGGCGGGCACCTGTAGTCCCAGCTATTTGGGAGGCTGAGACAGGAGAATGGCATGAACCCAGGAGGCGGAGCTTGCAGTGAGCCGAGATTGCACCACTGCACTCCAGCCTGGGCGATGAGCAAGACACAGTTTTGCTGTGTCACCCAGGCCGGAGTCCAGTGGCATGATCTTGGCTCACTGCATCCCCTGCCTCCTGGGATCTCAAAAAAAAAAAAAAAAAAGAAGTAAAACCTTTGAAGGTTCTACTGTGATAATAATGTGTCTATTCTCCTTTGAGACTGTTGTAATGAATTACATTAATATGGCCAGGCACGGTGGCTCACGCCTGTAATCCCAGCACTTTGGGAGGCCCAGGCAGGTGGATCATGAGGTCAGGAGTTCAAGAATTACATTAATAGTTCTTTCTTCCTCTCGTGTTTTACGTATTTTAAGAGAATTAAAACACTAAGATATGATCATTGTAGAGAAGTGTTTAAAATGCAGTTACGGGCTGGGCACAGTGACTCATGCGTATAATCCCGGCAGTTTGGGAGGTCACTTGAGGTCAGGAGTTCAAGACCAACCTGACCAACATGGTGAAACCATGCCTCTGCTAAAAATACAAAAATTGGCCGGGTGTGCTGGCACACACCTGTAATCCAGCTACTCAGGAGGCTTAGGCATGAGAATCACTTGAGCCCAGGAGGCAGGGGATGCAGTGAGCCAAGATCATGCCACTGGACTCCGGCCTGGGTGACACAGCAAAACTGCCTCAAAAAAAAAAAAAAAATGCAGTTAAGTACTATGAAACAAACACCTGAAATGCCTCCATGGCGGAGATTACTATCAATATTTTTTTCCCTCCCAAACACTGACCAAAACAATTGTGCACACATATATGCATGTATACACACGAGTTGTGTGTGCATGTGTGTGCCTGCATCATGTTACCAGCTGCTCAGACATTTCCACATCCCACAAGGCTCCACATGGCCCCATGTGTTAGTTTCCTCTTGCTGTTATAACAAACTTAGTGGCTTAAAACAAAAGAAATCCATCCTCTTACAGTTCTGGAGGACAGGAGTCTGAAATGAGTCTTATGGGGCCAAAATCAAAACCTCACTCTCTCTGGAAGCTCTAGGGGAGAATCTGTCTCCTTCTCTTTCCCAGCACAGAGAGCTCCATCTCTTGGCTCACGGCACTTCCTCCGTCATCAAAGCCAGGAGCACAGCATCTTTCCTCTTGTATGCTGCTTCCACCACATGGCCTTTTCTCCTGTCTGAAATGTCTCTCTGCTCCCCTCTATAAGGACCCCTGTGGTTACACTGGGTCTATATGGATAATCCACGACAATCTCCCATCCCAAGGGGCTTCTCTTAGTCACTTCTGCAAAGGCCTCTTCCCTATAAGTTAACATCCACGGGTTCCAAGACCAGGACCTGGTTATCTTCAGGGCCACTGTTGGGCCACTCACACCTCACCTATCTCTTCAGCCTCATGTTCGGCAGCCCCCTGCCCCCACCCCATCTGCCCTCTGCTCTCTAGCTATGTTGCTGTCCTCTCAGTTCCTTGAACACACCACAACCTCCTCTTGCCACAGTCTTTGTCACCTACAGGATATCACATGGGCATCAGAGAAAGGGAGAAACCATTCTGTGTAGTAGAAGGGAAAAAGCTTCAGTCTCCTGGGAGAGCTGGGAAGGTGTGAGAAGAGCTGGCAAAGCTAGAAACTGTGTTGGTTCAAGTGCCCAGAGAAGACACCTCCAGTGATCAAGCATTCAGGGAGCCATTCTGGGGAGTAGAAGCCACTGAGGAAGGTTAACCTGGGTGACAAACCCTTCCTGTCTCCTCCATGGAACCCTCCATCAGGTCTGCATTGCTTGTCGTGTCTTCTGCGTGAATGTGTGATGGGGTGGATGTGGGTGGGAGGGCGGTGTGCAGACTCGGGGCACATGGCACCCACTGACATTTAGGTCAAAGGAGGAACAGGGGCATGCAGGGTTGTGCACATCCCTCAGTCATCCAGTTTGGTAGTGGAAAGCCAGGGTGCTGGGCTGGGAGAGGGACCAGGGACAGCATCATGAGGTAACAAAACCCAGAAATATCCATTGTTTTGGAGAATCCAACCCACCGCCCACGAGCCAGGGGATACCAGGTGGTAGGGACGCGCCTGCCCCACGTTGTGGCCGCCTCGAATGTCCAAGTGTCCACTTACAGCTGTGGAGAGTCTGGATGCCAGTGTCATCTCCAGGTTCCCCTTCAAGCCCACCAGGGGCGGCACCAACGTCAAAAGGTCTTTCACCTCCACAAACACAGGCCAGTGCTGGTAGGGAAAGAGTAAGGAGATAAGCCAAACACACACGTCAGCAAATCTCTGGAAATTTCTTGAGAGAACCTTCAACAAGTCACTTTTCACTCCCTATAAAATGATCAAATAGGACTAAGTTGTTTCTTAAATGGCTTTAAACTAAACAGAAATAAATGAAGCTGTGAAAACCTTTTTAGTGCCGTTCACTGAATCAGCATCAGTGGCCGTGAGCACACTGCGGGCCGGGCCAGGCTGGAGGCGTTCACTGAATCGGCATCAGTGGCCGTGAGCACACTGCGGGCCGGGCCAGGCTGGAGGCCAGCGGGTGGCAGCCCTGCTGCATGTGCTCTGCACTGTGTTCTGCAGAGGCACGCACGGTCCCGGACGAGAACGTTGGGGAATTTCTCATGAATGGGGAGGCCCACAAACACCTGCAAGACGGCCAGGCTGAGGAAGGGCCCTGCCTCTACTGGGGATCCAGGATCTTCACACAGGCCATGCAGGCCCTGCCTCCCTCTGCCCCCAGGTCCAGGGACTGCGTGCAAGCTGCTACTGAGCACCCTGTGGGGCTCAGGGTTTTTAAAAACATAGAATATGCCTCTATTCCATTAAATGTAGAAAAATCAGTAACTTCAAAGACAGATGAAAGGGATTCATGCTTCAAGGAAAATGGAAGAGAAAACACTTATTGGTAGAGGTGAAAACAATTCTTAACTGTTTAACGTGCAATTAGATGTTCCCCTAAATCAGTTTTAATGCCCCATCTGATCCTACTGATTTATTTTGCCTGTCTGGCTGCTGCAGAGATCTTTGACGCCTAACACTAGAAGCTTCTCCTGGTTTTGGAATTCTAGACCTGGAAACAAATCCCTGCTTTGTCATCAAGGAGAAAGGTGGCCTGGGATCTAGGCCCTGTCCCTCCCCTACAAGGCAAGAGCTGTGTAAAGATGTGCAAACCCACTCAGCCTCTAGGGACTTGGACAATCGTCCACAAGCTGCCCAGCAACAGGCTTGACCAGGCGTGAAGGTGAAGAGATCAGGCCAGAGGCCCTTTAAGACTCCTTTCTGCTCTCACACCAAGGAAGATGAGCACTGTTTAGTTTCTTCCTGTACCTTATCTACCGGGCCGTGGAATTCAGAATCCAGTTCCAGCTCTGGTGGAGTCCTGAGTTTGCCCTCTCTTAAAACTTGAGAAGAAAACGCCGCCACCAGGCAAGGTGTCCTCCCATGCCTCACAGTCTCCTGGTGGCATCTGGCCACAGCTCTGTGCAGTTGTCCTCTCAGCCTGCACACCCCTCCACCCACCATAGGGTGGGCCTCTGTCCTCAGCAGGGGAACCAAGACCATCACGTACTCCCCAGCTGGCCTTCGGGCACCACCACCCACACTCTCCCTAGCCCCCTGTGGAGCCCAGTGTGGTCATGGGCACTCTCTCTGCCTATACCCAAGACCCGGCACCCACCAACCCCAGTCACAGCAAACCCCTCCTTTCAGCCTGCCCCACCCAGCAGCCTTCCTCCTGCTCTCCCAGCACTACTACCTTTGAACAAATGCCTGTCCTCACCCAACACCCTCAGTGCTGCAGCCCTATGGCTCTCACTGTCTCCCTAAAGGAAGTGAGGACACCTTTGAGGCGTGAGAGGACACCTTGCCTGGTGGCCTCCTGATGGGTAAACCCCATCCGCTGCTCTCCCTGCAGGGTGGCACTGTCCCCCGGCCCCCACACGGATAAAGCACCTGCTGACAGGCACAGCTCTGCACCCTCTCCCCTGGCCTCTGAGCCTCCAGCCCCCAGTCCTGTGCCCACCTCACTATCCACCCAGTCTCGGCCCCTCTTCCTCCTCCTGACCCTGTTAATACTGACCTTCCTTCCTGCTCTCTCTTCAGTTCTCCTTTCTCCCCACACCCTCTCCCTTCTGCAGCTTAAGTACCCTTCCACTGCCCACCCAGCACTATCTTCCAGCAGCCACCCCACCTGCTCCGTGTTCCCGGGGCTTTCAGCAGGAAGCCTAGGCGGGAGATGGGGTGGAAGCTGAACCCTGATGCACGGTGGTCCCATCCTCCTTGCCAGTGGTTGCTATGACTCTGGTCAAGTGAGATCTGAGAAGTCCTGTTTGGTCACATTGGGTATCACACAACTGTAATGGGACCAAAGTCTACAGACACTGGCTGAACTGTGTCCCCCAAAATTCATATGGTGAAGTCCTCATGCCTAGTACCAAAACATGACTGTATTTGGAGAGACTGTCTTTAATGAGATAATTAAGTTGAAACGCAGTCATGAGGGTGGGTCCTAGCCCAGTATGAGTGGCATCCTCATTAGAGGAGGAAATTTGGACCTAGACACGTACAGAGGGGAGACCATGTGAAGACACAGGGCCATCTGCAAAGCTCAAAAACCAACCTTGCCAACACTTTCATCTCAGACTTCTGGCCTCTGGAATTGTGGAAAAAAATCAGTTTCTGTTGTTTAAGCTACCTGCTCTGTGGTATTTTTTTATGGCAGTCCTAGCAAACTAATACAAATGTAAAGTGAAAAAATGCTGGGTGACACAGTTAATCCAGTAATTAACCAATTCTGTCCTATCTCTAGACTTCTTTACAGAGATAATAAGTGTCTTTATTTTTAAAGTCCCTTTGAGTTAGGTTTCCTGTTACCTGTAGCCAACAGCAAATACACTGACTGACACCCTGGGCTTGCGCAGGTGCCCCCCAATGTCTATGGCTCAGAAGTCTCTGTGAGCATAAGATCTGCCCATCCAACTCTGGTTGAACACCCCACAAGCACCTCAAATCCCAAATCTCCAAACTTCTCCTCGCCACCCGTGTCCTTCCTGCTCTGCCAGCCAGGATTCAACGCCTTCTTTTCTCCAATCTGACATTCAAGTCTTCACAAGTTTTAAATTCTGCCACCGCCCTCTCCAGCAACACTTTAAAGATGCCTATATCAGTCACTGGGGAGGCTGAAATCATCAGAAATAATGATTCTTGCACTCCAGGGGCTCTGAACTCTGCCCACAGTCCCCCAGCTCTTCCCTGCTCCTCCAGCCTCACCCTCGGGGTCATCTTTGACACCACTGCCTGGGGTGAGTTTTGTGGCACAAGTATGACCCCATCACTCAGCCACCTGTAACCCTTCACTGCCAACTCCTCTCCTGAGTATACATAACACATAAGTCCTATGAACCCCAAAGACACACAAGCACATGATAAGAACAGTCAATGCAAACCCACAGCGCTGGAGTCAGAGGTGGGGCTGAGACGGCTGAGCAGAGGACTCTGCTGGGGCTCTGCTGAGGATGCCCCAGGTGGGGCTGCGACGGCCCCTGTACCTTGAGGTGGTCCATGCAGACGCACACAGGAATTGTGTGCTCTCCTGCATGTCTATGCTACCCTTCAATAAAACCAGCAAGACACTCGTTTTAACATAAAGCAAACACCTGCTGCACTCAGTGCACAGCACACCCTCTGAGCAGAGCAGATAGAGCTCCTCATTCCTGCCCAGTGTCCCTTTCCCCATGACAGCAGCCACCCCGTCCCTCACTCTCCACAAATGCACACTATCGTTCGCCCATATCTTTGCACATAAATCCCTCTGCTTGGAATGTTCACGTCTTTTCAGGGCATCCTGGAAATTGCTACATTACCTTTAAAGTCCAAATCAAATTGTCCTGCTCCTCTGCAGATCCCCTGACCTCTAAGAAGAATGACTGCTCCCTCTTCCTTCAAGGCAAACACCTGCTTGTGGCCTCCACTCCCTGCCCAGCCCTCCGGAATGCCTGACAGTCTCTCTCCCCAGCATCAATTGGGTGGTCTCAGGGAAGCGATAAGCACAGCTCTAGGGTGAGGCTACTGGGGGAAGAAGTGGGTATTCAGGTTGCAAGCCCACAGAAACACAGGCTTTCTAATGGGGGGCTGGCCAGGATGCAAGAGGCCACCCTAGTCCCAAAAGGGGATGAGTGTCCCATCAACTGAGATGAGCAAGCAGAAGCTGCCTGGGAGGTATCGTGAGCTCACATTAGGAGCCTGGGTGGCCTGGTGGGTACAGGCTGCCCCTCTCCAACTTGGAGCCGGGACACAGACAGACGCTGAGTCGCCATAAGGAAGGAGGTGCTGCGTACACTCAGGAACGTGAAACACTATTTGGGGTGTCCTCATGGGTTGAAATTTTAAATTTACATTTACAGATTAAAAAGCAAAACTGCGGGCCAGGCACGGTGGCTCACGCCTGTAATCCCAGCACTTTGGGAGGTTGAGGTGGGTGGATCACGAGGTCAGGAGTTCGAGACCAGCCTGGCCAACATGGTGACACCCCATCTCTACTAAAAATCCAAAAAAAATTAGCTGGGCATGGTGGTGGGCACCTGTAATCCCAGCTACTTGGGAACTGAGGCAGGAGAATCACCTGAACCCAGGAGGCAGAGGTTGCAGTGAGCCGAGATTGCGCCATTGCATTCCAGCTTGGGCGACAGGGCAAGACTCCATCTCAAAAAATAAAATAAAAAATAAAAAAAAGCAAAACTGCATAGTATAAACCATATATGTATATGTTTATATGTACATAGAAAATTGTCTTGAAAGGTCCACAGCAGCGGTGATAGAGATGAGGGGACAGCCTACCTCCATTGCTTGGGCATATTTTCTAATTTTTCTAAACTGACTCTACGAAATGCTTCAGCTGACAGATAGCACAAACCTCTCAATGATTCCAACACGCTGCCTGAACCAAGCTAGGGGAGACACAGATTGTGATGAGCGAATCTCCCTCAGCACATGCCTCCATTGCAGGGAGACCGCCGTGGCCCTCCCCCCTGCACCCTCGGGCTCCAAACCTTGTCCTTTTTCACCAGGGGCCACACCAGGATGCTGAGGGCTGGGCATGCCGCAGCTCTGCCTGCAGCGGTCATGCCCCCACCCTACAGGGACCACAGCACACAGACTCAGTGATCTGGTCCTCACAATTCTGTGAGGTTGGGGCTTTCATTATCCCCATTTTACAGATGGGGAAATCAAGGCAGAACAGTGTGACTAAAAATCCCCTCCACTGGTGAGTGGCAGACTCTGCCTCGTGAACCCACATGCACTGGGAGGAAGGTGGTTTGAGCTCCTTGGGCTGAGGAGGCACACGTAGGCTAAGGTTCTAACAAACCTCCATCATTCTGCGAATCTCCAACGCTGAGGTCTCAGTGTTGGAGGTCCCTCCTGACAGCCTTACTGACACCCGGGACACCCAAGCGGCAAGGGCAGGTTCAGGGCTGCTGTCCCACTCTGGAGGCCCCTTATGAATCCAGCCTGCCCTGTCTGTGGTGCCAGGAGACCCGGTCAGTGTGTCTCCCACCCCTGATCGCCCAGACACCCAGTACGCACTTGAACGGTGTTCATCACCAGGCCGGCCGCCATCATGCACAAGCCGGACAGCAGAATGGGCACCACGACCTGGCACATGATGGTGAAGAAAGACTCAGGCAAGACCCCATGTGGGGACCGGGTGAGCTCACAGCTGAAGCCTCGCAGCTTCTTGCCCCGAAAGCAAAACTCCAGATTCAGCTGGGTGACCACCATGGCCAGGCAATGCAACACGATCCCAGGAGCACGAAGTCAGAGCCGGGGGTGCTCCAGTCCTCTCCTCCTGGCCCACACCAGGACGCTGTTCCCAAGAAGTTCACACAAACAGAAGCTTCCCAGTCACCAGGTGCTGTGCGCCTGCAGAAAGCTCCCCAACAGCCCCTTGGCCGAGGGCCAGCACAGATGAATGAGGAACAAAGGCCAGTGTGACTCAGGGCCTCATTACGGAGACTCTGCCAGGCCCTGCTGTCCCTCTCTGAAGGTCAGGCTCTCCTCAGACAGTGGCTGTGTGTCCGCCGGGACCTCCCTCTGCTGGCCTGCCATGGAGGCTCATGGTCCCTTCGCACCGCCCTTGACAGCAATCAGCAGCCCAGCAGGCCGGTCCATACTGGCTTGGGCTGGACAGAGCTGGAGTGTACGTGGGGCCTGGCCTTGGTGAGTGCCCACACAGAGGTCTGCTGCCACCTCACCCTGTACAAGTGTCCTGGGCTGTTCCCCTCCTGGCAGAGGAGGCCTGGGGAGATATCAGCACAGAGGGACTGCCTCCTCGGGCCAGCTCTACAGACCTCAAGTTTTATTCCTCAAGGCCAGTCTGTGGATCTCCGAGCAGAAAGCCACGCCCTGGGTCATCTCGAGTTGTGTCCAGCCAGGGGGTTCATGGCCACAGGAAGCTGTGTTCACAGAAAAAAACGCAGTCCTATTCTCCCTCCATGGCCTGGAAGACTCATAAAAATGCTTCCAAAGTGACCTCACTTTCTTCAGCTACAAAGGTGAGACTGGCCCTGCTGACCCCACCTCACACAGAGAAGGAGAAGGGGCTGGGAAGCCACCTGACTCCTGGGGTTCTGTTGTTGGGTGTGTCCTCTGTGCATTCCACAGGCACCAGGAACAGAATGTTCAGGCCTGAGGGCAGGCTGGGGCAGGCAGAAGCCCGAAGCTGGGGGTCAGACTCACATCGGCTGAACCCAGGGCTGCGGTCAGGTCTAGGCCTCACTTCCACTCCCATCCCTAAACTGTCACCCTAGTGGGCACCTTATCTGGTTCTCCCGTCGGAAAGCCTGTCCCGGACTCACGTGCGGACCCCAGCCTGGAGTCCACTGCCCTCCCCAGTGTGGATCCTACTGGCCTCCCTGCAACCGAACTCCAGATGAATTTCTCCAGCACCTGTTCCCCTCGTGCCCCCAATATTCCTTGCACTGCGTCTTTGCGCACACCCTTCATTTAGTCATTCATTCAACAAATATTTTCAAGCCCCTTGTAGGACCAATGCATAATGGGCCCTAAACTCCAGCACAATTCCCACTGAGAGCTAGAGTTTCTGCCCCCCTCTCCCCTTTGTCCCCACAGCTTAACCGAGAGAACAAAGTGGAAGAGACGCTGTGGCAGTTTCTGGGCGTGGATCTTAAGAAACTGACAACTTCTATGTCCTATCTCTTGGGCTGCTCATGCTCCCAGTTACTCTGCTGTGAGGAAGACCACATGGTCACAGGTAGAGGCCGTAAGCCAGGGTCTTGCCCACAGCCCAGCCTTGCACACGAGTGCGCCATCTTGGGCTGGCCCAACAGCCACAGGGCAGAGCAGGAGGTTCTTCTCACCAGGCCCTGCCCAACCTGTGGATTCCGCATCAAACAATAATTGGCTTTAAACAAACTGCTAAGCTTTGGTGTCCTTTGTTATGTAGCCATAGTTAACTGCATTTGGGGAATCTCTTCCCGTGATCTCGCTATTTCAGATGTAGCAACTCCCAAACTTCTCACAGCCCAGACCTCTCCTCCGAGCTTTCAGACCATATACCTAAGCCCTGGTAGGGATGAGCACGTGTCTCACTCTGCCAGTCTCTCAGGACTGCCACTTCCAAGCCTGCCTCTCCCAAGTGGCCTGCCTCAAGGAAAGGTTCTGCCAGAAATGCAAGCCTCACTCTGAGCCCTGACCACCTCGGTCCCACATTCACTCTGCATGTGCCCGTACCTCTCCCACAGCTGTCCCCCACTCCCGCCCACAGACGCTGCCTTCGCCACGGCCCTTTGTCCCTCTAACCTGCCTCCCCACAAAACCAGTGTGTCTGCTCTTCACAGGCACAACCCACAGGGGCACTACGAGGATGGCGCTTGCTTGCACATCCTCCATGGCAGTCAACACACTGCCTGAGAAAGGGACATCTGGACCCCTTGCAATCTGGAAAGACACATCCACGTGATCCTCCTTCTTTCTAGTACACGGTCATGTGCTGCAGCGGCAGAGGGAACTTCTCACGACCCTCATGGGGGCCATGCCCATGCTCCTCCCCTCTGCTGCGGGCCGACACATCACCCAGGCCAAACATTGCTAGGCCTTGTGGCCAGCTGAGGCACCTCCTCTCAGCCAGAGCCTAACAGCTATTTCCCCAGAATTCCCAATGTACTCTCTGAACCTCTCTGAAGACAGGTCCCACTTTTGCATAACAGAAGCATGAAATGCAGGTGTATCTGCTCTCCCTCTCTGGCACGCACCCTTCCTGAGAACAGAGCCCTTCTCACTGCTGCAATCTTGGGGATTCTCCATGGCTCCACTCCACAGATCAGTACTTACGGACTAGTATTTGCCAGCCTCTACCCTAAATGCCAGGGTACACTGTGAGCAGAACAAACACAGGTTATCAGATAGTCAAAAAAAAAAAAAAAAAAAAAAGAGAGAGAGAGAAAGAAATGATGATCTGTGACAAATGCTCTGAAGGAAACCCAGGGCATAACGAGGGCACAGAGCAGACTTGGCCACACGCACTCAGTCACTGTAAATGAATGAAGGAATGCCCGTTTGTTCCCTTGTACAGCAGTCTGTAATTCTCAGAGCTCTCTCACATTCTATCATTTTCACAACAGCCCTGGGATGTTCACAGGAACTACAGCATTCTGTTTTGCAAACAAAGAAAATGAACAGTTTTCCCAAGATCACACAGCAAGTTAGTGTCAAAGGCAGGCCAAGACCCTCAGCTTCTGAGCTGCCACTCCTGCCTGCCAACCCCATCACTGTCCGTCATCCATGGTAAGGATCAGCTTATTCAAACAGGAGATTGAACCGGCAGGAGGCAGAGAGAAATGGCCTGATTCTGGAGAAGTGTTGCAGAAGGTTACTGGTTTAAAGGCATCACCTGGTTAAAGACAGAGTCCTCTAGGCTGGCCTAGTTTCTCTGGCTGCTCAAGGTCTGTTGTGGGATGCACATTCCCAAGGCACACAGCTGAAAAGACTCCAGACAGGTGATCACTTCCTTCAGGTGTCAGTACCTCTCAGTGTCGCCACAGTTTTGGACATGGTCGAACATCATCGCACAACTTATAATCATACACAGTGAATCCTGGAACCATCCTCATCAGCACAGGAGATGTAGAAATAAACAACTATTTGCATACTCTCATACAGAAAGAGGTGTCTGATCAAGTAAGTTACAAAACACTACAAAAATGTTTCTCAAATCTGTTTAAAAATTGAGCGAGAGACCAGGTGCAGTGGCTCACGCCTGTAATCCCAGCACTTTGGGAGGCCGAGGCGGGCAGATCACCTGAGGTCAGGAGTTCGAGACCAGCTTGACCAACATGGAGAAACCTCATCTTTACTAGTAATACAAAAATTAGCTGGGCATGGTGGCGCATGCCTGTAATCCCAGCAACTCGGGAGGCTGAGGCACCAGAATTGCTTGAACCCAGGAGGCAGAGGTTGCGGTAAGCTGAGACCATGCCATTGCACTCCAGCCTGGAAAACAGGAGCGAAACTCTGTCTCAAAAAAAAAAAAAAAATTGAGTGAGAAAGATACACACACACACACACACACACGTGCATGCACTGTGAAACATTCAGAAGGATATATACCAAAATGCTAACAGTAGTTGCCTTTGGGTGGTGGGTTCATAAGTAATCTTTATTTTATAATTTTCTGTCTATTCTGACAATTGTGATTATTTCCTTTTATAAATCAAGAAAAACTGTCATCAAAAGCAAATAATGTAATTATATAAGAAAAACGACTTTCCTGTGAAAACCTGAGAACAAAACATGTCAACACAGCTCACTGAGTTATAATCCAGAAAATAAAGAGTGTGGTTTTAAAAATAGCTCAGTAGCACAGCAGAAAAATCTGAGAGCTTGAACTAGATTCCAGCTACATGGAGCACCAGGTGGAAGCTGGGTCTGGCAGTTTCTGTGTGACCTCTGGGCCTCCAGTCCACCCCACAGCCCACAGCATGAGCAAGTGGCACAAGATCAGTGGTGCTCACCCATCAGGGTACCAGGACCACCTGAGGGGCTTCTGCAACAGGCCGCCCAGACCCCACGAAGACCACAGGATCAGAACACTGAGGACCACTGATCTCTGCCCACCGCCTCATTCTTACTGGGGTGTGTTTTTAGGGGAGGGTCCACACAGCGTGGGCAGGGGCTCTGGAGTACATTTCTGACGCTGCAGCAGGAACTGCCTGTTTACCAGGAGCAGTTTCCAACACAGCATCCAATTCATTTCTCAGGGTCACCCTGACCCTCGGCAGGTTCTCAGCCAGACGGTCATTCTTACATGAATTCTTCCCCCATCTTGTTCAGATCTCACAGATCAGGTCAATTAAATTTTAAATAACTCTTAAGGTTCTTCTTTATTTTCTGCTTCTGATCTCGACTGGCAGAAACCACCCACGGGTGAAGATGAAAGACTTGGCCACCCCCTGCCAGGCTGGCCTGCTCACGCACTGTCTCCAAGCAGCTCTCTTGCCTCCCCTGCAACACCTCCTCCTGGGGAAAGGGGATCTTCTTGGCCTCTCTCCACAGGGCCGCTCCCACCATTTGCTGGAGCACACAGCCCTCACTGCTATCAACATTGACCCCAGCGCCTGCTGTGTGAGCGGCATGAGGGCAGGGCTGTCTGCCTGGCACAGGTACACAGTATATGCTGCCTGAATGAGTGAATGAATGAATGAATGAATGAATGAACGAACTGCTGTGGTCCTCACTTGCCCAGGGCTAGGTGTCAAGGGTCCACCATACCCTTAACCCAAGGGTGAGACCCCCCCTCCCTCACCAACGAGGTGAAGAGGAGGTGACCATAACTGGCTCACGAACAGATGGGCCCACCGTGACTGAGGACACCTGGCCAGCTCTCCCTGCCTGCTCTTTGCTTGCTAACAAGCCCTAACAGTCAGCTGGGATGCAACTGCCAGTTGCTATCTCTCTCGGGCTCTGTCATCTCCTCCCACCCTAAAGGGCTGTTTTTGCCCCCATGACGAGAACTACCATTAACTGACTAAAGGCTGGTGTGAGTCTGGCGGGTGCTCCCTGGCACTCCTGCCACCTGGTCTGACTTACAAATTGGCTTGACAAGATGAGACCCCACAGACCCTCCCCTGCTCCCCATTAAAACAGTTAATACCATCCAATGCAAATTACAACAGGACCTTCAAGGAGGGAAACTTATTATGCAAGACTTAAACAGGGTACGTCAATCCCCCTGCTTCTCCTTTACACGGGGCAATTTGGCTCATTCCTAAACCTGGAGAAAACGAAAGGGTGCCTCCTGGTGGATTACCACCACCTTAACGCCGTGACCCTGTCCATTCAGACCCCACATCCAACACCGAATGTTATAGAAATCACTGACTCCATCCAAATCAACTGGTACTTTGCTGCTATAGACTTGGTTAATACATTCTGTTCAGTGTCTATTTCACCAGCCTCAGACACACTTGGCCTTCCCCTCTAAAGGGACACTAGATATCTTTTCCAGGCTCCCCATGGGGACCTCCACAGCTCTGCCATCACACACAGTCATGTGGCCAAGGTCTCCCCTGCATCTGCCTTTCTCAGGAACACAGTTACATTACACTGACGATGCCTTCCTCCAGGCTCCTTTGACTCACTAATTAAGGGCATACAAGTAACTCACAAAGGCACTCACAACGAGAGCGGGGGCCATCACCCCACATGTGGTGTGAGGCCTGGCATCTTGGTTAAACACCTGAAAATTATTTGGTAAACTGAGAGCCATTCCATCCCCAACACTGCAACAAAAGAGCTATTAACCCTCTCAGCATCCACAACATTAATACAAGTCTCCAACATCTCTTAGTTCCTTTTGCGTTCCAGACCTTTGGGTGCCTGTGACAGTGATGACACCCAGTGGAGGTCCCTTTGCCACTTTCCTTTTGGGTTCTGGAAGCAACATATTTCTCATCTACAAATTTTACTTATGCCCATTTATGCTGTCATCTGCAAAGCAAGCCAACTCAAACAGGCCACTCCAACAAAAGGTTCTAGGATCTGCCCAAGTTAAAAATCAGCAGTCACTCCTATTAGTGCCCCCAGAAACACCTTCATGGAAGAGAGGGGCATTAGCAACCTCCCCTCAAGCCCTGGAGTCTACAGGCTGATGGCCATACATTGTCTAGGGGCTGTGGATCCAGGGAGATGCTCTCCTCCACCCTGCACTGTGCACCATCAGAGGAGCAGCTGCTGGACACATGCTGGGCTCTCCTGGAAGCACAGGTTCTCACGGACGCTGTGCCTGTGACCCTCCATTCCCACTACCCATTATGCCTTCACAGGTGGCACCCCCAAGCTCAGTACAGCTACTGAGGTCTCCTTAAAAATAGAATGGAGCCAAACCTGGGCCCTCTGGCATATGCCACCTGCAGGAGGGGTGGTCTCCCCTGTCCTCAGTCCTTTGCCAGATGCCATGGTGCCAGAGAAGTCACCCCTCCCTGGGCCCCTTGACTACCCAAGGCCCTTGAGATGGGCTGGCCATTCATGGTGGGAGCTATAGGCTTCACGGAGGGTGCTGCCATGTAATATATGTGAGGGAGCTCAGGGGAAGGCTGCTGCTTCCCATCTTAACCAGGAAGTCCCTGAGAAGGAGCAAACCTCCAAGGGTCAGCACAGTGGCCAAGCATCAGGCAAGCAACAGCATGGGCACCCTGGCCTGCTGGCGCCCCCTCTGCCCCTGTGCACAGGCTCTTGGCCCAGGGCCTCGAAGCTGCCCCACTTGGGGGTACAGAGCTCTGGGAATTTCCTGCCTCAGTGACACACACAATATAGAACAGGGTAACAAATGCCTACACATACACTACAGCCACACACAAGGCCTCAGACAGTCACTCCTGATCCTCTCTAAGGTTCAGGCATGGCGACGGTGGCCAAGGCCCTCATTTCCTTCTTGAAATACAGAGCACCAACTCTGCAGGAAGCACCCAGTGGAGCCCCTACTTCCCGGGTGGGCCACAGGCAGCCAGGGTTAGCAGGAGGCACATGGGCCCCTCAAAGAACTCTGATGAAGTGACAGGTGGCAAAGGGACCTCCACTGGGTGTCACCACTGTCACAGGCACTGATTAAGCTGGATCCAATCCCCCCTCCCTGCCCCGGGGACACACACTCCCCATACCCAGGCCACCAAATTCCTTCCTGGACACAAAGCAGACACTTTTCACTTTTCAAGGGCACCACATGGCACTCTCTCTCCTGGCCAAGGGTCTACGCTGCATCCTGGAGAGGCTCTTCTATTCCCTGGAAGTCTCAGTCACCATCAAGGCTTAAGCTGGCATCAAGGCATCAAGGGGTCAATGGTGGGGTAAGGCCTAAAACTCCGAAGTGCTGCCTCGACACCTGGAGAAAGCAAAGATGCTGTGAGTGGCGCGTTCCCCTCCTGATTCTGCTCCTATGGACAAGGTTCCCAGCCCAAAAGCCTCCTTATCTCAGGGCAGGAACTGTCCCTCCACATCCCTGAGGAGCCTGCGTCAGTTTCTGCCACCCTGTGGAATTACGCAAATGGTCAGGAATGGAGGGCGGGTTTCCCACGCTCTTGTTATGACAAATCTTGCCCCCCACATCCCCTGCTGGCTCACTCTGCTCCCGAGTGGCCCTACAAGGTGTGCGACGTCCTCCTGCCTGTGTGATCGGTATGAGGACTGACAAATCGCCGTGGTCCCCACCTGTTCAGAGTCAGGTGTTGAGTGTCCACCATCCCCATAACCCTAGGGCAGGACCCCTGCATCCTCACCAGCAGAGTAAAGAGGAGGCAATCAAAACAGGCTGCCCTCACCTCCTCCTGCACTCCCAGTCTTCTCTCTCTGCCCACACGGAATGCCCCTCCAGCCAGCCCTCTTGCCCTCCTGGCCTTTCTAGACTGCTCCATGTCTCTGTAAGGCCACAGCCTGCCTGGAGACCCCCGTTCTTCCCAGCACATGCACACAATGCTCATCCCAGCCCACCTATGGAGCCCAGGACTGGATCAATTTCTGGAGACTGCTGGCCCTCCTGCCTGCTCCACGCATTCCAGTGAGGAGTCCTGGTGGAATTTCAGAAAGACTAACTTGGATGAGCTTGGCCTCATCAGGTAAACCCTTTAAAGGGAGCAGGCGCTTCCTGAAGTCAGAGAGAGATTTCATCCAAGGGAGGTGTCTCCACTGCTGCCTTTGAAGATGGCAGGGCCACATGGCAAGACACAGGAGTGGCCTGGAGAAGTGAAGTGCAGCCCCTGGCTGACAGCCAGCAAGGAAATGGAAACGCAGTCCTTCAACCTCAGGGAGGAACACAGCACCAGGAGGTGAGTTCTGAAGACAGGAATACGCTTAGAAGTACATGTTTCCCCAGAGCCTCATGAAGAGAAGGCATCCTGGCCAACATGTGGATTTCAGCTGTTGAGACCCTGAGCAGAGATCCCAGCCACACCATGCCTGCACTTTGCCTTACAGAACTATGAGCTAATCAATGCATGCAGTTTTTTTTTTTTTTTTTTTTGAGATGGAGTCTCGCTCTGTCACCCAGGCTGGAGTGCAGTGGCCGGATCTCAACTCACTGCAAGCTCCGCCTCCCGGGTTCACACCATTCTCCTGCCTCAGCCTCCCGAGTAGCTGGGACTACAGGCGCCCGCCACCTCGCCCGGCTAAGTTTTTGTATTTTTAGTAGAGACAGGGTTTCACTGTGTTAGCCAGGATGGTCTCGATCTCCTGACCTCGTGATCCGCCCGTCTCGGCCTCCCAAAGTGCTGGGATTACAGGCTTGAGCCACCGCGCCCGGCCGCATGCAGTTTTAAGCTGCTAAATTTGTGGTAATTTGGAACACAGCAATAGAAAACTGACACATAAACCACATGTTGCCAAATCGTCTGAGTTTTATAGAGGAACTGAATATAAGCACTGTAATGAAAAGCTTCCAATTTTGAAATGTTTGCACCGAACTGAACACTAACCAGCCAACAAACCAATGCAGACCAGCATGACAGCTGTGTACATCCACTTTGAACCTCTCATATTTGCAATGGAAAGAAAGCAGACTTGTAGCAGAGAGTTTTTCTTCTTCATGGGAACGCATACCTAGTCTCTAATATGTGCTGCCCTGTGCACGCACACGGGCAGATGGGCACCTGTATAAAAAGCAGCTTCTGTTTCTAAGGAGGGCATAGACTCAGAGCCTTAGAAGAAAGATGACTGAGACTGCATTTTAAAAAATGAATGCTCAGCAAAAAGCCACCAAAAGCAAAGTCAAAAGATAAATGGGGAAAACATAGGAAACATTTATAATTCACATTACAATGAAACAACCAATTTCCTTAATATATACAAAGCCCCTAGGTGTCAATAAGAGAACAGGAAAATACTCAATAGAAATATGAGCAAAGAATATAAATAGAAATACCAAGATCCTCAAACTCTCTTATTACAATCTGTGCTTGTAATAAGAAGCACAGATCACACTATAATGACCACAGCAGGCAGCAGCCCTTGAGGAAGGCCCCCGACCACCTCCTGGTACTGATGCTCTTAGCCACCTGCTTCCCCTGGAATGTGGCTGAACCTGGTGACCTGATTCTCACCAACAGAAGCAAGGCCATGCCACTTCTATTACTAGGTTACAGAGGACAGTGATGTCTGTCTCGCCAGCAGACTCTTTTTCCGTCTTGGACTGTACCCTGATGAGGTGGGCACCATGCTAGAGACGTCCACATGGAGAGGACCTGAGGGGGCCTCTGGGCAACAGCAATGAGGAACTAAGGCTCGCAGTCCAGTATCTGCCAGGAATGTCACCCTCTAAGTGAGCTGGGCTGGTGCCCCAGCCTCAGAAGAGACCATGAAGCAGAAAAGCCAGCTAAACTTCACCAGGATTCTTTACCCACAGTAACCACGAGATAATACATGCTATTATATGAAGCATGTGTGTATTATTGGGATACACACATGCTTAATATAATGCGTGAGTTTTGGGATAACTTGTTAGGCATCGAGAGAAATTAAATACAATGAAATGCAATTTCCAGCTAGCAGATTACTAAAGATCAAAAAGGTTGAAAAAACCTGTGTTGATGAGTGTTGGGAACAAGCATTTCCCTGTGGTGTGGAGGAAGTACGACATTCTACCATGATGTGGGAGCTCAGTCAGGGTGGTGGGAAAAATTATAAACATAGTTATAGGAAATAGTCACAAACTTTCTTGGAAGGCTGGGGTGTTGCATAGCTTCAGTAAAAGATTTGGCTGAAGGCAGCCTAATCCTCTCTGAGTTGATAGCAGAAGGGCAAATAACAAGGGAATGTGGGGGAGTTTATCTAAATAGCTTGTTTACTTGTGTGGTTCTAAGACAAACCTTTGATCATCTGTAGGACTGCTCTCTCTGGTGGAGGGTGACCAGATTAATTACCCACAGGTGTGCTGACTCAAAGCCTTTGTCATTTAATCTGTAGTAAATAAATACGAACTTCCACTGGCTTATGGGGCCATGCTGCAGACTCAGAGCAGAGCCCCTTAGCTGAACTGACAGGCAAAATATCTGGTTAATGTACGTGTCTCATCTGTCGCTGGGTCAGGGTCTGTGGGTTGGAACCCCGCACCACTAAACAAATGATTTGGTGATCTCCATTAAAGCCACAAACGCACATGCTCTTTGCCCAGTAATTCTACTCGCAACAAGTTATCCTACCAATTTATTCAGAGATGTATAAAATGATTTATGTCAAGATGATTCACTGCAGCATTTTTTAAAGTGGTTATAGGCTAAATTATGTCCCTGCAAAAATTCATATGTTGAAGTCCTAGCACCCAGTACCTCAGAATGAGACTGTAATTAGAGACACAGCCTTTAAGAGGTAATTAAATTAAAATGAGGTCATTACGGGGGGCCCTAACTCAATCTGACGGGTGTCCTCTTAAGCAATTAGGACAGAGACATGCACAGAGGAAAGATCACGTGAAGACACGGAGAGAAGGCAGCCATCTGCAAGCCAAAGAGAGAGGCCGCAGGAGAAACCAGTGCTGCCAACGCCTTGATCTTGGACTTCCAGCCTCTAGAACTGTGCAAAAATAAATGTCTGTTGTTGAAGCCCCCCAGTGTGTGGGACTTTGTTATGGCAGCAGTTGTTGACTGACACAATCAGTCAACTGTGTTAAACTTCAAAGTACATCAGAAGGGAAATGATTAAGTACGTTTTGTTCTACATCAATCATATGGGCTAATAAATTGTCTATTGAAGATTAACTTGGGTTAAATTTAGTCTCTGTCACCAGAGACTAAAAGAATCTTGCCCAAAATACAGGAAAAAAAAATGGCTTTTTGAGAGGATTGCCCAACCACCTTTAAGCTCGACCTGACATGCAGCTGCCTACTCTATAGGTGATGTTTGGCAGTGTCCCCCTCCCCGTCCCCATTTAGTTCCCTCTTACCTGGAAATAGTCCAGAAGCATGCCGGCCCAGGACAGCCCCAGGCCCGCAAACATGAAGGGCACGGTCACCTGAAGGCCTATGGACCAGGCGGTCTCCCTGCTAGGCTCAGTCTCCAGTGGCTTGGGGGTCACACTTTGGCTCTCAGGGGCCCTGAGAGCTCCATCTTCTGAGGCTCCAGGGAGTCCTCCTGCGCTGAGGGAGTGAGGAAGCCCCAGCTCCCCTGGCTTGCCACAACTGTCCAGCCTCCGCTGCCGGGTCTCTGTCCCATCCATCTGGGCACAGCTGGGTGCCTGGCCGCCCTACGGTGGAAGACACAAAGTTGTAGGGCTGAGTTCCTGACTCCCATGGCGCTAACACCCAAGGAGCCTCAGGCACCTGTCCAGCCCCAGGCTGGTATGGTCCCATCCAACCCGCAGCCCTCACTCAGCACCTGCTCCACCAGACTCCTGCACCCCAATTTCCAATAGTTTGTTGTTTAATATGCACGTGTGAGCACAAAACATACAGAAGAGCACAAACATATATGGGCTGAAGTTAGCAAAAAAGGGCCTCTGAAAATTCTCTCTTCCATAAAAGCAATTCTAAAAAACAGCAAAAACTGTCAAAATCATTTTTTTTCAGAACTCTTACTGATATCAAAGGCTCAAGGCATCCAGGAGTACCTATCCAAGAAAAATTGCTGACTCTCAGCAAGGAAGATCACTTTGTAACATTCAAGCTGCTAGTGACATTCTAACTTGCCTAGTCCCACTACCCTCCCCAGCTCTGCCCTAGCCTTGAAAATGGACAGCCCACAATTGCAGTGAGAGCCAGCAGCCTGGAGGGTATGACAAGGCTGGAGTTCTTTCAAGTTCCCATGCCCAAAAAATTATTTTTTGACCGATCTGGAGATCCCTGGAAGACCCCACTTAGAGGTCTGTCTGTATTTAACCCCACTTGGAGTTCACCTGGTGCAAAACCTTTTACCCTGGGAGAAGTTAGTAGAAAACAATTACAGGCACAGTGGCTACTAGCTGGGGTGAACAACAGAATAATGAAAACATTTAAAGGAAAAGCTGAGGAAGGGGATGTAAACAGGGGTTTTGAAAAACTCCTGCACACTCTGGGAATCTATTAGGTTGGTACAAAAGTAATTGCAATTTTTGTTATTACTTCTGATGGCAAAAACTGCAATTACTTTCACACCAACCTGACAGCAGGCCACCAATACATAGTGCCACACTGGTGACTAGGAACACACTCAGGAAATTCCTAGGAAGGCCCCAAGTTTGCACCTCCTGGACACTTCGCACAAGCAGCAGGTAAAGGCTGCGGAGGCTCTGGCGAGCACCAGACTGGATGTGCCCAGTGTGCACACAGAGCCCCTGGGTAA
Organism: Macaca mulatta; assembly: GCF_049350105.2. Taxonomy (NCBI): domain Eukaryota; kingdom Metazoa; phylum Chordata; class Mammalia; order Primates; family Cercopithecidae; genus Macaca; species Macaca mulatta. The sequence continues at coordinate 157,893,458 of NC_133407.1, read as the reverse complement.
AGACTGGGAGGCACACTCATTCCTGGCACAGAGTTCCAGGCGTGGAGTTCAAGGAAATCTGTAACTGGTCATCAGCTGGCACTGAGCAGAGATTTCCATGGCCACACACAACAGAAAATGGAGGATGTTTACAGGATTGGTCCAGAAAAATCACTATACAAACAACAAACAACAAGCAGCAACAGCAAATCCAGGGGAGGGGGGAATCTCATTTCCACACCTGTCATGTTATATACTGCTAAAGGTCTAGCTTTCAACAACAAAAATGAGACATGCCAAGAAATAACAAAGTATGGCCCATTAAAAAAAATTAATAGTAACTGTCCCTGAAGGAGGCCAAAACTTTGAATTGGCTGTTTTAAATATGTTCCAAGAACTTAAGAAACCATACTGGAAGAAGCAAAGGAAAGCTTCAGAATGATATCTACTCAAATACAGAATGCCAATACAGAGATAAAAATTATTTTAAAAAATAACCAAATAGAAATGCACTAGTTTTAAAGTACGAGAGCTGGAATGTAAAATTCCCAAGAAGAGCTAACGGCTGATCTGAGCAGGGGGAATATAAAGAATCGCTGAACTGAAACAAGAGAGATTATTCGGTATGAAGAACGAAAATGAAAAGGAATAAAGAAAAAGAAACAGGACCTCCGAGAACTATGGAATAATATCAAGCATAACAATATAAATGTTGAAAAGGGGCAAGGCAGAAAGAATATTTAAAAAACAAAGGGCGAAAACTTTCCTGACTTCATAAAACATTAATTTCCACATCCAAAGAGCTCCACAAATTCCAAGTAGAATAAACTCTGAGAGAGCACACCAAGACCTGCCAAGAATCTTAGAAGCAGGAAGAGAGCAGCAACTCATCATGTACAAGGGATCCTCTAAAGCAGGGGTCCCCAACCCCTGTTGGGAACTGGGCCACACAGCAGAAGGTGAGCGGCTCCTGGCGAGCAGCACTGCCTGATCAGCTTCCCTCTCCTGTCAGATCAGCGGCAGCATCAGATCCTCATAGGAGCTCAAACTGTATTGTGAACTGCGCAAGCAGGGGATGTAGGTTGTGTGCTCCTTATGAGGATCTAATGCCTGATGAAGAGGTGGAACAGTTTCATCCCCAAACCAGCGCCTCCCCTCCGCCCCAGTCCATCGAAAAATTGTCCTCCACAAAACCAGTCTCTGGTGGCAAAAAGGTTGGGGACCACTGCTCTATAAGATTAACAGCTCATTTTTTATCAGAAATAGAAGCCAGAAAGCAACAGGATCACATTAAAGTGCTCAAAGAACAAAAGCTGTCACCTAAGAATTCTTAACTAGCAAAATTATCTTTTTAAAGTAAAGAATAAATTAAGAGATTTTTGGATAAACAGACACAGAGCATTCGTCCCCAGCATACCTGCCCTAAAGGAAACACTAAAGGGAGTCTTTCAGGCCAAATTACCATCCTAGACTAAGGCTGGAATCCAAGACCTAGGCTTGAATCCACACAGAGAAAGGAACCACCTAGACAGATTTTTTTTAAAGTATAAACACATTTTTGTTAGTAACTCTTTTTACTCTTATCCAATTTAAAGACAACTATGTATATCAAGTTGGAATTAAGTTGTTGTTGATCCAAACAAGATTATTATAAACCAAGGTGCTTACTGTAACCCTCAGGGCAACCACTAAGAAAAAAAAATGTAAAAGAAGTAACAAGTGAATAAAAGTGATACACTAGGGAAGATCTACTTCATACAAAACAATGTAGTAATGGGGAAACAGGGAAAAAAGACATTAGACATATAGAAAACAAATGGCAAAATGGCAGACACAAATCCCATCTTATCAATTATTACATTAAGTATATATGGATAGGTTGGAAGTAAAAGGATTTAAATAAATATACCATGCAAACAGTAATCAAAAGATAACTGGAGTGGCTTTAATGCTATTAATAGTACCAGGCAAAACAGACATAAAGACAAGAATTCTTACTACAGACAAAGAAGGATATTTAATAATGATAAAAAGGTCAATCTATCAAGAAGCTATAACAATTACAAACACACATATGCCTAACAACAAAGCCCCAAAATACACAAAGTAAAAGTGGCAGAATTGAAGGAAGAAAAAGACAATTCAATAATAATAGTTGGACATACCTCACTTCCAATAATTGATAAAGCAATTTGACAGAGTATCAACAAAAGAAAGAGGACTTCAACAACATTATAGACCAATTAGACCAAACAAACACATCTATACAAAACACTCCGTGCAACAATAGCAGAATACTTAATCTTATCAAGTGCACATGGAACATTTTGCAGGCTTGATCTATCTTAGGAACAATAACTTCAATAATTTAAGACTGAAATCATACAAAATATGTTTTCCAACCACAACAAAATAAAATTAGAAATCAATAACAGAAGGAAATTTGGGAAATTCATAAACATGCGGAAATTAAACAACATATTCCCCCTTTTTTTTTTTTTTTTGGAGACAGGGTCTCTTTCTGGCACTCAGGCTGGAGTGCAGTGGTGTGATCACAGCTCATTGCAGCTTAGACCTCTGGGGCTCATGCAGTCCTCCCATCTCAGCCCTCCAAGTAGCTGGGACTAGAGGTGTGCGCCACCACAACCAGCTAATTTTTAAAATTTTTGTAGAGATGGGGTATCACTGTGTTGCTCAAGCTGGTCTCGAACTCCTGATCTCAAGTGATCTGCTCACCTCGGCCTCCCAAAGTGCTAGGATTATAGGCATGAGCCACCAAGCCCAGCCCATACTCTTAAATAACTAATGAGTCAAAGACAAAAATCACAAAAGAAATTAGAGATTTCTTTGAGATGAATGAAAATGAAAATACAACATACCAAAAAATTATGGCATGTGTTAATGCAGTGCTTAGAGGGAAGTTTATAGCTATAAATATCCATTTCTTTAAAAAGAACAAATTAATAAATCAATCTTCCACCTTCAGATGAAAAAGAGGAGCAAACTAAACCCAAAAAAAGGAGAAGGCAGGAATTATACAGATTAAATTGGTAATAAATGAAAGAGAATTGTAAAACAAAACCAAAAAAACCCCGCAAAACCAAAAGTTGGGTCCTTGAAGAGATCGACAAAAGTGACAATCCTTTAGAGAGACTGATGAAGAAAAAAAGAGAGAAGGCTCAAATAGTTAAATTAAGAATGAAAGAGGAAACATCATGACCAAAACTAAACATAACTATAAGAGAATATATGATTAATTATAAGCCAACAAATTGGAAAAGCCACCAGTCAGAGTGGCTATTATTAAAAAGTCAAAAAATAACAGATGTCGGTGAGGTTGTGGACAAAAGGGAATGCTTATACACTGCTTGTGGGAATGTAAATTAGTTCAGCCATTGTGGAAAGCAGTGGGGGTGATTCCTCAAAGAATTTAAAACAGAAGTACCATTCAACCCAGCAATCCCATTATTGGGTGTATACCCAAAGAAATATAAAACATACTACCATAACGACACATGCACAGATATGTTCATCACAGCGCTATTCACAATAGCAGAGACATAAAATCAGCCTAATGCCTATCAACAGAAGACTGAATAAAGAATATGTAGTACATATGCCCATGGAATGCTATGCAGCCATGAAAAAACGAGATCATGTCCTCTGCAGCAACATGGATGGAACTGGAGGCCATAATCCTAAGCAACCTAATGCAGAAACAGAAACCAAATACCACATGTTCCACTTATAAGTGAGAGCCACACATTGGGTATACATGCATATAAAGAAGGGAACAAGAGACACCATGGCCTACTTGAGAATGGAGGGTGAGAGGAGAAAGAGGATCAAAAAACTACCTATCTGGCCAGTTGCCGTGGCTCACGCCTATAATCCCAGCACTTTGGGAGGCTTTGCAGCACTTTGGGAGGATGTTACGAATACAGACACAAAATCCTCAGCATAATACTAATAAACTCAAGCCACTAGTACATACAAAGACTTACAATAGAACCAAGTGGGATTTATTTCAGGAATGTAAAGTTGGTTTAACATATGAAAATCAATGTAATACACCAAATTAATATAATAATAGGGAGAAAACAGTTAAACAGACACAGAAAAAGCATTTGGCAACATCCAACACTCTTTCATGATAAAAACACTTTAAAAAGTTAGCTTTGGGTTTCTCATAGATGCCCTTAGTCAGGATGAGGACATTCCCTTCTATTCCTAGACATTAAGATGAGAATTCTTACCACAGACAAAGAAAGTTATTTGATAATGATAAGAGGAATAGAAGGGAATGTCCTCATCCTGATTAAAGGCATCTGTGAGAAATCCAAAGCTTAGCGAGAGTCTGAAAGCTTTCCCAGTAAGATTAGGAACAAGACAAGAATCCCTGTTTTTGCCAATTCTATTAAACACTGTACTTGAGGTTCTAGCCAGCAGAGTTCAGCAAGAAAAAGAAGTAAGAGGTATCCAGCTTGAAAAGAAGTAGTAAAACTACCCCTGTTTACAGATGACATAATCTTATACATAAAAAATCATAAGGGATCCACATACACGCAAACTATTACAGCCAGTAAACAAGTTCAGCAAGGTGTAGGACTGGAGGACACAGGTCAATACACGAAAGTCTGTTTGTTTGTTTTGTTGTTTGGGTTTTTGGGTTGTTTGGTTGTTTTTGTTGTTGTTTTGAGACAGGTTCTCACTCTGTCACCCAGGCTGGAGTGGAGTGGCACGATCATAGCTCACTGCACCTTCAACTTCCTAGGCTCAAGTAATCCTCCCACCTCAGCCTCCTGAGTAGCTGGGACTACAGGCATGTGCCACCATACTTGGCTAATTTTTTAAATTTTTTGTAGACAGGGTCTTGCTATGTTGCCCAGGCTGGTCTCAAATTCCTGAGCTCAAACGATCCTCCCACCTCAGCCTCCTGAGCAGCTGGGACTACAGGTATATGCTATCATGCTCAGCTTTTTAAAAAAAAAAAAAAAAAAAAAAAAAGAAATGAGGTCTTGCTATGCTGCTCAGGCTGGTCTCAAATTCCTAGGCTCAAGTGATCCTCCTGCCTCAGCCTCCCAAAGTGCTGGGATTAGAGCTGTGAGCCACTGTACCCATCCAGTTTTATTTTTATACTCTAATAATGAATAATCTAAAAGTAAATAAACAATTGCATTTGCAATAGAAATGCAAGAAATGAAGAAAGCTTCAGAACAAATTTAACAAAAGAAGTGTAAAACTTGTACCCTGAAAACTACAAAACATTGATCTCCAGGTTTAATACAATCCCTATTCAAATTCCAGTAGTCTGTTTTTTTTTTTTTATTTTTCTTTCTTCTTTTTTGGAGAAAATGACAAGGTGATTCTAAAATGCAAATGGAAGTGCAAGGGAACAGAAAATCCTAAACAATTCTGAAAAAGAAGAATGAAGTTGGAGAACACAGACTTCCTAATTTCAAAACTTATTGTAAAACTTGGTATTGGCAAAGAATAGAAATATAGATTAATAGAACAGAACTGAGAATCTATAAATAAATTCATGCATCTATGGCCAATGGATTTCTGACAAAGGTATAAAAACCATTCACTGGGGAAAGAGTAGTCTCTTCAACGAATGGTGCTGGACAACTGAATATTCACATGCAAAAGAATGAATTTGAATCCTTACCTCAAACCACATACAAAAACTAACTCAAAATGGCTTAAAGAATTAAACATAAGAGCTAAAACTACCTAAAACACTTAGAATGAAATACAGGTGTAAATCTCAGGGACTTTGGATTAGGCAACAGTTTCTTAGATGTGATATCTGAAGTACAAGCAACCAAAGAAAAAATTGACAAATTGGATTTCATAAAAATTTGAAAGTTGCGTTTCAAAGAACACTCTCAAGAAAGTAAAGACAATCCACAAAATGTGCAAGTATTTGCCATTATATTAATGAGGGTTTAGTATCCCAAATACATAAAGAATACTTACAATTCAACAATAAAAAGACACACCAATTTAAATGACAAAGGAATTGAACAGACATTTCTCCAAAGATGTACAACGGCCAATAAGCACATGAAATGATGGCGTCACTTAACATTAAAAGTGCTCAGCTTCACTGTTAGAAAAATGCAAATCAAAACCACACTAAGATACCACCTAACATAATGTTGTCAAGGTTCATCCATGTTGTTGCATGAATCAGTATTTCATTCCTTTTTACAGATGAGTAATATTCCATTGTATGGACATATCCTATTTTGCTTACCCACTAATGAGTGACAGACATTTGGGTTATTTCCACTTTGGGGCTACTACAAATAATACTCCTATTATTCATGTACAAGTCTTTGTGTGAATATGAGTTTTCTGTTTGACTGAACTGTACATTTAAAAGGGGTGAATTTTATGGTATGAAATTTATATCACAATAAAAAATTATGAATCATTTATATTATTAAAGCAAGAACCCTTACACTCCCACTAAGTTCAAGAAGCAAAGCATGACCAGCCTCTCCACTCTGAGCCCCTCTCTGATAACAACTCATCCCTCCCTACCAGAGGTGACACTAGCCTCACTCTGGGGATGACCATTCCTTGGTCTGTTTTATTTTTCCTTTAGTTTTACAATGTGTGCAGCCCTAAGTGTTACAGCTGAGTTTTGCCTACTTTGCGACTTAGATCAACAAAGTAACACTCCACAGATTCTTTTCATGTCCAGTTTCTTTCACTTAACATTAGGTTTCTGAGATTCAGCCATGCTGCTGAATCTATTTTACTGCTGTAGAAAACTGAACTGTATGACTGCCCCACAATCTCTTCATCTATTCTATAATCAATAAACCACCTCAGCCGCCTTTCCTTTCCAAAATGAAAATAACGGGATTTTTTTTCTAATTACAAAAGTGACATGTGTTAATAAAAAATATAATTTAGACAATACAAAATAATATAATGAGGCTGGGCATGGTGGCTCACCCCTGTAATCCCAGCACTTTGGGAGGCCGAGGCCAGTGGATCACTTGAGGCTAGGAGTTTGAGACCAGCTTGGCCAACATGGTGAGACCCCATCTCTATCAAAAAATACAAAAAATTAGCCAGGTGTGGTGATGCACACCTGTAGTCCCAGCTACTTGGGAGGCTGAGGCAGGAGAATCACTTGAACCTGGGAGGCGGAAGCTGCAGTGAGCCGAGATCACACCACTGCACTCCAGCCTAGGGGACAGAGTGAGACTCTGTCTTAAAAATAAATAAATAATAATATAATGCGGTTTAAAAATCACTGACAATTTCACTATTCCAAAATAATCAGTGCAAGTCTAGTGTATATCCTTCCAATGTTTACACACAGACACAGGTCCACACACTCACTGTGTTTTTTTTTTTAAATCCATGTTCTAGATCCTGGATTTTTAAAATTTGATAGAATGTATACATCTCTGGCCCCTGTTCAGTAAGATGTCTGCCTGCCTGCTTGTCATCCTTGCTTGTCAATCACACAGTTTCAGGCAAGGAATGAGGTGGGAGGCTTACGCCACCCAGCTGCTAGTAAAACATTTTCCCATGTAATTTATGGATTCAGGAGGAGCTGATGGAAGAACTGAACAGGGATGTGTGCCCTGTGCTGTGCCTTGCAGCAGGGAGAAGCGGAGGGTCACGGCACCTCCTGCATCCTCAATGCTTCCTTCTCAGGGGCCTGAATGGAGCAGGTGGTAAGTTAGCAAAGGAGCAGCCGGCCTGGGCGACCATGACATGCAGTGGGGACAGGGCACAGGGAGGCCTCTCGAGTCGGCGGCACTCTCAGCGGTAGGAACGGTGCCCCTCATCCAGCCCAGAGAACCTGGGCCCAGGCGGCACCGGTGTGGCTCCAAGAGGCAATGAACAGAGATGGGAACTGCCTACTCCCACCTGCCTCCCACCTCCCTGAAGGACCTGCAGGGGCCCAATGCCAGAGACAGAAAATGCCTCCCTCTCACCACACCAGGCCCCTCCAACTCTCCGCCCCACTCCCACAGGCAGGAATGGCCACCCTCCTGGCTAGGCAAGGCCACTGCTGCATCCCTTAGGTCCTAACAGCAGAACCCATTCCACCTTCCTCATGACCTTCTCGTCGTCAACCTTCCAGCCTGACCCCTCCGGCCAGACCAGCCATTTTCTTTAAATTCCCATCATATCCTCTGTAGCAATGCTGGTAAAACTGAGCCAGGCCCACACTGGAAGCCTGGCCATCATGGAGAGACAACTAGTGGAGAGGAAAGGAGAGGAGGAGGACTTGGACCCTGCCCACACTGGGAGGAACCCGTACTACACAGAGCTGAGCTATCGGCTGGCTCTCCAGGCCCCACTCTGCTTCTCAGGGTGGCAGCCCCAGAACCATGAGAAGGACGCACGCTTGGCAGAACAGGGTAGGAATCATGGGGTCCCTGCAGTGCCAGATCCCTAATCTTTTCCAAAAATAACAGACACAGCTACTGATGACCTGTGCAGTATGGCTTTACCTCCTTTAATCCTCATGGGACCGTGGGAAGGCTAGCTTATTACTGACCACTTTACACAGAAGAGGAAACAGAGGATTAAAAGAGACCCCTACTGGAGTCCTCTCAAGGGGTCGCACCTACAAGGAACCCCTCTCTCCCGCTGCCTCAGTTTCTCCCCTCTACCTCTGTGGGATCATCTGATGAGAACAGAAACTTGCTCTAGGATCTGCCTCTATAAACCCAGCCTTGACCTCAAGCTAGCTCTCACTTCATTCCCCTCCTTCTCTTAATGGCAAAAAAAATTATACAAAGAATCATGCCCACAGTGTGTTCTCACCTCCCCTCCTCTTCTCCTGATGCAAACTGTTCTTGCCAAGGCCAGCGGTCACCTGAGCAATGCTACAGGCACCCAGATGCCCAAGGCTTATGGACAGGAACAAAGAGAGGTTAACTTTTCCCAGCGCCCTCTGCCAGAAAGGCAGGGCTTGGATGTCCTGATCAACCAGGGAAGTGGACAGTCGGAAAAAATTTTGAACCTAAATCAGGGATTTAAACTCCTTAAGGTAAGGGAAACACACACATACACACACACACGTGCATGCACACGCGCGTGCGCACACACACACACACAAAATCAGGGATTCAAATTCCTTAAGGGTAAGGGACACACACACACACAACTGAAAGCAAAAATCAGAGGGGAAAAATGATTACTTTAGCTACATCAAAGTTTAAATATTCTGTAGGACAAAACTTCTAAATAAAATTTAAAAGCAAGCAAAAGCCTAGGAGGTAATAGTTGGACCCAATACAAGAGACAAAGGATAAGTGCACAAAAAAGAATGAAGAACTCCTACAGAGAAAACCATGGAGAAACTGACACAGGATGGGAACAAGAGCTCAGCTGGAGAAACACAAAGGAAGCCTAGACAGCCACCTGAGAAGGTGTTAGGGAAATAAAAATGAAAGCCGATGGAAAGATACATTATGCTTGAGGAATGGAAGAATTTCAATGAAAATGACAATTTCACCCAAAGCAATTTACAGAATCGCACAATCATTACCAAAATACCAATGTCATTCTTCACAGAAATAGAAAAAAACAATTCTAAAATTTACGTGTAACTACAATAGACCACAAATAGCCAAAGCAATCCTGAGCAAAAAGAATAAAGCTGGAGCCATCATAGCAACTTCAAAATAAACTACAAAGCTATAGTAACCAAATCAGCATGGTACTGGCAGACACATAAGCCAATGGACAGAAGAGAGAACCTAGATATAAATCCACACACTTACAGCCAACTTATTTTTGACAAATGCACAAGAAACATACTCTGGGGAAAGGAGAGTCTCTTCAATAGATGGACTGGGAAAACTGGATATCCATATGCGGAAGAATGAAACTGGACCCCTATTTCTCACTATATTAAAAAATCACATCAAAATGGATTAAACGCTTATATGATTTAAAACCATGAAACTACTAGTAGAAAATATTGGGGAAATTTTGCAGGACATCGGTCTGGGCAAAGACTTTTTGTGTAAGACCTCAAAAGCACAGGCAACCAAAGCAAAAATAGACAAATGGGATTACATCAAGCTAAAAAGTTTCTGCAAGGCAAAGGAAACAATCAACAAAGCGAAAAAACAACGCACAGAATGGGAGAAAATATCTGAAACCACTCATCTGACGAGCGATTAATAACCAGAATATATAGTACCAGGAATTCAAACAACTCAATAGCAAAAAAGAAAAAAGAAAAAAAAATCCAATTAAAATATGGCCAAAAGATCTGAATAGACATTTCTCAAAAGAAGACAAAAATGGCTCACATATATGCAAAAAGTACTCAACATCATTAATCATGAAAGAAATGCAAGTCAAAACCACAATGAGATATCATCCCACCCCATTTTAAATGGCTTTTGTAAAAAAGACAGGGAATAATGGACACTGGCAAGGATGTGGAGAAAGTATTCCTTGTACACTGTCAGTGGGAATGTAAACTAGTTCAGCCACTATGGAGAACAGTATGGAAGTTCCTTTGAAAACTAAAAGCAAGCCAGATGCGGTGGCTCACGCCTGTAATCCCAGCACTTTGGGAGGCCAAGGTGGGAGGATCACTCAAAGCCAGGAGTTTGAGACCAGTCTGGCCAACATGCTGAAATTCCATCTCTACTAAAATACAAACAATTAGCTGGGTGTGGTGACACACACCTGTAGTTCCAGCTACCTTGGGAGGCTGAGGCATGAGAATCACTTGAACCCAGGAGGTGGGGGTTGTAGTGAGCTGAGATTGTGCCACTGCACTCCAGCCTGGGCAACAGAGTGAGACTCCATCTCTGAAAAAACAAAAACAAAAACAAAAAAAAACCCCTAACAACAGAACTACCATATGATCCAGCAATCCCACTCATGGAGACATATCCAAAAGAAAGAAAACCAGGATATTGAAGAGATATCTGTACCCCATGTTTCTTGCAGCACTATTCACAATAGCTAAGATATGGATCAACCTAAGTTTCCATACCAGATGAAAGAATAAAGATGATGTGGTACATATACACAATGGAGTACTATTCAGCCATAAAGAAGAATGAGATCCTGTCATTTGCAACAACATGGATGAAACTGGAGGTCATTACATTCAGTGAAATAAGCTGTGGACAGAAAGACAAACTTCACATGGCCTCACTCATATGTGGGAGCTGAAGGAGGGGATCTCAAGGAGGTAGAGAGTTCACTGCTTACCAAAGCCTGTCGGGGGACAGGGGGAAGAAGGGAGGGTGGTTAATGGCTAGAAATACACAGTTTGATGGAAGAAATAAGAAATAGTGTTTGATGAATCAATAGGGTGACTATAGTTTACAATAATCTATTTTATATTTCAAAATAGCTATAATTCAAATGTTTCTGGAATAAAAGACCAATCTCTAAAATGATGGATGTCTACATTGCACTGATTTGATCTTGACAAGTTACACGAATGTGTTAAATTATCACAGACACCTCAAAAACACGTACATCTATTAGGTGTCAATAAAATTTTTTAAATATAAATAAATGAATGGTGTGAGGCACCATACCTCACTACCACTAGGGCAAGGGGTGGGCAGAAGGGCCTGGAACACAGCCACAGGGCTCTGGATCTGCCCCTGCCAGAGGCAACTGGGCAGTGACCACTCCAGGCCACACATCCTCACTCGGCCCCAGTCCTGGTGAGTCACTCACACACGTGCCTGAGGTGGTTAACCCAAGAGTGCATAGCCACTATGCCTGGTGACAGCAAACACCAGAGTGGCAGGTGCTGGCGCAGCCCTGATCCGTGATTTGTGCTGGGAACATGCATGCAGCTGGACCTAGAGAGCCCCAGCCCTGGGTCCACCCTCACTGTGCATGGTACCAGAGGAGGGCCTGGCCAGGGTAACCCGGGAGCAGGGCCCAGCTGGTGTCAGCACCAGTCATTCCCGCCTGCTCTGTGCCCCTTGCAGGGTGGGGGATCTCACTGCTGTGAACACGGCCAAAGGCCCCTGAGCTCCACCTGAACGCTGGAGTGTTTGCAAGAACATGCTCCAATGTCCCTGTGTCACTGCCAGCTTGTGCAGATTAACAACCGAGCACAGGCTGTAGTAGGCTTCTGTGGGAAAGTAGGCTGTGGACCAGGAAACCTCTCATCCCAGAGCCCCAGGGAGAAGCCAAGATGCCAGTGGAGGCATTGCCTCCAAGGTCCCCACAGAGGACATCGGGCAATGTCTGCACATAGTTTTGGTTGTCCCGACAGAGAGGGTGATACAGGACAGCCCCCCACAACAAAGAACTGCCCCACCTCAAATGTCAGTAGTGGGGAGGCTGAGAAACCCTGCTATGGGGCAGTGGTCAGAGACCCTTGTGCCTTGAAAGGGGCTGGGCAGGACAGGTAGTGGCCCACCTGGGGCCACAGGTCAGAGCCGCGCCTGAGTCTGAGGCTGCCCACCCTCCCAGCTGCCAGCATGGGGTTGGGGCGTGTCCGCCCCCATCAGACTGAAGAGGAAACAGATACTCTATCACTCAGAAGCATCCCTGTGTCACCCTGTGAGGCTGGCCTTGGACCCGGGACTCTGGGCACCCAGTCAGCACCCCAGTGTGAACACATCCTGCCCTGGGGCCTGGTCCCAGCAGCTTACACAGACCAGGGCTCGCCCAAAGGCAGGCAGGCAGGGCCACTGCTGACCACGCACCTGCCTGGTCACGATTCTGGAACTAATGGTTTCTGCCTGGCAGGGAGGCCGCCAGGGCCTCTGGGCTTCACCCCTCCCCACCTTCACAGGGGACCTCGCTTCAGTGGGAATGTTCTGGAGCCATAACCCAAGGTTGGAATCCCAGCTCCTCCCCTTTCTAGGTCTGTGACCTTGGAAAAATTAAACTTTCTGTACCTCCGTTGCCTAATCTGCGAAATGGGGTAATATTACCTACTGTATAGGGCTGTGAAGATTAAATGGAGTCATGCATTATCATCACAGGGCACCTGGCCCATCTTCACCCTCAGTTCATACTCCTCAAAGCCCTAAGGTTTCAGATCAATGGTCAGAACCACCAAGAGGGCCTGCTAAAGACAAGTATGTGGACCCACCCGCAAGGTTTAGGATTTAGAAGGTCAGGGTGGGGCTGGGGAACCCGCATTTCTAGCAGATCTCAGGGAAGGCAGTGCTGCTGGTCCTGGGACCACAGTTTGAAAACTACTGGTGTAAAAGCCTTCTAAAAAAAGTGGGATTTGATCACTAGTTATATGGAAAAAAACTGGAAAAAAGAGGAAAAAAAGAAAAGAAAGAAAATAAAAGAAAGGGAAGGAAGGGAAGGAAGGAAGGAATTTCAAAGAAACCTATCCCACCGGCTCTCCTGGATGGAGAGAGTGTGGGACTTTGAGAGAGACTCCCGGCTGGGCACCCCAGGAGGTTTTCTTCACCCGAGTTTTGCACCAAGCCCACCCAGGACAGTGGGCTGAGCCTGTGGCGGAGGCTGGCGGGAGGTCTGGTTGAGGCAGGGAGGGTTTCCCTGTGCGCGGACGCTGCAGGAGTCACACGTGTGACATCCAACCAGGGGCAGTGCCCGGAGCAGGCCAGGAAGAAGACTGGGCCGCTGAAAGCACACCGCGGCGGCGTGGGGAACGGCCTCAGACACCTAAGGGTAGGACCGGCCCGCTGCCCCGCGACCCCCAGCGCCTGGGTCCTTTCCCGGCCTCCCCCAGGCGTGGCCCCACCCCGCCCCAGGCCGCTCCTCCGACCCCTTGGGTTTACCTCATCTCCCGCGCGCCTTTCCCTCCCCGCGTCCCCCGAACCCCGACCCCCCGGCTCCTCCTCCCGCCCGGGCCCCCAGGGCCGGCGCCCGGCTCACCCGCCTCCCGCGCACCCCCTCCCGGGCGCCTTCTCCCGCGCGCCTCCCCAATCCCCCTTGGGCCCCAGCTGACCCCACCTTCCGCCCCAACCCCGCCCGGAACAGGGCTGCGCCTACCGCGTCCCATCCAGGCGGCGGCGGGAAAGAGGCGGGCCGAGGACGCAGGAAGCAGGAAGGCCCGGCGTCCCTGGCTCCGCCCCGGCCGGGCGGCAGGACCTTGGATGACCTGGTGCTCGGGGACTGCAGCAGACGCCCCAGCCCCGGCAGCGCGGAGCCCCGCCAGGGGCCCGGGGGGCTGGAAGTGGGGAACCGAAGCTCGCAAGCCCCGGCCCTCCTCGCAGCTGGGGCCCCACTAGCCGCCCCCGCGGGAGCGCTACAGGAGAGGCGCCTGTGCGCCTGCAGGTTTTATTATGGAGCTGTCAAGCTAGAAAGGGTACAGAGAACTGGAACCCACCCGACAGCCAGCTTCCCTTGGAGCCTGCCTTTTGCTTTAAAACAACAGCTGAGAGGTGACAGTGTGCTAACAGCCCTCACTCTCAGCACCTCCTCGGCCTCGACGTCCACTCTGGCGGGGCTTGAGGAGCCCTTCAGCCCGCCACGGCACCGTAGGAGCCCCTCTCTGGGCTGGCTGAGGCCGGAGTGCCTCCCTCTGCTTGCGGGGAGGTGTGCAGGAAGAGACGCAGGCGGGAACCGGGGTTGCGCGCGGCGCTCGCGGGCCAGCGCGAGTTCCGGCGGGCGCGGGTTCGGCGGGCTCCGCACACGTAGCGGCCGGCCGGCGCCGCCGAGGGCAGTGAGGGGCTTTGTACCCGGGCCAGCAGCTCCGGAGGTTGCGCCGGCTCCCCCAGGAGTGCCGGCCCCTCCGCGCTGCACTCAAATTCTCGCCGGGTTTAGCTGCCTCCCCGCGGGGCAGGGCTCGGGACCTGCAGCCCGCCATGCCCGAAACCGCCCCCCGCGCAGTGAGCTCCACCGCTGCCCGAGCCGCCCCGGGGGTGCCGCCCGGTCCGGTCTACTGCTCAGGAGTTGAGGAGTGCGGGTGGACAGCTAGGTACTGATGGGCAGCTCCACCTGCAGCCCCGGTGTGAGATCCACTGGGTGAAGCCGGCTTGGCTTCTGAGTCTGGTGGGGACTTGGAGAACTTGTAAATCTAGCTGGAGGATTGTATGTGCACCAGTTAGCACCCTGCATCTAGCTAATCTGGTGGGGACTTGAACTTTCATGTCTACCTAGAGGATCCTAAATACACCAGTCAGCACTCTGTGTCTAGCTCAGGGTTTGTAAATACACCAATCAGTACTCTGTGTCTAGCTCAAGGTTTGTAAATACACCAATCGGTACTCTGCATCTAGCTAACTCTGTGTCTAGCTAACCTAGTGAGGACTTGGAAAACTTTTCTAGCACTCTGTGTCTAGCTCAAGGATTGTAAACCCACCAATCAGTGCTCTGTCAAAATGGACCAATCAGCAGGATGTGGGTGGGGTCAGATAAGGGAATTAAAGCAGGCTGCCCCAGCCAACGGCAACCTACTCGGGCTCCCTTCCACACTGTGGGAGCTTTATTGTTTTGCTCTTTGCAATAAATTTTGTTGCTGCTTACTCTTTGAGTCCGTGCTGTCTTTATAAGTTGTAACACTCACTGTGAAGGTCTGCAGCTTCGCTTCTGAAGCCAGGGAGACCAGGAACACACTGGGAAGAAGGAACAAACTCTGGACACACCATCTTTAAGAACTGTTAACACTCACCGTGAGGATCCTGTAGCGTCATTCTTGAAGTCAGGGAGACCAAGAACCCACCAATTCCGGACACATAACAACAGCAAAAAGTCTGTGCTTCGTCCCAGACGTGCCTTTCGTTTTCCTTTTTTCCAGACTAATTTTAAAGCATCCCAGTAGATAAATTCTTTAAATACTGGAGTATGTTTAACAATAAGGCCTATTTTTTAAACATTCCCATAGTATTACCACCACACCTAACAAAATTGGCAATTCCCAGTCCGGGCCTGAGGGAGGCTTGATGGTTCACAAGACTTGGTAAACCAAAAAATAACTCTAAGGCACCCCCCGCCCCCAACCACCAAATCATCCGAATGGACTTCCTCCTCAGCCAGGGCTTTTAACCTGAAAGACTGGTTCAGGCCATAAGGGGAAGTAGAGGCCAAACATGCCTCATTATCCTTCTGCATTAACATCAACACAGACTTTACGTCTGATAAGAAACATTTTATAGTCTCCTCTCTGAAGCCTCCTACCATATCCAGATGCTTCATCTGCATGATAAAACATTAGTCTCCACAACCTCTTAACCAAGACATTCTTTAATTCCAGGTCTTTGGACAAACTCAACCAATTGTCAACCAGAAAATGTTTAAATTGACCTATAGCCTAGAACCACCCTCCCTCTCTTTGAGTTTTCCTGCCTTTCTGGATCAAACAAATTTATTTCTTAAATGAACTTGAAGTCTCATGCCTCCTTAAAATGTATTAAACCAAGCTGCACCCCGACCTCCTTGAGCACATGTTCTCAGGACCTCCTGAGGGCTGTGTCACTGGCTATGGTCACTCATATTTGGCTCACAATAAATCTCTTCAAATATTTTACAGAGTTTGACTCTTTTCATCAACAATAATTTGGCACCCAACGTGGGGCCTCAGAGAAGACTCAGGACCCCAAAGGAGTTGCCTGAACTCGGAGCTAAGATACCAGTGGGGCCCATTGAAGCCTCCCAGACTTCTA
Organism: Macaca mulatta; assembly: GCF_049350105.2. Classification (NCBI taxonomy): domain Eukaryota; kingdom Metazoa; phylum Chordata; class Mammalia; order Primates; family Cercopithecidae; genus Macaca; species Macaca mulatta. The sequence goes on along the minus strand of NC_133407.1, from coordinate 157,876,905 downwards.
GCTTCTCCCCCACTGGAACTGGTAAGTCCTCCTGAGCCCCAGATCTCTCTTTGGTTGACAGTCCTTGGTTTAGTGTGAGCTGGTTTTTCTCCTAGGAAGTTGTTGTTTAAGGATTCTAATTCTAGTTCAGAGACACATTCTAAAGGGTTTTCTTTATTGCTTTTTCTCCCAAAATTAATCTTGATTTGGCTTGTCTGCGCATTTGTGTGACGAATTGAACTGTTGTTTTCATAGGTAAATGAGAGACTGAGTTTTCTAAGCTCGGAAGAGAAAAGGCATTTGCTCCTCCCAGTCAAAAGTTGCTCCTGGGTGACTGGGGCCTTGTGGGAGTGTCTGGGGGGTTGATATCCTGTGATATGCAGCAGCCCTACGGGGAAATCCCCAACAAAAATTAATTTTAAAAATAGTTTGTCCAGGAATGCATATAAGGACTGATCACTCATCATTTTGAGCCCTCTCAAAGGTAATACACCTCTGGAGAGAGAAACTGAGACATGTAAAAGGGTGGAAACGACTCAGTGGTGACACACAGTGGAGTCCTACCCACAAGCAGCACACATTGATCCACCACACAAAAACCTTAGGCCACAGCTAAGTTCCTACTTTTAAGGAAAAAAAAAAAAAGTGGGAAACAAGTATTCTAAGAATGAGGAGAAAACAAGGAGAATGACCCCATTTTGGGCCCTCTGTTGGTTTTATGGTGCCTCTACTTGCCAGAGATTATGTAAAATGGAAATAAAATGATCCTTGTGCACCTTTACACTAAGGAAAAGAGCCCTAAGGTTGACCTGTACACCATAGAGTTCCTAAGTACTCTTCTCTATATTTTCTGCCTGCTTTAAATCTGCTTTTACTTTTCTGCTGAGATAAAAACCACTGTTTGGATCTAACGTTTTTTTCTTTTTTTCTTTTTTCTTTTTTTTTGCAAGCTGGTGAATTTGTGTTTATCTCATGGCTAAAGTTCTGGAGTAAAAGCTATAGGATGTGTGTGTGTGTGTGTGTGTGTATTTAAAAGGATTTTATAATAGACTTCTATAATTTTGTTTAATTGGCAGATTAAATCCATTTTAATTTCCCTCTAGCACACCAGACTGTCTCTTGGTACTTTGAGATGCAAATTTTGCTATCTGTTTTTCACCTAAGAGTTCTTTCCTTTAATATGCAAATGTGGGACTATTTAGCTGACAACTGCATAGGGTGATGAAACAGGCTATCATGAATTTAAAAGTCTCAGGAAAGCTGGATGTGGTGGCTCACGCCTGTAATCCCAGCACTTTAGGAGGCCAAGGCAGGCGGATCACAAGGTCAGGAGATGGAGATCATCCTGGCTAACACGGTGAAACCCCATCTCTACTAAAAATACAGAAAATTAGCCGGGCGAGGTGGCGGGCACCAGTAGTCCCAGCTACTTGGGAGGCTGAGCCAGGAGAATGGCATGAACCCAGGAGGCGGAGCTTGCAGTGAGCCGAGATTATGCCACTGCACTCCAGCCTGGGCGACAGACTGAGACTCTGTCTCAAAAGAAAAAGAAAAAAAAAAAAAGTCTGAGGAAAAAAGAGGTCTTACAAATGTATAAGATGTACTTCTATTGCCATGCCTAATATTCTATGTGTTTATGTGTTGTGTACACAATTTTTCATTACTAAAAATATGTAAAAGAGCTCTACTTAGTTTAAGTAAAAACAAAAGCACTTAAACACTTTATCAAAAAATGCTAATCAAATGCTTTTAAGTTCACGTGACAAGTAAAATATTTAATAAATAAGCTGTCTTTAAAATCATTGGTAAAAAAATCAGAAATGTTCTAAGAATTGTTAGTATTTTTGTTTACATTTATTGATCAAGTGGCTTCATGCTTATTCCTTCAGAATAGTATAAGATTAGCCATAGGGTTATGAAACTGTAAAACCCAGCCCAAGACAGAATGATCTTTGCTTGTATAATTTTTGATAAATTAGGCATGGAATATTGTTGGTTTAATGGAAACAGCTAAATCTTGAGTTATTGGTAAAAATACTGTTATATTTAATCATAAGTTCATTATTGAAGTAAACACCTGAAATTCACAGCTATAAAAATGGTTAACAGGGAAATAACTTAAATAATGACTGTCACAGGTTTTGTTAATAATACAGGTAAACAAATAAATTAATCAGGTAATGGTAATGGAATAAGTGTTTGTAAACAAACTTGTCATATAATTTAGGACCTCAGGTTATTAATAAATGTTAAGTATCTGGGTAATTTCCAATTTAAAAATTACAGGAAAACTTCTTTTTAAACAGTAGATATGTTTTTCTAATTTAGCTTATTTAAAGGTTATGTATAAAACAAGGTCAAAGGAACTAGGAAATAAGAGATATAGAGAAAGATAAGACATAAAGAGGTAATTTTTAGTACAGAAGGCAAAAAGGAAAGTGATCTTATGTAAGAAAGAATCTTGTGTAGTGAATTTGTGTCCTAAAATAAAATGACTAAGTTGTTCAAGAAAGAGAGATATTTAGGACAGAACAGAAAATTGAAGCATGTTGTGAATGGTTTATGTAAGTTGTAAGAAGGTTAGTAAAAAGGGATTTGTTTAAAAAAACTGTGTAATTCAGTTGGCTATGATTAAGAAGAAATTATAGTAGTCCTTCTAGAGATGAGTCTTTGATATTTAAAAAATACACTAATACAAAACTAAATAATTGGCTAAAACAATATTTTATTACAAATATTGACTTCTTTTTAATGTTTTTAATTTATAAACTCTATATCTCTTTGACATTCTGCAGATTGATATCTCACAAGTTCAGCTCTTTCTCTTTTGAAAAGACCTTGGATAATAGATCTCTCTTTCACCTTTTGTTGGTTCCTGTAACTTCATAATAGTTACAGGATAATTAACACAATTATCTGAAGGGAGATAACTTTTTTTGAAAATAGGCCAATAAAATTAGATCTTGTAGACCTTTTAATTCTGCATGCCTGTTATATCTTTATCTTTATATGTGTCATGTGGAAGTGATATTTCACTACCAAACTACATGAAAGAGCTCTAACCTAGTAACTTTAAAAATGTAAGTGCTTATCAGATTGGTAGATGCTAGCTCAGATGACTGTTAATTCACATGATCTTGGTAATCTTTAGTAAAATTAATTTAGCAAATTTAATCTCAAAACTCTAGTAATTTAAAATCTTAAAGTCATGTTAAAACCTCAGTTTTTATCACTGGAAAATTTGAGTTACTAAAAGTTAAAATAGGAGTATAAAATACGTTTTTGGTGAAGTTTGTAAAACACAATGATGTTGATTTTGCTAAAAAAGGAAAGTAGGTTTTTCTTCTCTAATTAAAAAAACTACTTAAGAATTGCTTTAGAATGAAGAAAAATATATATACAGATAAAGCTAAATAGAACAATTAAGCCAGAGCAACAAAAGTTAACTCAGACCTGTGGGTACCAAAAAGATAGTCAGTGTGGGGGAAGGGCAAAACTATTTAAAACCAGAGGGTATAATATAAAGAAATTGTTTTATTTTGTAGATTTGTATCATTAGCTTCTTAAAAAAACTTTACTATAGTGGATTGTAAAAATAACCACTTTAAGGAAAAAATCCTTAATTTTAAATGCTACAGAAATTAAGAGCTTGTTTGGGTTGATGCAGCACCCCACAGCTCACTATTGAACAATCACTAATGAATATATATGATCCAAATGCACAAGAGGTCATTTCTGAGAAAACAATTAGTCTAGTGGACCAGATAAATGCCACCATAATGTCTGTTTGCCCTGAGAAGGGGACTGCCCAACTCTGTATAAAATACCAAGTGAAACAAGCACCTCAGATGAAGCAGTTAATATGCTTCATATGCAAGCCATATAACTGGAGTTAGGATAACTGGTATATCCTCCCACCAAATATGCCTATTACCCAAGTCATGGTAAATTTAGGGGTTGAGGGGGTCCCTTTTACATGGATGCCCCTCCCACAGAATCATAACGACTGCTTGAGAAGCCTTATCAAATTTGCCATCCCTCATGAGTTTTGCAGATGCAACTTGCCGCTAGGAACCCAAACCGTTTTTCACCAGAAAAGGTAAAATGGTCTGGGGGTAGAAAAAGGTTCCTGGGACCAGGACAGGTTAAACGTACAGGTTAATAAAATAAACGTATAGGTTAATAAAATAATGAAATGTAAAATGTTTAAACAAACTTTATGTAAGGTAGTTGTAACACCTTTTACCTAAATGTCTTATGAAAATCGGTACTGCATTTGACTGGGGGATGTTTCCCCTTTCTAGTACTATAAAACTAAGGGCATGTAAATCTGCTCTTTTGAGAAATTGGACACACTAAATGGGAACTGGTAAGGTTGCCTAAACCCACATGCTATAGGGTAGAAGCTATTCTCCACTTCATATCCTTTGTGGAACATTTACTGGGGCTGATGGCAAAAGGCTGAGTTCTTCCCAATGACAATGACTAAACTAGAGAATTTCTAGTTGAGGGCCATTTACTGTCTTAATCTGGAATGTTAATTGAAGCTATCCCTATGTTAATGGAAACAATGTGATGCCCAAAAGAGTTCCATAATAAAATAAAAATGGTTTACATAGAATCTTGCTACCTGGAAATATAAGGAGGAGATACTGATAAACAGGGAGCCCTTTCCTAGGACTAATTCTAACTCTAGGGGGAGTTGCTGGATTCCACAGTGCCTGATAGACAGCTGTCATGAGCTGCTTGGCTTGTGAATGGTATTTCCAAGGTAAACAGACGTCTCATTTGAAAGATGCTGCTCTAGTTAAAGAAGGTCAAGAAAAATTTTTTTTTTTTATTTGAGTGAAGTATGTTTTTAAACAAATGTACCTTTCTCTCTGGGTTCTCCAAAATCCAGATTGTTGTTTTATGACAATATAGTTATTTGTGTAAGTTCAATAAAAAGTATTTTAAAACAGAACAATTGGAGACACTGGTTAATTTACCAAGAATTTAACTAAAATAGTATATTTTTAGGTAAAGTTTCAGCAAAGCCAACTTAAAAGGAGCCTATATGGCTAATCAATTTTTGCTGGATTTTATGCAAATAATCAGGACAAGTATAATAAGCCTAGAACTTACTTTACACAGAAATTGTCTTACTATAATTTCTCTTTAGTAGAAAAGAAAGGAGCTAAAAAATGGTTTTAAAGGAAAAATGTAACACTTGGTAGTAGATTTTGACCCTAACTTTTGTTTTTTAAAGTGTAGATTAAATCATGAATTATTTCTTGGCTACAATAATCCTATAGAGAGTACCAGGTTATAATTTTTCTTTATATTTTTAGTTGGTGCCCTAATTGAATAGGCTCCTTTTTCTGTTCTGACACACAAATTACTCTTATAATTGTCAAACTATAAATGTTATTTCTCTCTTCTTGTTTTACTTCCAAGGAAACCAAAATCATGGTATTCTGAGGACCAGAGATGAGTCCCTTGTTTAGCATCCCACTGGGCCCAGACCTGTTTCACTGCAAATGCTCTGCTGCTAAAACTATAAAAGCACCCTCCCTCTAGGCCTAGTGGCTATTGAGGAAGAGTTGGGCATGTGAGATTGTAAGGGCCAATTTTGAGGGATGAAATTAGGTCAAGGTCAAACCCTCCAAATCAATAATGGGTACAAAGATGCCCTCTTCCGGCCCTTATCCCCTGCTTGTCATGGAGTGATGGGCCATATCCACTGGGAGCCTCTGCATGGTACTCCAGCTGCCTAGGACCTGAGAGCTCCAATGGCTTCAATCCCCCTTCTAGGATGTGTGCTCAGATCAGCACACGCCCACAAAAGCAGGTTGGGGCATTGCTGTCTCTTCTCACAGGGCCCCATGGAACTCCAAGGAGTCCAAGAAGTCTACATTTGAACTTGGCCTCACAGATCTCTATACATTTGTCAAGGCCAGAAGATAGACTCCATTTTACAGTTGTTCGGTTTTATTTATAATGTAGACCAAAAAGTATCTGAGACAGGTCTCAATCAGAAGCTTATTTTGCCAAGGTTAAATACATGCTCATGACACAGCCTCAGGAGGTCCTGAGAATGTGTGCCTAAGGTGGTCTGGCTACAGCTTGGTTTTATACATTTTAGGGAAACAAAAGACAACACATGTAAGATTTACATTGGTCAGGTCCAGAAAGGAGGGACAACTTGAAGTAGTCAGGAGGGGTTGGGGTAGAGGGAGAGGCTTCCAGATCACGGGTGAATTCAAAGATGTCCTGACTGGCAATTGGTTGAAAAAGCTTATCTGAAGACCTGGAATCAACAGAAGGGAATGTGTAGGTTAAGAAGATAGGGGTTATGGAGGCCAAGGTTTTTATTATGCAGATGAAGCCTCCAGGTAGCAGGCTTCAGAGAGAATAGATTGTAAATGTTTCTTATCAGACTTAAAAAGGTGTCAGACTCTTAGTTAATTTTCTCCTGGATCAGGAAAAAGACCTGGAAAGGGAAGGGGATTCTCTACAGAATGTAGATTTTCCCCCACAAGAGACAGCTTTGCAGGGCCACTTCAAAATATGTCGAAGAAATACATTTGGGGGTAAAATACTTTGATTTATTTTACAGCCTGCTATCTGTCATGTTGGTATCTTATTGCTACAAAGAGTCTGTCAGTCTGAAGGTCTCTGTGTTGATGTTAATGCTGGTCAGCTGTGCCTGAATCCAAACAGAGGGGTGTATAATGAGGCACATCCAACTCTCCTCCTTCCCATCATGGCCTGAACTACTTTTTCAGGTTAATTTCAGGTCCTTGGTCAAGAGGAGGGGTCCATGTGTGACCCATGAAAGAGATCTGAGTTACCCTCAGTTACTGGCAGCAAATTTTGCCGGTCCACAGCAACTTCAGTCCTTGCCTCCTCGCAAGAAAGAATTCAACTGAGGGGCATAGAGCAGAAAAAGAGACTGAGGCAAGTTCCAGAGCAGGAATGGAAGTTTATTTAAAAAGTCTTAGAACAGGAATGAAAGGAAGGTGTGCTTGGAAGAGACTCAAGCAAGCACATAAAGGTTAAAGAGAGAAGGTCATGTTTAACCATGATCCTAGGACTTTTATAAGCTCACTTCTTTGCCATGGTTCCTCCCTGGGGGTGGATTTTCCTCATGCCCAGTGCTCTCCTTACCCTTTAGAATTGAGCGTGCGTGGTGTGTTTAGGGAGTTATACGCAGGCCCATCTGAGGCTTTCTTCCTTTTTCCAGTGGAGTGTGCCCCCCGGAAGATCATACTTCACTATGTTTTTGCCTCTTAACATGCATGCCCAGGAAGTTGCTTCTCCCTGGGGCCTGCATTCAATTAACATTTTGCTGTTAACAGGTGTGGGCCATCAGGAAATAGCCTCTCCAAGGCTCTGTGGAATTATCATTCTTAGAGAGGCAATTCAATAATTGCCGAACCATCACCCAACATTTTCAGTGGATTAAGGGGGAGCCCTAGCCTGCCTCGCTCATGCCTAACTACCTGTAACACATTCAATTGGTTGGGGGACTTAAAATTTTATTTTTGGCTTACAATAATCATTAAATATTTAGATATATGGTTTGTGGACCCTCACTTGTACTTTTGCCCTGGGCTCTATAAATTTTGAGGTGGGCCTGTCTGGTTTTCATAGAGTCATGGGTGCAAGACACTATTTGGTTCTTAACTATAATGCATGAAAAATAAACTGGCAAAGTATAATGACAAACAGCAACCAACAACTGGCCTCAGTCATGGAGAAAGCACAGGGAAAATGGGAGCATTCTAGAAAAGGGGGCAACCAAGCATTGCAGCCAAGCTCCAAAGGGCAGTCACCACACCAGGGCACAGGATTCATTTCTTGGGACCTTGGTAAGTGGCAGGCAGTGTGTACCAGTTCCTGTAGACTAGTTCATGCCCCTCTGTCTCCCCCTTTCATAGAGGCACTTGCCAAGTGCTAGTTCAGGAATCCAGAGGCCTGGCTGGAGTCTAGGCAGTGAGTAGCTTGGCAGAGAGCTGCTATGGTGGAACTGCAGTTTTCAGTGGAAACTAAAGATAGGATAGACATAAAATATATTGGTAAATAATAAAGTCTCATACAATGTTAGGAGCTATTAGGATTGAATTGGGTCCCTACGAATTCATATGTTGAATCGCTAGCCCCCAATGTGACTCTATGTGGAGATAGAGCTTATCAGGAGATAGTAAAGATTCAGTGAGGTTATTAGGTGGGGCTCTAATCCAATAGGACTGGAGTCCTTAGAAGAGATGGGAAGGAGGCAGAGAGAGCTCCCTCTCCACAAGTACACCAGCAAGAAGGTTGCCATCTGCAAGACAGGGAGAGAGGCCTCATCAGACACAATCCTGCTGGCACCTTAACCTCAGACTTCCAGCCTCCAAAACTGTGAGAAAATAAGTGTATTGTTTAAACCCCTGGGCCATGGTATTTTGTAATGAGCTGCCATAACAGAGGATTACTATTTTCAAAGCAAGCTGACCTTGAGGAAGTCATTAAGACTCAGTCTTCTCATCTGTAAAATTGAGACAGTATCAGCACCTCCCTCATAGGCTTGAGGATTACATGAGGTGATCCATGTAGAGCCCTCAGCATGGTGCCTCACATGTAATGAGCTCAATAGTGTTTCCTGCTGTTATGTTTATTGTTGTTACTAAACCTCTGATGGGACAAATCTCTAAGGAAGGAATGATTCCGGGCTCCCAGATCGACCACGGGGGAGGTCTGAGGAACAGGGAGGGCTTGACTATGAGCTTGACATGGGCATCCAGGCAGGCCTGGCCCTGCCCACACATTTCCTCATGTCTGTTCCAGTTTCTCACTGTCACTCTGCTACCACAGTGTCTACCTGGTGTTCCCATTCAGTCTCTATCATCCCCAAATGGATTCTAGGTTGGTGGCAGCAGCCTTAGCCCAGGGCTGGCCTCCATTTTCCTCTCCACTGCTGGCAGGTGGCCCTCTGGGAATAGGCCCTAGTGGTGGGCTGGCCAAGCCCTGCCTTCTGCTGATAGCTGCTCCAGGAGTGATGGACATGACCTGGCTTTTTTTTTTTTTTTTTTTTTTTTTTTTTTGTAGAGACAAGGTTTTGCCATGTTGCTCCAACTCCTGAGCTCAAAGCAATCCACCCGCCTCGGCCCACTGTGCCTGGCCAAATTTTATGTTAAGTATGTTTTCTCACAATATTTTCTAAGTCCATGCTTGGAGCCTTTTGTGACCATGTGGCAGAGCAGAAGGCACACTGGCATCCCAGGACAGCCCTGATTAGCCCTCAGCTACTTTGTAATTGAATCCCAGGTTCTGAGCTTCCTGTGAATAAAATCTGAATTCAAGCTGGTGCTCCAGAGCCTCACAGCAACTGGAATTTTCCCACCATCTACCTGATGAAGCATGATTATCTTATTTTAAAATTTCTGTTCTTTATTTCTCATTTATATTGAAGTAATATCATTTAGATAATGTGTTGGTAATATGATCTGTGAATTTCATTAGAGGATTTAAAGAGAGTAGAATGAGGCCAGGAGCAGTGGCTCATGCCCATAATCGCAGCATTTTGGGTGGCCAAGGTGGGTGGATCACTTGAGGTCAGGAGTTTGAGAACAGCCTGGCCATGGTGAACCCCATATCTACTAAAAATACAAAAATTAGCCAGGCGTGGTGGCGCACACCTGTAGTCCCACCTACTCGGGAGGCTGAGGCAGGAGAATCGCTTGAACCCGGGAGGGGGAGGGTGCAGTGTGCTGAGATTGCACCACCACAGTCCAATCTGAGTGACAGAGACTGTCTAAATAAATAAAGAGGGTAGAATGAAGATATTGGGGTAGTTAAGGTTGGGAATCATTGTTTTAACTCCTCCTCTACTGTTTGCTGTTTTGGTTGCTCCAAAACTTTATAACTGCATTATAACTGATGCCCAGAGTCTGTCACTGCAGCCATCAACACAGCCCTGAGCTCTCAGTAGCTTATGACACCAAGGATTAATTTCTTGGTTCTACACATGTCCACTGTGTGTTGGCAGAGGGAGAAGCAGCCTTTGTGGAGGATGCCTAATGGATGTGCAGTCCAGCCAGATGTGGCGGGCTTTGCTCTGCAGTCTGCTCCTGTTTGTGTCTTTGGAGCTACAGAAATCAGCTCCTCTTTGAGCTTGCCCAAAAGGGGCTATTCCCACAAAGAACAGGGAACAAAGAGGAACTGCTGATTTTGGAGGGGAGAAAAGGAAGGGAGTTTCCATCACACAGTCCCATATTCTCCCCAAAGACAGGTCTCGACTCTGCCATGGAGGGTCCTACTCCCCCTCCCTCCCTCCAGCACCAGCCTGGCTGGGTCCCACCTCCTCTCTTTTCCACCTCCCTTAGGATTCTCCTTCCCTTTATTACCTAGAGCAAGTCTGTGGCAAGCCTTTGATACTGAATGTCCCACTGTCCCAGCTTCACCACATCAGAATGTTCTAGGTAAATGCAAAGCTCTCCGTGGAAAGACTTCTGGTGAATTCCACTTCCTCCTCACCCTATCCCAGTTGGATGAAGTCAGATCAGCAGAGCACTAGAGCCCTGGATCCAGCGTGCTGCCCCTCCATGCACATACTCCCTGCCCTGGTGAGCTGCTGGTAGTGGCGGGGGTTTAATGTGCGTTCAGTCACACTGGGGAAGGTCATAAGAAACAGCTGTGTGCAACTTGCCACCCTAGGTTGAAGTCACATAAGACAGCAGTCATTATATTATAAAACTTTTTCTTTTTTTTTTTTTTTTTTTTTGAGACGGAGTCTCACTCTGTTGCCCAGGTTGGAGTGCAGTGGCGCAATCTCAGCTCACTGCAAGCTCCACCTCCTGGGTTCACGCCATTCTCCTGCCTCAGCCTCCTGAGCAGCTGAGATTACAGGTGCCCACCACACACCCGGCTAATTTTTTGTATTTTTAGTAGAGACTGAGTTTCACCATGTTAGCCAGGATGGTCTCAATCTCCTGACTTCATGATCCACCTGCCTTGGCCTCTCAAAGTGTTGGGATTACAGGTGTGAGCCAATGTGCCCCGCCTATAAAATATTTTTAAGGAGGATTCATGAGATGGATTACTATCCCTACGAGGAGCAGTTATCCTCCAGAACACTAATTTGTTTCTGGTATCTGGACACCGTGAATTAGGTCACCAATCAGGTGTCCTTGCACTCCTGGCAGCCAGAAAGCTCTGAGCTGAATTGTGGCCCAGCTTTAGAAGGGTATGCAGTTTTGCAGCCTGCAGTCTGGATACGGACCACACTCTGGATTTGACTCACCACCACTTTGCTCTCAGCCCCCATTCGCTCATGCATATTTTTGTTTATTATACTTCTAAACCACCTTAAATGCTTCTGTTAACAGACGAGACATAAATATGCTCAAAGGCCACGAAAGTTTATAAAAGCTTATCTCCCACCGAATAGCCTGGCGGTGAGTCGCTTTGGGGAAGATGAGCCTCCATGATGTTGGGCTCGGCTTCCTCCATCTCGGGCAGCTGCCCACTGCCCCCCCGCCCCCGCCCCCGGGCCCAGGCACTGCCCACATTCGCAGGGTTGGGCAATGCCCATCGCCGTGTCACTGGGTCTGCTTCCAGCCAGCCCGGGGAGGGAAAGGAGGGCAACAGCATGACCCCCCTTACAGGGTGCATGTCAGAAACCGCACAGATCATTTGCACCTGGATCCTGTTGACAAGAATTTGGTTCCTTGACCAACACCTAGTGCAAAGAATGCAGGAAAATCCAGCCTTTCTTCTGGGCAACTGTGTGCCCAAGTAAAATGCAGAGGTTATGACTTAAGAAAGAAGGGGACAAAGGCAGGAAATTGGGGGATAATGAAATCTTATGTCCTTACCTTACACTTTCAGGAGAATTATGGAAAGGGGAAGAAAGAATTATGGGAAGGGGAAGAAAGCTGGAAAGCTGGGTCCAGTCTTGCCCATTTGCACCAGAGGTCTCTAGCGTGACTGCAGTAGGCACCCTGGCTAAAACTGTGTCTGAAGAGTGGGGAGAGGCGCTTCCTGGCTCTGTTTGAGTTGGATGGGCCTGTGCTTGAGGCTTTGCCTGCTCTTCTGTCACGAAGGATGTTTACAGGGAAGCCAGGGCTGACCCTATGGAGACACCAGGCAGGCTTCCACCTCTTGTTGGGAGGAGTGTGAGAGACCTGACTGGGATGACAGACAGCTGCATGCGCTTGGACGCTGCCGTGGATACCCCAGCCCTGGGAGTGTTTTGAGGCAGAACAAAGGGAACCCAGGAAAGGGTTGACATGGATTCATCTGTTCTGGTATAAGCGGTGCGTGCTAGGGCAAGTCCCACCACTAGAGATGGGAACAGCTTCTCTCTGAGAAGCTGCCGTCTCCAGCACCAAGCATCGTGGTAGAAGACCAATTCTGAGCTAGCAACAGAGCCCAGAAGGCTTTAAGTGGAAGTGAAGGCACATTCTTTCCTGCCTGTAGACAGCAAGATGTGAGGCTGGACGTGCCAGAAGCACTCTGGGGTCTGAGCCGGCCCTGCCACAGGAGGCAGGTGGGAAGAGGGAAGGGGACACTCCCAGTGGGCCTGGCTTGGGCCTGGGCTTCAGGCTCTGAGGAACTGCATGGAGTGGGAGTTGGTAGGTTTCTCCTGGACTTCTAGGAAGGCCGTGTGAGCAGCTCAACCTGACCCCAGCAAGGCCTGCTTCACAGTTGGGTGGGGTGGCCATGGGAAAGTAGAGCCTCTCCCATGGTGGGTGTGGGTGCCCACGAGCACAGCCACCTCTGCCAGGCCACCCCCAGCCAAGGCCTATTCTGGGAGACTCGGCACCTGGGAGGGGTGAGTTACTCTGCAGGCAGAGGGGGCTTCAACGTCCTCCTAATTTGGGAAGTAAGGGGAACACAATTTCACAGTAGCTATGTAACCTTGGGCTGTTAAATGTCTCTTTGCCTCCATTTCCTGATTTATAAATGATGATAAAAATACCTCCTGCCTCCCTGGGATCATGAGCAGCAAGAGAAACATGCATGGAGGATTTGGAGCCCTGCCTGGCATCGAGCTGGTGCTCAAGGGACAGAAGTGTAGCCAGTATGGAGCTTGGCACTGCCTGTTACTATCGCTGTCAGCAGCCTTCGAACGGCGGGGTCTGGACAGGCCTTTATGGAAGCACACGCTTCCTAGAAGAGCAGGAATCATAAAGGAAAGCAGGGCGGGGAATCCCTGAGGAGACGGGGAACTCACAGGCCTCTGAAGGGCAGCATGCTGCACGGAGAGGCCTGAAGTTGTTCCCAGACATAGCAGAGGCTGGGCCTAGAGCTCTCAGCGTGGCCTGGGCCCGTGGGGAGGGACAGAGGGGCCTGCAGTGGGCCTGTGGGACCCAGAGGGACAGAGCCAGGTGGGTGGGGAGATGAGATGCCAAGAAGAGAGCTCCATGTGGGGAAACTGAGGTGACAGCAGGTAGGTCAGGTTGCAGTGTTTGGTGCCTACAGGATGAGGGTGCAGAGAGGAGGGCCGCAAGCTCCCACAGGGAGAGGGCACGGGAAGGAGCTATAGGGCAGGTCTCTGGGCCAAGGAGAAGCCATAAAGGTACATCCGTGTTGGATGGGAGACGAGCTCTGCCTGGCATTCCCAGCTGGGCCCGGCCCTCTACTGCAGGCCCTCGGGCTGGCTACCAGCTGAGAGCAGGCCACGCTGACAGAGCAGGGGCGAGGGCCCAGCCCCCATCTGCTGAGGGAGTTTGAGCTGCCTCCCAGTCCAGGGCTCGCCCAGCTCAACCCCCATCTTCCCACCAGTTTCCTAGGGGTTACCCTCAAACCTCCTGCACCCCGACTCTGTCACACCTTCTGCTCTTTGGGGCTGAGATGGCCCACACCCATTTCCTCCTGTCTCTCTCCCCAGGTGTCTGGCTCTCCCAGGCCAAGCAGCACCGTCATGCCCAGGTGACCGCAAATTCCAGGCCCACCCAGGAATACCCACGGGTGGAGCAGAGAGACGCGGAGGTGTGGATGGTCTCTCTTCAGAAGCTTTATTCTCCCTGGGAGGGGCACACCTCACCCAGCCAAGGGCTGCTGCTGACTGGACAGAGGGTGTCCCAGATGCAGACATGGGGTACAGGCAGGAGGGCTTCCACTAGCCCCCAGGTGGGAGGTGCTGTGCACCCAGGCTGAAGAGGGAGGGGCCCAGCCGCCAGGGAGGGGCAGGGACTTTCTTCTCACAAAGACCTTTCTTCAGTATTCGAAGGTCACCGTCTTGACCCGCAGGTACTCGTTCAGAGCCGCCTCTCCTGTAAGACACCACAAAGGTCACAGCAGCTGCCACCACAGGCAGGAACCACTGCTGGGGGCTGCAAGTGTCTTATTCCTCAGCAACCGCGTGAGGGCAGCTCTGGCTCACCCCACTTCCAGGTGTGAAGTCGAGGCCCAGCGAGGTCATGAATCTTACCCAGGTTATCCCTGACAGTGGATAGTGGGCCAGGACTCCCAGAATACAAAGCCAATCTGAGGCAGCCATTTAAGAATCTTCCCTGGCTCCCACCGCCTTGTCTGGACAGCGGGAAGCCCCTTCAGGCGGAAGGGGGTGGAGGACTTGGTGTTACTGCCCGGACTCACTGGCCCATCTCTTCTCCCGTGGCTGCCCCCAGCTATGTCTGCATCAAGCTGTGGCTGGGAAAAGGAGATGCCTCGCAGGGCCCTGAGGCCCCAGACCTTGGCAGTGCTATGTGGCTGGTGTGTCTCAGCCCCATGACAAGTGTGAAGCCTGGGACTGTCTGACAGCTCCCCAGCAGCTCTGGCTGGCCCCAGGAGTGGCACTGCCCCAAATGCCACTGCCCTGTCCCTCTGAAGTCCTGGGCCTGCCCAGGCGGGCTCTTGGAAGGCTTGGCTTGTGGGCCTGTCCCAGGAGGGTGCTGGTCCTCTCAGCGGGACACGGGGACCAGGGTTGGGAGGGGGCCAGGGGAACTCGGGGAGGATTCATAAGGGGCTCAGATCATGTTGTGGGGACTTGGCAGCCATAGCCTTCCCTGGGTGGCCATGGGCCTCATGGATTCCCATGGTGGACACCAGGAAGGTGGCCTGGGAGAAGGCAGGAAGAGGAGGCAGACTGGGACACAGGAAGCAGGAGTGTCCAGCCTATACGTGCATGTGAGTCCAGCCCTGTGGGTACACATGGGCCCCTCTCACAGGCACCCTTGGGGGCTTCTGCAGGGCTTGAAAGATGGGGGCAGGGGGAGGAGAGAAAACTGGAAACAGTGACCACCCTTTGACCCTCAGCCTCAGCATGACCTTCCCTGTGGTCTCTGGGCTGGAACAGGAGCCTGGAGAGACAGGTGGGAACTCTGAGACAGCATATGGCTCCCCTGGACCTTGCCAGCCACCCCTGCCAAGCTTGCCCATAAGACCTGTCTAGTCCCCACTGCTGAGAGAGCAGAATGAGGCCCAAGGCTTGGAGCAGCCCAGGGAGAGAGGGCTGGAGCAGAACTCCATGCCACCCAGCGGACGGAGCACTGGGGGGCCTGCGCTGTGTGCTGGGGGACCCCGCCTGCTGCCGCCTCAGTGACTTCATCTCTACTGGGAGACTCGCAACACCCATGGTGTTCACCTGGGGGGTACATTCGGTCTCATGGCTCCTCTTTACACTAAGGACGCAACCTGAGCCCCTGACCATGGCCCATGGGCCTTCTATCTGGCCCCTCCCTGCCTCTCAGGCCTCCTCTCCTCCCTCCTGCTCCCCCTTGGCCCACTCCCACCACTCTGGCCTCTCTGCAACTCCACGACCAAAACTGGTTCCCCCAAGGACCTGCTGAACCCTCAGCTAGAAACACGGGACCCTGGGTCTTCACGGCCAACTCCTCCCTGCCATGCAGCTCTGGGTAGCACAGGCGCCACCACACCAGAGAGGCCCCCACTGCCTCCTGGCCGGAGTGTCTCCCCCAGGCCACTCTTCTTGCCTTCTTCCCAGCACCACCCCTCTCTGCAAGCATCTTGCTCATGGACTTGTCACATGTTCCCTCTCAGTAAGAAGTGAGCCCTGACAGCCATCATGTTCAAGGCTACATCCCTGCATCTGGGATAGGACCTGGCACTAAGTGGTTCTGAACGGATGTTTGCTGAATGAATAAATGAAAGCAACCCCACAGGCAGGAGTAGGTTACCTAGATCTTTGCCAAATCCAGACTGTTTGAATCCTCCGAAGGGAGCGGCCACATCGGTCTTGTTGTACGTGTTGACAAACACAGTGCCTGCCTGGAGCTTGTCACTGACATACAGGGCCTTGTTGATGTCCCTGGTGAAGACACCAGAAGCCAGGCCAAATTCCGTGGCATTGGCCCGAGACAGCACGGCGTCCACGTCCCTGGAGGGAAAGTCCAGGAAGAACTCCCTGAGGGAGGTGCAGACAAGAGCCTGGCCTGCTCTACACCCCAGCTGCATAAGACCTTCCGAGGAGAAAATGTGCCGGGCTGCCGCACCGGGGCAAGATGGGGTTGGGCTGGGCTGCGAGTGAGGAGGAAGGGCAGGGGCCCATATGCAGGCAGCCACCACAGGGGCTCCTGGATCATGGGGTGAGCCTTTTATTCCACAGACTGGGAGCAGGGGCCCAGAGAGGAGCCACTGGGTCCTCACATGCAGAAGGACCCACATGTGCCCTTGGCAGGTTGGGCATTCACCAGACATCAGTGATCTGGAGACTTACTACAACCATATTTATTGGCTAGGTGGCACTGAAGTCTCTTATTCTAATGCCATTGACATATGACAATAATTTCTGGGGTTTTTTTGATAGTTGGATAGTAAAATGTAAGGATGAGGCACGATTTTGCAGTTTGCTCCAAGGTGCTACGGAGACAAGGGGTAAGCCTGAGAAGTATCAGCATGGGCCTCTGTGGCCTCACTGTGAGTGGAGTACAGTTTTCCCTTCCAGCCCAGGCTGGCCTGGGTAACTTGCTTGATCACTAGGCTGTGGTGGAAGGGATGCTCTGGGATTCTGAAGAGCCAGATTATAAAGAGCCTTTTGGCTTTCACCTGGCCTCCGAGGGGGAACCAGGTGCCTTGGCAACCCCGAGGCTGCCACGCGGAGGAAGCCTCCTGGGAGACCCCCGGCAGTGTGAGGATAGCCACTCTGTCGCCCCAGCTGAGGCCAGACACTGCATGGAGCAGAGATGCGTTCGCCTCATTGAACCTAGACCATGAGTAAAATAAATCTCTGATTATTCCAAGCCACTCAGTGTGGGGGGTTTAGTGCACGGTAACAGACCTTAGAACAGAGTCCAGTGGGCTGCGAGAAACATGCCGGAGCACGTGGCAAGGGACAAGGACAGGGAAGGGAACTGTCTTTGCTCACAGGGGGACTCAAAGCCCCAGGTCTCTTCTCAGGGGTGTGGAGACTCAGCAGGCGGCCCAGGCGGGATGTCGATGGCTTGCACCCTGCCTGAGTTCTCCTCCTCACCGCCCATAGACTACCTCCCAAAGCCCACATGAAGACCCCAGTAACACGTGGGAGAGAGTCAGGGCCCTTGAGACATCAGCAGGATTCCCTACCCATCAGCAAACCGAGAGATGATCATGACAGGTCCAAAGGACTCCTCCTTGGCTATGAACATGTGGTCTTCCACATCTGTGAAAACAGTTGGCTCAAAGAAGAACCCTGCAAGAGAGATGGAGACCCGCTGTACATGGGAGACACAGTGACCGATGGTCCAGCCTCCCTGTCAGCAGGGCCTGGGCAGCCACCTGCAGATGACCTGACATAAGCGCCGGGTCGTGGCACCCATGTGATGGGTGTCGCCATGCTACAGGTGGCTCTCCCACCTGGCATGTTCTTTGATGTGGGTCTCACCATGCTTCTAAAGGAGTGCTGTTGAGGGAAATGGGGCTGCAGGTTGGCAGGTGACAGAGCTGAGACCTGATCCCAAGTCCAATCTTAGTGCCAGAACCCATGGCCAAAGCAAAGACTGGAGCTTTTCTGGTGACAGCTAATCTACAACCTCCTAGATCATTTGGCAGGTGAAACCTCCCAGGCAGCTCTGCCACTGACCCTGGTGGCTACAACCCATGGAGTAGGAGGAGGTGAGAGGGGAGGAGCTCTGGACACTGGACCTCCTGGGACTCCCTCCCTCTGCCCTTCTGGGGTCCCTACCAAGGCCCAACTTCATGCTCTCCAGTCAAGAAGGGACCACCTAATCCCAACCCTGGATGCAACCCCTACAGGCCCTGGTTGCCAGGGCAGACGCACTTCTGACAACTGAAATGCTTTCTCTCTCTTTTCTCTAGAGACAGAGCCGTGAGACCTGCTGCACTGAGGTCAATCCTGCCTGACCTCACTGAAATTCAATCCTGCCTGTCTTAGGAATAATCAAGACACCGGGAATTTTCTCACTGTAGTTCTTAGAGAAATAGAAAATTTCAAAAAACGTTACAAAGTTATTTAACTAATAAAATATTCAATATTTTTCATACATTTATAAATGACATTTTAACACTGATTACAATTGTGAAAATGTGACTCATGTACACACACAGTGGTTTATGTGGTCTGTGTTTACTCCACAGTCTTGTAGCACTTCTGCCGGGGCATGTGAGCCATGCTGACCACCCCTCTGTCGTCCCCTCCCCATCTACCTTGTACTCTCCCCTATCCCCTCTAGACCCTAAGAGCTGGTCTCCTGGTCCTTGGGCCACCAGAAAGCAGCCCCATCCCATGCTCTGCCGCTCACTCGGCTGTAGGAATTCTGCTCCTTCTCATACCCTCTCCAGGGTGGGGTGATGACCCCCCACTATTCCTGGTTCCCTGGTGCTGCTCTAACCCTTGCTGGCTCCCTAGCCCTGCTCCTGGCACAGGGCCTCCATCCCACCAACCCTGAACCCGGCCATCCTTGCCCTGCAAGGGCCCTGCTGATGCTCCTCCCACCCCATCTGCCTCATGGAACTCGCAGTCCAGCAGGAGTGGGAAGAGGGTAAGTGGACAGTGACAGCAGCAGTGCAGTGGTCACGAGAGCTCTGTTGAGGTGTGTGGTGCCTGGCACCCTGTGACATGGGCATGCCTGGGTTTGGATGTCCTGTGAGCTAAAGAAGCAGGAGCTCTCCAGGTGGGGACACTTGAAAGCCTCCACTAAGTCAAGCAGCAGCAAATGCATGGAGCCCAGGAAAGCACTAGAAACCTCTGGAGAGAATGAAATGTGGCTGCAGTACAGGTCAAGGGCAAGTCAGGCACAGATCATGAAGGACTCTGGCTGTAAGGTCAAGGAGTCTGAACTTGCACTGCGGGAGGGTGGGTCACTGCTACGAGGTCTTAACGGAGGAGAGGTCACCAGACCCTGGCAACTGTGTGAGTAAAGGATCAGCAGGCTCACAAGGCCACTTGGGAGGCTGCTGTGACACCGAGCAAGGCAAGATGCAGGGAGCCCGCACAAGGGTCAGGAGGCAGAGGAGGTCCAGAGTGGGACAATTCTCAGATTTTACAGAATCAGGCAAATAATTTAAATGGGGGTCACAGAAAGAGAAGAGTCAGGGATTCCTTCTTCCCTTTCCTCCTTCTTGCCATCAGATTAATTGAGCACCTACTCTGTGCAAGGCCCAGTCTAGGCACAAAGGAGCTAGGGGTGAGGAAGACAGTCATGGCACCTGTCCCTTGGCAGTAGCATCAACAGTCCATCCCTGTGGCTGCTGCACTTCTGGCCTGGATGACTCGATCAGACAGAGGGTCCTGGAGCAGCAGGTGTGTGTGTCTGGGCTCAACTCTGGCTGGGACATTGCAATGACCATTGAGTTTGAAGGGCCTGGGGAACATCCAGGTGGAAGTGTCCAGTGCCGCTGGCTATGCGGTGAGGAGCTCTGGGTGGGGTGGAGCCTGGAGGCCTGTATCTGGTAGGGTCTGAGCAGGGGAGAGATCCTGCAGGTGAACTGTCCCCCATGAGAGGTGCTCCAAGCTAAGGATAGGCAGGGATGCACCTGCATTGAGGGGACAGGTGGAGCAACGGCTGAGAGGTTAACAGCCAGTGAAGCAGAAGGAAAATCATAAAATCTAGTCTCTTGAAATCTATCGGGGAGAGACTCTCAAGGCTGTGGTGACAGTAAGGGCAAGTCAGAGTCCAGTTCAATACTGACTAAACCAGCACTGAATAATGCTCATCCCATTCCCGGGTCTGGCTGGTGCCCAAATAGCCAAGGCCCAGTCCATCCCAAGTCCCAGATGGGGCTGCAGCCTGACTGTGCAGGTACCCGGCCTTCAGCTCTCTCCAGTTCAGCTGGACAGGGAACCAGAGGCCATGGGACCTGCTGCCTCAATTGACCCAAGCGGGCCTGGCACACTGTGACTCACCTGGCCGAGGGATTTGATTCCCACCGCAGACCAGTGTGGCCCCTTCCTTCACGCCGCACTGGCAGTACTCCATCAGCTTCATCAGGTGGGCATGGTGATTCTGTGGCCCGTGGTCGGTGTCCCTGTCCAGGGGGTTGCCCACCTTCATCTTCCGCACCTCCTGTACCTGCAGAAAGTCCTCCAAGTCAGGCGTGGCTCGTTCTGCCACAGTTTCTGACAATGATCCTCACCTGACTCAGCTCTCGCGGCTGACCCCTGAGGAAAGTTCACACTCTATTCTAGCCTCAGGGCTTTCCGAATTCTGACTCTAAATCCACCTTCCAGTCTGAAATCCCAGATGGCTCCTATGCGCAGAGGAACAGAAGTCTCCAAGGAGACAGAAGCCCAGCAATAGATGGGCTGGGAATGGAGGTGCACAGGAGTGTGGGTGAGGAGGAGAGAGGCTGGTGTATTTGACTAGTTGAGGAGATGGGGCTCAGTACCACATGTATCTGATTCTGGTCCTGCACCAGCCTCATGGATCAAGAAGCTGAAAGAACTGTTTGTCTGGGGGACTCCAGGATGTGGGGTGGGTGGGATACACCAGCCCTGCTGCAATAGTCCCGGTGCTAAAGTGGGAAAGAAATTAAGTGGAGGGGAGGGGCCCAAGGCTCTAGTCTGCTGACCCTCTTCCTCCAAGGCCAGGGCATCTCACATCTTGCAAACTCTGCACCCCCAGTGAGCCCTAATCAGACACAGGTGTGACCCAAGCACCCGGGACACCCCTCTGCCCTTCCCACCAGGGCCCACTGAGTGCCTCTGACTGTCCGGTCTCCACCCTGTAGCCAAGCCCAGTTGCTTTTGTTCCTCATTCTCTGCTCCTGTCCTGGAGACCCAAACTGCGCCCCAATCTCTCTTGGATACAAAGGACAAGCAGCCTACTGAGCCTCCTGAACACTGGCCTCACTTCCTTTCTTTGGGATTGTGACTGTCCTGAGAATTATCCCTGGGACAATGGCCCTTGCAGTCACCTGACTGTGGAAGTCTCATGACTCCCTTAAGATCCCCAGACAGGACCTTGTGTGCACAGCTCTATGTCCCTGCAGCCACACTCCACCCATGACTGCCACTTTATCTCCAGTAGTCCCTGGGTCTGTATCCTGGTCCTGCTATTCCTGTGCTGGGCCCATCACGGCAATGGGCCTCGCTTGGCCAGGCAGGCCAGCTCCCTAACTACGGAAGATGAGCTTGTGCCTCCCATCACGTGGTAGAGTCCGTTTCCTCACCCCTTAAATCTGGGCCAGCCTGTGACTTGCTTCGGCAGCACAATGCATGGAAGCAATGTTTCGTGCATTTCAAGAAGCCTCTCAGCTTGTGCTGTCACTCTCAGGAGTCCTGCCACTGTCCACATGAACATGCCCCAGCACATGCTGCAGAATACAGGCCCCTAGGGCAAGGACAGCTGTCCCACGAAGCTGCCTGCTGCCCTGCTGCCCCCGAGCCTCACTGCAGATGCTTGGGCAAGCTCTGACAAACCCACGGGAGCCCCAGCGAACTCCAGCCTAGACTGCCACTGCTGCCCACAGAATCACAAGCTGAGGGCAGGGCTGTCATTTCCAACCACTCTGTGTTGAGGCTTGTTATACGGCAAAAGCTTTTCCAGCCCCTCCCAGAAAGTCCTTCCTTTCCCCACTCCTTCCGGACTCTGAGCCACCACCCTGGGTCCAGCGCCAGCTCTCCTCCAGGGACCCCTCCCTCACCCCTCCGCTCACGGGCCCTCTTTTTCCCTGGCTTTTCAGGCACCATCTGTCTGAAACCATGTGTGGAGGTTGCTGGTTGTCTCTCCCGCATCCCTGCCGCTACCTGCTGGGATCAGATGCTGCTCTCCACAACCTGGGGGCGGTGAGGGGGCCCTTCGCGGAAGCTAAGCCAACCTCAGCTTGCTCCACCCCTGGTATCATGGCCTGGATGAAGGATGGCTGGGGCCTGGCTCATGACAACCCCACAATGTTTTCTAACAGAGGTGGTGAGGAAGGAGTCATGTCCTGCTCTGGCTCCAAGTGGTGAGAAGGTAATGCTGGTGCCGCCAGCCCCATACTCCCCACCATATCCGAGCTGCTTGGAGAGAATGATGCCAACCCGTCGAGGAACCGAGAAGCCAGACATTACAAACCTCCCAAGGGGACTCGGGACCACCGAGGCCAGCATCAAGCCTGCTCTTCCAGGCGTGGCTGAGTGAGTGGATAAATCTGGTGGAAGACACTATCCTGTGCCCACCAGATCCCCGAGGCCATGCAAGGTGGCTGCAGAACCTGATGGGAGCTGCTGGCCCCTACTGGCGGCCCACAGCCAAGCCTACCTGCCACAGGGGCCCGCAGCCTGGCCACTTGGCCCCAGGGGCATGCCTATGTAGGGGGATTTGTGCTCCAGGGCCCATGTCCATGGTCAGACCCAGGCTGACCAGAGACCAGGCCCTTGCTCCATTCTGTCTGGTCCTCCCCTGGTCCCTTCTCCTTCCAGGCTTCACCTAAGAGTCCACTCTGAGTAAACCACATGCACCGAATTCTTGCCCCAGGTTCCACTTCTAGGGAGCCAACCCAAGACAGGCCCTTTTTGGTGATGTCAATTTGAGCTACAGGTCTGCTATTTCTTCGCGAAATAATAAAATCCAGTGAAGACTCAGCACAGCTCCCGCTGTGAGTTCCCTGACCCCCGTGGGCAGTGTCCTCTAGGAGGAGCCCAGCCTCACTTAACCCCTGCCCTGTCTCCCCTCCTCCAACCCCCTCCAGCCAGGCTGCTGTCCCGGTGAACCAGCAGCCCACAGACCCTGGGGCAGGACTTACCACCCTCCGCACGAACTCATCATGAATGGAGTCCTCCACAAACAGCCGGCCTGCTGCAATGCAGTTCTCTCCTTTGTTGAAGAAAACAGAGCTCATCCCCTTCAGAGAATGGACAAGAACACCAGGTCACTGCTCCTCCTGGGACACCAACCCCCTGCTCTGCCAGGGCCCAGCTGCCCTTTCTCATTGGGAAGGGAGGCACGCATGTGTCCTGACCTCCTCCTGTGGGCCGCACTCAATCCTCAGTCACCTCAAGAGGAGAGGTGAGACATAACGGTATGGGAAGTGAAGACGCTGAGGCCCATGCAGTGACAGAGAGACACCACGCCCCAACTCCTACCACTGGAGGACAAGGCCGCCATCTATACTGCAGAGCATGGGGACCAAGTGGGAGTGAGCCTCGGCCTGCCTGAGACCCTCCTGCACCCTGGGTGGGCTCGCTGGGGTGGCCCAGAAGGTGCTGACTCCTGTTTCAGAGTCTACATTCTCGGAGCTGACAGGAGAGATGCCAGCCGTGTGTGTAAGCACGGAGCAGGTGGCGGGTGACAGGGCAGAGGGTAAGACACAGGCAGGCAGCCCTGACGGGGGTGGGTGAGGGGTGGGGCAGCCCTGGCCCAGGGAATTTCCAGCAGGAGTTCACAACAAAGGCCCTCAGAGGCCGCAGGCAGCCTGCTTTTTCAAACTCGCCTGCTGTGGGAGACCCAGGGGAGGACGGAGAGCCATGGTCAAGCCTGGCTAGATCCCAGGGCTGATGGGTTCATCTGGGCCTGTGAACAAGGCCCTTGCCTCCCTCAGTTTCTCTACCAAATAAGGTTGGACTCCCTTTCACACCCATGCTAGGGTGTCAGGCCGTCTTCCACGGCACAGTGGAACTTAGATAGGGCCGGGGGCATATTTGGGGACCTGGCAGAATGTGGCCTTACTGGTTTGCTCCCACAGGAGTGAGGACAGGACCAAGGCAACAACAATACTAACGGTAAGAACAAGGACCAACACATGTGTCTTACGTGGCACTTGCCACTAATCTAAGCCCTTCAGACATATTCGTTCTGCAGCCACCCAGGAGGTGGGTATCACCATGGTCCCTACCCACAGGTGGGAGCACAGACGCCAGAGAGGTTAGGTAACTTGCTCAAGGCTGCCCAGCAGGTGAGTGGTGGAGCCAGGTACATGCACCCACGGCCACCGGCAGAGAGCGTCACTGTCAGCAGGGCTGGGCCCAAGTGCTCAGAGTTCTGCTTTGCTCTTTTATTTTAAAAATACACATTTTATTGTGTATATTTGAGGTTTACAGCATGAAGTTATGGACTACATATAGATGGTAAAGTGGTTACCATAGTGAAGCAGATCAACACGTCTGATTTGCCCTCTCACCAGACAGAAAAGGGTGCCATGCTTATTTCAGAACAGATGGAACTGTGGCGTGTGTTTCCTGATTTCATATTGATATGTAATACACACACACATATGTTATAGGCAGTTGATCTCAGCTATCCTGGCAGTTATGAAACTTCTTGGGAAGTATGTTTGGAGGGCACATGTCTTTCTTCACTAAGTCTGCTGCCTGCCATGCTATGCTTGTGGTGACACCATGGACTCCACCAGGGCTACACGTGTGAGTGTGGCTGTGGAATCAGAGAGAGCCTCCTGGGCTCCACGGTCCCTGTCCCCACTTGCTGTCCCTACCCCCTCCAGGCCCGGCCCTCACCATCTGCACAGCCTTGTTGAGGTCACAGTCAGCAAAGATGATGAGGGGTGACTTCCCGCCCAGTTCCAAGGACACCTTCTTCACGTTACTTATGGCACAGCTGCAAGGAACAGAGGGCTGGTGGGGCCGGTCCCTCCAGAGCAGGTAGGGGCATTGGGCCCCCAGGTGGCAGGGACCTGGGCAGGCTCAAAGCATGCTTTGTTGCAAGAAGCAAGACCCAGCCAGTGCCTCCCCACTCCCCCCGCCCCTTGCGGCTTCACACAGCCACCTTCCTTTCTTTCCTGGCCTGTATATACCGGGCCTGTGCCCGGCTGCCCCCTGGACTGCCCTTCCTGCTGCATGCTCCACACCTTGTTTCCTGCAGGCCTGTGTTCCCTTCTCTGGGGTGCCTCCCTGATCGACCTGTATAAAACCACAGCCTGCCCGCGCACCCCATCTGCTGCCCTTTGCTCTATTGCATGTTGACCTCTGACCCCATCTGCAGAGCATGAGCCTGGCCAGGGCAGGCACGCATCTGTCTGGGTCATACTACAGCCCCAGTGCCAAATGCAGTGCCTGTACGCAGCTGGTGCTGCACAAATTAAGGATTACAAAACAGCACCATCAGCTGGTACAGCTGCAGGGGCCCAGAGGCTGTGGCACCTCCCTGTATTAGCAGCAGAGCAAACAGAGAGAGGCTGGGAGTCATGAACACATCACATCAGTGGGCAAGAAATGCACTGCAGGGATGCTGTCCTCAGCCGGACACTCAGTTAACAGCCGGCAGGTAGGAGACTCCACTGGGGAGGAGAGGCCTCCTCTGCAGGAGCAACCCAGGGAGATGGCCCCCATCTCAGCTGCAGGTCCGGGTGACATGGCAGTCTGGGAAGAAGAAAGCAGCAGAACCAGGGATGCTGGGGCAGGAAGCTGCTCAGGGCTCTGCTTTGCTCTTCTTTTTTTTTTTTTGAAATAAATTTTACTGTGTGTATTTGAGGTTCATAGCATGATAGCTTTTTTAGTTTTTTATTATTTTATTTATTTTTTATTTTTAGATGGAGTCTCACTCTTGTCGCCCCAGCTAGGGTACAAAGGCATGGTCTCGTCTCACTGCAACCTCCGCCTCCTGGGTTCAAGCAATTCTTCTACCTCGGCCTCCTGAGTAGCTGGGATTACAGGCACGTGCCACCATACCCGGCTAATTTTTGTATTTTTAGTAGAGATGGGGTTTCACCATGTTGGTTAGGCTGGTCTTGAACTCCTGACCTCAGGTGATCTGCCCGCCTCGGCCTCCCAAAATGCTGGGATTACTGGCATGAGCCACAGCACCCAGCTTCCCCGCCCCCCACTTTGAGATAGAGTCACACTCTGTTGCCCAGGCTGGAGTGCAGTGGTGTGATCTCGGCTTACTGTAACCTCCGCCTTCCGGCTTCAAGTGATTCTCCTGCCTCAGCCTCTCGAGTAGCTGGGAATATAGGGGCATGTGCCACCACACCTGGCTATTTTTTGTTTGTTTGTATGTTTGTTTTGTAGAGATGGGGTTTCACCATGTTGGCCAGGGTGGTCTCAAACTCCTGGCCTCAAGTGATCCGCTGGCCTCGCCTCCCAAAGTGCTGGGATTCCAGCATGAGCCACCATGCCCAGCCTAGTATTTATTTTTTTATATAAAATGCTCAAATTGAGGTAGTTTTGTTTTTTGTTCTGTTCTATTTAATTAATCAATTTTTTTTTTTTTTTTTGGAGCCAGGCTGTCTTTGTTGCCCAGGCTGGAGTGCAGTGCATGATCTTGCCTCATTACAGCTTCCACATCCCAGGCTCCTCCCACCTCAGCCTCCCAAGTAGCTGGGACTACAGGCATGTTCCACCACACGCTCGGCTACAGCATGACGTCATGAACTACATATCAATGGTACAATGGTTACCACGGTGAGGCAAATCAACATATCTTGCCACCCAAACCCTCTGTCCAGCTCTGGAGTGCTCAGAACTGACATTTCCTGAGCCCTCACCCCGGACTTGACTCACCTGTGCCCAGATGTGACTACAACCTACACACCTCAGAGGAAGAGACCAGCTAGCTGTTACCCCATTCCCCTACCCACATTACTCAAAGTGCAGGTGCCAAAACCCACCGCCAAAAGTTCAGTGTCAGGGCTGGGGCAGGCTCCAGTGTCAGTCAGGGCTCCAGCTGCTACCCTGTGGTCTGGCCCTGGCTGGCTCTCCCAGCTTGTCGGTGATGGAGACGAGAACTCCTGCACTGTCAAACTGCTGTAATGGAACTGGTGGGGGACCCAAGGCATGGGTGTGACCCAGGTCATATTGTGGTTTAATGACAGAGCCTGGGAGATGACACCAGTCAGTTTGAAGCCAAAGTCCAAGAATGAAGACGTGAATTGACCTAGATCACTTCTGTCCATAGAAATAGAATGAAAGCTTCAAACACTAGCCAAATAGATGATGGGACTTTTTTTGATGGTAGCCACATTAAAGGAGCTTGAGACCAGGCTGGGCAACATAGCAAAACCCCAGCTCTACAAAAAATAAAAAAACTTATCCAGGTGTGGTGGCATGTGTCTATAGTCCTAGCTACTCGGGAGGCTAAGGTGGGAGGATCGCATGAGCCAGGGAGGCAGAGGCTGCAGTGAGCCGTGATCATGACACTGCACTCCAGCCTGGGTGACACAGTGAGACTCCATTGAAAAAAAAAAAAAACCTGAAAAGAAACAGGTTTCTTTTATATTAATATATAATAATAAAATATTTTATTATATTTTATTTAACCCAATTAATCAAGAATATTATCATTTCAACTTGAAAGCAATATAAAAACTTAATGAAGGCAGAGCACAGTGGCTCACACCTGTCATCCCAGCACTGAGATGGGAGGCCAAGTGAGGTGGATTGCTTGAGCCCAGGAGTTTGAGACCAGTCTGGGCAACACAGTGAGACCCTGTCTCTATGAAAAACACGAAAAATTAGCTGGGCTTGGTGGTGCATGCCTGTAGTCCCAGCTACTTGGCAGGCTGAGGTGGGAGCATCACTTGAGCCCAGGAAGTCAAGGCTGCAGTGAGCTATGATGGTGCCACTGCACTCCACCATGGGTGACAGAGCAAGACCTGTCTCAGAAAACAAACAAACAAAAAACATCCTGTTAATGAGCCATTTCAGTTTTTTGTGGGTGCTCAGTTCTTGAAATCCATGTGTGTTTTACACTCTCAGCACCTCTCAATCCAGTCCCTTGCTGGTCTGACAGTGCTCCGCAGGTCTCCGTCCAGGCC
This sequence comes from Macaca mulatta, assembly GCF_049350105.2. Taxonomy (NCBI): domain Eukaryota; kingdom Metazoa; phylum Chordata; class Mammalia; order Primates; family Cercopithecidae; genus Macaca; species Macaca mulatta. The sequence continues at coordinate 157,848,870 of NC_133407.1, read as the reverse complement.
TCCCAGGGCTTTGTCAGAAAGGCAGATGCCTCTTTAGCGTTTGCATAGAGCCCAGCAGGGCCGCGGAAGTGGCTGCGCCCTGGAGCTTGAGAAGCAGGACACAGCTCCTGGGACAGCGCTGCCATGTCCCAGGCGCAGCCTGCGGCAGCCCCTCCTCTGCCCCACCCCCAGCCACGCACCTTTTCATGATGTGCTTGCCCACCTCCGTGGAGCCTGTGAACCCAATTTTCCTCACATCGGGATGGTCTGAAAGTCTCTGGCCGATCAGGGAGCCTGTGGGTGGGAGGGAGGGGGGAATCAGGGCAGTCCCCCTGGTGCTGGGGAGGCAGGAGCCCACCTCCAGGCCTACACAGGTCCACTGGGAGTCTGGGGCCCTCAAAATGCTCCCCACATGCTTGATCCCCATGGTGTCTGGGGCTCGTGGAGCCTCACTCCCTATTAGGGGCTGAACTGTGTCCCCTAAAATTCATATGCTGAAACTCTCACCCTGTGTACCTCTGAATGGGGCTGTGTTTGGAGACGCGACCTTTACGTAGGTGATTAAGGTAAAATGAGGTCATTGGCATGGACTCTAATCCAATCTGACTGGTGTCCTTCTAAGAAGAGGGGATTTGGGCAATGACCATGCGAGGACACAGAGAGTGGAGAGGAGAGCTGTCCGCAAGCCCAGGAGAGAGGCTGCAGGAGAAGCTGACGCTGCTGACACCCTGATCTTGGACTTCCAGCCTCCAGAACTGAGAGATGATAACTGTCTGTTTCTGAAGCCCTGGTCTGCGGGGCTTTGATGTGGTAGCCCAAGCAAACCAACCCACTCCCCACATGGTTTTCCACCATCACACAGACCCCAAGGTGAGGGCACCAAGCCTTCAGCTCTTGTAGGGACTCAAACAGAGACCCAAGGATGCCTGACCAGGTCCCTGAGGGGTGTGGCATCCTGAGCATCACAGACTCTAAAACACCCGCCCTCAGGTGAGCCAGCCACAGAGGCCTTGCCACCTGCCGTTCCTCCCAGGGAATGCCGTGATTCCTGCCCTGTCCCATGCCCCCAGCCCCCACTCTGAGCCGCGCCCAGGACAAATCCTGTCCCCAACCTGGCTAAGTCCTTTCTGTCCCTCAGGTCTCCATCTTAATGAGACTTCAGGGTGGGCTCCCGGATGCTGCCTCCTCCCAGACTCAGCGTAGCTCCCCACTTAAGTCACTCTCTTGTTTTGGCTTCTGACACCGCACCCTCCTAATTCGCCTCTTACTTCTCTGACGGCTCTTTTTCCATCTCCTTTGCTCACCTAACCTTAAAATATCCGGCACCTCTGGCTCCATCCCAGGCCCTCTTCTCTCCTCAGTTTACGCTGTGTGCTCAGCTGATCTCACAGGCTTCCAAGGGCCATCTCAGGTACGTCACCCCCCCAAATCGGCCTCTCCAGTCAAGCTCCTCTGGGATCCAGATCCACTGGTTACTCCTCTGCCTGCGTGGCATCTGCACTTGGATGTCTTCTGGCTTCTCAAATTCAACAGATTTGAAACTGAACTCTTAATCATTCCCCTAGACCTGCTCTTCCTCCAGGGTTCTCCATTTCAGTAAACAACTTCTCCTTGCAGCCAACTGGTTCAAGCCAAGAATCCAAGAGTCATTCTTGACACCTCCCTTCCCCATCCCATGACTCACTCAGTCCAGAGCTCCTGCACCTATCCAGTCCCTTCATCTTCCACCACTCCCCTGCCTCCAGCCTTGTAAAATTCACATGCCCAGGCACACCTGTGAAGGTTCCAGTTTGGCAGGTTTGGAATAAGACCCTTGTATCCTCCCTCTATACACAGTTAAAGCTCTACCAGTGATTTTGATACTAACTCCATTCCACCACTCCCCATTAAATCACTGTTTTGGGGAGAATACATTTGCAAAATATATATCTGCTAAAGAACTGATGTCCAAAATATACAAAGAACTCTCAAAACTCAACAATAAGAAAACAACCACTAAAAACTGGGCAAAAGACAGAAATAAACACATCACCAAAGAAGATAGACAGATGGCAAGTAAGCACATGAAACAGTGCTCAATGTCATTTGTCATTAGAGAATAAAAAACTAAAACAGCAATGAGATACCACTGAACAGCTACTAAACAACCAGAATCCAGAACACTGATGACGCCAGATGCTGGCATGGATGTGGAGCAACAGGAACTCTCAGTCATTGCTGTGGGAACGCAAAATGGCACAGCCACTTGGGAAGACAGTTTGGCAGTCAGTTTAAAAACCAAATGCACTCTTACTATATGATTCAGCAACTGTGCTCCTTGGTATTTACCCAAAGGAGCTGAAAACTTATGTCCACACCAAAACCTGCACACGCATGTTTACAGCAGCTTTATTCAAAATTGCCAAAGCTTGGAAGCAACCAAGATGTCTTTCAGAAAGTGGATGGATAAATAACTGATGTGAATCAGACAAGGGATATTATTCAGTGCTAAAAAGAAATGAGCTATTAAGTCACAAGAAGTCATGGAATAACCTCAAATGCATATCACTAAGTGAAAGAAGCCAAATGAAAAGTCTGCATATGATTGCAATTACATGACATTCTGGAAAAGGCATAACGGTGGAGACAAGAAAAAGACCAGTGGTTGCCAGGGATTAGAGAGAGGAAGACATAAAAGATATAGCACAGAATATTCTTAGGGCAGTGAGACTACTCTGTGTTACACTCTAATGGTAGATGCAAGGCATTACACAGTGGTCAAAACCCATAGAATGTACAACCCAAGCGTGACCCCTAAGCTATGGACTTTGGGGGATAATGAGGTGTCAATGTAGGTCATTGATGGTAACAAACATACCCCTCTGATGCTGGATATTAGTAGTGGGGGCTGTGTCTGTGTTGGGGCAGGTGGTATATAGGGACTCTGTACTTTCTGCTCAATTTTGCTATCAACCTAAAACTGCTCTAAAATAAAGTCTATTTACTAGTAATAATAATAATAGTAACAAAAATAATAACACTTTCTTAGGCTATTTAAGAAATATTTCAAAAAGGTATCATATATCAGACCACAGACATTCTCCATTTTAGAAAACAGGATTTTTACAAGCTGCTATGTGTTGGACTGTGCCTCCCCTAACCACTCACTAGAAATTCATAGGTCACCATCCTAACCCCCAGCACCTCACAATGTGGCCTTATTTGGAGATGAAGTCAGTACAGGTAAAATTAGTTAAGATGATGTCACTGGGGTGGGCCCTGATCCAAAATGACTGGTGTTCTTATAAAAATGGGAGATTTGGGCATAGACACCACACCTTCAGGGAAATGCCATGTCAAGATGAAAGCACAGATTGGGATGATGCTTCTACAAGCTAGGAGGAGCCAAAGAAGAACTCTTCCCTAGAACCTTTTGGATGGAGCATGGCCCTGCTAACACCTTCCATCCAGACTCATAGCCTCCAGAGCTGTGAGGCGCTGCCTTGCAGTGGTTTATGCCACTCGATTTGCAGTGTTTGGTGACAGCAGCCCTGGCAAACTCACATACAGGCCATAGTCTCTGATCATGACATAATACAAGTAGAAATATGAGAACAGAATTTTAAATTTTAGACAAAAAACAACTTGGCAATTGTTTTAAAATCTCTTTTTACTTACTGTGTTAGAGAGAAGACCAAAACTACAACTATATGATATTTAACAATAATAAAAACATGAACACAACCTGCTCAAAAGGCATGAGGCAGGAGTGCATTTCCGGAAGGCCAGCTTGAGGAGCCCTGCAGTCAATTCCCCAGGGAAACCACTATCCTGGTGAAGATGATCTAAAAACAACCACTTAAACTCCTGGAAATTTTTCTAAGGACATACAACAAATGGAAAAACATTCTTCAAGAAAATCCGACTCTCAATAAGGGCAGGGAAAGTCTGCGACACTGAAGGCACAGTCTGCTCCCTCCCCTTGAGGGAAGCTCCACTCCAGGCAGGTGTGGCCAGGAAGGCAGCGCTCCTTTCCCTCTCAGCTCCCAGCGAAGGAAGCTGGCATCCACCAGTGGGTGCAGGCCACCAAGGCCTCTCATCTCCACCAACTCTCAGTTGCAGAAGCTAAGTTCTTGGTGACTATGGCTAAGATGCTGCGGCCCCTTCCTCCACCCAGACAGCACTCATAAGGGGAAGAATCTACCCCAGGTGTGCCAGACGGAGAAGACAGCGCATGACTGTATTCAAAGTGCAAGACAGAACAAGTGCAAAGAAAGAACAAGATTGTCAACCCAGAATCTTACGTCTAGCGATACTGTGTTTCGAAAAGTAGAGGCAAATAAGGATGTTGCCAGATAAACAAAAACTGAGATAATCTGTTGTTAGCAGACCCACCTTATAGGAAATACTAAAAGAAGTTCTTCAAGCTAAAAGCAAGTGACTACAGACAGTAGTCAGAATCCACAGGAAAATGCAAGGAGCACCGTAAAGGTAATTAGGTAATTATAAAAACAGTATCAATGCATATTTTATTTGCTTTCTTCTCTTAACTGATTTAAAAAGCAATTGTATAAAATGATTATATATATAATAGTATAATTGTGGGGTAACAAACAGAAATGTAATATATTGGACAATAAAAGCAGAAAGGAAGTAGGTGAGAATAAAACTTAAATGGAGTAAGGTAATGACACCAGATAGCAGTTCAAATCCATAGGACCAGCTAAAGAGGACCAGAACTTGTGAGTCAGATAACATAGACTCTACACATAGGGACTTGTTCTCCTTTCTTTTCTCAACTTCTTTAGTAGATGTAAAATTATATAAAGTAATATATGTAGCAATGTATTATTGGGTTTGTAACATACATAGATGTTCTATGTGTACAAAAATACGTGATCCTGGCACAAACAGGGAGAAGATAATAGACCCATCCAGAAGTAACATTTGTACATTTCACTGGGATTAAGTTCGTATAAATCTGAAGTTGATTTTGATAAGTATGTGATAAGTCCTAGAATAACCACTAAGAAAATAACTGCAAATGTATACTGAAAATAATCATTGAAAGCATTAAAATGTTATGCTCGGAAATATTCACTTAATGCAAAAGAAAGTAGTACAGCAGGAGAAACAGAGGGAAAAAAGACAGCAGACTCATAGAAAGTGAAAAGTAAAACGGTAAACCCACTGTATCAATATTAACATTAATGTAAAGTCTCCAGTCAAAGGCAGAGATTATGAGACTGGATAAAAAACAAGATCCAACTATATGTTATATATGGCACATTTTAGATTCAAAACTATGAACGGGTTGAAAGTAAAAGAATGTAAAAATATATATCATGTCAACAGCAACCATTTGAAAGCTAGTGTGGTAATACTTATAACAGACAGAACTGACTTTAACACAAAAACTATCATGAAAGATAAATGGGGCATTTATAATGATAAAGGTGTCAGTCACAAGGTGTGAGGTATAATCAAACCTTTTTTTTTTTCGAGACAGAGTCTCGCTCTGTCACCCAGGCTGAAATACAGTGGCACGATCTCAGATCACTGCAAACTCTACCTCCCAGGTTCAAGTGATTCTCATGCCTCAGCCTCCAGAGTAGCGGAGGTTACAAGCGCCTGCCACCATGCCCAGCTAATTTTTGTATTTTTAATAGAGACGGGGTTTCACCATGTTGGCCAGGCTGGTCTTGAATTCCTGACCTCAGGTGAAACACCCACCTCGGCCTCCCAAAGTGCTGGGATTACAGGCGTGAGCCACTGTGCCTGGTCATCACCAAAACTTTTTCAAATGCTTTCCTTATCTGAACCAGAAAAAAATTAATGAACTAAATTTTCAACCCAAAAAGCTACAAAAGAAAAAAAAATAGAAGAACCACTCAGGAGAACACAGAAGAGAACAATAAAAGCAGGGGGAAACTAGAAAAATAGCAATGGAAAAGGTAAGGAAATCGAGGAACTGTATTTGATTTTTTTAGGGTAGAGGATGGAGACAAGCAATAACTTTTCACCAATTTAATCAACTTAAAAAGAGAGAGAAAAAGGAAAAATATAAAGAATGTATTATAATAATCAAAAGGAAAATCCAAAAAGGAGATAAAAATTATGAGAGATTATTATATACAACTTCATGCTAATACATTTAAAATCTGCATAAGAAGGGACTTTTCCATAAACCAGACCACTAAACACAACAGAAACTTAAAAAGTAATTAATGTATGACCTCCCTAAATGCTCTAAGCCTGAAATGTTCTACAGAAAAATTCTCTCAAACTTCCAAGGGCAGATAACTCCCAAGTAACAACTTTACTCCAGGGCACGCAGACACACACATACACACACATACACACACATACACACACACACACACACTCACACAATGGAACACATTCAGCTGTGGCATCTGAAGACCCTTCCAGAGTGCAGGCGCTCTCCCCCATGGGAGCAGCCTCCTTTGCCACAGGCTGGCCCCCGCCTGGGCTCTCCCCAGGCTGCTCTGCCCTCATGCCCCTATCCAGTAGGGCCTGCTCTACCCAATGGCATCTCCAGCTGCTGGAAGCCCTAGCCCTGCCCCCAACCATGGCTCTTACCAGATCCTGGAAGGACGTTGACCACACCTTTGGGAATGCCAGCCTTCAATGTCAGCTCTGCAAACTTCAAGGCAGTGAGTGGGGTCACCTGGGTGTGGGGCCAGGAAAGGAGACTGGGTAAGGAGGTTTTTGAAAGTGGGGCTCTGCCTTCCCTCCCTGCCTTCCTCTCCCAGCAGCCCAGCAGTAAGCAGGGAGGTGTAGCTGCAGACTGTGGCACCAGGAAGACCCCAGGAAAGCCACCAGAGGGGGCCCTGCCCGCCCAGCCAGCATGCCCACAGCACCAGCTGGGAATCAGGGTGGGCCAACCTCTGGTGCCCTAGCTTCTCCTCCTGGCAGGGCTCCAGCCCCCGGCCAGGCCTGGGTTCCCTTCTGCACAGCATAAGTTTCTAAAGCCAGAGGTTAAGGTCTCCTCAGAGGGTTGTTGTGATGCTTAAATAAGCAAATGTATGTAAATTACTATCTAATTTGTGATACATGTTGAAATGCTTGAGGCATGCCTGACTCAGGGTAAATACTATCAATGTCAGCCATCATTATTGTTTTTCATTACATCAATGCCCTTGCTGTGAAATTACCCCAAAGAAGTTGGCAAGTGTGTGCCCTCCTGGGCACACCATCCCTGCCATGTCATGCACCATCCTGGGAGGCAGGCAGTGGGCAGGCTGTCATTGCCAATGTACAGATGAAGAAACTGAGGCTCACTGGTGGTGTCCTCACTTCCAAGGACCTTCCCAGCATGCCTGGGTGACCCTCGACATCCCGCCTCTACTCCCCCACCTACACCTCTCAGACACCACACTGCATAGCTTCTCTGTGCAGGGATGGGGGCCACGAATCCCACCGCTCACCTCGCTTCCCTCCAGGACTTCTGGTCTCAAAAGCCACATAAGAGACATGGCACCATCTTTATGCATAGACTACTCAGGCTGTCTTAGAGCATGGGCCTGGTTTCTGCCCCGTGAATCCAGGGTGCAGAAATCCCTGCCTCTGCTCACCCGAGCAGCTGCAAGTTCCAGCACAGCCAGCTGGCCTCAAGCAGCCGCGGCTGAAAGAGTCTGCTTGGGAGAGTTCTGCCTGCCACGCACACCTCTGCCCACTGAGAGCAGGGCCATGGAGAGCAGCTGGCATTAGCAGGACCCTTTGTCCAGTGCCTGTGTGGCCAAGAGAGGCCCTTCCCTTCCTCCCTTACAGAGTTGGTTCCTGGTCCTCTCTGTGGCCCGCAGGCCCTGTCTGGAGTGAGCCCACGCTCACCTGAGCTGGCTTGATCACCACTGTGTTCCCGGCAGCCAGGCAGGCAGCTGTCTTCCAGGACAGCATCATCAGGGGATAGTTCCAGGGGATGATGATGCCACAAACCCTGCCACACAAAAGAGGTTGGCCTTTGTCCCTCTTCCCCACCAGGCCCACAGTGACCTGCCAGTTCCCTCCCCCTCACCCAGGGCCTGACGTCCACTCTCAAAACCAGGCTTCCTGATAAGACACTCAAGGTCCCTCTGACAGGCAGCTCACGCCTGCTCTTTCTGTCCTAGATGCTACATTAAGAATTGGTCTGGCAGCAGCCCCTCTTCCTAGCAGGGCAGGATGGCATGGGACACTGGACCGTTTCTGATGGAAGCTGTGGAACTGTCTGGGGCACAGGCAATGAGAGAGGGTGATGGCGAGCAGGCACAGGTGAGGACACAAGCCAGGGGGACCTAAAGAGGGTCAGGGGTCACCAGGGGTGGGTGAGGAGGGCCTAGAGAGGGTCCTCCAGAGTGTGAAGCCAGGTGTCAGTCCTCAAGAAGAGAAGACAGAGTGGGCAAGCCAGCACTGATGACTTTAGGGTGCTCTGTGTGAAGCCATGGTGCCCAGTGTCAGCACCACTCTGGGTTCCAGAGCGAGCCTCTGGCTGGACACAGGTGTTTCACACTCAGAGCACCGTAGGCACTGGGGAGGCCGCAGAGTCCCAGGGACCAGCTGGCACACTGGCCGGGTATGAATCCTGCATGGCCCTGCCTTCGCCCCATACAGCACCACTCTGGGTGAACGCTGGACAGTTAGATGAGGACATCCACACAGAGCCCCGCAGACCACGGGCCGTGCTGTCACCACCCCACCACCATCACGGGGTGTTTCCCCAAAAGACAGCTGCTTAGTCAGACCCAGGTGGTGGGCAGGACCCATGTGAGGCATCATGGGGGAGCAGCGGGGGGCACTGAGAGGGTAGGGGAGCCGCCCCACACCCCACAGCACGGGCTGCTGAGTGTTCCCAGGGAGCAGGGTGAGGCCGTTGGTTACAGTGAAGGGGGCTGAGGGGAGCTTGGAAAAGAAAACACATCAGAAAAGCCCCACAGTTATGCGCTGAATTGTGCCCCCACTGCCCAATGCGTATGCTGAAGCCATAATCTCCAGAGTCTAAGGGCATGTCCTTGCTTGGAGACCAGATCGCTGCATTGTAATTAATTAGCACGTGGTAGCACCGGGGTGGTAGGCCCCCAATCCAGCTGGAATGCTGTCCTCATACAAAGAACACCACATGGAGAGACAGACTCTCACAGTGGGAATGCCAAGAGGGCATGAGGCAGAGATGGGGGCTCCCTGCAAGCCAAGGAAGGCCAGAGGTCGCCAGCAACCACCAGAGGCCAGGAGAGAGGTCAGGACAGACTCTCACAGCCCTCATGTGGAACCAGCTCTGCCCACATCTGACCTCAGACTTCCAGCTCCCAGAACCATGAGATAAGTTTCCGTTGATTAAGCCCTGGATTGGTGGTCCCTTCTACAGCAGCCGGAACTGACTCCCACACTCACTGGTTAGGGGAAAGGCCAAACCCCGGGACCGGAATGTGCAGAGCCTGCCCTGGCACAGGGTCAAAGGAGCAGGGCTACAAGACCCAGGCCCAGGTGAATCCTCCCTGCCCAGTTGCTGTGAGAACCGACCTTCATTAGCCTTACTGCCTCTGATTCCTAGTGGCCTTTCTTAGTGGGAGACTGAGTGGACTGAGTGGACAACCACCCCGTGAGTCTTAGGACTGTCCCTCCCTCCCTTGGGGCCATTCTCCTGCTGTGCACCCCTGAGCCTGTCCTTCCTCTGCCCTCTGATGCTCCTGGGGAGCTGCGTGGATGGTGAGGGTGGAGGGTAGAGTTCCTTCTCTCTCTTGGGAGCATGGGGCCTGGGCAGGGGACACCAAGCAAGCTTTCTTGGTGTCCCCAAGAAACACTTGGCTCATTAGGGATCTCCAGCAGCTGTTGGGCCAGGATGCGGCTGAGGACATGAGGGGACAGGGCTCCCTATGAGGCAGCTACAGCCTCACTGCTGAGTTTGCTGTGGCACTGGTCAGGGGAGGAGATGGGCAGCCCCTCACCCTGGCCAGGCCCTCCTCTGGCACCACATGCAGGCCCAGTGAGGGTGGACCCAGGGCTGGGGCTCTCTAGGTCTGGTCACTCAGTCATTCTGCACTATGTATGGGACCCTGCAGGTGTGCTGGGATGATGACAGGCATGGGCACAGGGCAGCATCAGTCTGAATAGTCACACAGATAATAAAATGGGGTTATAGATCAGAGAGGGCAGGCTGGGAGCAGAAGTCTCAGGGATGCATCACAGATGAGAGCTGGAGGACAGCTGGTGAGGGCTGGAGGTGGGACACAGGTGCAAGTGCTCAGCGGCGCACGAGTGTGGAGGGCCCAGGATCTGCGAGGCCAGCACAGCCAACCACAGTGGACTGGGGAGGGGGCCAGGATACCAGGCCCGGATTGCAAGGTCAATCGAGGAGTTTGATTCCATGTCAAGGGCACTGGGAAGCCACCAGATTCCAAGTGGATCTGTGACAGTCTCTTGTGAATTTCCTAATACGAACATCCGAAAGAGCTGGACTCTGCTCCTTCTCAGAACCACACACAGAATTCTCCTCTTAGCCCCATCACCCAGGAGGCCCGGCCCTGCATGGCTTCCTCACCTAGCCCTCCTAACTCCTTCACAGCACACCATGCCCTGGACACCTGACACTCACCCATCAAAACAACTCAGTGAGGACAGGACTGTTTTATTACCATTTGACAGTTGGGGAGACTGAGTACAGACAGGCTGGGAGCTTGCCCTAGAAAGGGGAGGAGCTGGGATTCCAACCTTGGGTTCCGGCTCCAGAACATTCCCACTGAGGCGAGGTCCCCTGTGAAGGTGGGGAGGGGTGAAGCCCAGAGGCCCTGGCGGCCTCCCTGCCAGGCAGAAACCATTAGTTCCAGAATCGTGACCAGGCAGGTGCGTGGTCAGCAGTGGCCCTGCCTGCCTGCCTTTGGGCGAGCCCTGGTCTGTGTAAGCTGCTGGGACCAGGCCCCAGGGCAGGATGTGTTCACACTGGGGTGCTGACTGGGCACCCAGAGTCCTGGGTCCAAGGCCAGCCTCACAGGGTGACACAGGGATGCTTCTGGGTGACAGAGTGTCTGTTTCCTCCTCAGTCTGATGGGGGTGGACACCCCATGCTGGCAGCTGGGAGGGTGGGCAGCCTCACAGACCCAAGTGTGGCTCTGACCTGTGACCCCAGGTGGGCCATGACCCACTCTGCCCAGCCCAGCCCCTCTCAAAGCATGACAAAGGTCTCTGACCACTGCCCCATAGCAGGGTTTCTCGGCCTCTACACCACTGACATTTGGGGTGGGGCAGTTCTTTCTTGTGGGGGGCTGTCCTGTATCACCTCCTTTGTTGGGACAACCAAAACCATGTGCAGACATTGCCTGATGTCCTCTGTGGGGACCCTGGAGGCGATGCCTCCACCTGCAGCCTGGCTCCGCTCTGGGGCTCTGGAGTGAGAGGTTTCCTGGTCCACAGCCTACTTTCCCACAGGAGCCTCCTCCAGCCTGTGCCTGAGGACTTGATTGTTCATCTGCATGAGCTGGCAGTGACACAGGGACATTGGAGCATGTTCTTCTTGCAAACACTCTCACATTCAGGTGGAGCTGAGGGGCCTTTGGCCATGTCCACAGCTGTGAGGTCCCCTACCCTGCAAGGGGCACAGAGCAGGCGGGAATGACTGTGGTGCTGATGCCAGCTGGGCCCTGCTCCCGGGTCACCCTGGCCGGGCCCTCCTCTGGCACCATGTGCAGGCACAGTAAGGGTCGACCCAGGGCTGGGGCTCTCTAGGTTCAGCTAGATGCGTGTTCCCAGCACAAATCACGGATCAGGGCTGCGCCAGCACCTGCCACTCTGGTGTTTGCTGTCACCAGCCAAGCACAGTGGCCATGCACTCTTGGGTGAGCCTCCTCAGGCACGCATGTGAGTGACTCTCACCAGGACTGGGGCCAAATCAGGACGTATGGCCTCGAGTGGTCACTTCCCAGTTTCAACTGGCAGGGTAAACCCAGAACCCTGTGGCTGTGTTCCAAGCCTTTCTCCCCACTCCTGCCCTGGGCCACTGGGTGGCGAGATGAGGTGCCTCACACCAGGTTCATTTCCCGGTGCCTACATGCTTGGTGTCCAGCGGGGTCTGCACTCCTCCTGCTGAGCGGCTCTCATCCTCTGACTGTTCCTCCTTTGTTCTATGCTTCCTGTTCCTCAGTGCTGTGCAGGAGTTCCTCATCTTTATGAACACTGACCGCCATTCCCATTTTGGACATTTTTTGGGATTACTCTTGTTTCCCACCCTGGACCAGACTGATCCAGTGTTACTGGGGGATTAAATACAATTGTCCTCAAGTCCTTACAACAATGCCTGGTATGGAGCAGGTGCTCTAGAAGCACATGGATGGCTGTTTGATAAACACACACACACAGTGCTGTGAGCTCCCGCAGGCTGTGTACTATAGCCCCGTGTACTGTGTAGAAAGCACCACGAGGCTGCACCTCGCCCTGGGCAGGGACTCACCCGACAGGCTCCTTCCTAGTCAAGGTCAGGTTGCGGTTGGGTCTGGCCTGGTTGATGGGGATGGTGGAGCCCTGGAAGAGGAACGGGGCAGTCACACAGGGGCCCAGGGTCCACACCCCTTCCCGTCTGGGCGACCAGTCTCCCCCAGTGGCTCCAGGAGGAAGTCAAAGCCACCAGCTTAGGTGTGACCTGAGGCTTGAGAGACAGGCAGGAGGGCAGCTGGAGGGGCAAGGTGTTTGCTTCACCCTGAGCCTGGCAGGCAGAGCCTTTGGGTGGAAACTGGTCCTGGTACCAGCAAAGCCTCTAGCTTTGGCATTGGAGAAAGAAAGGGTGAGGGTGGGGGTGGGGCCGGGTGCCCCCCTCCCCGCAGCTCTAAGCAGTTGAGCATGTGTAGGAGGCCCAGGCCTGGGGCCAGCTGCAGCCAGAAGCTACACGGCAGCAGAGTGGGGGTGGTAACCAAGCAGCCCACCTTCCTTGTCGCTGTCACGCCCTGGTGGAGAGGAGGAACCATGGAGCCCAGATCTGGCAGAGATACTATGAGCCCTGCAGGGGTGAGTCTCCCCAGGGAGCCTCTACAAATGGCCCTCAGGTTCCACAACTGATGGCGGGGGCCTGAAGATATGGTGAGCACTCCCTCCTGTGATGGTGTTGACTGTCCCTGTTGACCTTAGGGCAGGGACATCGTGCCCATGAACCCAGAATAACTGCAGAAGCCCCCAGCAAAGCAGGCAGAAGAGAGTGCCACAGGGATCCCAAGCCCGACAGTGACCTGCTGCCGCTGGGAGATAGAGTGCCTTGGGCAGGCACCTGAAGCCAGGAAGGACCTGCACCCTCAGCCCTGCAACCACATGGAACTGAATTCTATCAACACCAGAACTCTCCCGGATATAGGTTCTGCCCCAGAGCCTCCAGATAAGGCCCAGTCTAGCCAGCGCCTTAGCTTTGGCCTTGTGAGACCTCAGCATGGAACCCAGCCCAGCCTTCCTGGAATTCCCACCAGCGGAACCACAAGCTAATAAATGGGTGTTGTTCCAAGCCACCAGCTGTGGTCATTTGCTGTGCAGCATGCAGACTACTGTGCTGCCCTCGGAGTTCCCCTATACGGCTGGGCCAGTCTGTGTGTGCTCACACTGGTGGGAGCCTGGGCCCCACCTGGATCTTGTCGCACCAGCCGGCAAAGTAGCGGAAGGTCTGGATGGACATGCCCACGTGGGTCTTCAGGGCCAGCGTGTAGACGGCACCCGCATCCAGGGCCTCAATGGTGGCCAGCTCCTCCTGGTGCTGCTCCATGAGATCTGCCAACCTGGCCAGGGTGAGGGGAAGCGGGAGGTGGGCTCAGGCCTGGAACGGCCTCGTCTGCCCTCACAAGCCCTTCTTCAAGGAGCTGGGGCCCTGCCCTCCACCCCAGATCTGCCACTCTCAGATGTGAGGACCTCTGTTTCTGATCCATGCAATGGGCCAGCACCATTTACTCCACTGGATGGCTGTGAGGATGACACCCTCTGTCCCTCTCTCCTTTCCTTGCTCTTCCCTCCCTTCCTTCCTGAAATATCTGTGGATCCACTACTTTATCCTATTCCTCTGAAATTACCCTACAGAGGCATTCACTTACTTGCTGCAGACAGCAAAGGGGTTATGGCCCAAGAGGCCGCCCTTCCTGTCTTCAGAAAGCTTGAACCAGAAGAAAGCCCGTCTGCCTTTCCAGCACCAATAAACCAAGGTGGTGGGGGCGTGCTCCTGAGGCTGGAGTGTCCAGAGGTGGAGAGGTGGCCCTATCCCCATCACAGGAGGACTGACTAGGGAGCAACGGCGGGGCTGGCGCTTTTACACAGACCGGCTCCAGTCTGAGCATGCCAAGGTCGGGTTGCTGTCCCTTGATTCTGATGGATGTGCAGCTCTGGGCAGCCTGGGAGTTACGAGGGTGCCCCTCTCGTCCCCTAGGGGGAGGGTGGACAGGGAAAGTGGAGACCACAGGCCCAGAGCAAACTCAGCCTTGCAGACAGGGCAGCTCGGGCCCAGAGGCGAGTGTGGGATCAAAGCCTGCCAGCCGTTTCCCACACTGCTCCCCTCCGCACACAGGCACCACGAAGCCCACATGCACCCCAGGCCTGCTCCGGTCCTCACCTGCCTCCACCCACCAGGACCGGTGGCAGCTGTCCCTGCCACTCAGGATGCATCTGCAACTCTGTGCCTGGCCGAGCAGCTCCCCGCCCTGTTTCCATTTCATTCTGGGGCCGTGAGAGCCGAGCCCCTCTGCCTCCCTCCTCCTCCTTACATCAGCCTCTTCCAGGTGCTCAGGTCAGTCAGGCCTCCGGCCTTGGGGCTTTTGGGGGGCTGTGTTGCACATCTGGACCCTCTTTCCACACTCCTGTTTCTCCTCCCAGCCTTCTGTACTTTCTTCAGACACAGACTCAAATGCCGTACCCTCTGGGAAGCCGACCCGAATCCCCACCCACGTTCTGACTGATCAGAGCTCCCTGTCACGTCCTCTGATAACCTCCTCTGCCTTTCTTCACTCCCCCACCACTACAGTTTGTAACAGACATTCACGTAGATGATAATTTCATCACAATTTGCCTGCCCACCAGAATCCAGGCTCCAGGAGGCACGGCATTATCTAGTTCCCTGCTCTCTGCAGCACCCAGCTCCAGCACAGCATGGGGCACGCGGGAAGCATGTGCCCAGTTTTGCTGGGCTAGTTTTATGCTAGTTTTATGCAGCTCAGGTTTGCTGCATAAAACTAACTGAGTGAGGCCACCCTGGGCAAGAAGAGCCCATGTGTAAATCGGTTTCTGAGAAAAACCGATTGGTACGGAAAAAAGTAAAAACACCATCTAGCGGCCATTAGAGGACTGGGCTCCCTAGCTGCGAGGACAGAGGAGCTGCCTCTTTGTTATATAAATGAGACACATTTGCTCCAAAGCCTGCTGGCACCAACTCAAATTTTCCCACTCCCAGTTAGGCTTAAAGTAGCCCAAACAGGTATGTTTTTAGCCACTTAGGGCCTGCTGCTTTGCACACCCGGAGGAACTTCAAGTAGCAGCTGTTGCCCATTGATAAAACAGGGCCTTGTGGTGATAAGGCGAAAGCTGCTACTGCCCTTAGCAGCCCTCAGACCCAGAGGCTCCCGCTGCATCATTCTGTGTTGTCACCTGGACATGGAAGCCCACATGGCAGCCTCAGGACAGGCTCACTGCTCATCTTCCGCAACCCTGCCCAACCGGCAGCCCACTAAAGCTTGTGGTGTGCCATGTCTCCCGTGCTCACATCCTTCTCCTTCATCAGCCCCAATCCCTTGAATCCCCCACATTTCTAGACAATTCCACCTGTGTATGACATGGCTGTGTCATCAATCCAGTTCCCAGGACACTCTTTCTAAAGTAGCCATCACCCGAGTGCACTATTCGGGAAGCTCTGAGAGGCTGCCTCGCAGGACTGTTCTATTGTCAGCTCAGTTAGGCTGCTGAATTGACACCCTGGCACCCATACTCCCCAGAGCCTGGTCCCTGGGTGCCAGGGTAGCAGTGCAGGAGAAGTGAAGCTGCTGCCATCTCCCTCTGAAGGTCTGCAGGGCAGATGCAGGGGTGCCCAGCAGGCTCAGCCAGCCCTACTGACCACCAGCAGCCTGGACCACCATCAGATTCTCGACCATGGACCACAGTGGTATCTGGGCAGAGCCAGCAGCTCCCCATGGTCTTTCCCAAGAGCTCCTCTTTGTGGCCCCACTTGGCAGCTGGATACAGCTGCTCCTACTTCCTGAAGGTTCTATCCTGTCTACCAGGAGTTCAGGGGACTGCCTAGGAACCTTGTCTAACTCTCCCTCTGGATCCTTCTTCCCAGCTTCCACAATTGTGTAACGTCTGATCCCTGCAGTGAATTTCGTGTTCCCTAACACCAACGGTGGTCCCACCACCCTGACAGGGTTCTCTGCAGCCATTTATCTGGGAGCTCCTGTTCTGCCCCCTCCGGGACACCTAGACCCAGCCTCTGTTGTGCTGAGCTGAGGCAGAACCAGTAATGGGGACTCCCAGGTCTCCACGGGGCCTGAGAGTTTGCACAGGGCAGGAACGGGTCCACTTACAGCTGCCCAGGGTGCCCCCCTCACTGTCATTGTGGGTGAGTAGGATCTCTTATGACACAAACCACCAGATGGCAGCAGAGGCCCAGGGAGGGACCCCACGTGTGCTGTTGGCCATGCAGTCCACCAAAAGCATGCGGGGCCCAGGCCAGAGGTTCTCCCACCACCTGGCGTGCCTGTTTCACAGCTCTGCCTGACCTCCAGGAGCTCTAGGGACTGCTTGGCATGGCCAGTGCCTTTCTAGAATTGAGGGGCTTGCAAAGGGGACTGGAACCTTCGAAAGTCTGGGCATGCCTGGCTCCCACAGCCCTCCCCGCCCCTACCTTAACCTCCATTAGGTTTTGCAAACTATGTTCTTGCAACTCTTCTCTCTAGTTTCCTGCTGCTGGGCTGCCCCGGCTTTTATGGCCTCTGGAGTATACTAGAAACAGAAGCCATTCCGACTGCAAGGCCAAGGCAGGGTCTCTCCTGCCAGGTGAGAAGCCTCGCTGGGACCACGCCATAACCCGGCTTCACACCCCTAGAGGTTCCCAGGACCTCAGGAAAGAGCCAGGCCCCGAGACGCCTGTGCTCTCGGCTCATCTGGCCGCACCCTCCCTTCTTCCAGGAACATCACCCCACCTCTGTGAGGGTGACTGCTCCTTCCCGCCAGGCCCTGTGGTTCCAGGGGCGCAGCACCTCTCTTCCGAGCCTCCCTCTCACTCTGTGGTCATAAGCTAAAGTCATCATAAGTCCTTTTGCCTAAGATGTCTGAACTGGAACTAAGGAGAGAAGGCCCCTTTCTCTCTGGCTTAATTTTTTTTTTTTTATAAAGAAAATGTGAGACCTATAGATTCCAGCAGTCAGAGCCAGGCTGAGCAAGCAGAGACCAGGCCAGCCCCTCTCTGGCCCTTGCTGTCTTCTGCGTGCAGGAGCTAAGTCCCCTCCAGCCCAGGCTGGCGAGGGAAGTGCTTTGCCTGCCTCGGAGGCCCAGCCTGCGCCTACTTTGGAAGCAGCCCTTGGCTTCCGCACCTCCTCACCTCACCTCCAGCAGGCACCTCCCGAGGCCACTCTGCTGAAATGCCTCCTGTTTCTCCCATCCCTTCCTCTGAGAAGCCTTTTCTGAGCCTCAGGCAAGGAGCCCCAGCCTGGTCCATCTGATGGCCTCGGTCCCATGGCCTCCCCAGGACCCAGCTCCTCCTGGCAGGTAAAGGGGCCTCTACAGAAAGGGCCCCTCCTACCCCCTTCTCGGAAGCTGATGGTGGCAGTGGCTGGCAGGTGCACGTTGGGCTCCCACCTGTACAGCAGCCGGCCCCGGTCCCGCGCGCTGATCTTCCCCCACCGTCCATTCTCAAAGGCATCCTTGGCTGTGGCCACTGCCTTGTCAACGTCGGTGACTTGGGCCAGGGATACCTGGCAGATGACCTATAGTGGAAGCAAAGCCATGACCAGTTCTCTTTCAGCCAGTTGCACACAGACACCCCTGCCCGCCTCCCTGGCCTCCTCCTGGGGCCCCACTGAGGTGGCCCCCAGCCACATGGGCAGGTGTGGAGGTGAAGCATGGCCAAAGGGCAGCCCTGGGAGGGCTTATACAGGAAGGGAAGATGGGGGCCTGGGAGAGGATTGTTTGTGTGTCTACACCCCAGGGTCCTGACCCTGTTCCTGCTCTGAGTGTGCCATCCGTGCAGGTTCCCTCACCTCGGTACCTGCTGGGTGTGGTGAGGGGAGCCAGTGGGGTTCTGGGGTGGGAGGGCAAAGCCATTGCCTCTTGTCTGCCACCACACATAGCCATGCCCCTTCTGCCAAGGCCCCATCCTCAGCCCCTCCTGATGCTCCATCCCAAGGGCACTGCACTGTCCTGCCTGTGTCCCTACCCCCTCCGTCTCCCTTTGCAGATGAGTCTTCCATTAACTCCCCTCAAATGACTCATGTTGAGTGTGCTCTCTGTCTTCTGCAAGGACTCAGCCGATTCTATAGGATGGACAGGATGGAAAAATATCAGTGTGCAGTCATAAGAGCAAGCCCGGCTTTGAAACCTGTGTTTCAGATATGCTCATGTGTGTATCTACCATAGGTGTGCTTTGGCTCATGATGCCACAAGGTCACAGTCAAGAGAGAGCGGCAAACACGGGACTCAAGTTGAGGAAGAATGTCCTAATGGTGGAGGGCTCAAGGATTAGACAAGGTAGGTCTCACACTGGGGCTACTGCTGAAGTGTGGAGGTGTGGCAGTGGCCTAATTTCTTCCTTGGGGTAGGAGGAATTCTGCTCCCAGTCTCTGAAGCAGGTGCAAGACCCTTCTGAGCCCTCCTGCCTCCCACCACCACCCTGCACCTCCTCTCTACTCCACTGCAGTAGGGTTGGTTGGAAACGAACTGGCATCCTTTCCCGTCCCTCTCAAAGGCACATGTCCAAGCAGAGGCTCTCAGGGTCAGGACCCCAAGAGGCCAGTGGGGGCAGGGAAGGAAGGACAGGGAGGCTGGGGAATGTGGAGAAGGGGCGCTGGGCCTGCACTCACACTTCCATCGGTGGGATTGATGGTCTCAAAGGTCTTGGCGCCCTCGGCATCCACGAATGCCCCCCCGATGAAGAGCTGGTGGGGCATGTGGAGGGTGCGCTTGTTCACTGCCATTTCCACCTGAAAGAAAGGCCCCAGTGACAAGCACAAACCCATGCAGGGCACAGGAGGCATACACAGAGGACCACACAGCCACACACACGCACTGCCCAGGGGCCTCCTGGGGCTTCAGAGCTGCATGTGGGTAACAGCTGAGCAGGAGACAGATGAAGGACAGGCTCTGAGGCCAGGCTGCCTGGTGGGAGCCCTGCGCTTCCACCTACTCCTTGTGCCGCCTTGGGCTGGTTCCTCAGCCTCCTCAGGATGGGCTAAGAGGACTCTCAGACAGAAGAAATGCCAGTGGGTAGTGAGGCCCTTGGCAGCCCCCACCACTCACATCCCCATGGATTGGCAATTTCTGCCTGAACGCAGGCACCTCTGGGATGCCATCCTCTTCCTGAAATCTGTTCATCAGTCATTTGTCCTCAATCCCAAGGACACTCTGGGGTCCACCTTGGTTGGCCCCCTGTACTTTCTTCACCCACTTTTGTTCCAATCTACCCGCCAAACAAACTACGCCAAAGCCCATTCTTATGGGAGTTGGCAGTCTACCAAGATAGCTCAGGGAAGATTTCTTAATTTCTTTAAAGAATAGATTTTCAATTACTGATCACACTTCCATACACACAAGTTGAATGTAAGGATTATTTGTTTCCTTACTGGGAACTAAAAGTCTCTTCTTAATATCTTGATCACATGCCTTGGGACTCAGAGTTTGGCCCATGTCCTGAGCATCAGACAGCAACATCCTCTGGGAGTTGGCCTCACTGTACTGACATCCCCCGGCTATCCTGGGTGCAGGGAGAGTGTGGGAAACTGAAGGGTGGGCTCCTGGGGCCCTGGCTTTCTGAATGCCCAGGTTTCCCCTCTTGTCTTATGTAGTCATAGATGCAGCTGCCTGAGGGCTCTGCAGGGCCTGCCGCAGGGAGGGCCCAGCACTCACGTAGTCAATGCTGCACTCGCCCTCCTCATCATCCCCTCGCAGCTTCCTCACTAACAGCTGGATGAAGTCCCCAAAGGTGGTTGCCATGTACACATCTTCATTTTCTAACTCCAGGCCATCACACAGCTCCTTCACTTCCTCCACCAGCCTGGAGGAAGGAGATGGAAAGATGGGGACACAGGAGGGGCTCGGCAGGCCTGCATCGCTAGCAGCAGGGGCAGTGGGGCCAAACACCCCAGAGAGGCTCCATCCCAGCACTACGGGGTAGCCATGAGCCCAGAACTGGGGAGAAGGGCCCAGGCTGTGGACTCGGATGGTCCTGCATTCAAATTCTCACTCCATTACTTTCTAATTTGTGACCTTGGGCAAATGACTAACTCCTCTAAGCCTTAATTTCTTCACCCGTAAAACAGAAATAATAATAGACTCTCTGCTATTTTGTGATGATTAAATACGATGACCCATCTAATAATAACAATAATTAGTAGATTAATAATAATCTCCAAAAATCCCTGTTAAAAGAATGAAAACATAAGCCACAGATTGGAAGAAAATGTTTCCACATCACATTATCTGATAAAGGACTTGTATTCAGAATATATAAAGAACCCTCAAAACTCAATAGTAAGAAAGCAAACAACCTAATTAAAAATGAGCAAAAGATTGAACAGATGCCTCTCAAAAGGAGAAATATGGAATAAGGATGGCAAATAAGAATATGACAAGACAATCAACATCATTAGGCACTGCGGAAATGCAAATTAAAACCACAATAGAATATAGCTTCATATTTATTAGAATGTCTAAAATTTAAAAGCCTGACCATTCCCACTATTGGGAAGGATGTAGTACCCTGAGCAACTGGAGCTTGCACACACTGCTGGTGGGGATGTAAATGGTACTACCACTTTGGAAAGCAGTTTAGCAGTTTCTAAAGAATTAAACATACTTCCCACTTCACTCTTAAGTATTTATCCAAAAGAAATAAAAGCCTATCTCTAGACAGCAGATGGCAGAACAGGAAGCTCCAAAAATGTATCCCCTTACCTAAATAACCATGGAACTTACATGAATCAAACATGTTGGAACTCTGGGGTCTAGTCAAATGCTTTCAGCACCAAGGAGAAAGACTGGTGAAGAAGCTGGTAAATGTCAATCAATTTCAGTGAATTTCAGCCTCTCATAAGATATTGGTTGCCACCCCTCACCTCCCACCTCTGCCACAAAAAGTTGAAGCAGGGTTGGGTCATATTCCAGGCGCAGCTTGCTGAAGCCAGGGTGGGCAATAAGGACCTTGTCCTCTGACCACCAGCACTGTGTCCTGAGCACTGATATTCCTTTTGATTGCTGACAGGCTATCACAAAGGCTGGCAGTCACTGTTTCAACCCTCACAGGCTGAAGTAGCTTCCAAGAGATTATAAAACACAATACTTTCCCTCCACTTTGGTAGCCAGACATTTATGGAAATCTTTGTCAGGTCACTGGCTGACTGCAGGGTAACAATGGAACAGAAAGTTCAGTGACAACACACAATAAGTAACACACCTTGCAAAAATAATTTGGAGAAGTCACAAACAGATGGTTCTAGCCCTCAACAAGGAAGATTCAATAATCCCTAATGAGTGGGAGAAATATATTTCCAGAATTACCACAACATAACACTCAAAATGTCCAGTTATGATCAAGAAAGATCTACAAAACATATGAAGAATTAGGAAAGAAGAGTCCATTCACAGGAACAAAAAAGAATTTGAAGAAGGTATCCACGAGGAAGATCAGATATTGGAACTATTGGTTAAAGACATTATGTCAAATGCCTTAAATATGTTCAATGAACTAAAGGAAATTATGGATGAAAAACTAAAGGAAATCAAGAAAATGATGTACAAACAAAATGAGAATAAAGTGACAGAAACTATAATAACAAGTCCAACAGAAACTCTTCGGCTGGCAAGTACAATAACTGAAACAAACAAACAAAAAACTCACTGAAGGGGTTTAACAGTAGTTTTGAGCAGGCTGAAGGAAAGATGAGCAAACTTGAAATTAATCAGTCTGAGAAGCAGAAAGAAAAAAGAGTGAAGAAAAATGAAAAGAGCCTGAAGGATTTATAGGATACCATGAAACATACCAACATACTCACAGGAGCTCCAGAGAGAAAAAGAGAAAAAGGTTTCTCTAAATATTTATTTGAAGAAATAATGGTCCCAAAGCTCCCAAACATGAGGAAAGAAATTAATATACACATCTAAGATGTACATTGAATGCAGTCCAAGCAGGATACACTCAGAGATCCACACCAAGGCACATTACACCCAGCTTGCTGAAATCCAGAGAAAAAGAAATAATTTGGAGAGTAGCAAGAGAGAAATGGCTTGTTATATAGAAGAGATCTTTGATAAGGTTAAAAACTGACTTCCAAAAAAATACCTTTAAGGTCAGAAAGCAGTTGGATATTAAAAGTTCTGGGGGAAAATGGTAACCAAGAATTCTATATCCATCAAAACTATCTTTCAAGAATGAAAGATAAATTAAGATCTAGTTCAACCATTGTGGAAAACAGTGTGGCGATTCCTCAAGGATCTAGAACTAGAAATACCATTTGACCTAGCCATCCCATTACTGGGGATATACCCAAAGGATTATAAGTCATGCTGCTATAAAGACACATGCACACGTATGTTTATTGCGGCACTATTCACAATAGCAAAGTCTTGGAATCAACTCAAATGTCCATCAGTGACAGACTGGATTAAGAAAATGTGGCACAGATACACCAAGGAATACTATTCAGCCATAAAAAAGGATGAGTTCGTGTCCTTTGTAGGGACATGGATGCAGCTGGAAACCATCATTCTCAGCAAACTATCGCAAGAACAGAAAACCAAATACCGCATGTTCTCACTCATAGGTGGGAACTGAACAATGAGATCACTTGGACACAGGAAGGGGAACATCACATACCCAGTCCTATTGTGGGGAGCGGGGAGGGTGGAAGGTATATTAGGAGATATACCTAATGTAAATGATGAGTTAATGGGTGCAGCACACCAACATGGCACATGTATACATATGTAACAAACCTGCATGTTGTGCACATGTATCCTAGAACTTAAAGTATAATAATAATAAAAAAAATATTTCTATAGAAACAAAAGCTGAAGAAATTCATTACCAGTAGACCTGCCCTAGAAGAAATGCTGAAAAGAGTCTTTCAGGTTGAGATAAAAGTATACAGACAGTAAATTGATGACACAATTAAAAATAAAGAACACAGATAAAGGCCACTACATAGGTAAGTATGAAAGTCCATATTATCATATTTTATTGGGGTTGTAACTTCTCTCTTTTTCCTATATGACAATAGGCAAGTGTATAAAACAATAATTTTAAATATATATTAATGGATATACAATGTATAAAAATGTATACTGTGACAGTAATACTAAAAAGGGGAAAGAAAAGAGATGTATAGAATGAGAGTGTTTGTATACAATTGAAGCTGGGTTGATATTATTCAAACTACCTTGTTATAAATTTAAGATGTTAATTGTAATTCCCAAGTAACAACCCAGAAATAACTAAAAACATACAGTAAAAGAAACAAGGGAATCAAAGTGATACACTGCAAAAAAATTACCAAATACAAAAAAGAACAGTATAGAGAAACCGAGGAACAAAAAAATAGGACATGCAGAAAAAAAATGGCAGAAATAAATCTTTATTTATTAGTTAGCAGGTTAAATGTAAGTGGATTAAACTCTCCTGTTTAATCTATTTAAAATTTAAACATGAGAAGGCACAAACTGGATGACTGGATATAACCCAGCATCCATACCTATGCTACAAGAGAATCACTTAGATATAAGGATACAAAAGAGCTGGAAGTAAAAGGACAGAGAAAATATTCCATGCAAATAGTAACATAAAAGAGACTTTAAATCTAACAAGTTTACAAGAGACAAAGAAGGACATTATATTGATACAAAGTTTGATGCTGCAAGAGGATATAACAATTATAAATTCATACACACCTAACACAGCCCTAAAATATATGAAGCAAAAATGGACATTTCTACAATAGTAGTTAGATACTTAGATGCCCAACTATCAAAAATGGATAGAACAACTCGAGGGAATAAGACACTTGAACACCACAAACCAGTCAGACACGTACAAAACACTGCTCAAGAAGAGCAGAGCACACATTCTTCTCAAGGGCACACAGAACATTCTTCACGATAAATCATTTGTTAGGTTACACAATAAGTCTTAATACATGTAAAAATATTGAACTCTTACAAAATATCTTTCCTAATCAAAATGGAATGAGACTAGAAATCAATAACAGAAAGAAAACTGGAAAATCCACAAATATATGAAAATGAACTAGCACACTCTTAAACAATTAATGGGTCAAAGAAGAACACACAAGAGAAACTAGAAAATACCTTTAGTCAAAGGAAAATAAAAACACAACATACCAAAACTTATGAGATGCGGGAAAAGTAGTGCTAAGAAAGAGTTTACAGGTGTAAATACATACATCAGAAAAGAATAAAGTCTTCAAATCAGTAACCTACGTTGTACACCTTAAGGAACTAGATTAAAAAGCAATCTAAACCCAAAACTGTAAGAAGGAAGTAATAATAAAGATTAGAACAGAAATAAATGAAATAGAGACCAGAAAAACAATACAGAAAATAAGCAAAATCAAATTTTGTTTTCTTGAAAATATCAACAAAATTAACAAACCTTTAGCTGGACTGACCAAGACACAAAAAGTGAAGGCTCAAATTACTAGAATGAGAAATCAAAGGGAGACATTATACCAATCTTACAGAAATAAAAAGCATCATAAGAAAATATATGATAAACGACATGGCAACAGATTTGATAACTAGGTAAAGTGAACAAATTCCAAGAAACACACAATCTCCCAAAACTCACTCATGGAGAAATAGAAAATTTGAATAGATATGTAACTAGTAAGGAAACTGAATCAGTAATCAAAATCTTTCCAGTAAAGAAAAGCCCAGGGCTGAATGGTTTCACTGGTGAATTCTACCAAACATTAGAAGGGAAATTAACACCATTTTTTCTCAAATTCTTCCAAAAAAACTGAAAAGAGAACACCTCTTCAACTCCCTCCATAAGGCCAGCATTTACTCTGACACCAAAGCCAGACAAAGATACTATAGCAAAAGAAAACTACAGACCAATATTCCTTATGAAAACGGATGCAAAAGTCCTCAAGAAAATACTAGCAAACTGATTTCAGCAGCATTTTAAGAAGATTACATACCATGACCAAGTGGGATTAATTCTTGGAATGCAAGGTAGTTCACCTATGAAGATCAATCCATGTAGCACACCACGTTAATGGAATGAAGAGAAAAACACATGGTCATCTCATTTAATACAGAAAAAGAATTTGACAAAATTCAATATCCTTTCATGATTAAAAAGCACTCAAAGTAATAGAAGGGAGTATCATCTATATAATAAAGGCCATATTTGAAAAACCCACAGCTAACATACTCACTGGTGAAAGATTGAAAGCTTTTCCCCTGAGATCAGCAGCAAAATGAGGATGCTTGCTTTCACCACTTCCATTCAATATAATATAGTAGTACCTCCTTACCCATGGGTGGGGCGCGGGGCGGGGGTTGTTCCAAGGCTCCCAGTGAATGCCTGAAACCACATATAGGGCTGAAGCCTACACTGTGCTCCTTGACTTATGATATGATTACATCCCAAGAACCCATTATAAATTGAAAATGTTAAGTCATAAATGCATTTATTTTACCTAACATACGGAACATCAGTGCTTAGCCTAGGCTATCTTAAATGTTCTCAGAATATTTACATTAACCTACAGTTGGGCAAACTCATCTAACACAAAGCCTATTTTATACTAAAGTTTTGAATGTCTAATACAATTTATTAAATATTGTACTGAATGTGAAAAACAGAATTTTGTAAGGGTACACAAAGTGTAATTTCTAATGAATTCGTATCACTTTTACATCATCATAAAGTCAAAAAATCCTAAGTTGAAGCATCACAAGTCTGGGACCATCTACATATTCTATGCTTTTTCTGATAACACCAGTGGCTACTAAGTGACTAATGGGTGGGCAGTGCATACACCTTGGATATCCTGGACAAAGGGATGAATCACATATCAGGTGGGATGGAGTGGGACAGCATGGGATTTCATCATTCTATTAAATGGCGCTCAATTTAAAAACATATGAATTGTTTATTTCTGGACTTTTCCACTTAATATTTTCCAACCATGATTGACCATGGGTAACTTAAACTTCAGCAAGCAAAACCACAAATAAGGGGAGAACTACTGTACTGGAAGCTCCATCCAGGGCAATTAGGCAAGAAAGAAACATTAATCCAAATTGTGAAGGAAGAAGTTAAATCATATCTTGTCACAGATAACATGATCTTACATGTAGAAATCTTTAAATGGGCCAGGTGTAATGCATCACCCTGTAATTCCAGCACTTTGGGAGATCAAGGTGGGAGGATCACTTGAGACTAGGAGTTCAAAATCAGCCTGGGCAACATAGCAAGACCTTGTCTGTAAAAAAAATTGTTTTAAGTTAGCTGGGTGTAGTGCTGCATGCCTGCAGTCCTGCTACTCAGGAGGCTGAGGCAGGAGGATCACTTGAGCCCAAGAATTTGAGGCTGCATTGGGCTATGATCACACCACTTTTCCAGCCTGAGTGACAGAGCAAGACCATGTCTAAAAAGAAGAAGAACACCTTAAATATTCTGCGCCTCCAAAAGACTGTTAGAGCTAATAAAGGAATTCAGCAAAATTGCAGGATACAAAAATAACATGCAAGAAAACAGTTGCAACTCCATACACTAGTAATGAACAATCCAAAAAGAAAATTAAGAAAACAATTCCCTTTACAATGGCATCAAAAGAATAAAATAAGGATAAATTTAACCAAGTAGGCAACAGAGTTGTACACTAAAAACTATAAAACATTGCTGAAAGAAACTACAGAAGATCTAAATAAATAGAAAACCATCTATGTTCACGGACTGGATAACTTAATATTGTTAAGATGACAATATTGCCCAAAGATATCTACAATTTCTATGCCAACTCTATTAAAATCCCATGGTTTTTTGCAGAAATTACAAATATCATCTTAAAATCATATGGACTATCAAGGGACTGTGAATAGTTAAAACAATCCTGAAAAAGAACAAAGAGGACTCACATTTCCTGATTTAAAAATTTACTACAAAACTACAATAATCAAAATAGTATGATACTGGCATAAACACAGATATATAGACCAATGAACAAGATAGCTTAGAAATAAACCTAAACATATATGACCAACTAGTCTTCCACAAGGGTGGCAAGAATACATAATGGGGAAGCGATAGTTCCTTCAACAAATGGTGTTGGAAAGACTGGATGTCCACATGCAAAAGAATTAAATCAGATCCTTATCTTGCCCCACACATAAAAATAATCAACTCAAAATATATGAAAAACTTAAAAGTAAAACTTAAAACTGTAAAACTAAAAGAAAGCATAGGGGAAAGTCTCCATGACATTGGTCTTTGCAACGATTTCTTGAATATCACACCAAAAGAACTGGAAACAAAAGCAAAAATATACAAGTGATATGCATCAAAGTAAAAAGCTTCTGCAAAGCAAAGGAAACAATCAGCATGGAATGCGAGAAAACTTCTGCAAATTGTATGCCTGATAAGAGGTTAATCCCTAAAATATGTAAGGAGTTCCTACAACTCAATAGCAAACAAAACAAATAATCCAATTTAAAAATGGGCAAAGGCTTGAACAGACATTTCTTCAGAGAAGACATACACATGACAAACAGGTATATGAAAAGATGCTTAACATCACTAATCATCAGGAAAATGCAAATAAAAACTACAATGACATACCATCTCATCACTGTTGGGCTGGTTATTGTTCAAAAGGAAAGAAGAAAAGGGGAGAGGAAGGAAGATAGGAAGGAAAGTAAGTATTGGCAAGGATACAGGGAAAATGAAACCTTTGTACACTGTTGGTGGGAATGTAAAATGGTGCAGCCTCTATGGAGAACAATATGGAGATTCCTCAAAAAATTTAAAGTAGAACTACCATATGACCCAGCAATCGCACTGCTGGGTATTTGTCCAAGAGAACTGCAATCAGGATCTCAAATTCCCATGCACTTCCACATTCATTCATAACAGCCAAGATGTGGAAACAACACAAATGTCCATCAACAGATGAGCAGATAATATGGTCTATCTGTACAATGAAATAAGATTCAGCCATAAAAAGAAGGCTATCCTGCCATGTGCTACAACAGGGCTGAATTTTGAAGACATCATGCTAAGTGTAACAAGCCAGTCAATTTTCTGTGACAAATGCTGTATGATTCCACTTGTATGAAGTACTAGAGTGGCCAAGCTCAATAGAGCAAAAAGAATGACTGTTGCCAGGGCCGGGGGAGAAGGAAACGGGGAGTGGCTGTTCAATGGATAGAAAGCTTTAGTTCTACGATAGAAAGTTCTGAAGATCTGCTGACCAACACTGTGCTCATAGTTAACAATCCTACAATGTAAAGTTATAATTTTAAGAGGGTAGATGTTGTATTATGTGGGGTTTTTTTTTTGGCCACTTTTTTATAAAAAGGACATACACTCTTAACTATTTACAGAAAAGCAGTTTTGCTTTCTTTGCATCCTCAGCTCGGTAGCTGTACACAAGGCATGGCCTGGCCTCTGGACACCATTCTCTCAGGTGTCTGACATTCTTCTTCTTGGCATATTTTTTACAAAACAATTATTCTAAACTGCCTACTGCCTCACAGTGAGTCACTAGAGGTCCACAGTGCCCAAGGTTTCCAAGCACATAGGCCCAACTCAGCTGACTCAGCCCCAACTCATGCATGGTAGATTGCAAAACTGGTCACAACGCCCACCCCTGCAGTCACAGCCTTGGCCATGTGAAGGTGCAGCACCTGCTAGCAAGGTGTGGAGCTTCTTTCCCCACCCCTCGAAGCTGGACCTGTTCTGTGACTCATTTTGGCCAACAGAATGCAATGAACACGGGCTCCTGCTCTCCCTCCTGGAACCCAGCACCACCACAGGACCAGCCAGCCCCAAGCTGACCGGCAGCTTATGTGAAGCCAGCTGACAGCAGCTGAATCTGATGCAAATCAGCTGAGCCCAGCACCAACTGTCGTCCCATAGAACTGTGAGCCAAGGACATGGTGTTGGTTGAAATCTCAATGTTTTGGGGTGCATTGTTGCACAGCACAAATGGTTGGCACAATACATAACCCCAATTCTCCCCATGAACTCAGTACTGTTCTTCTGAATCAACTCCTCCCAAATTCCTTCCTAGAACTTCCCTGGGGAGGCTGCATGCAACTGCGCCTCTCTTAACATTCGCATAAAGACCTGCAACCATTCATTTGTGCTGCCCACCCAGGTGTGCATGCAGGAGACTTGCACACTGGCCCTTCCTGGGTCCCTGGCCCACATGATCCATGAGTAAGCAAATGATTGTTTCCTGCTGCTCAGTTTTGCAGAGATTTGTGACACAGCACCAAGTACCTGGGACAGGACCCCTCCACTCCTGGCCTTACCTCACAACATCCACAGATGCGGCCCCTGACTTGAAGAAATCAGTGGAGTCTTCAACCTCCAGGACATTGGGGAGGATCCGCTGCCAAGCACTCTGCAAAGCAAGGTCTGGTGAGAGGGTGGACCCAGGGGAGCTGGGGACAAGTGCCACTCTGGGACAGCAACCCCTGAACAGACTCATGGATGGCCTGGGGCCAGGTTGGGCTTCTCTATGTACCCTCCAAGATGTTGCCTCTTCCCAGGAGGCTTAATGGTCCTGGAGTGACCACCTTCTGGGAAAGAAGGAGCTGCCACAGCCCAGGCCTCTCTGATGCTGGCTGCTGTCCTCACGGTCACCTCACCTCAACCCCCGGCTTCTCTGGGGTCCCCATGGCAGTCCAGCTGGTGGAGGACAGACGTGCCAGGCCTCTAGGCATGGCTGGGGACTACAAAGGCAGGGCCCAGCTGCTCCTTAGCCCCACTCACCTTGGTGTTAGCTTTCAGGTTCTGGTGTCCCCAGGGTGACACCGATACCCAGGTGTTGTAGCAGCAGGCTGGGGAGAGGGTGGGCCTGAGGGTGACTATGAGGCTCACACATGGGCTCAGGAGACCTGGGTCTTGACCTCACCAAGATGCTAACTGGTCTGTGTCCTATGAAGGGTTGAGTCTGGGACCTATGGAGGGCAGTAGTGCCCAGCCAGTCGGCCAGCAGTCAAGATGGGACGACTGCTCTCTGGGCAGGCTGCTGGTGAGGCCCGGTGGGGCGGGAGCCAGGAGGGGCCCCAGCAATATCAGGCCAGGTCCTCACTCTCTGGATGAACTCCAGGCCATTGTCAATCATGGGCCCAGGATGGGGGTGAGGCATGAGATGCTGGTTCAGGCCCAATCAGAACCAGTTCCCCCAACACCTGGCACAAGCACCCCTGGCTCTCCTCTTTCTTTCTTGGAAAAATGTCATGGATCTGCCCTTCCCATCCTCAGGGTGACCATCAACACCACGACAAGCCACACGCTGTCTGTCGCACACCTGCTGCCTGCCCCTTGAGGCCTCTGCTAGGCTCTCACCTGCTGGCGACACCTTCCTCTGACTCCCCAGCTAATATTTAAGTCCTGGGCATCCTTAAGGGTCCAATTCCTGTGTCACCTCTTCCCCAAAACCTTTGCTGGCCACTCTACTGGCAGGATCTACCTGCCTCAGACCACATCACTTGGGGCCACCAGTCGTCCACTACTGGATGGCTACTGCTAGTGTCCAGGGCCCTTATCAGATGAGAGTGAAGCCACAGAGGGGCAGTGCGGCAGACTGGTCACTGAGTGCACCACAAAGCCAAAGCCCACCAAGCCATCAAAATTCAGACAGCCCCTCAGTGCTGACAGCAGCTGGGTGAGGATTCCGTGTGTGAGGCAGGCAGAGTCTGGACTACGGAGAGAGTCAGTAAACACAACGTTTGTACCATGGGCAGCACCTGCCCAGCCTCAGCTCAGGAGGGCATAGGGGGTTGTGGCCCATTACCTGCCCAGCCCACAGTGGGCTCCTGGAGTGTTCTGCTGGACAGTCACAGGCCAGGCCCCTCCACCAACACCAGGGAGCTGCACAGCCCCAGACTGGCCTCTACTCGTCTTGGCCATGTTCCCTCTACCCCATTGGTCTCCAGATCACACATCCTGGAGGCCGAGTGCAGCTGTGAGCAAGAGGCCTAATGATAGCCATCCTAGCGATGGCCTTAGGGGGCTGCATGGTGAACAGCTAGAGGAGGACTCGAGCCCAGCCCTCCAGAGCCCGGACTCCACTCCTCAGGCCTTGGCTCCGCAGGTGGGACATGCAGGTACTGAAGGCACCTACTGCATAGAGTTGTTATCATGAATAAACACGCTGCTCTTCCAGGAGGACCTGCAACTCTGAATGTGCATGGTGAACAAATGCAAACCTGAAAGAGCCAGTCCTTCAAGATGGATCCCCAGAAGCTAACTGGGCCTAAATTTAAAACACAGCCAAGTGACCATTTGCTTTCTAGGGGTCACACATGTACTCTGGGTTCCCCCAAAACCTGCACCATTTTATCTTTGGGTCTTTCAGAGCTCACCTGAACCAGCCAATCAGGGCTCAGCTGTACCAACCAATTAGAACTGGTTTCAACCCTTCCTTTGAATGGGGACCTGGGTGAGCGCTTTTTCTATAAAATCCCACCCTTCCCGTTGTTCTCAGGAACGCACCTTCCTGTTACACCAGAAGCTGCCTTTGGATGGTTTGCAAACTGGTCACTGGAATAAAGTCTCTGTTCTCCAAATTCATTTTCTGAGAACTTTTGTCCAGAGTACACACTCTAGAAGTATCTGCTTTTCTCATGAGATGCTTAGATGTATTGCCAATGGGTACTGAGTTCCTCAAAGATGCCAGCTACTGAACTAAACCTCTTCATGTGTGTTATCTCCTCTACCAGTCACAACATCCACTGAGGAAGGGCTTGTTATTCCCATTTTACAGATGCAGGACTCAGCTGCAGCTGTTGTAAGATAGCATCTTTTGACTCAAGTCTACATCTACAAACAGATGACCCCAACTCATCCCCAGAGCCACTCAGCTGTGGGCTCCAGGAGGGCTGTCTGTCCAGCTGGCCCTGCAACCCCAGGGCAGACCAAGTTAGGGCCAGAGCAACTGCTCCAGGGATATGTTTGGAAAACAGACATTCAAGGTGTTCCACTTTCAAGAAGGAGTTACTGGCTCTCAGTGCCTTTGGATCACACAAGTGCCTCACGTCCGTCCTTGCTGAGCCCTGCCCCACATGTGCTGTGAACACCCAAGGTCCCCAGCTGTGCCCGCCTGACTCTACCCCTCACCGCCGGGCTCCAGCTACAGTGCCCTCCCATGGCAACTCCCTGAACACAGGGAGGCCTCTGCCCTGTTAGGGCCTTGCCATTTGCTGTTCCTTCTCTCTTGAAGGTCTTCCCCCAGCTCTCTTCTCTCCACCCAGGGAAGAAGGATACAGTGGGAGGGAGCATGAAGGGTCAGGAACAAATCCCGGGAAGTGAGCATAGATGGAAATTCATGTTGAGAAGACTGAGTCTCAGAGAGGGAAGCTCCCTACAGCATCACATTGGGGCAAAGCTGGATTGGAGCCCGGGTGTGCCTCACAGGCAGCTTGTGTTGGTCACAGCCCGGGATGCTGCCTTTGGTGCAGCCTTTCTGGAAGGCTCCAGTGCTCACATTCTAATCACGGGGACATGGGCTTGACACCTGACTCTTTCAAATATTCCAGGAGCTTCTGTTTCACTCGTTAACTGTTGACAATGAGCCCTTAGAAGAGTCAGTCTGAACTGGCCAGATCCCAGGGTGCCAGTTGCAGAGGAAGGAGCAGCAAGAAGACAACAGAAAGCTCAAGACAAGACAGAACCAACACTGCACCTGGGGCCAACACAGACACCCACAGAGGGCTGGCACTGCCCAACTCTGGGGAGCGCGATTTGCAGAACACATGTGCTCGGCACAACCTGCACAACTGGATGGCAGCCCTGCAGTTGCCTCTTACCCGCACAGCCTCTGCAGTAACCAGCTCCGCCTCTGTCAGTTCAAGGGCACTGCTGGCTGCCCCTTTAAAGAAGTTCGAGGCCAGGATCATTTTGCCATCCTCCAGCTGAATGTTCTTCACCAGTAGCTGCAAAAGGAAGGATTTCACATTTCCTGTGGTCAGACCTGAGGCAGTGATGAAGACGTTCCACACAGGGTGCTGTGCCGGGCACTCCAGCCTTGTCTCCACCCTTCAGATGAGGATGGAGCAGGAGTCCCAGGTTAGTGATGAGGAATTTACAGTGGGGAGGCCACTATTCCAGGGACAAAGAGGAAATTGCAGAGCTTATGTCTCCTACCAGCTGCTTGATTTTCCATCACTCACTCCCACCACACTTTCACTTTGTTTTTAAGTGTAATGACTTTATTACTTCTATAAAAAAGGATTCCTACCGATCAAAAAAAGAAAATGTCATTCAGGCACCACATAGAAAGTAAACTTAGAAAAACAACGAATCCTGCAATCACCCAGCAGCTCCTGGAACTGCCACAGAAACACCTGGAGAACATCACCAGATGCCTGTGTGGGATACAGAGGTGGGAAGAGAAGAGGCTGAAAAAGGGTCTGGCCGGCCCTGCAGTCTGCAGCTTCAGGACAGCACTTCAAGCTGGTCCCGGGTAGAGCCTGCGTCCAGCCATCAGTTCAAGGGGATTCTGGCTGCCAGACATGAACTACCCCCATTGCAGCTCATGACTCTGGGATACTCTAGTGTCTGCCTCAGATTTGCTGTATTTAATAACATGTTTGAATTGTTTGGGGCCTGCTTGTTTATCAATAGTTTTTCAACAAATGCTTTCGTTAGGGGCCAGGAAAAAAAAACATATAAAAAGGAGTTATGGATAAGCTCACGGGTGGGTGCATGTCTCTATGCGTTAAGAGTGGCGATGGAAGAATGGCACCCTCTATGCATGCTCTGCCAGAACTGGAATGGGCCTCTCGGCCTGACCCTCGCTCCTTTGCCTTTCAAAGATGTTCTGGCGCTTTCTGCAAGCTAAAGCCCAGCCAGACCCCACAGGGCATGCCTGAGAGATGCTTCAACCCAGGGTCTTCTGGGTTGATCTGTGGGGAGCAGGGTGTGTGTGCTCAGCTGGTCTCTCCTCACTCCCCTCCCACCCTGACCACCTCTGGACAGTGGACCAAGCTCTTGTGAGAGAGCCGGTAACCCCAGCTTCCTCTTAGACACTTAGTTGCCTTCTTTGCACTGCTGTCTTTGCGGGTCTCTGGGCAGACGCTGTGGGTGCCCCGCTCAGACCCCGTGGCTGGTGCCCTGTCCTCCAGCTGCAGCAAGGGATGGATGATAACGGCCTGAACTGTCCCTTCCTTGCTTGCTGTGGATGGATAAGAGTTCCTGAACACAGAGAGGCCAAGGGACGATGCCTGGGGGGTCTTCTACCCCACCCCAGGGGCCACTGAAACCAAAGGCTGCCAGAGGTGGGGACAGGCAGGTATAATTGGAGAGTGCAGTTAATACTCCAAAGCCCACCCTGGGAGCAGCCCCAGGCTAGACTTCTCCTGAACTTTTACTTTTGCTTTACTTTCCTCTGCCCTTACTGCCTGGCATGATTTTCTGGAACATTGCATCAATAAATCACTTGCACAAGAATTTTTACCTTAGATGCTGCTTCTAGGGAACCTGACCACAGACAGATACTCTCTTGCAGCTGCATATATCAATCTTGGATACCCAAAACACTACCTTGCAGACATCAACAGCAGCCTAGACCTTCTGACAGGGGAGCACAGCAGACTGGACACCAAGAGTGAGCACAGGCCAGGCCCCAAACTGCCACGCTTCACTCCAGTTGGCTGGACACAGCAACACGGCTGGGGGTACCGTGCCCACTGGGTTTGTCCAGACCTGTCAGTGTGTGGGAAGACCCCTGCCTGCCCTCTCCCTACCCCCAGCTGCTCATGTGAGAAGGAGTAGTAGAGTGTATATGAACAGGAAGCTACCATGGCCAAGACCAGTATCACAGCTTTGGAGCCAGAATTTCAGCGTTTGAATCCCAGCTCTGCCACGGGCTAGCTTGGATGATCCTGGGCAAGTTATTTAAATCTCCGTTTTTTCCTCTATAAGGATATTATGTTTATACATATATCATAGTGTTGTTGGGCAGATTAAATTTAATGCGTATACATCGTTCTGGCATAAAAGGTGCTCCATCAGTGTTTGCTGGTACCGTGAGTTGTAGTCTGCTAATAACAAGAGCAGGTGGCCAGCATGGCTCCCAAGGCTCTGCACATGCTAAGTCCCCACGGCATCCCTGTTCAAAGAGATGGGAGCTGAGGCACAGAGGCTTAATGACCCCACGCCCAGAGGTGCTTCTGATAGACCACAGACAGGCCCTGAGCCCAGGCTCCCTGGGAGGGCTTCTCTCTGATTCTGGATTTTCTGACACCCACACAGGGTGCCCAGCCTGTGCAGGGGAGAGAGAGATCAGACTGTTACTGTGTCTGTGTAGAAAATCAGTAGCCTGGAGATGGGTGCCTAGCCAGGAAGGGTAGGGAGCCCAGCTTTCCCAGAACAGAGAAGTGGGTAAACTGCCTCGGACACCCTCTGCTCAGGGCCAGCCAGGCGGTCAGGGACAGATCAGGGTCGGTGGTCCCTCCTAGGTCTGGTTTTTTCCATTTTCTCCAGAGGAGCCTAGGGTCTTCCTGCGAGGCCTGAGTCCAAGGACAGGAGCATGGGTGGCTTTGAGCAGGCAAGTAACCCACAGCCATGCCCTTACCATTTTGTCATCATTCCCAAAGAGGATGAGTCCTGCTTTGGTGACCACCCCTGGCCGATGGGCTCCTGGGATGGGCAAAGCATCTCCCTCGGGCACCAGGCCTGAAGTATTCAGCGTTGAGTTGAAAAATGTCAGTTTCTGTCAAGGGAAGAAAAACCGGAAGACGGTGGGTGAGAAGAAGTCCCTGAAGCCAGCAGCCTAGGCAGGTCTGAGCAGGGCTGGGAGGGGGAGAGGGGTCAGGGGCAGCTGAGACCTGGGAGCTGGCTCAAAGCCCATGTGACCCCTGAGGACCTTTCTGTTGGGGCACAAACGAGACCTGGAGGAGCCTCAGTGGCCTCAAGGAGCTAATAGCAGGTCTGCCTCAACTCTGCAATAAGACCCTTCTCCTTGGCCCCATAAGCCCCTTCTCCTTGGCCCATGGCCTCAGACCTCAGGTGCACAGACTGGGGGAGAACGTGCTCCAGGCGTCATGGAGTGAGGCCACCTGCTCTCAGGGTGCTGCCAAGCAGTGGTTGCTTTGATCAGAAGGTGCATTTGCTAGTACAAAGGGCTCTGCATTGATGAGGACAGCAGGCTTCCTGCCACGGTCTGGGCAGTTGGCTTAGGGTCAAGGGTCTGGACAGTCTGAGACTGTGTCGGGGACAAGACTGCCTTCAAGGTTTTCACAAAGACCACCACACACAGTCCTGCCACCCCTGATGCCTCACCAGAGCCTGTGACCCCCAAGGCTCCCCATCTTTAGCATCTGGCCTGCCCATGGTCAGCCTGGCCCTGAATGTGCTGCCCCACCCTGCCTGAGGCCAAGTCAGAGTCAGCACTGGGCCTCGGGTCTCCACAAGCTCAGCAGTGAGACTCAAAATATTTCACAACCAATACAGCTGGGCCCCAGGGGCACTATAAGGGCCTGGAGGCTTCCAGCTATGTAGGACATCTATCGTTTAGCTACTGGAGGCTGGGTAGGTCTGTCATTCCTGGGGATGTTTAAGGGGCACCCAGTGGGAGTAGGGGCCAGGGCAGTGGCTATTTATTATACCAACCAGTTCAAACATGTGTGGCAGTCTTATGGCCAGTGGGATATACCAATGCACCTGGCTGGATTCCAGCCATGCAGGGACATACCTGCAGAGGTTCACAGGCCTCTGTCCAGGCTCCTGGAACCTTGTCGTTCCCACGGATCCAGTTGTGAATGGCCTCTGCCGGCTGGTCCCAGTCGATCTGTGGGGAGCAGGGTGTGTGCTCAGCTGGTCTCTTCTCACTCCCCTCCCACCCTGATGAAGTCTGGACAGTGGACCAAGCTCTTGTGAGAGAGCCGGTAACCCCAGCTTCCTCTTAGACATTTGCAGGAGTCCCTGAGCTGGTGCCCCCAGTTCTGGGTGCTCTCTGACCCTCAGTCTCTCATGGGCTGAGCAGACTTCAGAATGGTTTGGGGAAGATAATGTTCTGTTGCTGTCAAGATGGCCCAGACTCTACACAGATGCCCCAGCACAATGTGCTCAGGCCCATCCCATAGGGCCCCACCTGCTTCTCCTCACTGGCAGGGCCCCTGTGGGTCCCCACACAGCACCCCATACTCCTGAGCTGAGACACAGCCCACAGGCCTCTGAGGTTCCTCGACCGGCTCTTGCTCCAGAGACCCACACTGTCCCTCGCATAGAGACTGCTCGCACTATGGTTGATGTTTTGCCCCCTAACTCCTACTCTTCTCCCTCCCTCTGGGCTTTGCCTGCCCATTCCTCCTAAAGAGGAACAGGAAAGAACCTGGAATGGACCTCAATGAACCTGTTTGCTGCCCTCCCAGGTGCCAGGGTCCTCCTCCTCCACGGCTCTCTTCATGCATCCCTGACCTGGGCTGCCCTGTCTTCTGGTCTCAAAGAATTACAACCTGCACCATCTAGGCTGAACTCCAGCCTCCTCAGGCTGCCCTCTACAACCCCAGTCTGCTCACAGGCAGGATGAGGGTGTGGAGGGACCCAGCACTCACCTTGGCCGTCTCCTTCTTCTGAATCCCCTCATAGGTGGCTCCTTCCTCAGGCTGAGGGAGTCTGGGGGCTTTGCCTTCAGCGATCAGCCTCACAGCCTGCACCTGGGGAGACCGGTGGGCTGCTATCCCCAGCAGTAGGACCTTGCCTCCTTCCCAGCCCCAGGGCCTACACTGAGCCTGGACCCTTCCCCAGACTGACCAGACTTGCCTGGCACACAGCAGGCACCCAAGAAACACCTGCCATATGAACAAGGGAGTCAGTGTGAACCTAACTTCTATTGCACAACAGACGCAGACCTGTCCTCTCTACCTGGCAAAGGTTTAGATTACATAGATCTTACATCTTCTGAGATCTTAGAAGATTATATAAACCGTAAAGCCCTGCCGGTATAACACAGATACAAATGTCCATGTTGCTGTCTAAGCCTTCTCTGCCTTGTAAGGAGAGTGGGTCCTGAGCCCCATGGTGGGCTTGAAGGTGCAAGTTTGGAGGTCTGAGATGAAGCAGGAAATAGTTTCTCTGTGACAGGAAAGAGGAAGGTGGTGGGAAAGGAATCAGGGGAGAGAGAGGACAGCCAAGGAGCCTGAGCCTATGTGAGCAAGAGCCTGCAGGAAGAGACGGGGAGGTGCCAAGAACGGGAAGTGACCGAGTGTCAGAGCATCTGAGGCAGGGCTGCCCGATGGAGCCCTCTGTGGTGATGGACGAATTCCAAGTCTGCACGGTCCAACATGGTGGCCAGGGGACTTGGAATGTGGCTGAGACTGAGGAACTGAATTTTTCAGTATAATTCATTTTATGAATTTAATAGCTGCATGTTACCAGTGGCTGCCTTGTTGGACAGTGCAGCTCCAAGGAGTACTTGAGTTGCTTGCCGTGGGAAGCACAGGTAAGCCCCTTCTCTGTACCACTAAATCTCCAGCAAGTCTACTTTGTTAACTATTTTTGTGAGCTGGTCAGTCTGTGGGGAAGACAAGTTTAACACAACCGAAAAATAAAAGGCAATGGCCAGGAGCTGAGGATGAGGGGACGGTGGACGCTGCCGCTGTGCTTCCTGCTGTGCCCAAACAGCAACAGCTCCCCAGGGCCTCCGTCCCTCCTGCCTCATGCCTGGACAGCACCTCTTCCTCTGGTCGTCCCTCCTGCCCCATGCCTGGACAGCACCTCTGCCTCTGGCTGTCCCTGTCAGCCCACCCTCGGGCAGGGGCCAGCAGCCTTCACATATGATCTCCATCTGTGGGCTCAGGCCCATGGCCTGCTACCCTGCCTCTCAGCAGTGCCAGCTGCCCATGTGACTGAGCCGCCCTGTGGCTCAGGCCATGCGACCACAGGTCAAAGCCTTCCCAGCTCTTCCGAGCAGGAAGCATGTGACTGAGGCAGCCAATCAGAGTACTCTATCACCCCAGCTGGTGATTGGCTCATGAGGAGCACATGACCCCAAAACTGGCCAATCAGAATCTCCCCTGATTTGTGATTGATGAATTCTAGGAGAAAAAGTGTTTCTCTTTTCTTGGAATCAAGAATTAGAGTCCTTGAGCTACAGTGGCTATGTTTCCTCTAATTCAGTGCAGCTAAACTGAGAATGAAGCTAATCACACAGAGAAAAGCAGAATCAACGAGTGAAGGAGAGAGAAACAGAAACTTAATGACGTTATAGCTGAAGTTCCTGGATTCAGCAGGACGTGACCCAGTCCCTGCCTTTAGCCTTGTCTATTAAACGGGCCCCAAAATGTCCCCTTTTTGCCAAACGCTTTTTGAGTTGGGGTCTGTCCGTTGTGAGCAAGAGTCCCTCCTAATACAATACACTGTTTGTCCTAATTCTGCCCCTAAAACCTTGAAGTGAGAGCTCTCTCCCTCCAGAATCCTGAATTTGGGGAACAGATTCCTGGCCTCCAGGAGCAGTGGGCTGGGTCTAGGGAGGGTGCTTGAGTGTGCGTCCGGGTGGGCAGGGCGCGGCCGGCTCCAGGCCCTCACCATCCCTTTGATGCCTTCTGGGAAGAGGAAGCGGTTGTACAGCGTGCTCACGGTGTCATCTGGGAGCACCTCACACTCCTTCTGCAGCAGAAGGTCCCCGGTGTCCAGACCATCGTCCGCCCAGAAGATGGAAAAGCCCCCTTTCTTATCTCCGTGAATGAGGGTCCTAGGAAGCAGAAGAGTGAAACCCGGAGTCTGCGACGAAGGGCCATGGAGGACGCCCCGGGTGCAGGCCCGTGGGCCTGCCACCCTCCAGGAGGCCCTCTCTTCCCAGGGGTAGCACTGACACCGGCTCCGGCGGGAAATAGAAGAAGGAAAACAGCATGTATTGATAAGAACTATGGGCCAGGAATTGTGCTAAAAGCCCTATATGCCTTATGTAACTGAGTCCTCACAGCAGGGATAACAGGTATACTTGGTTTACAGATAGGGAAACTAAGGTCCAGAAAAGTAAAAGTGAAGTGACACCAACAAAGATCAAAGAGCCTGACTCCCAACAGACCAGTCTGACTACGAATCCACTCTTTTCTCAACTCAAATGTTTTCCCTCTTTGACCACCCATCTGCCTTGTCACCCCCTTTGTTGTCTTCTTGGGAATTCTGTCACGTCAGACTACCTTGGGGAGGCCATCCTTTGCTCCATGTTTATCTCTTTCTACATAGTGTGCTGCCCAGAGCAGCGGTAGTGGAAGTTAGAGTAGGACCCCCAGCCCACTGCCTGGACTGGCGCCTTGGACCCTGCGCCTCCTGGTGCCCTCTCTGTCCCAGCTGGGGGATGGGAACACTGACAGTGCCAGTTTCTCAGATAACTGTGGGAGTGCAGAGTGCTTAGCAACACCTGCTCCCAGAGCCTTCTGTCATCGATAACGTTGCACAGCCTGTTCTGTGGCTGATAGCTGGCAACCACAGGACAAGCACCTGCACAATGCCCACTCTGCATCCCTAGAAATGC
The DNA here is from genome assembly GCF_049350105.2 of Macaca mulatta. Taxonomy (NCBI): domain Eukaryota; kingdom Metazoa; phylum Chordata; class Mammalia; order Primates; family Cercopithecidae; genus Macaca; species Macaca mulatta. The sequence continues at coordinate 157,808,029 of NC_133407.1, read as the reverse complement.
TTTGGGCTAATGGAAAGAGACAAGTCAGGCTGATGGAGGGACATGTATAGGGATGGTCCCCCGTGTTTTTGCCCCATCTCACCAGTTGATGGCCGAGGCCCCTCGGTGTCTAGGGAGCAGTGACGGGTGATAGATGATGGAGCCATGCCGGGGGGCATTGATTATCTCCATGGGGATGAACTGGCTGCAGAAGGGCAGGACGTTGAGCTCGGCCCCCAAAGCTTGGTATTTTGCCACCACTTCAGGCAAAGCCTGTCCTTTTGCGCGCCACCGGGAGAATTTGAATACCGGCACTCCATCCTTCTCAGCTTCCAGACCTGTGGGATGGTGGATAAGAAACTGGCCCCTCTCTATCACCCACCCACATGTGGCCAACTCTGCCTTCCCAGCAGAGCAGCCCATGGGCCTTCTCTCTATGCCACCCCCCTCACCCCCCACCCCCAGCCAGTCTCCACTGGGCAACACAGACAGATGCACCAGCCAAGCATGAGGCTCTGGGGACCGCCCTGCCTGCTCTGACTTCTGCTGAGCTCCAGGACCTCTGAGTGCCTCCCTCTTCCAGACCCCAGATGGCTGACCTCTGCCCTCGCTCCTCTCCTGAGGCCTTGCCATCCCTATCACTGAGTTACTGTCTTATGGTCCCCTCTACTGCTCTCTCTGTGATGGGGACTGCCCCCCTGCAGATGGCATTTCTGCTTTGTCAGCTGTTCCCTGATGAAGGAATAAGGGGAAGAAGGGTAACAAGGGCATCCTCACTCCTTTCTGTTCAGTGGGTTCCTGTCCAGTGAGCCTCCCCCAGCCCAGCTTCTTCATCCCAGCCACAGTTGTTCCTTCCCAGAGCAATGGCTAAATCAGTTTTTCCATCATCCGTAGAACTAGCCTCAATATGCACACACCCCACACCCCACCCTGGGCCCAGATACAGCCTGGAGGGCCCCTCCTCTGCCCCATCACCAGCACACCCTCCTCACAGCTCTGGATTACAGGCCCAAGCTCCTAAGTTTTTGTAGTTAAAGCTTCCTCCTTTATCTTAGCCTTAGAGTGGGCAGCTGCTTCCTGCAGTCACTGTCCCTGATAACTTCCAGCTCTCTGCCTTCCACTCTTCAATACCCAAGGAACACTTCTTTGTATTCAGTTCTCTGTTAGAGCCTCTGGTGTGATGTTTGGGCCCTGATGGGACTGGCCCTCCTCTCCGGCCTCCTCTGTCACTCTGTCCTGGTGTCTGGTGGTTTTGAGAGAGGGTGGGATGTGATGTCAGCAGATTGGACTGCACTTGCAAAAGCTGTCCAACAGTGACTAATGAAATACTGCTGCAGGACACCTGAGATCAAGGTCAAGTAGGAGTCCCAGCCAGGTCTGGTCTGGGTCCAGGGTCAGCAGCTGGGATCAGTGGTCACTTAGTGGCTGGGTGTAAGGTCCAGACTGTGGTGGGGTCAGGGTATGTCATGGGTCACTGGTGGTCAGGTCCAAGACTGAACCCTGGCTGGCATTGGGTGTTGGGTGTTGGAGCTGATTTTAGGGCCAGGCTGCAGCTTCCCCATTGAGGGAGGCTGGCTGTTCCTTAAGAAACCACACCTCTGTGCCTGGCCAGGCCTACAAGCCCCCTTTCCTAATCCTGGCCTTCTATCCTTAAGCCCTGCCCCACAGTCTGTCTCCATCAGGCCTGAGAAGGACCAGTCAGTGTTCCTAGAGGGTCTGTTCATCCAAGCTGAGGCCCCTGCATCCTGTCTGCTGAGGTTCCCAGCTCAAAGGCAGTGGCCCAGACCCGTGATTCTCAAACTGTGCTTCTCCTAGTACCAGAGACACCAGTATCTCCCAGGAACTTGTCCCAGGTTAAAAATTTCACCTGATTCTGACTTTTCCACCTCATTCTGAATCACAAACTCCCAGGGTGGGCTCAGTACTCTCTGTGGTTTTGTTCTTTTCTTTAAAAAAATTAAAATGCCAGGGGAGAGTGCAAATGCAGTTCCCCATAACCACAAATTACACAGTCAAGTTCCCCACATTTGGGGAAATTGCAGGGATCAGCACATCCAGAGTACAATGGAGAAGCCTCACCCTGGGAAAACCGCCTTTGTGATCATGGTCTGTCCTCTGCCAGGTAAGCAGAGTACTGTGTGTTTTGACGGCAGCCCCAGCAATGGTGATGCCGCGCATGCCCACCTTTCAGAACATGGAGCTCCAGTTCAGAACATGGAGCCCTTCCCAAGCATGGGTGCTGGGTCAGAGAAGCTCTGTGTGGGACCTGGGACCAGGCTGGGCTTCTCTACAGCCCTTCTCCAGGACCCTAAAGCCACCCCATGATCAGGTGGGGAGGGCATCTTCACTTTATTCCAGAAAAGCCCAGCAGCCTGTTGGCACTGGAGCAGGATTCAAGGTAGACCACTTACCCAGCCAGAGCACAGGCCCTGCAGACTTCTGCTCCCAACCTCCCACCCACTGCTTCTCCTATGCCTGGACGGGCAGGCCGCCCTCCATCGGCTTCCCTGCTCCGTCGGCTCACTCACCCAGGGGGTCGGCCTTCCCATCCTTATCTGGAACAGTGAACACACCCACCACTTCGTGGCCCTCCTTCCTCAGGTGGCCGTAAACTTCCTGGCCAAACAGGCTCTGTCCAATCACTGCAATCTTCATGGTAGCAGGAGGGTTGGAAGGACCTGGGGAAGGAATAAAGCAGCAATTAGACAGAGATTGCTGGTCTCAGAGAAGCCAGCCCTGGTTTAAGACGGGGCAGTTCATGGCACCTGGCCTGCTCTACCCCAATTCCCTCTGTGGCTCTGTGGGTGGCAGGCCACTGAGGGGAGACTGCCACTGTAAGAGAGACCAGATGAAACATGTACCCACGACCCAATGGATCCCTAATGTCAGAATATTCAGTGCCACAGCGGGTGAGCTGGATATGGATTGTAGAATTAGGGGATTCCCTTTTGAAACCTTCCAAACTGGCGTGGAATGTTGGGTGTCAAGATGTTTGAGATGTATTTGAGCATATTCCAGTAACTAACCAGTTCTATGGCCTTGGTCAAGTCACCTTGGTAAAGTCACATTTGTTCATGAGAAAGATGCCACATCTCTCAAATGGCTTTCAGTCTACAAATTAGGCTTATTCCTCTGAGCCAGGAGCCACAAAAGGAGCAAGGGGAGTCCCTACCGAAGAGGCTGTCCAGCTGAGCTGTAACAGAAAAGGGGCCTGGGTGGGCAGGCCTGAGGATGAAGGTGGTGAAGGTGGTGAAAAACGGGGTTCCACTAAGGAAGATGTGTGGAATGAAGCCTAGCTAATCATGCATATTCTCCAAAGATTGGTCATTCATTCACCTCACGCATATCTATAAAACCTAAACTATTATTCACTTAATACATTTCTTTAACTTGTCCGTTTACCAAAATAAGTTTTTTTTTAGAAAATTTTATTAATGTATACTTCATATATACATAAAGTACACAAATCATAGATGTGTAGCTCAATGAATTTCACAAACTGAACACACCACTGTCATCACCACCAGAAAGAGAAAAACTCCAGGAGCCCCTTGAGCCTCTTCTACTCACTACACTCACCAAGAATCATGGGACTTCTAACAGCATCAAATGGTTTTGCCTGATATATGTATATGTATCCCCTTTATATGTATTCATCTTACATAAACGGAATCATACAGTGTTTTGCAGATTTTCTCCCTCAACTTTATCTTTGTGGTTGCATGTAGTCGTAGTGAGTTTATTCTCATTGCTGCAGAAGTGGATGACCTGCAGTTCGTTTATTCATTCTACTGTTAAAGGAATTTGGGTAGTTACCAGTTTGAAGGTATTACAAATAGGATGCTACAGAGATTCTTGCATATGGTCTTCATGGTACATATGTACACATCTCTGTCAGGTATGTACTTAGGGAGGAATTCCTGGGTCATAGGTGTGAAAATTTCCAGCTTTAACAGATGCTGCCAGTTTTCCATAGTGGTTGTACCAGTTTCCACTTCCATGTGCTCTCCATCTTGGTTTGTGTCTTCATTTTAGCTCTTTTCCTAACATAAAATACAACTGTCTCTTTGGGGTTTAATTTGCAATTCCCTGATAACCAATGAAGTTGTTCGCCTTTTCCTATGTTTCTTGGCCATTTGTATATCCTTTTGTGGGAATCAGCTCTTCAAATCTTTTGTCTGTGTGGTTTTATTCTTATTGAAAGGGAGTTTTTTGTTTTGTTTTTCTGTTTTGTTTTTGAATCATCTAGATTATGAGTTCTTTGTCAGATATGTGTATGGAAAACATCTTCCCTAATTCTGTGGTTTGCCTTTTACATCCTCGTATGATGTCTTTTGATGAACAGACGTTCTTAAACTTAATATAGTACATTTTATCAAACATTTCCTTTATGTTTAGTGGTTCTTGTATTCTATTTAAAAAATCTTTGCCTACTCCAAGTTCATGAAGATGTTCTTCTTGTCGTTCAAGGTCTTTATTGTTTTGCCTTTTACATTAGATGTGCAATCCCTCTGGAACTGATTTTTCCATACAATGTAATGTAGAAGTCCAGAATTTTTTTTCCATATGGATATAAAATTAACCCAGCACTAGTTACTGAAAAGAAGTTTCTTCATTGAAAAGGATTATACATGTATACATCTATCTTTGAACCTTTGGTCAGTTTGTCTATCTTTGCATTTAGTATAGCTTAAAAATGTCTTTTGTTGTCGTAGTGAAGATACATAACCTGAAGTTTTATTGTAGCTGACCTACCTAGTAGTTGTGAAGTGGTATTTCATTGTGGTTTTGATTTGTATTTTGCTATTGAATCATGATGTTAAACATCTTTTCATGTGCTTTTGGCCATTTGTATACCTTCTTTGGAGAAATGTTTATTTGAGTTCTTTGACCCATTTTAAAAATTGGTTTGTTTGTCTTTTTTGTTGCTAGCATGTAGAAATACAACTGATTTTGTACATTGACGTTGTATTAAACAGCACCTTAATTTCTTCACGTATAAATTTTCATACTGTGTAGATTCTTTGTGATTTTCTAAGTATATAATCATGTTATGATGTTGGTTTTATTTCTTTCTTTCCAATTCTGAAGTCTTTCATTTCATTTACTTCCTTATTGCACTTGCCAATATTGAATACAGATGGTGATAGTAGTTCCTGTTTCATTCCTGTGACCTTGGGAAGAAACCATTCAATATTTGACCATTGGTTAGCTTTGGGAAATTTTGGTAGATAGACTAACATATTATGAAAGTTGTCTTATTAATATATTTCTGGTTGCCAATCATGACAGGGAGTTGACTTTTACCAAATGTTCTTCCTGTAGGTCATGAGATTTTTATTTTATTGTGGTGGATCATAGTGATTGATTTTTAAATGTTAAGCCACCTTTGCATTCTTGGAATGAATACCACTTGATCATGATATATTACCTTTTTATATATCTTTAAATTTGAAGAGCTGGTATTTTGTTTGTTTTTTAATCTACGCTTGTAAGCAATATTGACGTGAACCAGTCCCAGTGGCTCATGACTGCAACCCCAGCACATTAGGAGGCTGATGTGGGCAGATTGCTAGAGGCCAGGAGTTCAAGACCAGCCTGGGCAACATAGTGAGACCCCAATCTCTACAAAAACTACAGAAAAAAAAATAGCTGGACATGGTAGTACATGCCTGTAGTCCCAGCTACTTGGGAGGCTGAGGCAGGAGAATCACTTGAGTCTGGGAGGTCGAGGCTGGAGTGAGCTGAGACTCCACCACTGCACTCCAGCCTGGGCAACAGAGTGAGACTATGTCTCAAAAAAAAAAAAATAAAATAAAATAAAAAAAGGCAAGGCGGGGCGGGGCGGGGCAGAGCAGGGTGAGGCAAAAAGAAAAGAAAAGAAGAAAAGAAATATTGATGTGTCAAATACTTCCTTGTAACAAATGTCCTATTCAGGTTTTGGTGTAGTTTTCTTTTTCTTTCAACTTTTATTTTAGAAACAGGGGGTGCAGGTGCAGGTTTGATATATGAATATATGGCACCCAGGTAGCAAGCACAGTACCCAACAGAGTTTTTTCAACCCATTCCCCTACCCACTCTACCGGTCTGCAGTGTCTGTTGTTCCCATTTTATGTGCATGTATGCTCAATGTTGAGCTCCCACTTGTAAGTGAGAACATGCAGTATCTGGTTTTCTGTTTCTGCCTTAATTCACTTAAGATTACAGCCTCTAGTCTACCCATGTTGCTACAAAAGACATGCTTTCACTCTTTTATTATGGTTGTGTAATATTCCATGGTGTATATGTACCACATTTTATTTTTCCAATCCACCATTGTTGGGCACCTAAGTTGATTCCCTGTCGCTGCTGTTGTGAATAGTCCAACAACAAACGTATGAGTGCATGTGTTTTTTTCATATAATGATCTATTTTCCTCTGAGTATATACCCAGTAATGGGATTTCTGGGATGGATGGTAGTTCTAAGTTCTTTAAGAAATCTCTAAACTTTTCTTTAAGAAACTTCCACAGTGGCTGAACTAATTTACATTCCCACTAACCGTGTATAAGCGTTCTGTTTTCTCTATAGCCTCACCAGGACTGTTGTTCATTGACTTTTTAGTAATAGCCATTCTGACCAGTGTAAGATGGTATCTCATTGTGATTTTGATTTGCATTTCTCTAATGATTAGTGATGAGGAACATTTTAATATTTTTGTTGGCTGCTTATATATCTTTTTTTGGGAAGTGGCTGCTCATGTCCTTTGCCCATTTTTTAATGGGGTTATTTGTTTTTTGCTTGTGGATTTGTTTAAAATTCTTATACATTCTGGATATTAGACCTTTGCATGATGTGTAGTTTGCAAATATTTTCTCCCATTCTGTAGACTGTCTACTCTATTGATAGTTCTTTTGCTGTACAGAAGCTCTGTATTTTAATTAGGTCTCACTTGTCAATCTTTGTTTTTGTTGCAATTGCTTTTGGGGACTTAGCCAAAAATTCTTTGCCAAGGCTGATGTCAAGAAGGGTATTTCTTAGGTTTTCTTCTAGGATTTTTATAGTTTGAGGTCTTACATTTAAACCTTTAATACATCTTGAGTTAATTTTAGTATATGGCAAAAGAGTCCAGTTTCATTCTTCTGCATATGGCCAGCCAGCTATCCTAGCATCATTTATTGACTAGGGAGTCCTTTCCCTGTTGCTTGTTTTTGTGGGCCTTGTCAAAGATCAGTTGGTTGTAAGTGTGTGGCTTTATTTTGGAGTTTTCCATTCTGTTCCATTGGTCTATGTGTCTGTTTTTGTACCAGTATCATGCTGTTATGGTTACTATGACCTGATAAAATAGTTTGAAGTCAGGGCGTGTGATGCCTCCAGCTTTCTTATTTTTCCTTAGGATTGCTTTGGCTATTCAGGCTTTTTATTGATTCCATGTGAATTTTAGAATAGTTTTTTCTAATTCTGTGAAGAACGATGCTGGTAGTTTCATATGAATAGCATTGAATCTGTAAATTGCCTCAGACTTTATGGACATTTTAACAATATTGAGTCTTCCAATCCATAAGCATGGAATGTTTTTCCATTTATTTGTGTAATCTCTGATTTCTTTCAGCAGTGTTTTGTAGTTCTCCCTGTAAATATCTTTCACCTCCTCAATTGGCTGTATTCATAGGTATTTCACTTTATTTGTGGCTACTGTAAATGGGATTGTGTACCTGATTTGATTCTCAGCCTGGACATTATTGGTGTACAGAAATGCTACTGATTTTTGTACTTGATTTTGTATCCTGAAGTCTTACTAAAATAGTTTATCAGTTCTAGCAGCCTTTTGGTGGAGTCTTTAAGCTTTTCTAGGTTTAGAATGATATTGTTGGTGAAGAGTTAGTTTGACTTCTTCTTTTCCTATTTGGATGCCTTTTATTTATTCCTCTTGCCTGATTGCTCTGGCTAGGACTTCCAGTATTATGTTGAATGTGAGTGGTGAGAGTGGGCATCCTTGTCTTGTTCTAATTCTTAGGGGAATGGTTCCAGCTTTTGCCTGTTCAGCATGATATTGGTTTTGGGTTTGTCATAGATGACTCTTATTATTTTGAGGTATATTCCTTTGATGCCTCATCTGTTGAGGATTTTTATCATGAAGAGATGCTGGATTTTCTCCAAAGCTTTTTCTGTAACTATTGAGATGATCATATAGTTTTTGCTTTTAATTCTGTTTATGTGGCAAATCACATTTATTGATTTGTGTATGTTAAACCAGCCTTGCATCCCAAGAATAAAGCCCACTTAAGCATAGTATATTAACTTTTTGATGTGCTGCTGGATTTGGTTTGCTAGTATTTTGTTGAGGATTTTTGTGTCTATGTTCATCGGGGATATTGGCCTGAAGTTTTCTTTTTTTGTTATGTCTCTGCCAGATTTTGGTATTAGGCTGATTCTGGCTTCACAGAATGAGTTAGGTAGGATCTCCTTTTCAATTTTTTGGTAATACTTTCAATAGGATTGGTGTCATTACTTCTTTGTATGTCTGGTAGAATTCAGTATGAATCTGTCTGGCCCTGAGCTTTCCTTGATTGGTAGTTTTTCTCATTACTGATTCAGTTTTGGAGTTCAATATTGGTCTATTACAGCATTTCAATCTTTTCCTGCTTCAGTCTTGGGAGATTGTGTGTTTCCGGGAATTTATCAATTTCCTCTAAATTTTCTCATTTGTGTCCATATATTTGTTCACAGTATTCTCTAAAAATCTTTTCTAATTTCTGTGGATTGGTTGTAATGTCATCTTTGCCATTTCTGATTATACTTACTTGGATCTTCTCTTTTTGTATATTAATGTAGCTAGTGGTCTATTGATCTTGTTTATTTTTATTTTTTTGAAAAACCAACTCTTGGTTTCATTGATCTTTTGTGTGGATTTTTGCATCTTAATTTCATTCAGTTCTCTAATTTTCACTTCTTTTCTTTGACTGGTTTTGGGGTTGGTTTGTTCTGTTTTTCTAGTTCCTTTAGGTGAAGTTAGTTTGTTAATTTGAGATCTTTCTATTTTCTTGATGAAGCCATTTAGTGCTATAAACTTTCCTCTTAACACTGCTTTAGCTGCATCTCAGAGATTCTGGCAAAAGGTTCCCCATATTCAAGGTTTCTTCTACTTTAAACCCCACCCCTCCTCCTTCTCCACTGGTTCAAAAACTACTCCAACCAATGAAACCTCCTCTGCCATTCTCCCTCTCCGGGAAGTGGCCAGGGTAAAAGGTATTGCTCACATTCATGTCCCCTTCTCCATGTCTGATTTGTGGCAGATCGAACAGCTTCTGGGATCTTTCTCTAAAAATCCCTCTCATTATTGCAGGGAATTCCTGTACATAACTCAATCCTTTAATTTAACTTGGCATAACATTTATATAATTCCAACCTCCACCCTTACCCTTAATAAAAAAGAGCACTCAGCTTAATTAAAATGGATATCCAAGAAAATATATTCCAAAGACCTTTATGTTTTTCTCTTCATAAATCTGGTTTTCCTGAAAAAAGTTTTTTTCTCAGTCAAAATTTCATTTCTCCACTGTGTCTTGCCACTTTTAATGCATGCATAAAAAACCCTAAAATAACTTCTAGTAGCCTGGAACTCCCTGGGAAAACAGAAAAGGTGCCACAAATCCCATTTTGGGAAAAATCTCTGTTTTCCTTATGGACCGCCTGAAATTAAAGGTGAATAAGTACCTCTCAAAAATCTGTCTTGTATTCCAGCTATGCTTGTTTTTTAGGCCCTGAAAATTGTTTTCCCAGCCCTGTTCTTAAAGGGCCTCATTCGGAGGCCAATAATCCAACTAAAAAAATTAGCAAATGTAAATCTTATAACTACTGGATCTTCTTCTGGTTGTCTGTGTGGCTATATATGTGTTACGAGTGCAGTATCTATTAAAAGGAGCTCTGAGTAATTAAGTGGCCTAAGAAAAATAAGCGATTAAATGCATTTTATTTATTTATTTATTGAGACGGAGTCTTGCTCTGTCACCAGGCTGAAGTGCAATGGCGCAATCTTGGCTCACTGCAACCTCTGCCTCCCGGGTTCAAGCGATTCTCCTTCCTCAGCCTCCCGAGTGGCTGGTACTACAGGTGCGCACCACCACCCTCAGCTAATTTTTGTATTTTTAGTGGAGACGGGGTTTCACCATGTTGGTCAGGGTGGTCACAATCTCCTGATCTCCTGACTTCGTGTCTGTCTGCCTCAGCCTCCCAAAGTGCTGGGATTACAGGTGTGAGCCACCATGCCCAGCCTAAATCAAATATTTTTAAGGAAAATGTTAAGCAAAGTAATACTGTGTATATTGCCATTTTACTTTATTACTCTGTTAAAGCAAAATTGTGGGTTTTTTATTATGTGTGCATGCTTTTGTTAGATGTCCTACCTAGCTGTGCTAAGATATACTAGTACTATTTATGGTTTAAGTTTTAATTCTTAGGTATTTCTCCAGCTCTGACATTGTTTTCCAAAGACATGCTAAACTGTATTGCACAGTTCAAAATTTAATTACTTAAGGGATCAATCTAGGTATTGTTCTTGGTCTTTAATAGCAGAACATGTATATTATCACTATATTAATTTTTTTTTTTCTGAGACAGAGTTTCACTCTTGTTGCCCAGGCTGGAGTGCAATGGCACGATCTTGGCTCAATGCAACCTCTGTCTCCCAGGTTCAAGCAATTCTCCTGCCTCAGCCTCTCGAGTAGCTGGAATTACAGGCACATACCACCACGCCTGGCTAATTTTTTGTATTTTTAGTAGAAATGGGGTTTCACCATGTTAGCCAGGCTGGTCTGGAACTCCTGACCTCAGGTGATCTGCCCCCCTTGGCCTCCCAAAGTGCTGGGATTACGGGCGTGAGCCAACATATCTGGACTCACTATATTAATTTTTAAAGACTTTTCTTTGACATTTAAAACTGTGACAACAGATACTCACATTTAATGTTTATAGAAACTGAACAATGTCTTTATTAATAATTTTATTATAAAATTTCATAAACCATGTTTTTCAAATTAAATTTATATCACATCCAGCTTCCTCAAAATACTAGTAGTTAAGTATGTCAATATACTAAATAAATCATCCACTTGTACCCATAGAGAAAATTTAATGTTACTGCCCTTTACAGTGAAAAAAAAACTTTCGTTTTAAAAATTAAATTAAAAAATGTTACATAAGTTGGCAATTTAGTAGTGTATACACTAGCATTAGTTTATACACCTCTTTTGCCACTGAGGAATTCAAGTTAAAATGTCCCTCAGTCATATAGCTCTAAAATATATCTTTCATTCATAATTTCTGCTCAATTAAATAGTTTGAGTCATTTTCATTTATACTATAAAACAAAAGCAAACTAGTCCAGTTTAATTTTTTATACTTAAAATATTGCATTTTCTAGATATGAGTCACTCAGATTAGTATCTACGTAGGTTCAGTCAAATCCAACCATAAATTCAAGTTATTATACTCTATAACTCTATAAAATACATAGAAGTATTATTACTTTGCCTTTATAACAAAACCCAAGAGTTTGTTTCAATTTATAAATTCAGCATTTAAACAAAAAGATTTTAGTTCCCAAATTTCTAAAAAAATGACAAAACAATAAGGAAAAAAGGAACCAGGGCTTAGTACCACATATTTTTCTCTTGGGGTTGTAAGGTAGTCTCCTTCTTTTCAGAACACTTTATTATATTTCACTTATAGACCTGATTTTCTGTGTCAAAGTATAATTCTCATGCTGAAGCTGTAACCTAAAAAGGCAAAAAAACCGTTGTCTTCATTGTACAGACATATTAATCGCTTTAACAAGATAATAAGCGAACAAAATTTAGAATGCAAGCTAAGTAAGAATACTGTCTCTATAAACATGTCCCTAAGATAAACCACAATTGGCAGCTAATTTACGTGTCTAGAAAATCTCAGTTCCCACCAGTAAAAATATCTGCAGTGGCTAGTGCACCTTAAGAAAAATCTGGCATACTAAATAAATAATGTTCATGTGGGAGCCAGAAGCTGGGTAAGCCTTGCCTTTAGACTACTCTGTGACTACAAAAATAAAGCCAGCACTTTTAAAACTAGTAAGCCTTCACTTGTCAGTATCATAAAGAGTATTGCCCAACTAAACTTTGTTCCCCCCTGTTCATTAGTTACTTATTTCTACCTAAGCACTCACCTTGCGATTTTACCGAAGTGTTTAAAATAGAAAAAAACAGCATTATATTTCAGAGCTACTTTGCCCAAATTACAAAATGTGTCAGTGCTTTTAGTTTCAAGTCACACACAAAAAAACTTAACACGTTTTACATTAAAGTGAAAAATTGCTAAAAGTTACCATTATAACATGTAATTAAAACTGCTAAACATGGATTTGCATGCAAGGTGTATAAAAACAGTAAAAAGTGTTTTTAGTTAAAAATTATAAAAAGGCATAAAAATGTATACATTTTGCTGAAGAATAATAAATTGTCTTAAAATTAAATAAAATAAAGTGAAAGGTTAAAACAAATTGTAAAAACATTGTAAAAATTAATTCTGCAAAGAAAACTCTGTGTGTAAACACATGAACTAAACTCAAAAGGGTATTATATGTTTTTTTCTTCTGTAAATTAAACACTAAAATAAAAGCACCACAACTTTTCTTAAAATGCTAATCTACTCTTTAGCAAAACTTGTCAAGGGTTATAATGGGTATATAAAAATCTCACTTCATGGTCAAACTCATTAAAATTAAATAAAATTATCTATAAGGTTTCATTAAAATTAAAGTTAATAATAGCAAACTAATGAAAGGGTGAAATTTAACTTTCTCTCTTAAACAAAATTTTCATGTAATACCAAAGGCTAATAAATGGTTTTTGCTTTTCCAGATTGTTATCTCATTATTTTAGCAAAACAAAACAAAACAAACAGGAAAAAAAAAAACTTATGGTAATCTAAAATTCTATTTCATAATATCAAGGGTTTTACATTTTAAACATATTTAACAGCCTTCCCCAAATCAAACTTTAGTCTCGAGGTTGTCTTTCCTGACCCCTGGCTTTTCGGTGCTGCACAAAACCCCTAAACCATCCAAAAAGAGGTAAACAGAATTATTTAGCAACATAAAGTTTCCAAAATAATGTCTAATAGGTTATATTTTAAGGAATAATGTTAACATATGTTCCAAAACTGTATGGGATGTCTAAGGTTCTTATGTCTAAATATGTGCTATTAATCACAATTAAAGTTGTTATGTTGGGTTACTGTATTTTTTTTTTTTTTTTTTTTTTGAGACGGAGTCTCGTTCTGTCGCCTAGGCTGGAGTGCAGTGGCTGGATCTCAGCTCACTGCAAGCTCCACTTCCCGGGTTTAGGCCATTCTCCTGCCTCAGCCTCCCGAGTAGCTGGGACTATAGGCACTCGCCACCTCACCCGGCTAGTTTTTTGTATTTTTTTAGTAGAGACGGGGTTTCACCATGTTAGCCAGGATGGTCTCGATCTCCTGACCTCGTGATCCACCCGTCTCAGCCTCCCAAAGTGCTGGGATTACAGGCTTGAGCCACCGCGCCCGGCCCAGGGTTACTGTAAACCACAAAAATAACCAAATTTCTTTGTCAATTGTGTTTCTAACTGTATCCAAGCTAGACATTTTGTTATTTACAGACAATTTTTATTTTGGTTTAATTATCTTCAAAACATGGTTTATATTCAAGCTGTGAAACCTTAACAAGTGCTCTCAAAGGCAGGTTTCTCACAACCGCAACAATACAACAACAACAAACAAAACATACAGAACTCATAAAAAGCTAAAATGTTTGTAAATATCAAGCAAAATAAAAGTGAATAAAATGCACTAAACTAATAAAAAACAAAAACAAGTTTTTACCTTTTCCTTAGAATGCTACTAATCTTTATCTTATTTTTCAGAGTCAAGAAAACTGGTCTTAAGCTAGCTACAGCCTTTAACAACTAAGTAAAGTATACTCCTGTAAATAGTATTTAAAGTGTGTTTTTTTCTCTTTGCCTAGTTCCTCTAGAATTTAAAAACTAGTTATAAGTGTTCTTTTTTTATTTTTTAAATTTTTTATTATACTTTAAGTTCTAGAGTATAAGTGTTTTTAAATGACAACACTATAGTTTGCATCAGTGCTGTAAGAATCTATTTTCTTTTGTAACAGAATACAATTGGAAAAACTGGTTATTTTATCAAGGCTTTGACTGGAATGGTGTGCTCTCCTCTAAGGAATCAAACTTAACTTATAAAGCCAATGAAACCCTTGGAAAACTGGACTCATAGTTTGTGTGCACGGTCCCCATACAGGGTTTCTGACCTGTGGCAAGTAAAGAATGTCACTTTCTGACAGGCCAGGAACCCCAAGTTATCTTAAAACCTCAAAAGAAAAGGAATTCACCCAACTCATAAGTATTTAATGGTACAAATCCATGGCTGGTTTGGCTTTAATAATTCTTATCTCAAATTCCTTCTATATAACAAAGTTCCATCAAAGCCGATTTAAAAGGCCTGTGTAGCAAATAATTATTCTTGCTGCACTATATACAAATAATTAAGCCAAGTATAATAAAGCAAACCAGTCCTACCATAAATTGTCTTTTAATAAAAATAGGAGACTGAAAAGTAAAAATTATGTTCCAAAAACTATAGCATACTTGTTGCTAAATTCTAGTCTTGCCTAAAGTTTTTCAATTTTTATTATCTTCTACAGTTTAAATTATATCTGTTACAGAAATCAACTCCTGGATACATCACACTCAAGTCAAAGCCTAAAGAGCTGGGAAAGCAACCCCTAGTAGCCCAGAAAAACGTCCTATTAATGTTAAAAAAAAAAAAAAAGAAAAAAAAAAAAGAAAAAAGAAATCTTAAGCTAAAAATCATAAAAGTTAAGTAACTAGTAAAAATTACTCCTCTTACTCAGTCTCAACCCTACCTCACCAAATACTTTTTCTTGTTTCTACCTCTCCTTTTAAGCCAACTATTAAAACCTTTTTTAATGAAAATTATTTACTATGACATGCTCGCGGGAATGGCTGTACTATTTGCAGTAGCACTGTGTACCCTCAGAGTGGAATACTGGACAGAGAATCTCAGTTACTGTAGCATTCTGCTTAATTATTATCCTCATAGCAGGAATAACAGTTACTAACAAAAAATAACACATGGGTCTTTCCAAACATGCACCTCTGCCTGTCATTAAAAGAAAAAACAAATAGTTGCTTCTGTCACAGGCCTAATAAAAAACGCTGCTGAAAAGCCTAGGACTAATGTTTTTACTCTGTTTAATTAACCTTTTTCAAAAATTTTTAACCGACAGAATCACGGCCATTTCGCAGACAACTACTCCAAAACACCTACAAATGGTGTTGCTCCTGCAGTCAATCCAAGACCAAAACACTCTCCGCCCCACATCAGCAGGAAGTAGCCAGAAAGAACACGTCCCCCCTTGTCGTTTTATACCCACAGGGTCTGGAATGATAGAGCAGGAGCACTGTCATCTCAGACAAACAGCATCACTTTAAATTCCAGCTCCCTTTCTAGCCTCATGCGTTTCAAGGAAATCACTTCTCTTCTAACTACAAGCAGCCAGAAAGAGCTGACAGTAAAACACAGATAAGACAGCTGGGATGCAGAGGGAAGTCGGGGAGAAGTCTCCTGGGTAACTGCCAAGCTTCACCCTCATACAATGGGCCCCAGTAAAACAGTGGGCCTTAATAATAAGGAATAAGCACATTCCTTTTCCTTCAGGGGCACTAAGATAGGAAAGCTAAAAGCAGACTCTTGGCTGGGCGCGGCGATGGCTCATGCCTGTAATCCCAGCACTTTGGGAAGCTGAGGCAGGCGGATCACGAGGTCAGGAGATCGAGACCATCCTGGCTAACACGGTGAAACCCCGCCTCTACTAAAAATACGAAAAATTAGCCAGGTGTGGTGGCACATGCCTGTAGTCCCATCTACTCAGGAGGCTGAGGCAGGAGAATCACTTGAACCCTGGAGGCGGAGGTTGCAGTGAGCCGAGATGGCATCATTGCACTCCAGCCTGGTGACAGAGCAAGACTCTGTCTCAATAAATAAATAAGTAAAAGCAGGCTGGGGGACTATACCTGCACTGCAGGAAAAATGTATGAAAACAGGTAGACAACTCTCCCTCCCAGGTAAGCACAACCAAGAGACAAAGAAGCAGTCGAAGCCTCTGATAAACTCTCCCACCCTGAATCCTTAAAAGCTCTTAGTCTGTAAGAGAGTGTGCCTCTGACCTAACTCAGTCAGAAGCTCCTCTCAGGTTTATTTTCTCTAAAATAAATGTCTTAACTGGCAAGCCAGCTTTTGTATTTTTTTCCTCTTTCTTTAATTCTTACAGTTCTCACACTTAGAATTGGAGAAAAATCCCCTTCTGTTTTTGGCTGGAGGCAAGGAAAGCAGTCGTTTTTTTTTTTTTTTGCCTCAAGAAATCTACCCTCATAGAAACTATTATACCAGAACCTAAGTGAATGGACACCCAAGGCCTAACTAACCTAAGTGATGAGGAAAAACCCCAATCCAGCGCCTCTAGCCTTTCTCATCATCTAAAAGGGATAGGAATGAGAAACAGCTGTGAAGGCCACTGCCCAGGGGTGCAGGCTCACTGAAACACTAAGACCTAATTGTAGGACTGTAAAACACTTCCCCCAACCAAAACACCTTACCACTACATCCACAGAGCTCCAGTATAGTAAGGGGATTATGGATAAAAGAACTGCAAGCCAGAGCCTATTTAAGGAGTCTCTAGAAAAATCCAAAGACAGTAGGGTAGACAAAAACAAGATGAAGAAGAGAGAAAATTATATCCTCTGACATCCACAGCTATAGCAAATAGTAAGCACATTCTAACTCCTAGACAGGTAAATATCAAACTTCACACTAAAGGCCTATCTACCTCAGTACCTTTTACCCAATACATTATATCTGATTTTCCACAAAACAATTACAAGATATATAAAAGACAAAAACACAGTTTGCAAAGATGAAACAAGCACCTAAACCAGAATCAGATATGGAAGCAATGTTGAAATTTTCAGATGGAAAATTTTAAATGATAATTAAAATGCTAAGAGCTCTAATGGAAAATGTGGAGAACATGTAAGAACAAATTGGTCACGTAAGCAGAGAGATGGAAACTAAGAAAAACACAAAAAAATTCTAGAAATAAAAACCCTATGAGAAATGCAAAGAATGTCTTTAATAGGTTTATCAATAGACTGGATACAACTGAGGAAATAATCAATGAGATGGATGAAATATCAATAGAAACTTCCCAAACTGAAATACAAAGAGAAAAATAGAATAAAAAGGACAAAACAGAATATCCAAGAATGGTGGGACAATTGCAAAAGGTGTAAATCCTTGTAATAGGGATATGAGATGGAATAAAAAAAAAAAGAGAGGAACAGAAAAAGGAATAGTAAAAATATTTGAAGTGATAAAGACTGAGAATTTTCCAGAATTAAAGATAGACACCAAACCAAGATCCAGGCAGCTCAGAGGAAACCAAATAGGATAAAGATTATCTCCGACCCCAAAATCTATACTTAGGCATATCATATTCAAACTGCAAAAAATAGAAGACAAAGAGAAAATCTTCAGTGAAGCCAGGGAGAGGCAGGGCAGGACATACGTATAGAGGGAGAGAGATGAGGATTACATCATACTTCTCTTCATAAACCGTGTAATCAGGAATAGAATAGAAAGAAATATTTAAAGAATTGAAACATTCCATCAACTTAGAACTAACTAGATTCCATTTGTATGCAGTAAAATTGTCCTTCAAAACTGGAGGAGAAAGACTTCTCAAACAAAAATTGAATGAATTTGTCACCAGTACACTGCCTTACAAGATACGTTAAAAGAAGTTATTCAGAAGAAAAGGAAAATTGAACAAGTCAGAAACTCAGATCAACATACAAAAGAGTATTAGAAAGAAATAAAGGTGAAATAAATTTTTTTCTTATTCTTAAGCTGAGAGATAACAATTTGTTCAAAATAATAATTGCAACAATGTGTTCAGTGATTGCAGCTTATGGATAAGTGAAATGAATAACAGCAGTAATAATAAGGCATGGGAGGGAGGAATCAGGAATACTCCGCAATAGGGCCCTTACACTACCCATAAAGTGTACGGTGTTATTTGAAAGCAGACTTAAATTGTTTTAAGTGTATATTGCAAACTGTAAGTCAACCACTAAAAAAGCAACAACAAAAAAGTAAAATTGATATGCTAAGAGAGAAAAGAAAATGGAATCATATAAAATGCTCAGTTAAGATCAGAAAAGGCAGAAAAAAGTGTGGAAGAAAAAAGAAACAAAGGGCAAATAGAAAACAGTAATAAATATGGTAGATATTAATCCAACTATGTCAAAAATCACTTTAAATATCAATGGTCTAAATATACCAATTAAAACATGTGACTATCAGAATGAATAAAGAATCATGACCTAACTATATGTTGTCTACAAGAAACCCATTTCAACATAAAAACCAGATAGATTAAAAACAAAGGGATGGAGAAAGATATATCCTGCTACCACTAATCAAAAGAAATACGGAGTTGTTCTATTAACTTCAAATAAGGCAGACTTCAGAGAAAGGAAAATTATTAGGAATAAAGAGGAGCACTACACAATGGTAATGGGGTCAATTATCCCAGCAGACCTAATACTCCTTAACGTATATGTGCCTAACAACGGAGCGCTAAAATGTGTAAAGCAAAAACTGATAGAATTCTAAGGAGAAATAGATGAATCCACTATTATTACAGTTGGAGACATCAACACCTCTCTGTCAGTCCCCACCCATTTTTTTTTTGAGGCAGAGTTTCGCTCTTGTTGCCCAGGCTGGAGTGCAGTGGCGTGATCTTGGCTCACCGCAACCCCCACCTCTTGGGTTCAAGCAATTCTCCTGCCTCAGCCTCCCGAGTAGCTAGGATTACAGGCATGTGCCACCACACCCGGCTAATTTTGTATTTTTAGTAGAGACAGGGTTTCTCCATGTTTGTCAGGCTGGTCTCGAACTCCTGACCTCAGGTGATCTGCTCGCCTCAGCCTCCTAAAGTGCTGGGATTACAGGCATGAGCCACCACGCCTGGCCAGTCCCCACTAACTGATAGATCCAGCAGGTTGGAAATCAGTAAGGACATAGTTGAATTGAATAGCACCATCAATTAAGTGTATCTAATTGGCATTTATAGAATACCTCATCCAACAACAGCAGAATACACATTCTTCTCAAGCTCACATAGAATATTCATCAAGACAGACCACATTCTGTGCCATAAAACACACAACAACAAATATCAATTATTTCTATGATGGATCACAACAGAATCACTAGAAATCAATAACAGAAACAGCTCTGAAAAACATTTTAAAAATGGAAACTAAATGACACACTTCTAAACAACATGTAAACAGACCAAAGAATAAATCTCAAGAAAAAATTTAAAATATTTCAAACTAAATTAAAATGAAAATATAACATCAAAATTTATGGGATGCTGCTAAAGTAGTGTTTAGAGGGAAATTTAGAGCACTGAATGCATATATTATTAAAGAAGAAAGAGCTAAAAGCAAGCTTCCAAATTAGGAAACTAGAAAAAGAAGAGCAAATTAAATCCAAAATAAGCAGAAGAAAGGAAATAATAAAAATTACAGCAGGATCTGTGAAATTGAAAACACGTTGTCAATAGGGAAAATCAATAAAACCTAAAGCTGGTTCCTTGAAAAGATGAATAAAATTGATACACCTCTAGCCAGGTTAATTAAGAAGACAAAGAGAGAAGACTCAAATTACTAATATCAAAAATGAAAGAAGGGCCATCAATACTGATCCTATGGTCATTAAAAGGATAACAAAGTACTAGCATGAACAACTCTATATCAACAAATTTGGTAAGTGAAATGAAATGAAACAATTCTTTGAAAGCGCAATGTTCCAAAACTCACAAAGAGAAATAGATAATCTGAATAGGCCTATACTGATTAAAGAACAGGAGCCTATAACCAGTAGCCTTCCAAAATAGAAAGCACTAGGGTTAATGAATATGACCAAACATTTAGGAAAGAAACTATGCCAATTCTCTATGATCTCTTTCAAAAAATAGAAGTAGAGGAAATTCTCTAATTCTCTCTGGCCAGAATTACCATAGTACCAAAACCAGAAACATGTCAAGAAAGGAAACAAACAGACCAATATTTATCATAAACAAAGACGTTAAAATCCTCAAAAAAATCAGCAATTAAATCCAACAATGTTTAAAAAGAATTATGCATAACACCACATGGGATTTATTCTAGGTTAAACATTTGAAAATCAATTAATGTAACCCATCACATGAATAGGCTAAGGAAGAATTATATGATCACATCAATAGATCCAGAAAATGCATTTGACAAAAATCTAACATCCATTTATGAAAAGAGCTTTCAGCAAACTAGTAATAAATGGAAACTTAACTTGATAAAGAAGATCTATGAAAAACCTACAGCTAACATCATACTTAATGGAGAGAAATTGGAAGATTTTCCCCTAAGATCAGAAATAAGGCAAGGATGTTCCCTTTCACCTTTCCTATTCAACATTATACTGGAAGTCCTGGCTAATGTAATTAGAAAAGAAAAGAAAATGAAAAGTCTGTAGATTGAAAAGGAAGAAATAAATTGTCCTTGTTCTCAAAAAACGTAATTGGCTATGTGGAAAATGCCAACAAAGCAACAGAAAACTGGAAATACTAAGTTATTCTACCAAAGTTGCTGGATGTAAAGTTATGGTTAATATATAAAAATCTATTACTTTCTTTCTTTCTTTTTTTTTTTTTTTTTTTTTGAGACGGAGACTCGCTCTGTCGCCCGGGCTAGAGTGCAGTGGCCGGACCTCAGCTCACTGCAAGCTCCGCCTCCCGGGTTTAGGCTGCCTCAGCCTCCGGAGTAGCTGGGACTACAAGCGCCCGCCTAGTTTTTTGTATTTTTTTAGTAGAGACGGGGTTTCACCGTGTTAGCCAGGATGGTCTCGATCTCCTGACCTCGTGATCCGCCCGCCTCGGCCTCCCAAAGTGCTGAGATTACAGACTTGAGCCACCGCTATTACTTTCTTATATACTGGCAATAAACAACTGGAATTTGAGATTAAAAACACAAAACCATTTACATTAGCACCAAAAAGTGAATTACTTATACATAAATCTAAAATATATCAGGATCTATGTGAGAATAACCATAACTGATGAAAACATAAAAATATGTATAAATAAATGAAGCGATATTACATGTTCATGGATAGGGAAACTCAATACTGTCCAGATGTCAGTTCTTTCCAACTTTATCTATAGATTCAATGCAATCCCAATCAAAACCCGAGCAGTTATTTGTGGATCAACAAACTGATTCTCAAGTTTATATGGAGAGACAAAAGACCTGGAATAGTAAACACGATATTGAAGGAGAACAAAGTTACAGGACTGATACTGCCTGTCCCCAATACTTTACTATAAAGCTACAGTAATCAAGACAGTGTGGTATTGGCAAAATAATAGCCAGATAGATCAATGGAACAGAATAGAGAGCTCAGAAGTAAACTCATATCAATACAGTCAACTGATCTTTGACAAAGAGACAAAGGCAAGACAATGGAGAAAATCTGCATTGCACAAAAATCACACCAAAAATCTGCTGATGTTTATAGCATCTTTATTTGTAACTGCCAAAACTTGGATTTGACTTTTTAGATACAACAACAGCACACTTCATGGAGGAAAAAAAATGGTACATTAGACTTCATTAAAATTTAAAACTTCTGCTCTGCAAAAGACACTGTTAAGAGAATGCAAAGACAAGCCATGGTTGGGGAGAAAAGACATCTGTTAAAGCACTTATCCAAAATATACAAAGAACTTTTAAAACTCAACAGTAAAACAAACAACCCAATTTTAAGATGGGCAAAGTAAATTAACAGACACCTCACAAAAGAAGATATACAGATGGCAGATAAGCATTTAAAAAGATGCTCAACACTGTAAGTCATTATAGATTGCAAATTAAAATATAACAATGAGACACCACTATACGCACATTAGAAGACTTAAATTCAGAGCACTGACAACAAATGCTGACAAGGCTGTGGAGCAACAGGAACTCTCATTTATTACTGGTAGAAAAGAAAAATGATGCCACCACTATGGAAAAAGATTTGGTAGTTTCTTATAACCCCAAACATACTTTTACCATATGATCCATCAATTGCTCTTGACATTTACTCAAATGAGAAGAAAACTA
Organism: Macaca mulatta; assembly: GCF_049350105.2. NCBI lineage: Eukaryota > Metazoa > Chordata > Mammalia > Primates > Cercopithecidae > Macaca > Macaca mulatta. The sequence goes on along the minus strand of NC_133407.1, from coordinate 157,785,753 downwards.
ATGTCCACACAAAAACATGCACACAGATGTTGATAGCAGCTTTATTTGCTGCTAAAACTTGGAAGCAACCAAGATATCCTTTAGTACATGAACAGAGAAATAAACTGTGGTACATTCACATCCATACAACAGAGTGTAAGTCAGTGATCAAAAGAAATGAATTATCAAGTCACAGAAAGACATGGAGGATGCTTAAATGCATTTTGCTAAGTGAAAGAAGCCAGTCTGGAAAGGCTACATACCATAAGATTCATACATACTACATGACATTCTAGAAAAGGCAAAACTACAAAGGCAGTAACCAGTGTTTGCCAGGGATAGGTAGTGGGGTTTGGCGGTGGATAGGTAGAGCATAGGAGAGTTTTAGGGCAGTGAAACTATTCTCTATGATACTGTGATGCTGGATACACATCATTATATGTTTGTCCAAAACCATAGAATGTACAGCACCAAGAGGGAATTCTAATGTAAATTATGGACTTTCATTAATAACATTGTATCAATATCGGCTCACCAAGTATAACAAAATTGGCCAGGCCTGGTGGCTCACACCTGTAATCCCAGCACTTTGGGAAGCCAAGGCGGTCTGATCATTTGAGGCCAGGAGTTCAAAACTAGCCTGGCTAACATGGTAAAACCCTGTCTCTACTATTATAAAAATACAATAATTAGTTGGGCATGGTGGTGCACCTGCAATCCCAGCTACTGGAGAGGCTGAGGCACAAGAATTGCTTGAACCTGGGAGGCAGAGACTACAGTGAGCTGAGATTGTGCCACTGCATTCCAGCCTAGGCAAGAGAGCAAGACTGTGTCAAAAAGAAAAAAAAAAAAGGTATAACAAAAATATCTCAATGCACGATTTTAAAAATAGGGGAGGCCAGGCCTAGTGGTTCATGCTTGTAATCCCAGCACTTTGGGAGGCCAAGGCAGAGGATCACTTGAGCCCTTGAGTTCAAGACCAGCCTGGGCAACAAAGTGAGACCCTGTCTCAAAAAAACAGAAAAAAAAAAAAAAAAATGAAAGGAAAAGAATAGAAAGAGAAATAGGAGGAAGTATGCAGGGAGGGACAGACTGAGAATATGGGAACTCCGCACTTCGTCCTCAATTTTTCTGTAAACCTAAAAGTGCTCTAAAAATGTCTATTAACTGAAATAAATGAATATTTTTTATATATAGAATATTTAATCTATAGTTCACATCTTACTCCAAAATGCAGTCCAATTGGGTTAAAAATTAATACTTGAAAATCGAATATAAGAAGAAAACATTAAATTATTAGAAAATATTGGTAAATATTGGATTATACAACCTGACACTGTCAAAACACCCCAACAAGTAACAAACCACAATAATTTTGTAAGGCTTAAGTTTGTGTGTGTATGTGTGTGCATGTGTGTGTTTATTTGCAGGGTAAAATCCTAGAAGAATTTACACTGAAATGTTGAAAGTCACTGGGTAAAGGGTTTTGGGTTTCAGAGGTTTTTGACGACTGTAATTATTTTGTTTTCTTAACAGAATGTTCTTTTTTATATTGCCATGATTACTTCTGAAAATAAATAAATAAATAAAAGAGTAGGTTGTTCCCCCCCTGCAGGGAGGCAGAGTCCAGGTGACCACCAAGGGGCTGTTGTCACAGTCCAAGGAAAGCGAGCATGACAGACACAGGAGTCTAGGGAGGGGCCTCAGTCAGGCTTGCCCTTTGGCCCCAGAAAGAGCAGGGGCCTCCAGGGAGAGGGGCTGGAAAGAGCCCAGAGAGCCCCTTGTGGGCCGTGTGGGCGGCCTCCAGGCCTCCGCCTCCTCCCCCCGTCATTGCTGCTCAGTGTCTTTTCACTTGGTGGTGTGGGGACACTGGGAGGCTTCCTGGGCCTCCCAACCCTCCTACCCAATTCCCAGCCCAGGCCTGGCTCTCCAGGACCCAGCTTCTAGTCCCTGTGAGGCTGGGCCACCCTGCAGGACGGCAGCTCTGGGCCCTCTGTTCTGGTGCTGGGGTCCTGGGGCCCACGAACGCAGCTCTAGCACCGAGCAGAGGCTCAGCCCAGAGGCCAGCATTCCGCTGCAAGGTGTCTCATTTCCCCGCTGCCCGTTGGAGGGCCCAAGGCCGACCCCTCTCCTGCACTCAGCCTTTTTGGTCTGGCACTTGGCAGGGAGGCCACTTTGTCCCTTGGGGGTCATGCTCCACCCGCTTTCTCTCCCACAGCCCTCGGAACAGGCAACAGGACCCGTCCAGAGACCTGGCCCTCTGGACCTTAGGCTTCAGGCCAACCCTGAGTAAATCCATCTTTGAGCCTCAGTCTCCTTTCCTCTATAAGGGACGCCACACCATTGTCTCCCCCCATGGCCGTGAGAGTTAACGCTAACAAGAACACAGCAGTTGGCGGGGAGTGACGGCTCACGCCTATAACCCCAGCACTTTGGGAGGCTGATCACGAGGTCAAGCGATCAAGACCAACCTGGCCAACATGGTAAAACCTTGTCTCTGCCAAAAATACAAAAATTAGCTGGGTGTGGTGGCACTTGCCTGTAGTCCCAGCTACTCTAGAGGCTGAGGCAGGAGAATCACTTGAACCCGGGAGGCGGAGGTTGTAGTAAGCCGAGATCGTGCCACTGCTCTCCAGCCTGGGCGACAGAGCGAGACTCTGTCACAAACCAACAAACAAACAAACAGCAGCCAACATTCTCCGAGGGTTTCCTAGGGCCAGGCACGGGGCAACCTCATGTAATTCTCATGTAACCTTGGGAGGCAGGCACTATTGTTCATTGCCCCTCCGATTTTAGAGACAAGAAACTAAGATCCAGAACACAAGAAACTTGCCCAAGGTCAAGGAGAAGTGGAGGCGTGGGGAGGAAGCAAAGTCACGGGACACCAGTGCCCAAGCCTCCAAGTCTGAGACTCCTGATTAAATTCCGTCTCCGTCTGCACTTTGGGAAGATTCTTTCCTCTCCTAGGCAAGTGCCCGCGGGGCCTGAGCTCTCGATAGCGGGGCCCCAGGAGCCACGTTGTGGGGTCTGCTATCCGGCCTCCCTCTGCACACGACCTCCCACTTGAGCGCAGTGGCTGGAGCTGGGACTACAGCTCAGCCCCTGAGCGCGCACGTCGACCCCTCCAATCACAAGAGGCCCTCGTGCCAGGCCCCCAGATTTGGCCAATCAGGGAAGACGTTTCCCTGTCCCAGCATGGGGTCGAGGGACCCAGGAAACAGGTAGTCCCCAGTCACAAATCATCGTGTCACCTTCGGCTGGTCCCTGTCTCTTATCGAACCTCAGTTTTCTCTTCCATAAGCCGGACCAGTAGTGCCCACCCCACAGGATGGCGCCGGCTCCGTAAGGGCCCTACCACCGCGGCCGGCCAGATCCTCGGCGGGCCAGTCCTGGCGCTGCAATCCTTTAGCCTGATGACCCCTGGCCAGGTTCAGGCTCAACTGCTCCAAAGAACTCCGGACCCGTACCCCGAGCCCGGCGTCCCAGCGGCGAAGTTTATGGGCCCCGCAGGAGCACTTGCGGTGAGAACCGAGTCCTGGAGCCCTCGGAGCCCCCGGAGCCCCCGGAGCCCCCGGAGCCGCAGCCAGGGCAGCCTCCCTTCCGCCGGGCGTCCGGCGCTTTCGAGAGAGCAGAAACTCACCGCGCGCAGGAGTTGGTGCGGGCGTCGCCGGCAGGTTAGACTTCTGTGAGCCGCAGCCCCGAAACTGGGGTTGGTGCCGACCCGTCCTGGTAGCCAGGAGGTGGGACCGGTCCCCGCCAGTCCGCGAGCTCTGGTTAAGGCCGGAGCCCGTGAGGGGAGGGGCGCGGGGCGGGCTGAGAGTCAGCCGAGTGGGGGCGGCGCTCACTGGTGGTGGGACTGTGGCGGGAGCTCTGCGCACCCTCTCCGGGCGGGTCTATAAATGCCATGTAAAAGCCTACGCCGCAGGGGCCTGCGCTCCTTCCCGCTTAGGTCAAGAAGACTTGCTGTGGACCCTTTTAGAAATCCCAGGGCTTTGAAAAGGCCCAAGCACCCAGCAAGGCTGGCAGTTATGAGCACTGTCAAGGGTAAGTGGGTCAGAAGAGACCTTCGCCAAGCAGGTGACTCACTCACTCACTCTCACTCACTCTTGATGGGCCAAGTACCTGCCATGTGCTATGGACACAGCAAAGCCAAACAAGACGCTGCCCTCCGGGAATTTGCAGCCCCTTGCAGACGCGGCCCCTTAGACAGCAGCTGTGCATCCGGCTGAATAGCGGCGCTTCTGCCCGTCCAGTGCCTACCCGCCTCTCCGAGAGAAAAACAGCCCCTGGTTTTCTCTCTGCAATTCCCCTTCTCCACTCTCCCTTCCACCCAGTCCTGGTGCCACAGACCCCTCCTCCTGCTTCCCGGGGATCCTGGCCAGCCCCGTCTCAGGCAAGTCCACGTAGAATGCAGGGAGTGATAACGGTGTATTGTTCTTGACTGCAAGCCTGTGTCCAGGGGGCTCCTTCTCTTGGAATGCCCTTCCCACCACACCTGCGGCCGCACTGCTCCGTGCCCTGCTAAGCCTCACTTCTTTTGAGGCGTCCCTCTTGCTGAGCCCTAGCCACCTGGCCCTCTGCTCAGTGCCTGAACACATCAGGCTTGCTGCAGCTCCTGCCTTTACCTCTCTATCTGTAGTGTTCTTTCAGAGCCTGCTCCCAGGTGGTATCACATATCAGATATCTGATGCAGAGCCTTAGAGAGGCTGTTCCAGGTCACACAAACTAAGGAAGTACCTCAGCCACTCCCTGTCACATCACCCTGTTCTATTTCCTTCACAGCACTTAATTGTATATCTGATATTTCCTTGTTTCTTTGTTTGTTCATTATCTGTCTCTTCCACTAGACTGTAAGCTCTTTGAGGGCAGGAAATTTGCCAGATGTATTCACTGCTGCATCCCCAGTACACAGTGATGGCTTGTAGCAGTTGCTAAATAAATGTTTGTTGAATGGCTTAATGCATGTATTTTGCTCACGTAAGCCAGTATGGACACTCAGGATTGAGGTGGCCTGTGCCTGCCGATCCACAGGCCTGTTTTCAGGCACTGTCCCCTTGTTCTTTAAGCTCCAGCTTGCAGGTATCCCTGCTGTCCCTCATATCTGTGGAACTTCTCAACTTATAAAGTTTCCATGTGCTGTTCATCTTTGTCCAGACAACCCCTCTCGTTCTTCAGGAAGTTCCTACTAAAATGCCATGACTTCAGGGAAACTTTCCCTAGCCTCAGCCTTACTAGGACAGATTCCTCCATTATGCGATCACAGAGAGGCCTGTAATTTTTCTTCATGAACCTCTCTCAACTGTTTTTTTTTTTTTGAGGTAGAGTCTCACTCTGTTGCCCAGACTGGAGTCCAATGGTGCAATCTTGGCTCACTGGACCCTCTGCCTCCTAGGTTTGAGCGATTCTCCTGCCTTAGCCTCCTGAGTAGCTGGGATTACAGGCATGCACCACCATGCCTGGCTAATTATTGTATTTTTAGGAGAGGTTTCACTGGGGTTTCACCATGTTGGCCAGGCTGGTCTCAAACTCCTGACATCAGATGATCCACCTACCTCAGCCTCCCAAAGTGCTGGGATCACATGCATGAGCCACTGCACCTGGCCTTCAACTGCAATTTTATCACTGTTTCTGGGATTGCTTGATTAACATGTCTCTGGACAAGGATGGCAAAGACTAGCTTATTATCCTGGGAAGTCCCCAGGGCCGAATGATGCGCTATGTGTGGAAGGTGCACCATGCAATCTGTAGGATAACTGACTGAGCGTCAGGGGCCTGCAACGGGAAAGTGGTGTGTTCTGAGCTTGGGAGCTAAAATAGAGAAGGCAGATGGGTGACAGGAACCACTGAATCAATGGCTTGGAGGTTGGACACCCCAAAAAGATGTATTAGTAAATCAGAGAAGAATCCATACTCTTAGAGGTATGGAGCAGGAGAGGAGGGAAATTTAAGCAGGAAGTTTTCTGAAATCATGTGAAAAGTAGAAAATGTACCAGATGAACTAGGGGATCTGGTTAAGAAGATTGTTGAAGGTGCCTCCTCCTGGCTTCTTCTTGTTGCTTATACTAAAATGTGAGAGAAGGAATATAAGTCAAAAGAAGGATTGTTAAATAAAAAGGAACCAGAACTTGGGTTGTGAAAATATCCAGCTTCTCCAGATGTCATCTGATGCTAAAACTAACAAATGGCTTCCAGGCAAAGAGCAAATGCAGCCCGGAGCCAGGAAGATGGCCTAAAGATGAAGCCAAGGGTATGGCCATGAGATCTTTTGTAAAATCTTCAAAGAGATCAAATGGACACCTCAGAATATTTTGTTAAAATAGTGGGATTTCTAAGAAGCTTACGGTCGTCCTTGACAGCAGTCTCAGCAGAAGCCCAAGGGAGAGACAGGCTTTTCTCAAAGAGATGTGTGGGTTTGACAGTTGTCTAAAGGCATGAACCTCAGTGAGATCTACAGGAGACATGTAACATTTTTAAAAGAATTATGTTAGCAAAACAGTGTAGACTTAGACTGAAAGGGTCAGAGACAATATAAAATGAAAACAGACCTGTAGATTCCTCCAAATTCTGGGAGGAAGCAAGCTGAGAAACTACACAGATATGAACCTGGGCTGCATTTCATGGAAAAGAAGGGATGACTTGCAGAACAGAACAAAAAACCCAAAGGGTGGAGCCAAGACCATGGAGAATCACTTTGGGGCCAGAGTCAGACTAAGTACTATTCAAGGAACTTGAAGGAACTGCCCAGGAAGATTTTAGAATTGCCATGGACTAGTGACTCCTGCATGCCTCCCATCCTTGTCCCCTTTGGAGCAGGCATGTCTACAGTGGTTATCCTATGCCTGTCCCACCAGTTTATGTCAGGTCGGTGCAGCGGGGGAGGCACAGTTAATTTGTCTCTGGAATTCCCAAGTCTGCAGATTGAGAACAACCCTACTCAAGGAGCTACACTTGAGGGAATAATATCCAAGGTGCTTCACCCACATCGAAGCCTGATTTAGATGCAGAGATTCTGGACATTGAGCTGATTCTACAGTGGGATGAGGATTTGAGGGGATGTTTGGAGGGCAAATGTATTTTGCATGTGGAAGGATGTAAATAATTTGTGGCCATTAGGTGGACTGTGGTCATTTTAAAACTCTTTGATGCTCTTCCATTCAAGGAGTAGCACATAATTCCTCTGCCTTTGAGTGTAGGCTGAACGTAGTGACTTCCTTTTAACAAATGAAAGATGGTGGAAGTAACTGTGTGATTTCCGAATCCATCCTTTCATAGACAAGATAGAGAAGCTGAGGGTTGAGGTCAGAGAGTGGCAGAAGCCAGCTTGTCCCTGTCCCAACACTATATGACACTCTCTGAACAAGTCCCACTGAAACCCTCTTTTGCCAGTTCAGTTCACTGTGCCGGGAATGCCCTGCTTCTTGAAGCCACCAGCTGAGCCCTGCCTGTTCCCCAGGGATGGGCTTGTGCATCATCTCCTTTGGGAAGCCTGATCCCAGCCTTCTCCTTGGGAATTCCCTCACTCACAGCACAGACCACACTGTAATGCAACTGTTTATATGTGTGTCTGTCTCTTTCGCAACTGCAACACCTCTGAGGGCAGGGACAGGGCCTGTTTCATCTGTGTATCCCACAGCCCTACACAGGCCCTGATGCAGGAGAGGCACCTGCAGTGAGAGAGGCTGGACAAGCCCTGCAGAGAGAGCCTCTGCCCAGGCTTTCCGCAGGGCCCTGGTGGCTAAGTCCTACCAGGGAAAGCAGTGTGCACGTACACAGCCCAGGTCTGGGTAGAACAATGGGGGCTACTGCTCCAAACCAGAGGCAGGTTAGAAGGCGAGCCTGGCTCAGGGCTGTGTGAATGGGGGATGGGAGAGACATGGGTTCTCTTTTTGTTGTATAATGATGATTCAGCTTGTTTTTGGGGAATCAGTAACCGGGACTGTGTGTACGCTGCAAAGGAAACATTAACTTGAAGGTCATAACCTGTGGGAAATCAAAGCGGGCAGGCCAAGTGACCTGGGCTTGTTTTTGTTTTTTGGTTTTTTTTTTTTTTAATTTGGAGCCAGTGTTTCTCTTTATCTCCTGGGATGCCTCGTTCAGATACTTCTACCCTGCCTTGTGAGTTACTCATGATGTCACCTGATCCCCACCCCTTAGAACCTCTCCCCAAAGGGAACCTAGAATTCAAAATAGTTTTCTCCATATTTCCCCTTTAAAGGGCCAGCGTGCAATTTTTCTTATAGAGGTGAAAGTAGGGATGAGCCTTAATACAGCTCTGTGCTACGCACCAGAGCCCACCTGAGGACCTGCAGACACAGATGAAATGCTTCTGGGCCACAGAGCTTACAGCCCTGCTCCTGCTGGGTCCTCTCCAGCCCCACACCAAATCTAACCTGGGGGTGTTGTGTGTTTGCACTCGCATGCCTGGACAGCACCGGGCTGACACATGGCCCCCAGAAACTCACTGCAGAGGAATAAATGAGAAAAGAGGAGGCAGGGACAGTGTCTCTACTTCAGGTGCTTGCACCCGTACGGGGGAAATGAATGCACAGACAGCAGATATCTAAGGTGGGAGGGGATGTGAACCATCACAGAGAGGAGACAGGAAGAAATGAGGTCTGGGTACTTCAAGCTCCACCTGGGAGATAAGGCCTAGTGAGACTGTGATGAATTTAACCAGCAAAAAATGAGAAAGACACTCCAGTTGAAGAGAATGTAAGAATGATGCATGGGTGCATGGAGGTGGGGACGTGGGTTGTTTTTGAGGAACCAGGAGAAAGCATTATAGCTGCAGGAGAGGAGCTGGCAAAGTCAGGGGTCACGAGGCCACAACATGGGGCGCAGACTGTGGATTTCACTCTGTTGTCCAGTGGTAACAAGATGTTCTGATTTCATAGGCCAGGGCAATTTCAACAGCATTCCAGTAACTGATATTAGATTCTCATTTTTTTGTTTTGCAAAGTAAAAACACCTTTAAAAAATCAATATCCTGGAATATTATTCAGCCTTAGAAAGGAAGAAAATTCTGACACACACTACGACGTGGAAGAATCTTGAGTACATTACTCTAACTGAATTAACCCAGCCACAATAGGACAAACGGTTCTGTTCCTATGAGGCCCCTAAAGTAGTCATGTTCATAGAGACAGAAAGTGGAATGGGGGGTGCCAGGGGCCATGGGGAGGGGAGAATGGGGAGTTCATGTTTAATGGGGACAGAGTTTCAGTTGAAAAAGTTCTGGAGATGGATGGCAATGATGGTTGCACAACAGTGTGAATGCTCTTAAAAACAGCACTGTGCACTGAAGAATAGTTAAAATGGTAAATTTTGGGTTATGTTTATTTTACCACAACTAAAAATAATAACAAAAAAATCAGTTTCCACCAGCCATCATGATAAATGAGTTGGAAAAGTTCGTGTAGCATCAGAAAGCTGAAAGGAGCAACTGGGCCTTGTTGGAAGCTCTGTCCCTGATGGCCCTGGGCCTGGGCTGGCCTCTGAGTGTAAGGAAATCACCCACCCAGGATCCAGCGCAGGCCAGAGCCTGGCACGTGCAAGACAAGTGAGCAGAACGTGGCACTGGTTGGGGAGTGCAGGATGGTGCCATGGCCCAGAGCCAGGGACAGCACAGCCCTGACCCTGACCCTGACCCTGACCCTGAGCCTGAGGGTTTGGGGTGTGGAGCACTTCATGGAACCCAGAGGAGTGCAGAGTGTAGGGGCTGCTTGGGAGACATGGCAACTGTGATCATAACTGGGAGCAGGGAAGACCTGGCTCCTTCCCTCCCCTCATGTCCTGCCAGGACCCTCCAATGGCTAAGTCTCTGCAAGTCAGATGCAGAGAGGCCTGGGGCTGCTGCCCTTCCAGGTCACACTCCAAGCACCAGGCCCCATGAAGGGTGGGGAGTGGACCAGAGGGACTCACAGATGAGTGGCGCTGTCTAGTCAGCGGAGAGCCCACCTCACGTTGCTCAGTGGAGGGAGCTCCACGTGAAGTAGCTGCAAGAGTGCTGGATATGCTGCAGGGTAAAAAGAAGTGGCAAGGCAGCTGGAGATCAGCAGTGGCACAACCCGCCACCACCTGAGGCTGCACGGACGCTGGGAGGGTGAAGTCACTGTGGAGCTCTCAAGTTGGAACCATCCAGGAACGGGCACCCTGGGCTCTTTAGGAGGAGCGGGGATCAAGGAGACGCTGCTGCCATTCCTGGAGCACATGCTGCGAAGTGTTTGGCTGGGAAGGGGAGGGTAACAAGAGAAAGTCATGGTGGGATGGGGGAAAGGCTGTAACGAGAGAGACTTAAGAGTGTATAAAGCTATTGAGAAAGACTCAGCTGAGAAGGAAAAGTTGAATATACAAGAAAGGGGAGAATCAGTAGTGTCTGTGGTTCCTGAAAAGGGGGGGAAGGGAAGATGTCCAAAAGCAGATTCCAAGGTGGCTTGAATGGCATCATAACCAGAAGGAAGGAAGGGAGGGTGGCAGGATGGATGGGTGGGTGGCTAGCTGGACGGTGGGTTTTCTTTACCCATGGTTCATGTTGGTACAAGATCCCCCACTGGTGGCTTTCCTTCTCTCTCTAAAGAGTGGGGTAAGGTCATCTCCTGAGGTGGGGTGCAGGAGAGGGAAGCTCGAGCAGTCCTTGTGGGGTTGGGGAATGGGAGAGCGGTGGAAGGACCCTGGGCTGTATTGAAGGCTCACCTCAGTTTACAGTGGGACCAAACTGCACATTTGAGACCCCAGATGCATCAGACTACTCAAGAAGCAGGCACGGAGGAAAAGGAAACCCATCTCTGAGTTTACCCAGATGGTTTCACTGAAAATCAAAGGGCGGTCATGGACTGCAGATTCTGAGCTGGACAAGGAAAATGCTAGTGAATTGAGAGAAGCTATCAAGGGCCCTTTAAGACCAAAGAGTGGGTCGTGCTGGAGCGGTTGACCGGAGACTAAAAGAGCTGACCGAGAACAGAAGGTGGAGGTGGGGAGTCTGAACGAGAGGTTTGGGTGACGACGGCTCTGTCATAAAGCAAAAACCTTAAGCAAGTTTAAACTTGTCAGAGTTTATTTGAGAAAAAAAATAGATTTGTGAATTGGGCAGCCCTCAGAACCAGAACAGGTTCGAAGAGCTCCTGGCTGCTACACGGTCAGGCTGCATTTATGGACAGAAAGTGGAAGTGGGGCAAAAAGAGCAACTTAATTGGTTGCAACTCAGCATTGTATCTCACTTGAAGCAGCCGGCTGCCTGTTACTAACTGAAACTCAGATATTTGTGACATGAGTATACATTTGATCCTTGGACAACACAGGTTGGACCTGTGCGGGTCCACATACGTGGGATTTTTAAAATAAATACAGTCGGCCCTCCATATTGGCAGCTTCTGCATCTACAACCAAATACAAATAAAAAATACAGCATTTGTGGGATGTGAAACCTGCATATGCAGAGGGCCAACTTTTTGTATTCATGGGTTTCACAGAGGCAATTGTGGAACTTCAGTATGCACCGGTTTTGGTATCCACAGGTGGTCCTGGAACCAATGCCCTGCAGATACTGAGAGACCACTGTGCTCCTAAGTTAATTAGTTAAGTTTAGCATGAATTACTCCATATTGGCTTGGTCTGCTGGGCCCAGTACAGGAGCCTTCTCCAAATCAGTAGCCTCCTGCGAATTTTATTTAACAATCCCTTGCTTTGGTCAGGATCTCACCTAGGTAAGAATGTGAATAAAACTTAGGGCATCAGTGCTACTCCCAGTTACCGTCATTTTAGATATTCGGTCTCAACATGTCATTTATTCCTAGGTTACAGTGTCCTCATGATCATACTTTTGAGGATTTTTGTCATTCCAATAAAAAGGTACCATTTAATGTTTAACAGACAGCTGCATGCAAACATTTAAAAATTTTTGAAAGAATACAATGCACCAGGAAGACTACTATTATGACTATTGGGAGCTTGATACCAAGAGTTTAAAGTATGCCCCTTACCCAGGGTCCTCATGAAACAAATCAACTAAAATCGAATAGATCAAACAATAAACCAAATGAAGAGTGCACCCATTTTAACCAAATAGCCTGTTTGTTGTTTTTTTGTGACTGAATCTCTACAATACCTGATGTATTTATTCATATGCAACAAAAAGCATCAGCACTGACTCCTCCTTGCTCAGCTAATAAGCCATCTCGCATCCCATGACTGGGCCAAATCAAAGCAGGAGTCAGAGCAAGTGGGCCAGAAGTCCACCTCTATAAAAGGGACCACAAATACAATTTAAATAGGCAGTTGCATTAGGGATGTTGCTAAAGTTAATCACTAAGTGAACTAATGGATCCCTCAGATGATGTAAAGTTCTGGGTTTAGCAGAAAAGATCCAACATTTTGTATTTATTGTGAAGTTCTAACTACAGCATTATCCTTCCAAGTAAAAAAGTAGGCATAAACAAAGTAGGCATAAACAAGGAAAGCTCAACAGGGAAAGCATCTCACTAAGAGAAGAGTTTAGTTCCCATGTATTGGGAAAACTGTTCATATCTAATATGTCATCTGCTTCCAGGAAAATTTCCCCATGGCCAGCTTTACCTTAAATTCTACAACAGGTGTGCAGTTCCAGGAATCTTGAGAGGCCCTTTGAGTTGTGAGTTGTGGACCCAACCAAGGTTCAAGGCCCGGAAGCTTGGCTGCAGTGTGGGTAGTGATAAGAATTTGCTATGGTGCCTACCAACAGGGTTCCAGGGCAATCTTTCTTTGATGTCATTTCCAGAGGATCTTGTCTTCAGGTTCTAAACTGTGAGGGACTTGATTGTTCTCAGTTGGTGGATCATGGAAAGTTTCTTTTATCTGGTGAAAATATACTTTGGCATAATACATGAAAGCCTTACAGTATTTAGTTATATCAGAATTGAGGAGAGTGGGAGATACATGAGGTTCTATTATTAAGGGCACAGGCTTCCAATAAATATTACATAAAGGCCCAGTCTACGTTTTCCGATGGGAGTGGATCTGATTCCCCGCAAAGCCAAGGCAATCAAATTGATTCAGTTGTCAATTTCAGTTAAAATGCCATTTGTTTTTTCAATCTTTCTAGAAGGTTGAGGGTGATGGGGACAATGGTAGTGTCATTGTGTTTGCAATACCTTGTTTAACTGCTTTAGAGTTTGAACAGTAACATAGGTTCCTCTGTTGCAGGAGATTCCTCTCCAGGGACACCCCAGAAAGGAAACACAATTCTAATAACATATTAGCAACTGTCCTAGCATCAGTTTTCTTACATGGAAAAGCTTCTATCTGACCAGAGAACATGCAAACTATTACAATAACATGCTGATATCCTGTCAAGGATGGAAGCTGAATGAAGTACCTCTGTAAATATTCAAATGGTTCATCATGTGTTAGAAATACATCACCTGAAGCTTTCATTGTCTTCACAGGATTATGGGTTTGACAAATCAAACATTGGCTATAAACCCTTTTAGCAATTTTAGAACAATCACCCTACCAATATTTTTCATAATTTGGATCAGCGTAATGAGCTATGGAGTGCAGAGCCCTTAACAATGGAAGCTTCAAGGACTCAGAGAGGACCAAGTGGCTATCCAGGGCCTCCATGAGTCTATACTTCACATTGAATTTACGTCCTTTCAGATACCAATTTCGTTTTTACAAATTGGTGCACTGCACTGTTTATTAAGTAAGTCATCATAGGGGAGCTGACTTTGATGAATCTTATGGAGTTTATTGAAATTACACATCCTAACAATTTCAGTACTGGCTGACTTAGCATGAACATCTGCCGGGGCATTCCCTTGATACTCAGGTGCAGTTTTATAAGTAGGTGTTTTGATTTTAATAATGGCAGTTTGTGATGGAAACAGGATGGCAGAAAGGAGTTCATCTACTTGGAGTTCATTTTTGATGGGGATCCCACTGGAAGTGAGAAGCTCCCTTTGTTTCCATAACATGCTGAAATTATGAAGTAGTTCTAAAGTATATCTGCTGTCTAAAAATATCTACTGATTTATCTTTAACTACGTGACAATCTCAGGTAAAAGCAAAAAGCTCTGCAGGTTAGGCTGATTTAAATTGGGGAAGAATTTCCTTTCCTATTAATTCATTTTGAGTGGTAACAGCATACCCCACCTGCCATTTTCCTTCTGAGTTTTCAGCCTAAGGCTCATCAACAAACAAATGTCTCCTTGGGATAAGCTAATGGAGTGCTTCATAAAGCAGCACGCAAGACTACTGATTCAGATACCACACTCACACTGTAGTCAGCCAGAGGTAGCAGAGTGCAACATCTTAGATGGAGATTGGGAAGCAAAAGGATTTCATAAGATGATAGTCTACTTGCTGAAAAATGCTGAATTTGACTAGAATTTAATAAACTTTCCACAACATGCAGGGCTTGCATAAAAGTTCATTCCTTAAGACTAACTCAGGTTAAAACTCTACCAGTATGGCAGCTGTGGCTACTGCTTTTAGTGGTGAGGATGTGCCTCAGCTGCGGGGGCTGACTGCCGGCTATAATGTGCCGTGGGCCTATTGTTTTCCCCCATGCCTGATTGCCATATTCGTGAATGGTTTAGTGTAATTTGGAAGTACTAAGGTTGGGGCTGCGATAAGGCCGGTTTCTGCCGGTGAGAAGCCTGCTCCTGACTGCCCTCTCATGATGCAGGCTCTGGTACTGCATTCTTAGTGAGCTCATACAGTGGTGAGGTGGTTAAGGAAAAGCTTGGAACCCAGGATCTGCAGTATCCTGCAAGTCCCAGAAAACCTCTTCACTGTCTTTTAGCTGTAGGCCAGGGAAAACCTTGAGTGGTTTTTATTCTCTTGGAAACCCTTTCCACAGTCAGGTCATGCCTTAAAAAGTGAAACTTTCCCCCTTGAAAACTGAAGGCTTTCCATCAAAACTTTGTGACCTTTATGTGCAAGTTGCTGTAAGAGGTAAAGTGAGTCCATTTCAGACCACACTTTACTGGGAGAGCAAAGCAAGAGATAATCTACATGCCGAATGAGGGGAGAATTTCAAGGAAATTGCAGAGTTATTCAGTCCTGGTGTAATGCCTGGGAAAAATAAGAAGGAGCTTCAGGAAACCTCTGTGGCATTACAGTCCAGGTATACTTTGATTTTTCCAAGTGAAAAGCAAACAAATACTGACTCTCTTTCTCAGCTAGAATGCTAAAGAAAGCTGGACAGGGACCTATGACTTTCAGCCATTCTGAATCAATGTGCACATTGAACAATCAAGTGTTAGAGTTTGGAATCACAGGAAACTTTGGTATCACGATTTTATTAAGTGCTCATAAATCTTGAACAAATTTCCCTCGTTGTCCATCCTTGTCCCTTGATTTTTTTAACTGGTAGGATTGGAGTATTACAAGGACTGATACACAGAATAAGTCCTTGTTTAATGAAATCTTCTGCAATTGATGAGAGTCCTTGAATTGTCCAGGCCTCAGTAAATATTAGGATAATTTAGCTAAAGGTTTAGAATGATCTATTTAGACTTTTATAGTTACCATAGTTTTAACCCTTCCTATATCAGTAGAGGAAGAAGCCCATAAACATTCAGATATTTTAGAGAGATCAGAGATATTGCAGGCCTGAGTTTTGATCTTGTCAGTTTCTGCCTGTGGAGAGCACAACAGATCTCGTTCAGGGGGTCAGGAAACTCTAACTCCTGCTCTGCAGGAAACTTCATATGCCTCTTTAGCTTAGCAGATAAGTCTTGCCCTAGCAAGTTACTAGAATAGTGTCACATAGGAAAAAGGTTCACTTTTCTGAAAATGGCCCCAGCATCAACTGGATGGGTTCAGACATGGGTACTGTTGTGTCTGATTCAAAACCCCCACCACAGAAATGACCTTTCCACTTTCAGGGATTTGTCAGCTTGTTAAAAGAAAACCGTCAGCTGAATTAAATTTAAAGGAGTTTAATTGAGTGATGAATGATTCGTAAATCGGGCAGCCCCCAGAATCACAGCAGATTTGAAGAGACTTTGGAGATGCCTCAGGGTCAGAACAAATGTATAGACAAGAAAGGGAAGTGATGTACAGGAATTGGAGGTGAGGTACAGAACAGCTGAATTGGCTACAGGTTGGGGTTTGCCTTATTTGAACACAATTTGAATGCTCAGCAGTATGTGAGTGGTTGAAGTATGGCTCCTGGGATTGGCCAGGACTCAGCGACTGTTACAAGTGCATACTTCTAAATTAGGTTTTCAATCTTGTCTACCTATTGACTTAGGTTGCAGTTCATCCACAAGGACTCAGATATAGAAGTATGGAGCCCTTCTCAGGCCATATTTAGTTTGCTTTAATAATTCCCCCTTTTGGTCATTTTCTCAATTTTGAGAGATTGACCAAAACTTTAGTCATTGATGTTACTATCACCATTGTAAATGTACTTATTTTGTCTTAAAACCCACTGAGAAACAGTAGAACAGTAGGTTTTGCAAAGGTAGGAACAAGGATTGAGTAGAGGGTGCCTCCTTATGCTGGAACATACTGTTTTAAGAGAAAAACAAGACCTGGTCTATTCTGGTCTAGGATCTATGTGCTTCCTTAAAGTCTTAGCTTGATTATGTCATATTTAGCATAACCAACTCCATTTTTGGTTTGGTCTGTCGGGGTCTAGTGCATGAGCTCAGTCCAAAACAATGGCCTCCTATAATTTTGTTTTAAAAAAATCTTCCCTTTTGACTGGGTTCTCACTTAAGTTAGAGTGTAACCAAAACTTAGGGCCTTAGCACCACTTTCAGTTACCATAATTTTGGGTTTCTGGTTTCAGCATGTCATTCATAGCTTACAGTGTCCTCGTGGTCCCATATTTTTTTCAGCTGGATTCTGGAAGGACAAGGCAGCCATCCTGGTTCTCCATGAGTTCATGCTTAATTAACATGAGACTTATGTCCTCTTGAATAGCAGTTGTTTTTCCAAATTTGGTGCATAGCACTGATAACTGATGGGTCATAATAGGCAATTTTGACGTAGACCATGCATTTCATTCAAACTGTATAACTAAAAAATTTCGGTATTAGCTGATTTACTGTGAAAATCTGGCAAAATATTTTCTTGGTATTTAATTAATTTTTGTTCTACTTAGGTTAGCAGTTTTATAACCTAGTCAGTCTTTTCATTAAAGTTCCAGGAATTCTTACCCAATTCAAATGACATGATTCTAAAGTTATTAGAAACCTGCATTCCAGAGTGCTTTTTAGGGTCCATTGCATCCTTTCATGAGTCTCCTAAAAGACACCATATTCTAGGATTTTACATGCTTGTGAAGTTTTTAAAAACTGCATCAGCATTAAGCAATTAACTGTGGAAATGACTTTAAATAGTCATAAAGACATAATATAAATGGTAATTTGGTTATTTCTGTGGTCTACAGTAACTTAACATAATAACCATAATTATGATTGATAGTATATACTAAGACATATTAGAATTTTAGAAATCCCATACAATTTTAGAACATATATTAATATCATTCACTAAAATATAATCTGAAGAAGGTTAAATATTATTTTTTTGACAATGTTTCCCATGTAATAACATGTCAAATAATCCTGTTTACCTCTCTTTTGGATACTTCAGGGGCCCTCTGTAGCATCCCAAAGTTAAGGTCAGAAAAGACTATTTTGAAGCTGAAATTTGATTTTGGGAAGCCTATCAAATATGTTAAAGGTTTAAAACATTTGATATTATGCTTAATCAGTTTAACCATGAGATGAGATTCTTATAAACCTTTTATCACCCTTTACAATTTTTGTAAAAGAGCAGATCAGTGCTTTAAGAAAACCATCTATGCTTTTTTTTCGATGTTCAATTTATGGAAAAACTGAATAGTACCCCTTTAAATTTAGTCAATATGTTCACACACACAATTTTTTTTATCAGGTTAATTTTTACAAATCTTCCACAACTTGTTCAGACCCTTAGCTTCTTCTTATCTAATTTGAAACAACCCTTTAGCCCTCTAAACTAGGCAAAAATTTACATTTCCATCCCTTCTTATAATCTTTTACCAAAAACACGTTTCACTCTCCTCGCACACCTTGCATGTAAAACTATTTTTTTAGTATTTTCAATTACATGTTATAATGGTAACTCTTAGCAACTTTTACTTTTGGTGCATAAATTTCCTTTCATGAATCCTTTCACAACATACACAGACCATCTACAACATGCTTGGACTTTCTGACTTGTCCTAAACATCCCTCTTTTTAAACAACCAGTTATTTTATTTTAAGACAAGAATTTACCCTACAAGATCCTTTCCTATATAAAATCTCTTTTCTTTATAACCTTATTTTCATAGCCAAGACGCATGACTAATTCCACATGTCCCCAGGCCTTATCTAGAATCTAAGGTCTCCAAGGTAGGTAAGTTGAACAATTTCCAAAAGTCAAAGCAGGTTATAACCTTAAAGCATTTAGCAAACCTAATATCTGACCTGCTTATATTAGACCAAATGTCTTTATTTTGCCAATAATCTTTAGAGCCGTTTTTATTTCCCAAAGATTACTAAAGTTATGTAAACTAAGACATTACAGATTTTACTTTCCTGACAAAAATATTTGATTTAAGCACATATTTTTCTTTAGGCCAATTAATTAGAGCTCTCTTATATAAACATTATGAAGCCAACACATATATAACTATACAGGCAGAACAGAAGAAGACCCAGTAGTTTATACATCTCTTAATTGGATTACTGGGTTTAGGGTGGAGTCCTTGGAAGAACAGGGCCAGGAAAGCATGCAGTTTCTGGGGCCTAATATAATAAGCAGTCACATCTGGAAGGCAAAACTGACCTTCAAAAATTAAGGGTCTCATTTTTATATCAGATCCTTGATCTGGTATAAAGAACAGAGCCTTAGATTTTGAGAGGGATCTATCCATTTCCAATGCCTGGGGTTCCATGAAGAAAACAGGGTTTTTTTCCAAAATGGGGTCTCTGGCGCCTCCTACTTTTTCCAAAGAGTCCAAGGCTGTTAGAGCTTGAATATCTGCTTTTAATTAAGCTGACTTTTAACC
The DNA here is from genome assembly GCF_049350105.2 of Macaca mulatta. NCBI lineage: Eukaryota > Metazoa > Chordata > Mammalia > Primates > Cercopithecidae > Macaca > Macaca mulatta. The sequence continues at coordinate 157,766,744 of NC_133407.1, read as the reverse complement.
ATAGTGCTCTTTCTAAAAACTCCTTTTAAATTTCTTATTACCTGACTTTAGCCAGGCCAAATGGCTGATATTTCTGACTTTTGAACTTTACCAAAGGTAATCTTACAGATGAAACCAACAAAGCTCAACTAAGGATATGACTTAACCACAAGTGTACTAGGTATTTTCAAAGAGGTGGTAAGCAGTTTTTACAAAATCTGGAATTTTTAAAGGTAATTCAGAGAAAGGAAGATTTAAGAAGGGAAGCTACAGGTTGTTCATGGAGGGGAAGAACATCAGGAAGTGGTAAAAGTCACACAGGTATTAACCAGAAAGTACTCATTCTCTAAGCTTGGAATCAAGCCCAGGCCACCAATGTGAAAGGACAAAACTTAGCTGCTGAGCTACAACACTGGGCAGTCTCCATTGCCCTTCCCAGAAGGAGTCTAGAGTAGTTAATTTTGAACTTGCAAAGTCTTTCAACTACTCAAGATAATTTTTAGACTTTAGTGTGACATGAACCCTAAAATTCCTGTTCCCTGGAAGGCAGAGACCAAGAGAAAGTACCGCCACATAGTTACAAGGCCAAGCTACCAGGGACATAAAACAAGATGGAGACCTAATCCAGTTTTTGTTTGTTTGTTTGTTTCAGGGGCCTGCCGCAACACAAAAGAAAAAAAATTAATGCACTCTAGTGCATCTGTTGTTTATTTGGAATGTACCACTGTAAGTTATCTTTAGTAACATTTTGCCATTTCTGTAAGACTTTGCTGCTGCCCAGGCCTAATGTATAAGCCAGAAGGAATCTGGTTTTCTAGAAATTAAGGATCCCATTTTTACTTAAAATATTGGCTTTACTGTCAGCTTTCCTTGATTAACTTAGCCAATGATTTCTTTCCCACCTAAACACACAAGAAAAATGAAACAAAAGATAGAACACAAAAATCCCTGCAAATTTTTAAAAGCCAAATTTTACACCCCCTACAATATTACCATTTATAACCAGTTCCTTTCTGACCCAGTCAGATGTAAGAGTCCTCTAACTGGATCCAGTTAATTCCCAGATCAAATCCATTCCTGGACCCAGTCCAGTTTCTGTTGTGACTTCCAAACCCAGTTTGGATTAGAAATTTGTTCAAAGAAACTGAGAGCTCAAAACACAAATCCATGGAGCTTTGAAATCTGAGAGAGAACTTACCCATGATCCCCAGCCACTCTGAGAGATCAATGGACACAAATAAGTCCTGCAGGTACCTTGCTTGTTCACTCAGTACTCCTGGGGGTCATTAGAAGCTGTACTTTGGATCCCACTTCTGACACTATCTGTTAAAAGAAAAACTTCAGCCGAATTAAATTTCAAAAACTTTAATTGAGCAATGAACGATTCACAAATTGGGCAGCTCTCAGAATCACAACAGATTCAAAGAGACTCCAGGGTGCCTCGTGGTCAGAACAAATTTATAGACAAAAAGGGGGGGGGGGCAATGATAAGCAGAAATCAGAATTGAGGTAAAGAACAGCTGGATTGGTTATAGCTCGGCGTTTGCCTCATTTGAACACAGTTTGAACACTGAGTGGTGTATGAGTGGTTGAAGTATGGCTGCTGGGATTGGCCGGGACTCAGCGATTGTTACAGGTGCATACTCCTAAGTTAGATTTTCAATCTTGTCCACCTATTAAGTTAGGTTGCAGTTCGTCTACAAGGACTCAACCATAGAAGTACAGAGTCCTTCTCAAGCTGTTTGCTTTAACAGCTTATTAAAGTGAGGTTTGTGAAAGATAAACCAGCCCCAATATTCACCAGCATGGTACAGGTTCTCTGCTTGTCTTAGCCTCTGTTTCTCATTGTTTATCAAAAGGCATCACAGGCAACAGCTAGCCGGAAGGTCCCTCCTGCGGCCAGGCTGATTGTGATCTCCTGGGCTCCCTCTAGTGGGCAGACCATCCCCACTGAAAGGAGGAGGCTCCTTGGTGGACTGGGATGACTGGACAGCCTCTCTCCCAGCACCCCGGCTGTTTGCAATGTAGGCAGACACCTTGGGGTGAAGGGTTTCTTACTCTAGGTTCTTTAGACTGTAGTTTAAAACAAGGACAAGGTGGTCCCTTTGGCTTTGGCCGCTGTAATTGTTGCAAATGAAGAGACATAAGCTTATTAGCTTTCTGTGCTTTTTCTTAGAGTCCTTTGAAAATGCTCAGCTAAAGCCACCAATTCAACCATATCTGTCATTCCCCATACAAATTCATGCTTCTTAATGCAACTGCTAAATTCAGGACAACATTTGTTTATAAATAGAGCAGTTAATGCCATTTTAGTCCCTACAGGAAATTCTCCTTGTTGTATTTTGAGTGCAGAATGTTTCGCAAATAGTGTTTCTAAACCAGCTCTGTAATATGAAATGGGTCTGTCCTTTTTTCACCTGCAAGCCTGACAGATGGATCCTTTTTTTGTGCAGAAGACTTAGGAACTGAATTTAAAAGGTTTTCAGTGTTCTTCCAGCTAGTTGTAGCAGTAAGGTTTTTTAGGGTCTTTAATATCCCCTCGGGTTCTCTCTATTCTACTGCTTTTATACTCTTTTGAGCTTTACCAGGTTCAAAAATCAAGTGAATAAATTAATAAAGTCAGAAGTTCCTGGATCATAAGCTCCTATGGGAATTCTAAATTCCTAGGTAAATGTTTGAGGATTTTCTCTTGCATTAGGAAAGTATCTTATGAAGGCTCTAAGTTCAGCTTCAGAACATGGAGTAAAAGTGGTTACAGCAGGCAGGCCTAGGTGTTCAGAGGGTCTTACTTTGTAAGACAGTTGTCCAACCTCTCCTTTTCATTTGCCTCAAGATGGAAAGGTACTTGAGCAAAACGATCAGTGAACTCGGGGTATTGAAGTAATGGCAAAGACAGCAAGGAGCAGTCAGAGTTAATTCAATGAGCGTGCAGTCCTCCTTCCTCTGGTCCTCAGTTTGCTGATTAAGCTTTTTATTTGTCTCTTAGGAAGAAACTTTTAAGGCAGACACTCTTTGTTTAATCTTTTACATGTTTCTGCATACCAATTAAAATGCATTCCATTGTTCTTGTGGGATGTTTTATCTTTCTATTCCTAATTTTTCCCTGCAAATAAACAATTTTATCCAAATTAAAACTTCTCAACCAGGCACGGTGGCTCATCCCTGTAATCCATGCACTTTGGGAGGCCGAGGGGGATGGATCACTTGAGACCAGGAGTTCAAGACAAGCCTGGGCAATAGGGAGAAACCCCATCTCTACAAAATATACAAAAATTAACTGAGGGTGGTGGTGTGCACCTGTAATCTCAGCTACTTGGGAGGCTAAGGCAGGAGAATCCCTTGAGCCCAGGAGGCAGAGGTTGCCGTGAGCCAAGATGGTTCCACTGCACTCCAGTCTGAGTAACAGGAGTAAAACTCTGTCTCATCAAACAAGCAAACAAACTTCCCCACTGTGGCTGCTGTAACTCTAAATTATTTTGGGTAAGGTTCACCCATTTCTCCAGAAAAGCCCTTGTTCTGTGTCCATAGTTCATATACAAGAAATTGACTAGAGAGTCCCAGATGGGGGAGTTCTAAACTCCTTGGATCCCAGTGAACCCCTGATTCCCTATCTCCTAGGAACCCTACCTACCACACCCAGTTCAGTTTCTGTTTTGGCCCAGCCAGACATCTGAAAGCTCTATAGGATCAGTCCAGTTTCAAGATTTCTGAACCCAGTGTGGATCGAATTTCTCAAATAAGCTCAGAGAGCTCAGAACCCGAATGAGTGGAGCTCAGAATCTGAGAGGGCTCGACCCACCATCCCCAGTTCCAGGGGATCAGTGGGCACAATGGGCCCTGGTGTGTGCCTTGGCTTGGCCACCCCCTGCTCCTGGGGGTCACTATGTTCCTCTTCGAGTTCCTTCACATTCACCGATCTGTTAAAAAGGAAAAACCTCAGGCAAGCTTAAATTTATCAGGTTTATTTAAGGGGAAAAAAACTTGCAAGCTGGGCAGCCCTTAGAACTAGAACAGGTTCAGAGAACTCCTGCCTGCCACATGGTCAGGCAGCATTTATGAACAGAAAACCAACATAGAGCAAAAAGAACAACTAAACTGGCTACAGCTCAGTGTTTTGTATCACTGGGTCGGCTGGCTGCCTACTAGACATAAAGCTCAAGCCTTAACTAACCAAAACTCAGCTATTTGTTGCCTCAGTATACTCTTAAGGAAATTAGTGACATTTAGCATGAGCAACTCCGTATTGGCTTGGTCTGCTGGGTGCAGGAGAGGAGCCTGATCCAAATCAATGACCCCTACAAATGTTACTGAAGAGTTCTAAGGAGGGGTCCTGAGGTGGCTGTGGCCACGAGGGCCCGCTTGAGGCTGAAGATGGGGAGCGCACACATTCTTATATTCTCTATTCTCTGCAGTTGGTGTTTGCTTATTCCTGGGCTGGCCACCACCCTTCGTAATTGCTGTAGATTTTTGCTTTATTTTTCAAATTATGTTATTAAAAATTAACTATGTACTCTTTGACCCAGCCATTCCACTTCTGGGTATTTTACCCAAGAGAAATGAAGATATACATCCACACAAAGACTTGTAGAATTTTCACAGCAGCCTATTCACCATAGTCAAGACCTGAACACAACTCAAATGCCCACCAATAGGAGAATGAATAAAAAAATTAATACTTTTATATAGTAGAGTATTATTTATTAATAAAAAGGAAGGAAAACATGCAGCAATATTATGTTAAGTGACAGAAGCCAGACTCAAAATAGTACATGCTGTATGACTTTTCTGTAGGATGTTTCAGATCCCACCAAAACTAATGTGTGATAATAAAAGTCAGCACAGTCATTTGAGGGTGGGGTTGACTGGAAAGCAACCCTAGGAGATTTCTTGGCGCGATGAAACGTCCTCTAGCTTGTTTGAGATGGTGACTATACAGGTTGTGAAACTGCCAAGACCCATTAAACTCAACATGTAAGATCTGTAAACAGAAATTATTATAAAGTTAAAATTAACTACAAAATGAATATGTGCTCGGCATACAACACGGAACAACCCAGAAATGAGTAGAGAAAAAGTTAACAACCCACCACCCTCTTTGGACTTCCCTGAGTCAATTGCTGTTACTGCTGTTTGTGTACAGAACTGAAGGCCTGTTACTATCCTGCAAAACTCTTGTTACTATTCAAGCATCACGACTGTAATCCTAACACTTTGGGAGGCCAAGGTGGGAGACTCACTTGAAGCCAGGGGTTCAAGACCAGCCTGGGCAACACAGTCTCTACAGATTTTTTAAAAGTATATTAGCCAGGCATGGCGGCATGCACCTATAGTCCTAGCTGCTTAGGAGGCTGAGGCAAGAGTATGGCTTGAGCCCAGGAGTTTGAACCTGGGTGACAGAGTGAGATTCTGTTTCTAAAAACAAAAACAAAAAGAAATTGATATTGAACCTTTCAGTTCAAATTTAGTCTTGTAACATTTTATGTAACTCCTTTGGTTTCAAAAAAAAATAATTTGAAAACAAGAAAGATTCTAGGAAGATAATTAGATAAGTGAAATAATGACATTCAATAGGTTTGAAATATAAAGTTAGAAACACACTCCAAAAATTAGATCAAAATGGTGAATAAATGGAAAATAACATAAAAGATAAAAGGTTTAGAAAATCAACCCATAAAAGACAAAAGGTTTGGAAAATCAACCCATGAATCAACCCAACATTGAACACTAAGTGAAGTCTCAAACATTCTAGTTGAGTTCCAGTTACTGTATGAAACTTTTTTTCATTTATTAGATATGTAGTGAATAGACTGACCACTGAGCTGAGACATTCTCAGACAATCACAGATATTCTCAGACAATCACAGTGTTGTGCCTTCTTAGCTACGGCCCTGGACTCCACCACAGCAGGTGGGAAGTTCAGCCCATTCCATTTTAGACTTGAAGGGCTAGGACACCCACATGGCAAACGCTGGCCTCATGCCCACTAAGGATGAGTTGGGAAGCACACATTCACGAGAAAGAGAAAGGAGAGATGCTGACAACCACATCCACACAGCTCTTGGACGAGGAAACTGTGATGCAAATAACAATGGCATCTCAGAAAAAGGAGGTGCTGCCCTCGAAAGGAAGATGGGAACCCACTTTTAAATATTTTATTGCCGATGAAACATGAGACAATGAAACAGGAGCACTTGTTAAAGAAGGACTGAAAATATGCCCCCTTCCTCAAAACTCTTTCTTAGAAGCCACTGGAGTACACAATCAGAAAAAAAAAAAAAAGGAACATCAAGATCTGGATGCGGGAGCTGGCAGGGAACTGGTACAGGACATGGGCAATAGTCAGTCTCAGGATGCCTGCAGCCTGGGCAGCCAGAGTCCCTGTGCAGCAGGGCAGAGGTGCTGGGGCACAGTGGGGTTGAGCCTGCAGGATGAGGATGAGGCACCTTATAAAGGATATGGCCATGTACTTGACAGATCTAATGCAGCGTTTTGAAAAAATAAATAAAGATCAGTGCACCAAAATGAATCAAATTTTAAAATGAGGTAATCACTAACTCTAAGCAAAACACTAAGTTGGACTAGGAAAAAAACCCACCATACGCTACTATTGCGTTTGCAGTGTAGTACATAGTCTTAATAGACTACTAATGTATAATAGATTGTAAAATTTATCAATAGTTTACTACATCCATACTGGGAGATTGGAGGGTTGGGAAGAAAGGGAAAATGCAGAGAAAGGGACTGGCACAGGAATAAATCTTCATCTGTCCTGACACACGCTCCAAGGCCATATCAGAAATTACTCACTGGGCAATAGCTGTGCAAGTGTATTATTTGGAAGCACTTATTAATGTGTTTGGTATTTCCACTCTTGTTGGATGCATGCAGCAGGCCCTCTTCAGGTGCAGAAGGGGAGGTCTATTGTCTCATCCTTGTACACCCAGCATCGCCAGGGTGTCTGCAGAAGGCAGGGCTTAGTGAGCAAGTGAATACGCAAACACATACACACCCTTGGATATTCCTCTGCCACCTTCAGGGAGCAGGGGTCTGTGTACAGGGAACCTGCTCCTAAGGTAGTGGGCTGCTGTCTACCCCACCTCCACACACATACACCTAGCCTGGACTTACCCTCTCAGGCCCCAAAGGTCAGGCCAGGTGGGGCTGGGACAGCCTCCCTAGCAGGTCCTGCTGGCTAAGGAAGCAGGGGTGTAGGGTGTAGGCTGAGGAAGGGAAAGAGGGAGACACAGGGGTTGCAGGCTCTCATTTCAGGTCCAGGCTAGGGCCCTAATGGCTCATGCTGGAGATGGGTATCATGCTTGCAAAGTTCTACAGGAAACATGAACACGGGCACTGTGTCCCTGGGCTGCCTGGGTCCTCCCTGCCAAGTCCAGGTCTGCTTAGATTCACACGTGGCCGTCTCTCCATTTGTAGGGTTGCTCCAGTGAGTACAGTTACAACACTGATTCCCTGTGCTGAGGGTTCAGGACTGGCAAAGAGCTGCCCTTGACTTCCGGGATTCTTAGGTTCCCCATGGCACTGACACTGTGGACTTGTGAAATTTCATTTCTGATAAGATTGCATAAATCCCAGTGAGGTCACTGTATTAGTCTGTTCTCACATTGTATAAAAAAACTACCTGAGACTGCGTACCTTATAAGAAAAGAGATTTTAATTGGCTCATGGTTCCACAGGAAGCATAGGTGGGAAGGCCTCAGGAAACTTTCAATCGTGGTGGAAGGCAAAGGGAAAGCAGGCACATCTTACATGGCCAGAGAAGGAGGAAGAGGAAAGAGAGGCGGGAGGTGCCACACACTTTTAAACAACCAGATATCATGGAGAACTCACTATACCAAGAGCAACAAGGGGGATCTGCCCACATGATCCAATCACCCCCCACCAGGCCTTTCCTCCAACATTGGGGATTACAATTTGAGGTGAGATTTGGGCAGGGACACAAATCCAAACCATATCGGTCACCTTCTAAAGAAATGCTTATTCATGAGGTTGAGAGCTTTGCAATTGGTGCAGAGGGCGTACACCTGGGAGAGTTTTTTCTATAAGGGTTTTTCACTGAAGTTTCAGAAATTATTGGTGTCTTCATGCTGTAATGGGTGGGCCACTGAGTTCAACCAACATTTAAACAAGCACTTGCTATCTATTGGCCTGGATGTAAAAGGCAGAGTCCCTGTGCTCCAGAAGTTCAGAGTCGGGGAAGGGAGATGGATGTGTTCAGTCCATTCATTCTCTTGATAAATGTGTACTGAGCACCTAGGATGTGTTGGACACTGTCCCAGACACTGAGATATAGCAAAGAACAAAATTTCAAAAAAAAAAAAAACAAACAAAAACACCACATAGGACTTAAGGTTGCATTTTAAACAGAGTGGTGAGGGAGGCTTTATGACAGAGTGATCACTGAGCAGAACCCTACTGAAGGAAAGGGAGTCAAGTACATCCAGGGGAAGAGCACACCAAGGGGAGGAGCATCTGGTGGGAAGGGCACACCTAGATGAAAAGTATACCTGGGGGAAGGGTGTACCGGCGAGTGGGTGTACCTCAGGAAAGGGTGCACCTGGGGAGAGGGAGCACCTGGGGGAAGAGTACACCTGGCAAGTGGGTACACCTGGGGAAAGGTTCACCTGGGGATTGGGTGAACTTTGGGAGAGGGTACATCTGGGGAGAGGGCGCACCTGGGAAATGGGTGTACCTGAGGAGAGGATACATCTGGGGGAAGGGTGCACCTAAGGAGTGGGTGTACCTGGGAAAATGGTGCACTTGGGGGATGGGTACACCTGGGGAGACCGTGGACCTGATGGAAGGGTGTACCTGAGGAGTGGGTGCACCTGGGAAGAGGGTGTACCTGGGGAGTGGGTGCACTCAGAGAAAGGGTGTTCCTGGGATGTGGGTGCACCTGGGGAAAGGGTGTACCTGTGGGAAAGGTGCACCTAGAAAGGGTACACTGAGGGGAAGGGGGTGCCTAGGGGAAGGGGGTGCCTAGGGGAAGGGTGTGCCTAGGGGAAGGGTGCACCTGGGGAGTGGGTATACCTGGGGGAAGGGTATACCTGGGAGAAAGGTACACTGGAAAGCGGGTGCACCTGGGGAAAGGGTGCACCTAGGAGATGGACACACCTGTGGGAAGGGTTCATCTTGGGGAGGGATTGTGTCATCTCCCCATCCTTTCCCTCCCCTTGTCATTCAAACCTCTAAAACACAAGCTTTTCTCAACTTGGGGCTTGGGGACAAGGTTCATAAGAGTCAGTAACCATTAGAAGCAGTATGTAATCGCGTATGTGTACTGCGTACAGTGGCATTTTCTCTAGTGAGACAATTTGTGACTGTAGATTGAGCTTTTTCCCAAAGATTGAGAATCCTGGGATGTTTATTCAATTTCACTCATGAATGCAATGGTTTATTAAAGAAAACACTTCCAGAGGAAGTGATGGTCAGAGACACTCGCTAAGCTTATAATGGAAGCTTGCAGCCCTGAAGGTGCTCCTGGAGATCATACCCAGATCTATGCTGGACACCCAGGGCATGCAAAGCTCAGAGGTCAGCAAGGCTGCCTCTACTAACTGCTTTCATGGAAGCTGAGGCAGAAGCCTGACAACTTGTTCACCTGCAGCTGATCTCATGCTTTTTGCTTCAGCACATACTTGAGAGAATGTTTCCATTGGAGTCCAATCAGACCAGCCATCCTACTTTGCCATTTTATCCCAACCTCAGCACATACACAGGAAAGTTTTAGCAGTTCAAAACAACATTTTTAGTCATTTGGCAGAAGCAGTATGCCAATTTGCAACTTTGCTGGAAATTTCCCAATATGCAATCTCTGCTAATGAGCTCATTACAAAACTTCTCACAGCCTCCCTAGGGGACTGTCCTAGGAACTATATGTATCCAAGGCATTAATGTTTTTTCTAGATATTTTGTTGTTATCGTGATTGTAAAATAGATCTTTGTTCACTTTATTTTGTACAAGGTTATTGCAAGTATATATAAATGCAATTTATCACTGTGTTTATTTCATATCCAGCCACTTTATTCTCTTACTGTTATTCCTAAATACTTGCTACCTCTTTGAGGAACGCCCATATTTTTCTGCCCTGTGGACATCACTTCTTGACCAATAAATTGGGAGTTCAGAGCTGGATTCTGAGCAGGGAAGTGATGTGTGCCTTCTAAGCAGAAGCTCTCTGGGTATCTATTACTGCTTTTAAAACCATCACACTGTAATCCCAGCACTTTGGGAGACCAAGGCGGGCAGATCACGAGGTCAGTAGATCGAGACCATCCTGGCTAACACAGTGAAACCCCGTCTCTACTAAAAATGCAAAAAAAATTAGCCAGGTGTGGTGGACCCATGCCCGGTCCTTCTGATGGCACTCGCTGATTTGGCTCTAGGGCACAAGTCTATGTTGCATGCAGTCCTGGTGTGACAGTCAATTGAGGCATTTCCTGGGCTAGGAGCTGGGACACGGGCCAAGCCAATCAGACTCTGGTTCCCCCAGGACGCTGAGTCTTAGTGGAGTCATGCCAAGACGGAAACAGCTGACCTGTTGTGCTGCTGCCACGGCTCCCTGAGGAGTGTCCCTCAGTTCCTGAGAGGGGACTGTCTGCACACTGGCTCTTACGGATTGATTTTTCAATTTTTCTTTGATTCTGAGAGCTACCCACATCCTCTCCAAGTCTTGCTCCAGTCAACCAGACTGCTTGCAATGGAAGAAATGCCCATGCGGAAGGCATCGAGGCTTCTGGGAAGATGCGGAGCGGCACATGTTCTCACGGTGTTGACAGCTGTGCATGAGAAACACCTCATTGCCTTCGCACGACAAACCCAAGAGGGAGTGGCCCTGCTGCATTCTTCTGCTGGCTTTTGGCGTAAGCCTGTGATAGGCAAAGAGCAGAAGGTGCCTTTAGGGGACACAGAAGAACAGGATCGACAGGGCTGGGGGAAAGCAAGTATTTCAAAGCAAACTTTTTCATCATTTTTGTGTTTGAACCATGTAAATGTATTGCCTGTCCCCCTAAAAGGAATTAATTGAGAAGAGAGCGAGACCACGCCGAGCCTCGGGCCAGCCCAGCCTGAATAGGAAGCAGCGAACACCGCTGTGACGGCTTCAGGCCCCGGCCCCCTGTGGGGGGAGGGGAGTCGCCCTTGGGAGGGGCTGGGCCCCGCCGCCAGCTCTGCTTCTCACTGCAGGGGCGCCCCCAGGAAGGGACAGGACAGGGAGCTTGTCCCGCAGCGAACGGCAACGTGGAGGCCCGGCCTCTCGCCTCCCAGGCCTCCCCGCGCCCTCTGCGGCCTCCAAGTCCGCCCTGCGCCCTCGGAAGGCGCCGCCCGGCGGCCAGGGCCTTTCGCCGCAGCCAGAGTGCTTTGTCCGAGCTCAAAAGAGCCGTCTCCACGGAAGCGGCCCCTCGGCTCGTAGCCCCGCGGCCGGGAAGGAGCCCCGGCGGGGATGCGAGGATTCCGCCCCAGCCCCAGCAGACGCGGCGGAGGGCTTAGAGGAGGCGCTTTGAGAGTCGAGGTCTCCCGCCCGCGCGCCTCCCTGGCGCAGACCTCTTTTAACTTTTTGGCGTGTAGTGCGCGCCCTGACGTGCCCGGCGAGCTACAGGTTACTGAGCTTTACTGGACTCGCCGGAGCTGCAGTCCCCAAGTGGTGAGACCGCGCATTGCGCGCTGCCCAGGCCCCGCAGGGCCTGGCGCCTGGGGCCCTTGCGCCGCTTTGGAGCGAGGGGATCACACCGCCCGCTCCCCGAGCTTGGTGTCTTCCACGCGGCACTGTGTGTCATCCACGCAGTGCGCTCTCGCTGCCGTGTCCAGGTCACTGCGAGGGTGAGCCCCGCTTTACCCCTTCTTTTGTTGATGGGCACTCGTCTGGGGCTAGAAGGGATAAGGTTGCTGTGAGCGTTCTCTTGTGGTTTTGGTGAACGTGCACACACGTTTCTCTTGGGTGCAGACCTGTTGGTAGTGGAACTGCCGTTTCCCGGCACTTTGGGGCAAAGTCCTGTTGCAGTCTGAAACGGAGGAGGCAGACGGGCCGTCCATGTTGGTGATTCCAGCCAGGCACAGAAGGGAAGGACACGGAGAGCAGCCGCGCGGAGGCTAGGAGGGACACTGGGCGCCGCTGTCTCCTCCCCTGAGGGGCAGCCACTCCTCTTGTGGACGCAGGTGCGGTCACCAGAAGGGAAGGACAACAGAGGACTCTTCAGGGACCTTCCAGGATACGCCTGCACCGGGAGTGGTCTACTTGCTTGACTTGCTTGACTTGAGGGTGAGACTTGGTTAGCCCTTGACTCTGGAGGGCAGGACCATGGGCTTCACGGGGGGCAGCATTCATGACCCACGCCTCTGCTTCCATTCCCTACTTGCTGCCTGGGCCTCCAGGCAGGGGAGTCTAGTCTCCCTTCCCAGGCTTCCAATGCCTCGCCCCCTGCTGTGGTAAGGATTCCCGCCGGTCCCTATTTATTAATCAGGGAACTCGGGGTTCAAGTTTGCTCCTCTCCCCTTCTCTGCATCTAGTCCCCTTGAGAGCCCCCTGAGCGGAGGATAACGCACAAAGAGACCTGGCTGTGTATATTTTGATAATAATATCAAAATACTGTCAAATACTAAACGGAAAAGAAATAGGAAAACATTGAACTTTATTAAAATGAACTTCAAAAGACACCATTAAGAGTAAAAAGATGACTCACAAAAAAAGTTGCCTTTTGTTCAATAAACGACTCAGGACCAGAAAATATGAAGAACCCCTACAACGAGAAAAATATAGATAACTCAGTTAAAAATTGACAAAAGACTTGAAAAGATATTTCACAAAAGGAGAGATCCAGATAGTCAATCCACACACGAAAGGGTACTTAGCATCAGGGAACTGCAAATCAGTGACCTTCGATTCCATATCACAGCCACTGGATGACTGAAACAGCAACGCCAGTGCTGATGAGAATGTGGAAAAACCAACTGGAATCTCATTCCCTGCTGATGGGAGAGTGGATTGGACCAACCACATGGAAACATCTAATCGAGGTAAGCAAACACCGGCCATAGGAACCGGCGGCTCTACTCCTGTGTATACCCAAGGGAACCGAGTGCTAGGTTCCTGATCATGGTCAAGATCGCCTGTAGCAACTTCACTTATTTATTTTAATCTCCTAACAAATGTCTTTAAACAGTGGAAATATTAATTAAATGGTGGTGTTTTAAGAATGCAGTGGTATACTGCACAGCAACAACAACAAAAACAAACTGCTAATACTTGCAGCAACATGGATAAATCTCAAAGTATTGAATGAAAAGATACAATAGAGTATATAACTAAGGGTTCCATTATATAAAATACAAAATCCAGGCAAGACTGATCTACAGTGTTGGAGGTCAGAAGAGAAGTTTGGAGGTAGTTGCTTGGGCACCAGGATACTGTGTGGGGAGCTGTGAGTGCTGCATATCTTGAGCTGCATCCTGCTTGGAGTGCATACTCTGTGAAAATTCATCAACCTGTGCACCTAAGACTTGTGAACTTACATTATCTCTCAGGAAAAAGAAAAGAAAAATATGCCAAACTTTACCCTTCACCTTTCTCTTCAAAATGATCAGGTTTCAGAGCTGTGGTAGAAACTTCTAGTACTGACCACAGCCAGTACCTCCCCGCTTGGCAGCTGAGACCCTGGCACCAGTTCTGGCCAATGGGATGTGAGGGGAAATGATGGATGTCAGTTCCAGGCTGAAGCTTTTAGTTGCCAGTGCCAGGTCCTCCAGTCCTACCTTCTCACTGTGGCAATCCCTCTGAAGTCCCAAGATCAAGAGCTGACAGCTGAATCCTTGCAAGAAGAGTTGCCTGAACCTGCAGTGGACTTTGGATGAGGGAGTATACACCTTAACTATATTAAGCCAATGCTGTTTCAGAGTGGTTAATTACCACAGCATAACATGCCCTATCCTGACTAAAATGGATGTGTAGGAGCTTGACAGAGGAATAATTGTCCTTTTGGTCCCCTGAGCTTGTTCTTGGCCTTGGCCAGGTAGCAGCACATTTAGCATCAGACTGCCAAGTGTCCTATGTCTACATTCAGTGGAACCCATTGTGGTGGCCCCTGCACCCCTGGGGTGACATTACAGCAGAGGGGAAGCGGTGGCCTCCTGCACTCTCAGTTTCAGCCAGCTCTGCATGCCATTTTTTCTCAGTGACAACATTCTGTGTAGGTGTTTGCCCACTGCCAGTGCTGGGTGACCTATGCTGGTACAGTTGGAACTACAAGGCCCTTTTCTTGGGATGCTTCCTTTGCTACTTTGAACTCTTGGCTCTTGGCACTGGAATTTCCTAGCATTTGGGATTACCAGAAAACAAGAGGTGGCAAAATGGTGCAATTATTTTGAACCCAGCCCCATGTTGAAGTGCCCGACTAGGGACAGTGCAGTGGGGAGATGAGAGCTTGGGGCCAGGAAGACTGCCTGGGTTCTAACCCCGGTCCCCTCGCTGGCCACCTATGAAACACTGGCAAATCACTTTTATCCCCAAACCTCAAAAATGGTCTCAAGGTTTCCAAGTAGAGGTGTTTCTTTCCATTTTCTAGAAAAGTGAGCATAGTGGTAGAGCCCCTGAAGTTGCATCCTTCTGGGGTAAAGCAGAGCCATCTCACAAACCACACCACCTGATGGCATCTATTTCAAATGTCAGATTTGGTAAGCTGAAGTGACCAAGAGGCCATTGAGAATGAGCAAAGTTTTAAATTGCTGGAAGGAATCTTCAGCAAACAGGCAAATACCTTAAAATTTTAGGTGATCCATCACTGAATAATTTGAAAGATCTTCAAATTCTTGTACTGTGAATCAATGCTGTAGGCATGAAAGAGTGAGCAATGCAGGCATAACATTAAAGGAAGACTGATAAGGAAATAAAAATGAAGAACAGAAATAGCTCCAAAGACTAGATGTAAGCCCTTGGGGTTGGGATTATCTGGAGAGAGATGGGAGCTCAGTTATCAGAATAAAGCCAAGTAGCAAGGTAGCCTTAAACCTACTCCAGTTTTCACCACTCAGCAGCAGGAGCCAAGCAGAGGCTGCTTCCCTAGACCCTTGCTTATTGGACACCACAAACTTCCTGGAGGTTTTTAAAATAGATCCTTTTGGCTCATCATGACAAAGGGAGACACAGGTTATGGTGTTATTCCTACCAGCCTGAAGGCTGAACAGACAATGGACAGACCCTGCTTCCCAGATTCCTCATCCTGACACCAACAAGATAGTGAAAGATGATGCAACCACAAAGTGTTAATTTTCCCTTCCTGGTCCCACAGTTTTATTTAGTAATTTCACTGGGCTTGAAATTTTACATCAGCCAGAATAAATACTAACAGCAACCAGAGAGACGGTGCTAGGAATCAAGAGAGTGTCTATAGCCTGCTGTGGGCAAATGTCTAGCCTGAATAGATCTTGCCTTGTTCAAGGTTGTAAACTACAGTAAAAAGGGAACCTATAAAATATTTTATAATTTATAAGGTGTAAGTGTTCATGGTATTAAAAAGGCAGGGAGGTATATTTTTTCAACATTGTTTTATTACCAAGAAGGGGGGAAATTTTTGAGAGCAACTGCTTTGTGGTAACCATAAGTCTCAACCATACATAGGCTCTTTAAAGCAAGAAATAAGAAGGGAAGGTAAAGTGGTATAGAACAAGATTCCAATGCCCCTGAAAAATAGCTGAACTAAGAAAGAAAATAAAGAAGTTATAGGCAAAATGGTGAGGAAATTAAAAGTGCAATACCAGGAATAAAATATGCAATGTATCAGTAAAAAAAAAAAAAAAAAAAAATCAATACAGCAAAACAAAAATAAATGGAAAACTTAAACATTGGTCATTTAAGAAACTTTTCCAGTAGCAAAATAAGTAAACAATTAGATAGGGACAAAGAATTTTAAAACATGAGAAAAAAGATAGTAGATATGGAAGAAAATGGCAGATCTAACATATGGGTAATTAATGTTCTGAAGAAAACACACGCAGTATACACAATAATACAGTCATAACAGAAAACTTTCCTGAGCTATAAAAATACCTGAATTAAAATTTGGAGCACTTATGTTTACACACAACTATGTGCAATTTTTTAATTTCAAGATTAAAGAAAGTATAAGCATCCAGGTAAGACACACATATTCTCTTTTTTAAAAAAATTCCCATCTGCAGGGGTTGGGTGGACAATAAAGAATACAAATTATCTAAACAAGAAAAAAAATTCAAATAAATTAAAAAACCCCTAACAGTTTTTGCAACTTTAAAAGCCAATAGAGAAAAACCTATAGAAAACATTGCTGAAAAAGTCTATAAATCAAGAGCTCTTATTCAGGTTTTATTCAGATGAGAAAACAACAGAAAGACACTGTCAGAAATACAATGGTTCAAAAATAGACAATAAAACCTAAAGGAAAATTTTACTTGAACATATGTCTTGATCAATCAAAAACTAATTAAAAATAAACAGCTCATCTCAAGGACTATCATAAGATATAGAACATTCAATGGATTGAACATTGAAACTGTTATGAACAGAATAAAGTGCAAGTAATACTTGGAAGTATAGGTTCAAAAGAAAATGTGACTCCTGACAAGTAATTCTAGCACTAGATAACACAATACTAGAGGCAGAAACCATAAAGAAAAGAGGAATAGATTTGATTATATGATGTTATAAAACTTCCATATGTTAAATATGTATAATGATAAATTTGTATATATCTTTCATATGCCATAAACAAAACTGAAAGATAATTTCAAACTAGGAAAAATATTTGCAAAATATGATAAAGTAAATATTGTTAATTTACAAAAAATGTTTCAAATTAATAAATGGACAATCAACACCAAATAAGCATAGAATATGAAAAGGCAATTCTCAGAAATAGGAAGAAAGGACAGAAAGAAGGAAGGAAATAAAGCAATACTCAATTTTAGAAGTAATCAAAGAAATGCAAATTAATACAGCATTTAGACTTTTTTTTTTAAAAGAGCACACCAGTACAATAGTATGATGGTGAACAACCAGGATCTATTATTATTGGCTGTAGTCTGTGTTAAATTGGTTGTAAAACCTTTTCAATTTTATGTCTTCTGTGAAAAACCAATAAAACACAAAGGAAGCCACTAAGAGAGGAAAGAAGGGACAAAAAAGTTACAAGATCAATAAAACAACTAAAATATCAATACTAAGTCCTTCCCCAGAAATAATTATTTTAAATGTAAACAAACTCCACAAGCAAAAGATACAGATTGGGCTGGGCGCAGTAGCTCATGCCTGTAGTGTCAGCACTTAGGGAGGCCAAGGCAGGAGGATTGTTTGAGCCCAGGAGTTTGAGACCAACCCTGGCAACATAGTGAGACCCCCCCCATCACTATAAAAATTTAAAAAAATTAGCCAGGTGTGGTGGCACACACTTGTAGTCACAGCTACTGGGGAGTTGAGCCCAGGAGTTTGAGACCAGTCCTGGCAATATAGTGAGGCCCCCATCTCTCTAAAAATTTTTAATAATTAGTCAGGTGTGGTGGTGCACACTTGTAGTCACAGCTACTGGGGAGGCGGAAGTGTGAGGGTTGCTTGAACCTGGGAGATTCAGGCTGCAGTGAGCCACGGTCTTACCACTGCACTCCAGCCTGGGCAACAGATCAAGATCCTGTCTCAAAAAAAAAAAAAAAAAAAAAAAAAGATTTGCTAAATGGATTCAAAAACAGGATCCAATTATATGCTGTCTACAAGAAACTCACTTTAGATCTGAAAATACAATAGCCTAAAAGTGAAAGGATAGAAAAAATATTTCATACAAGTGGTAATCAAAAGGCAACAGGAATTCCTACACAATATCTGGCAAAAGACACTTTAAATCAAAAACTGTTACAGGAGACAAAGAAAGACATTGTATAATGGTAAAAGGGTCAATTTACCAAAAATATGTAATGACAAAAAATATTTGTGTACCAAACCACAGAAGTCCTAAACATATAAAGCAAACTAACAGAACTGAAGGGAGATAGATAGAAACACAATAATAGTAGGAGACTTCCATACCTCACATTCAATAATGGATAGAATAACTAAGCAGAATATCAATAATGGATAGAATAACTAAGCAGAAGATCAATAATGAGAAGACTGAAACATTTACACCAATTGGACCTAACAGACATACACAGAACATTCCACCCAACAACAGCAGAGTATACAATCTTCTCAAGTGCACAGGGAACATTTTCCAGGAAAGACAACATATGAGGTCACAAAATTACTCTTAACAAATTCAAAAAGGTTTTGATCACAATGAGATGAAACTAGAAATCAATAGCACAAGGAAAATTGGAAACTCCACAAATATGTGTAAATAAATTAACATACTCTTGAACAGCCGATAGGTCAAAGAAGAGGTCACAGTGGAAATTAAAAAATACCTTGGGACAAGTGAAAATGAAAACACAACATACCAAAACTTCTGGGCTATGGCAATAGCAGTGCTAAGAGGGAAGTTGATAGCAATAAATGCCTTATATTAAAAAGAAGAAATATCTCAAATAAACAACCTAACTTTACATCTCAAGAAAGCAGAAAAAGAACAAACTAAAGCTAAAGTTAGGAGAAGAAAGGAAATAAAGATTATAGCAGAAATGATTATAATAGAGAATAGAAATAAAATCAATGAAACCAGATACTAAGAACAATTATATTTCCACAAACTTGATAACCTAAAGAAATGGACACATTCCTAGAAACACACAACCTACCAAGCCTGAACCATGAAGAAACGAAAAGTCTGAACAGACCAATAACAAGTAAGGAAATTGAGTCAGTAATCAAATACCTTCCAACAAAGAAAAGTCCAGGACCAGATGTCTTCAATGGAGAATTCTACCAAATATTTAAAAATAACTAACACCAATCCTCCTGAAACTATTCCAAAAAATTAAAGAGGAGGGAATACTTAGGTTATTTTATAGATCAGCATAACCCTGATACCAAATCCAGGGAAAGACACTACGAGAAAAGAAAACTGCAGACCAATGTCCTTGATGAATGTAGATGCCAAAATCCTCAACAAAATACCAGCAAACAGTATTCAAAGCACATTAAGATTATACACCATGACCTAAATAAAGTGGGTTTTATTCCTAGAATGTAAGGATGATTTAACTTATGAAAATGAATCAAAGTTATAACACATTAACAGAATGAAGAACGAAAGTCACATGATCATTTCAACTGTTGCAGAAACAGCATTTAACAAGAGTCAACGTCCCTTGGTGATAAAAACACTGCACAATATAGGAATAGAAGTAAACCACCTCAACATACTAAAGGCAGTTAATACAAGCCCACAGGCCGGGCGTGGTGGCTCAAGCCTGTAATCCCAGCACTTTGGGAGGCCGAGGCGGGTGGATCACGAGGTCAGGAGATCAAGACTATCCTGGCTAACATGGTGAAACCCCGTCTCTACTAAAAATACAAAAAACTAGCCGGGCGTGGTGGCGGGCGCCTGTAGTCTCAGCTACTTGGGAGGCTGAGGCGGCAGAATGGCGTGAACCCGGGAGGCGGAGCTTGCAGTGAGCCGAGATCACGCCACTGCACTCCAGCCTGGGAGACACAGCGAGACTCCGTCTCAAAAAAAAAAAAAAAAATACAAGCCCACAGCTAACATCATACTCAATAGTGAAAAATGGAAAGCTTTCCCTCTAAGATCAGGAATGAGGCAAAGATCTCCCCTCTCACCACTTCTATTAAATATGGCATTGGAAGTCTTAGCTAGAGCAATTGAATAGTAAAAATATATAAAGGGCATTCAATTGAAAAGGAAGAAATAAAATTATCTCTGCTCACAGATGACATGATTTTTTTTTATGTAGAAAACCCAGAAGCTTTCACACACAGAAAAACTATTAGAATTAATAGACAAATTCAGCAAGGTTGCAGGATTTAAAATCAGCAAACAAAAATCTTGCATTTCTATACAGCAACAGTGAACAATCTGAAAAAGGAAATTAAAAAACAATCCTATTTAAAATAGCATAGAAAGAATAACATATTTAGTAACAAATCTACTCTAAAGATGAGAAAGACTTGTACACTAAAAACAGTAAAATATTGCTGGAAGAAATTAAGGAAGACTAAATAAATAGAAAGATATTTTGTGTTCTTAAGTTGGAAGACAATATTGTTAAGATGTCTGTACTACCCAAAGTGATCTACAGATTCAATGCAACCCTTATAAAAATCCCAATGGCATTGTTTGCAGAAATAGAAAAAGTTATTCTAAAATTAATGTGAAATCTCAAGAGATTCCAGATAGCTGAAAAATATTTTAAAAGAAGAACAAAGTTGAACTCACAAGCCCTGATAGTCCTGATGTTAAAACATACTGCAAAGCTACAGTAATCAAAACTGTGTGTTATCAGTATAAAAACAGACAAATAGACCAATGGAATAGAAGAGAGGACCCCAACAATAGGGCAGTTCTTCAAAAAATTAAAAATGGAATTATCATATGATCCAGCAATTCCACTTCTGTGTAAATGCCCAAATGAATTGGAAGCAGTCCCTCAAAGAGATATTTGCACACCCATGTTCATAGCAGCATTATTCACAACAGCTGATAGGTGAAAGCAACACAAATGTCCCTTTATGGATGAATAAATAAACAAAATGTGGTATGTGCATACAAGGGAATATTATTTAGCCTTAAAGAGGAAGAAAATTTTGTTTTGTGCAACAACATAAGTGAACTTTGAGGACATTATGCTAAGTGAAACAAGCCTGTCAGAAAAAAGATAAGTACAGGTCATCACTGACTTGTGATGGTTTGACTTACAATTTTTCCACTTTACAATGGTGCAAAAGCAATATCCATTTAGTAAAAACCATATTTTAATTTTAGGTTTGGATCTTTTCCCAGGCTAAGGCTATTCAGTACCATGGTCTCTTTCAACGCTGGGCAGTAGCTACGAGCCACAGTTTCCACCCTTGCCAGTTAATTTTGCCCAACTGTGGGCTAATGTAAGTGTTCTGAGCATGTTTAAGATAGGCTAGCCCAAGCCGTGATGTTTGATAGATTAGGTATATTAAATGTATTTTTGACTAACCACAGGTTTATCAACATAATTCCAATGTAGGTCGAGGAGTATCTGTACTGTATGATTCTGCTTTGAGGGCTGTCTAAAGTAGCCGGATTCATAGCAACAGAAAGTAGAATGGTGGTGACCAAGGGAAGAAGGGAAGGAGAGAAGGGGAGTTGCTGTTTAATGGGCATAGACTTGCAACTTGAAAAAGCTCCAGAGAGATCTGTTTCACAACAATGTGAATAGATGTGACACCTCAGAACTATACACTTAAAAGTTATTAAGATGGTACCTTTTGTGCTAGGTATTTTTTTTTTTTTACCACAATTTTGTGTGTGTGTGTGTGTGTGTGTGTGTGTGTGTGTGTGTGTGTGATGTATCTCTATAAAGGAGAGGGTCCCTTCATCACACACAGTCCCCCAGGCTTCATTCCCATCCCCATCTCCGGTTTCACCATAACCAGCATTTCAAGTTTGGTCCACAAAATATCCCACAACTTTGTTTTAAATGCACAGATAAGCCTTATACATAAGTGAAAAATATTTAAGTGGTATTATATTGTATATCAGTATTTATCTATCATGTTTTGAGAAATAAAAACTCTCTATGAATCTAATCAAAATTTACAAAGTACATCAGGGAAAACAGAATTTAGCTAGATTGGGGTTAAATTATGTTAAGAACAGCAGGATTCTCTAAGACTCTCCAAGATGGATTGTTACCACATTCTCAAATGCGCAAAGGGAACAGTTTGGTGGCTCTGGAACCAGACATGGGGGTTGTGGCTCTGCCACTTACTAGCTTTGAGATAGATCTTGGCCAAATTACTAAACATGTCTATATTCCAGTCTTCTCAAGTTCAAAGTGGGGGCATTCATAGTTCCTACCCAATAAAACTGTGGAGGGGATATAATGGCTTAACACTCTACAAGACTTGGGACAGTATCTGGCATGAAATGTCATATAAGCCCTAGTGTATCAGTTCACTAGAGCTGCCGTGACAAAGCACCACTCCCTTAAAGAAGAGAAATATATTGTCTCCTGGTTTTCAAGGCTGAAGTTCAAGATTAAGGTGTCAGCAGGATTGGCATTCTTTTTTTTCTTTTTTTTCTTGAGACAGAGTCTCACTCTGTCACCCAGGCTGGAGTGCAGTGGCGCAATCTCGGCTCACCGCAAGCTCTGCCTCCCAGGTTCATGCCATTCTCCTGCCTCAGCCTCCCAAGTAGCTGGGACTACAGGCGCCCACCACCACGCCCGGCTAACTTTTTTGTATTTTTAGTAGAGACGGGGTTTCACCATGTTAGCCAGGATGGTCTCGATCTCCTGACCTCGTGATCCGCCCCGCCTTGGCCTCCCAAAGTGCTGGGATTACAGGCGTGAGCCACCGCACCCGGCAGGATTGGCATTCTTTGCATAAGGATGCCAGTCACATTTTATTGTGAGCTCATCCTACCCCAGTATGATCTCATTTTAACTAATTATGTAATAACTCTATTTACAAATAAGGTCAAAATCTGAGGTTCTAGGGGTTAGAACTTCAACATTTGAATGGGGGAGAGGACACACTTCAACCCATAACATCTAGCTGTTGTTATGTCTTGCAAGGTCAGCAGCAAATGGCAGAGGGCCAAGGTTTCACTTTTAGAGTTGGTATTGTGTTCCCAGGTGTGTGTAAATTCCAGCCTGCAGAGAAATCAACCAGGATTACCACTTTTGACTCCAGCCTGAAGAAGCCCACCCTCCAACCTTGAAAAGCTACTGAGCAGAGTTGACTACCCTCAAACTCCACTTCCAGTGAGTTTCTGGACTAAAGTCTTTGTTATTTCTCAGCAGCATCCACAAGGGTCTTGAAACCAAAGATTCACCTAATTTGCATAACCAAAAATGCCTAGAAATAAGCCAGATTACAAAT
This sequence comes from Macaca mulatta, assembly GCF_049350105.2. Lineage (NCBI taxonomy): Eukaryota > Metazoa > Chordata > Mammalia > Primates > Cercopithecidae > Macaca > Macaca mulatta. The sequence continues at coordinate 157,743,765 of NC_133407.1, read as the reverse complement.
GAACCCTGTCACATGTCATGGCTTTCCTTCCTTCCCCAGCAGCAACCCCCACCTCTGAGGAACACCAGGCAAAGGTCAGACCAGCTCTTCTAGGCTTGTCATCAGGAAAGCTAAGGATTGCATCTCCCCAGCACAGAGGGGCACTTGATAAATTTATCAAATGAATATTCTGCTCCCACTTTTGGACAAGGCCCCTTGAAAAGGCCCTAGCCTTGCATGGAAGAATAAAAATAGCATGAGGAAAATGGAAACCTTTGTCTAATCACTAGGATATAGAACCCCTTCTATACATCACTACAAAGGCAAAATCAATATAGAATTTACAAACTCAACCACTTAAAGTTTAAAATATTTATATGTCATAAAGTGTCATAAACTAAATTAAAGGCAAAGTACAAAGATACGGATTTCATGTTAGCAACACAATTATCAGAGAAAGACATATATATGATGTTCTTCCTATGTATACGATAAAAGCCAAAATATAAAAGACAAAACACTAATAATATAGCAATGATCAGAGGACATGGGTGAGTGGTTCACATACTATAGAATGGACAACAAATACTGGCCATAAATGAAAACAAAAACAAATGTGTGACATAATTTTACACTTAAACTGGCAAATAATATTTTTAAATATAATAGTGATCATTCAGAAGGTGGGCAGTATTCAGTACTAATGACTCTAATATGTGAAGAGTGGCTGATTGGATGCAACAAAGCTGCAAAAATGTGCACACCTTTTGACCTAACAAGGCTAATTCTAGGAATTTATTCTAAAGATGCAGTAATAGATGTTGCTAAGACTTATCTGTTGCATCATTTTCATCAGTAAAATATTCTAAGAACAGAATATATGTCCGTTGCTCATTATCATATTCCCAGCCCCTCATGCAAGGCCTGGTGCCCAATAGATATTTCATAAACTGACCTTCGAATGAACCCAAATGTTCAATATTTGGAGATTGTGGTCACAAATTGTAATACATCCCCATGATGAACTATTTTCCACCGTTAAAATAGATACAGTAAAGGAATATCTATGACCAGGAAAACAGAAGGCTCATTCTACCCTTCTTATTCTACCCTTCTACTCCACTACTGTACAGGGATTGGTCATTCTTCCCCTGCCAGTCCCAGCTCCTATGAGGCCACCTCTTCACTACAGTGGCAGTTACACTGGACTCAGGATCTAAATGGCTTTATTAACCAGTAAAAAATAATGAAAATAAATGAACAATAACTACTTTCATGGGATTAAAAAGATAACTATAAAATAAAACCAGGCTGAGGTCTCTGAGTCGCCGCTGCCGCCTGCGCCTGGCCTATGCCTACAGTGGCACTTCCCGGCTGCACGCTCCACTCATCCCCGCCCCATGCAGGTGGACCTTAGCAAGCGGTCTGGCCCTTGAGCCTGCAGAAAGTGGACGAGCAACTGCAGCACCCACTGCATGTCACCTACGGCGGGGCAGAGGTGCACGAACTGGGCAGAGTGCTGACGCCCACCCAGGTTAAGAACAGACCCACTAGCATTTTGTGGGATGCTCTTGATTTGGAGAAACCCTGCACCTTGGTCCTGACAGCCCCGGGTGCTCCCACGGGGAAGGATCCCAAATACAGTGAATGGCATCATATCCTGGTGGTCAACATGAAGGATAATGACATCAACAGTGGCACAGTCCTCTCCAATTACCTAGGTTCGGGGCCTTACAAGACCACAGGCCTCCACCGCTATGTCTGGCTGGTTCACCAGCAGGACAGGCTGCTGAGGTGTGAAGAGTCCATCTTAAGCAACCTATCTGGAGACCACCGTGGCAAATTCAAGGGGGCGTCCGTCCATAAAAAGTACGAGCTCCAGGTCCTGGTGGCCAGCACATGTTTCCAGGCTGAGTGGGACTACTAAATGCCTAAACTGTAGGAACAGCTGTCTAGGAAGTAGGGGGCAGTTCAGGGACCTGAACTGTCCTGGAGGTCCCAAGTCGTGTTCCCCAGTTCAGTGTTGTGTGCAGATTTCTCCTCTTCCCACTCCCTTTTGCACAGGCAAGACCTAAGCATTCAGATGGCAGTTTATGGTGACTTTTCCTGCTGCCTGTGCTTTATAATTCTAGTCACTCATTCACTCAGTCAGGTTTATGTTTTGATCAAATTTAAACTCCATATGGGAGATATTTTGGATGACTGTTGTAGGGTCATCAAATTGTTAATGTAAAAATAGCAACCCAGTAATGAGATTGCTGGGTCAAATGGTATTTTTAGTTCTAGATCATTGAGGAATTGCCACACTGTCTTCCTCAATGGTTGAACTAATTTACACTCCCACCAACAGCATAAAAGCGTTCCTATTTCTCCACATTCTCTCTAGCATCTGTTGTTTCCTGGCTTTTTAATGATCGTCATTCTAACTGGCATGAGATGGTATCTCATTGTGGTTTAGATTTGCATTTCTCTAATGACCAGTGATGACGAGCATTTTTTTCATATGTCATTCTACTACAAAGACACTTGCACACGTATGTTTATTGTGGCGCTGTTCACAATAGCAAAGACTTGGAACCAACCCAAATGCCCATCAATGGTAGACTGGATTAGAAAAATGTGGCATATATACACCATGGAATACTATGCAGTCATAAAAAAGGATGAGTTCATGTCCTTTGCAGGGGCACGGATGAAGCTGGAAACCATAATTCTCAGCAAACTAACACAAGAACAGAAAACTAAACACCGCATGTTCTCACTCATAAGTGGGAGTTGAACAACAAGGACACATGGACACAGGGAGGGAAACATCACACAGCAGGGCCTGTTGGGGCATAGAGGGCTGGGGGAGAGGTAGCATTAAGAGAAATATCTCATCTAGATGATGGGTTGATGGGTGCAGCAAACCACCATGGCACATGTATACCTGTGTAACAAACCTGCACGTTCTTCACATGTACTCCAGAACTTAAAGTAGAATAATAATAACAAAAAAATAGCAACCCAGAATTTAAAGAAAGAAAAATTGGGGGGAAAAAGACCACGTCTATAGTAATAAAGGAAAGCATCAACGAATCTTTTTTGGAGGTTAAAAAAAAAAAAAGAACTGGTTGCCTCTGCCTTTGTGCTCCTGAGTACAGAATTGTACACAGTGTGTTTTTATGGTGCTGTCATTCACCTTGACAACCAGAGGCTGGCACTGAGGCTAAACCCTAACATGGCACATCGCAGATGCCTTAATAGGTGTCAGTGTCTCGTTCTGGTCCCTTTAAAGAGCATTCCTGGAAAAAACAGTAGAGAGAGTGACTTTGCTGTTGTTGGGGCATGACCATCTAGACCCAGAGCAGTGCCAGCTGACAGCTTATCAGGAATCCTTCAATCTGTGTCTATTAAATTGATCATTCTTCATGGGGATAAGAAAAGCTGGTCTGGAGTTGCTGAATGTTGTAATTCTGCTGTTTGCTTATAGTTGAATAAAAATAGAAACCTTGAATAAAAAAAAATAAAATAACAGCATGAAGCAGAAAAGGAATTAATAAAGATAAAAGCAGAAGTTAATTAATTAGAAAGCAACTAGTAGGCACAATTGAGAAAAGGAATCAAGAATTGTTTCTTTGCAAAGATCAGGAAAATAGATAAGTTTCTGGCAAGTCTGACAAGCAAGACAGAAAGAGTGAGAAATAGAATGAAAGTATGCAATATTAGATATGAGAAAGTGAGACAATTATAGCTGTAAATAGAATTAACAATTAATTGTTAATTAATTGCTGGTGGGTCTGTGTAGTTATAGGCAAAAGGTGGAGGTTTTTGGAGTTTCCATCTCTCTGCTTACATGGCTCATCTGTTCTTGCATGCTGTCCACTTTTTCCATTAGGGCCCATAGTGTATTATTCATAGTTGTTTTAAATTCCTTGTCTAATCATTCCAACATTCCTGTCATATCTGAGTCTCGTTCTGATGCTTTCTCTTCTGTCTCTTCAAATTGTGTTTTTTGTCTTTTAGTGTGCCTTGTAATTTTTTGTTGAAAGCATTTCATGATATATTGGGTAAAAGGAACTGAGACTGATAGGCCTTTAGTGTGAGATTTGTATGCTCATTTGACTAGGAATTTGGGTGTGTTTACTGTTTGCTGTAGCTGTAGGTGTAGGAAGATAAAATTTCCTTGGGTGTCTATGATTTTGCCTACCCTGTTTTACAGGAGCCCTACTGATGTGGTGGTAAGGTGTCGGGGAGGGGAAGCTTTCTATAGTTCTGTAAAGGTCTCAGTATTTCAGTAAGTCTATGAGTCTGGGCTGTGAACTTCACAAGTGCTTCTCAGTTGCTTTTCTCCCCCTATACGCCTTTCATGAGGTAGGAAAGCTAGAAGGGGCTGGAGTTGGCTATTTCCTTCTCCCAGTTAAGCTCTGGTAAAACCTCAGTCTGTTAGGCTCTGGCAAACAGTTTCCCTTAATGGCAGGGCTTGTTCAAATAGAATGCTCTGGAGTACTTCAAAATAACTTCTTTTCTCTGCCCCTTGTGTATTAATCTGTTCTCACATGGCTATAAAGAAATACCTGAGACTAGGTAATTTATAAAGAAAAGAGGTTTATTTGGTTCATGGTTCTGCAGGCTGTGCAGAAAGCACAGTGGCATTTGCTTCGGGGGAGGCCTCAGGAAGCTTTGACTCATGGCAGAAGGCAAAGGGGGAGCAGATGTGTTACATGGTGGGAGCAGGAGCAAGACAGAGAGCAAGGGGAGAGTTGCTACACACTTTTTTTCTTATACTTTAAGTTCTAGGGTACATGTGCACAATGTGCAGGTTTGTGAAATAGGTATACATGTGCCATGTTGGCTTGCTGCACCCATCAACTTGTCATTTACATTAGGTATTTCTCCCAGTGCTATCCCTCCCCCAGCCTCCCACCCCCTGACAAGCCCCAGTGTGTGATGTTCCCTGCCCTGTGTCCAAGTGTTCTCATTGTTCAACGCCCACCTATGAGTGAGAACATGTGGTGTTTGGTTTTCTGTCCTTGTGATAGTTTGCTGAGGTTGATGGTTTCTGGCTTCATCCATGTCCCTGCAAAGGACATGAACTCATCCTTTTTTATGGCTGCACAGTATTCCATGGTGTATATGTGCCACATATTCTTAATCCAGTCTATCATTGATAGACATTTGGGTTGGTTCCAAGTCTTTGCTATTGTGAACAGTGCTACAATAAACATAAGTGTGCATATATCTTTATAGTAGCATGACTTTTAATCCTTTGGGTATATCCCAGTAATGGGATTGCTGTGTCAAATGGTATTTCTAATTCTAGATCCTTGAGGAATCGCCACACTGTCTTCCACAGTGGTTGAACTAATTTACACTCCCACCAACAGTGTAAAAGCGTTCCTATTTCTCCACATCCTCTCCAGCATCTGTTGTTTCCTGACTTTTTAATGATTGCCATTCTAACTGGCGTGAGATGGTAACTCATTGTGGTTTTGATTTGCATTTCTCTGATGGCGAGTGATGATGAGCATTTTTTCATGTGTCTGTTGGCTGCATAAATGTCTTCTTTTGAGAAGTGTCTGTTCATATCCTTTGCCCACTTTTTGATGGGGCTGTTTGTTTCTTTTCTTGTACATTTGTTTAAGTTCTTTGGAGATTCTGGATATTAGCCCTTTGTCAGATGGGTAGATTGCAAAATTTTCTCCCATTCTGTAGGTTGCCTGTTCACTCTGATGGTAGTTTCTTTTGCTGTGCAGAAGCTCTTTAGTTTAATTAGATCCCATTTGTCTATTTTGACTTTTGTTGCCATTGCTTTTGGTATTTTAGTCATTAAGTCCTTGCCCATGCCTATGTCCTGAATGGTATTGCCTAGGTTTTCTTCTAGGGTTTTTATGGTTTTAGGTCTAACATTTAAGTCTTTAATCTATCTTGAATTAATTTTTGTATAAGGTGTAAGGAAGGGATCCAGTTTCAGCTTTCTACATATGGCTAGCCAGTTTTCCCACAGGTGCTACACACTTTTTAACAACCAGATCTCGTGAGAACTCTATCATAAGAATAGCACCAAGGGGATGGTGACAAACCATTCATTCCTTAAGGATCCACCACCATGATCCAATCATCTCTCACCAGGCTCCACCTCCAACATTGTGGATTACAGTTCAACATGAGACTTGGGCAGGGACACAGATTCAAACTATATCGCCCTACTGGAAGCAGAAGGGGATTTAATCTTCAGTCCCCACTATGAGAACCTGGTAGTTTCTGGAAGTAAAACTCAATAATTAAGTGTGCTCCCACCCCCTCAAGACTGGGCCACCTGAAGTTTTTAACTTTTAAGCTCATCCACACCACACTGAGCCTCCAGAAACTCATCAATTACAGTTCAGGATTTTCTACCCCAGTACTAGTTTCTGGGAAGGTTTCTGCTCATAGGTGTCAACCTTAAATAATGAGACTCAGAAAATATGATTAAGTATAGAGTTTATTTGAATGCAAAGTTTAAGGATTTCAACTGAGAATCACAGGCTCCAAATAAATGAGTCAGCGTTCCAAAGTGGAGAAGTTTGGGCTTCCTTGATATAGGCAGAGACAGAGGTTCAGGAGGATTATGACATTTTCCATACAAGACCAATGCATACCTTACAGAGATTCGGTTGGTTAAAGATTGCTGCATTCCAGGGAGAATTACTTATTACTCTGTAAAGGAGGGTAGTGAGCTCAAGGGGGTCTTATCCCTGGTACCTTTTCAGTCTTTTCTAATTATCTACAGTACAAGAATAAGGAAGGGAGTTAATCCATAACTGGAGAAGCAGAAGTTGTAGCTGCATGCTTCATGACTCAGGCCACATAGTCTCATTTCTCTCAAATAATCCAAAAGCCAACAGCTTTATATTTGAATTATTTAATTTCTACTCCAGTAAGTTGTGATCCTCTGTATACACCTGTCTTTCCAATTTTGGAGGCAGTTGTTTTCCCTGTGGTCTCAGTTCTTTATGGATCTAAGAAGAGTTGCTAATTTTCAGTTTGGTTTTGTTTTCTTCTTATTACAAGGATAGGAGTGAAGACCAAGCTCCTCACATTTCAGGCCAAAAACCAGAAGTCTCCAAACATTTTAAAGTCTAAGTACAGTTGATACTTTTCACAGGAAATATAAATGACCAATAAGTAGTAGAAAAAGTAAATATATCAATAAATATTCATGGCATGGAAGACCACTTTAACTTAAAAAGCATCTGTCGCAAGCCAACAACTTACAACAAGTTGAATGATTAAACACTAGAGAAAAACATACGCATGATCCATGATCTAAGATTCCAGAAACCCTTTAAAATCCTTGGGATCAATTAAATCTCACAATCAGTTTTTTTTTTTCAGATTTCTCAAAGACAATGTCATATATATATTATACCTTGGAAAACAACCCCAGTGAGGACCGGGAGAGCAGTCCATAATCAAGCATGTTACTGCCTAGGCCACCAAATGCACTTGCCCCAAGTTGTATACTTAAAGAGTGCAAATAGTCCACATTGGTTCAGGTCAGATTTTATTACCCAAAGAGTTTGCCACAGATGTTAGATTTCAGAGTTTTTTGGCGTTTAGGAATTGCAGATGAAGTGCTGTAAACCTATAACTATCAATCAAAGTTGTTCATAAAATTCTAGACAATGCAATAGGACAAAAAATAAGCTTAAAAACATTGGAAAGAAAAGAGATAAAATTGTCATTACATTAATTGTCCATTTCCAGAAAATAAGAAAGTACAGAAAACTAGATTTTAGAGTGTTTTTTAATTCAATATTTTCTATATACATACATATAAATGTGTGCGAACATGTATGTATGTTTGTGCATGTATGTAAGAATGGGTAACACATTTCTTTTCACCCAGATGGAGATTGAGGAGAGAGAGTAACTGTTCTTGACAAATAATTTAATCCAGTCTTTTCTAGACTGTGCATTTCTGAGGCTCTAATTGTGTTGCTAAGGGAGAGGCATTTAAAGCAGGTTTGTGGCTGCTTTCTTACTCTGCTAAGGCTGAAAGGGAAGCAGAAAAAGAACAAAGAACTAAATACCACCATGGATAATGGTGTGATTTACTGATTCCATGGAAGGAAATGTGTTCTTTCTAATTAAGAGTCAGTTAGGAGACATTTTCTTCCTTGCAGTGGCAAGAACTAATGTTTGTCCTTAAGAAAGACATGTTTGTGCTTAAGTCAACAGACACTCTGTACCATGCACAGATTAATTTCCCAATAGACTAAACTTTTAAACATGAAACATCAATAAAATTATTTCAATAAGATATAGAAGAGTAATCCTAAAACCTTGGAATAGAAAGTGTTTTCATTCTCAGACGTCCAAAAGAAACAATTTGACTCATTTAACCATGTAAAAATATATAATTTTTATGGTTAAAAAAAAAAACCAAAAATCTTAAAAGAGGAAGTCACAGGTAAAAGTATTCACAACTAAAATGATCACAGAGGGTGTAATCATTGAATTGTGCACCTCAAAAAATATCTGTTGCACTCCTAACCCTAGTACCTCAGAATGTGACCTTATTTGGAAATGGGATCTTTTCAAAAGTAATTAAGTGCCTCATATGAGGCATTAGGGTGGGCCCTGATCCAATGTGACTGGTGTATTTGAGTATTTGAAGTGGGAGAATACTTGATGCCAGAGATGGGAGGCCAGAAAGAAATAATACATTTACATTGCAGAGCAAACACCATCTTTCAGGGAGAATTCTGGGAATATGGTAAGCTGAGCCCAGATCCATTTCCTTCATTCCCACATGTACCTTTTCTGGACCAATTAGCTGCTGAGACTCTGGGCATCTATCTGGGTGCTCATGCAGCCTGGGCTTCTATGATCATCTCAAAAAGAAGACTTCAGTGGTGCCTTCTCCCCAGTAGCTCAGTGGCAGGTACCTGGAAGTCAGCACTGGTGAGCTGCCAGGAAAATCCTGGGAAGCGTTGGGGGAAGTTCCCATCAGCCCCATGAGCCTGCCTGGTTTCCCTGGTCAAGAAGATACTAAATGTGGGCTGAGTCCTCCTGACCCTGCAGCTAGGGAAATGCAAAGAGGATGGAGGAACAGGGGTTTCAGCACATGACCTGCAGTCAGCCTGCTGCAGTGTCACCAGAGCATGGAGGCAGAAATCTCTGCACCTTCTACGACCTGTAGAGCTGCTGCCATGCAGGGAACACCAACAACCAGACTTGAGCCCTGATGAGCCAACACCTAGCCCACAGGATCATGGCAGCCAGAGGGCAAGGTTAGCTCACAAAAGATAGAACTCACACCTGGAGAAAGAGAGCTGCTAAAGGACAAGGGTGCAGCTGGAAGAAAATTGGAGGAGGTGAAGAGGCAAAGGACATTTAAATGGATGTAAGAGTGGTACAAAAGAGTTTCTGGAGCTAAAAATAAACACAATTTTCTGCTCCAAAAATTCAGTGGGTGAGTTATAAGAGAAAAGAGACACTGTTGAAACCTGAATTAGAATTAGCATTCTGAAAATTTACTACTTATTGCAATAATATCTCAAAAGATAGCAAATATATCAAATAAGATAGCAAATGTATCAAATAAGACAGAAATTATCATAAACAAATATATAAGGGTGTGGAGCAGTGCATACCAAGGATGAGACAGTGGGAGTGTCCACCCTCAGCTCAGACAATCATGTATGCCTTGTCAGGAGATAATTTAGAAAACCAACTAAAAAAGAGTTGGTTTTCTATGATCACAATGGACTGGCAATACTCAACAACATTAGTGATACAATAGTCCTCAAAAAAGTCTTCTTTTCATCTAAGACGTAAACACTTGCTGCAGTTACTGTTTTTTTTTTGTTTTTAAATTAATTTTACCTTTTAGAACAGCTTAAGTTGTCAAAAAGATTTAAAAGATTATATAGAGAGTTCCCAAATACTCCTTCATCCATTTCTCCCTAAAATTAGTATCTTTCATTAGTATAGTATATTTGTTACAATTAATGAATCAATACTGAGACTAACATCTAGAGCTTATTCTGATTTTCTTATTTTTCACCTAACATGTTTTTCTGTCCCAGGATTCCACCCCGGATACATTACATTTACTTGTCATGTCTCCTTAGGCTCCTGTTGGTGTGGCAGCTTCTCAGACTTTCCTTGTTTTTGAAGATTTCAACAGTGTTGAGGATTAAGAATTTTATAAGATGCCCCTTTTTTGAAATTTATATGATGTATATCTGATATTTTTCTCATGATTAGATGTGGGTTATACGTAGACCACACAGGTAGAGAAGCAACGCTCATCACATCATAATAACATTACAATGCTATCAACATGATTTGTCACTGTTGATATTGACTTTTGTCAAAGATCAGTTGACTATATTTGTGTGAGTCTATTTCTGGGCTCTCTACTCTGTTCCATTGATCTCTTTGTCTATTCTTTTCCCAGTATCACACTGTCTTGATTACTGTAGCTTTATAGCAGTAAGCTTTGAAGTTGGATTGTGTCAGTCCTCTAACTTCTTCTTTTTTATTTTTTTTTTGAGATGCAATTTCACTCTTATTGCCCAAGCTGGAGTGCAATGGTGTGATCTCGGCTCGCTGCAACCTCTGCCTCCCAGGTTCAAGTGAGTCTCCCGCCTCAGCCTCTCAAGTAGCTGGGATTACAGGTGTGCACCACCATGCCTGGCTAATTTTTTTGTATTTTTAGTAGAAACGGGGTTTTACCATGTTAGCCAGGCTTGTCTCAAACTCCTGAGCTTTGGATGATCCAACGGCCTGGGCCTCCCAAAGTGTTGGGATTACAGGTGTGAGCCCAGCCTGTCCTCCAACTTAATTCCTCTTCAGTGTCATGTTGGATATTCTAGGTCTTTTGCCTTTCTGTATAAACTTTAGAATTAGTCTTTGATATCCACAAAGTAGGTAGCTGGGATTTTGATTGAGCTGCATTGAATAAAATTAAGTTGGGAAAGACTGACATCTTAAACAATATTGAATCTTTCTATCTATCCATGAACATGAGATATCTTTCAACTTATTTATGTCTTTGATTTTTAAAAAATTTTATTTTAGGTTCAAGGGTACATGTGCAGGTTTATTATATAGGCAAATTGTGTGCCACAGGTGTTTGATGTACAGATAATTTCATTACCCAGGTAATAAGCATGGTACCTGATAGTTTTTCTGATCCTCTCCCTCCTCCCACCCTCCACCTTCAAGTAGGCCCCAGTGTATGTTGTTCACCTCCCAATATTCATGTGTTCTAGTTGTTTAGCTCCTGCTTATGAGAACATGTGGTATTTGGTTTTCTATTCCTGCATTAGTTTGCTAACATTAATGGCCTCCAGCTCTATCCATGTTCCTGCAAAGACATGATCTCATTCTTCTTTTGTATGGCTGCATAATATTTCATGGTGTATGTATACTACATTTTCTTTATGCAGTCTACTATTGATAGGCATTTGGGTTGATTCCATGTTTTTGCTATTGTGAATAGTGCTTCAATGAACCTGTGCATGTGTCTTTATAAAAGAATGATTTATATTTCTTTGGCTATATACCCAGTAATGGGATTGCTGGGTCAAATGACAGTTCTATTTTAAGTTCTTTGAGGAATCACCACACTGATTTCTGCAATGTCTGAACTAATTTATATTCCCACCAGCAGCGTATAAGCATTCCCTTTTCCCTGCAACCTCACCAGAATCTGTTATTTTTTGACTTTCTAGTAATAGCCATTTTGACTGGTGTGAGATGCTATCTCATTGTGGTTTTGATTTGTATTTCTCTAATGATTAGTGATGTTGAACATTTTCTTATATGTTTTTTGACCACATGTCTTCTTTTGAAAAGTGTCTGTTTATGTCCTTTGCCCACTTGTTAATGTGGTTGTTGTTGTTACAAAAAAAACTGCTTGTACATTTGTTTAAATTCCTTATAGATTCTGGATCAATAAGGATGTATAGGTTACATATACTTTCTCCTATTCTGTAGGTTATCTGTTTACGCTGTTGATAGTTTTTTTTTTACTGTGCAGAAGCTCTTTAGTTTAATAAGATCCTATTTGTCAATTTTTTTTTTTTTGCAATTGCTTTTGGTGTCTTTGTCATGAAATCTTTTCCAAGTCCTGTGTCCAGAAAGGTATTTCCTGAATTATCTTCTAGGGTTTTTATAGTTTTAGGCTTTACGTTTAAGTTTTTAATATATTTTGAGTTGATTTTTGTACACGGTGTTAGGTAGGGGTCCAGTTTCAATCTTCTGCACATCGCTAGCCAGTGATCTCAGCACCATTTATTGAATGGGGAGTCCTTTTCCCATTGCTTGTTACTGTCAACTTTGTCAAATATCAGATGGTTGTAGGTATGTGGCATTATTTCTGGGCTCTCTATTCTGTTCATTGATATATGCATCTGTTTTTGTACAAGTACCATGCTTGTTTTGGTTACTGTAACCCATAGTTTGAAGTCAGGTAACATGATGCCTCCAGCTTTGTTATTTTTGCTTAGGATTGCTTTGGCCATTAGAGCTCTTTTGTGGTTCCATATGACAGTCTTTTCTAATTCTGTGAAGAATGTCATTGGTAGTTTGATAGGAATGGCACTGAATCTATAAATTGCTTTGGTCTGTATGGCCATTTTAACAATAATGATTCTTCCTATCCATGAACATGGAAAGTTTTTCCCTTTGTTTGTGTCATCTGTGATTTCTTTGAGCAGTGTTTTGTAATTCCTGTAGAGATTTTTTGCCTTCCTGGTTAACTATATTCCTAGGTATTTTATTCTTTTTGCACTATTGTGAAATGGATTATGTTCTTAATTTGGCTCTCAGCTTGGATGCTGTTGTTATATAGGAATGCTACTGATTTTTGTATGTTGATTTTGTATCCTAAAACTGCTGAAGCTGTTCATCAGATCAAGAAACTTTTGGGCAAAGACTATGGGGTTTTCTAGGTACAGGATCATGACATCTGCAAATAGGAATTGTTTGACTTCCTGTCTTCCTATTTGAATGCTTTTATTTCTTTATCTTGCCTGTATATCTTTGATTTTTTTAATTAGAGTTTTTAGTTATCCTCTAGGAATCTTGTAAAAGTTTTGTTAGATGTATACTTAATAATTTCATTGTTCTGGTGCTAATATAAGTGTTGTTTTTTAATTTCAAAAACACAGAGGTATATAGGAAAGCAATAGACTTTTTTATATTAATCTTGTATTCTACATCTTTGCTATGATCACTTATTAGTTCTAGGTGTTTTATGTTAATTCATTAAAATTTTCTACATAGACAACTATGTCATCTGTGAACAAAGACAGTTATATATCTTCTTTCCAAATCTGTATACCTTTTATTTTCCTTTCTTATCTAATTGCACCAGCTACAACTCCTAGTATGTTGAATAGAAGTGGTGAGAGGGGACATCCTTGCCTTCTTCCTAATGTTAGTGGGAAAGCTCCAAGTTTGTCACCATCAACTGTGATATTAGCTGTATGTTTATTGTAGATTCTCTTTATTAAGTTGAGGAAATTCCCTCCTATTCCTAGTTTGCTGAGTCTGTATCATAAATGGATATTGGATTTTCTCAGGTGCTTTTTTTTACATCTATGCATATGATCACATGATTTTTTTTCTTTAATCTGTTGATATGATAAATTACATTAATTGATTTTTTAATGTTAAACCAATATTGCATACCTGGGATAAATTCCACTTGGCGGTGGTGTATAGTTTTGTGCACTGTTGGATTTGATTTGCTAATATTTTGTTGAGGATCTTTACATCCATATTCATGAGAAATAGCAGTGTGTAGTTTTCTTTTCTTGTAAGGAAAGTCGTTGTCTGCATTTGGTATTAGGGATTAGTAATGGATTAGTAGTGATGGTGGGCTATCTTTTATTTCTGGTATTAGTGATTTGTGTCTTCTCTCCTTCTCTCTCTCTCAGTTAACCTGACTATCCAAGATCAATAAAATTGATCTTTTCAAGTACGTTTTTGGATTTCTTTTTTTGGTTTTTATTTATTTTACATTTCATTAATGTTTGCTCAATTTTTTTTGATTATTTATTTTCTTCTGCTTAGTTTGGATTTAATTTGTTCTTCTTTTTCTTTCCCAACATTAAAGCTTAGATGATTATTTTTGAGATCTTTCTAATTTTCTAATATTTGCAGTCAATGTTATAAACTAAATTTGTTCTTGGACCCCTCTAATAAATTTTTATTTCAGTTATTGGACTTTTCAACTTCAGTATTTCTATGATGTGTCTTTATGTGATTTCTATGTCTTTATTGATACTCTCTATGTGGTGAGACACTGTTTTCCTGGTTTCCTTTAGTTATTTGTATGTGGTTTCTTTTTGTTTTTTGAATATATTTTAAATAGTTGATGTACTGCCTTTGTCTAATAAGCCCAATATCCAGGTATCATCAGTGCAGATTTCTATTCATTTTTTAAATGTACATAGTCCATACTTTCTTGTTTGTTTGCATGCCTTGTAATATTTTGTTGAACATCAGACATTTTGAATATTATAATATGGAAGTTTTGGAACTCTGAGTTTCCCATATCTCCAGTGTTGCTGCTTGTTTTATTTGTTTTTTGCTTCTTTAGTAACTTTTCTGAACTGGTTTTATAAAGTATATATTCTTTGTCATGTATAGCCACTGATGTCTCAGTTCCATTAGTTTAATAGTCAGCTAGTAATTAAGCAGAGACTTCCTTAAACACCTGGGAGGAAAATCTCCCAGTCTAAAGACGTGCTCTGTTTGTGTTTCATGTTTGTGTCTCCACCAGGCAGTTTACAACTCTGCCTTAGCCTTCACATCCTGCTTACACAGAGTCAGAAAGTCAGCCAGAGGTTAAAACTTAGGGCCTTCTCAGGTCTCTTTTAGGCATGCAGCCAAACATCCTAGGAATGTGCATAGACTTCTCGACTCTCAGGAGCTTTTCAAAGACTTTATTCCCCCAAAGCATTTCATTCCTCAGCCTTTCCTCCCAAGCTTATTGATTCGTCTATTGTTTCCCCTAATTGTTATCCTTTGAGTGAGATGGAGTGATTTTAACATTTGCCTTTAAAAGTTTCTGATAGAATGTTGAAAGCCCTGGTATAGTTCTGAATTAGGGGAAATAAAGGCAAGCCCATTGATCCCTTCCTTTTGGGAGCCAACATACAGGTAAAAAAAAAAAATGCAATTCTTTAAAGATAAGGTCTACTGTGCTTCCTCCAGTACTAGGTACCTGTACTATGAATGCCAGCTGTTGTCTCAAGGTCACCACGAAGCCAGGAATGGAAACAGGGTAAGTTAAAATGCCACAAATTTATTTTACTGAGATTCAGCTGGTTTTTCTTAATCAAACATTAAGCTTTGGATTAGTTTCTAGCATTCCTAAAAAGTTGATTTGGGCAGTTTTTGCAGTTAGTTTATTGCTTTTGTGGAGGGACAAATTTTGATGTTCCCTACTGTGCCACTTTTGCTTCTCTACCCTTTCACTTTTAACCTGCTTATGTCTTTATATTTAAGTGGATTTCTTGCAGTCAATATATAGTTTGGTCTCATTTTTAATCCAATATGACAATCTCTGTCCTTTAATTTGTATATCTGGACCATTTAGATTTAAAGTTATTATTGATATAGTTGAATAATGCTACCATGTTTGCAGCTTTTTTCTATTCATTTCACTTGCTCTTTCTTTTTTTCACATGTTCTTTTATTGCTTTCTGTGGTTTTAACTTAGCATATTATAATATTTCATTTTCTCTCCTCTCAGCATATCAATGTGGGGAAAATTGATATTGAGTTCTCAAATAATAGTAGGAATAAAAGAATAATGTAATGTTAAATAAACATGGGAAAATTAAAATAAAGAATATGTTTAAAAAGTATCATGTAAAATAAATAAAACCAAGTTAAGATGGAAAGAATACAATCAAGAATATTAGTCACCATACCAAAAAAAAAAAAAAAAACAAAAAACCCAAAATGGATTACATTCCTGCGCCATAAGTACATAAAATTTTTATTTAAAAAAAAGTTTTTTTAAGAGACAATTTAAAAAATAAATGCTTACCCAAACCTTGCGCATCTCCTGTCAAAGAAGCCTGCAACACTGTGGTGCTTCACCTTCAGAAGGGGCACACTGGTATGTTGAAATGAAATGAAGTATTCCACATGTTTAACATCCCTAAAAAATACAGAGCCTGCTATATTGAGTTAAAAAATAAAGCATAATTTGTTTTTGGAAGAGTGTAAACACTCATCGAAGTGGTAAGAAAACATTACAAATAAAGAGGCAGATAGATAATAAACAAATAAAAGCAAAAAGGAAACAATGTCAGTAGGAACACCAAACCATTGATTAAAAGCACTAAAACAGATAAATATAAATACATTTTCCCTAACTCCCCAATTTGTTAAAAATGTATATTTTGTACATATGCAAAGTATAACTCATAAAGAAGATACAACAGTAGTTAACCTATATGCACCAAATATAGCTGTTTAGTACATAAAAATAATTTATTAGAAATGCCAGGAGGCTGTGTCCATTTTCTACCCAATAGCATTTTCCTTTCTTATTTATGAGAGGTGCCTGATTTTGCTGCAGGGTACAATGTGCCCAATTAACAGACCATATTTCTCAGGGTTTTTTGTTTTTTTTTTTTTTTAATCTGCCACAATGATCATGCAAGTAGGACCAGGCTAGAAAATGTAAGCAGATGTGTTTTTTGGAACTTCTGAAAAGGTATCTTTAGGATCACTGACTATCCCAGAAATGTGCCTTTTGACTGCCTTCATTCTTCCTTCCTGAATAGGACACAATGGTTCCACCAGCCATCTTGAGAAACGCAGATGAACCCATGCTAAGAATGGTGGTGCAAACAGATAGAAGAAGCCTGGTTCTCGTAACTTAGTGGTGCTACCACATCAGCCTGTGATGTTCCATCTCTAAGCATTTTTTAACATAAGGCACTAAACATTCTGTGTTTAAAATATTTTCAAGCCTTGGCAACATAGTGAGATCCAGTCTCTGCCAAAAAATTAAGAATTTGTGAAATTTAGCTGGGCATGGTAACCCATGCCTGTAGTCCCAACTACTCAGGAGGCTGAGGTGGGAGGAGTACTTGAGCCTGGGAGTTCAAGGCTGTAGTGAGCTGAGATCACACTACTGCACTCCAGCCTTGGCAAGAGAGAAATATCCTGTCTCCAGTATATATATGTGTGTGTGTGTGTATATATGTGTGTGTGTATATATGTGTGTGTGTGTATATATATGTCTATATGTGTGTGTATATATATATATCTCCAATCTAGTTTCTTTCTATTGTATGAGCCAAACTTAATCCTCACTAATACAAATTATTAAACATACAAGCAGAGTAAAACACTTCAATGTATTTCTCCAACAAGAGGACAGATGTTATAGTCAAAAAAGTAAGTGAGAATTTTGCGCATCAAGAAACATTATCAAGAAAGAAAAAAGGATGCCTACAAAATGGGAAAATATATTTGTAAATTATGTATCTAATAAGGGTCTAATATTAAGAATATATAAAGAACTCTTGTAAGTCAACAATGAACATGCAAACAACCAAATATTTTTAAAAATGGGCAAAGGAGTTGAGTAGATATTTCCCAAAAGTAGACACACAAATGGCCAACAAGCACATGAATATATGCTCTACATCATTAGTCATTAGTTGAAATGCCAGTCAAAACCACAGTGAAATACTACTTTATAAATAGTAGGATGGCTATTACCTTGAAAAAAAAAGCACACACACAGAAAGTAACAAGTGTTAATGATGTGGAGAAATTGCAACCCTTATGCATTGCTGGCAGAAATATAAAATGGTTCAATCACCATGGAAACAGTTTGGTAGTTCTTCAAAAAGTTAAAATAAGAACTATCATATAACCCATCAAATCCACCCTTAGGTATATGCCCAAGACAATTGAAAACAGAAACTTGAACAAATACATATATACAAATGTTTGTAGCAGCACTATTCACAATAGCCAAAAGGTAGAAACAATCCAGAGTTCCCTCAGTAGATGAATGGACAAACAAGTTGTGGTATAGTCACACAATGGAATATTATTTGGCCTAAAAATGATTGAAATACTGGTACATGCTACAGGGTGGATAAGAAGCAAAAACATTATGCTAGGTGAAAAAACCCAGACACAAAATGTCACATGGTATGATTCCATTTATAGGTGGTATATTAGTCCATTCTCACACTGCTATAAGGACATATTCAGTACTGAGTAATTTATAAAGAAAAGAGGTTTGATCAACTCACAGTTCCACAGGGCTTGGAAAGCCTCAGGAAACTTATAATCATGGCAGAAGGGGAAGCAAATATGTTCTTCACCAGGTGGCAGCAAACAGAAGTGCAGAATGAAGAGGGTAGGAAAGTCTCTTTTAAAACCATCAGATCTCATGAGAGCTAACTCACTATCATGAGAATAGGATGAGGGAAACGGTCCAATGATTCAATTGTCTCCATTTGGCTCCTCCCATGACACATGGGGATTATGGGAACTACAATTCAAGATGAGATTTTGGTGGGAACACAGAGCCAAACCATATAATTCCACCCAGCTCCTCCCAAATCTCATATCCTCACAATTCAAAACAATCATGCCCTTCCAACAGTTCCCTAAAGTCTTAACTAATTCCAGCATTAACCCAAAAGTCCAAGTTCAAAGTCTCATCTGAGACATGGCAAATCCCTTCCACCCATGAGCCTGCAGAATCAAAAGCAAGTTAGTTACTTCCTAGACACAATGTGGGTATGGGCATTGGGTAAACAAACCCATTCCAAATGGGAGGAATTGACCAAAACTAAGCAGATGCAGGCTCCATGCAAGTCCAAAATCCAGTAAGACAGTCATTGAACCTTAAAGTTTCAAAATGATCTTCTTTGACTCTATGTCTCACATCCAAGGTGTGCTGATGCAAGAGATGGGCTTCCATGGCTTTGAGCAGCTCTGCCCCTGTGTCTTTGTGGGGTACAGCTCCCCTCTTGGCTGCTTTCATGGGCTGGCATTGAGTGTCTGTGGCTTTTCCAGGTGCACAATGCAAGCTGTCAGTGGATCTACCATTCTGGGGTCTGGACGATGGTGGCCCCATTCTCACAGCTCCACCAGGCAGTGCCCCAGTGGGGACTCTGTGTGGGGGCTCTGACCCCCCATTTTCCTTCCACACTCCCCTAGCAGAGGTTCTCCATGAGGCCTATACTCCTGCAGCAAACTTCTGCCTGGGCATCCAGGCATTTCTACACATCCTCTGAAATCTTCATAGAGGTTCTTAAACTTCAGTCTTTGACTTCTGTGCACCCAGAGATTCAATATCACATGTAAACTGCCAAGGCTTAATCTTGCACCCCCTGAAGCCACAGCCTGAGCTGTACATTGGCCCCTTTTAGCCATGGCTAGAGCAACTGGGATGCAAGGCACCAACTGCCAAGGCTGCACACGGCAAGGGGCCTTGGACCTGGTCCAGGAAACCATTTTTCCCTCTTAGGCCTCCAGGCCTGTGATGGGAGGGGCTGCCATGATAGTCTCTGACATGCCCTGGAGATATTTTTCCCATTGTCTTGATGATTAGCATTTGACTTCTCATTATTCATGCAAATTTTTGCTACCAGATTGAATTTCTCCCCAGAAAATTGGTTTTTCTTTTCTGCTGCAACATCAGGCTGCTTCCTCTTGAACACTTCGACACTTAGAAAGTCCTTCTGTCAGATACCCTAAATTCTCTCTCTAAAGTTCAAAGTTCCACAGGTCTCTAGGTCAGAGGCAAAATGCCACCCATCTCTTTGCATATCAAGAGTGACTGGATTAGTCCATTTTCATACTGCTATGAAGAAATACCCAAGACTGGGTAATTTACAAAGAAAAGGGTTTAATTGACTCACAGTTCCACATGGCTAGGGAGGCCTCACAGTTATGGCAGAAGGCAAAGGAGGAGCAAAGTCACATCTTACATGCTGTTGGGCAAGAGAGCATGTGCAGGGGAACTGCCCTTTATAAAACCATCAGATCTTGTGAGACTTATTCACTACCATGAGAACAGCATGGGAAAATCCCACCCTCATGATTCAATTAGCTCCCACTGCGTCCCTTCTACAACACATGAGGATTATGGAAGTTAAAATTCAAAATGAGATTTGGGTGAGGACATAGCCAAACCATATCAGTGACCTTTACTCCAGTACCCAACAAGTTCCTCATCTCCATCTGAGACCACCTCAGCCTGGACTTTATTATCCATATCACTATCAACATTTTGGTTAAAACCATTCAACAAGTCTCTAGGAAGTTCCAAACTTTCCCACATGTTCCTGTCTTCTGAGCCCTCCAAGTCTATAGGAAGTTCAAAACTTTCTCACATTTTTCTGGTCTTCTACTGAGTCCTCCAAACTGTTCCAACCTCTGCTTGTTACCCAGTTCCAAAATCGCTTCCATATGTTCAGATATCTTTACAGCAGTACCCCATTACCTGGTACCAATTTACTGTATTAGTCCGTTCTCATGCTGCTAGGACATATCCGAGACTAGGTAATTTATAAAGGAAAGAGATTTAAGTGACTCACAGTTCTACAGGGCTGAGAAGGCCTCAGGAAACTTACAATCATAGTGGAAGGGGAAGCAAACACGTCCTTCTTCACATGATGGCAGCAAGGAGAAATGTAGAGCAGAGATGGGGAAAATACCCTATATAAAACCATCAGCTCTCATGAGAACTAATTCACTACGATAAAGACAAGATGAGGGGAACCTCCCCCATGATTCAAGTATTTTCACCTGATCCCTCCCATGACATGTGGGGATTATGGGAACTACAATTCAAGATGAGATGTGAGTGGGGACATAGCCGAACCATATCAGGTGTAATATTCAAATCTATAGAGACAGAAAGCAAATGGGTTGTGGCCAGGTGCTGGGAGTGTGGGGCAGCCGAGGAGTGACTGCTCACAGGTACATGGTTTTATTAGGGATGATGAAAATGTTTTGAAACTTGTACTAAACATACTAAATGCCATTGAATTGTACATTTTATAAAGTGGTGAATTTTATGCTATATGAATTTCATCTCAATTTTTTAAATAAAAAATAGAGGAATCAAATGTGATTATACATACATATGTGTATGTTGCATCCCTGTGTGTCTATTTATATATATATAAATAATCTTACATCTCTAGAGTGGAGAATGTACTTTTTCTAAATCCCTTAAACATTTATAGAAATTTACCATGAAATCCTTGTGTCCAAAAATAAAAAAGAAATTATGTTGATCAGGACTCAATAATATTAGAAATAATTATGAAAAATAGGACCAAAAGTAATATATATTTAGAAATTAAAACATGCTCTCAGTTGACCTTGGATCATGGGGGTGATCAGAATAAAGACTGCAGACCAAAGAAAAGCAACCCAAAGGGGAGCACTTCATAACAACATCAGAAATGAAGGAAGTAAAGAAGGACTCAGCTGTAAACTCCAGAAAACAGAAGAAATAAGGAAGAGAGAACTGGTAAAAATAAAAGATGAGGCCAGGCATGGTGGCTCATGCCTGTGATCCTAGCACTTTTGGAGTCCAAGGTTCGAGGATCACTTGAGGCCAGGAATTTGAGAACAGCCTGGGCAATATCGTGAGAACTTATCGTTACAAAAAATTTTAATTTAAAGATAAAATTATTAAAACATAAAATGGAAATAAAAATAAGAGAAGACAGTCACAGGAGAGAGAAAAATGATTATAGATGAAAGCTAAATAAACACCCATGGCATAAATTTCAAAATCTAGATGAAATGAATGATTTCCTAGAAAAAAAATAAGTTATAAAACTTCATACAAATGAAGTGGACATGTTGAATAGAAAACTACCATAGGAGAGACCGAGAATGTGATAGGAAATCTCTCCTTGAATAAGGCACCAAAGCCAGGTAGGATTCATAAACAAATAATTCCAGTGCTATTTAAACTATGTCAACCTACATAAAAAGGGAAAATTTTCCTATTCATTATAACAAGTCAGCAGAACTCTAACACCCAAATTGTATAAAAGAAATATAAGAAATCTATACACTAATTTTACTTCTGAATATAGATGTAAAAATTCTAAATAAAATATTAGTGAAACAAATCAGTAATGTTTCAAAAACTGGTACACTATCAAGCAGGATTTATTCCAAGAATGAAAAAGTGGCTTAATATCAGGAAACAAAGAAAAAAATACACATTATTTTATTAGCACAAGCTGAAAATGCAGTTAACCAAATTCATCAGTTGTTTTTAATGAACACTCCAGGAACTAAGGAAAACTACTTAATAAACATGGCCCACCAAAATTAACATCAAATATTATTTTGAACTACAAAACACTAACATCATTTTAATTAAAACCATTGACTACAGAGGGATACTCATTCTCACCATTATTTAACAATGTCTTGGAAGTTGTAATGAAGGCAATGAAATAAGAACAAGGAATAATTTCAATAAACATTGTAATATGGTTTGGCTGTGTCCCCACCCAAATCTCATCTTGAATTGTAGCTCTCATAATTCCCACGTGTTATGGGAGGGACCCAGTGGGAGATAATGGAATTATGGGGTGGTTTCCCCCATACTGTTCTCATGGAAATAAGTCTCATGAGAGCTGATGGTTTTATAAGGGGAAACCCCTCTTACTTGGTTCTCATTCTTCTCTTGTCTGTCACCATGTGAGATGTGCCTTTCACCTTCTGCCATGATTGTGAGGTCTCCCCAGCTATGTGGAACTGTGGGTCCGTTAAACCTATTTCTTTTGTAAATTGCCCGGTCTTGGGTATGTCTTTATCAGCAGCATGAAAATGGACTAATACATGTTGGAGGCAGAGGTAAAATAACCTCTGCTCAGAATGATACAATTATGTATAGAAAACCAAGAACCTATTAAGGAGGTAACACTGTAGAGACAGAGAGTAAATCGGTGCTTGTCTATACTGGAGTTGGGAATCAGGAAATGAAAACTGGATTGGAGTGATGTTTGTGTAAATCTGTAAATTTACTGAAAGTTATGAACTGTACATTTTAAATGAGTACATTTTTTGGTAGGTAAATTAGGCCTCAATAAAGTTATTATAAAAAAATCTTCTAGGTGGAATAAGAAAATTTAACATGGATGAATATGATATTAAATAAAGCAACTCTTTTGCTTAAAAAATTTCAAAAATTTAGGAAGAAAAGTATGGAAACTATAAAGAAAATTAATAAGCCTTATTGAAAGGCATAAAGCAAGAACTGAACTAATAGAAAACAACCATGTTCTTGAATTGGAAGACTGAATAGCATCAAGATGCCAATTGTCCTAAAATTAATATTAAAACTCAGTGCAATTCTAACTAGAATCCCAACAGCATTTTTCTCTCCATTGGATAAGATGATCTTAAAGTTTATGGGGAAAAACAAATACCGAGGATGGCAAATGAAAGTTGTAAAACAGATCAATAACAATGAGAAGATTTGCCTAACTAGGAACCAAAGCATAGGATAAAACCATAGTCATTGAGACAATATGGCCTTAATGTACGAATAGACAAATGGGTCAATGAAAGAGAATGAAACAGCAAGTAAGATACTAATATACATATATACATATGTGTGTGTGTGTGTGTGTGTGTATGTGTGCATGTATACACAGACGTAGAATTTTTCACACGTGACGGAGATCGTTGTTCAATTTTGTGGGAAAATGGGAAATTGTTTAATGAACAGTACTAGGACAACTGGCTGTCCATTTGCAAAACGATTACATTGGACTCTCATACCATATACAAAATTAAATTCCAAATACACTAATGACTTAAACATAAAAAGCAAAATAATGGAAATCCTGGAAGAAAAATCTGTAAGATTACATGACCACCTTAGAGGGCAAGAAAGAACTTCTTAATCAATACTGGAAACCAAGAGGTTAATTAAAAAAAAAAGGTATTGGAATGAGAGAGTTCCCTGACCCACTTGCAGGAGGTGCAACAGGGGTGTGGCTCATCTGTTCAGCTGCTGCCACTACTCGGACTCCTCATAGGAGGAGGAGCATGCAGATGGGCAGGTGCAGGAGCCAGGGTGAGTGCTTTTGGGCTTCAGTGCCAGGGTGGCATCTAGGGATGTTTGCCTAGACATGTGGAGTGACTCTCAAAGCCCCAGTGGGCATGCTACAGTGCTCTTTTAACCCTACCATCTGCAGACAGCTTAAGTGTTAACCAGCTCAGTGCCCTCTCAGTCACACATGCACTTGATCAGGTCACACATGCACTTGAAGGATGGTAAATGTGGGGATTTTACTGGATGATGGAGGTGGCTCTCAGTGGGATGGATAGGAAGCTGGAGAGGGGATGAAGTGGGAAGTTGATCTTTCCCTGGCGTCTGGCCATCCAGTGGCTGATCTTCTCTCCGACGGTCCCCAGCTGAACTCGGGATGTTCAGATGCTCCTTCTCTTCTCTCCTTCTCTGCCTCGCTGTTCTGCCACTCTTCTGCTCTTCTTTTCATCTGCTCTTGGAGTCCAGGGTTTAGGGCTTATATGGCTACTGGATAGGGGGACATGGCAGGCCAAAAGGCAACTTTTGGGCATGAAAACAGGACTGCCTGTTCCCATTTAGGGCCTTGGGTTTCCAGGCTTCAGGGTAGGGCCTTTGTTGGGGAGCCACCCTCTTCTACCCAGTATTTCCCTATCACCTGTCCATATCATTTCTCCCCTCTGAAGAGGCACATCTAACTGCCCTTAGAATATGAACGATGACCAGTCTTAGCTACTTCCTGCTGACAAGGGCATTGTTTGGAGAAAATGACTGTCAGAGTCCTCCCAGAAGTCTATGTAAGGATCCCTAGCGAAAGGAAGCCATTGTCCGAGGCTCCAGTTGCCTGACCATTTGGAGTTTTGATGGCCTTTAGGTGAGAGAGGATAAAAACAAGTTTCATAAGGTTAAGTATACATGGGTTAAACATGTGTACTATACAAGGAAAAAATCTAGTGCCAAAGATTACAGAAATAATAAATGAAATATACTAACAACATTGTACTCCAATCTGTCTCACCCTGGTGAAAGAAATTAAACCTTGTATGGGAGCAGTTAAACTTTATGAGAGAGCTAACTATTCTCACTACATCTGTAGCAGTTAACAGGTGCACCCTGGGAATTCTGGGGTTTATGGGCTTGCATGGTGTCCATTAAAGCTTCTGCCTCTTTCCTCTTAGAGAGGTGTCTCCCTACCTCCATTGTGAAAAACCGAGGTGACCACTTTCAGGAGGTCCTCTAAAGTACTATTTGGTTTCAGGGCCCATTTCTGCAACTTCCTTTTAATATCAAGAAATATATCCTTTAGGATTAGTTGTCCCTCGATGGAATTAGGAGATAGAGAGGTATGCTTTACCAAGGCCCTATTACCTTCTCCAAGAAGGCAGTGGGATTTTCATCAAATCCATGGTCTATCATGAATAGCTTGTTATAATTGAAAGTTTTGGTCCTAGTCCTATTTAAGCCCTCCATTATGCACACCTGAAAGTATCTCCTCTTTCAGTCTCCCATCTCATCACTGGCATCCCAACCAGGGTCAGTCACTGGTACTGCTCCTCTTCCAGTTGTATAAAGTTTGCCTCATTCGCTGAGCTATATGTGATGCAAAGCTCATTCCCAAATCTCTCTGCTGCTTGCAGAGCAGCCGGCTTCTCAGTGTCCATCAGGGTCTGATTCTAAAGTAACACATGTGTCTCCAGGAGAGTTCAAATATTTGGGTGAAATTGTGGAAAGCCTCTATATGTCTGTCAGGGTCATCTGAAAACTTGCCAAGATCCTCCTTAATTTGCTTTAAGTCCTGTAGAGAGAAGGGGACCCGGACCTTACTGGGGTCAAATTCACCAGGCATCTGCTGGAGGGGCAAGAGTGAGACTGGGGCTTGTCTGGGGTGAGGATTTGTAGGAGGGGGTAAGTGAGAGACTGAAGCTGGATAGCGAGATAAGGGTGGATCCAGAGGAGCAGGGTTGGAGGGAGCTGGCTCCTCTGCTGGGGGCACCTCTGGGATTCATTTCTTTAGTTCCCTAGGATTGTTTCTTGCAGCCTCTCCTGAGATGGCAAACAGGAGGTCTGGATCAATCCTACAGTGTTGGCAAAGGTCTGGATTACCCTGCAAGGTAAAGAAAGCCTGCACATATGGGGCCTCAGACCATCTGTCCTCACATCTACAGAAAAGGTCCAACTGCTGGACGGTATTGAAATGAATAGTTCCTTCCTGAGGCCAAGCCAATCCTTCATAATTTGGCCAAACGTTTGTGCAGAGGGCTATGAGGTATTTTTCTTCCAGACTCTGAGGGTCAAAGCAGTCCCAGTGGTTCAGGATGCACTCCAGAGGAGTGTAAGTTGGGGGTGGTGAAAAGAGCTAGTTGCCTATTCTGAAAGACAGGGAAATAGAGGCATCCCTCATTTCCTTTTTTGCTTCCAATGAAAACTTAGGATGTGATAGAGGGAAAGCAGGGCATTCCCCCTTTCCCTTCTGTCTTCTTATCCTTGAGTTCTGGCAACCTTAGACAGATGCCACCCATGGGTGCTATTGTGGTCTGCACCTGTGAAGCAGGGAGGGCCTAGAGAACAGAAATTATCCATCCTCATCTATGTCTCTATCCCCTCTACTGTCAGCAACCTTTGGGTTCCCTGGGTTGCCTATGCCATGGACCATGGCCTCCTTCCATGAAGCAGGGCTTTAGTCAACAGGAATTTGCCCCTGCCCATTTACACTGTGCCTATTACCTGGCTTTGGAGCCCTCAGACCTGGTTTTCCTTTCTAGGGCCTCAGCCTGAAGCTTGGAACTGAGTTTGAGACCAAAAAAAAAAAAAAAAAAAAAAAAAAAAAAAAAAGTATTTCAGGGGCTGCCTGTATCTGTTTGGATTAAGTCTCAAAAGGGCCCTGCCAGATTTTCAGTTATCAGCCAGCAGGGGTCGCTTCTCCGTTGTTTTCGCTAGCATAAGCAGAGGGCTGGGGTAGGAAAAGAAGCGTCTTGCACAGAAAAGGGGGAAAAAAAAGCTTAAGGGGCAAAAGGCAGGTGCGGGGGGGGGGGGCATGCTGGGGGAAGAACCTCTTGCTCTGTGAAAATGGGTTCCTTTAATTATTGTATCTTTCCCCCAGTTCAGACCAGTGAGGATCCTTCAGCCACTGGGGCTCTGCTGGCGGGGGAAAGGCTCTGCTGGCACAGCAATGGCGAGCAGGGGATGCCAGGCAGCCAGCTGGCTGTGCAGGGTTCCAGCAGCAGCCATAGTTTTCTCCCACCTCTCATGGCCATTGAGTGCAGCTTGTGTATGCTATGGACATGCCCAGGCGCTGGAGACCAGACGGGAGCGGGTAAGAAGGGAAGCCATTGTGCCAGGACCCTGCAGCCACTGAGGTGGGGTTTGGGGTCGCACCAAACGGAAACCACATTGTTCTGAATTGTGCCTCTGATGGCTAGGCCAAATGCTCATTCTATTTAACATCATTGCTGCAGTCTGTAGCAAAACCCTTAACATTATAAAAGAAGAGATAGAGCCACTTCAAACCATGAAAGGAGAAGAGATATCACAGTAAAGTCTGCAGGCTGGCCAACAGAGTTCAGTCTTTGGGCTTTCCAGCAACAAAAGATGCCTTCAGTTGCCCCAGGGTTTTAGTCCAGTCTCCAGCAACAGCTAGACCTCCATGTAGGGAAACAGCCAGTAATTTTTTTACTTGCGGGAAAGAGAGATGTGACAGTTCTGCATCTGTATTCCCCCTTGTGGATCCTGGGTGAGACTCCAGATGAGATGGGAGAGTTCCCTGACCCCCTCACAGGATATGTCACAGGGGTGTGGCTAGTCTGTTCAGCCTCCACCACTGCTCAAACACCTTATGACGGGGGGAACATGCAAATGGGCAGGTGCAGGTGCCAGGGCCAGCGCTTTTGGGCTTCGACCCCATGGTGGCATCTAGGGGTGTGTGCTTGTTACTCCTGAAGTCCCAGTGAGTGTGCTCCAGTGCTCTTTTAGTTCTGCTGTCTGTCAGGCCAGGCTAAGCCATCATATCCCCTGTGACCTGTACATATACATCCGGATGGTCTGAAGCAACCAAAGAACCACAAAAGAAGTGAAAATAGGCAATTCCTGCCTTAACTGATGACATTCCACCATTGTGATTTGTTCCTGCCCCACCCTAACTGATCAATTGACCTCATGATATTCCTTCTCCTAGACAATAAGTCTTATGATCTCCCCATCCTGCACCTTGTGACCCCAGTCCCTGCTTGCAAGAGATAACCACCTTTAACTGTAATTTTCCATTACCTACCCAAATCCTATAAAACTGCCCCACCTCATCTCCCTTTGCTGACTCCTTTTTCAGACTCAGTCTGCCTGCACCCAGGTGATTAAAAAGTTTTGTTGCTCACACAAAGCCTGTTTGGTGGTCTCTTCACATGGACTCACGTAATACTTGTTGCTGAAAATCCCAGGACGGGGGACCTCCCTAGGGAGATCAATCCCCTGTCCTCGCCCTCACTCTGTGAGGAGATCCACCTATGATCTCGGGTCCTCAGACCAGCCCGAGGAACATCTCACCAATTTTAAGATGGGTAAGCAGCCTCTTTTTATTCTCTTCTCCGACCTCTCTTGCTATCCCTCCACCTTTCAATCTCTCCCTTCCCTAATTTTGGTTCCTTTCCCCTTCTGGTAGAGACAGAGGAAACATGTTTTATCCATGAACTCAAAACTCTGGTGCCAGTCATCATCTCGGGAAGACAGCCTTCCCTTGGTGTCTAATCACTGCAGGGACGCCTGCCTGATTATTCACCCACATTCCAGAGGTATCTGATCACAGCGGGTATGCCTGCCTTGATCCTTCACCTTGGTGGCAAGTACCACCTCCCCTCTCTCCCTGTGTCTGCCCTCCCTTTTCTCTAAATTTACCTTTTTTCTCTGGGCAACCTTCCAGCCTCCATTCCTTCTTCTCCTCCCTTAGCCTGTGTTCTAAAAAACTTAAAACCTCTTCAACTCTCACCTGACCTAAAACCTAAGCATCTTATTTTCTTCTGCAACACCGCTTGGCCCCAATACAAACTTGATAACGGCTCTAAATGGCCAGAAAATGGCATTTTTGATTTCTCCATCCTATAAGACCTAGATAATTTTGGTCGAAACATAGGCAAATGGTATGAGGTGCCTTACATTCAGGCATTTTTCACACTTTGTTCCCTCCCTAGTCTCTGTTCCCAGTGCGACTCATCCCATATCTTCCTTCTTTCCCTCCTACCTGTCCCTTCAGTCCCAACCCCAAGCGTTGCTGAGTCTTTTGAATCTTCCTTTTCTACTGACCCATTTGACCTATCCCCTTCTCCCCATACTGCTCCTCCTCATGTCGCTCCCCACCAGGCTGAATCAGGCTCCAACTCTTCTTCAGCCTCTGCTCCCTGACCCTACAACCCTTCTCTCACCTCCCCTCTCCATACTCAGTCTGGCTTACAGTTTCATTCCGTGACTAGCTCTCTCCCACCTGCCCAACAATTTCCTCCTAGAGAGGTGGCTGGAGCTGAAGGCATAGTCAGGGAACATGTGCCTTCTTCTCTATCAGACCTTTCCCAAATCAGCCAGAATTTAGGCTCTTTCTCATCAGACCACACGAAATATATACAGGAATTCCAATATCTGACTCTGCCCTATGATTTAACCTGGAGTAACTTAAATGTCATCCTAACTTTTACCCTCTCCCCAGATGAACAGGAAATAATTTTTTCTCTAGCCCAATCTCACACTGACAACTGCCAGCTTCATGAGCCAGGCCTCCAGGAAGATATTAGAGCATTTCCCCTCAAGGATCCGCAATGGAACTATCAGGCACATTCCCCAGGTATGGCTGGGCGAGATTACATGATTTCCTGCCTAGTTGAAGGGCTTAAAAAGGCAGCATACAAATCTGTTAATTATGGCAAACTTAAAGAAACTACCCAAGGATAAGATGAAAACCCATCCCAGCTCATGGTTCATTTGGCAGCAACCCTGAGATGCTTTACAGCCTTGGACCCAGAAGGGCCAGAAGGTCATCTTATTCTCAATATGCATTTTATCACTCAGTCTGCTCCTGACATTAGAAAGAAACTCCAAAAGATAGATTCTGGACCTCAAACCCCACAACAGGATTTAATTAACCTTGCCTTCAAGGTGTATAATAATAGAAAAGAGGCAGCCAAGTGGCAACATATTTCTGAGTTGCAATTATTTGCCTCTTCTGTGAGAGAAACCCCAGCCACATCTCCAGCACACAAGAACTTCAAAACACCTAAACCACAGCAGCCAGGTGTTCCTCCAGGACCTCCTCCCTCAGGGTCTTGCTTCAAGTGCTGGAAATCTGGCCACTGGGCCAAGGAATGCCTACAGCCTGGATTCCTCCTAAGCCATGTCCCATCTGTGCAGGACCCCACTGGAAATCAGACTGTCCAACTCACCTGGCAGCCACTCCCAGAGCGCCTGGAGCTCTGGACCAAGGCTCTCTGACTGACTCTTTCCCAGATCTTCTCGGCTTAGCAGCTGAAGACTGATGCTGCCTGATCGCCTCAGAGGCCCCCTGGACCATCATAGATACTGAGCTTCGGGTAACTCTCATAGTGGAGGGTAAGTCCATCCCCTTTTTAATCGATACAGGGTTACCCACTCCACATTACCTTCTTTTCAAGGGCCTGTTTCTCTTGCCCCCATAACTGTTGTGGGTATTAATGGCCAGGCTTCTAAACCTCTTAAAACTCCCCAACTTTGGTGCCAATTTGGACAACATTCTTTTATGCACTCCTTTTTAGTTATCCCCACCTGCCCAGTTCCCTTATTAGGTTGAGACATTTTAACAAAATTTTCCACTACCCTGACTATTCCTGGACTACAGCCACATCTCATTGCCTCTATTCTTCCCAACCCAAAGCCTCCTTCATGTCTTCCTCTTATATTCCCCCACCTTAATCCACAAGTATGGGACACCTCTACTCCCTCCCTGGCAACTGAACTGATCACACGCCCATTACTATACCATTAAAACCTAATTACCCTTACCCCGCTCAATGCCAGTATCAGTATGCCATCCCACAACAGGCTTCAAGGGGACTAAAGCCTGTTATCACTTGCCTGCTACAGCATGCGCTTCTAAAGCCTATAAACTCTCCTTACAATTCCCCCATTTTACTTGTCCAAAAACTGGACAAGTCTTACAGGTTAGTTCTGGATCTGTGCCTTATCAACCAAATTGTTTTGCCTATCCACCCTGTGGTACACTCTTTTGTCCTCAATACACCTGTACACTCTTTTGTCCTCAATACCTTCTTCCACAACTCACCATTCTGTTCTTGATCTTAAAGATGCTTTTTTCACTATTCCCCTGCACCCCTCATCCCAGCCTCTCTAATGACTTCTCTGCTAGCATTACAGATATATCACAAACTTTATCTGTCCTCCAAGCCCAGGTTGACTTTTTAGCTGCAGTTGTCCTCCAGAACCACCGAGGCCTCAATTTATCACTGCTGAAAAAGGAGGACTCTGTGTTTTTCTTAATGAAGAGTGTTGTTTTTACTTAAATCAACTGGACCTGGTATGTGATAATATCAAAAAACTCAAAGACAAAGCTCAAAAACTTGCTAATCAGGCAACTAATTACACTAGACCCACCTGGCCACTCTCTAACTGGGTATCCTGGCTTCTTCCAATCCTTAGCTCTAATACCTATCTTCTTCCTTCCCTTATTCAGGCCTTGTGTCTTCCAATTAGTCTCTCAATTCCTACAAAATCGCATTCAGGCCATCACCAATCATTCTATATGACAAATGCTCCTTCTAACAACCCCACAATATCACTCCTACCCCAAAATCTTTCTTCAGTTTAATCTCTCCCACTCTAGGTTCCCTTGCCACCCCAATCCTGCTCAAAGCATCCCTGAGAAACATCGCCCATTATCTCTCCATACCACCCCCCAAAATTTTTGCTGCCCCAACACTTCACCACTATTTTGTTTTGTTTTTCTTATTAATATAAGAAGACAGGAATGTCAGGCCTCTGAGCTCAAGCTAAGCCATCATATTCCCCTGTGACCTGCACGTATACATCCAAATGGCCTGAAGCAACTGAAGAACTACAAAAGAAATGAAAATAGCCTTAACTGATGACATTCCACCATTGCAATTTGTTCCTGCCCCACCCTAGCTGATCAATTGATCTCGTGACATTCCTTCTCCTGGACAATGAGTCTCATGATCTCCCCACCCTGTACCTTGTGATCCCAGTCCCTGCCTGCAAGAGATAACCACCTTTAACTGTAATTTTCCATTACCTACCCAAATCCTATAAAACTGTCCACCCTTATCTCCCTTTGCTGACTCCTTTTTTGGACTCAGTCTGCTTGAACCCAGGTGATTAAAAAGTTTTATTGCTCACACAAATTCTGTTTGGTGGTCTCTTCACATGGACTCATGTAACACTGTTCATAAGTGACTTGTTAACCAATCAGTACCCTCTTGGTAACTGGGTTCTTGTCTGGCATCCAGGAAGAATCAGGTTATACTCAGACTTGAAGGATAGTGAATGCAGGGATTTTATTGAATGATGGAGGTGGCTCTCAGTGGGATGGATGGGGAGCTGGAGAGGAGATAGAGTGAAAAGATGATCTTCCCCTGGAGTTTGGCCATCCAGCAGCCAATCTCCTCTCCAACTGTCCCCACCTGAACTCCTCTTGACACTCAGATGCTCCTTCTCTTCTCTCCTTCTCTGCCGCTCAGTTCTGCCACTCTTCTGCTCTTCTGTTCGTTCATCTGCTCTTGGAGCCCAGGATTTGGGGTTTATGTGGGTACAAGATAGATGGGCATGGCAGGCCAAAAGGCAACCTTTGGGCCAAAAACAGGACTGCCTGTTCCCATTTAGGGCCTTGGGTTTCCAGGCTTGAGGGTGGGGCCCTTGCCAGGGTGTTGTCTTCTTCTATCCAGTATTTCCATCTCCTGCCTGGATCAATATTATAAAATATTTTTAAGATGAAAATCATTTTCTGTAGAGTGAAAAGTTACATAAAGTCAGCAGATAAATGCTAGGTTTATATTACAGAAAATGAAGCCTATCTTTAAGAGACATGGTGTTTTTCACAAAGTGGTAAGTCTGAGCAATCCCACAGCAGAATGCGTAAAGAATATGAATAGAAGATTTACAGATGAGCAAATCCAAATGGCCACCAAACATATACAAAGATGGTTAGATGTATTAGTAGACAAGAACATGAAATGAACAATATTTTATTTTACATTCATAAATAGGTCAATGCAAGGAAAGTAATGCAATCAGACATTGCTGGTGGAAGTGTGCTGGGTGTGCATCTTTAGAAAGCAATTGGGCAATATCTGTTAAGCACCTGCCACAATCAGAGGTTGCATAGATATGAATGTAAGTATAGATAGCCTTTATTGTAACATCACTCATTTGATCAATAAATAAATAAACCCAGAATTGTCTATCAGTGGAAGAATGGTTGAAAAAAATACAGTATAGCCACACAATGGAAATTATACATTCTGAATTAGAGCAGGACTGACCAGTTGCCTTGGAAGAGTTTCCACAAAGTATTGTTGAGTGAGAAGCAAGATTTTGAGAAATACATGCAATATGATTCCATTTTTGAAAAAATGAGCAATGATAAGGAAACTGCGTATATGCATATACATATATATATATATGAATGTCTCCAGCTCTGTTATTATTTGAGCATTGATGAAAATATTATATTCATGGAAACCTGGTTATCATGGATTCTTGAGGGACTGCAATGGATAAAGTGGAGTTGAAATGGGAGAAGGGGTGGGGGAAATCCAGAAAAAAAATTAAAAATAGAGAAAGTAAGAATAATTATCTATAATATGCTTGCAATTACACACATATGAAAAATTATAAATGTGCACACATATACTCTTTCACATGGAAATTTCAAGGCAGGATCCTGGAGGATGGAGGATGGTGTCAGCATAGGTTCAGGCTGAAGCTGCAGCTGCTCACAGTCCAGGCTCCTGTCATCACAGGAGTCAAAGTGCACAAGGGAAGCCTTGCACAAGCCCCGTGAGGGCCAGAGCTTCATTGATCACTTGAACTCAGAATTCACCACT
Source organism: Macaca mulatta (assembly GCF_049350105.2). Lineage (NCBI taxonomy): Eukaryota > Metazoa > Chordata > Mammalia > Primates > Cercopithecidae > Macaca > Macaca mulatta. The sequence continues at coordinate 157,709,649 of NC_133407.1, read as the reverse complement.
TATTCATTAACCAGACCAGCCCAAGAAGGATGCTCAGACATGCCACATTATCTGTGGGGGCGGGAGTGGGTGGAGTGGAAAGTCTTTTCTCTTCTCCTCCTTATTTTCTTCCTTTTTTTCTTTTAAATGCAACTAGGTGAAAGAATAATCAACCTTTTAAAGTACCTGAAGCCCTCCCTTTCTCTCTCTTTATTTACCTTAGGGCACAACAGTTTGTTGCAGAGAAACAATTAGAAATCTCGAGTAGGGATTTTGAAGTTCAAACCTTCCTGTTGACATTTATACAATATGGATAAAGAGGACGAGGTATGCACTGACATGGAAACACACACTTGACATGTTGATAAGTTTAAAAAATCAGGTGGCATAACAGTATGTATATAGACTAATTTGAGGACAAACTCGGACATTTTTCCTTCTCTTGCCCAAATTCCTATCTAAGGGGCTTGGGGAGTCATGCCCCACAAACCATAAAGCCTCATCCGAGGGGATTTAGTTAACCCTATATAACACAGCTTACTTTCCAACCCGACTCTGACATAACATCACATGACAGATAAAGAAGGAACTCAAAATATTTTAACCTCAAATATGTTTATTTGCCATATCTTGAAATTGCCCTGCAAAGTTGCCTCTTGTGGGGAAAAATCTACATTATGTACAGAATCCCCTTTCCCTTCTCTGAGTCTTTTTCCTGATCCAGAAGACAATCAACTAAGAGTCTGATATATTTTTAAATCTGTAAGAAACATGTATAATCTATTATCTCTGAAGCCTGCTACTTGGAGGCCTCATCTGCATAATAAGAAACTTGGTCTCCACAATTCCTTTCTATTGATTCCAGGTCTTTGGATAAACTCTTTCAACCAGTTGTCAATCAGATAATATTTGAATCTGCCTATAACCTGTAAGCCTCCTGCCCACTTCCAGTTGTTCCACCTTTCCACACAGAGCCAATGTACCTCATACATGTATAGATTAATGTCTTATGTCCCCCTAAAATGTATAAAACCTAGCTGTGGCCCAACCACCGTGGGCACATGTTCTCAGGGTCTCCTGAGGGCTGCATCATGGGCCATGGTCACTTGGATTTGGCTCAGAATAAATATCTTCAAATACTTTACAGTGTTTGATTCTTATTCTTTTCTACAGACAAATTCCATTTTAAATATATTTCCTGACATTTTATTATGAAAAATTTCAGACAGACAGAAAAGTTGAAAGAATACATCAAACTCTTGTATATCTGTGTATCCCCTACCTCAATACAATTGTCAAAATATTGTCATATTTATTCTCTATCTACCTATGCTTTACAATGTGGTTGTAAATTGCAGACATCATGGTGCTTCACTCTTAAATACTTAAGTCTGCATCTTCTGAGAAGAAAGATAAACTCCTACAAGACACAATGTCATTGTCACAACCAATAAAATTAACAATAATTCCATATATCTACTATCCCATTCCTATTTAAATTTCTTCAGTTGTCCTAAGAATGCCTTTGTAGCTTTTTCTTGAAGTAGGATCTAGTCTGTGTTCACACAAAGCATTTGGTTATTAGGCCTTTTGGTCTCTGTTAGTCTAGAATAGTTGCCTTGCTTTTCTTAAAAAAAAAAAAAAAGTTTTTAATGGCATTGACTTCTTAAGAAGGCCACGTCAGTTTTCTTGTAAAATGTTTCACATTCTAACTGACCTTTCTTTAATAAGGTATTTAACTTTTTCCTATATGCCCTTCCAACCTCCCATTCTCTTGTAAACTGAAAATTAGGTGTTGGGGCTTAACTGAGTTCAGTGTAAAAGTTGCCCCACTATCAATAATAATGCTACCAAGTGTGGACACTCAAGATAGTGGCTAGTAGAGCTCCCCATTGAGAAAGTACAATATTCTCTTGTATATCCTGGTAAAGGATACCCAGGCAGGGCATTGGTAAATCAAGTTTAGCCTAAAGTCACTTCCTTACATATTTTAAGTTCAGCCTAAAGGTTTATCTGTACATGGTAAACTATAACCTAAATGGAGATGTAGTTAGACTATAGCCCACTTTTATGCCAATCACTGAGTTTTGGCCAACTGAAGCAGGCCAACTGTTCAGACAGTGTTCAGATGAGGCAAATGCCAAGCTATAACCAATCCTGCTGTTTCTGTACCTCATTTCCATTTTCTATATATCATCTTCCTTTTTCTGTCTGTAAATCATCTTCTACCTCGTGGCTTCACTGGAGTCTTTGAGCCTACTGTAACTTGGAAGGCAGGCTGCCTGATTCGTGAATAATTGTTTGGTCAATTAAACTCTATAAAATTTAATTTGGCTAAAGTTTCCCTTTTAACAGATGGTGTCAGAAGTGAGATCCAAAGTAGAACTTCTGGTGACCCCCAGGAGCATCAAGTGGCCAAGCAAGGTTCCCTCCAGGCCCATTGTGTTCACTGTTCTCTAGCAGTGACTGGGGATCCTGGTAAGTTCTCTCCAGGATTCTGAAGCTCCATGGATTTGTGTTCTGAGCTCTTCAAGTTTCTTTGAGCAAATTTATGATCCAAACTGTGTTTGGAAGGCATGACAGAAACTGAACTGGATTCAGAATAGGATTGGATTCAATAATTAACTGACTTGGATCTAGTTAGCAGTTTATAAGAGACCTCTAACTGGGCCAGAAAGAAACCAGTAGTAAATGGCAATGCTGTAGGAGGTGTAAACTTTGACTTTTGGAAATTGACGGGGACTTTTGTTTCTTTCTTCTTGCATTCTTCAGTAAGGAAAAATCATTGGCTAAGTTGATCAAGAGGGCCTGAGAGCCAAAGTCAATGTTTGAGGTAAAAATGGGATCCTTAATTTCTGAAGAACTGAGTACCTTCTGGCTTATCGATGGATAAGTATTAGGCCCTGGAAGCAACAAAGACTTACAGAAATTATGAAATTTTATTAAAGATAAGTTACAGTAGAATAATCCAAATGAACAACGCTGCACTTGAAGAAGTGCATTTGAATATGAGGGCTTTCAAATTAGTCTCATCTAGGGATGCCTATTGATATGCACAAGCTTCTAAAGAGACTTTAATATTTTAAAAGGCTCTTTATAAAAGGCAAATAAAAAGCTTAGGTGACTAATTGATAAGAAAAATTGAATCTGCTGATCTTTTAGTTTTGTCACCATCTTGCCCTAACAGCAAAACGAAAGCTAGCCTAGATAAAGTATTTATAAAAGGAGTCTTCTTTTTCAGATCTATCCCTGCTGAGTCCAGGCATAAAGGATGCTTTCTTTGCCCTATTTTTTAATGGAGTCCACTGTGAACTCAGTAATTTTAGCCAAGAAACAGTAGCTAAGTTAAACAGAATACCTATTTAACTAAAATACACCTTTCTGGAATTTGATTGGCTAACCTGAAACCCTTTTGTAAAAGAAATGTACACCTATTAAGGAATCTCCGTTTTTAAGGATGTCTGCCTATGTACACTAGAAACTTTTACCATTATTTTAAATTTACATAATAAATCATACTTTTGTCTAAAGTGCTTTTCTGGCCATCTTGTCTTCACTGAACTTTTATGTGAGCACCATTTTTTTTCATTGATTTGAGCAAATGATGACACAACTGGTTTGTAAAACTACTAACCCAAGCAGGACAAAAATTAATTGAATACCAAGAAAATCCTTTGCCAGATTTTCATGCTAAATCAGCCAGTACTAAAGTTGTTTGGACATACTATTTGAATAAACTCTATGGACCAAGTCGAATTACCTATGATAACCCATCAGTTATCAGTACTATGCACCTAAATAGGAGAAAAAAATGGTATTTAAGAGGACATAAGTCCAATGCTAAATGTGGACTCATGGAGAACCCAGATAGCCACCTTGTCCTTCCTGAGTCCTTCAAACTTTCTATATTAAAAGCTCTGCATTCCATGACTCATCATGGAAGAGATAAAATGATCCAAATTAAATATATGTGTGTGTGTATATATATATAGTGACTGTTCTAAATTGCTAAAATAGTTTATGATCAACGTTTAGTTTGTCAAATCCATATTCCTGGGAGGACAATAAAAACTTCAAGTACATTTTCACTACCTGGTAGGCCATGTGAACATTTATAGAGGGATTTCATTTAATTGTCATTTTCAATGCATGTTTTCTGGTTGTATAAAAGCTTTCTCATGCAAGAGGGCTGTAGCTCATTATGCCAAAGTGTATGTTCACAGGTAAGGAATGTTTTTTTATGGTCCACTCACTGAAGACAACCAACCCCTTCAGAGTCTAGAGCTTGAAAATGGGATCTTCTGAGAACATTAGAGAAAGACTGCCCTTGCCATGACTGCCCTTGCCATACATACTGCAGTAAAATCTGGTGACCTTGAACCTTGGATTTGTAATCTCACAACTCAGAAAGGCCCCCTCCACACTCTTGGAACTGTACACCTATTGGAAACCTTAAGGAAAAACTAACCAGGGATGTTTCTCCCCAGAAGAAGACAGCATCCTTGACATGGACAGCTTTTTCCCATGATCAGGGATCAAGATTTTTCTGCTATCATGAGACTCTTATCTTTCCATTTGTTCCTTCCTTATGCTTCTATAAACACTAGAAGTGGAAAGGGGGTCTGTTGTATGCACTCATGGAATATACTTTTATTTGCAGGGGATTTTGTGCCAGCCTTACACATCAAGAGCCTATACCTTGATATGATGGACGATGAAGGCCCAACATAGGTGACAAATTTTAATGATACATTTGTTACCTCATAATCAGTCAGAAACAGAACATTTGTTACTCCTCTTAACCTAGGTCATGGGTTAGAGAGAACATTGCCAGGAGGTCTTCATTCTTCTAGATGGCCATCATTTGTTAGGTACCTTTTTATATGGCTTGAAGTAAATTAGGAAATTATTAGAAATGTATCCTTCATGATAGGCTGTATAGCAGATTCTACTGTAAAGGCTATGGTTACACAGCAGGCTTTAAATTCTCTTGTGAAAATTATGCTAAATAATAAAAAAACTGCTCTAGATTTCTTACCAGCCAAAGAGAGAAGTACCTTTACAGTTGCTGGCACTTCTTGTTGCCCATGGAGGAATAAATCAGATATTATAGAGAGTCAGTTGTAGGGGATTAATGAATAGGCTGCTTGGTTAAAGCAAGTAGACTTTTTATATAGCTCATTATTTGATCTATTTGATTTCAGTTAGTTTGGTTTATGGGGACCCTGGCTAAGGAGCATACTCCAAACTCTTGGTGTTATCCTTCTGATGATCATAATAGTAACCTCCCTGGTGTGCTGTATTCTTTCAAAAGTTTTAAATGTTTGCATGCAGCCATCTCTAGAATGTCAAGTGATCTCTCTTCAACTAGAATGACAAGAGCTGAAAGAACTGTGTGACCATGAAGGCACTGTAACCTATGACATGCTGAGGCTGAAACCCCAATTAGGGTAACTGAGAGTGGTGCTAAGGTCCAAAGTTTTAGTCATACTCTTACTTAAGTTAGAACCTGACCAAAAGGGAGTAATTTTCAATCGACATTATGAGAGGCCATTGTTTTGGACTGAGCTCACGCACTAGACTCCAACAGACCAGACCAAACCAAAATGGAGTCACTCATGCTAAATGTGATGTAATCAAACTAAGACTTTAAGGAAACAGACCCTAGAACAGACCAGTTTTTGTTCCCGCCACCTGCACCCCGCCCCCACAAATGAGACTGCAGCATAAGAACATACCTCTACTCTAACCTTTAAAAAATATAACCTGAGGTCCTTGTTCCCACCTCACAAAACCCACTGTTCTGCTACTTACCAGTGAGTATTGACACCAAGTAAGTACATTTACAATAGTGATAGTGACATCAGTGAATAAAGTTTGAATAAAATCTCTTCTTTCTAAGTCACAGATCAGGCCGCAGCACTCCCAACTCCTTAATTATATATGGGCATATAATTAAGTGGCACCAGATAAGAGGAAAACAATGATAAAAACCTCTCTACGGTGCTCGGAAGGACTAAGGGCCAATGCTTGGGGGGGCTTCTCTAGTCTAAAGATCGTGTGCCAGAAGCCTGCAGTGTGGAGGGGCCCACCAAGACCCCTATGTGGCCCACCAGCTCCCACTGTCCAGGGGCCACATCCTATAGTGGCTGGGTGTGGCTGCCACTGTGCCCTGGCTCCTGCCCTCTGTCCACCACAGCCTCTGCTGCTCCTGGGTCCCTGACGCTGCAGCCAGGCATCTATCATCTTTGCCTGATGGGGGCCATAGTTTGTAATGCTTATGCTTTGCTATGTGTGTGGCCTTCCTGACCCCAGTGTTCAACTTTGCAAACTATTGGGTAAGTGGCTTCAGTAAACAGCCAGGATGGTAGTGACTAAAGACAGCAGTGCCACGGGTATGGGGAGGGACCAACGAGCTCACCAAGGAGATGGAGGAGGCCTGGGGCCAGAGGAGAAGGGAACAGGGAACGGGATCCAGGAAACAGAGCATCTGGATACCTTCAGAGGCTCTGGCTGAGGAGGTAAAGACCTGTCTCCCTGCTGATGGGAACTGGCTGCTGGGGAGGGGGAGGTTGTGTGGGTAGGCGGTGCATCTCTATGGAGTTGCCTTCCTGGCATCTCCCACCTTCTCAGCCTCCTCCTGCAGCCTCACTGCCTATCCACAGATGGGAACATGTCTCAGTCCGTTGAGACTACTGTAACAAACTACTGTAGACTGGATGGCTTATAAAAACCAGACACTGATTCCTCACAGTGCTGGAGGCTGGAAGTCCGAGATCAGGGTGCCACACAGCAGGGCTCTGAAGAGGCCGAGTTTGCAGAAAGTGCCCTCTTGCGGTGTCCTCACGTGGCGAATCCCTCTCCAAAGGCTCTGCCCTCGTGACTGACGCTTCCCAAAGCACCCTCCTCACACCATCACGCTGGAGGTGAGGATTTCAACATACGAGTTTTGGGAGGACACAAATGTTTAGTCTGTAAGAGGAGGCAGCACAGAAAAAACTCACAGGGCCTGAGCTGCCACGTGGTCCACGGGAAGCTAGACTTCAACTCATGGACATGGACATGTCACTCTGCCCTTTCCCCTGCATCAGGGGTGGTGGAGACAGTGAGTGAGTGCCACACCACGTGGGGTGGGCATGCTGGTTTCTGGGAGTGGCACCAGCCCTTTTCGACAAGGTCTGCAACACCCTTTGGAGCCGGGGTCTTTGCCCCATTGGAGATGCAAAGACTAAAGTGCAGACCAGGGCTGAGCGCTGGGCGTGGGGCTCCCTGTTCATGGTCACGGGTGACAAACGACATTGGAACCCACATCTGACACAAACCTGCACACTGTACTCCCACACTGAGCTGATGGCCCCCAAGCCATAGAGAGACCCCTTCTGTCCCAGTGGGGCCTTATCATGAAAATCACGGAGGAATCCATACTCAGTCGAACAGCTCCAAACTGCAGCAGGTCACAGGGCAAAATCACTACCACGCCTCACAGGGCACCACACGGAACAGTACAGCGTGAGTTACCAGAGCCACTTCCATGTGCTACAGCACATCCACACTCACAACATACGCTACGTGTGCACACAAGCAGGAACACACACCGGTTATTTTGTAAGACTTGCATATTATTCTACAAGTAGCTCTTTTTTCCCCTTCATATATCATGAAGCTATTATCACAGTAGCACATAGATACGTACCTCATTCCTTTTCATGACTGGGTGGCATTTGTATTCACTAGCTTCTGCTGTATAACAAACCGTCTGTGTTAGGGTCTCCAGAGAAACAGAACTATAGGGGTGTGTGTGCATGTGTGTGTGTGCCTGTGTGTGTGTGGAGAGAGAGTGTGTGTGTATGTGTGGATATGTGTGTGTATAGATCGATAGACATGTACCTACATAAAGTTAAAGAAATTGGCTCATGTGATTGTGGGAGCGGGCAAGTGTGAAATCTGCAGGGCAGAGTGGCAGGCAGGGGCCCAGAGAAGAGGTGATGTTGCAGCTCAAGTTTAGGGGCAGTCTGCAGGCAGAGTTCCTTGCTTTTCAGGGGACCTCAATCTTTTCTCTTAAGACCTTCAACTGATTGGATGGGGCCCACCCATATTTTGAAGGGTCATCTGGTTTACTTAAAGTCTACTGATTTAAATGTTAATCTCATCTTAAAAATATCCTCACAGCAACAGCTAGACTGACTTTAACTCAAAGTTAGGTTCCACAATCTAGCCAAATTGACACGTGAAATTAACCATCACACCATCGAAAAACATAGCAACTGAAAACAACGACTTATTATTGCTTGTGATTCTGTGGAGTGCCAGCAGGGGCGGGCCTTCTGCTGGTCCCTCCAGGGGTCATTCGCATGGCTATTGTCACCTGTCTGCTCAGTAGGGCTAGAGAGGCTGGAATGGCCTCTCTGGTGTGTCTGGCAGTTGGTGCTGGCTGTCGGCTGGGGCACCTTAATTTCTCTCCACATGGCCCCTGCCCTCTGAAGGCCGGACTGGTCTTTGCTATAGCACAGTGGGCTCAGGGCTCTCAGAAGGTGAAGGGCCCCTTGAGGCCTGAGCCCTGGACTTGCACAAGGCCACTCTGGCACATTGTGTGTGTCCCAGGCCAGCCCCTGTGGGAGGGTAGGGAACCAGATCCCCGGCCTCCTGTGCAGGACAGCAAAGTCACTTTGCAGAGAGTGTGGCCACAGTGGGTGTGACTCATCTATCCTCATGTGCACCATCAGCCAGCTCCCCTCCCTCAGTTCACTTTCCATTTTTTGCTCTAAGAAAGAATACTTGGATGCTCCTGGCGGGGCCTGCATGGCGGCCTCGGGGAAGCCCTTCTGCAGGACAGATTCGTAGAAATACAGCTGCTCAGATGCTCAGAGGCCAGACAGCTGCATTGCCTGTGATGGGTGCTGCTGACACCCCCTCCCCCTCCAGACTGTGCGCCCCTCCCACTTGCCCCTCCATGCGAAAGGCCCCAGGTCCTCCTCTCCTCTGCCCTCAACAACTCATGGGCTTTTCTGTGTTTGCCAGTCAGATGAGTGGCAAGTGACACAATAATATAATTTATGGTTTTAGTTCCTTGGTACTGGGGAAGGTGAGGGTAGTTTCATCTGTCCATATTGCTTCAATAACCAGAAAAATACACAAAGATATCTACATTTTGAAATTAAAATGTATCAAAAAGAAACAGGCCTTGAGGATCCCTGTGCCTCACACTCCACACAGGGGGAAATTCAGCCATTTGTGCATCTTTTCTTGGGTTGGAGAAGGTTTTTCTTGTGTTCTTAATCTCAGAATTCCAAATGTCAGAGCTGGAAGAGTATAAAGACCTCCTCGCCCAAAGTCCCGCTTTATGCATGGAGAAACAGGGCCCTTGGGAGGGCGCGGCTTGGCTGGTCTCACAGTGGCAGGTACCAGTATCATCTGCTGAGGGGAAAGGGGTCTTCTCCGAGACGGGACAAAGCTTGCACCCCAGGGACTGGGTTCTCCTGGTGCCTGTCTAATGGCCTTCAGGTCCTACACGGGGCCCACAGCCTGACCAGCGGGGGGCAGTGGAGGGCTGCTGACGGCCCCAATCCTGGTCTTCTGGAAACTCTTGCAGATGGGGTGGGGGGATACGGCCATGCCCCCATGGCTCAGGTTCTAAGATGGGGCACAGACAACCCAAGACCATGAGAAACACCTTAATAACTTGCCACACAGAGAGCGATGGGCCTCACAAAGTCAATGCAGTTGGGTTTTCCTCCACCCTCCGATCAGATCGCTGTTTATTTAGCTCAGCTGAGAATTTCAGGACCTTGTTGCATGAGCCATACCTATTTTTACACACTAGCGTCAGCCTTGGGGTGACAGTGGAGATCCAGGACCAAGACCTACTGTGGGGCAGGAGGTGCCAGGTTTCCATCCGCGTGGCAGAGCACCTAGCATGAGTGCCACATCTCCCTCCTCCCCTCCTCCTTTTCCCCTCTTCTTCTATCCTCCATCTTCCCCCCTCCTCCTCTTCCTCTCCCTCCCCGCTTCCCTCTCCACATCTGCTTCCTCTTCCTCTCCTCCCTCCCTCCTCCCCTCCCTCCCTCCTCCCTCCTCTATTCTTCCTCTTCCTCCATTCTTCTCCCTCTCCCTCTCCCCTTCCCTCTCTACATCTTCTTCCTCCCCCTCTATTCTTCTCCCTCCTCTTCCTCATCCTCCCTCTAGCCCCTTCCCTCTCCACATCTTTCTCTTCTTCCTTCTTATCGCTCCTCGCTTCTTTCTCTTCACCTCCTCCCCCTCCCCCTCTTCCTTCTTCTCCCTTCCTCCCTGTCCTCCTTTCCCTCCTCCTAACCCTAATCCAAGCCTAACCTTAACCCAAACCCTCCTTGTCCTCCTCTCCCTCCTTCCTTCCCTCTCTTCCCTCTCCTCCTCCCCCGTCTCCTGCCCCTCCTCCTCCTTCCCCTCCTCCCACCTAACCTCCTCCCTTCTGTATTCTTCCTCCTCCTCTCCCCTCTTCCTCCCCTTCTTCTCCCCTTCTCCCTCCCCCTCTTCCCTCTCCACATCTTCTCCTCCTCCCCTTCCTCCCCCTACCCCTCTCTTTCTTCCCTCCTCCTCTTCCTCTCTCTCCCCCATCCTCCTTCTTCTTCCCTTCCTCCCTGTTCTCCTCCCACTCCTTCTCCTCTCTCTGTTTTCCCTCTCCTTCTCCCCCCCCACCCTTCTTTCCTCTCTTCATCTTCCTTCTCCTCTCCTTCCTCCCCCCTTCTTTCTCCTCTCCTCCTCCCCTCCCCCGCTCCTCACCCTCCTCCCCCTTCTTTCTTCTCCCCCTCCTCCTTCCTCTCCTCTCCCTCCTCCCCCTATTCCCTCCCTCCTCCTCCTTCTCCCCCCTCCTTCTCTTTCTCCCCCCTCCTCCTCTTTCTCCCCCCTACTTCTCCTTTTCACTGGTCTCTCCTGGGCGCTGAGGGTGTGAGTTTTATGTCTTCCTTTTCCTCTGAATCTTAGACTCTCTGTGTGTATAACTGTGATTGTGACCCAGTTCAATGTGTGGCTGATGCAAAGCCCCTGTGTGTGCCCCTTCCCTGGTGGCCCTTTCATCTCATTGCACAATGGAGAGTGGAGTTGCATCATCTCAGGGGCCTGGCCAACACACAACTCAGCACACCCCAGGGCTTTCTGCTGCCTCTTGAGTAACTGTTCTCTGGCAGACAAGGTGGGGTTGGGGGGTCTGAGACTCTTCTTCCAAGAGCACGCCTCAAGCTGTCAGAGCTTTCTTTTCAGCCCCTAGCATGTGGCCACTGTCACCTCCTCTCGTGCTCCCCTCACTCCTACCAAGCCCAACCCGGGCCACCCCCTCTCAGAGCCAGGGGCTCCCAGGAAAGGCCCCAGCAAAAAAGGCCCATGAAGACCAGCTCTCCACAGCTTCTCTAGGATGAGCCCTCTGGACCCCCAAGCTGAATGCCCCCAAATCCAGGCCCTGTGCGCAAAACATAAGGCAAAATAAACAAAATAAAATAAGCTAGAAGATGTTCACATTTCAAACTTAGATTTTTTTTCACAAACCAAAGACCTATATGCAGTGAGGATGACTTTTAGCCCACAAAGGTGTGCATGTCATTTTAAATGCAATTTGTTGCTCAAATTGATCTGTCTCCATTTCCTATTTTAATTTAACCAAAATCCCAGTCAGTTCAGGGACCTCCACCCCTTTTCCTGAGCCTGTGTCCCAGCTGGCTTCTCTACTGCCAAGGCGTGTCCTTGCCCCAGCATCTGCTGTCAATATCGTCATTCCCTTCAGCTGTCTTTGTAGATGGAGTCTGCTTTTCCTTTCCACACAGCATTGCCTGATGAGTCCAGCCCTCTGCGAGCTAACACTGCACTCTGTCTCGTGTATGAGAAACATTTTGCTGTTGATTCACTTCTCCTTCCTGTGGGAAACAGAATACAGCTCCCCAGCAATGTCCGTGTCTTGATCTTCCTCACCTGGGAATACGTCGCCTTACACGGCAAAGGGAGATAAAAGTTGCAGGCGGCATTAAGGTTGCCAATCAACTGACTTTAAGGTAGGCAGGTCATTCTGGATGACCCAGGTGGACCCAAGGTCCTTAAATATGAAAGACCGGAGCAGGCAAGTCAGTGGGAATGAGGTGATGCGGAGGAAGGGCCCAGGAGCCAAGGAGTAGAGGCAGCCTCTAGAAGAGAATAGGGGAAGGAAACGGAGCCTCCGGGAGGGAACTCAGCCCTGCCAGCAACTTGATTTCAGCCCTGTGAGACCCACTGCAGACCTCTGACCTCCAGAATCATTAGAGTGGATGTGGGTTGTTTGGAGCCACTAAGTTTGTGGCTATTTGTTATTGCAGCAACAGGAAACTAATGCACTCCCCATTTTACAAATGAGTAGACTATGGCTCAGAGAGGGCAAGGAAGTTATCCAAAGTCACAGAGCAGATAGATGACAGAGTTTCCTTCAGGGTGTGGCCAGGACAGCATGTGGTGCACAGGTCAGCTGCACACACTAGGCCTGGGATTTCGCCTCATCTGCAGACCACACAGAGGGCTGACCATCAGCAGCTTAAGGTTTAACCGCAGCCCAACCAAAATTTAAAAGGCAGCACCCTTTCAGATCTCCCCCGCCCACTGCACTGAATAACCAAGTGGACAAAGCATCTAGAAATGATGTAAGCCTAAATGCATATTTTGCAGGGGAAGGGAATAGGTGTATATTGAACACTTCACCTTCATTTCAGATCCCTATAAGCATTTCCTAACTCCCTCGGTACATCGACTGTTTCCTCCTCCCTCCAGGCAGTACTAGCCCCCTTTATCTCTCCTCCTTCTCTTCCTCCTCCTCTTCCTCCTCTTCATCCTTAGGAGGAGAAACTTCCCTCTATTACGCAGAGCAATTCAGTTCCACTCTGGTCTCTACTTTCACAATCATTCTCGCATCTATCATGGCACCTATATGCGCACAATGCTTGTGTTAAGAGGACTTGCCCTCCCTGGAAGGGCCTTATCAACCAACTTCCATGACTTGGGCAAGTCCTAGAGATGTTCCAGCCCCAGAGGTGTTATTTCTTCCAAACAAATATAGTGTTGTCCCAAGAGGAGTTCTGGTAGGTCCCCTTTTTTCCATCTGTGCATAGGCAGAGTGAGTTGGCTTGAGTCCTGCCACACTCATGCCCCTCTTGGCCCCTTGCTTTCAGGTCAACAGGAACTAGAATCCACCCAAAATGTCTGTGCCCAATTCTGGGCTCACACCATCTACACAGCATCTTTGGGAAGAAGAGACAAGATTGTGGCACTAGGGCCACCTCTTGAAATTAGGGGAAATTAGGGGACGGAAAGAGACTCAGAGTACTGAAGATTTGGGGACATGCCACACCTAACAGGCAGCTCCTTCTTATAAGGGGGTCCTGTCACCCCAGGAGGTGAGGATCCAGACCCTGGGTACTGGGAGAAAGAGGCAGACCTTCCTGGAAAGCAGGATCCCAGATTGGGTCTCTATCCATGGAGAGGCTTAGAAGGGATGAGGCTACAGGCCCTAAGACGCTCACGGCAGGGAGTGACCTCTCACCTTCAAGTGCATCTTCCTGACCACAGTGCTGGGCACAGAAGAAGTGATGCCAGGGCCTTGGGTACCTGTGCTGCCTCCAAGGAGGAGAAATGAAAGAAGGTCGGCCTGGCAATGTCCCTGGAGACATGGCTCTTGCTTGGGGCATCTTGTTCTGGTTAACTCCAACCCCTTCCATCAATTCATTATTTGTCGTTGGCCAGCCAGGTGCATCTTCTGGTCCTGGCTGACTTCATCCCTTCAATGGAGGTGATGACACTGCATTTGCAAGATGAGGTGGCATTTGGAGATGGACTTTGTAGACTGGAGCTTGCCATGCAGGGGTAGATTTGGGGAGCAGAAGGGAGGAGGGGAGGCAGCTGGGGAAGGGGGAGGACGTTGGCTTGCACTTGTCTGGGTTCCACAAGACCTGGGATAATGTTCTGCCACCATGCAAGGATGCTCTGTCTTCTCTCAAGCATGTTCCCAGGACACCTGCTTTCTGGGAGACAGCAGCTTTAGCTTGTCTTTGCTTCCGCATCTTGGTACACCTGACCCCAATACCGCTAGCCCACTTTCCCTGGTGCCCAACTGACATAGCTGCCCCTCAGTGATTGAGCAGGCAGAGGAGGCCACTGTGGTTGGTGTGGCCAGGGACTCTTCTAGCAGCTCTTCCAGCAGTCTGTTGCACAGCAGATGTATGGTGATTCCAAGGTCTGCCTATGCTCTGTTCTTATCATCAAAAGAGCAAGGTATGGTAAATGGAGAAATGGAAGTGCAGACACTGGTGACAAGAAACAGAGCTGCCCTAAACCCACCCTACCTGAAACAAGACCAACATGCCTTGGGGGCTGTAGGAAGTGTCTGGGCTCACTCACTGGGGCACCGGCTGTGTGTGCACCCCAGTGTGTGTGAGCACCCTGTTGTGTGTGCTGGTGAGCACATCCCCAGGGCCAAAGTGTGAACGTGGCCCCAATGTGTCCCGGTGGCACTGCTTGGCTCTCTCATCTCACTTTGTCAACTGAACCCTGCAACCAGACATCCGATTAGGAAAGAAAAGGACGACCCTAAAATGCAAGTCAGAAGTGCCAGAGGAGTCATCAAGGATTGTGTCTAAGAACAGTGAAGTGGATTAGGGATTCCGCCCTGTTTAGCTTGAAGCTATCTGGCAGCTGGCAGTTGCACAGGGTCTCTTCAGAGGGGTGTTATGAACAGAAGTAGGAAACCGCTCACTTGGCTGCCAGAATTTGGAAGGTGAGACGTTTCAAGCTGCACCCATTTCTGAAGAATCCAAGGTGTGAGCATGTTTCAATTTCAGTTGACCTTTCTCTCCAAACTCTTCCTACTCTTCCTCCTTCTGCTTAAAACACAAACAAATGCTCCAAGTTCTGAGTCGGGGAGTTAATCCACTTGGGTTGCTGACAGTCCTGCCCAGCCATACTCAGGAGGCTGTCCCTTCCTGGACTCGGGACAGTGTGGGATGCAAGCCACCTCCCCTGGAGGCTTCCTGCTGCACACACTCCTAGGGCCTAATGCAGATGCTCTATGAGCCCCCAGAAAGTCAGGCCCGGCCTGGGAAGGCCGAGAGGATGGCTGGAGCAGTGGTAAGGTGCAGTGCATGGGCCAGGCGGAAGGGGGCGGCTGGGCTCCGCGCCAGACAGTGCTACCTAGTGAGAAGGCAGGCCGAAGGTCAGATTCTCCCATTTTTCCAAAGTGAGATGAAAATCTGGATTCTTATTATGTTATTTTAGTAATATTTGTGGCAGGAAAATAAATCTTGGGGCCCCCAAATCACTAAGCTAAAGGAAAAAGTCAGGCTGGGAACTGCTTAGGGCAAACCTGTCTCCCATTCTATTCAGTCACCCTTCTGCTCACTGAGATAGATGCATATCTGATTTCCTCCATTGGAAAGGCTAATCAGAAACTCAAAAGAATATAACTGTGTATCACCTATCTGTGACCTGGAAGCCCCCTCCCCACTTTGGGTCTTCCAGCCTTTGCTTCAAGTTGTTCTGCTTTTCCAGATCAAACCAATGTATTTCTTACATATATTGATTGATGTCTCATGTCTCCCTAAAAAGTATAAAACCAAGCTGTCCTCTGATCACCTTGGGCACGTGTCATCAGGACTTCCTGAGGCTGTGTCATGGGTGTGTCCTCAACCTTGGCAAAGTAAGTAACCTTTTTTTTTTTTTTTGAGACAGAGTCTCCCTCTGTCGCCAGGCTGAAGCGCAGTGGCACTATCTTGCTTCACTGTAACCTCCGCCTCCCAAGTTCAAGCTATTCTGCTGCCTCAGCTTCCCTAGTAGCTGGGACTACAGGCACACGCCATCATGCCCAGCTAATTTTTGTAATTTTAGTAGAGACAGGGTTTCACCATGTTGGCCAGGACGGTCTCGATCTCTTGACCTTGTGATCTGCCCAACTTGGCCTCCCAAAGTGCTGGGATTACAGGTGTGAGCCACCACACCCAGCCAAGTAAACTTTTTAAATTAACTGAGACCTATCTCAAATTTTCAGGGTTCATATAATTTTAATTAATATGTCATTTTAATATTACTAAAATTATATTATTTTATTATTTTACAAGCTTTAAAATTGTCACAAGGCCAAACAAAACATATCTGTGAGCTGGAAATTTGTGGGGCACTGGGGACAGAGGCAGAGTGTCTCGATGGCCTCTGCTGGCATGTGGTGCCTGGCATGTTTTAGGCAGTCAGCAAACAGTTCCTGAATGAACGAATAAATGACTGGATGGATAAGTGAATGAATGAAAGGGTTGGCAGGAAGCCCTGGTTCCCACGGGGCTGGGATGCTCACGTTTGCCCCTTATCCGAAGAGAGAACATTGTGTCCAGAGGGAGGTAGTGGAGCTGGCATGGACACAGGGCTGGCTGGCGGCCACCTGCGGCCAGGAGCAGGACTACGGAGGCCAGGCGCTGCTTGGATCAGCCTTGGAGCCCCTATGGGCACTCCAGTTCTCCAGGCAACGGCTTCCAGTCCCTTAGCCCCTCATGTCACGGTTTAACACACACACAAGGACCTGGGTTAGCACAGCCCCAAAGAAGGCCCCCCACTGCACCCCTCAAAGTCCTCTCTGCGCAGCTTTTCCCAGCCCTTCACATCTGTAGGAGACTCAGTCCTGAGAGGCCGGGCTGGGAAGGGTGGGGGCTGAGAGGGAGGGAGGAACCGAGGTCTCTCCTTCAGCCCAGGGAGCCAGGGGCTGGCATTCTGTGTGAGGTGAGCCTCTCTGTCCGCCAAAGCGATGGAAGCCGTGTTTGCGGTCTCTCGTGAGTACAGCACTCCACTACATGTGCCTGCGTGCACACTGTGCCATGGATATATGCGCCCCTTTTATTTGGGTACACAACCAGCTATGTTTTGTGTGTACACCACTGGAGTTATATGTGGGTAGGGGTGCACAATGTGCAGACTTCTGGAATGTGAGTGTAGGTCTCTTTGTGTGCAAAAACCCCCTACTATGTGCATCGGTTTGAAAAGACCATAGTGTGTGTGTACACCAGTGTGTGTATGTGTGCCCCACCTGAGGTGTTTCTGTGCATGCAAAGGCTGCGTGTGCGCCCCAGTGGGTGTGTGCACCCTTTTGTGTGCATATACTCTGCTGTGTGTGCCGGTGCGCACATTCCCAGGGCCGAAGCGTGAGCGTGGCCCGTGGCCCCGGTGTGTCCCGGCGGCGCTGCTTGGCTCGCTCGCCTCACTTTGAAAGCTTGGCGTCTCAATCTCCCACTGCAGACGTCAGGCCACGTGGCCCTGAGTGTTCGTGGCGGCCCGGCCGGCTCCGGGATCCCAGGCTGTGGCTCTGGGGCGGAGCGCTGGCCCTGGGTCGAGAGGTCGCTGCGCCCTGCATTCCTGGCCGCGCGTGCACAGGCTGGAATCCGTACATTCCATTCATAACATTCCCGCAAGCGAGGGGAGGAGACGCAAAGCCCGGCAGTGAGTGATTAAAGGAAAGAAAGAAGGGCTTCTTGCAGCTCCGGGCTGTATGTTTTCCTGCGCGCCCTGGCGCAGTCCCCGGCGATGAAAGGCAGGAGCACGTGAGCGGTTTGCAGAGCAGCCTGGCCCAGCCGCGCGCCCGTGGCCAGGGGCTCCATTTACCCTCCGAGGAGGGCGCTGTACGGTGGGACTCAGGCGGCAGCTTCCTCTCTCCCAAGCAGCAGCTTTCTCTCTCCCAGGCGGCCTTTGTGGCTGTGGCCGGGACAGGGAAAAGCTGCCCAGGCCAAGAGGGCGAGGGCGTCAGAGGCAGCCAGCGCCGCCTTTGTGCAACTGAAGCGGATGAAGCCGCCTGCTCTCAGGTCTTCTAAGGATAAGGTCTTATTATCACTCCCATTTTACAGATGAGGAAATCGAGGCTCAGAGACAGGAAGTAGCTTGTGCCATTCATTAGGGTCCCAGGCCTGGTACCTCCTCCCGTTTATGGCAGTACCGATTGCCTTGCAAGGACCCAGCCCTTCACCATGTGTTTCTGCTCTCCTGACCCCCACATCTCCCTTAGCTCAGTGACACCTTCCTCTGGGGCTGTGCTCTTCATCCTCCTGCATTTTCCAGCGCCCCTTCTCTTAGCGCTGTGTGTGCCGTTCCACTGCCCTCTTCAGCTGAGCTAGGCCTTCCCCCAGGACAGGTCCTGTGAACCACCCGTGCTAGGTCAGTGGGCAGCACGGACCCTAGAGGTGGGCAGTGGGGCAGGCAGGGATCTAGCTGGGGGGACCTCCTGACATATGGAGGGATAGAGCATGGCTTTCCTTGAGACAGAAGCCGTGAAAACAGGAGAGAAGAGGCAGAATCTAACCTGGTCCCCAGGTGGGCAGGGAGGCCCGTGGGATGGGGGTTGACCAACTTGTCTGGGACAAATGGTGCGAGAACTATGCTGGGACAGCTCTGGCCACATCCCAGAGCTGGGCAAGGACAACATGGAGAAGGCAACTTGATTCCAGGTGCCACTGGCCCTGGCCAGGGGTGAGGCTGGAGAGGGTGCATGTTTGCTGTGGGCCTCTGAGGACAGCTTTCAGGAGCTGGAGGTAGCAGGGCCGGGAGGGGGCAGGGAAAGGGGGGCAGCAGCAGGGCATCCCCTGCAGAGGGAACCACAAGGAGAAAGGCTAAGTAAGAGGGAGCATGGGGTAGGCCTTCAGGTCACCTAGCAGGCAGATGGGGACAACTGGGTGGTTAGATTACAGAGTACCTCCTTCAGAAACCTGAGGGCAGAGTGGTGTCTTTGCACGCCCTCTGCTACACTTCGCACAGGCTGGCATTTTGTATTTGTTCAGTTGATAGTTCCTGTCCGCCTCCCAGATTGACCTGCAGAGCAGCGTAGGTGCTTAGAGGTTTGCTGATTGATGAAGGAAGTGCTAGAACAGGCTGGGCCCTAACACTCCCTGCTTTGTCAACCAAACATCAGGTTAAAACACCAGGTAGGAGCCTGTCCTGGGCTGGCGAGGGCTGGCCAGGTAATGGAAGGTCATCTCAGCAGGGCACTCCACCCGCTCAGTCTCCTAGAGCCATTCCCCAGTGGTGGTGTGACCTTGGGCAAGCCCCTTCATTTCTCTAGCCTCTGTGGGCAGCAGTGGTCCTGGTGTCTCCATCATGAAGGAATTACAGACAGCACTAGGAACCCTGTCTGCACAGAGGTCACTCAGTAGAGGTGTGCTGGCTCCTTCTTCATCACTGACCTCTTCATCCTCCCACATTTTTCTGGCCACGATGAGCTTCTCTGAAGCCATCCTTCCAGCACAGAAACTCCAAGTTGGCCTGATCTGTGTTCACAAAGGCGCTGGTTTTCAGCAGTTTAGAGGACTGAGTGGTTCTCAAAGTGATCCAGAGAGCTCTGGGGCCCTGATACACTTTCAGGGCAGCTTCAAGGTGAAAACTGTGTTCGTGACAATGTTAACATATTACCTCTGTCTCTCATTCTCTCTCGGGGGTATGGCAGCAGCTTCCAGCAGGTATGATGAGGTCACTGCTCTGACAGCCAATGGGCAGGGGCTGTGATGTCACCACTCTGACAGCATGTGTTCCTGTGCTTTAAAAGTTCCTCCAAAATTGATTAAGGGATACAGTCATACAGTTAAGTAGAAGGAACAAGTGTTATAGGTTAACAATAATTTCTTGTATATTTCAATATAGTTAAAAGATTTGCAATGTTCCCAACAGAAAGAAAAGATACATGTTTGAGGTGTCATATATCCCAATTACCTTGATTTGATCATTGCACATTGTATATATGTATAAGAATATCACATGTACCCCCAAAATATGTACAACCTAATATAGATCAATAAAAATAAATAAGCTTGTCATTTTCATTTCAAATACATTAAATACCAATAGGTGTAACTCACCATTAAAAAAAAAAAGCTCATCAAGGTCCTCAGCAATTTTTAATTAATTTATTAAGAGTGAAAAGGGGTCCTGAGACTAAAATTTTGAGACTCTCTGGCTTAAACAGAGTTTAATTCCAGGTTCTGTCCCTGAACGTCTACGAGGCCTGGAGGAAATTACTTTAAACATGTGAAGTCTCAGTTTCTCTTCTTAAAAGGAGAAAAAAGGCACCTTCCTCATTGTGTGATGTGGCTCATTACTGAGACAATGCAAACAAAACACAGAGACATGTGCCCAGCCCTCCTGCATGGTGGAGCCCTCCTTCCGGGTGGAGGCTGCCAGCTGCCCTGGCTTGCGCTCCAAGGACCAGGGTGCCCATGGGCTCTGAAGGGACTCTTAGCAGCTAGCTCCTCAAAGGCTGGCAAACAAGGACAAGCACAGCCCCTGCCCCAGAGCATTCATCCAGCCTGGCACCTTCCCCAGGCGGGCGCCCGGCCAGCTCCCTGAGTACACATTTTCCTACATGTCTAAGGTGTGAGAAAAGTAACACATTTGTTGTTGATCTTGTTGGAAAAGGCCTGGTTTTAAAGAGCAGTGTGTTTTTAACTTGTTGCGAAGTACATTCTGTAATTCCTGACCAAAATACCAACTGACGCTGAAAAAAAAAAAACCTCCTTCATGGAAAAAATATTTTGTTTGGAGAGTGATCCCTAAACGCTGATGGAGGGTACAACGCCTCCTCCAAAGGCCATTCCAGGAGGGTCAGCTGTCCCCCCAAGAGTGCTGGGACTCAGCCTGGACAGCCTGGCTTCTGCCACAAAAGGCACAGAAGTCAAACATCCAGAGAAAACCACAGGGGAAAAGGAGCTATTCAAGTTGAAAAGAGAATTCAGTGAGGTGGCCAGTTACAAAATAAATATACAAAACCTTGCGGCTTGCCAAGTGCCCCAAAATAGTCGTAACAAAATATATTGGGGGAGAAAAGATCCCATTCACAATTCAATGAGAAATTAGAAGTTCCTAGGAGTAAACTAAATAAGGAAACACATACAGGACCTAAAATCAGAAGGCTCCAACTCTTACCTGAGAAGCACAAATTATTTAGTAAATGGAGAGATATATGTATACATGTCCCTGGATAGAATGGATAGAAAGACATAATATTGCAAAAATGTCCATTTTCTAGCAATAAATATTTGAAAAGAAAACCAGGGGAGCAGGGAATGAGATTTGCCTTATCAGATATTAAAGCTAGAAGTCTTTTAAACATTGAATTCTTGATGTCAGAATGCAGTGGCACAGAATCAGAACTCCACATGCCCACCGGAAGTTATGTAAGCATTTAATATGCGATAAGATGACCTTTCAAATCAGTGTGTAAATCATAGGATTTTTTTCAATAAACAGTTTGGGCAAATGGCCAATCCCTTGAAATGAAATAAAGTTAGGTTTCTGTTTTTCACTCTAGATGGATTAAAGATTCAAAAGTAACATGAAACCATAAAAACACAAGAAGCATATTTCAGTGAATATTTATGTAATCTTGGGATCAAGGGACAACTTAATAAATACGAAACCAGAGATTGAAACAATAAGGGAAAAGGTAAACGGGTTTGACCAGAAAAAAATTTAAAGTTTCATTGTGTCAGTAAATACAAACCAATGTGTGCATTAAAAATGGACTCTAGGCCGGGCGCGGTGGCTCAAGCCTGTAATCCCAGCACTTTGGGAGGCCGAGACAGGCGGATCACGAGGTCAGGAGATCGAGACCATCCTGGCTAACATGGTGAAACCCCGTCTCTACTAAAAAATACAAAAAAAAAACTAGCCGGGCGAGGTGGCGGGCGCCTGTAGTCCCAGCTACTCGGGAGGCTGAGGCGGGAGAATGGCGTAAACCCGGGAGTCGGAGCTTGCAGTGAGCTGAGATCCAGCCACTGCACTCCAGCCTGGGCAACAGAGTGAGACTCCGTCTCAAAAAAAAAAAAAAAAAAAATGGACTCTAAAAACTTCAACTGCAGACATTTCCTACTTCTCGATAACATGGGGCGAGATGAAACTTGCCACGTTCATCCAGGTGGGGAATATCCATCTAGTAATTGAAAAAAAAAAAAAAAAAAGCTGGGCACAGTGGCTCACACCTGTAATCCCAGCACTTTAGGATGCCAAGGTGGGTGGATCACCTGAGCACCTGAGGTCAGGAGTTCAAGACCAGCCTGACCAACATGGCAAAACCCCATCTCTACTAAAAAATACAAAAATGAGCCAGGCGTGGTGGCAGGTACCTGTAATCTCAGCTACTTGGGAGGCTGAGGCAGGAGAATCACTTAAGCCCAGGAGGCAGAGGTTGCCCTGTGCCGAGATTGCGCCACTGCACTCCAGTCTGGGTGACAGAGCGAGACTCTGTCTCAAAATGAATAAATAAATAAAAACAGAAAAGACTCCTGCCTTAATGGAGTAGACATCAAGAATGAGAGACAAACAACTAGCAGGCAAGCAAACAAACAAAAGACTGCTGATTGAAAACCTGGATCAAAACTCAAATTAACAAGGTTTGGGGCTGGGATCAGTGGTTTACACCTGTAATTACAGTGCTTTGGTAGACTGGGGAGGGAGGATCACTTGAGGACGGCAGTTCAAAGCAAGCCTGGGCAATATAGCAAGACCCTAACTCCACAGAAAATAAAACAATTAGCCAGGTATAGTGGCTCATGCCTACAATCCCAGCCCCAGCTACTGGGGAGGCTGAGGTGGGAGGATAGCCTGAGCCCAGGAGGTAGAAGCTGTGGGGGGCTGTGATTGTGCCACTGCACTCCAGCCTGGGCAATGGAGTGAGACCCTGTCTTAAAAAAAATCCAAGGTATTGGAGAAGCTGCTAATAACAGCAGATGGCAATCATCTTGTAGACACCTATCCATACTGCAACTCAGAAGTGTTCTAAAATATTCATCTAGCCTTGCAGTAGGTTGTTTTCAGAGAAATCTTCCTCTGCACATTTTTTCCCTCTTTAGTACTTTTTTCATCATCCTATGCTATTTCCTTTTTCTTCTACTCATCACTGAAAGACTGAATGCTCACAGCCTATCACATAAATAATAACAAATAAATGTATAATTTCAAATGGTGCTATGGAGGAAAGTTCCTGATTGTAGATGGTCTATGGGTGTGTCTTTCTAATTTTAATAGTTTTCTATTCATTTTAAGGTATATTTAGAAAGAATCATTTTCCATTTATGGGAGATATATGACATTATCTTTTTTGTAATCCTTCTTTTTCTTTCTTTCTTTCTTTTTTTTTTTTTTTTACTGAGACAGGGTCTTGCTCTGTTGCCCAGGCTGGAGTGTAGTGGTGCAATCACAGCTCACTGCAGCCTCAACCTCCTGGTCTCAAGTGATACTTCTGCCTCAGCCTCCTGAGTAGCTGGGACCACAAGTGCACACGTCCATACACAGCTGATTTTTAAAAAACTTCTTGCAGGGATGCGGTCTGACTGTGTTGCCCAGGCTGATCTCGAACTCCTGGGCTCAAGTGATTCTCCTACCTTGGCCTCTCAATGTGCTGGCATTACAGGCACGAACCATCTTACCTGGCCATTTCTTTTGAAATAAATATATTTCAGTAAGGAGCTGATTTGAAGAACAAGATTACATACATACTAATACAGGTGGTTCAAGTGCATGGGGAAATTCATGACCTTGACAAGGAAAAGGGCACTGGGGAGATGCCGCTGACCTCAAAGAGCAGCTGCAGAAAGGCTTGGCTCAGGCTGCATGTCAGGACCACTAATGAGAAGTATTGGGATATTAGACAAAGAGGTCTAGACAAAGTATGGGGGCTTGAGCTGGGGCAGGGGAGCAAAGGGGTGATTCTGCAGGGATTGAAGACAATCAAGGGATGGGCATGGAGGATAAGAATAAGAACATCTCAGCTATAGCAAAAAAGTCTCCTGGTACAACCCTGGTCAGGCTTGAACAGAGGCAGTGGTGAGGGGCTTAGCTCTCATGCCAGGCTTCCTGGGTTCAGATCCCAGCTTATTCTTTCTAGGCCAGGTAGTGGCTCTCTCTGTCCTTGGCTTTCCCAGGTATACAATGAGGATGATAAGAGTGGCCATCTCATGGAACACTGACTATGCCTTAACTTCTTCCTCTACAAATGGATGCATAAGTAACCCCTTGCTCATAGACAGGCATGAGTGATTCCTAATGTGAAATGCGCAGAACAGCTCCCTGTGGAGGCAGCACTCAGCAGATGCCATTTCCATTCCCTCTGCAGGTTCCTGTCCTGACCACCGCCCATATGAATAGGAGGATGCACAGACACCTAGGTGGGCTACCCTGCATTTTCCATCCCCTTTTACCCTCCGATCTGCTCAGTGTCCTAGGAGGCTCACCTCTAGGGGCCCTTGCCTTTGGGGTCCTGCATGACAATGGGAAGCTCTGACATTGACTGGCAGGATTGAAGTCTCAGGTTATCCTGTCCCCACACCCAGTCCTGTGGGCATATTTTGGGAGTGGCTTCCTCTTCTTTGTCCCTGCAGGCCCAGGAGGCTCACATCTCTCCCTCCGGGGCTCCACCATCTTGTTGGTCACCAGCTCCTCCCTTAAACCCTCTTCTGGTGCCCTTTGCAGTGACCCTCTGTGCCCGCCCGGCCTTCCTGTGATGGAAGTCCCACATGAGTTTTGTCTCTATCTGCCCAAAGCTCTGCTTGCTCCCTCTAAACCTTCAGCTTGCAAGCTCCCAATCAGCTGCAGAAGCTCACCTTGGGGTCCTACCCTACACCCTACCCCCCGCCAACGGGCCCATATCCCTGGGCCTGCCCCTCCTAGGACCCATCCTGGCGCCTCTGTGGTCTCCTTCAGCAAGAGTCACAGCTCTCCCACAGCAGGATGGGACTAGCTGTCTGCTCTGCTTCCCACCCACCACCATAGTGGTGGGGGACCAACCTCCAATAGCCTGGTAAGAATTATGTCCATTGTTAAGCCAGAATTTGCTTCACTGCAGGGTGAAACCAGACCACAGAGAACCTTTTGAATGTCATGTTAACCCTGGAAGTGATGGGAAGCTCTGCTCAGAAGGTGTCTGAGTGAGCAGGGGTGGGATGACACTAAAGAGAGGCAGCTGCTCACAGACCAGACCCAGAACTGCTCACCCAAACTTGCTGTCCCCAGCAGCCTCCATCTGTTCCTCTCCTCCCTTCCTCCCCCCTCCGTCCCCCTCCGTTCCTCCTTCCTTCCTTCCCTGCTTCCTTTTTCTTTCTCCCTACTTTCGTTCCTTCCTTCCATCCTCCCTTCTGCTTCCTTCTTCCTTTTTTCTTCTTTCCTTCCTTCCCCCTTCTTTCCTCCCATCTTCCTTTCTTCCTCCCTCTTTCCTTCTTACCTTCCATTCTTCCTCCTTCCTCCTTCTTTCCCTCCCTCCTTCCTTCCACCTTTCTTCTTCCTTCCTCCTTTCTTCATTTTTCTTTTCCCCTTTCCTCTTTCCTTTTTTCTTTTTTCCTTCTTTTCTTGGGGTCAGGAGGTGTTTCGTGGCTAGAATAGACACAGTTCAATACTAGTATTAATAGCAAATTTCAGCCACTCCTGACACAGTCTTCCCTACCCAGACATTGCAGAGGCAAAGTTTGTGAAACATGGCAAGGTTTCAACAGTGTTGGAAACTAGAAATATTGCTCAACAGCTCATCAGAGGCCTTTCCTGAGCATTAGCGTGTGACAGCTGTGTGGGGCAGCCAGCTATCTGATGTCTTCCTCCCCCATGCCCACGCTTTGTGTCCAGCACCATCTTGAGACTGTAATTCCCAGAAAGCTAAATAGCCCCATGAAGAGCCCTCTGAGAGGCCACACTGACCTACTGGGGGAGCCCAGGAGACCCAGGGGCCTTGCACTTTGGGTTATGGTTTTTCTTGCCAGAAGAAAACCCAGCAGATTGCTGCAAGCTGCAGGAATAAACTCATGCCTTTGTGGAAGAACAGTCAGACCACAGGCTCTCGGAAGACTCAACTCTTAGGAGAGCGGAGGCTCACAACACTAAAGCCTCTAGGCCACCAGGAAGTTGGCAAGAAATGGTTTGCTCAAGTTACCCTCCTCTCAAGAGGTAGACGGAGGGGCACTCATCCACTCTGTTTACCAACGAGTAGCAGGTCCATACAGATCTCCTCTCCTTCAAGTAGGAGTAAACAGGGGGAAATGAGGCCTGAAAAGATTCTAGATCAGAGAAGACAGAGACTGAATGTTCCACCATGGGCAAAATTGAGGAATTTGTCAGGAAACTACACTCACAGAGGAAGAGGACATTTGTTGAGACTACTCACTACAAAAGCAAAATGTACATTTCAGCAAACATTTGCAAAGCAATCTCAATAAAATGCTAGAAAACTGGAGAATCTGTGAAACAAGATATTAATGCTAATAAGGCAAGAAGTGAAGATTATATGGGAGATGTTGAGGGGCAAGATACGAATAGATTTTTAGCTTTTCATTTGGAAATGAAAGAATGAAGAAAAATGGTAACAATAAGAATAGTACAGAGGCTGGGTGCGGTGGCTCACGCTTGTAATCCCAGCACTTTGGGAGGCCGAGGCAGGCAGATCACGAGGTCAAGAGATCGACGCCGTCCTGGCCAACATGGTGAAACTCCCTCTCCACTAAAAATACAAAAATTAGCTGGGTGTGGTGGTGGGTGCCTGTAGTCCCAGCTACTTGGGAGGCTGAGGCAGGAGAATCGCGTGAACCCGGGAGTCAGAGGTTGCAGTGAGCCGAGATTGTGCCACTGCACTCCAGTGTGGCAAGAGAGCGAGACTCCATCACACACACACAAAAAAGAATAGTACAAAGAATGCCCATCCACTTATTCTTTACCCAGAGTCACCTAATGCTAGCATTTTGCCACAGTTGCTTTATCATCTTCTCTGTCTGTATGTATGTGTGTATACATGTACACGCATATGCATGTATACACATGTACATATATATACACACACACATAAAATTTCTTTCTGAACCATTTCAGGGTAAGTTGCATAGATCACAGGCCTTTACCCCTATTCCAGTGTGTATTTACTAACAATAAAACATTTTCATTTATTATGCGGTTACTGATTTCAGTGGCTTTTACACTGATACATTTCTTTCTCAAGTCCCATATCTGTATGCAAATTTTGTCTATTGATCTCATCATGCCTCTTATAGTATTTCTTTCCTTCAGTGCAGGATCAAGTTTAGGATCAGATATTGCATTTAGTCATCCCATTCTTTAATCTGGAACATTTCTGTAGCCCTTCTTTGACTTTGTATGACATTAACATTTCTGAAGCATACGATACCTTTTCCCTTTATGTAATAAAGAGAGCATCTCTCATTTTGCTGGTTAGTGTATAAGTCTGTTCTTACACTGCTATAAAGAAATACTTGAGACAGGGTAACTTATAAAGTAAAGAGGTTTAATTGGCTCACGGTTCCTCAGGCTGTACACAAGGCATGGCTAGGGAGGCCTTGGGAAACTTATAATCATGGCGGAAGGTGAAGGGGAAGCAGGCACACCTTCACATGGCCAGAGCAGGAGGAAGAGAGAGTGGGGTGGAGGTGCCACACACCTTTAAAAAAACAAATCTCAGGAGAACTCTCTCACTATCACAAGAACAGTAACAAAGGGGAAATCCACCCCCATGATCCAATCACCTCCCACCAAGTCCCCTCCAACATTACGGATTACAATTTGACATGAGATTTGGGTGAGGACACAGAGCCAAACCATATCAGTTATATTCAGATTATTCGTTCCAGGCTGGGTACCCATGAACATGCCCTCCGGGTATCACATCTGCAGGCACAGAATGGCCATCGGTCTCTCACGGGCTGGAGTTGTGATCCTGGTGATGTGGGATGGGTTGCTTTCACTGGTGTTCATGAATCACGAGCTCTTGTGTGCTCTCCCTCTCTCTTTTGCTCCCTCTCCCTCCTTTCTGAATTGTTAAAGTGACACCATCCTGTAAAATGTGACAGTGAATTCATATGCTTATCTTTCCTCCCTCCCATACCCCTACAAGAATCAAGCTTCTGTGCCAACCCCACAGGATGAGGCAGAGGAGCAACAACAGACAAGAGAGGGCAAGGTGTTGGAAGATGGAAGAGGGAGCCCTGAGCTCCCTGAACCAGATGGCTTCTGAACTCGGACTCCACGAAGTGTTAGAAGGCATCCAGTGTCCACGCTCTGTATTGGGGACTCTCTCCAGTGGTTGAGGCAGCACCCGATAGTATGCATCAACATTCCCATGGTGACAGTTATGAGTATTCATACTAAGTAGGGCAAGTGAAGACTATAATGGCTTCAGTCACTTCAGGTCAAGTTTTGCCACTGCATGAATTCAGGGCAATTCAGGTTTTTCTGGCAAATCGTTAATGAGCAAAATGTCAGTTTTCAGAGCCTTGTGAGGTTGGGAAGGGAATGAGGGACCATGGCCAATCTGATGTTGAAATCAAGCCTCTGGGAAGGTAGCAAACAGTGCTGCCCATTAGTCCCATAGAGCCCAGGCTGTCATGGGGACCTATGCTGGAGTGGGACACTGCTGAAAGCAAGAGGTCTTAGGAGTGTCCTCCCTGGCTCCTCCAGTGGCATCCTGGCCTCCCTCCTAGTTGGTGCTGGCGGAAAGCATCTCTGAAGAGGAGGTGTGAACCTGCAACCTAAGAATGAGTAGGGGTCACCCAGGTGCAGGGTCAGAGGAAACTGCCTGCCCTGCTCCGTGAGGTGGAAGCACACGGCCAGTGAGGGCCACAGGTGGGCACTGGGAGGGGCAGCACCATCCAAAGGACCAGATTAGACTCCAGCTACAATAGGAACTGCTGGGAGGTTTCAAGCCCGGGAGTAAACAGATCCGATTTGCACTATGAAGAGATCACCCAGGGCTGCTGCGTGGAAAGTAGGATGTGGGGGTCCGAGGGGGAGTAGAGGCTGGTGGAGAGTCCTGCAGCTGGGAAAGGTCTGAAGGGTGGGGTGGGCATGCCCTGCGAGGGCCCACTATCGGTGCACAGACAGCCCTGGATGGTGTAGGCAGGAGAGGAACAGGTGTCTAGGGAGCTTCCAGGCTTCTGGCATGAGAAACAGAATGGAGGAAAGCCCACCCCGCTGCCTGGCAGCTGTGCCACAGTGGTTTGCAGCCAACTCCTGGAGTAGGCTGGCTTGGTTCAAATCCCAGCGCCACCACCTACTCTCTGTGTGATGTTGGTTAAATACTTACTCTCTGGGTCTCGGTGATAACTTGCTGACAGTGTTTAAACGTCCTGAAACAAGACCTGGGGCCTAGGAGTGCCCTCTAACAACGATCCTGTAGTTCCAGGGCCTCAGATTTTCATTTGCCGAGATCCCTCCGCGGTGAGTATTCACTTAGCATCCGGGATCTTCACACTCTGCCCTAAACCAACCAGTGCATTCACTTCTGAGGATCCTTCAACTTCACTTAAAAAAATCCTGTGACGGGGCGGGCATGGTGGCTCGCGCCTGTAATCCCAGCACTTTGGGAGGCCAAGGCGGGCGGATCACCAGGTCAGGAGCTCAACACCAGCCTTACCAACATGGTGAAACCCTGTCTCTACTAAAAATACAAAAATTAGCCAGGTGTGGTGGAGTGCGCCTGTAATCCCAGCTACTCAGGAGGCTGAGGCAGGAGAATCACTTGAACCCGGGAGGTGGAGGTTGCAGTGAGCCGCGATCATGCCACTGCACTCCAGCCTGGGCGACAGAGTGAGACTCTGTCAAAAAAAAAAAAAAAAAAAAAAAAAAACACACACACACAACAAAACAAAATAAAATGCTGTGATGGCAAAGACGTTTTTCAGGCTAAATTCAACTCATGTATTTTTTACATAGATAATATTTGAAGGGTCTTATATGTGTATGTATATCTTTTTCTTATTGAATTTAAGAATATATATTTCAGATCTTAAAATATCCACAAATGTTGAAATTTTTAAACTATTTGTTTTATTCCATCATTTATTTTAAGGCCTTTACCGTGTAGAAATTTTAGTTTTTATGGGAAATCAACCTTTTCTGCTGGCTGACAACAGCCTTCTCTATGCCAAGTTTATAGAATTCGTCTTCCATATTTTATTCTAATTCCTTTGCAGTTTTATTTTTTAAGTCTTAATATTTATTTCTTCTGGAATTTATTCTTATGGATAGGTATGTGGAAGAAATCTAACTTTTACTGATTTGGGCCATAAAGCCCAGTGTTATTTGCTGGGTGACTCTTGAACAGCAAGGGTTTCAACTGCAAGGGTTTACCACTTACAGGCAAATTTTCTTCGGCCTCTGCCACCCCTGAGACAGCAAGACAAGCCTTCCTCTTCCTCCTCCTCCTCAGCCTACTTAACACAAAGATGATGAGGATGAAGACCTTTATGACTATCCACTTCCACTTAATGAATAGGAAATACGTTTTCTTTTCCTCAGCATTCTCTTAATAACATTTTCTTGTCTCTAGCTTACTTTATTGTAAGAACACAGTGCATAATACATACAACATTGCAAAATAGGTGTAAATCAACTGTTTATGTTATCAGAAAGGCTTCTGGTCAACAATAAACTATTAGTAGTTAAGTTTTTGGGGAGCCAAAAGTTATACAAGTGTTCATCTACATGCAGGGTGAGGGGGGTGGGGGTGCTCTTAACCCCTGCATTATCCAAGGGTGAACTGCAATCCATTTTATTGATTTGGAATGCCACTTTTACCACCTACTAAAGGGCCGGGTATGCATGAGACTGGTTTTGTTTCTCTGCACCACTTCATTGCTCTGTTTGCCTTTTCCTGTGCCCTGAAGGATTCTTTCAATCACTGTACTTTTATAATATGATTTTACATCTGATAATACAAATAACCACATTGCTTTTTTGGTTTCAAAAATATCTGAACTATTTTCAAACACGTATTCCTGCTGATGAAATTTAGAATCAATTATTGAACTTCAAATCACTTCCATTTGAATGGACTTGAAATGAATCAGTAGATTAATTTCAAAGAAATTCTGTCTTTAAAATGTTGAATCTCCTTTTCCAGGAATCTGGAAAGTCACTGCTTATTTAATTCTCTTAATATGTCTTTAGTTGACTTTTATTGTTATCATTTCCCTCACATTGGTTTGTGCACGTTTACTTAATTTTTTCTAACAGCTTTATTAAGATACAATTCATGTGCCAAGCAACTCACTCATTTAAAGTTTGTAATTAAATGTTTTTTAGTATACTCACAAAGTTGTGCAACTATTACCAGATTCAATTACAGAACATTTTCATTTCCTCAGTAAGAAACCCTGTACACTTTAGCTACTATCCCACCCCAGGCCCATCTGCTATCCCTGCAGACCAAAGCAACATTTCAGTTTGACCTTTCATGTAAATGGAATCATATAATATGTGATCCTCTATGTCTGGCTTCTCTCACTTAGCATGATGTTTTCAAGGTTCAATCATATTGTATGAACCATGTATTAGTACTTCATTCCTTTTTATGACCAAAGAATATTCCTGTTATATGGATAAACCACATTTTGTTTATTCATTTATTATTTGATGAACATTTTGGTTATTTTTACATCTTGGCTATTACAAATCATGCTGCTGTGAAGATTCATGTACAAGTTTTTATGTGGACGTATTTCGATCATCTTGGAAAAAGTACTTCCGGTCTAATGGTAACTCCACATTTAACTTTTTGAGAAGGTGCCAGACTGTTTTCCAAAGTAGCTGCTCCATTTTTCTTTTTCTTTTTTTTTTGAGACGGAGTCTCGCTCTGTCGCCCAGCCCAGGCTGGAGTGCAGTGGCGCGATCTCGGCTCACTGCAAGCTCCACCTCCAGGGTTCACGCCATTCTCCTGCCTCAGCCTCCCGAGTAGCTGGGACTACAGGTGCCCACAACCGCGCCCGGCTAATTTTTTGTATTTTTAGTAGAGACGGGGTTTCACCGTGGTCTCGATCTCCTGACCTTGTGATCCACCCGCCTCGGCCTCCCAAAGTGCTGGGATTACAGGCGTGAGCCACCGCGCCCGGCCCCATTTTTCATTCTCACCAGCAACCTATGAGGATTACTCCTCAACCCTGCTAACACTATTATTGTCTGAAATTTTTATTAGAGCAATTATATTGGGGGTGTGAAATTGTATCTCATTGTTGTCTTGATTTGCATTTCTCTGATGTCTAATAATGTTGATCATTGTTTCATGTGCTTAATAGACATCTATATGTCTTCTTTGAAAAAATGTTTATTCAGATTCTTTACCCATTTTTAATAGGGTTATTTGTCTTTTTATTATTGAGCTGTGTTCTTTATATATTCTAGATGCAAGTTTCTTATCAAATATATGATTTGTAAATATTTTCACCCATTCTGATTCTGTGGGATTTTTTTCACTTTCTTGAGAGTGTCCTTTGAAGCAGAAAGGTTTTTAATTTAGATGAAGTACAGTTTATCTATTTTTCCTCTTGTTGTTTATGCTGTTGGTGTAATATTTAAAAATCTATTGCCAAATACAAAGCCATGGAGATTTACCCTTGTGTTTTCTCTTCAGAGTTTTAGGTTTGGCACTCACATTTAGGTCTTTGATCCATTTTGAGTCATTTTTTGTATATGGCAAGATGTAAGTGTTCAATTACATTCTTTTGCATTAAGGTATTCCATTGTTTCAGCATCATTTGTTAAAGAGATTATTCCTTCCCTGTTGAATGCACCTGGCACCCTTGTTAAAAATTAGTTAACCATAGACACATGGGTTTATTTCTGGACTTTCAATTCTCTTCCATTGATTCTCACGCTGGTACCACCTTGTCTTGATTACTGTAGGTTTGTAGTAAGTTTTGAAGCTAGGAAGTGCAAGCCTTCGAACTTCATTCTTCTGTTTCAAAATCTTTTTGCCATTTTGGGTCACTTGAGTTTCCACATTAATTTTTAGATCAGTTTGTCAAATTCTATAAAGAATCTAGGGATTAACTTGAATCTGTAGAACAATTTGGGGAGTATTGCCATCTTATACCATGTGCAATCCATAAACATGGGATGCCCTTCCATTTTTAAGTTCTTTAATTTTTTTTTCAAACAAGCTTTGTAGTTTTCCGAGTATAAGTTGTGCACATTACATTGTGATATCGTGATATACATATATTCATATCTATAAATATATTTTTATATATATATAGTTTTTGTCGTATTTCCTGACATATAACTCCTAAAACCCAGAATCTCCAGAGTGATAAGGATGTCTTTTGTATGCTAATGAGATGACTGGTGGATAGCAGCCCCCAAGTAGTTTGAAGATGTGGGGGTGGTCACAGAAAAAACATGGGCATGATTAGAGGGTTGGGACTTTTCAGCCCCACCCCCAACCTCCAAAGAGGGGAGAGAAGCTGAAGGTTAAGTTGATCACCAATGACCAACGATTTAATCAATCATGTCTATGTAGTGGAGCTTCTGTTAAAAACGTAAAAAGACTAGCTGAAGGGAGCTTCTAGATAGCTGAATATGTGGAGGCTCCTGGAGGGTGGCATGCCTGGAGAGGGCATGAAAGTGCCGCACACCTTCCCACATACCTCACCCTATGTATACTTCATCTGGCTGTTCATGTGTATTCTTTTTAATCTCCTTTATACTAAACCAGCGAATGTGGGAAAGTGCTTCCCTGAGTTCTGGTGAGCCATCCTAGCAAATTAATTGACCCTGAGGAGGGGGGTCCTGGCAACCCTGGGGTTTGTAGCCAGGGTTCAAGGTATCTGAATTGGAGGTAGTTTAGTGGGGCTGAGCCTTCCATCTGTGGAATCTGACACTATCTCTAGGTAAATAGAGTCAGAATTTAATTGAATTAGAGAACACCTAACTGTTGCCCACCGGAGAATCTGGCAGAAATTTGCTTGGTGGGTTGGTAGGGAGAAATCCTTATACATTTGTTCACAGAAGAATTCTATGTTGTATTGTAAGAATACAGTGGGGGGAAATGATTTTTTTTTCAATACCCTTACACACTTCTTTTTGTTAAATTTATTTGTAAGCATTTTATTCCTTTAGATGCTATTACAAATTGAATTGTTTTCATTATTTTATTTTCAGATTGTTCACTGCAAGCATATAGAAATGCAACTAATTTTTGTAGAGTTATGCATCATTTAAATGCAGGGATACATTCTGAGAAATGTGATGTTAGGTGACTTTGTCACTGTGTGAACACCATAGAGTGTACTTACACAAATCTAAATGATTTAGCCTACTACACGTCTAAGCTATACAGTACAATATAGCCTATTGCTCCTAGGCTGCAAACCCGAACTGCATGTTACTATACTGAAAACTGTAGGTAATTGTAACACAATGGTATTTGTGTGTGTAAACATAACTAAACATAGAAAAGGGGCAGTAAAAATACATTATAACAGATAAGATATGGTACACCCCTATGTAATGCACTTAACATCAATGGAGCTAGCAGGTTGGAAGTTCTTTTGGGCAAGTTAGTGAGTGAGTGGTGAGTGAATGTGAAGGCCTCGGGCTACGCACTACTGTAAACTTTATGAGCACTGTACATTCAAGTTACACTAAATTTATTTTTTAAATATTTAAATATTTTAAATAAATGAAACTTACCTATCTGTTTTACTGTATAAACTTATTTTCTTTTAACTTTTTGACTCATAACAACACAGACTAAAACACAAATAGATTGTTCAGCTGTACAAAAATATTGTCTTTCTTTATATCCTTATTTTGTAAGTATTTTTCTATTTTAAAATTCTTTTCTTTTCTTTTTACTATTTAAACTTTTTTGTTAAAAATGAAGACACACACACACATTAGCCTAGGCTTACACAGGGCCAAGATCATCAATATCACCATCTTCCACCTCCCTCCACATTCTGTCCCACCGGAAGGTGTTCAGCTTCACGTCGCATAGAGCTGTCATTTCCTGCGTGATGACATTGTCTTCTTCTGGATACCTCCTGAAAGACTTGTCTGAGACTGTTTTGCAGCAGCTTTCTTTTTTTTTTTAATAAGTAGAAGGAGTACATGCTAAAAACACAATTAAAATATAGTAAATAAAGAAGTAACATAGTCGTTTATTATCATTATCAAACACTATGTTCTGTACATAACTGTGTGTGCTAGACTTTGAAATGACTGGAAGTACAGCAGGTTTGTTTTCGCCAGCATCACCACAGGCAGGTGAGTAATGCATTGTGCTACTACATTACGACAGCTACGACGTCAGCAGGTAGTAGGAATTTTTCAGCTCCACTATAATCTTATGGGACCCTCATTGTATATGCGGTCCATTGTTAACAAATGTTTTTGTATGGCACATTATTGTATATTCATTTATCTTGTATCCTGCAAACTTGCTAAACTCTTTTATTAGTTCTAATAGTTTTTTAGTGGATTTCTTATAATTTCCTACATACAAGTTATGTAATCTGTGAATAAAGATAGCATTACTTCTTCCTTTCCAATCTGGATGCTTTTTATTCATTTTTCTTCACTTACTGCCCTGACTAGAATCACAATTATGTTTCAGTTTATTTCTAAGTTTTTGTTGCTATTAGAGATAGAATATACCCCTTTACATCTTATGATTATTTCTATTTTATGGAAAATCTGTTTAATTTACTGAACATTTCTTGATTCTAGTAGTTGTTATATTATTTTCTTAAATTTGAGGGGTTAAAAATTACACTTGTAAAAATGATTCTTATCTATATTATTAATATTTACAGCTTAAATAATTTTCTAGACTCATTTCATTGTCTAGGATCTCAAACACAACATGAAATAGTGACAGATGAGGCAGGAATCTTTATTTTATTCCCAAAAGGATGTGATTCCTTTGAATAATAGTCCATTGCTACACATTATTGAGCTCTTATTATATGCTAGGAGCTTTGCATACATTAATATTAAATCCTCCTTACGATATTGTGAAGTGGGTTCCATTGTGAGCCACAGTTTCAGATGAGGAAGCAAAGGTACAAAGTTTAGGTTAAGTAAATTGTCCACAGTTACGCATCTGGGTGCGGAGCTAGGATTTGAATATAGAACTGTGTGTGTCACTCTTGCGTGTGACTCCGGCTTACCCCCTGCAATTCAGAGACCTGAAGCCAAGGTCCAGACATGTCTAGGAGGTCCACCAAAAGGCTTCAGGCAGCCCCATAAGCCCCTTGAAAATCTGTACAAAATTTTCAGTGTATGTCTACATCTTTATTTTTGGGTGTATAACATCCAGGTTCCCCACTGGATTTTCAAAGGCATTTAGTACCACTCAAGTCTTTCCCTGAAAGTATAGTGATGCCTGTTGGGTTCTAATAAAATTTCTTTTGTTTCATTAAGGATATTTTATTCCTAACCAGCAAGAGCTTTTTATACTAAATATGGCATTACATTATGAAATACTTATTGGGAAGCTTTTGAGGTGCTAATCTCTTGCTTTGCCTGATAATCTAATGCCCAGCAGTAATGAATCTTGCAAGAATGATCCATGTCTACAGTCCTTGGACAAGCCTTGTTTTTGTTTTATTGTCCTGGTGGATTCTTCAGATTCTGTATGAACTCAAAAATATCTGAGACAGGGCTCAATCAATTTAGAAAAAGTTTCTTTTGCCAAGGTTAAGAACACACACCTGTGACTCAGCCTCAGGAGGTCCTGACGATGAGTAAACTTAAAGGGGGAGATGGAGGCTTCCAGGTCATAGGTAGGTTTTTTTGTTTGTTTTTGACAGAATCTCGCACTGTCGCCCCAGGTGGAGGGCAGTGGTATGATCTTGGCTCACCAAAACCTCCATCTCCTGGGTTCAAGCGATTCTCCTGCCTCAGCCTCCCAAGTAGCTGGGATTACAGGCGCCCCTCCACCACGCCCAGCTAATTTTTTGTATTTTTAGTAAAGATGGGGTTTCACCATGTTGGCCAGGCTGTTCTCGAACTCCTGACCTTGTGATTCGCCTGCCTCAGCCTCCCAAAGTGCTGCGATTGCAGGTGTGAGCCACCATGCCCAACCATAGGTAGTTCAAGAATTTTCTGACTGGTAATTGCTTGAAAGAGTTATTTTCATTGGAAAGGAATGTCTGGGTTACTATAAGAGGTTGTGGAGACCCAGGTTTTATCACACAGATGAAGCCTCCAAGTAGCAGCCTTCGGAGAGAATTGATAAATGTTTCTCATCAGACACTAAGGTCTATGTTGATGTTAACACTGGTCACCTTTTCCTGAATTCCAAAAGACAGGCAGGTATAATGAGGCATGTCCCACCACCCCTCTTCCCATCATGACCTAAACTAGTTTTTCAGGTTAACTATGGAATGCCTTTGGCCAAGAGGAGGGGTCCATTCAGATGGTTGGGGGAGACTTAGAATTTCATTTTCAGTTTACATCTGCTACATTTGCTTTGCTATGATTTTGAGACTTGCACCTAAGTGAGATTTCTTCTCTGGCATTTTTTTAAATATCTTGAGTTAATTTTAGTACTTGACATTTATTTTATTTTTTTAACAGTCGAGGTCTGCCTATGTTGCCCAGGCTGGTCTCAAACTCCTAGACTCAAGGGATGCTCCTGCCTCTCCCTCCCAAAGTGCTGGGATTACAGGCCATGACCCCTGGCCTGACATTTCTTTTAAAAATTACGTATTGCTTTAAGATGTTTAAGCATATTAGCTTAGCATTCTATACTGTATTTGTCCCACTTTTAAAATTTTCCTTCTCATCCCTTTTGCACGATGCCTGCGGCATGTTTTCTACAGCATTAGCCCGCCTCATAGAGCCAAAACAGCTACCAGTGTCCCCTGGGAGTCAGGGATGGCCTGGGCTGGTTCAGGGGACTGTAACTGGAGCCCCGGGCTGGCTGTATGATTCTGCCCAGTCGCGCTCCCTGTCCGGGCCCTCTGTTTTCTCCTTACGGTGGGGAGAGGTCTGAATGAGGCCCCAGCTCACGCACTCCATTATCTTGAGGCTGCTCCCACCCCCAGGCCTAAGAGAGACAGAGGCCCTTTGAGCTGGGGCTGGCAGGCGAGGCTGGAGTCCCAGGGCTACCAAAGCGTTGCGGAGGGAATGCTTTGAAGAGGCCCCGCCCTTCCTGGGGCTGCGGCTTAGCTCCGGCCTCCCTCACCCGGCAGGGATTCCCGTTCTAGGGGACATGTGGTTCGTGCCAGCCAGTTGATGTGGGCGCTTTCTTCTGCCCCGACTCCCGGCTGTCCGCTTCCTCCCCAGACCCCTCCTGTGAGCTCTGGGAGCTACAGAATAAGGACACTCCTTGGCTCCAAGCCAGCCCCGGCTTGCTCTGGAGCCTGGATTTCCCCCTCCGACCCCATCACCGCAAGGGTCTGTGCATGGGAATCTGCTCCCGAGGCTCCCTCAGGCGCCGCGCCGCCGGGGATACGCCTTTCACCGCCCCAGCAATTGGAGCGCTGAGTCCAAGTCCTGATTCCACGAGAGGCGAGAGGCGGATGAAGCCCCAACGCTGAAATTCTTTCCTCTAGGTCTTTGGCAGCGGCTGGGGCCAAAGCCCGGGCAAGACCAGGGCCTTCGGCACCCGGACTCAGGCTCCGTCCTCTCTACCAGCGTGCGGCTACAATGACATGGCAGGTGGGCAAGCATAGCACGCCCCGACAGTCATGTTTTATTTAGTATGTACTAAAAATACGGCTGGCCTGTGAAACCCACAGGTGCGATTGCTTAAAATGAGGCTAATGTGGACATGTGAATGGTTAATAATGAGTTGATTAAAATATTCAGAAATCGTCTACTGGAGACGGGCAAACTGCAAAACGGTAGCATGGGAGCAACTGATCTTCGAGAAAGTCCAGGCTCCGGCAAGCCGTGGGTTTGAATTTACACATGTGCACATAATGGGTGTGAATAAACCTTTCTTCAAAAAAAACCAGACCAAGTCAAGTCAGTTATTTGCCGTGGACAGGTGCCAAGGCTGGCTGCTTCAGTCCCCACGCTAGTCGCCCCCGACCCTGCTTCCACAGCCCAGCCTGGGAAGTGCAAAAGGAGTCACGCCCAACGCCCTGCACTAGCGGCCTCTCGGACACTAACTGCGTCCTCTGCGCCTGCTGCAGCTTGTCCCTTAGTCCTCCCTGGACCGAGGGCGTGAAGTTGGCTGTGCCATCAGCACGCGGCCCGCTCACTTCGGGGCTCACTGTCCTGGACACACAGAGTTGGACGCCTCCAGCAGCCCCACGCTTCACCCCAAGGCCTGCAAGCCTGACAGCTTCGGAGGTAGGGATATCTTGACACAATCTGAAAACAAACCATTTAAAACTTTTTTCCTCAAAAAAATTAAAAAAATTTTTTTCTGCTTGCAAAGTCTATAAATTCAGTTCAATATCAATGAAAATCGCAACAGGATGTTGACGAGAAGCTGATTTGAAAGTTCATCTGAAAGAGAAAATATGTAGGAATCCTGAAGATGATTTCGAAAAGCTCAAAAATACTTCAGTAATTCACACAGAAAATCCAGAAACAGATTCATGTTTATGTGGAAATTTAGTGTTTGATAGAGGAGGCCTTTCAAAGCTGAGCTGGAAAAATGGAAGGTCAACAGAGCCTTTGGGGAAAACTCACTATCCATTTTGAAACCAATGTTAGAATCTTCTTACCATTTGCAAGAATAAACTCCAGGTGTATTAAAGAGCTAAACATTTAAAAAATCTATAAAAGTTTTAGAGCCAAATATGGAAGAATATTTTTAAAATCCCACGGTGAAGAAGGCTTTTGCTATGCAGGAAACAAAACCTGGAAACCGTAAAGGAAATGACTGACAGATTTGAATATTGCAAAAACTAAATGAATGGCTCCTTAAACAAATTACAGGACAAATTCCAGGCAGGGAGAAAATAGTTTACAATAGAAGTAATGTGCCAATGGTTAATATCTGTGTTGCATAAACATGTCTTTCCAATCAATAAGAAAAGAGTAGGAAACGGGTAAGGATTTAACAGGCAATTCACAGAAGACAAAGTAACCGGCCCCTAAATGGGAAAACATCCTCAACCTCACTAGTAATAAAGGAAATGAATTTAAAAGACGATATATTTCTCACTTCTTCTCTCCTTATAGCCATATTCCACCTGTGACTGTGCAGCCTGTTTTTACTTATCATAAGCATAAGTTAATAAATACAGGGCTTACCATGTTAATATCTTCTTTCTATGGATGCATACACCTTATTTTATCATTCTCTTTGTGACTGAAACTGAGTTTCTCTCTGTAAACCTGAAAATATCTGAGACAGGCCTCAATCAACTTAGAGGTTTACTTTGCCAAGATTAAGGACACAACTTGGGAGACAGGTCTGTGCCTTTCTCCAAAGATGATTTCGAGGGCTTCAGTATTTAAAGGAGAAAAGCTGGCTGGAGGGGACAGAGGGAGGGTATGATCACATTACTGAATCCCCATGTTGCAAAAGAAAAGGAGCATGTAGGGGAATGGTCAATTATGTGTTCTTTCCATGCTGGGTAACTCGGCTCTTCACGTAAGATAAGGTGAACACAAAGTGGAGATCTTTAACCTTTTATCTGTCTCGATCTGCTTAGGAACAAAGGGAAAGGCAGCTTCTTGCATGACTCCACTTTCAGCTTTTTTTTTTTTTTTTTCTTCTGGCAGAGGGAATTGGAGTACCAAGTTTTTATTTTCCTTTCACATTTCTATTTTGCTTTTCTACGGTCTGCTGCTGTAAGCTTCCCTATAGCACATTCCCAGGCTAGACTCTCATAGTGGGGACTGCCAGATCACAGGGAAAGCACAGGGATGCTTGGAAGCAGACAGGCAAGCTCAGCTCCAGGGCTGCACCTGTGGACCCCACCCCAGCCCCGTACAGCCCCTGGAAGAGGGGGTCTGTCTGTCCCTGATTGACCCACCAGCACCCTGTGGTTCTTTCAAAGTTATTTCTAACCTATACTACTGTTTGCCCTATTAGGGTGCCCCTTTCCTTCCTTCTTTCCTTCCTTCCTTCTTTCCTTCCTCCCTCCCTCCCTCCCTCCCTCCCTCCCTCCCTCCCTCCCTTCCTTCCTTCCTTCCTTCCTTCCTTCCTTCCTTCCTTCCTTCCTTCCTTTTTCTGTCTTACAAGAATTCCTTTTACAGTTTGTCATTTGCCATTGCATGTGGCTAAATCTGTCAAACTTCAGCACTGTTTTCTAGCATCGTTGCCAGGCTTAGCCTCCATTCCAAGATTACAGAAACATCCACCTGAATTTTCTCCTAGAACTCTCACAGCTG
Organism: Macaca mulatta; assembly: GCF_049350105.2. NCBI lineage: Eukaryota > Metazoa > Chordata > Mammalia > Primates > Cercopithecidae > Macaca > Macaca mulatta. Next base: position 157,668,612 of record NC_133407.1, on the reverse strand, counting down.
TGGTACTTTCTGCTTTGGAGAAGGAATGACCCAATTCCCTTCTGAATCTGGAAGAAAACAGAACTGGGTCACTTTACATATTATTTGGCAATTTTAAAGTATATACCACCTTTACATTTAATGTAGCCATTTGATGGAGCTACTTCAAAATTGTCATATAAAATTAACCTTGTCAAAATGTCTCATTCTGTACTTTTACCATTTTTTAAATCTTTTTATCTTTATCCACTTTCATCTTGTTACAGGCCACTGCCTTCAGAGAAGGTGACAGAGGGCCATGTCTGAAACATTCTCCCACAACCAGGAACCCTCAGCAGCCGCTGAAGAGGAAAGGCAGTTAAATGGAAAGACTTCTGAGCAAGTGGAAGAAAAGGCACCTGTGACCCTAGGGAGGGGCTCCGGCAGGAAGGGGCAGTGCCCTTGCCCTCTTCACCTAGCCTCCAGGTGGCTCCCCACTTGAAATTTCGGAGGATGGCAGAAACCAACCTGCAAGGAAATGAAAGAGGGCACGGCAACCTTAAGACCAGAGCAGCCCACGATATTTTTTAATGAGGCCAAAAATAGGAGACCTGCAAAAGACCCCTGAAAATAATGCCTGGAAGTTGCGAAACATCAAACTGACACTGCACAAAAGAGGGCCAGCTGAGCAGGAGAAAAGCTTGAGAAGCGTCCAGAACAATGAAGGTGGAGAGGCTAAGAAGAAAGAGGAGCCCACATGGAATGAATAACCATGGTTGGGACGGAGGAAGGTTCACCAGAACTGGGAGGACTGAGGTTGGACATTGAGATAAATTAAAGAGTGTTCTTTAAAACTGTCAAGACTTTGGCTGGTCAATAAGTAAACTGCAGAAGAGTGTTCCTGAACCCCAGCAGCAATGCTCCCTGGAGGAGGGAAGGAGGCTGGGGCTGCCACTCTCCCAGCTGGCTGCGTCCTGGCCTTTGCCATTGATCTGCACTTTCTCCAGACTCACAGATGTCCCTGGGTCAATTGCATCTGTGACCAGGACTCTGCCATCATCATTCCTGGCTGATCAGCTGGTCACCCAGGAATGTTAGGGATGAACAGAGGCCTAGAACTCAGGCTCCATGGATCCGGCAGCACCAGGAGACGAGGTTTCAAATCTCATGGCTGGGCCAGCCAGCCAGGTGCCCTGGAACTGTCGTGATCCCTGCTCCTTGCTGGCCTTAGCCCCCTCTTCCTTCAGCCCAGAAGTCCCCAAGTACCCACTCAACAAATGCCATCCCTTTAATTCCTGTGGTCTGCTGCCATCACGGGTCACCTAATTCATTCCCTCCACACCCTAAGTGCCCACGGAAGTGGCTGAAACAGTAAAACCACAGAGGAGCATTCATTCCAGTCCCCAAGGCAAGCCGCCTCCTTTGCACCCTGCTGTTTGGTTGGTTTCTTCTTCCTCCACTTCCCAGGATGCGGAGCAGATTCCCTGTGGCATGACTACCTGAGGCCAGGTACAGACTGGCTCTGGGGGAGTACAGGGCTGGGGTCCTAGTTCCCACACTGCGCCATTCATTAACAGGTGGGAAGAGTTCCACCACTTCTGAGGAATTAGCGGGCTCCAGGTGACCCTATGTCACCCCAAGTGACTCTCCATTTCCCACAGACTCAGCCACAGGGCCAAGAGTTTCTATTGCTATCTTTCCCTCCAGAAAATCTCTGGGCCAGCTCATCTGCCCAGCTCCTGCTCCGCCCCACGGGAGGGCTACGGTTAAAGATGGCAAAGTGGCTAATTCACTAAGTAATTAACTTTAGGAGTGTCTATTGAACATCTATGTGTGCCAGATGCTGTTCTAGATTTGAGATACAAAACAGGGAAAGAGAAGGCCCTGCTCTCATGGATGGGCATTAGAAGAGTGGGGTCGATTAACCACTGATCTAAAGGATCAGTGAAGAGCATTCCAGGCCTCTGCACTGCAGAGGAAAGAGGATGAGATGAGGAGGAAGAGCGAGCGAGCAGCAGCCGGGGAGGTGTCCCTGGGGTTGAGTCTGGGTGAGGGGAGGGAAGCAGCCAGTGCTTAGCAGGAAAAGGCAGGGCAGGGGTACAGCTTGCAGAAGGAGACAAAGAGGACCTTTTGAGGGTCTGCAGATGGCAGGAGAGGCAGGGGAGGCTGGATCCAGGTAAGGAGTCACTGCAGGGGTCCAAGCCAGGAGAGGACAAATCTGATGGAGGTTTAAAAGTCTTGGTTGTCTGCCTGGTGGAGAATAGATGAAGGGGCAGAGGGGGAAAAAGTGATGGACTAAGGATAGATTTTGGAGGCAGGGCAAACAGGGTAGCATGAAAGAAACAGAGAATCAAAGATGATGTTTAGGCCAGGGGCGGCGGCTCATGCCTCTAGTCTCAGCACTTTGGGAGGCTGAGGTGAGAGGATCACTTAAGCTCAGGAGTTCAAGACCAGCCTGGGAAACATAGCAAGACCTCATCTCTAAAAACAAAAACAAACAAACAAACAAAAAAATAGCCAGGTGTGGTGGTGCACACTTATAGTCTCAGCTACTTGGGAGGCGGAGGTAGGAGAATCACTTGAACTGGGGATGTTGTGGGTACAATGAGCCATGATTGTGCTACTGCATTCTAGCAGTGGATGACAGAGTGAGGCCCTGTCTCAAAAAGAAAATATGATGAGTTATTGGTTTGGGACCATTTTCTGACCTGGGGAAGACAGAGGAGAAACTGGCTTGTGGGTGGGTGGAATCTGGAGCTCCATTTTGTCCAGGTTACATTCCAGGTGCCTCCTTGGGATCTGGGAGGAGCTGTGGAGAACCCAGACATGTCTGTAGGGGTGAAGCATTTCTGGCATGTGTAAGCACACACCTGGTGGCCACAGGGCCTGGACTGTCCGAGAGAGGCCTGGTTTGAGACATGTCATCGTCAGACTCTAAATGCCTCTCATCCCAGGGCTCAGGTAGCCCCTTCCATGCCCAGAAGACCCTGCAGAAAGTGCTCACGGTGGTGCTGTCTCACCTGCAGTACTTGTTCCTAAGTCAGCACAAGTCGGATCCTAGCAAGGGCCGTGGAATATGCTTGGAAGATGACACACACACTGCCATTGCCTATTTCTATTCATGAACTCACTTTCGAAAGTGTCCCATTTTGAGATAATTTTAGACTTACAGAAGAGTTGCGAAAGCAGCCTCCCCCACCCAGCCTCTTCTCATGCCGCATTTCATGAATCACAGTGCGATTATGAGAGCTGAGGCTCACCTCGCCGTGGTCTCGAGAGCTGGATGGCAGGCAGGCCCCCCAGTGCCCTCCTCTGTTCCCAGCTCCCACGTGCATTTGGCTGTCATCTCTCTCTGTCTCCTGTCTGTCAGGGCCGGCTTTTTAAGAGGATGGATCTGTCGCTCTGTGGACAGCCCCTCCGCCTAGGTCTGCCTGACGCCTTCTCTGCATTGGACTGAGGTAATGCCTTTTTGGAAATTCCGTGGCAATGCCACAGAAGTGATGTGCATTCTCGGTGGGCCACATCAGTGGGTGCGGGCTGTCAGTGTGCCTTGTGCGTGGTCATGCCAACCTTGATCTCTTGGTTAGAGTGGTGCCTGCCAGGGTTCTCCCCAGTCAACTCACTGTTTTTCCTTTGTAACTATTAAATATTCCAGGAGATGCTTTAAGGCTATACAGAGATACTGTTTGTGCTTAGATCTCTGTCTGCTAATTTTATTCTCCTCTGGTGATGTTGCCTCAGTCGTGCTCCCTGCAGTCCTCTGGTGCTCATCGTCTTCATCTCTCATTCCTTCCACATTTATTCATTGTGATTCATCTGTAAGAAAGCAGTTAACTCACTTTTAAACGTCAATAATTAAGCCACACACCAGTTGATAGCCTGTGGAGCAGGAGGAAGAGCAAGGCCTTCAGTCCGTCCAAAGGGTGGCTCGAGTCATTTTTTAACTGAGCACTTTTCTCTGCTTGCAGGCTGACCCTTGGTTGCCTTTGGCCTCTCTGGCTTTGCTCCGTCTCTGCTGCTGAGGTCAGCAGCCCAAGAACGAGCCTTGCACAGGCTTTGGGGGCCCTCTCCAGAGAAAATCGGGTTCCTTCTTTCCCTTCCAAGCACCTCTGCTCCCTTTGCCCTGCTGCTAGGAAGAAACCTCGGTGTCAGAGCCTCTCTACTCCTACAGCCAAGTCTTTTGCCAGTGGCCCTGCCCCTCCACACACACACATACACACACACACACACATACACACAGATATGCACACATACACACGTGCATGTTCATGCATGCATAGATACACACATACATGTATATACGTGCATATATACATACATCTATGGATTTATATATACGCATAATACACATACACATGTGCACACATACGTGCACATGCATGCACTTATATGCACATGCACATAGATACACATAGATGTACATGAGCATGCACACACATGTACATACATGCATGTGCATACATTCATATACATACATATACACATACATATATGCTCATACAGAACTACATACATATATAAATACATATTCCAATAACAGCTGTCAGATTATTGTTTTTAAAAAGCAAACAATCACAGAAGACAAAAACAGCTTAGGCTCTTCTACAGCCTGCCAGGTCCTTACAACAACTTTAAAAGCAGATACAGTTACCACCCACTTTGGAAGATGAAGAACCTCCAGCTTCTGTGGCCCAAGCCTATACTTCTAGTGAGGGCAATGCTGGGAACTACATCCAGGCCTTTGCTCAAAGCCTGTCTCTGTACCCTAGTCACCACATGCTGCTCTAAGATTAGTTTCCTGGTTCGTTTGGTCAAAAGGCCCAAATCAACTCAGGATACAAAGTATGGCACTGAGGATACAAAGTTGTCCACATTCGCATCCCGAGTGTCATGGCCATATCAGTGCCTCCTCCCCTCCCGTGGCACCCTCCCTTTCACCCAGAGATGTGATCAACTTCACATGGCTACGAACAAGTGAGGCTGACTGTCCCTTGACAAAGATGATATGCTTGGCCAAACTTTAGTCAGGCTTCTGAACCTTCCCCTTGACCCATCTGTGTACTTCCTTGCAAAATCCAGATTTAGCAAGAACAAAGCTAAGTCAGTTTGGCAAGAACTCCTTGTCCTTCATGTCTGATCAGATTCTTCATCCACCACCATCCCCCAGGTGATGCTGGTTATGCTGACCTGTCTTCAGCAAGAACACTGTTAGGTTGGATTAGCCAGGGACTCCCTAAACCCTGATACTTCCTCTTAGTCATTTCCCATCCACTGAACCTAGTCTGGCTCCTGGTTGTAAATTCCGACTTGTCTGTGGTGTATTCGTAGTTGAGCCTGATCTCTCTTCCCCACTGCACAGTTCCATTGCTGTTGTCCCTGTACCTATCACAATGGTCCTGAATAAAGCCTACCTTGCCATGCTTTAACAAGGTATTATTTAAATACTGAATAATATTTTCTTTAACATCCCACAGTGTCACTAACGCTGGGTGTTACTCATCTTTCATGTTTCTCAGTCTGAGGAGGGCTTGAAAAATCTTACTGTTATCTTTAATGTGTGCTAAATTTATATATGGAGTCTTGCTCTATCGCCCAGGTGGAGTGCAGTGGCACAATCTCGGCTCACTGCAAGCTCTGTCTCCCGGGTTCACGCCATTCTCTTGGCTCAGCCTCCCGAGTAGCTGGGACTATAGGCCTCCGCCACCATGCCCGGCTAATTTTTTGTATTTTTAGTAGAGATGGGGTTTCACCATGTTAGTCAGGATGGTCTCAAACTCCTGACCTCATGATCTGCCTGCCTTGGCCTCCCAAAGTGCTGGGATTATAGGCGTGAGCCACCGTGCCCGTGCAACATGCATTCTTAATCTGCCAAATTAAATTTCTTAGCAATTTAGATACCTTGTCTTTTCAAGAGAGGCCTGAAGCCTAGGGATTAGCACCTAGCATGCCTGGGGCTATGGCCTGAATCTGCAAGTCCAGCCAAGTGAATGTGGGAGTTTGGTTATACTCCCTAAGCTTCTGATTCCTTACCTCCAAAGTGTAGAAAACACAGTAACTACTTCAAAGGTTTGTTCTGAAGGGAATACAAATTAATTCATTAAGGCAGCTTCCATTCTCAAATAGGAAAAGTTGGCAGTTGTTACTGCTCATTATTTTGGGGGGATGTTCATCTCCTTCTTCTTAGTTTGTAAGAATTATGTATATACTTAAGGTATTAACTTTGTGATACAAACATTTTTATTTTCTAGTTGATCATTTCTTTAGTAACTTTCTTTTTTGTTTGTTTTTTAGATGCAGGTTCTTGCATCTTGCAGGGTCTTTTTTGTTTTGTTTTGTTTTTTAGATGCAGGGTCTTGCTATGTTGCCCAAGCTGGACTTGAACTCTGGGCTCAAGCGATCCTCCCATCTCAGCCTCCCAAGTAGCTAGGACAACAGGCATGTGCCACTGCGCCTTAGTAACTTTCTGTGTGGTGATTAATTCTAAACTTAATTTTTAAAATTTTGTTAGTTAAATCTTGCAATGTCTTCTTTTATAGTTTCTAGCTACAGTGTTATACTTGCCCTATTTTATATTTGTTAAAAGAGTCACCTAACTGTTTATTTTTCTAGCACCATATTTTAACAGCCTTCTTCATCTTTATGCTTAAGTAATGAATCTGGAATTTATTTTGATGTAAGATATCATGTATTGTATCTAACTTTAACTCCAAATGATAAGCCTGTTGACCTAACACTACTTTTTAATTAATTTATTATTGCCCCACTATTGTAAAATACTGCTTTCTATCATATACTAATTTTTACATAAATTTGAATCCATTTATGGGTTCACAATCCAGTTTGTTCTTTTTTTATTTCAATCGTTTTTGGGGAACAGGTGGTTTTTGGTTGCATGGATAAGTTCTTTAGTGGTGATTTCTGAGATTTTGGTGCACCGATAACCCAAGCAGTGTGCACTGTACCCAGTATATAGTCTTTCATCCCTCACCCACCTCTCCCCACAAGTCTCCAAAGTCCATTGTATTATTCTTATGCCTTTGCATCCTCATAGCTTAGCTCCCCCTTATAAGTGAGCACATATGATGTTTGGTTTTCTATTTCTGAGTTACTTCACTTATTCATTATTCATGGCCTCCAGCTCCATTTAAGTTGCTGCAAAGGCCATTATTTCACTCTGTTTTATGGCCGAATGGTATTCCACAATGGTATACCACATTTTCTTTATCCACTCATTGGTTGATGGGCATTTAGGTAGGTTCCATATTTTTGCAATTGTGAATTGTGCTGCTATAAACATGCATGTGCAAGTGTCTTTTTCATATAATGGCTTCTTTTCTTCTGGGTAGGTACCCAGTAGTGGGATTGCTGGATCAAATGGTAGTTCTACTTTTAGTTCTTTAAGGAATCTCCATACTGGTTTCCATAGTGGTTGTACTAGTTTACATTCCCACAAGCAGTGTAGAAGTGCTCCCTTTTCACCACATCACTGCCAACATCTATTAATTTTTCATTTTTCATTATGGCCATCCTTGCGGGAGTAAGGTGGTATCTCATTGCGGTTTTGATTTGCATTTTCCTGATAATTAGTGATGTTCAGTGTTTTTCATATGTTTGTTGGTTGGTTGTATATCTTCTTTTGCAAATTATCTATTCATATCTTTAGCCCACTTCTTGATGGAATTATTTAGGGTGTTTTTTTTTTTTTCTGATTTGTTTGAGTTCCTTGCAGATTCTGGATATTATTCCTTTGTTGGATGTATAGATTGTAAAGATTTTCTCCCACTTTGTGGGTTGTCTGTTTACTCTGCTGATTATTATTATTATTATTATTAGCTATGCAGAAGCTTTTCAGCTTCATTATATCTCATTTATTTATTTTGTCCTTGTTGCATGTGCTTTTGGGTTTTTAGTCATAAATTCTTTGCCTAAGCCAATGTCTAGAAGAGTTTTTCTAATGTTATCTTCTAGAATCTTTATGGTTTCAGTTCTTAGATTTAAGTCTTTGATCCATCTTGAGTTGATTTTTGTATAAGGTGAGAGATGAGGATCCAGTTTCATTCTACATGTGGCTTGCCAATTGTCCCAGCACTATTTGTTGAATAGGGTGCCCTTTCCTCACTTTATGTTTTTGTATGCATTGTTGAAGATCAGTTGGCTGTAAATATTTAGCTTTATTTCTGGATTCTCTATTCTGTTCCATTGGTCTATATGACTATTTTTATACCAGTATCATGCTGTTTTGGTAACTATAGCCTTGTGATATAGTTTGAAGTCAGGTAATGTGATGTCTCCAGATTTGTTCTTTCTGCTTGGTATTGCTTTGGCTATGCGGGCTCTTTTTTGGTTCTATATAAATTTTAGGATTGTTTTTTCTACTTCTGTGAGGAATTATGATGGTATTTTGATGGGAATTGCATTAAATCTGCAGATTGCTTTTGGCAGTATAGTCATTTTCACAATATTGATTCTACCCATCCATGAGCATGGGTTGTGTTTCTATTTGTCTGTGTCATCTATGATTTCTTTCAGCAGTGTTTTGTAGTTTTCCTTCACTTCCTTGGTTAAGTATATTCCTAAGTATGTATGTATATATGTATTTATTTATTTGTTTATTTATTTATTTTGCAGCTGTTGTAAAAGGAGTTGAGTTCTTGATTTGATTCTCAGCTTGGCTGTTGTTGGTGTAGAGCAGTGCTACTGATTTATGTACATTGATTTTGTATCCTGAAAGTTTACTGAATTCATTTATCAGATATAGGAGTTTTTAGTTAAAATGAGCTCATTGGTTAGCCCTAATCTGGTATGACTTCTGTACTCATAAAAAGAGGAGATGACCACCCTGACGCGCACAGAGGGATGATCATGAGTGGTTACAGGGAGAAGGCGGCCATCCACAAGCCAAGGAGAGAGGCCACAGGAGAAGCCCACCCTGCAGACACCCTGATCTTCGACTTCCAGGCTCTGTGACTGAGAGACGATAGAAGTCTGTTGTTTGAGCCCCCAGCCTTTGACAGTTTGTTGTGTCAACCCAGGCAAACTCATATGGCGTGTACATGCCCCCACGTGTGGTGACATACCTGGTAGCACGGGCCTCAGAAGCCGGCTGCCATGAGGGGAGGCTCCAGGAGCCTCACAGAGGGGTGAATCATCCTGCTGTGTATCAGCAACGGGGGCTCTGGGGACCCGGGGACTTCGAGCTACAGTGAGTCAGGTTGCCCCCTCCCCAGCCAGGGGACATTAGAGCAGGGTGGCCCCAGTTTCAGCAGCAATTGTTGTGGTGGGCAAGAACGAGGCCAACCGACCCCTGAGCAGCTCCCTTTCCTGGCATCTGCCCTCCCTTCCCTTGCTGTGGCATCCTGTGCCTATAACAATTGGGCCCCACCACCTCACAGCTTAGGCTGGCCCTCGCAGGCACTTCCATCTGCCCTGTGCAGCACATCCTCCCAGCGAGGACAGGTCAGTCCTTGCCTGGGGACTACCAGGTGCCCCCAAGGCAGGCCCAGAGCATCGCACATCTTCCTCCACTGCACGGTAGGTATGGGCAGTGACAGCTGGACAGGCATCCTCCTATGACTCCCCATCTCCTCTGTGACCCCTTGCTCACAACGTGCGTCTTTCCGGCTTCCCCTTCCCCCCTCCCTATGCTCTGTGGGCTTATCACTTGCAGTCCTCCTGTAACCAGAGCCCCAGGTTCTGAGCTCTGTGCTACCCACACCCCTATGTAAGCCCCACCTGGCTGAATGGCTGCAGTGACTTCCTCCCCACACCCTGAGCAGCGGCAGTGTGGAGGCTAGACCCAGCCTGGTGACCGGGGCAGGATCAATAGATGGATTAGTGGGGCCAGTGGGTCTTTGCTCTCCAGAATTCCGAGCAGATACAAGTTCACCTGGTAGAGAAAGCACAAAGAATCATCCTCCATCCTTAATGCACGGAGGCCCCGCTGAACGTCAGGCCAGGGCAAGACTTGAGGGCAGGGAAAGGATCCAGGTCAAACATCACTGCGTGCAAAAGGAGGACAAAGAGGGGGTCCAGGTGAGGGGGTGAAGGTCGCACACATGAACCTCACAAAGCCTCACGTTATGAACTGGGCTTTGCTGGAAGTTTCACTTCTCCTGCTGTGCCCTGGTTTCCGCATCTGTTCTGTGGATAAATCAGTGAATGCTCTGGACCTCCGCTCTCCACGCTCCGGAACTTTTCTTCCTGCCCCATCAAAATGTACCCATGCAGGATTTCAGTACTCAGGGCTCTCTGTGCAGTCGCCAGGGCCCATGAGCACAAGGTTTTGACACTGAGAGCAAAGCAGAGCATCACGTGTTTCGCTTTCTCGCTAACAAGGAGTGAAGTCCAGGAATTCCAGACCTTGTTTTGCTAATTGTAGAGGCTCTCCAGATTGGATGGCTGCCCAACTGCCCTCAAATCAAATCTGCTCTTCTAGCTGGCAGACCTAGGAGAGAGCAGAGAGGCAGACATTGAAGAAATAAAACAAGAAAACACACAAGAACTGCAGAAAGATGAGCTTACAGAGCACTGTAGGAGTAATAAAACGGGACTCACACGCCGCCACACACACTCTCTCACCCTCTCTATTTTCTATTTCACTTATTTCCAGTCTAATCTTTACTACTTCTGCTTTCTTTCTTTCTTTCTGTTTTTTTTTTGGGGGGGGGAGCTGGGGACAGAGTTTCGCTGTTGTCACCCAGGCTGGAGTGTGATGGTGCGGTCTTGGTTCACTGCAACTTCTGCCTCCCAGGTTCAAGCAATTCTGCCTCAGCCTCCTAAGTAGCTGGGATTACAGGCGACCACCACCATGCCCAGCTAATATTTGTCTTTTTAGTAGAGACGGGGTTTCACCATGTTGACCAGGCTGGTGTCGAACTCCTGACCTCAGGTGATCTGCCAGCCTTGGCCTCCCAAAGTGCTGCGATTACAGGCGTGAGCCACCATGCCGAGCCCTGCTTTCTTTAAATGTAATTTGCTTTTTTGTCCCCTAGTTTCTTAAGGTGAAAACTAAGGACATTGATTTGAGATCATTCCTCTTTTCCAATATAAGTGTCAGTGCTATAAATTTTCTCTAAGTACTGCTTTAATAATATCTGCAAGTATTAATATATTATGTTTTGATTTTATTCAGTTCAAAAAACTTTACAATTTAAAAAATATTCTTCCTTTGCCCATGGGTTACTTAAAAGTGTGTCACTTACTTCTCAAATACTTGGGGATTTCCAGGTTATCTTTTAGTTATTGATTTCTAATTTAATTCTGTTGCAATCTGAAAATAGACTTTATGTGACCTTGGATCCTTTAATATTTATTGGGACTGTTTTGTGGCCCAGAATGTGGTAAGCCTTGGTAAATGTTCTCCGTGCACTACAGAAGAATATGCTGAATTGAGTTTTCTATAAATGTCAATTAGGGCAAGTTTGTTCATAGTGTGATTTAAGGCTTCTATATTGTGGCTGATTTTCTGTTTCTTTTATCAGTTATCAATTATTGAGGTCAGGGTACTTAAATATTAGATTATGACTGTCGATTTATCTATTTGTCCTTGAAGTTCTGTCACTTGCTGGCTAGTGTATTTTGAAGTTCTGTTATTAGGTGCACAAATGTTTTAGATTATTATTTTTCCTGATGAGTTGGCTCCATTAATAATAATAATATGAAATTACCTTTTATTTCTGGTAATATTCTTTGCTGTGAAATTTACTTTTTCTGATATTCATATATAATAGCTACTATGTATTTCTTTTGATGTGTATTAGCATGGTATATCTTTTCCCATCCTCCTACTTCTTACTTATTTGTGACTTTATTTTTGAAATAGATTTCTTATGGTGGCATACACTTGAGTCTTGCTTTCTTATCCATTATGGAAATCTCTGTCTTTTATTTGGAGTGTCATGACCATTTGCATTGAATGTATGTATTGATATAGCTAGTTTTAAATCTGCCATCTTGCTACTTGTTCTCTATTTGTCCCATCTGTTTTTTTTTTTGTTTGTTTGTTTAATTGAGCATTTTTTTTATTATTTCACTTTATCTCTTTTGTTGGCTTATATCTATAACAGTTATTTTAATGGTTGCTTTAGGATTTTTAGTAAACATCATTTATTGCAGGTCACCTTCAAGTGATATTATGCCCCTTCATTTACATTAGGCTTTACATTAGCCAAAATACATTGTTATTACTTTTGGTCCATCAATTAACTTTTGAAAAGATTCTGATAACAAGAAAGAAGTATTATACATTTCCCACATGGTTACCATTTTCAGGGCTCTTCATCCTTTTGTATAAACTCATATTTTCAACTAGTATAATTTTCCTTCTGCCTGAAGGACTTCTGGTAGTATTTTTTTTTTTTTTTTTGAAGTGGTTCTGTTGGTAATTCTTTCAGCCGTTGTTGAAAGTTTCTTTACTTTGGCTTTGTTTTTTGCTGAGTATAGAATTCTAGGTTAACAATCCTCCCCCATCCTCCACTCCTTCAGCATTTAGATAATATTCCACTGTTTTCTCATTTGCATTGTTTCCAACAAGAAGTATGCTATTATCCTTATCTTTGTCCCTGTGTGTGTAATATGCCTTTTTTTTTTTGAGACAAAGTTCCACTCTTATTGTCCAGGCTGGAGTGCAATGGTATGATCTTAGCTCACTGCAACCTCCACTTCCTGGGTTCAAGTGATTCTCCTGCCTCAGCCTCCCGAGTAGCTGGGATTATAGGCATGCGCTACCACACCCAGCTAATTTTTGTATTTTTTAATAGAGATGGGGTTTCTTCATGTTGGTCGGGTTGGTCTCTAACTCCTGACCTCAGGTGATCCACCCACCTCGTCCTCCCAAAGTGCTGGGATTACAGGCGTGAGCCACCACACCCAGCCTGTAATATGCCTTTTTATATGGCTCCTTTCAAGGTTTTTTAAATTACTGGTTTTAAACAATTTGATCATGACGTACCTTGGTGTCTTCTTCTTTATGTTTCTTGTGCTTGGGGTTTGTTGATATTCTTGCATCTGTGGATTAATAGTTTATATCATAGTTTGTAATTTTTTGGCCATTGTTTATTTATATATCTTTTTTTTAAACTCAACTCTCCCCTGTTTGGGAATCCTAATTAAACATTTATTAGATTTCTTGAAGTTTTCTCTGATGTACTGCATTTATTTTATCTTTTTTATCTCTGGGTATCACCTTCTATTATTTCTTTTGCTGTGTCTTCAATTTTATTCATCTCTTTTTCTGCAATGTGTTAATTTGCCATTAACTTCTCATCTCAGACATGTAGTTTTTATCTGCAGAAGTTTGAATTAGGTCTCTTGAGCTTTTATACATTTAGAATACAACTATAAATGTTTTAATGCCTTAGTTTGATAATTCTAACATCTGTGTCAGTTCTGATTTGCTTTTGATTGTTTGATTTTTCTTTACTAAGGGTCATATTTTTCTGCTTCTTTGTATGCCTGAAGATATTTTATTGGGTACCAGACATTGTGAATTTTACTGTATATGCTGGCTTTGTATTTCCATAAATATTCTTAAATTTTGTTCTGGTACTCAGTTAAGTTATTGGGAAGCAGTTTGATCATTTCAAGTATTGTCTTTTGGATTTGTTATCAATGCAAGACCATTGCTAGATAAATGCTGCTCTAACAAATCTGAAAGACAATACCTGAGTACGGTATCTAATGCTGTGTGAATTAAGAGGTTTTCTAGACTGGCTGGTGGAAACAGCCACTGTATGGACCGATATGAGCTGTATCAGCCCCAGGCACTGTTCCCTCTAATCTTTTCTAATGGTTCTTCTCCTAATCTCAGTTCGTTTCCTCATATACAAGCACTGACATGTTTACTGCTGATTACTTGAGGGAAACTCTCTGAAGATATTCAGGGTTCTCTTCTGTGTATTTCCCCGAGTTTCTCCTCCCAGCACCTCTGCCTGAAAATGCTCTCAAGCCAATAAGTTGGCTTTTCCTCATTCAATTTTCATCATTCAGGAATCACTGTCCTTCACAGCTTGACATCAAAAGTTTTGAATGTAATTGTTTCTTGTATTTTGCCCAGGTTTGTTACTGCTTCATGCAGGAAGAAAAATTAAGTCCCCACTTTCCCATGTTGGTTGGAAATGGAAATCTGAGAGATGCTTTTGAGATTCACTGAATATGAGCTAGGAATGCTATTGACTGCAAGTAACAGACAATGCAACTAACTATATGTAAACCTTTTAATGTTTACTCATGCAGCAGTCACCACTAGTCATTCCTTAACATGTCAAATGTTGGTTGGGCACATGGATGTCCAAGTAGAGTCTACCTTTCTCAGTCTCCCAAGTAGTAGATGTGGTCAAGTGACTAAGTTCTGGTAGAAGGAAGTGGTGCTTGCAACTTCCGGGGTGTGTTACAGACAGAAGTCCCGCTCATCAACTCTCCTTGTTTGAACAAGTGCACAAACACATGTTCATGGGTGCATGGCCTGTTCACATGAAGTCCTGTATGCTGAAGCTTTGGGAGCAAGAGGCCCACTGGGAGGCTGTCTGCACTGCAGAATGACAGTGAGTTCCCCTGGTCTTCTGCTCAGCTGGTTAAAAAGCAGCCCTTTGGTCTCTTCCTCCATGGTTTCTTGCTAGGCCTTGGGCTTGTGGCCCCAGCTGCAGCCGCCATCTCTGGCAATGGCGTTGTGTGATGGCTGGGGCTAGAGCAGCATCTTAGGCCACATGATGAAAGCTACATGTTGAACCTGGTCCCTGAAATTTGTGGAGCCATGTTTTCATCTATGACCTGGATTTCTATAAGAAATAAACTTACATTTTGTTTAACATCATCAGTTTAGGCTTTCTGTCACTCATGTCTGAACCTATTCTAACAAATAAACAAGAATCACAGAGGCAGACGAGCCTCCCAGTTGGCCCATAATGTAGGGGTGCTGTGAAGAACTCAGCTCCTTTCATGATTTTATTCTGACTTCCTTAGCCTGTTCACATTTTGTTCTCATGCTTGACACCTCAGGGTTTCAAATGGCTGCCACAAATCCAAGCGTCACATCCGTGTTCAAAGCAAAATAGGAGGAAAAGAGCAGCCCTCTCCATTCTCATCTGGTATCTGTTTCTTTTATCAAGGAAAAACAAAACAAAATGAAACAAATGCCTTCCCAGAAGTTCCTTTCACATTTCATTACTCAGAACTGGGCTATCTGGTCACATTTACTGCAAGGGAGGCTGGGAAAGGAATGAGCTGCTTTTCTGGCCTCTGGTGTGGGAGGAAGGCAAGAGAGGAAGTTTTTGGAAGTAGCTGCTGGGTTGGGCAGCCAACATCTGCCCCACACAGTAGGGATTACAGCCATCTTAAAGGTGGAATATTTGAAAAGCTGGATGTCTGACCATAGACCCTTTTCAGGGTGGGGTCTGGAAAGGAGAGAAGAAGAAGAGAGGAATGTTTTCTTTAGACTGTCTTTGTGATTCTCAAGCTTTAAGTGTGCAGGAGATTTACTGAACGGAGTTGTGTGGAGAAGTCCAGGCGAATTGTGGTTGGCAAGTGGCTGAAGAGGCTCCCACAAATCACTTTGACCACACAAGCTTCTGTCCTTCACTCACTGACTTGGAGGCTAACCCCTGAGGCAGAGGCAGCACTACTTCTCCATGGAACTTCATCCCCATGGGGTCTCACATGCTCAGTTTTCAGAAGAAACTTTCATCTCATGCATTGTACTGAGGAGTCAAAAAGGCCTCGGAAGCTGGTTATTTTGGTATCAGAAGCACTCAGAGATGCTCTGAGCTCCTCTCACAGAGCACTTCTCTCTCTGCCCAGGGATGGACTTTCCTTTGAAGGACTAAGCACAGTTCTGGAGTCTTTACTCCCCTTGACAACTGGGGAAAAGAAAAGAAGCCTAAGGGCAGAAGTCCTGGTGGATATCACTTCAAAATCACATGGAGAAAAAAACCACACCGTGTCAGCTGTTCCCCACCCCTAAGATTATTTACTCCAAGAAAATAAATGTGTAACCCAGATGTTGGCTGGTTGAACCTCACTCCATGCCTTGAAGAAGTCCAAAGGCCTCTGTGAGCTATCCGTGGGTCTGTGGTCTCAGGGCAACCTTGGCCTCTGACTTTGGCGTGAAATGGCTGTTTTCTTTAACATACACATGCACACGTGAATACATACACTCATGTGTACACATGTTATACATATACACATGCACGTGCACAAATATGCACAAGTGCACAAACACATGTTCATGGGTGCATGGCCTGTTCACATGAAGTCCTGTATGCTGAAGCTTTGGGAGCAAGAGGCCCACTGGGAGGCTGTCTGCACTGCAGAATGACAGTGAGTTCCCCTGGTCTTCTGCTCAGCTGGTTAAAAAGCAGCCCTTTGGTCTCTTCCTCCATGGTTTCTTGCTAGGCCTTGGGCTTGTGGCCCCAGCTGCAGCCGCCATCTCTGGCAATGGCGTCCCTTTCTCCACTCTCCATCCACTGCACCCAAGCTGTCTCCTTGCCTTGCTTCAGGCAAGTTTCTCCTCTGCCAATTGCCACGTCCTTGAGTTCTGCTGGTACCACAAACTCAGGCCCCCCATACTCTGGGCTGCCCTTAACCAACTATCTTCCCAGCAAATGCTGCTTCCTCTCACAGAGCACTTCTGGTGATGTCACCTCCCTTACATATCCAAGGGAGACAGGCCCTTCTGAGCAGCACAGATCCAGCACCCCCAGCCGTACCCATCAGCCTTCAGGCCCCACCACACACTGCCTGAGCAGCTGGGGCAGACACTCTTCCCTCTCCCCCACCCCGAAAGGACTTGACCACCTAGCACCCTTCCCGGGTCACCGGGCTCTTCCATGCCCAGCGTGGCACCATCAGCCCTGCCCAGCCTCCAGCACGGGGCCTGAACATGGGCCACCATCCAGCGGGCTCACAGGGACTCCCTCTAGGAGGCAGACTGGGGGCTCAGGGGATCAAAGAAGAGCTGGACCACAGGAGAGGACAAAGACTGTGCAACAGGACATGTGTCCATGAACAAAGGAGAGAAATGAGTGGGATGGTGGCCATGGGCAAGGTCCTAAGGGGAATTGCTAGATAGTAGTCTAAAAGAGGGTGCCAATGACCCTGGACGCAGCTGGGGCTACAGCACCTCTTCTCTCTTCTCACTGCTGTGTGGGAGACTCAGCCATACTTGGGTTTTATTTGTTTCTTTGCTTGTGTTTGAGAAGTGGAATCAGCGTTAAAGACCAGGATATTTCACATAAAGGTCAGGATTTCTAGCTGGTCTTTAAGAACCAGAACAGGTCATGTTGGGCCTCTGCTGCATGGTGACTATCTGCTGGCTAAGGGGGAGCCATCCCCTTGGCCTGGGCTGTGCGTCCCCAGCTGGCCAGAGCCCCCAGGCCCAGTGATTTCCTTTCCTGCTGCCAGCTCTCCTCACTTAGTTCCCCTGAGACCACCTGAATTCTAGACTCTGGTGAGAACCTCCTTAGCCCCCCCTTGTCTGGACTCCATGTCTCCAGCCGCAGCAGCCCCGTGTTGAGCACAGGCTGCGTCTGGGTGGGGGCTGGGCAGAGAGCCAGCGTCCCAGCTACCAAGCTGGGTCCTTACCATGCGGGGAGGAGCGCCGTGGCCTGGCTGGGATGGGGGCACCTACCTGGCCAGCTCGTTGCTCTAAGCAGGGTATTGGTCTCCCTGAAGCAGACTCTGAGATGGGCAGGGACATGCAGGAAGCATGCTGCCCTGGCGACCCACACTGGTGGAGGGCAGGCAGGAAGTGAATATTGGTGGAGGGACTCGTTCAGTCCAGCACAACCCTGACGCAGGCCTCAGCCACCCCCCAGGGAGTTGGAAAGCTGGCGGCCTTGCAGAATTGACCCAAGATAGGGAGGCAGGGCTGGCTCTCCCTGATGTCCATCAGTCACCGGAAGGACATGTGGCCTTGTGTGAGCCAGTTCTCTTCAGCCAGAGAAATTCCCCAAAGGCTGCCCCCTGCCCAGCCGGCCGCGGGACGAGCACCTCATTCCAGAGGAGGGGCTGACACAGGGCCTAGGGGAAATCCTCAGGTGTGACCCTGGCGTTCCGCGATTCTGCCTGCCCTGGTTCTCTGTGTAAGTCATGGCTTGATTAGGGCTCAGCGCGAAGGCCTCACGGGGGCATTTTCGGGGCAGCAGTTTAAGGATTCTCTCCTGGGGAGTGCAGTGAGTCTCCTATGTGGAAAGAAGTCTTTCTGCCCCATGATGAGGAAGCTCTGGGACCATTTCCCCCAAAACGGCAGCAGCGCTCTCTCCATGGGTTCTCCAGGCGGAAGGAGGACTTCGTTCACATGCTGCGAAGTGTGCAGACAGAGAGGGATAGTGCTGGCCTCACGGCAGGACAGCTCGGCAGGGAGGCTGGGTTCCAGGGAAGAGGCCAGAAGGAAGCCAAGCCGAGGTTGTGATCAGGGAGAGGGGATCGCTGGTCCAGGGTGAGGGCAGTGGCAGGTGGGGCGTGTGGAAAGGGGAGAGAGAGAAAGAATGTGGCGCCATAAGACTCACATCCTCCTCAAATGTGTGGAGAGCAGGCATCGAGGTGAGATGCCAGTAACAGGTGCCACTGACTGGCCTAGGCAAGACGTAGGCCTGAGGGACACCGTGACATCAGGAGTCAATGAACTGCTTACATAAGGAATCCAGAACAAAACAATTCATGAAAGAACCTCTCTGAAGGGACGGGGAAATGGGGTTAGCTGAGTAACTCTGGACATGAATGGAGCCTCTGAGAGGAAAGTGGAAGGACTGTACACAGCCCTGTGCTCTGGCCAGTGAAACCGCTTCTCCAGGTCAGCGCTGCTCACACCACAGTGCATGCATCCTGGAGCTGAGTGATTGATTAAGGAAACGAGTGGCAGCCAGTGGGAGCAAGCTTCTCCCTGCTGCAGTGAGAGTCACAGATAAGCAAGGGGCAGAGCCCAGGATGACCTGTGTGGTGACGGATTCGAGCTGGAGGCGTCAGTGGGAACCCATGTTTCAGCTTACCACAGGTGCAGACGGTCACATGCAGAAATGTCCCCAGAGCCGTTTATTAATCGGCGCACATGTGTGTTTCTGTGCCTTATTAGTTGAGAGGGCCTAGAAGAAACGGCACTCCCTAGCAAGGAGCACTGCACATCCTGACCTTGGTGTCTAACACCGTTCCCCAAATAAAAGGAGATGGGCTCCTTAGGGAAGTGGCTGGTTCTGGGGCTGGGCAGATAATGTGCGAGATGATCCTGGTGCCTCTTGTAGTGCCAGAATGTCAGGAAGTGCTCAGAAAACAAAACTCCAGTGATAAGGGTGCCCAGGAGCCAACGGAGAGAGTGCCCAATGGCCAAGGCAGGAGCAATTTGAGCAACATGGTAAATAACACAGTATGGGACTATAACCCTGAGGCCGTCTGTCCTGCTAAAATGGAACACCACAGACTGGGCAGTTCATCAAGAACAGAAATGCATTTCTCCCAGGTTGGAAGGCGAAGGCCAAAGCACCAGCATTTGGTCTGGTGAGGGCTTCATGCTGTGCCCTCACACTACAGAAGGCAGAGGGGCAAGCCTGCCACCACCTCCTCCATCAAGCCTGTTTATGGGGGCACTGATCCCCTCCCAGCAGGAGCCTTCCTGGCCTAATCACCTCGTAAAGGCCTCACCTCTGAATACTGGACATTGGCAACACCTGGATTTTGGAGGCTCATATTTAAACCATAGCAAACCCAAAGTGTAAAATACACATCCCTGAGACCTGGGGCCCAAGCTCCAGGCAGCCCTTTTGCCCAGGCCTGGCTGCAGGCAACAGCTCCAGCTAGAAACTCAGGGAGGTTTCACTCCCACTACTGAATGAGTGTGACCCCAGCACTGGGTAGCACAGATGGCCCGTGCACAATATGGCAACACCACCGCCCCTACAAAGAGCCCCTACTAAGTTCACAGTGTCCTCGGAGCAGGAAGTCTTAGTTTGCTTGGGCTACCGTAGCAAAATCAGAGATGGGAGTGTAAACAACAGAACCTTATTTCCTCATGGCTCTTGAGGCTGGAAGTCCAAAAGCAAGGTGCTGCAGGGTTGGTTTCTCCTGTAGCCTCTCTCCCTGGTTTGTAGATGCCACCTTCTCCTTGTGTCCTCACATGGTCTTCCATCTGTGCATGTCTGTGTCCTAATCCCCTTTTTTTAGAAGTCTTAATGGATTAGGGCTCACCCCAATGACCTCATTTTACCCTAATCATCTCTGCAAGACCCTGTCTCCAAATACAGTCCTTTTCTTGGGCATTGGAGTTTAGGACTTCAACTCATGAATTTTGGGGGACAAATGTAGCCCATAATAGGGGGCTTCCACACACTCTCAAGCCCCACTGTGGGTTAGTCCCTGAATGATCTCCACCCTGCTCTCTCTTACCTGCTCAGCTTCCCACTCATCCATTGCCACTGCAGCCTATCCTGGAGGCTGATTTCTGCCAGGGACATCCACGTCCTTCATCAGCATCCTCAGGGTGAGGGCGGTGTGGGGTCCCAGGTTGAGGCTGGGGAGGGTCTCCCTGAAACCCCAACTCTCCCTATACCACTGGGCCCCTTCAGCTCATCTGCCCAACATCTTCCAAGGTCCTTTCAAGACATGTTGGCCACTTCCAGCCATCACAGCTGCTCTGGAATCTCATCCTCATCCAGAGATAGGCAAAAAGAAACTCCCCAAACTCCAGAAGCTAGAGCCCAGGCTAAGAATTTTTGGGCCGAGAAGTCCCAGGGCACTCTCTCCTCCTCTATCCTCTTCCCAAATCAAGCTCCTACTCTCCTTCAGGAGGGAGGCAAAGCTTCTGCTGTCTGGAAGCGGGTAGAAGTTCAATCCTGGAAGGGGCTGGAGGTGTTCACCTCAGGTGAACCCTCTGCACATAGGGTCACGGCAGCCCTTCCAGGTTTCTATCATCTCCCATCAGTCAAACTGGAAGTAGAAATGGGGCTTGGGCTTGAGCTGGGACAGCCTGGGCTTCTCTGCCCTAGTCTAGGCACCTGGCTACAGAGTGAATTCCTCCCAGTTCCCCCAGCACCAGCTCACTCACAAGCTACCCCTCAGATGGAAAACACCCCCTCTACTCTGGCACTTTCCTTCCCAGGCTCAGGACTTACATCCTCCAACCTTCACTAACTTCTGGGGAGGTCAATCAGGTTCAAGGGCACTGGACAAGGCAAGAATGACACGACTGTATAGCTCCCCTCACTCCCCAAGCCGTCCTCTGCCCAGTGTTTGTCAAGCTTCCTTCCTGCTTCCTAAGAGATCGGGAGCGGGCCAGGAAGGGGCCCTGCCCCAGCCCTGCTGCTATCAGCTGGCTCAGAGGTGGGGAAGCCACTGGTCTGACCAGTTGGCTATCAATCGTAAATCACTAGGTTGAGCTTCCTTGTTGGATTCACATTTATGCACACTCTGCTCCAGCCCTTCCTGGTAGGATGGGAAGTTACTCTCCAATCCTTGGCTGATTTGGCCGACCAGGCAGGTTGCAGTCCTATAGCCCCCTGAACACCCTTCTTGCAGAATCTGGCATCAGACTCCAGTGTGCAGCAGATGCTGTGGCTACCTGAGTCTTTTGGTTTTTCTTAGTCAGGGTCTTGCTTTGTCACCCATGCTGGAGTGCAGTGGTGCAAGGCTCACTGTAGCCTCAACCTCCCAGGCTCAAGGGATCCTCCCACATCAGGTTCCTGAGTAGTTGGGACTATAGGTGCACACCACCATGCCCAGTTAATTTTTTTGTATTTTTTTGTAGACATGGTGCTTCACTATGTTGCCCAAGCTGGTCTCAAACTCCTGGACTCAAGTGATCCTCCCACCTCGGCCTCCCAAAGCACTGGGACTACAGGCATGAGCCACCACACCCAGCCAGAACCTGAGTGTTCAATGTTTTCATAAATGGATTTCACTGGTAAGGTTCCTTCCCTTTTCTTATTTCTGGCTCTCCCTTAGCGGGCCTGCCTGGCACCCAGCAATGCGCTAAGTGCTTTTCCCATCTAACACAAGAATCCTCCTGCTTCATCCATTCAGGGCACCAAATACTGTATCATCTCTCTAATTAAAATTTAAATTACAGCATCTATGAGTTTTCCACGGCTGCTGCGACAAAGTACAACAGCCTGAGGGCTTCAACAACAGCCATTTGCTTTCTCACAGTTCTGGAGGCTGCAAGTCCTCAATCAAGGTGTGTGTGGACAGGCAGGTTCCCTCTAAGGCCCTAAGGGTCAGTCTGTCCTGGGCCCTCACCTAGCTTCTGCTGGTGGTTGGAGCCCTTCAGCATTACTGACCTCCCACTCACGTTCATGTGGCATTCTCCTTGTTCATGGCAGCTCCCAGCTCCCCTTTTGTGAGGATCCTCATCACATGGGATTCAGGGATGTTATGGGTTGAGTTCTGCCTCCCAAATTTCATACGTCTAAGTCCTAACCCCCAGAACCTCAGAATGGAACCGAATTTGGAATTAGGCCTTTAAACAGGCTATAAAGTGAAAATGAGGCCATCAAAGTAGCCCTTAATCCAACCTGACTGGGGTACTTATAAGAAGAGGGTGTTGGGACACACAAAGAGACTCCAGGGATGCAAGTGCACAGAGGAATGACCACGTGGGGACACAGCAAAGAGGCAGCCAGCTACACGGCAGGGAGAGACAGGCCGCAGGAGGATCCAAACAAGATGGCACAGGAGAATCCAACCCTGCTGAGGCATTGACCTCCAACTTCCAGCCTCTGGAACTGTGGGGAAATGAACCTCTGTTGTTTAAGCCACTCATATGGGGTGTTCTGTTACTTAGCCTCAGCTGACTCATACAAGGGCCCACCCTACTCCAGGATGACTCCAGGATGACCACATTTTAACTATTACATCTGCAGTGACCCTATCTTCAAATGAGGTCACATTTGGAGACACTGGTGATTTGGACTTCAACATATAAATTTTGGGGGACATGATTCAACTTGTAACCTAGTGTTTCTGGGCCCTGGCCCTGATATCCCCATCCCAAGCCATATCTGGGAATATTGACTCGCCCTGGACTTCCTGCAGAGGGTCATTTTTCACACTTGCCATCCTCAGTCCCTGGCATGGCTCAACCTCACCTTCCCTTGCTATCCCTCCTGGTTCCATATACAGTCCTGCCTTCTATGAGCTACTTATTGCCACTTATCAACTACCCGAAACTTAGGCTTAAAACAACCACCGTTTTCTTGGCTGTCACTCCCGCAGTCTGGCCATCTGGACTGGGCTCAGCCACAGTCCTTACGCTGGGGCACCTTGCGTGGCTAAAGTCATCTAGGGATGTCTTCAGCTGAGGCTTAAGCAGGAGTCAGCAAACTGCAAACCTACCTGCCATCGGTTTGTGTAAATAAAGTTTTATTGGCACACAGCCAGGTTCATACAGTCATGTGTTGCCAGTGGCTGCTTCATGCTGCAACAGCAGTTGATGAGGTGAGACAGAAACTGCATGTGGCCCCACAAAGCCTAAAATATCTATTATCTTGCTCTTTACACAAAAGCTTGCTGAGCCCTGGTCTCAGGCTATGTCACTCCCTCACTCGGTGGCCAGCGGTCACCCAGAGGGACTTATCCTCATGAGGCCTTCCTCATGGGGGCTGGGGGTGCTCTCGGGGTTTCAATACTTCACAAAATGTAAGTCTCAAATTCAAAGGGTGGGGAAATGGGTCCCCCTTTGACAGGAGAGTCACAGCACATCACCAAGGGCCACACATAGAGGGGGGTGAGGAGCCATTGCCACCTTCCTTGCAAATGTCACTCATGTGGTTTCCCTTGAATGGGCCAAGCACAGCTAAGTCAAGGCCATGATGCTTGACAGAGCCTGACTGACTGCTTGGGGAAGCAGAGAATCAGAACACAGAGCGAACTCCCTATGGCCAGTCATGTTCTTTGGGCTCAGAGCTCCCACGTAGGGACCCACTTGCATTCCCAGGTTCCTCCCATCCAACCAGTACCTCCTGCCTCCCCACACCTCTGTGCCCCAGGCTCTTGCTACTAGAATCGAGGACTACACTTCCCACAGTGACCCCAGCAGGGCCCAGAGCCACTCACCCCACAGCTGCACGCTGCACAGCTCAGCTCAACAAATGAACACTGGGCTCTACCTGGAGTGGAGTGGAGGCGAAGCCTAGGGAGGGCTAGACATGAAGGCCCTCCATGCCCCCACATTGTGGCAATCCCTTCTGTCTGTCTATTGCATCAGCCTCATTCTCTCTGATCACAGAAAACTCCACTATTTTGGCAAACACAGACAGACAGCCAGGACCCCAAGGCCATCTTTTTACGGCTTGCTTTCCTTGAGAAAGATACAGTCTTTGTATAGAGTTGGCTAGGACTGCCATAGCACTACACACTAGGGGCCGCAGGCGTCTCTTGTCTCACAGTTCTGGGGGAAGGAAGTCCAGGATGAAACTGTGGGCAGGGATGTCTGCTTCTGAGACAGTGCCTGTTCCAGGTCACCCTCCTGGCTCCTGCTGTTTGCTGCCAATCTTCGGCGTTCCTTAGCTTGTAGGCGTGTCACCCTGATCTCTGCCTTCATGACCACGTGGGGTTCCCCCGTGTGTGTGTCTGTGTCCACCCCTTTTTATAAGGATACCGGTCATATTGCATTAGAGAGACCCACCCTACTCCAGTGTGACCTCATCTTAAATAATTACATCTGTAACAACTCTATCTCCAAACAAGGTCGAATTCTGAAGTACTGGGAGTTAGGACTGTAACTCCCAGTACAGTTAGAGTTAGAACATATCTCTTCTTGGTGGGAGCACTTTTCAACAGTAACACCCTGTCTTGGAAGCTAAGTGGTAGGATGGGCCCAGCCAGTGCCACATGGTCCAATCGACTTTGCCCCAGATGGAGGAGGGGCGGGACCTAGGGCTCCATCTTGTCAACGTGGAGCAGGGAAGTTCCCAGACATTGGGATCCTGGGCTTCCTAAACAAGAGTGAAGAGGGAGTCAGGGGGGACAGGAGGAGAGCGGGAGGGGAGGGATGGAAGCCCAGGAGGTTCTGAGGGCCAGCACACACTGCTTAGGGCTCACAGCAGCCCTGCTGTCTCCGGCTGCATCTTACCAGAAAACTGAGGCTCAGAGAGACACATCTCGAGTGAGAGACTGGGCCAGGACTAGAACTCAGGCCTGCCTGACTCCAAATCACTTCATGAAGGAGGTGGGCTTTCTACCTATCCTTTGAAATTCCTCTCCTGCACCTCCCTGGACTATGCCACTTCTGAATAAAAAGCCGTCATTGTATGAGGCAAAGAAAATGCTACGGTTCTGGGAAGGAAAATATTCTAATGTGGAAAAGAGAGGCCAAGGCTTAGGACCCTCTGACAACTAGGTCATGGCTGATTCCGACATAAGAGAAGGAGGTTTTTAAGATTCTAGAACAGGGATTGGCAAGCCGTGCTCTAGAGCCAAATCCCATTGCTGTCTGTCTCTGTGCAAGCTGGGTACTGTATTTGCATTTTTAAAGAGTTGTAAGAGACAAGAATGCAAACAAAGAATTGTGGCAGAGACTATGTGTGGCCTGTAAAGCCTAAAACATTTACTATCTGGCCCTTCACAAGAAAAAGCCAGAGCAATATGGAAAGTGGGGCTGGGAGTCCATGGGCTGGAGTGGGGAAGGGAGTGCAAGGGCTGGAATGGGAAGGGAGTCCACAGGTCGGAGTGGGGAAGGGTCGTCCATGGGCTGATGTGGGGCTGGGAGTGCACGGACTGGAGTGGGGAAGGGAATCCACGGGCCGGAGTGGGGAAGGGAGTCCACAGGCCAGAGTGGGGAAGAGAGTGCACAGGTAGAGTGGGGCTGGGGGCAGCCCAGGGCCTGCCTGGCTCTTCCTCAGACCCCGTGGCTGCCACTGCCTGGGGCAGCAGGGGCTGAGTGCCCCCTCAGGAGGACCAGGGAGCCCTCAGGATGGCCTGAGAACACGTGCTCCTGGAAGCCACAGAAACATCCAGGAGATGGAGACATTTGCAAGCTAAGCAGGCCAGGTCACTTTGACCTTGAGGACAATGGAGGTGTATTTGACCAGAGGTGGAAGTCCCGGGAGCCCCCCTGTGAATCTTCTGGGTTCCATCCATTCTCCTTCTCTGGGTAGCAGCAAACCCATTAAATCAAACACTGCAAGTAGCTCCACAAGCCCCAAATATAAGGGAGGGTGAACAGGGCCTGCCTGTGCCCTGGGGGCTGGGCAGCATTGCTTCTACATCCCTCCGTCTATGCCTTGTGGTGTTCATGTCCCTCCAAAGATGTCTATACATTTCCCAAGAAGCAATAGGTAGCTAGTCAGACATGAGCAAGGCAGGAGAGGGCCTTACACCCCAGAATGTCAGGCCACCATCAGGTGATGATCAGGTGGTTGTTACACTGTCTTTCTAAAACAATAATTGGTTGCAGCCAGCACCAGGGAAAGGCAGTCTCCCAATAGATAGAAAGAACCTGAAACTGATGATCAGCAGCTTTGTGATAAGATCTCAGGAGTTGGGTGAATGGGCTCAAGCATACACACTAAGAGGCAAAATGGCAGAGTTGAGCTGCTTTATGACCTTCTAGGGAGATGTGACTGGAAAGGGAAGAATGCCTCAAGTGAGCATGCGCACAGTTTCAGTAAACACATTGCTCACTCCTGAGTGCGGGCAGGTCACTGTGCATGCAGACAGCCCACCCCAAGGGAAGAATCAGGGGAGAAGAGACACAACCCTCTGGAAGCCTGCCAATGTATAAATTTCAAGTCAATGGTCAAACCACATATTTGATCTCTCAAGTCACCCACTTGGCCCTCTTCCAAGTGTACTTGACCTCCTTTCATTCCTGCTCTAAAACTTTCTTAATAAACTCTCACTCCTGCTTGAAAACTTGCCTGGGTGTCTCTCACTCTGTCTTCTGTCCCTCGGTCAGATTCTTCCGAGGAGGCAAGAACTGGGGTTGCTGCAAACCCGTACAGATTTGCTGCCACTAACATATGTTCGTGACTCAGATACATTCTGCTGCTAACAATAATATCTTTCTGGTCACCTTGTTCTCTGAGCTCCTGATTCCAGGCTGGCTCTCTCTGTTCTATACGACACCAACTTGGACCCATGGGAAAACAGCTCCTCTCCCTGGACGCCTCCACCTAGCTGCTCTTGCCCTGCCCAGTCTCTTCTTGCACTTGGTCCTTTCCCCCCAACTCCTCCCATGTTTTCATGCTATGCAACTTTGTGACAACCTCACTCTGAGGACTCACCTCATACATACCTTTAATCTACATGAGTTGAACTATAGTAATTTCCAAAATATGAGGGAGGAAAATATGTATTAAATTGTGTGGGATAATTCTTCCCCTCACTCCCTTCCGTATGCGCAGGGATTAGCCTGGGGGTAGGAGATTAAAATTTGCTACTTCATTTCTTGACTCCTGTTATGGCAGCAGGAGTTTCTAGCTTCCTTTATGTTGATCCTAGTGTTGATGGGTAGGTATTTGTGATACAAAGTTAGCTGCCTCTGAATGCAAGTCAACTACTCATCTGACCTAAGGGGGAGAGCAATATATCTGTGACGGACGTGCAGAGGGATAAAACGTCAGTGTTGGCCGACATGTGGCATACTGTGCTCTAGGGATGATTTAAGAAAATCTTCAAAAGTAATTTTAGTTAACTGGGATTTCACCTTCTGAGCTGGTTTTAGAACTTAACTCTCTTTTAAGACATGGCTGTACTTACTTAATTTTTAATTTAGTAGGCTTTATTTTTTGAGCAGTTTTAGGTTCACAGCAAAATCAAGTAGAAAGTAGAGATTTCCCATCAGAGTGGTGCCTGTTTTAGCTGATGAACAGACACTGATATCATTATCACCTGGAGTCCACAGTTTAAACTAGGGTTCACTCCTAGTGGTGTACATTCTGTGGGTTTTGACAAATGTATCCACCTTTGTAGTATGACACAGAATAGCATCACTGCCCTAAAAATCCTGTGTTCTGCCTGTTCATCCCTCCCTCTCCCATAACCCCTGGAAACCACTGATCTGTTTCCTGTCTCCATAGTTTTGCTTTTTCCAGATTGTCACAGAATTGGAATCATCCAGTATGTAGTCTTTTCAGATTCACTTAGTAACAAGCATTTAAATTTCCTCCATGTCTTTTCATGCTTGCTGGCTCATTTCTTTTTAGTGCTGAATGATATTCCATCGTCTGGATGCACCACAGTTTATTCATTCACCTACTGAAGGACATGTTGGTTGCTTCCAAGTTTTGGCATCATGAGTAAAGGTGCTATCAATATCTGCATGCAGTCTTTTGTGTGGACATAAGTTTTCAATTCATTTGGGTAAATGCCAAGTAGCAAAATTGCTGGATCATATAAGAGTATGTTTAGTCTTGTAAGAAATTGACGAGTTGTCTTCCAAGGTGGCTGTGCCATTTGACCTTCCCACCAGCAATGACTGAGAGTTGCTCCACATCATTGCCAGCATTTGATATTGTCAGTGTTTTGGGTTTGGCTATTCTAACAGACTTGTGGTGGTAGCTCATTGCTATTTTCCCAGATGACATATGATGTTGAGGATCTTTTCATACACATATTTGCCATCTCTAAATCTTCTTTGGCAAAATGTTCAGGTCTTTTGACCATTTTTGAATCAAGGTGTTCATTTTCTTATTGTTGCATTTTAAGAGTTATTTCGTTGTGTTTTTAGTGATTTATCTGATCACAATTAAACCCTCACCTTTTACACTACAGGCATATCAAGACTTTTTTCCAAAGATATTTCTCTCCTTGGGAGCATTTCTTGTCCCAGCTTACAAGAGAATAATCTTTTCCCATGGTCTGCCAGAGGCATGATGAACAGTGAAGCCCACTGGCTTGGAGTAGAGTGCAGGGGAGGGGAAACTGGAGGAAGAGTAGGACTCCATATGAGAGGGAATGAGGAGCGACAGCAGACCAGGGACATGGATCAGGAGAAGCCTGGGGAGGCACAGAATGATCTGGCAGGCAAAGTGGTTCAAGATGAGTGGAGGTGGTGGGCAGGGAAGCTGGCCAGGCTGGAGCAGGGAAACAGTGTAGACTAGACCAGGCTTAAGCATACTACTAAATTGTTGGGCTTTATCCAAGGATTGCACCTTCCTAGAGGGGTCAAGGAGGTAATATAAATGGGTGAAGCAGGTAAAGTGTGAGGTGATAGGGAGTGCTGTGGACTCTGACAAACTGGAGGTCACGTGACCACTTTAGGGGGGCAGGACAGGGTGAACATATCTGCTATGATTGGTGCTGCCCTGCAGGAACAGGGCCGCAGTTTTTCAAAAGAAGCTGAACATGTGGATTTGTAAAATCTTCTGGTTTTAAATGCCAGGTCTGACTCTTTTAACACAACATGCCAGTCAAACAAAATGTAACCATGAAATGAAATTGACAGCAAGGCTGTCATATGCTTCTCATGTACATGTATGTGAATGCCAGTGCACCTGCACAAGCGCCTGTGCAAACTCATGCGTATCTGTATAAATGCACATGCAGTACAGCCCTGAAGACACACATACACACATACAGAGATGAGAGTGCTTTCCTGTGCACACATGTTTGAGTTCACCTGGCTACACATGCATACAAGTATTGCACATATAGATGCACACATGAGCACACTGGTATTGCACACACATGCGTGCAGCATTGTATGAGAACCCTCCAGCAGTAGCCTAAGGAGAGGTCCCCTGGAGTTCCCAAACTGCCCTGTGGATGCTGGGCCCCTCTCTCTCAGCAGTCTTGGGGGAAGCCAGAGCTACCCTCTGGGGCCACTTTGCTTGGCCTTTCCCAACTCCGCTGGAAGCAGAGTTCAGAGCAGGAGGATCACTAGTAAAATCTAGGATGCTGATCAAACTACACTTCAGGCTGCCTCTAGCCAGCTGCCTGATTTAGCAGGGGAAGGGTGGCCCTGAGCTTCCCTGGCTTCATCACACCCTCAGCTACAAGGTCAGGACCCTCTGGAATTCCTCCATTTGATCCTCAGTCCCGGAGAGGTGGCAGGAGGGCATGGTGAGCTTCATAGCGAGGAAGGTGAGGAAGCTGGGGCTGGGGGGGACTTGACCCACCCAGGTGACACAGACAGGAAGGGTATCAGCTGGTGGCCCAGGCTCTGTCGCTGTCTTCACATCTGGCTACACTTGCACAGGTGTAGCATGTGCACTACACATGTGATCTCCAGTTTGATGTCTTCAGCAGAGCGCTCTCAACCCTGGAGACGGCAGAACCGAGTCCCTCCACACCCATTCCCAGCAACGGGCCAGGGCCACAGAGGAAGAATCGCCCCGGACTCTCAGAATCCTAAAGCTTCAATGGGTAAGAGCCCTTGTCAAATATGCCATTGACAAATGAGGAAACTGAGGCCCCAGGGCCAGAGTCATGCTCTAGTTGCCACGCCTGCTGTGGGGAGGAGGTGGGGCTGAGCCCCTGCAAAGGCTGTGGCCTCCTGCTCTGGGCAGAGCTTTGCCCAGCACCACTGAGTGCCTGGTTCCATCAGCAGCAGTGCTACAAGAGGTATAGGGACCACACACGCATGCAGTCCCGAGCGCCAGCAGCCAGGTCGGTGGCCATTCACTGCCCCATGCCCCTCGTGACCTCTGTGAAGGTGGACAGAACCCTGGAAGCCGCCTGTGCATGGTGGGATGGTGGGGGTGCAGTGTCCGCTAGCGGACGTGTCCACAGTCCACAGTCGGGCCACGGACTTGGTGCCTTCCTTCTTTGACTGGACATCCTATTCCTGCAATTGCTGGGTGTCCCCGCTGGATGTCTGGGTGAGCAGTTGTGGGTTGCTGGACCCTGGGTGTGCCATGTGTGGGCTCCGAGGTGGCACTACTGCAGGCGGTCCTTGCACCTCGCCACAGCACCCAGGCAGGTTTTAACATAGTGTTTTATGGAAGTCAGATGCACACATGATGACAAATTCATCTACACCGAAGAGCAAATGCAGGCAAGTGACAGCCCCTCCGCCTCCAGGTTCGGGCAGCTGCTTGGAGCTGTTTTGATTTTCATCCTTGCATTCTGTCCATCACCGTAGCTGAAATGTGAAAGAACCTGTGTCCCTGGTCACCGATTTTAGACTGTATCTCTTGCTTCCCAGTTACAAAAGCTGAGGCTTCGGGGACTTGGCGTTCTTCCGTCTCCTGCCCACCTCTGTGTATGCGATTTACATGTTTGTTTTAATTCTTCTACCTGGATTAATTTCCTGCTGCAGCTGTAACAATGACCACAAACTTGGGAGCTTAAAACCACACCTAGTTATTTTCTTACAGTTCTGGAAATCAGAAGTCCCAGAATCAAGGTGCCATCAGTGGCGCTGGTTCCTCCTAGAGCATCTAAGGGAAACTCCATCTCCTGTGCTTCTCCAGCTTCCAGAGGCGACCTGCATTCCCCAGCTCCTTGTCCCCTCTTCCATCCTCAGAACCACAGCTCGGCATCCTCCAGTCTCTCTCTGACCTCTTCCTTGGTCCTTGTTCCTCCTACTGCCCCTTGCATAAGGACCCTCGTGATTACGCTGGATCCACCAGATAACCCAGGATCCTCTCCCCATCTCCAGACCCTTAACTTCATCACATCCAAGAAGGAAGTCCCTGCTTCCCTGTAAAGTAACACCTTCCCAGGTTCTGGGAATTCATATGTGGACAGCTTTGAGGAGCCACTCAATTGTGAAGGTCCATCACAGTACCTTCATAACTTCAAATCATAGGTTTAAACGTCTGTATCTTATCCCATCAATTTCAGTGTAGCTCTTGCCTGCCCATGCCAATTGCTTGACAAATATTTGTTCTGGGAGCTAGGTTTGCAGAACTGATCAAGCCAGGCAACGCCTTATTTTCCCAAAGCCTATATTCCAGTGGGGAAAGACAGGCAATACATAGGATAAATGAATAAATGATATTCTCAGCACAATTGCTTTTTGGAGGATAACTTGGCAAAATTTATGAAAATTTAAATTATGCCTGTTCTTTGACCCTGCAAGCCTACTGTTAAACATTCATATGTTTGTGTACACATATGATATGTGTACAAGTCTGTTCTTTATGGCATTATTTATAACAGCAAATGTTTGAGAACAAAAATATATTGAAGGAGAATTGGATAAACAAATTGTGGTGTCCAGAAACTAGAATGTATAGATTAATATGATGATACAGGTTGTAGGTGCTGGGTTTACAGCACTGTTTGTAAAACAGACAGAACCTGCCCTCATGGAGCACATCGGAGTACAGAAAGACAGATCGCATACCCTGAATGAATCTGTGCGTTAAGCTGTGCCTGGGAGGCAGGAAGGGCTGGGGAGAGAAGCAAAGCCGGGGAGAGAGCTGAGGAGTGCTGGCAGGTGTAACTTTTGTTTGGTTTTAATTGTTGTTATATTTACCTCAAAAAAGTTAAATTATTAGTTTAAATCAATTAATTATTAGAGTTTAATTTTAAATTATTTTAGTAATTTTAATTAAATCAATTAATATTAATTGAATAACTTGTAGTTGATTTAATTATAATTAATAAATAAATTTTTAATTTTCAAATTTTAGATTTACAAGCATTGCAGATAGTGCAGACCATTCCTGAATATCCCTCCCCAGCCTCCCCCATACATCCCATAGCCAGGGTGCATTCATCAAGACTAGGAAATGAAGATGGTGCAGGACTGCTGGCTTAATTCCAGGCTTGAATGAGCTTTCTCCAGTTTTCCCACAGAGGTCCCTTGCTGGTCCTAGGACATCGTTCAGGATTCTTCTCTGTGTTCTGTGGTCACATCGTGTGGTCTCCTCCACTCTGCAACAGCTCCTTAGTCTTTCTTTGTCTTTTGTGCCCTTGACACTTCTGGGATGGAATGGGGTTGGAGCTGAGTGAGAAGTGTAGCAGGCAGTGAGGTCTGGGCGGGAAGTGAGGAGCAGAGTCCTGTGGGACCTCATAGAGGTCTTTGCTTTTCCTCCGAGGGAAACAGGGAGCCCACAGGAAGCTCCTGAGCAGAGGCAGGAAGCGATCAGACCGACTTTAACTGGGCCCTTCCGGCTGCTGTACTTTGGGCAGCTGGAAGGGGTGAGGGCAGGCTGGGGTGTCTGTGGATGATTCTGCAGTAGTCCAGGCAAGAGATCATGGGCGCTGTGGGCCACAGTGGGTGAGGAGCAGGGTTGGACTCCAGGTGTATTTTCAGGACAAAGCAGAAGACACCTAGAATTTTGACCCGCCCTGCTGTTGAGGTCTGCGGTCTTCCCCCAGCCTCCCCATCTCCTGTGGCTCCTGCTGCTTGGGGCACTGTTGTCAAGGATGCTGACACCTGCATTCCAGACTTCACACACAGGATGATTTCAGAAACTGAAGCCTGCATGTCGTGTTTACATAATGTAAATTTTGTGCAGCCTTGACCATTTCATTGCCAAATGAAAGAGCTAGTTTCTGGGTACTGTAATGTATCTACTCGATTCTTCATTAGTAAATGTTTAGATTGTTCACAAATGTTTGCTGTCATAATGCTAAAAGAACAGACTTGTATATATACCTTTATATGTGGATTTTTAATATGATGGGTTTGCTAGGTCAAAGAAAGATTGCAGTTTTTTTCTGTAAGTTGTTGGGGTACAGGTGGTATTTGGTTACATGTGTAAGTTCTTTAGTGGTGATTTGTGATCCTGGTGCACCCATCATCCAAGCAGTATACCCTGCACCATATCTGTAATCTTTTATCCCTTGTCCCCCTCCCACTTTTCCCCCCAAGTCGCCAAAGTTCATCGTATCATTCTTATGCCTTTGTATCCTCATAGCTTAGCTCCCACATATCAGTGAGAAACATACGATGTTTGGTTTTCCATTCCTGAGTTAACTTCACTTAGAATAATAGTCTCCAATCTCATTTAGGTCACTGCAAATGCTGTTAATTCATTCCTTTTTATAGCTGAGAGAGAGATGTGTTTGTGTGTGTGTGTGTGTGTGTGTGTGTGTGTGTGTCTGTGTATGTATACCGCAGTTTCTTTATCCACTCGTTGATTGATGGGCTTTTGGGCTGGTTCTACAATTTGCAATTGTGAATTGTGCTGCTATAAACATGTGTGTGCAAGTATCTTTTTCAAATAATGACTTCTGTTCCTCTGGGTAGATACCTAGTAGTGGGATTACTGGATCAAATGGTAGTTCCACTTTTAGTTCTTTAAGGAATCTCCACGCTCTTTTCCATAGTGACTGTACTAGTTTACATTCCCACCAGCAGGGTAAAAGTGTTCCCTGTTCACCACATTCAAGTCAACATCTACTGTTTTTTGATATTTTTAATTATGGCCAAAAGAATGATTAAGTTTTCATGAAGTTTGCCAAATTATCCTCCAAAAATAATTGTACTACAATCAACAGTAAAGAGAGGAACTCTTTCCCCCACACTTGGATATAATCTTTTACATTTTTGCAATGTAGTCAGTCTCCACAGGATATATTGTTTTTTATTTCGTTTTTCTGCATATTTACAAAGTTAGATATCTTCTCATGTACCCACTTGCCATTTGCATGTCTTTTTCTGTAAGTTACTAGTTTATATCTATTGCCCATTTTTCTATTGGGATTTTTACATTTTACTCACTAATTTGTAGAAGAGTTTTGTGCATTCCAGATATATTTGGGTTGATGACTCATATATTTCTATCCATGTCTTGTATTTATCTTCTAATTTCACTCACAGGGCGTCTGTTCTTAAGCAGGAGTTTAAACGGTAGTATCAAGCATGTCTATCTTTTCCATAATGGCACCTGCATCTTGTTATTTCTTGTACCTTTCTAATTGTGTGTTTGTGGTTGGCTCTTTTACCCACTTGGAGTGGATTTTCTGTGTATGGTGTGAGGAGAAGCTCCGTCTTTCCTCTCTTATCATATAAGTAACCTTGTATTGATAACATATTAAATTGCCATATGTACTTGAGTTCTTTTCTAGAATCTGTATGTTGCCTCATGTCTTCTTTGCCTTTGTCTATTATAACACCACATTAAAAAAGTGTTTAACCTCAGCTGGGTGTGGTGGTGTGTGCCTGTAGTCCCAGCTACTCAGGAAGCTGAGGTGTGGGGAATCATTTGAGCCTGGGAGTTTGAAGCTGCAGTGAGCTATGATCGCACCTCTGCACTGTAGCCTGGGCAACAGAGCAAGACCCTGTCTCAAATAGAATTAATAAAATAAATTAAATAGTAAAATAAAACCAAACAATTTAAATCTCTATAGGATTTTTCAGTAATTTGTCAGGCAATCTCCCCACCTCTACCACCATCGTCTTGTCATATTGGGTTGCATCTTATACATTGTCTCCTCCAGATAAATTTTAGAATCCAGTTCCATTTGTTAAAATCCTCTTTGGATTTGTACTGGAATTGCAATGAACTATAGATCAATATGACAGAAACTGGAATCTTTACAATACTGAGTCTCCCCATACAGAAAAAAAAAAAAATGGTAAGCAACTCCAGTTGGTCTTCTTTATGTTTTCCATTAAAGTTTCAGCATATTATTACACTTTTTTTTTTTTTTACCAATTTCCTGCCATGTTGCTTGTGATTTTTCTTGCTGTCATAAAAGTCATGAACGCTACTTACTGTTGCATTTTTTAGTTGATTTTGATTGTATTAGTGCCCTCAGTGATGGCCCCTCATTCACCCATACCTTCTGCTGTATGTTCTTACTGGGCTTGGCCATGTGACTTGTTCTGCCCAGTGGGTCAGATCAGACAGGATGCAAGCCAAGGTCTGAAATGAGCTTGCAAGGTGGGCCTTGCTGTCTTGCAGCCATAGACTACACCCCAGCTGGCCTGCTGTCCCCAGGAGAAAGGTGAGCAACATGGAGCAGAGCCCCAGCCAGCGCAGCCTGAGTCACACCAGAACCCCCTGTCACCCACAAACACAGGAGCAAGATTAACCGAGGTCAGCAGACTCCCAACCAACCCACAGGATCACAGCTCTAGTACTAAATCAGGACTGTTTCAGAGCACTGAGCTTTGAGATGGGCTGTCAATTATGCAGCAATTGCTGACTGATACATTGACATGCAATCAGTCCATCTATTTCCATAGGTTTATCTTGTGTCTGGCCATTGATTGAACAGTTTTATTAATTCTGGCAGATTTTCAATTAATCATTTTCTGCCCTTCCAGACAGATAATAACATCATATGCAGTAAAGGTCATCTTGTCCCTTCCTTTCCTATCCTTGTCACTCTTTTTTTTTTCTTGTCATATTACATTGGCAAGGACTTTGCAAACAATAAGTTGTATTTGTTTTTGTGTGTGTTCTGGGTGCGTGCTGCTATTTGTGAATATAAGTGTGTCCTATTCACCCTTTGCCTTAAGATACTTAACAAGACATTTCTTCTTGATGAATACAGTGCTCTTCCCTGTGTCTCATTAATTCTTGTACTTTTAGCATTGTGTGTTTATGGTTGCTTCTTTGACCTACCTGGAGCGAATTTTCTGTGCACAGTTGGAAGATGTTAGGAAAAGCTCTATCTTTTCTCTTCTGTGTTATGAATAACCAGTGTCTCCAGAAGCCTGAGAATGTCTGTGTCCCAGTGTCTGTGGAAGAATGAGAACATCTCTCTGGATATGACAAATTTGTCCAAAATCCCTCTCATAAGGGCAGCAGAGGAGGGGGGTGCCTCATGGGTACCCAGGCAGCAGAAGCTGGAAGTGAACTGACATAAATGGGACTTGAGGATGCAATCTGCCCCTATCCTCAGGCGTCTGAGGGCAGCACAGAGGAAGGGTAGTGGGGAAGGAAAACATCAGACACATAAGATGCCCCTCACACTCAACTCCCTGGTCACAAACTGGAGAGTCACCAGCCCCCATCATGAGCCCCTCTTCTGGATGCAGGGCCTGCCCCTCTGTGGAGGTCTTAGGAGTGACAGCATAAGAGGACAGAGACCTAGGTAGAAGTCCCAGGAGTCTGGTATTGAACAGAGCACTCCAGTGATTAGCTTCCTGTCTGGGAATACAAACCAAACCCAGGAAATGTGCACGGCCTTGTAAAACCACTACAATTTCAGATTGGGTTTATCTTGTTTATTGCTTGATATGCAATTAGAAGTGACTTGAACACATCAGCTTTCAGTTCTTCCCACTGTTGAGTATTTAATGATGTGTGAATGAACACTGAGAAGATGCGATTTCAACTGAGCCCTGCAACCCTTTTGTAACAGAATGTGTTCACCCTCCAAAAACCTATTTGCAAGTAAGATGTTTAGGCACAGATGCCAGAAAGCATTTGATTTAATAAAATGTCTAGTGGGAAGAGTGCTGTATTCATTGAGAAGAAATGTCTTATTAAGTTTCCTGGGGTGAAGGGTGGATATTAAGGGTATACTCAAGTAACAATGGATAATAATACAATGCCACTGACAACTGCAGCTGCTGCTCTCTGCCAGATGCTATTCTAAGTGTGTTGCATATTTTAACTCATTTAGTCCACACAATGACCCTATGAGGAAGGTACTATTATTATCATCCCTTATGGGGAGTCTGGCTCTAAATTCTTCTGTTTGTTTAAACAGATTCGAAGTTCCAGGAGGAGGATGGAGGTGCTTTCAAGGTGGGAGAAGGTGCAAAAAGCAAGTCCCTGGGTGCCTTGCAGAGAAGGCGGTGGTTGTATACAGTTAAAATTTTCAGCTATGTTGCATATAATATAGCTTTATTATTGAAATTGTAAGTAACAGTATATAATTTAGTTGTGTTATTTAAAGTAACTATATGTACTATAAAGTAACTATATGCATATAGGTATAATAACATATTATTTAGTTATTTATTATTTTATTATATTAGTATATATGTTATTTTGTTATATGTATTATATGTATAATATACTACACTATACTATATTATATGTTATATATTATATACTAGTATATAACATATATATCAAATATTAACATACATGTTATATTACATTGTTTATATATTATAATTTAAAAAATTTTTGATTTTAGGTTTAGAGGTTCATGTGAAGGTTTGTTACATGGGTAAATGTGTGTCACAGGGGTTGTACATATTATTACATCACCCAGGTATTAAGCTCAGTGCCCAATAGTTATCTTTTCTGCTCCTCTCCTTCCTCCCACCCTCCCTCTTTAAGTACAATATATTGTTTATATATTATAAATTACATAATTGCAACAGAACATAATATGTAATCATATTATTTCATGATTTCAAAGAATTCATATTCTTTAAACTGAAACATCAAATAGGGGCTTTCCAAGTGCAGCCACTGGGGCTGAGAAGCCCCACAACCCTCCAGGAAAGGCCGAAGAGACAGTGGCTGCCAGAGTGATGGGTTCTTTCACACCAGGGAAGGGGTTGAGTAGGATGCCCAGTGGAGTACACTCCGGCCGCTGCGGCTCCTCGTGACCATCTGGAAAGCATTTTGCCAGTGTGAGAGATTGGCAAAGAGACTCAGGCATCAGGAAGACTGAGCCCACTGCACCTTGGCAGCTTTGTGCAGGGCATCCTCTGCCAGGATGTAGATGGAATCCCAGCTGTGCGCCCAGATTTGTGGTAAGGCCACCAGCTTGGGAAGGCCGGGAGAGGGCAGGGAGGGGCCTTTGCCACCCAGCCCAAGGTGGGAACCAGGACTCCTGTGTGGCACCAGGGTGTCCTCTGATGGGCAGTGGTCCCGCTGTCCTCCCAGCAGTGCCACATCAGTGTGAGTGTTCACGCCTTGTCCAGGGATTCAGGGAGAGAAGAGCACTGCCACTTTGCTGTGGAAACAGACAGGTGTCCTTCATTTCTCTGTAAAGGTGACATTTGTGCATTTAAACAGAGCCCTCTGAGGGTAGCTGTTCAACAACTCACCAATTAACCCTACAGAAATGGCATCGATGTCATTTCTTCATTTCATGCATAATGCAAAGACTTCTGTGGGAAGGAGGAGACCCTGAGAGCCACGCTTCAATCCTACACACAATTTCCCTGGCTGTTCATATCATGGGGGATTTACAGCCAGACTAGTAATGTGTTATAACTTTCACATTGCAAATGTCTTCTCTTTCTCTATCAATATTTGACATTTGCATTTAGGTTTTAAACACATTTGGAATGATTTAGACCTATTTCTGCAGAAATGTATTTTCACTCTTCTCATCAGGCATTTCCAGCTCCCAGCACCTGCTGCCTGCTCCCTTCCCTGGCCCCGCTCAGCTGGGTCCGGTGGTAGCCTTGCGCCTCACTTTCGCGCTGGAGCCGCCTGCTGCAGACACTGCTCTTGCTGTCTTTCAGTGTCAGCTCAGCTCAGGGTTGAGGTCAAATTCACAGAACCCAGAGGGTGGAAACAGCAGGGAACGTCCCGGCTGGGTTCTGAGAAC
Organism: Macaca mulatta; assembly: GCF_049350105.2. Taxonomy (NCBI): domain Eukaryota; kingdom Metazoa; phylum Chordata; class Mammalia; order Primates; family Cercopithecidae; genus Macaca; species Macaca mulatta. Next base: position 157,629,363 of record NC_133407.1, on the reverse strand, counting down.
AGCCTGGGGACCGGCTGCGATCTCTATCAGTGCTAGGTGCGGATATGTCCGTGCGCCAGGACGGCTTGGAGAGCAGAGTGGGGCAGCAGGGCCGGGGGAGGCTGACAGTGGGGGACTGGTCACTCATCTCCGGGTCCAGACCTCCAGGAGGGGCTCCTTTGCGGTCCCTGACGGGTCCGGCTGTTTGGGGCACAGAGCAGGACCTCACAGAACCGGAGCCGAGCCAGCGCCTGAGCTGTCATCATTTGTCTTCTGCAGCAGTGCGGGGAGTTCCCTGTCCTCATGCCCACTCCTGACGTTCTCCCATGTGGATTTTAACTCCACCCTGCATCTTTTGTTTTCTTGCAATCCGCCCCCCACCCCATCCCTTCCAGCTCTCTTTTTACCTGGTCCTGGTGCCCTTGCACTACAGCCTGGGCTCTCTCTTTCTTCCTTATTGAAAACAGCAGGGCGTTTCTAGTGCCCTCCCGGCCCCGCAGGGCACAAGGAGATGTGCACTTTCCTTGAGTGTTTGAATGCCGCTCTCTTTGCCTCATTCTGCATCTTTTGAACCAGTCCCATTTTCGTCTCTGCTCATCACCAAATGAAGTGGGACCTGCTCAGACATGGCCCCCACTCTCAGCCCTCTCCTCACGTCTCCACTGTGCAGGTTCAGATCCCCTCCTCATGTCTCCACTGTGCAGGTTGACATGTTCATTCCTCGCAGGTTCGCCTTGGATAGCCTGAACCAATACAGCACAAGGAAAATGACAATTTTCCTGGAAGCCCTGGTCCTGAGGCTTTCTGCCTATGCCCCCTCTCCACCTGCCAAGCTCCCATGGCCCCACATAAACTCTAGACCCTATTCAGGAACAGACAGTGATGGCATTGCAAGAGTTTGCTGTCCACAGGAGTCAAGATTGTGTCATTTGCAGCCTTGGTTTCCCAACCAAGGCATCTTGGCTCCTGCGCAGGGCCTCTTGGCTCCTCTGTTCCCACAGAGTTTCCCTTCTTAATAATCTGCTGCCCCGGAAGTCTGACTGCTGATCCCACACTTATCAGTGATGCCCTTTCTGAGAATGTGGACGAGGCCATGGAGAGCTGAACTCACCTGGCACCACCAGATGTAGCCATGCTGCCAGCTTATGGGAAAGAGGACCCACTGTGGGCACAGCTGGGGCAAAACAATGAGCTTGCCATGGAAACTCCTGGCTGCTCTCTGCTCCTACCTCCTTGCCTTCTCCTGCAACATGTGCCCCACATTTCAGCTGTGCTCATGCTGCCCAGATGACAACTGCATTTTCCAGCCTCCCTGGCAGCAGATGAGGCCAAGTTACTGAGTTCTGGCCAATAGGATGGGAGTGGAAGTGAGTGTGCAAATCCCAGGAGGGCAGGGCAGAAGCACGTCCCCTTGCCTGCTTCTCCCAGCTGACCCAGTCCTGTGGAGCCAAGGTGGGCATTGGAGGAGCAACAAGAGCAAAAGAGGCTGAGTGCCCTGCACTCAGTCCACTGTGCCAGCCCAGGCTGCTCCCTCCGAGACCATCTAAGCAGAGGAAAATAAACTGCTATCTTGTTTAAGCCACAAAGTTTGGGGATTTCTTTGTTATAGTAGTCTAACTCATACTCTACCTAGTACAGTGATCAGTAAATGGTACTTCCTTCCCCTCTGCGTGCCTTAGGGGCAGGTGGGTGGGTGGCGCCATAACTGCTGGAGTTTCTGCTCTGTAGTCTTCCAGCTTCCACCTCTATTCCTAACCATGCTGAGCCCAGGGCCCATCTCCACCTGCTTTTTCAGCTTGCAGGCCAACACAGCACTCCCCTTCCAGCCACAGAAATCACAGGGGGTCAGAAAGGTGGTGGCATGGGGATCTCTGAGGCAGGAGCCAGGCCAGGCGCCTGCAACAGACTCTCAACCCCTGCCAGGGCCAAGGCGATGCTGACATTGGGGCTGCAGCAGGAACCCTGGGGGTGCCACACAGCTGGGCTCTGCATCCTGGGCTCTGTATCCAGAGTCACTTACCATGTGCCACCACGCTGCTGCCCGGGGCCTTTCACACCACTCTGCAGGGTGAAGGAGCTGACATCTAGAGAGGTCTAGGACACACATAAAGAGCTGGAGCCCAGGATCAACAGGCAGTGTGGCCCCAGCAGCCCTGCTTCCTGCATTGTGCTGTGCTCCCCACAACTTAGCCAAGACCCCCAGGAGGCACACTCACCACGGGGAGGTGCGCCGTAAGTGTGCACACACACACAATTCAGGTGCAAGCCTGGAAGCCCAGATTGAGAGGACCACTAAGACCACCCCCTACACACACTCCCTGCTGCAAGACAACAGCAGGCTGTTGGAACACACACCCAGGGCAGGTGAGCAGTGTGTCCGGCTGGTCCTTGGCACAGAAGGTGCATATGCTCCTGGGGTTATTCCACCTCCCATGTCATCATCCTGACCAGACAACAATCCTCCCTGTCCCTCTGACGTCCCTCTTATCTAGGGCTGCACTGCTTGTTTACGGATGAAGAAAGCCCACGTTAACAGGCTGGAAATCAATGCCTTGCTTCCCTACAGTGTGTTTGCCCACAGAGGGTACATCCGGTCAGGGGCAAAGGACAGAGGTCACCAGGCCCAGCCTCCTCCTCAGGACCATGGCCAGTCAGGATAGGATGTCCATCCTCCTATCAGCTGTGCTGTGTGCTAGGCTGCTGGTGAGAACGACTGCCTCTGCCCTCTGAGCTGCACGACTTTACACACACCCCTACATTCAGATATCTCTCTGCTGGGAGCCCAAGGGTGCCCTACCCCCAGCCTCCAGATCTCCAAGGGTTTCACCGAGAAACACTTGACCCGACTTGCATCCAGCTCTTATAAAGCAAGGGATCCTTCTAGAAGGTTCTTGCTTCCCACTGCATGTGGGTGGGTGAACCAGGGCAGCCCTCTCACTGTGTGCTTCACACCAGCTGAGCCACTGAAGCAGGCCCTGGTCAGCCTCCATTTTCTTGCCTTTCCCTGTGGGGCTCATAGCCCCTCCTTGTGCTTGGGTCCCCACTTCCCCCAGGCTCTGGCCATCACAGGACATGTGGAAGCGTCCAACCTCAACTGTGGAGCCACACAGCCAAGACCCTAGGCACGTCGGGGAGTTAGGGAGGATGGAGGACTGCTAGCCTCTCCGAGTCTCACCTCTGCCTGCCGAGGATTCCTAACACTTTCACAGTTACCCATGCCAGGAGGAAATGGCACAGCCACGTTCCTAAGGGGGTAAATACTCTGCCAGGGCACAGCAGGCATATAGGGGGTACATAATAGGTTTGGTGGACTGGATGGGGGTAGGAAGTGCAAGAAAGAGTCTCCAATAGCAGAGTAGGTGAGCCTCGCAGGACTGGCCAGGCCTAAGGCAGCTTCCCACAGGTGCTGCCGGAATGTGGGCTGGATTTGGGTTTACGGAGCTCTAGGTTAGGGAGCTGAGATGAGCAGAATCTCGGCAACTGGCCTGGAGCTGAGCTGTGTGGGAACCCGACACCGCTGGACCGGGGCTGGACCCCAAGGAGCCTTTCTATCCCTCCAAATACAAAACAGGGTCCCCTGAACTCTGCGAAGGTGGAGACATAGGTGATTCTCAGCCCCAGAATCACCTCCACATCCCGGCAAAACAGGAAAACAGCACATGAATGCCAAAAGTTGTGAGTTCTTTTTCTTTTTATTGGCAAAGTAAATATATTTTTATGAAGGACCAAAGAAAATATACATAATTGTAACATATGTACACCAGCTTCATAGATTTTTTTAAATTTCAAATTTACACAAATGTTGATATGTTATTAAAAGATATTTTATGTGGATGGACCTATGTACAGTTTATTTACATACATTCATAGGATGTGAAATAAACCTGTCAAAACAAGCTAGTCCATTTATTAATTTCTAGACAAAATAAGGAATGCATTTCTAAATCAGGGTTGGGAGGCTCTATCTAGTTCTCTCACACCCAGGACAGCCTAGCCCTCTCCTCTCAAGGCCACCCTAGAGGCTGGTGTCTGGATTTGTCTGGGAAACCGGAGGAGGGGATGAGCCCCTGGGTACAGGCGCTTCTGGCTCTTTCTGCCCTGCACATTTAACTCAAGCACATGCACTGCCAGCCCCTCAGTGGGGGACACTTTTCACCTCTCTCCCACATGAGGCCCCAGCAGCCCGGTCCTGACACCCACCCCACCCCCAGAGCCCTGCCCACACCCTCTGGTGATCATGCTGAGCAGGCATCTTAGACAAAGCCAAGCCACCCTCACACCACAGTGCAGTCCTGGACTTCTGGCCTACTTCCTTCTCCCCCAGCATGACTCTCTCTGGGAACCCAACATTTCAAAACTGCACATTTCATCTTCACTGAGCACTAAAGTTCTGGCCTTGGCCGAGGTCGGGGGAGCCCAGTGGGAGAAGGGCCAGGTCCCCAAAACTCTGCCTGCAACCAGCGGCTGCAGCAGAGGCCTGGCCACCGCGGGAAGGCACGAAGGCACGAAGGCACGAAGGCCTGCCTCCAGCCCGGGGCGCCGGGGGCCCAGCCCCCAGGGGCGCGGGTTCGAGGCTCTAAGTACTCCCGAGAAAGGCAGCGGTTGGCGGGCCCTGGGTTCACACTTCCCAGGCTTTAGAAGGTGGGCTGGTAACATTGTCATGTCCCTCTGGAGGAGGCAAATAAATTATTGCTTAAAAAAATGGGGCTGGGGTGGGGATCTGGGGTGAAGGACAGGCGAGGGTTCGGGGCGCTTTCAGTTCACGGAGCGCACGGAGCGGCTGCTCCGCGGGAAGCGGTGCACCTTGATGTGCTTGGAGAGGTGGTCGCTCCGCGCGAACTTCTTCTCGCACACAGGACACTGGTACGGCTTCACGCCCGAGTGTGAGCGCCTGTGCCGCGACAGCTCGTCAGAGCGCGAGAACCTGCGGGACATGGCGCGGTGAGCGAGGCCTGGCCCTGCCTGCCCCGACCCCACGAAGATGCGGGGATGCGAGGCGCGCACCTGGCACTCACCCAAAGGGTGGCTGCACAGACCTGCAGCCTCTACAGAATTAGAAGAGGGTCCCCCATCTGCGTCGGTAAGGCTATACCAGTTCTCAAAATATCAATTATTTTTTTCCTTTTTTTGAGATAGGGTCTCGCTCAGTCACCCAGGCTGGAGTGCAGTGGCGCGATCATGGCTCACTGCAGCCTCCCGGGTTCAATCAATCCTCTTCAGCCTCCAGAGTAGCTAGGATTATGGGTGTGCCCACCACACCCAGATAATTTTTGTATTTTTTTTTAGACACCAGGCCTCCCTATATTGCCCAGGCTGGTCTCAAACGCCTGGGCTCATGCGATAAGGCTACTTCAACTTCCCAAAGTGCTGGGATTAAAGGCATGAGCCACTGTCCCAAGCCGCCCCTGCTACCCCTCCAAGATAGAAAGAACTACAGTAAAGGCTCATGCTGGCACAGTGGGCATTCTCTGTTGGGAACTGCCAGAGCAGCTGGTAAAAGCTCCCAACAGGAAAGGACCCCAATGCTCCCAGGGCCCAGGGCTTTCCTCCCACAGCCAACCCAGTGTGCAGGAGTCTCTGAGACCACAGGTGCACTCAGTCGCTCAGGCCCTGATGCTGGCTGCCTCTCACCACCCTGGCCTCATCTACCCCGCTGGACCAGAACTCCACAGGGGCATCTGTGAAGGTCTGTACAGGACAGCCCATCTGGAGGGGATACTGAGGCCTGGGAGGAGGAAGCAGACTTCCTGTGCAGCACAGGGAGAGGGGTCCTCAGACTTGAGCCCACCCACTCCTGGAACCAGCTGTGCTGGAAGCTGGGCCCTCTAAGGCAGGTCCAAATAAAGATTGGCCCTGCAAAGTGCATCTGGGAGTTCAGGTGGCTCCCGACATTTCCCTTTCTTAGCCCGGTGGCCTGGGAGCAGGCATTCATGTGACAGTCAAGAGCCCAGGCTGCATCGAGGGCCTGGACTGCTTGCCACCGATCTCAGGGATTTGAGGTTCTCTCCACCCCTGGCTTGGCAGCAGGACCCTCCCACCCCACCTACCCCTCCCACAACACACTATCCCCCTCTGTGCTCCACCTGCATTGACCTTTCCTTGGTTCTTCTTGCCACAGGCCATTTGCACATACTATTCCCTCTTTCTAGAATGTTCTTTCCTCCCCCTCTGTGCTCTCTCCTACCCATTCCTTAGAGCTCAGTTCGAATGTCACTTCCTCAGGAAATCCCTCCAGGACTACATCCAATTCTAAGCTCCCGTGGCATTACACACCTCTCTCTCCTCACTCTTGCTGTTGTTTTGATTTTAAATTATCTTTAACTTTTTGATGACTGTCAGTCTGTCCCACTAGACCGTCAGCTCCATGACAAAGGATATGTCTGTCTGGTTCCCTGTGGTCTTCCCATGACCAGCTCAATGCCTGGTATATGGTAGGTGCTAAGGAGGTGCATTTCAATGCAAGAGTGGGCACAGCAAGCAGCCCCAGGGGGGCAGACACTGTCAAGGAGCAGTCCCAAAGCATGCGCACGCGTGCACACACATACGGACAAATACAGGCACACAAACATACACGAATGAGTATGTGCCCACACACACGCACACACACACAGAGGCACAAATTCATGCCCCCATGTACTCATGCACACACACACACAGGGACACCAGGCCCAACACCCCTTTGTGGACCAGGGCCACCCAGCGAAAGGCGATGCCCCGAACAGCAGTTCCCAACCAGTGATTGGTAAGGGCTGGTGATACCCTGGTGCCCTGACCCTGTGGGTGGAGGAGTAGAAGGACCCAGCAGAACATGCTCTGGACAAGGCACAGGGGGTGGCAGGAGGGCCTGCAGGAGGAGACAGGCACTCCAACCCACATCACAGAGTGGTGGTGGCACCAGGCACAGGGCAGCACTCTCAGCACATCTCCAGACTAGGTGAAGCCCAACTGCCCTGCCTGTCAGAGGAGGAAACTGAAGCTCGGGGTGCTGAGGGCCTGATCCAGGGTCACTGACAAGACAGAGCCCTTGAGGTTGGAGCAAAGGTCTTGACACAGCCCCCTGCCCTAGCGATGGCAGATGACCTGAACTCCCAGTCAGCAGAGTCCCCCAGCCTCCTCCACAGGCCTGGCTGGGTGGTATGTGTCACAAGGCCCTGTGCCAGTGACGAAATGGGATAAATGTGCCCTGGCAGTCAAAGTTGACACCTGTGCTCCTGGGCAGAACACTTGCCCCAGCTGCAGCTGGGCACACAGCTTCTGAGCAGAGGAGCTGGCCCCGGGCAGGGGCAGGCAGAAAGCTGGCTGCAGACACAGAGTGCCACACCTCCCAGACTGCAGCCCTGGGGTCACCCAGCATCTCACTGGCCAGGGAGCCAGGATGAGCCAGCCCCATTGGACTGGCAAGACCATGGCAAGGGTTTAAAGAGGCCAAGTCACACAGTCTAGGGGACAGAGTCTCAGGTTCCTGCCTTGACAGTTCCCACCCCACTGGGTGCCCTGAATGGTCCTTTCTGGGCCTCAATTTCTTCACTCATCCAGTGAAGACTTTGGCATTCCTGCCCACCTTCCAAGACTCATCTCAGAGACCACAGGTGGTGACGTGGGGCAACGCAGCTCTCTGGTCATGGTGACACCCTGGGAAGGACAGGCAGATGAGAGAACCAAGCTGGACAACATGCTGTCCTCACCTGAACTCCCTCCTTGCTGCCACAGGGTCCTTGCACCTGAGAGGACTTTCCCTGGGAACCAAGCCCTCAGAAGACCCCTGCCTCACCCCTGCATGCCACATTCTCCCAAACAGCAGCCAACAGAGAGCCCTGGGGACTACAGTGGGGGACACGGGAACCCAATGGGTAAGATGCAGCCCTTGTAGGCAGTAAGCTCTGCCACTTACCAACCAGGCAACCTAGGAAAGTCACCAAGCTCCCTGAGCCTCAGTTTCTCTACCCGGACACAGAGAGAACAAAATACCTATTCCTGAGGACTGTGAGGTTTGTACAAGGCTACCAGTAACAGTTTAGAGCCCTGCTTAGCACGTGGCAATTATTCAAGAATCATGAGCTCTTATCACCTGCATGGAGTTGAGTGTTGGGCCTGGCTTCTGGTGAGGTCCTGTTGCAGACAGGGCAGCACCATGATTTGCACTGAGCTGTAGGGCAGAGGGTAAACAGGGATCCAGTGTCTCTCTAGAGCAGCTATAATGTCAGGGCTGGTGCATACAGCACTTCTATGTGAAGGCTTCCCTTCCTTGAGACACTAACCCTCATCTGCCAGAAAGACACCACCACAAATGGTCCAGTCTCAGAAACTGCAATGGGAATGGTGCTCCCTAGAGTTGTGCAGTTCACAACCTGCCCAACCATACCGGGGGCCTCTGCCTACAGAGGGAAGGAGGTCAGAAAAAGCCTCATCACACAGCTGTCATGAGAGCAGGCTGGGAGCCAGACCCCTAGGTTTGAATCCTGTGCCTACCACCTCTTGGCTCTGACGCTCAAGAGGAGCCTGCAACTCCCCTTCTCTGTCCCCCCACCCCACATCCACTGTGGATGACAAAGGTACCCACCCTGCAGGATGATGACAGTTATTCATATTCATATTCACTGCAGCAGAAGGGATTCTTTCTGGATGGAATGGCTTGGCCATTCTGGAACAGGACGTTCTGCTGCAAGGAACAAAGGATGCCTATGTCTGAGAGTGAGGCAAGGAAACTTCTAGGAAGGCAGGCAAGCAGTACTTCCCAGACGGCTGGATCAGAACAGGGAAAGCCTGCTCTCAGCCCTGTTGAGGGTGCCAAAATCATGTCACCAGAGAAGGGACAGGGAATACTTTCAGGACCAAAAGCAGAAGGAAGTGGGCTGAGTACCTGGGCAGGTGCCGACCTCAGCAGTGGAGGGAGGGCACCGTCCATTACACAGAGGGACAAGGGGGCTGAGGGGCCCTTGCTTGTTCTCCGCGCACAGGACACAGTACGAGGCCAGAGCCAGCCTGGGGCAGGAAGAGCATCCCATTCATCAGGGCCACCAGGAAGAAGAGACGAGTCCTGGGAGTGGAGAGCTCCCACACGGGGAGTAGGTGAAAGTGCAGAGCTGCCACCCCAAAGACCAGGCTAAGCTGCAGATGGAGGTGGAGGTCCCCAACACCAGAGTTAGCACCCAACACAGGGGTGCAGAGGGAGGTCTCTGAGTCTGGGCAGACAGCCTCAGTTGAACTCCTGGCTCTGTGGCTTACTGGCTGTCTGACTGGAGAATTTACCTAACTCTTCTGTGCTTTAATTATCTCCTCTGTGAAACAGGGACAACATGCTGATGCCTACTAATTTCGAGAATTACATAAATTAATATATGTGAATTTTGCTCAGAGCAGTGCCAGGTATGCATTAGAGGCCTTGGTTATTATCTCGATTGTGGTTGTTAGCTCTTTTCCCATAGCCCAGAAGCATAATGCCTTTTGGGCCGACCTCTTGGTAGGAGAGTGGAGGCACACACGGCAACTCTGATACCAGCTGGGACTGCTGGGCGGCCAGAGCAGGGTTCTGCTCGGGCTTAGGCATGCAACCCAGATTCACACTCACTAGCTATGTCCCTGCGGGCATGTGATGTGAGCAGTCTGTGCCTCAGTTTCCCTCTTTGTGAAATGAAGATTGGGGCCTACACTTTACCAGACAGTTACAAGGACCTGATGAGCTAATGCGAAAACCTTAAGCTGTCACTACAGCCTCAAGGGCAGGGGTCATTCGAGAGGGCACAGAGAGGGCTGATGCCCACGTGAGAGCAGGAGCCTGAGCAACAGTGGGGAGGCCAGCGTGGCTGGATCCTACTCAGTAAGGGGAAGAGACAGGCAAGCACATTGTGTGGGTCTATGGGCCAGAATGAGAAGCTTGAATAGAAACTGAAGCAAAGTACACTTAAAGGCCTCAGAAGGTAATGAGCTCCCCATGGCAGGAAGTATGCAAGTTACAATAGTGGACAGAAGGGATTCCAGCTCTGAGAAACTTAAGACTAGTGCCCAGCATACAGTGAGTGGTCAGTAAATATGCCATCTCACCATCATCATCGTTACTCCTCCAGTCCTGTCCAGACCCAGCTATCCCAAAGCAGGGTCCATCCTCCCTCCTGACTGCTGCAAGGAGCTGCAGGGGCTCCCTCTCAGTTGAAGACTATCACCATATTAAGAGACACAAGCAGACAGGGCAGATCCCAAGCTTCATGGAGCTCCAGGAAACTAAGGCAAGATCCCTGAAAGCCAACTGAGGACTCCCTGCATCCTCAGAAAAGCAGCCGTCCCTAGAGGCTGGTGCCCTCAGCTCCCAGCTGAACAGCGCCTCTGCCATGAGTTATCCCCTGAGGGCCAGACCCACTCCAGGGGACCCTGGGGGAAGCTGGAGGAGCCCTCAGGAAGCCCAGGGCATGGCTGGCAGCAGGGACAGCTCCTGGGGGCAGTGCCACTGTGATCTCACTGGGCCAGGCAACCATCACGCCTTCTCCTGCCAAGTGGGTCCTGGGCAGCACAACCAGTGCCAGGGCTCAGATGTGTCAGAGCTGAATCCCCTCCACAAGTCCCCACTCTCTCATGTACCTCATTACCTCCTGAGGCCACTGTATAGAGAACTAAGATCTGCCTCACTGAGATACACTCTGGGCTGAGGGGCCTATCAGCTCTCTGGCTCTAAGATATCCAGGAAGAAGGCTGGTCTTGGATGAGGACCACACCTGCCCTCCCCACCACCCTACCCAGCCTCACCACGACTAGAGGAGCCACTTGCCAATGGTCGACTATGGCCAGGAGACAGCGCTGAAAGCTGAGCCCGACTAGGGAGTCCAGACTGGTGCTTGGTGGGAGGCTTCCCTTCCTCTCTGCAGCCCCTGCCTGCCCCCACCAAGAGGAGAGTGCATGCAGGGCCCCTGGGAGTAGGGGGCACCTCCACAATAGGCACCGCCCTCTTGGGGGCTGGAGAGAATACCTTCAGGGTTCCTCCTCAGAAACTGCCTTGTATGAGTTTGTATCCTTGTGATGTACCAAGAAGAAGAAGGCTGCTGCGGAGCCCTGCATGCCTGCCATGGGCTGCAAAGGGCTAGCCCTCTACTCTGCAGACAGGAAACTGAGGTTCGGAGAAGGACCACCCCAAAGGCACATGGCAAGTTGGTGGCTGACCCAGGTGTAGGCTCAAGACCACTGCCCCCACACTCCCGTGCCCTCGCCTTCCCTGCACAAGTTTCCTGCTTCAATCAAGAGCGCTCCTGGCCCTTCTCTCGGCTCCTCTGACCTCCCACACAGTGTAACTGCTACTGTGTCCTCTCACAAGTAGCCTGTCAGCCCTGCACCCACTTGGCAGGCCTAGGTACAAAGCTCAGAGAGGTGGGGACTCCAGGATGGAGACCTTGTGAGGCCCCAGGGTGGGTTCTCACAGTAGCCTCTCTGGTCTATCTGAATGGGGTGGGAGACAGGACAGAGTGAGGTCCTCACTCAGGAGGGGACTCCATAAACCTAGACACTGTTCAGGAAAAGTCCCTTCTCTGGCCAGATTGGCACTCAATGGAAAGGCGGCACCAGTGCCACAACATACATTCCACTCACAGCTCCCCGGCCACGGCTCAGCCTCACCGGCCAGGACCTCTGCCCCAGACAACTCTCAAAAGCTCTCAGAACCAGAGTATGGTCAAGAAAACAAAAGCTGCAAACTGCTCCCTGGGCGCTGCACCCACACATAACACACACACACAGGCAGGCACACATGGTGCACAAACACCTAAGACGTGTATGTGTGCAAACACATATGGTCACATGGCACAGACACAAAGAAAGCAAGATGCATACACATGTGGACATGCATACACACAGCCACACACCCGCTGACGAGGCCCAGGCCTGTATACATCCCCAGGTACACAGATGAGCATGCCCCATCTCACACACACAGCAGCAGCCACAGCAGCAAAGATGGGGAATGTGCCAACAGCATACAGCGCCCCCAAGGCAGGACAGAGATTCCTTTGGGATGGGCATCTGGAAATGCAGAGGGCTGGCTCTGGCACCTCGGAGCACATAAGCTCTTGGCAAGCAGCCTACATTTCAGGAAAAGGTGGACACCCCTCCCAAGGAGGTTGAGCAGCACCCGGTGCTCAGGGAAGGGTGCTGGGTAGCCATGGTTGGGACACTGCCAGTTATCATTTGAGGCCTGATTTCCCCACTGCCATGCAGATCAGACAGCCTGGGTTCTGCCACCTGTGACAGCACTGCCAGCTGGCCTAGCCTCCCTCTCGGTTGGCCTTTGCAGCCTCCCAAACACGCTTCCATGTCCCCAGAGAGGAAGCATGGGCTAGGCCTAGCCCACATGTCTAGAGACATCGGTGAATGAAGCTAGTCCCACTGGTTGAGGAAGCAGCATTTTCAGGATGTGACCTCTCAAATCCGACCCCGGGGTTCAAATCCCATTCACAAAGCAGAGTGACCTTGGGCAAGTACCTGGCCAGTCGGAGCCCTGGTGTCCTATGATGTAAGTTGGGATGGTGGTACTTACCCTGTGGGGCTGTGGGCCCAAAGGGAGCCGCTGCCTGGCCCCTAGACCGCACTCATCCTTCCTCGCCAGCCCCTCAATCCCCACCCTTGTCAGACTGGATGGGGAGACCCAGCAGGCAGCACAGGCCAGCAAAGCCTTACCTGGCCATCAGGAAACTGGAGCCCAGTTGGCTTCTGGCTTCAGGAACCAGAAGGACCAAGGAAGCCTCCAGGCAACTGTGCCAGCTCTGGGCCTGCACTCGCCTGCCCCTCCCTCCCCTTCCTCATCCGCCTTCTGTTAATGGTGGAAAATTGCCCTGCTGCACACCCAAGTAAGCAGACATGAGTGGCTGTGCTCACCGCCCAGACCTGTCACCCACTATACTGACCTCCAGCCGCAGCCTGGCCAGGTGCAGGCGAAGGGCTTCTCACCCGTGTGCCGGCGCAGGTGGGCCTTGAGGTGGCTGCTTTTGGTGTACATCTTGCTGCAGCCGGGGAAAGTACATTTGTGCATTTTGATGAGTTCTGCGGCTGGGTTCTTGGGGAACTTCTGGCCCATGAGGAGACCGGCAGGGCCAGGCCCCAGGGGTCCTGATCCAACAGGCTTGGCAGCGATGGGCACAGGGGCAATGCGCACAAACTTGGAGGGCAGGTTCAAGTTGGAGGAGGGCACCACCTGGGGCACGAGTGCGAAGGTCTGCCCCTGGATGTTGACCAGGAGTTGGGCAACCTTGACATTCTCCGGGGCTTGCCCAGGGGAGGCAGGCCCCGTGCCTGATTCCTGCTTCACAGGCACCGGCTGGATCTGCAGCAGCACTGGGATGGGGCCATCAGGCGTGGGGCCCCCACCTGGGCCCTGGACACCTCCTGCACTGGCACCACCTGGTGGAGGAGAACAGCGCTCTCTCCCGCTGGACCCAGGATGGAGGTGGCTCCTGTGTGGCCCAGCTGAGAGCTGGCTGCAGACATCCAAGTCCTTGCTGTTGCCCTCGGGGGCCTCCTTGACTCCCGGCTCCATGTTCTCCTCCAGAAACTCTTCAATCTCCTCCAGGGTAGGCTGGAAGGGCCGTGGGACGTCATCAGGGTCACCCAAAGGAAACTCGGGGAAGCAGAAATGCTCCCCCTTCACAGGGGTCGCTCCCCTTCGCCAGGGCCCCCAGGCCATGGGGCCACTGCTGGCCCCAATGCTACTGCCGCTGCCCCCGCCACTGCCCAGCGTGGCCTGGGACAGTAGAAAGTCCAAGATGCTGTCCTGGCTCTCGGTGCCCGGGCCTCCACCATAGCAGGAGCAGAGGGCTTGAGAGTCGGGACTGGAACAGGAGCAGGGGCTGGAGGCATCGCTGTCATCTTCAGAGACGGGTGAGGGCAGCATGTGATATGCCCGCCGGCCAACCAGCCTATCACCCAGATACCCAACTGGGCATTTTGGCGACGAGAAGTTCTCGTCCACTGGAAGTAAGTGGTCCACCATGTTGGCCTGGCCGTGCCGGTGGCAGCTGCAGGGAAGGAACACAGGAGGCCTGGTCAGAAGGACAGTGCTCACCTGCCACCTCTCGGGCCTCTGACCCCACCCTCAGCTGCCTGCCCACAGCCTCCCATTGCCAAATGCCTGGATCCTGCTTCCATCCCCCAGGAGAGCTGTGCCTGCAAGAGTGTTTTCTGAAATTGCACCACCTGTTTGCAAAAGAGACCTCTCCAAGCCCATTGCACAACCAGGGGCACTTCTGGTTTCAAACAGATTTTCCAGAATTATCCTGGAAAATAGCACATGTGTCTGTGAACAACTGAGTATGGGTGAGTATGAGAGAAGGGCATGTGCGAGGAGGCTCTCTGGACCCCAGGAGGGCCAAAACCCCGAATCAGCCTACCGTCAACATCATAGGAGTCACTGGACATCTGAGGACTCCTGACCTCAGCATCACGCCAGTTGAGTCACAGAATGGGGGTAGAACAGCCATTTGCCCTCTGACCCTCATGTTGCTGAGGCTTCCAGAGGGTTGCCAGATTACGCAAATAAAAATACAAGCCGACAGTTAAATTCGAATTTCAGATTTAAAAAATAAACTACTTTTAAGTATGTTCCCAATATTGGATAGGACACACTTATATTTAAAAATTATTTCACCTGAGATTCAAATTTAACTAGGCCGCCTGCATTTTACCTGGGCAAGTGTAGCACGCAGGCAAAACAGTCAAAGACCAAGAAGTGCCTGCCCGCACGGCTGTTTCCCCATCTAAAGGGGAAAACCTCCTCCACTCTCCAGTCCTCAAACCCCGCTGAGCCTTGACTGCCCTGTGAGTGGCACAGGCTTGAACACAACCCTCTCACCTGCACCCTGACGCTTTAGCATCCTGGTGGCCAAGGCCCTGCCCCTCTGGTGGTAATCCATGGCGTGGAAGCCAACCACTGGGGTCCCAGAGCACCTGCATGTGCATAACTGCCTTGGACTTCACACCCATCTAGTGGGAAAGGAGATAACCACCGCCCCCCAGCCCATCCTGGCCAATAAGGAAGTGGAGTCCCCTGCACTGTCTGCCACTGCTCTCTCCATCTGGGACACTCACCACCTTGGGAAGCTCAGCTAATGCCTGTCTCCCCCTGAGACAGTGCACTCCATGTCTCTGCTGCGTCCCCAATGCCTGGACTGGCCCCTGGTGCCCAGGAGGGGCTCAGAGAACCTTGACAGAGAGAAGGGAAAGCTGCATCCTCTGAAGCCAAAGAACATGCTAGGTCTGGTGTCCAAGGAGAGTCAACAGTGTCCAGCTGTGACAGGGCCACCTCTGTGAACCTTTGTCCCTGCTCAGTGACCAGGGCGGGCTGGGTGTTTATCAAGCTTGGGGAAGGGGAACGCTCTGCACCAAAGTAGGAGGTTCTCTGCTGCCCAGCATCACCTCTACACCCAGCCCCTCTGTCTCCAGGACCCCTTCAGGACCTGGCACTCCACACTGCCCAATGGCCAATACCATCATCAGCTATGACCTTGAGCAAGTCCTTGCTTCCCCTCCCAAACCTCAGTTTCCTCATCTGTTCCATGCTTCAAAGATCTCTAAGTCTCTTCCTGCTCAGGGACCCCAGGACCTTTGACCTCAGTTCCCAACTTATCCAGGAAGCTTCATGGAACTCCAGGAAACTAAGGCAAGGTCTGTATCCCAGGCCAGTTTTACTAGGAAGACATTTGGCTTTTTGGTTTAAACACTCAGCTAAGGATTTAAACCTGGAGTGTGTTTTAAAATGCACCTATTCACCAAATCAGGTGCTGGGAAGGAATGAAAGTGCCAGACACTGTGAAGGGCACAAGGCTGAGCAGAGCCCACACTCCACCCTGGGCCTCCGCCAACCCTTTCCCACCCTCCAAGCATGGGCTCCATTCCTGAGTCTGCAACTTGTCTGCCAGGTGACCTCGGGCAGGTGCACAGGCTTTCTGTGTCTGTCTCAGTCTGTGAGATGGAGGTGCTTCCAACAGTGCCTGGTTCCTCAGGTGTTGT
The DNA here is from genome assembly GCF_049350105.2 of Macaca mulatta. NCBI lineage: Eukaryota > Metazoa > Chordata > Mammalia > Primates > Cercopithecidae > Macaca > Macaca mulatta. The sequence goes on along the minus strand of NC_133407.1, from coordinate 157,613,406 downwards.
GAGAACTCCCCTCACGATCTGGCACACCGGCAGCACTCAGCCAGTGCCAGCCATTGGTGTCAGCCTGCAGGCACAGCAAACGTGCGGCCTCTGCCCTTCTACTGCAATGTTAAGGAATCAGGGGCCTCCAGCCCTCCTGGGACCCAGAGCAGGCCTTAGAGCCCTCCCCTGAAACGTGATCACTACCTGGCCATCCCATGATATTAAGTAATTACTGTTAATATTTTTAACTGTGATGATCGTATTGTGGTTAAAGGAGGCCTTACCTTTTAAAGATATAAACAGATATTGACAGATAAAGTGATCTAAAAAGTACAGTACGGGGGCTGGAAGGAAACATCCTCCAATGGCTTCCCAAGGACAGGTGGCCCTATCTCCTCGCAGCAGCCCAGCACCTGGGCCCTCGGGACTCTCTGCAGACCTCACCACCAACTGCCTCTCTCCTAGTCCAGGTATGCTCGCCTCACTTCAGCCTCAGCCGGGGGCCACTGCCCTGGCTCTTCCCCCAGCACTGCAGGTGGGAGCTGCTTAGTTAGATCTCGGCTCAGAAGTCACCCCTGTGGGGGCCTCCAGGCCCACCCTGTTACATCACCCTATATTATGCTCTTCACTGCAGGTTCCACTGTGGGAAACTATCTTGGTAATGTGTTTGTGAACTTTGCTGTCTACCTTCCCATCAGAATATCAGCTGTCCTGACTGTTCACTCCAATGCTGTATCCCAGAGTCTAAAACAGGACCCAGCAAAATTTGCTGAATGAGTGAATGGAAGGTGCGGGGGAAGAGGGGGCGGAGACTAGGAGTGGGTGGCCCAGGTCAGGCAACAGAGTCTTAACGCTGGGCTCAACGTCTCAAGGGGGAGGCACCCAGGCACGGAGAACCCAGAAAGGGCTCTGGGATGGCCCAGGGCACCAGCATTAAAGAGAGGACACTGTAGGGCTGGAGCTGGCTCGGCCCCTAAAACACAGCAGCACGTGGGGCGGCCAGAGGCGCAGGCTGCGTGCAGGGGGAGGGGACACGCTGTTCCGGGCACAGTCCCCGGCTGGCCGCCGGACTCCGCCCCCTCCCCTGGCCCGGCCAGGCCTGCTGTTTATCCTCCCGGGGACACAGCGGCTGCAGGAACAACATGTAATTGATAACAAGCCCAGAGCCGGCCAAGGGCTTGCCATTGGGTCAGCGTGCAAATCACGGGGGTGGCGAAGGGGGCCGTCCTTCAAAATAAGAGTCCCGGTCCCTGAGCTGCCCGCAGGCCCCAAAGTCGCAGAGTCCGGGCGTCCTCACACCTGTAGGGCGGCAGGGTCTCCCCAGGGGCCACCTGGTCCTGGGGGGGAGGGGGAAGGAGATTTGAGGCGCTCAGATATTTGGTGATTTTGTCACCTCCGAGGGCCGTGGGAGAAAACAGCCCCTCTGTGCCCTCCGTGAGAGGGGGTTCCATGAGTAACACCAAGGCGGGGAGGGAAGAGTGAACCGGACCACCATATGGGACGGGGACTGCCTCTCCGCCCCGCCGCCGCCATCCCTCAGCCAGGCCATGGCTTTGGCAATGTTCGGTCTGAGGGGACCCGCACTCAGCGTGGAGTGAGACGCGTGAACGGTGCGGGTGTGCGTGAAGGGGTGTGAGTTCCTGTCGTGTGACTGCGTGTGCGGGGCGTGGTGCGCGGTAGCCGCTGTGGCTGTACGGGAGGCTGTCCGCGAAGTGCTCGCGCGTGGAGCCGCCGTGGGTGCCGGCGGGTGCGGGAAAACGTGCGTGGGAAATGAAGAGAGCCGGCTCAGACCCCTTCTAGAATCCTGGACCGCTGCCCGCTGGGCACCATGCCTTCGTCCCGCGCCCCTCCTTGCCCCCGACACTGCTGCGGTGACCTACAGTAACCCCTCGGTCTCCAGCCCCTCCGCCCCCAACCGTGGGCTGGCCAGCGCGTCCGCTCGTCCCCTCCTCTCACCAGGCCGCGCCGGTGCCCACCATATGGGAGGGCCGGCCAGCAAGGCGCGCCATGGAATCGCCCGGCCAGGCACCGAGGCGGCGGCGCGGGCCTCAGCAAAGTGCTGGTGGGCGACCGGGGCTGTAGGGGGGGTCACCTCCCTCAGGCTAGTCCGACCCCTGCCCACCTCCGCGGGGGCCCACCCGCTCCTCCGACATTCCTCCGGCACTCGCGCAGTGCCTCCGAGAGCTGCGCGGGCGCACGGCCACGCGCCCCGAGGCCGGCCAGCCCTCAGACCACCCGGGGCCGCGTCCACGCGGCCGGCCGGCCCCGCCGCGCCTCTCCCACCTGAACTTGGCGCACGCCCGACCGGCGGCCAGGCCCCGGCGGTCCTGCGGCCGGGCGGGCTGGGCTGGGGGCGGCGGCTCGGCTCTCCGTCCGACCGCGGCCGGGGGCCGAGCCGCGGGTCCTGCGGTGGCTCGCTCGCCCGCCGGCCCGCGGGTCGCTGCGGCGGAGCACTAGCCCGCCCGCAGCTCACTGGGCGCTCACTCCCAGCCGCTCACGTGACGCAGCGGGCGCCGCGAAGGCTCGCAGGAGGCTCGGCCCCGGGCGCGCGCCCCATTGGCCCGCGCCGTGCGTCACATGCCCCGCCCCGCCATGGCCCCGCCCCGCCCCGCCCTCGCGGCGCCCGGACTTGCGCGGCGGACGCTCCAGGATCCCGGCGCTGCCAGACGCGCACGCCCCCAAACACGCTGCCTGGTCCCCGGCCCGCAGCCACCTCCTTGCTTCCCATCCCTCGCCGCTGTCTCGCGGCGTCCACGAGGGTCGGTTTCTAAAGCTCAGTCCCCGGGTGAGAATGTGAGACGCGCCCCACGATTTAAGAAAAGCTCTGAGATCGCCCCAAGTGCAGTCTGCGTGATTGAGGGGGAAGCACTGGGGAGCCTGTCTGACCTGGTCTGCCCCACGCCCCCACCTTCATCCACAGCGCGGTACAAGCAGCTCTGTCCCCCGCTGAGTGTCGGATAAAGTAGGAGACTTGCCTAGAAGAACGTATTTTTGGAGAAGTATGGTATTGGGCTTTCAGCAGGGCAATCAGTTACCCTCAGGAAAGTGCGCACGCTCTGCGCTGCCACCCTGCCCTCCAGAACTAACTGAGGTTTGCTGACCCCTACTTGAAGCCAATGACACCTTGTCTCTGGGGCACCTTTCTGAAGACCAAATGCTTCCTAGTCTACAAAAGCGTTCATAGACTGCTTTAGTCCGCAGCAATCCTGGCTCGCATTTGGGTTCCCGCTTAGAGATAGGAAGAGTAAGGCTCAGAGTGGCTTGCCCAAGAGAAACACGTGGGCTGAGGGTGTTAGACACCCTGCTGTGCCCTTAAATCCACACTCCAGCTGGATCCTCAGCCAAGCACTTTACAGATGAAGAAACCGACTCAGAGAAGACACCAGCCCTCCCCAGTCACACAGGTGGGAAGGAGCAGGTGGAGAGGTAGAGTCAGGTCATCTTGCAGACACCCCCAGGCCACCTGTGCAGAGCTGTCCTACTGAGCTTCCTTCCTCTCCCCTCCTGGCACTGGGAGGTGGGGAGCATTTTCTCCTGCTTCTTCTGGAAGACATTGCTAGAACAGGAATTTTTAACCAGACCCTTTCCAGGCTCTCTGGAATGCTATAGGTCTGGGCTTGCTTGACTAGGGATCTGGGGACACTCTGTGCACCAGGTCAGTGCCAGGGATTCAGCTGCTGCTGCCACTAGGAGCCAAACCAATGCGCGACCAGAGGGCTTTAAGGACATTTGTCTTGAGGATGGTGAGAGGCTTTCTAGTACACAGAAGTTGGAATGATCACTCTGGCATTACAGCAGCCCTGGCTAGCCTGGGCAGAACAGTGGAATTTGCCCATTTTCATAAGAGAAGAGATAGAGACCTGTATTCCTCATTTTGTCTCAGTGCAGGTTGGGATCAAGCATGGCCACAGCACTTCTCCATCTGCCCTGCCCGCCCTCAGTCTTCACTCCTCACATACTCTCAGCCTAGTGCCTCCTGTCTCCTTGGTGAAAGCTGCAGCGAAAGGTCAGAAAAAGCTTGGAAGCAATGATATATCCTTAGTAGCTTCAGCACACAGGGAGGAGGCCCCACTGGCTAGAAACTGGAGAACAGCCAAGATGGTCCTGTTAAAACCTGAGTCAGATCAGGTACCCTCTGAGTTCAGAAGCTTCCAGCAGCTCCCAACTCACTCAGAGTAAGTAAAGCCCAAGTTTTCACCACAATCTTTAATGCCCTACAGCTAGATACAGCATTTACCCCAAACCATATCTAAGGAGAAAAGCTCCCTCGATATAGTGGGGAGAATCTATCATTGAGATTCCTTGGCAGAAAGGAGAGAACAAAACCAGGTGGTGCTCTTCAAAACAGATGACAAAAAAAATAAAGATTTCTCTTTGTAGCAGTGAAAACCTCTAAGTTTCTTTTCCTCTGAAGCAATTCCTTCGCTACTTCTACATAATCAAGTATACAAAAGGGCCTTGGAAGGATATAAATTATATTGGTTAAATATTGTATGACCTTGCCTATAAAACCATCTGGGCCTGGTGCCTTTTTGGAGTGATCTTTGCTCCATGCTTGAATTTCACACATTTTACCAGGATATGTCTGACTCTGGCCTCCTTCTGTTTTCATTATTACTACTCTATGCTTGGTGTATCCTTTTAATCTGGAAACTCAAGTCTTTCTACAGTTCAGGGAAATGTTCTTCTATTATATCTTGTTTCCCCCTAAACAGCTGCATGGATTGCTCCATCGTGTACTCAGGTCTCTGCTCAGATGCCACCTTACCCCAGACACCTTCCTCACCCATCCCATCTAAAACAGCTCATCTTCTGCCCTCAGTTTCCTGGCCTGTTTATTTTGTTTCATGATCCTGATTTTTATATTATTTATTGATTTGTTTCTTGCCTGTCTCTCCCACCAGTTGACAAGCTCCTTAAGAGCATGGACTTGTTTTTTTTTAATTCAATCCTGTATCTCCAGAACCTAGGACACTTATGAAACATGTTGAGGAAATGAGATTTTCTTCTTGCCCCAGTAAAGCTGCCAATGGATACGGGGTCAATCTTGTCCTCATTCCCTGTCCCACACACATACCTGAGACCTCCAGCCTCCCCACTAGCTCATGCCTGCCTGGGGGTCTGGGCCCAGCCTGCCCTCTGCCAGGAAGCATTTTGAGGGCCCCATTCAGTGACTCAATGGTCTGTGCACAAGGGCCCACTGTGGCCATCAAGCCCTGTGACCTCCCACAGTGACTGACTTCTCACCCTTCCCAGGTGGGAAGCAACAATTCCCCCTACTCTCAGCTCCCCTGTCCCCAGCTATGTTTCAAGGGTCTCTGGCCAGAGCCCCTTACCTTCTCACCACCTCTTCCTCTAAGGGCTGGGGTGCTGAAGAGACCCTATCTATTCTGGGCTCGGGAAGTGGTTTTGAGCTGGAGACTAGGGAATAGGCAGGCATAAGGGCTGCTGGTACCCAGGGGCCAGGAAAAACATGCTGCAGGAGGTTCCTCAGGCTGGGCTGGACCCTTTCCGCACCAAGCAGACCCCTGGTGCTATGTAGACAAGAGGTGAGGTCTGTCCTGGCAACCAGGCAACACCAGGCCCACCCCTGTCTCATGACCAGTGTTGTCCCCACCCCCAGCCCCCTAGCCCTGAGCACACCTAGCTCTGAGGAACATCAGCCCAGGGACCTGGGGACCTGGCAGTCCAAGAAGACACAGAGAAGGGCTGAGTCCTGAGAGACTCTGCCCCCAGCTCTGAGCACTGGCAAAGTCCCAGGGATACCCCTGCCCAGAGGATCCAGGAGCAGCAGGGGCTGAGGTTGGGTGAAAGCTCCAGCTTCCCCTGGTCCATGGACACATTAGTGTGGTACTGGGGTCAAAGGGCTCCTCAGCTTCCCCTCATCCCTGTCTCTGCCATGAGCTGTGGTCTCTCTGACACCTGACAGATTTCCAGGCAGGCAGGCAGCCTGAACCCCAGCCTAGTGGGGCTGTACATGCGTGGCAGCCTGGAATCTGGTTCTTCTGCAGAGTCCCTCACTGCTGAGTGGCCTTGGGCAAATCAGTATGTCTCTCAGAGCCTCAGTTTCCTCATCTATAAAATGGGTACTCAGACCCCTATCCTATTTACCTCAAAAGATTGTTTGAAGATAACCAAAGTAAGAGATGGGAAAAGGCATTGGAAAGTACAGAGATTCAGAAGAGGCTGTTACCATTCCTTCTGATGTGTATTCACTGCTCCTGGACAGCCATCCTGCCAGTGCTGAGCATTGCTGTGGACTTGAGATGCCGCTCACACTGCCAGAGCCTCCTGAGACCCCAGTGCAGTGTAGGGGACCCAGCAGGATGATGGTGGCACAGGTGATAAGGACAAGTGTGAAGGGGGCTATGGACCCCACCCTGGGGGGACGCACTAGGAACAGCAAGGATCAGCACTGAGGAGCGGGAAGAGACCACAGAGCAGGGCAGGTTAGCTCTAGGGAGTGGGAGTGGCCGCCACTCCAGGTTCTCTCATGGAAGGGTGTACCAAGCTCGGGAAAGGCTAGAAGCCAGGGAAACAGTGGCCACCTTGTCAATAGGATGAAAGCCATGGGATTCTCTGTCTCCTGTGGTTCAATTTCAAGACTCCCAGACTGGTGTTCAGGCCATTCATTTGAGTAATTCTTTTAAAAATAACTTCTGCACATGTTTTTAAAGTTCAAGCCCTGCAGAAAGGCATGAAATGAAAAGTAAAATTCTACCCAGCCCCAGTGCCACCTACCATTTCTGTTTGTTATTGTTGTTGTTCTAAATAATGTTCCTGGGCCGGGTGCAGTGACTCACGCCTATAATCCCAGCACTTTGGGAGGCGGATTGCTTGAGTCCAGGAGTTCCAGACCAGCCTAGGCAACACGGCAGTTTTGCCTGTCTCTACAAATATACAAAAATTAGCCAGGCATGGTGGTGTGTGCCTGTAGTCCCAGCTACTTGGAAGGCTGAGGTGGGAAAAATCGCTTGAGTCCAGGAGGTGGAGGCTGCAGTGAGCCAAGATTGCACCACTGCACTCTGGCCTGGGCAACAGAGCAAGACCTTGTCTCAATAAATAAATAAATAAATAAATAAATAAATAAATAAATAAGCCTGTGTCTTTTGTATCTGTACAAGAAGTGTGTGGCCCTACCTTGCATGCCAAATAGTGTCTGTGCCCCCAGAGGCACGGCTGCATAGACTGTGAACAGGTGCCTTTGGTGTCTGAATGAGTTTGGCCCGTGGGAGGCACTGGCAAGCTACTGGAGTATGGGCAGGATGTGAGGTTCAATGTGTTCCCCTGGCTGGCTCCCCATGTGTCACCATTACTGGCTGTGTCCCTCTACTCATGGCCATGGCTTTATCAGGCAGCCTTTCCTAGAGATCTCTTCAGGTTTAGGTAACCCTTCCCCAAACCCTTAAGTCCCTTAACCCCTTACTCTGCCCATGTGTCTGTAAATCTCTCCTGCATTCAAGGCCCCTTGATCACCCTGTGGCAGTGCCCATGTACCCTGCTGGGGCTGGACCAGCATGCATTAGCATTGCTGCTATTCAGTCTCTTTGTCATACTTCAAGATGCAAATCACATTTCTTTTCTAATTTGGACTGGTGTTTTCTAAACCTTTTGAAAAGCAACCCTCAGATTTCTTTTCATAATACCACTATTTTTATGGTTATAATTGATTATGATTATGATTGGGTTTCTTTCTTATTTTATTTGGAGTACATCATCAAGTAATTTTTTTCAGTAAAGGTGCTTGGAAGATAACCTTTCTGAGACTTTCCATGTCTAAAAACATCTTTAATTTGCTGTCACACTTTATTGATAGCTATGGAATTCTAGATTCAAAATGATTTCTGCTCAGAACTTAAAGGTATTGCTTCACTGTCATCTGGCATCCAGTGTTGCTATGAGATGTTTGATACCAACTGGAATTTTATTCCTTTGTAGGTGCTATGGTCTGAATATTTGTGTCCCCCCAAAACTCACATGTTGAAATCCCAACCCCCAAGGTGACGGTATTAGAAGGTAGGACCTTTAGGAGGTGATGAGGTCACATGGTAGAGCCCTCCTGAGCAGATTCATGCCCTGATAAAGGAGGCCCCAGAGAACCCCTCCTCTCTCCCACCATGTGAGGACACAGCGAGAAGACGCTGTCTTAGTGCATTTGCATTGCTATAAAGGAATACCGGAGGGAGACTGGGTAAATGATAAAGAAAAGAGGTGTATTTGGCCCACAGTTCTGAAGACTATACAGGAAACATGGCACCAGCATTTGCTCCTGGTGAGGGCTCAGAAAGCTTCCACTTATGATGGAGGTGAAGGGGAGTCATTATGTGCAGAGGTCGCACAGTGAGAGAGAAAGCGAGGTTGGCGGGAGGTGCCAGGCTCTTTTTAACAACCAGGTCTCTAGGGAGCTCACAGTGTGAGGATTCACCCCTTTCTCCCAGGAGGGCACTAATCTATTCATGAGGAATCCACCTCCTTGACCCAGACATGTCCCACCAGGCCCCACCTCCCCATTTCCACATGAGCTTGGGAGGGTCACACATCCATCTATGGCAGGCATCATCTATGAGCTCGAGGGTGGGCCCTCACTAGGCTGAATCTGCATGCTCCTTGAATTTGGACTTCCTGGACTCCAGAACTGACAGAAATTATTTCTGTTGTTTATAAACTATCCAGTTTACAGTATTTTTGTTATCGCAGCCTCAGTGGACTAAGACAGAGGCTACCTGGTTTTTTTCTCTAAGAAGCTTTTGGGATCTTCTCTTTATCCTTGATTATCTGAAATTTTATGGTGACTTACCTGGTGTTGCCTTCATTTATTCATTCTTCTTCTATTTGGTCAGCATGTGAAGAAGACTTCATGCTTTTACTCAGCTCTGAAAATTTTTTCTATTACTTTTTTTTTTTTTCGTTTTTTCTTCCATTCTCATTCCCCAGTCCCCCGTGCTCTGAGGCCACCTCACTGGCACTTCATCCACTCGAGCGCTGTTGTCCACATGTCCAATGGAGCTTCCTCAGAGTCCTGTGGCCCAGGTGCTCCCCACCTTGGCCACCTGTAAGTTCTAGTGGCCCTCCCAAGCAGCGCCCTGCTGCAGGGCCCTCCATTCCCAAGACTCCACTGAGCTCTGAGTGAGCCAGGAAGTGTGCTGGGCACATGCTTCTCCCTCTCCTAGACCATGAGCACCACGGCAGTGGGAACCAGGCCTGCATCATCTGCAGACCCCCTGCCACCAGCACAAGGCCAGGCCCCCAGCACAGACACGCTGTCTGAGTGTCCAGTCCACAGCAGGTGCGCAGCAGATGTGTGTTTGGGCATCCCGCTCTTGGGCACCTCCTAGCCGCTGGCCAGCCTCCCTCGTTCTGGCCTGAGTCTCCCTCTTGCTCCTTCAAGAATTCTGTTCGCTGCGGCTCCTATTCCAAGGCTCAGAGACAACCATCCCTAGCTCAAGCACACTTCAGCTGAAACCAGTCCAACCCACATTTGTCCAAGGGGAAATGGAGTTGGTAGGCTGGAATAAGTGGAGCCTCTGTGGGCTCCAGGCCTAGCTGACGCCAGGGCCTCTGCTGCCAGGGGAACCCTGCTCCTCGGCTTCTTGGTCTCACTTCCCTCCACATGGGCCTGTCTCAGCAGCTCCAGGCTGCACTGCTTGATGCTGATGGGCCCAGCAGGGGCCCTGGCCAGCTGCTGGCTCGTCCTGCTAGTGTCACATGCTCATCTCTGACCCACTTGCTGTAGCCAGGGGCAGGTGGGCCACTGACAGCCAGGCCTGGGCCACCCCTGGAAAGGAAGAAGAGTTGACCTTGCCAAATCTCATGAACAGAGAGTGGGGAGGGAAGTTTCCAGCACAAAACCAGAGTGTTGTCATTGTTACCAGACGGACACAAGGGGAAACTGGTGAGCATGCAGCCCACCTCACCTCTCTGCCTGCAGAGGAGGAAGCAGAGGGTGGAGCAGCTCGCCCAAAGCAATGCTGCGTCCTCAGCAGAGCAGAATTCACACCCAGGTTTCCTCACTTGCAGCCACGCTGGTTCAGGGATGGGCCTCTGAGGAGGATCCCAGGCAGTGGAGGAGTGGGTCCCTGTGGGAGGGACTCAAGGTCTGGGGCTGGGCTAGTCTTCCAAAAGAGGCAGAGATTTGGGAAGGAGGCAGCGTCCAGACCACCCTGGTGGAGCCAGCTCAGGATGGAGACGGCGGTAAGTGGCCTAGGAATTCCTTCCACCACTGACACCCTCAGGCTGGGGAGGGGCTTCAGTCTGGCAGAGCTTCCCAAAGCCTTGGCCTCACTTCTTTACCTCTGCCTTTAATTGTCCCATCCTCACAGCAAATCACCCTGTCAGGGGCAACCTTCCTTGGAGGCTCCTCCAGATCTTTGGTTAGTGGCAGCATGCACAGTGCACTTCACAGCTAACAAAGGCCTTTGCAGAGGCCTCCTGCGATAAGAGGCTGTGGTCTGCTCCCTGCTCTGTAGATGAGGACATGCTGCTCAGAGACCAGCAAAGTCCCAGGGTTCGCCGAACACTTACCTCTCAGAACCGTGTAGGCCGTGTCCCAGTTTCCCTGAGCTGTGACTGAGCCCATGGCAGGGTCCAGGACACCCCCACCCAGGCTGGTGTGAATGAGGTGCTGGGCTTTGCAGGGCGGCCTAAAGCTCCGCCGGCACTGTGAGTGCTGACCAGCCAGGCCCTGTTGTTTGTTGTAGCAAAAAATACTCCCAATCTGGAAAACGATGAGGTAGTGGGAATTTGGGAGAATCTGCCACCTCCTCTATAGAGAAGGCTTTGAGACCCCAGGAAGGGGGAGGATGTAGAGAGGGACCCCTTACAAGGTGGGAAGTGGGAGCCTGCAGGAAGAGCTGGGGTAGGACACAGCTGAGGCACACGGAGGGCAGTGCTGCCTGGCACTCACCTGTACCCACGTTGGCTGACACACGGTCCTTACTGTCCTTGTACCTGCATGACTGTAGGAGCCTGCTGCCCCCTGGCTTGGGAGTGAGGAACGTAGGGTCAGGGTCCTGGAGGTCCCAACAGTGACCAGTGGCTAGGTGGGTATAAGCCAGCCACTGCCAGGAGCCAGGACACAGTCCCCACGCTGGCACAGACACACAAAAGAGCAGTGTCTTCAACAGGAGACTGTCTCTCTGCCTCTGGCCTCCCACCTGCTGAGTGTCAGGAATGGGGATGGTGACCCAGTGTGGGGGCCCAGGCTTCTCCCACCTTGTGGCTCTGCCATTGCTCAGTCAGAGTCCTCACTTCCATGGCCCAAGATGATTCAACCCCCCCCCACCCACACACACACACATGGGCTCCAGCCCCTGGGGAGAGGAAGGAGGGCGGGAAGGCACAGATCTGCTCTATAAGGGAATCCGGCAGAAGGAGTCATCATCAGCCCAGGGTGTGATGTCTCTCTGCCAGCAGGTTGGGAGCCTGGAGACTGGCAGGCGAAGCCCTGCTCTAACTGGCTGCAGAGATCTGAGCAAGTCACCACCCTCCACTGGTCTCTGCTTTCTCCTCTGCACCAAGAGTTCAGCCAAAACAGCCTCTGGGGGTCTTGAGTGGAGGACTATTACTTACAACTCTTTGAGGGCAGATGGGACAATGCCTGGGGGAAGGACAGATGGTCTGGGCTGCGAGGGCTCCCTGGGCTGTGGCATGAGGAAGAGGGCAGGCCATTGACACAGCCCTGGAACTTCCAAGTTTTCTTGGAAAAACATCTGTGGACCACCAGATAATACAATAGGTAGCTTTACTGAGTGCTTCCTGTATCCCAGGCATGTGGCTCAGAGCTAACATTCGAGCAACTACTGAATGCCGGGCACTGTTCTGAGTGCTCTACAAATTCCACCTCACCTAACACATAATCTCCCACAAGGTAGGCCTATTGCTACTGCCAGGGGCATAGTGAACCCGTAAAACAAGAACCAGCTGCCATGAAAAAGGAGCACTCAGAAATGAGAGATGATTCCTGGAAATGTAATGCTTGACGGTATCCATGCAAACTCAATCCAAAGACTGAAGAGCAGAATGGACACACCCAAAGAGCCCAATAAAAACGACAGATGGAAATCATAAGAGAATATTCCACAGCCAAGGCCTCAGTGTCCACTGGGAAGGAATTGAGTTCCCATTCAGAAGGGAAGACAGGTCCAAATCCTCCCCCCCCAGCCCCAGCCTGCCCTCCCCAGCTGAATCTGGCTGGCGGGCATTGATGGGTGACAGGGAGTTAATGAATCACTCCTGCCTGGTTAAAGTCCTCAAAGTTTAACACATGTTTTTCAGGCCAACCTTGGGCCTGAAGTTCCCATCCCTTTTCCCCAAGGTGCCTGTCCCGTAAGCCCAGCAGACTGGGGTCACCAGCTGTCACTCTGCTCCAAGCTGCCCAAAAGGAACCAAGGGGTCACGGCTCAGCACATAAAGGGGAAGCTTCACACACAAGGAGGGGCCTCAGAGGGCAATGAGATGGCACCACCCACCCAGCCCGATTCCAGGCACTTCCACACAGTCAGGACAACACCAGCCCGAGTAGAGTGAAGACAGAGCATGCCAACAGCCAGTCCTTGCACTGGGAAATGTTCAACCTCACCATTGATCAAAGAAACACAAATGCAAACAAGATATTATTTTCATCCTATTGATAGGGATATTCTAGAGTTATAACACTGTTGGAAAGAAATAGGTACATTTCCAGAAAACAACCTTGCACTAGAACCCTGAGCCAATAAGTCTATGCTCAGAAACTGATTCAAAGAAATTCAGATTTGCAGTCAGATTTATGCACAAACTTGTCTTTTCCAACATGACTTGCCATTGAGAAAAAAATGGAAACTGGTTAGTGACCAACAAAAGGAAAACTGGTCATAAACCATGTCCCATGCATGCAGTGGAACATCATTTATCTATTTAAATCAGGTGTTTAAGACTACTTGATTAAAGTTAAAACTCTGTATAGGAATTATTCTAAATATGGTTATGCAAGGAAAATGTATTCATAGAAAAAATTAGAAAGAAATCAATATAGAAATATTTAAGTTAATGATTTTTCAAATATTTATGTTGAATAGAGGGATGACAAGTGCTCTGTCTTTTTAGCATTACATATTTTACTTTTTCAGATTTTTCACAATGAACATGTATTACTTTTATAACCAGAAAAAAATACGGTTTGCTTTATGTTTGTTTTGATTGTGCAACTTAGTATATTATTTTGCAGTAGTTTTTCTATAAATTTTCTCACTGACCAAACTATCAGAATATATAGACAAGTATAAGAAGGAAACAATTATTGATAACCACATTATTATTAATATTTTATTGCTATATGACAAAAATGGGAACACATCATACATACTGCTTTGGAGGCTTTTTTAAAAATTATAGTTAAAGGCCTGGCGTGGTGGCTCACGCCTGCAATCCCAGCACTTTGGGAGGCTGAGGCGGGAGGATCATAAGGTCAGGAGATTGAGACCATCCTGGCTAACACAATGAAACCCCGTCTCTACTAAAAAAAAATACAAAAATTTAGACAGGCATGGTGGTGGGGGCCTGTAGTCCCAGCTACTGGGGAGGCTGAGGCAGGAGAATGGTGCGAACCCGGGAGGCGGAGCTTGTGGTGAGCCGAGATCGCGCCACTGCACTCCAGCCTGGGTGACAGAGCAAGACTCCATCTCAAAAAAAAAAAAAAAAAGATTATGGTTAAAGACACATTAAAAAAATTTACCATCTTAACCATTTCTAAGTGTACAGTAGGGCTAATTATATTCACATTGTTGCACAACCAATCTCCAGAACCTTTTCATCTTGCAAAACTGAAACTCTGTCCCCATTAAACCAGTCCCCATTCCCCCTCCCCCAGCCACTGGCAACCACCATTGTACTTTCTGTCTCTATGAATTTGACTGCTCTAGATACCTCATATAAGGGGAATCATTTAGTATTTGTCCTTTTGTATCTGGTTAATTTCACTTAGGGTAATGTTCACAAGGTTCACCCATGTTGTAGCATGTGTCAGAATTTCTTCCCTTGTTAAAGCTGAATCATATGCCACTGTATGGACAGACCACATTTTGTTTATCCAGTCACTCATTGAAGGACACTTGGGTTGCTTCCAGGACCTTTTAAAAACAGAACAATATATTGTTATATCATTTCTATATTTTTTCTGTGGCAATAATGATACATTAATATCAATCACTTTTAAAGGTTGCCTAGTGATCCTTAGAGGTAGATGCTTCATAATTGATTTAGCCAATCTGTGCTTGAAGAACATGTATATTATTTCCAATTTTTTACTCTCATATGCAAAACTGCAACAATTGGCCTAGGGCATATGTCTTTGTATATTGATCCTACTATCTCTTAAAGAGAATTTGAAAGTGGGATTTGAGCATCACATGTTCTAGGGGTGATATTTGTGACCCTGTTGCCCTTTAAACCTTACATTCATGCAGACCCCTGCATCAGTAGTTCCCTGTCCTCATGGTCATTGTCACCACTGGGTGGCCTCGCTTTGTAAAAACTGACACATTTTTCTGTCAATTTTTGTCAGTATGACAGGTAAAAAAGTGTCATTGTATTCATTTGTATCTCTTTGATAACTGATGAAGTTGAAGGTTAGTTCATACTATTGAAATATTGGACAGGCTGACGGGCTTTCCTTTTACAGGGCTTGTTCAGGCCTGTGCTTCCTAGAGGAGGCTTGCCCATTTCCTTGCTGAGGTGCACAATCTGCTCGCATGGGAAGGACCCTCACACTCTGCCTGGATCTGTGGTCAGCCATCGTTCTGGAGTTGCAGAATTTGTTGTATTTCCAAATATAGTTATGGATTCTGCCTTTGGTGTTCTATTTAGAACACCTGTCTGCTTCAAGATTGTGTATCTAGTCACATTTTCACTTATGTTACACAGTCATGTTCACATGACTTCTGGGACTGTCACGGTTTAATGCTATCATCAGCCTCTTTCATGCAGCTTTAATTTATTCTGATGGGCATGTGCCGAGGTCAGATCTCAGTTGTGTCTAAAGCCATGATCAGGCCAGTCCCGTCCTCCCTCAGTACCTTCCCCACAATGTGTGAGACCTTTACACTGTCCCCACCTGCAAGAAGAGAAAGACCATTCGCCGCCCAAGGCTGAGCCTCTCTGCACAGGCCTGCTTGGAGACCTTTGCTGTTTACAGGAGGACCCAGGAGAACATACCAGGTGCGGAGGTCCTATGGCTGGGATTCCAGGCACCACTGTTGTCCCTAGTAATGGAGGAGCCACCACGGGATGAGGGGCTCTATGCCTCCCCAAGAGCCAGGTCAGTACCTGCTCTCCCCATACCTGGAGACAATTCATTGTCCGTGATATCAAACTGCACCTGGTCGATTGCAAAGCCACTGTCTCCTTCAGTCCTCACACGAGGCTTTGCTGCTTGAGTTCTAGGGAAGAAGCTGAGAGAAGCCAAGAGCACAGAGGGACTTCAGTGACATAGCCACAGGGTGTAGAGGCAGGGCCAGGCTCTCACAGCGTCTATACTTTCTGCTTCGGGGGCAGCCGAGCCGCAGTTGTCAGGTGGGGCCTTGGTGGACCCTGCAAGCTGCCTGGGGAGACCGAGGAGCCAGGCCAGGCACACCAGAGCAGAGGGCTGGCAAGGAGCCTGTAAGCCTGAGACCCAGGGACCCTCAGCTGTCCCCAACCATACCTGCTCCTGGATTCCAGCCCCCAGCCCAGAGTGCAGAGCACGCAACTTCCTGGGGGTGCTTTTCCCTGACATCTCCCTGTTCCTGGCTACAGATGCAGTTCATACACTTATTCACCCAACAGGCATTCATTGAGTACCTACTGTGTGCCTGGTACAGTTCTGGGGACACAGCGTTCACACAGAGGCGGGACCTACCTTCTGGGAGCTTGTATTCCAGTGTGGGATATACAGGGGCTCCATGCAGAGACTGGAGAAGTCCCAGTGGTGCTAAGTGCTAGGACAGCTCTTTGTGGAGGCCCACGGCATGCCAGCCCAGCCTGGGCCCGGCCCAAGAGCAGGGAGCACAGCACGGCCTTTGTCTTTGTGAACATTCCAACCAGACAAGCAGGGAGGCAAAGGGAAGCTGCTTCAGGTGGGCTGCACAGGGAGGGCCTCTCCGCAGAGGTCCTGCTGGAGCTGAGAAGGAGCTGTCTTGAGAAGATCCAGGGAAGGGTGAGCCATGCGGAGGCAAGGGCCGGGAGTGGGGAAGTGCCAGCACGCTGGAGGCTCTGCAGGATGCTGAAACTGAGAGCAGCAGATGTGGGAGATGAGTGGGAGCTATGGGAGCTGTGAGGAGGGCCTGAGTCAAAACAAGCAGGACACGCCCACAGTGAGCAATCACCTGGCTCAACCTGCACGTGTCTTCCAGCAATGCAAGCATCACACCGTTGTGCTCGCCGGCTCCTGTTGGTGTGAGCCCCAGGGGCACAGCTGCTTGCTCCCTTCCATGCACCTCTGCCCTCCTTCCATGAAGCGAGGGTGCAGCCATGCAGCTGACCATCCTGATCCACAGAGGGGCTGCAACTGGAAACTCAAAAACACGGCTGTAGACCATAAAAAAGATTTTTGTCTGTATTCTCAGAGCACCGGGAATCCACTGATGTGTTTAAGCAAGAGAAAGACTTGATCTGAAAGATTCCTTTGCTGCCATGACCAAAATTGCAGCTGGGCGCACCCATGCACATCACGGTGTGGCTCACAGTAGCCAAAAGGTGGAAGCCCGAGTGTCCATCAACGGATGAAGAAGCCAAATGTGCTCTATCCACATCATGGAACGTGACCAGCCTTAGAGAGGAAGGAAATCTGTCATATGCATGGCACAGATGAACCTTGAGGACATGGTGCTGAGGGAAACAAGCCAGGCATGGAATGACAAGTCCTGTATGATTCCTCTTATATGAGGTCCCTAGAGCAATCAGGTTCACAGAGACAGAGAGTGGAATGGTGGTCACCAAGCTTTGGGGGAGTCTGCGTTTAATGGGACAGAGTTTTAGTTTTACAAGATGAAAAAGTTCTGGGGATGGATGGTGGTAATGTTTGCATAACAATGTGAATGTGCTTAATGCACTGGACTGTACGCTCAAAAAATGATGAAGACAGTAATTTTATGTTATGTATATTTTACCACAATTTAAAAGAAAACAAGGGCCGTCGGGATGTATCAGTCGGTGCCCGCCGAGGAGAAGCCAGCGCACTCAAGCAGGCTGAACAGAATAAATGTCATGCCAGAGCTCGTGACAGAGGCAGGCAGATTAGATGGTGCAGCTCCCAGGAGTGGAGGCTCCCACCCCACCCAGAGGCCTGGAGAAGCTGTGGGCAGGGCCAGTAGGTGGACGCACAGGAGCCACCCGACAGGCACTGCTGGAACCTCGCCCAGGCAGGGGAGGAGGCAGCCAGGTGCCCTGAGCTCTCTCTGCTGCCCCTACCCCAGTGTGCTGGTGCCTCCTACTGATGAAACCAAACCAGAAGTCAGTGTGTCCTGTCCTAGAGGTCAGCCTCAGGACACTGTGGGGGCCAGGACAGGGCAGCACAGGGAGCTGAGCAGTACAGGAGACAGATGTGAGTTGAGGGAGTGGGGGCTTTACACCAGTGGTGGCCATGGAGATGCAAATGGCCTTGAGCACATATTTTGGAGACAGAACCTCAGGACTAGGTGCATTGGACATGGTTGAGAAACAGGTTTTGTTTCACCTGTCTTTGGTAACTCTGAAGAGCAGAAGGTGTTAAACTGTGCTGGAGAGAGGCAGGGTGGAGTGGAGAGAGACCAGGTTTCAGGCAGACAGGCCTGGACCCAGCGGGTTCCAACACAGACCCGAGGGTGAGAGACGTTCACAGTATCTAACCGCGGGAGGGCACAGGTGCCACAGAGGGATGGGGCAGAGGTGTCCCCTCTGTTACTGGCCATGAGAAGCCCAGGGTCACCAAGGAGGGCTAGTGACTTCAGTCCCTGGGAGTCAGGGGCATCTGGGGGGGTTCAGACAGTGCCCTTTGCCCAGGCTGGAATATTTTCCCAGCTGTTCCATTCATGCCAGGGCCTCCTGGGTGTGTTACCAAAAGAGTGGGGGAAGTTGTGCCCAAATATTCTAAAGACAAAGGAAAAACTTAGAGGCAGAGCCCAGCCCAGGGTGGCCCACTGGGTCAGGCCACTAGCCAGATCCTGCAGGGAGGAGGAAGACCTGGACACTCGTCTCTCCCTGCCCTGCGTACTCAAGGAAAGGCCTCTGGGAAGGGGCCGGGTCTGGACCTCACACAGTCCCTACACGTCACTGGCCATGCCAGGGCTGTTTCCGGCTGCACATTTAGGAAAGTATAGTCAGCACCGTCAAGAAAATCAACGAAGACAAGAATAAAATAGAAAAGGAAAGGAAAGAGCACAGCAGAGCTCACTGCGGGTACAAGGGAAGTGGTGTCCACTCTCTTTTCAGGCTTGGGACGGAGAATAAGTTTCTGAATTCAGGTTACAACCTTTTAGTGCCTTGAGAAGTTGCTGTGTTTGTGGGCAGGGGTCTTGGCTTCTCTTCGACATCTGCACCCAGTGCCCTGCACCCACTGCCCCAACTCAGCACCCCCGACCTGCAATCTCTCCCTCTCCCTCTGGCTTCTGCCTCCCCGGCTCAACGTGTTATCCTACAGTGCTGAGTCCTGATGTGAGCACCACAGGGGCAGAGCCATGCTGAACCTCTAGCCCCTTTCCTCCTGTAGTGCCAGGACGTGCCAGCAGCCCTGCACCAGCTCTGCCTCCTCCTGTGGGGTGGTCACCCCTGTGAGCCAGGCCCCCTATTCTGCTCAGGGTCACCAGCTGTTCTCTGGGCCTGCCCAGGCCTGTGGATCATCCTGCCTGGGAGTCATCGGCCACCTCCCCCCACCAGTCTCCAGGCCATCCTCGTTCCTCAAGGCCTTGACCTCTTCAGCCACCTGGAAATGGGCCTTTATCTGGTCCTGGTCCTGGCTGGGACTTTTGCTCCATGCCTCTGGCCACTTCTTGCAAAAGAAAATGCCTCTCATACAGCATTGGGCATTTTGCCACTGTTGGAGAGGCCAAAAAAATTCAGGGACTTGATGGGCTAGAGAGCCTCAGAAGTCAGATGTGGTCTGTGGTCTCTGCACTCGGGAATGGGACTCTTTCCATGTGATGACTCGAGAATGTGTAACTGTATCAAATTCAACTGGCAGATTGGCAGGAAGGTTAACAAGACAGTCTTGAGTCTCACTCCCAGACAGGTAGAGCCAGGGGCCCAGGAATCTGCATTTGCAGGAGACACTCAGCTAATTCTGAAATTCCTAGTTCAGTCAATCTTCATGCAGAGTCACAGTCATGTGCCAGCTCTCGTCGGGCATTTGGGTCACGTCCGTGAACACCATGGACGATGACTTCTGCTCTCAGGAAGATTATATTCTGTTAGGGGAAGGCAGAAAGCAAGCAATAGACTCAGGCAGTAAGTGACAGGGAGTGTCAGAGGGAGAGACAAGAAGTGATCATGGAGAGGTGGCAGTGCTGGGGGTGTCAGGCTAGAGCCATGGGCCGCAATGTGGAGCAGGCCAGTGAGAGCAGGCCTCATTGAGAAGGTGACTGAAGTCTTGGAGGTAGAGTAAGACAGGCCATGCAAGGGTCCTGAGGCAGCACGCCTGGTGTAACTGAGAGTCAGGAGGAGGCTGGTGTGGCAGAAGTGGCTCAGGGAGAATGAAGAGAGAGTGAAGCCAGAGAGCCTGCGGGGGATGTGATGCTGAGTGAGTTTGAGTCGTTGGAGGGTTTTGAGCAGAGAGATGACCTAGTCTAACATGTTTTCAAGGATCTCTCCCTCTTGGCCCACCAAAAACAGAATCTGGGTGTGGGGTCGGGGCGGATAAGGCAGAAGCCAGAGACCGGCTGGAGACTCTTTCTGTAATTGGGGCAAGGGTGTCTGAGGCAAGTGACAGCCATGGTGCGAATTTAACAGGATCCTGCCTGGGATGGGCTGCTCAGCCAGGCCAAGCTCTGTTCCAAGTGCTTCCCCAGTAATAACTCATTTAATGCTTGCCCAGCGCTGTAAAACAGGCACATTCATTGTCCTGTTTTATAGAGAAGGATATGGAGGCACAGAGAGGGTGAGTAACTCATCCTGGGCCACACAGCTAGAAGACGACAGAGCCAGGATTCAAACCCAAGTAGTCTGAAGTCAGAGCCCAGGCCCTTAAAGAGCCACATTTTGGCCGGGCGCGGTGGCTCATGCCTGTAATCCCAGCACTTTGGGAGGCCGAGGCAGGTGGATCACGAGGTCAGGAGATTGAGAATGCCCTGGCTAACACGGGGAAACCCCATCTCTACTAAAAATACAAAAAATTAGCCCGGCGTGGTGGCGGGCACCTGTCGTCCCAGCTAATCGGGAGGCTGAGGCAGGAGAATGGCGTGAACCCAGGAGGCGGAGCTTGCAGTGCGCTGAGATCGCGCCTCTGCACTCCAGCCTGGGTGACACAGGGAGACTCTGTCTCAAAAAAAAAAAAAAAAAAAAAAGCCACACTTTTCAGACAGAAAAGCACAAACCCTGCCCTGTGGGAGGATGTTTGTAGAGAAAAGAGAACAGTGGGCCCTGGATCCAGGAGGGGCCATCAGAGGGGCGAGAGGTCCACACCAGTCTAACTTTGGGTGATCCCAACTGCACTTCTCCTGGCAGTGTGGGCTCCCGCAGGTCCCTGGGCCTCCCCACGTCTCCATTTCACCTTGTGGGAGTTGGGGCCATGATAGGGCTGCCTCGCAGGTGTGGTGGGGGGCAAGGGACGGCTTGGGCACCACGTGCTCAGGGAGGTGCCTTAGCCCCGCCATTCCCCCAGCAGGGGCCAGAGGTGGTCTGACTGAGCCGAAGAGGCAGGGCTGGAGATGGGATGGCCTGACGGGGGCTGGGGAGGCCTGGGCCCCAGGGCCGGGAGGAGTTGTGACAGGCAGGAGTGGCCATAGCAGTGGAGCTGCATCAAGGGCCTCCGGGAGGACAGTGGCCTCCTAGGAAGCAGAGGAAGCAGAGGTGGAAGCCCCAGCCACAGAGGCCTGCTCAGAGGCTGGCCGGCGTGCAGCCTTCTTGGGCCTGGACCTCTCTGGGCCTCTGTTTCCTCATCTGCAGAATAGAAGAGCAAACTGCCAGAAATCCTCCTGGCAGGGCACGGCTAGCAGGACGCGGCCTCCTGCTGCAAACACTAGACGTGCGCTGCCGGCTGGGAACCTGCCCCTCTGCTGCTGTGAAACGCGAAATCCATCTGTCTTGTTCTTTTTCCCCGAGGGTTCCGGTCCCTCTGAGGCTGTAAATCTGAAGCTTGCATCTTTGAAAGTAACTTTTATTTTCTGCCAGGAAGCTTCTGAGGGTTGGCGTTTTTCTCTGAGATCTGTAACAATGCCCCAGCTGTGGCTGCTGCTGAGCTTTCATGTTCATTTTCCTCAGTTCAGAGGAGGGTGCTCTCTAAGCCCCAGCCGGCTTCTTCACTCCCCTATTGGATCTTAGTTGGTAAATTTCAACCATGTGTTTTGCCCTAAAGGGGAAGTCCTCTGCTAGCTGTCTGGAGGGCCATCCTTCCCATTCATATTCCACTCCTGGTGCATCTGGAGTCTTTGTCAAGTTCATCTCCCATGTACACAAATCCATCATTTTTCCCAGTGCTGTGGCTTAACTCTGTGCGTGTTTCTTTTCATCCTCCCTACCCATGTGCAATGGGTTTGAGGCCTTCTTTTCTGTCACTAAGTAATGAGATCCATCATCTTCTGATACTTGCTTCTGACTCATGCAGCACATGTGTTCCTAGCAGAGAAAGAAGTTATTTTTCTTTGCTCTCATTGAATCATTTCTCGGATAAACACCTGTGTGCCAGGCACTATATCATGCCCTGAGGTATGCCTTTCCCAAATGACTTCATCAGTGTTTGTGGCTTTTATTCTATCTGTTGGGTAGCGACTTCCAAATTTCTGACTCCTGCCAGGATCTGCCCTCTGAATTCCAATCACGGATCCAGCCACCTGTCTGCTACCTCCACATGGGTATCTCTCAGGCACTCTCCCACCCCAGCAGCCTCACCCCTAATATTTATGGAACCCAGGCCAACAGTAAAATGGAGTCTACTGCCCTTCCCTTCCTGCCCTGGACACATTCAGGGCTACTAAGGCCTCACTCACACATTTGCAGACGCCCAGGCTGAGTCCATGCTGTGTCCATATCCCCACCACACTCAGGCAAACAGCACCCCTTGGCTTCTGGGCCTAAGCGGGTGCAGACTCCAACACTGGGGATGAGTGGCAAAGGCTGGTGCAGATCTTGAAGCCAGGCTCCCAGTTGTTTGCATAGGGGACTCTGGAGTCCAGAAACCCAGGACTTCATCTCTAGCACTCTCACATCCCGACCCCATGCCTGATGCATGGCCTTCTCCTGCAAATTCTCCTTTACCACTTCCCTCCCTAGTGCCTCCATCTTCGTCCCAGTCCTCTCCTCCTCAACCGGACCACAGAGCAGTGGCTTCCATATCTACTGCTGTCCTCTCCAATTTGCTTGGATTTTTGTAATGTTAATTAAGTCATCTTTCCCCATTCAGTGGTTTTCCATTGCATGTGGAAACATACAGACTCCTCACTGTGACCTCAATGGCGAGAAGGCCTTCTAAAGAGCAGCCACTGAAGGTGAAGTCTAAAAGCCAATAAAGAGCTGGCCTTGTGGGCTGGGTGCAGTGGCTCATGCCTGTAATCCCAAGACTTTGGGAGGGTGAGATGGGTGGATCACCTGAGATCAGGAGTTCGAGACCAGCCTGGCCAATGTGGCAGAACCCCATCTCTATTAAAAATACAAAAATTAGCCGGGTGAGGTGTTATACACCTGTAATCCCAGCTACTCAGGAGGCTGAGTCAGGAGAATCGCTTGAACCCAGGTAGCAGAGGTTGCAGTGAGCTGAGATTGCGCCACTGCACTCCAGCCTAGGTGACAGAGCAAGACTCTGTTACCAAAAAAAAAAAAAAAAAAAAAAAAAAAGCTGGCCTGGCAGGATCAGGGTGACCAAGGCTCTAGAAGGGAAGGAACAAGAATGACAGCCCAGTGGTAGGGACCCCTGCTGTCACCACATCCTTCCTCTTACTCTGCTCCAGCCCCATGGGCCAGGGAAGATGCGGTCTGTCCTTAATTCTGTGCAGCTCCTCCTATGCAGACATGGAGTCTTCCATCCCCCTGGATGTGGGCTGACCTGTGACTTGCTTTGGTCCACAGCTTGTGGCAGAAGCTATGTTGAACCCCTCTGAACCTGGGTCTCGAGGCTTTGCCGCTTCTACCCTCACACCTAAGAACCCTGCCCAGCTGTGTGTGACAAACCCATGGGGGAGGAGAGACCATGCAGAACAGAGACAGGCCATGCCAACTAAGGCTCTCCAAGGCCACTCAGCTCTGCCGACTGGTGACTGACCTCAGACACGTGGGCCAGGCCCAGCCCGGCAGGACAACGGCTCAGCAGAGGTCAGCCCAAATTGCCGATCCGCAGAATCATGAGCAAAATCAATGGTGGTTGTTTTAAGCGCCATATTTTCAAGTGTTTTCTTCCAGAGCAAATCTTGACTGACTCCTTCCTGTTGTTCTTCAGGTTTGCCAAGGCCTTCCCTACTACTGGGCTGTCACTCTTGCACCTTCCCTTCTAGAGTTTGCTGCACCCAGATCTTGCCAGGCCAGCTCTTTAATTGGCTTCTAGACTTCACCTTCAACAGCTGCTCTTTAGAAGGCCGTCTCTGAGCTTCCTTTAGGTAAGTCCCATTTTGTTTCCTCGTGCTCCCTCTGTGAGGGGAGAATGTGCAGCCAGCAGCCCAGCGTGCAGGGTCTCCTATGTAGAGAAGCCCTTTTCTCACTCACCTCTTCATTTCTCTGCCTGATTACCATCTCGCTCCCCTGCCGGGCTGTAAGTTCCCTGGGGGCAGAGGCCATATCTCTGCTCACTGTCATATCCCAGCCCCTACTACCGTGCCTGGCACGTAGCAGGAGCTCCATGAATGTTTGCTCAGTGAGGAACTGACTGAACTGAAGATCTTCATCTGAGTCATCTTTTTCACCAACACCTAGCCCTTGCAACATGCAGGGTATGTTAGTTCAGGGTGGGATGCATGGGTCAGATGAAGCCGTACTGAGTAACAAATAGGGTCACAGGCCAGGAAACAAGAACTATCCAGAGCCCAGGGCTCTGGTCCCTCCTAGGCAGCTCTGTCCTTTCAGGTGCTAGGGCCAAAATCATTACTGGGTCCTTGTTGACTCTTCTGTCTTATAAACTGCATCTAGCAAATCATTCACAACATAGCCAGGCTTTGGTCACTTTCCCTCACCTCTATAACCCCCCTCTCTGCTTCAGGTCACTGTCACCCTTCTCCTAGACCATTACAGTCGCCTTCCACCAGGCACATGATGCTCCCTGCATCAAGTTAGCTCCCTGTGTTTACCCTGCTTTCCTGTCTCTTCTCAATCCAGCAGCCACAGTGACCCTTCAAAACTACGAGTGAGGCCAGGCACAGTGGCTCGCGGCTGGAATTCCAGCACTTTAGGAGGCTGAGGCAGGAGGATTACTTGAGGCTAGGAGTTTGAGACCAGCCTGGGTAACATAGCAAGACCTCATCACTAAAAAAAATTTCTTAATTTCTTAATTAACCAGTTGCATGGTGGCATGTGCCTCTAGTCCCAGGTACTCTGGAGGCTGAGATAGGAGGATCACTTGAGTGCAGGAGTTTGAGGCTGCAGTGAGTTGTGATCACATCACTGCAAAACCAGCCTGGGTCACAGAGACAGACCCTCTCCCAGAGAAAACAAAAATAACAAAACAAAACAAAAACACTATGAGTGAGATCCTGCCCCTGAGTGTTCTCCCTTTCCCTGGGGAGTGAGGATCATGGCAGTGGCCAGCGACCCTGTGGGCTCCGGGCTGCCCACCACACTACCTTTGCTGGCTCTGCACCAAGCACACTGACCCTGCCCGGTCCCTCGGCCCCACTCTGGGTCAGGGCTCGCCCTCTCACTGGCTCTCTGCCCGGCATCCTCTTCTCCCAGGCGGTGGCTGACCCATGCCCTGTCCTCCTTCAGGTCCCTGTGCCCAGGAGACCCCGTGGCCACTCTGTAAAATAGAACGCTCCACCACCCAGGCGGCTGCAGCCCCTGGCGGGCCCCTTGTCCCCTGTGGTTCTCCCAAAGCCTCCTCTTGCAGCTCAAGCACCTGCCCACCTCGCTCTGCCTCAGGGTCAGGGTAGAGAAGCACCCAGCAGGTGAGCGGCAACTCATTCTGGACCCGAGGGCCTTTGCACACTGGTCCTGGGCTGGCCAGAGTCCCCTTCACAGCAGCCACACTCCTCTCCAAGGGACGGACCTTTCTGGCTTCCCCGGGGGTGGCAGGGACTGCACAGGGCAACTGCATTTCTGGGTTCACTAAGCTGGATGTATCCAGGGTCCGGCAATTTCTTATCAGATCTGAACTCTGCCACCTCAAGTCTTAGGAACATGGCTCTCTAGCTCAGCTCCACAAGCGTTCCCAAGTTCTCACTCTCTTCTGGGCTGAGGAGGAAAAAACTATCTGTGCTCACAGCCTGTTGGGTGGCTGGGCTCGGCGCCGGCAGACGAGAACCGTGCACAGGACATGCCCCACAGCGCAGCTCCGAGGGTCAGCCCAGGCAAAAGCGTTGCTGGGCAGTGTTCTCCAACTTCTTGTCACCCCACATCACTAACCAATTCCTCCTCGTGGGCCGGGTGAGCCTGGTTGAAACCATCACCATCCCTCCCTCTACCTTTCGGGAGAGCCCACCAGCGAGCTCAGGGCTATCTAAAGTGTCCGGATGGAAACTGGAACAAACATTAAGGCACTGGGGAACGTGGAGTCACTCACTCTTTTATATTATTTTTAAGTGTATCTACTTAAAAAAAAGTCAAGCTTTTAGAGAATTAAAGTCAGTTTTATATAGAAGCCTTACTGAGGACTATAGACTGAGGCCTGTAGCTGGGAGCAGCCCTTTTGAAAGGCTCTGTCGGGCCATTTCTGCACAGTGATTCTGTGCACGGCTTATATCCAGGTGGTGGGGGTGCACTACGTGCAGTCACATCAGAGTTTGGGTGCAAGAGTATATCTGGTTATAGATGACAGAGGCATAATCACTAAGCTCATCAGATGTTATGTGAGAAAAAAGGCAAGGACTAGGGTCATTTTCTTTTAAAGAATATAGTGACACAGGCAAGAGACATAGGGAACCATGTGCTCTGTCTTGCTTTGTCTTCAACTCTGTCTTGCTTTGTCTTGCCCCCTTACAAGGGGCCTTGTAAAATTTTGCAGAATTTAAAATTAAAACAAAAATAAACAATCATGGTTTCTGACATTTGTTACTTTGTCCTGAAAGTGTATTTATTTATTTGTTGTTTGAGACAGGGTCTCACTCTGTTGCTCGGGCTGGAGTAAAGTGGTGTGATGATAGCTCACTGCAGCCTCAAACTCCTGGCCTCAAGCAATGCTCCGATGTGCTGGGACTATAGGCGTGAGCCACTGCACCTGGCCGTCACAAGTGTACTTAAGTTGTAGTGAATCCATTCTGATCTCCTTAGATGCAGGGAATAGCCTACTCACCACCCCATTTCCCCACAGTCTAGTTATCCAGTAGCTGGCATAGAGAGGGGAGTCCCAGTCACGCTGGCTGCATAACAAAGATGCCAGAACTTAGTAGCTAAAACAATGACAACGTTTATTTTGCTCAAAAAACTTCCAATTGCACGGGGCTGGGAGGGGATAGTAGATTTCTGCTTTGCTCAGCATCAGCTGAGGTGATGCGAAGTCTGGGGGCTGACATTACCTAAGAGATTGCTCACTCACATGTCTGGGAATCGATGCTGATTGTGGGCTGAGACCTTAGCTGGGGTTTTTAGCCAGGACACCACACATGGCCCCTCCATGTGGCCAGGGCTTCCTCACTCCACGGAGGCTGGTTTCCAAGGTCAAGATTCCCAAGAGAACACCAGGAGGAAGTCATATCACCTTTTATGGTCTAGCCTTGAAAGTCATGTAGCCTCTCTGAAATTGAGGATAATTAATAGCCTACCAACCCAAAAAAGTCCAGGACCAGATGGATTCACAGCCAAATTCTACCAGAGATACAAAGACGAGCTGGTACCATTACTTCTGAAACTACTCCAATCAATAGAAAAAGAGGGAATCCTCCCTAACTCATTTTATGAGGCCAGCATCATCTTGATACTAAAGCCTGGCAGACACGCAACAAAAAAAGACAATTTTAGGTCAATATCCCTGATGAAACATTGATGGGAAAATCCTCAATAAAATACTGGCAAACCAAATCCAGCAACACATCAAAAAGCTTATCCACCATGATCAAGTTGACTTCATCCCTGGGATGCAAGGCTGGTTCATATACACAAATCAATAAACATAATCCATCACATAAACAGAACCAACAACAAAAACCACATGATTATCTCAATAGATGCAGAAAAGGCCTTCGACAAAATTCAACAGCCTTCATGCTAAAAACTCTCAATAAACTAGGTATTGATGGAACGTATCTCAAATAATAAGAGCTATTTATGACTAACCCCCAGCCAATATCATGGGCACATGAATGGGCAAAAACTGGAAGCATTCCCTTTGAAAACTGGCACAAGACAAGGATGCCCTCTCTCACCACTCTTATTCAACATAGTGTTGGAAGTTCTGGCCAGGGCAATCAGGCAGGAGAAAGAAATAAAGGGTATTCAATTAGGAAATGAGGAAGTCAAATTGTCCCTGTTTGCAGATGACATGATTGTATATTTAGAAAACTCCATCGTCTCAGCCCAAAATCTCCTTAAGCTGATAAGCAATCACAAGCATTCCTATACACCATTAACAGACAAACAGAGAGCCATATCATGAGTGAACTCCCATTCACAATTGCTACAAAGAGAATGAAATACCTAGGAATCCAACTTACAAGGGATGTGAAGGACCTCTTTAAGGAGAACTACAAACCACTGCTCAACAAAATAAAAGAGGACACAAACAAATGGAAGAATATTCCATGCTCATGGATAGGAAGAATCAATATCATGAAAATGGCCATATTGCCCAAAGTAATTTATAGATTCAATGCCATCCCCATCAAGCTACCAATGACTTTCTTCACAGAATTGGAAAAAACTACTTTAAAGTTCATATGGAACCAAAAAAGAGCCCATATAGCCAAGACAGTCCTAAGCAAAAAGAACAAAGCAGGAGGCATCACGCTACCTGACTTCAAACTACACTACAAGGCTACAGTAACCAAAACAGCATGGTACTGGTACCAAAACAGATACATAGACCAATGGAACAGAACAGAAGCCTCAGAAATAACACTACACATCTACAACGATCTGATCTTTGACAAACCTGACAAAAACAAGAAACGGGGAAAGGATTCCCTATTTAATAAATGGTGCTGGAAAGCAGGCTAGCCATATGTAGAAAGCTGAAACTGGATCCCTTCCTTACACCTTATACAAAAATTAATTCAAGATGGATTAAAGGCTTACATGTTAGACCTAAAACCATAAAAACCCTAGAAGAAAACCTGGGCAATACCATTCAGCACATAGGCATGGGCAAAGACTTCATGACTAAAACACCAAAAGCAATGGCAACAAAAGCCAAAATAGACAAATAGGATCTAATTAAACTAAAGAGCTTCCACACAGCAAAAGAAACTACCATCAGAGTGAACAGGCAACCTACAGAATGGGAGAAAATTTTTGCAATGTACTCATATGACAAAGGGCTAATATCCAGAATCTACAAAGAACTTAAACAAATTTACAAGACAAAAACAAACAACCCCGTCAAAAAGTGGGCAAAGGATATGAACAGACACTTCTCTAAAGAAGACATCTATGCAGCCAACAGATGCATGAAAAAATGCTCATCATCACTGGCCATCAGAGAAATGCAAATCAAAATCACAATGAGATATCATCTCACACCAGTAAGACTGGCAATCATTAAAAAGTCAGGAAACAACAGATTCTGGAGAGGATGTGGAGAGATAGGAACGCTTTTACACTGTTGGTGGGAGTGTAAAATAGTTCAACCATTGTGGAAGACAGTGTGGCAATTCCTCAAGGTAGTTACCTTTTGACCCAGCAATCCCATTACTGGGTATATACCCAAAGGATTATAAATCATGCTACTGTAAGGACACATGCACATGTATGTTTATTGTGGCACTATTTACAATAGCAAAGACTTGGAACCAACCCAAATGTCCATCAATGATAGACTGGATTAAGAAAATATGGCACATATACACCATGGAATACTATGCAGCCATAAAAAAAAAAAAGATGAGTTCATGCCCTTTGCAGGTGCATGGATGAAGCTGGAAACCATCATTCTCAGCAAACTATCACAAGGACAGAAAACCAAATACCACATGTTCTCACTCATAGGTGGGAATTGAACAATGAGATCACTTGGACACAGGGCGGGGAACATCACACACCGGGGCCTGTCAGGGGCTGGGGGACTGAGGGAGGGATAGCATTAGGAGAAATACCTAATGTAAATGATGAGTTGATGGGTGCAGCAAACCAACATGGCACATGCATACCTATGTATCAAACCTGCACGTTGTGCACATGTACCCTAGAACTGAAAGTATAATAAAAAAGAAAAAAGAAAAGAAAAAGTCATGCAGCCTCCCTTCTGCCACCTTCTGTGTGTCGAGGCAGTTCCAAAGACCCACCCAGGATCAAGGGCATGGGAAACAGTCTCTGTGTCCTAATGGAGAGTAAAAAGTTTCTGAAAGAGCATGCAGGACTGGACGTACTGCTTTGGCTATTTGTGGAAAACACTATCTGTCACAAACAGCTACAAAATACCTTCAACATTCCAGGGACAAACTTATTCCAAACTAGAATCCTGTACCCAGCTAATCTGTCAAGCAGGAGAACTTCTAGACATGACACTTCTCTAAAGTTTACCTCCTGCAATTCTCTTTCAGAAAGTTACTCAAAGAATGATCCACTAAAATATAAAAGTAAGTCAAGGAAGCAGAAGATACTTCCTTGCATGAATCTAACACAAGGAGGGCGGGCAGGTGCAGGAGGGAGATCTGCAGGAAAACATACACATTTATGGCACTGATGGAATTCTCTGTGTGTTTGTTTGTTAGAAAATGACATCCGGCCAGGTGCGGTGGCTCAAACCTGTAATCCCAGCACTTTGAGAGGCCGAGGCAGGTGGATCACCTGAGGTCAGGAGTTCAAGATCAGTCTGGCCAACACAGTGAAACCTCATCTCTACTAAAAATACAAGAATCAGCCAGATGTGGTGGCAGGTGCCTGTAATCCCAGCTACTTTGGAGGCTGAGGCAGGAGAATCCCTTGAACCCAAGAAGCGGAGGTTGCAGTGAGCCAAGATTGCGCCAAAGCGCAATCTTCAACCTGGGCAACAAGAGCAAAACTCTGTGCCCCTCATCAAAAAAGAAAAAGAAAAAGAGAAAGAAAAAGAAAATGATATCCACAGAGGTTGTGAGGATTAGTGACAATAATATACAGAAAAGAACAGATGATGATGACAATCAAATAAAATAGGACCCAGACACAGACCTATGTATCCATAGATGCTTAATATATGGCACCATTTTTTGAGATGGAATCTCACTCTGTTGCCCAAGCTGGAGTGCAGTGGTGCAATCTTGGCTTACTGCAACCTCCACCTTTTGGATTCAAGCGATGCTCGTGCCTCAGCCTCCTAAGTGGCTGGGATTACAGGCACGTGCTGCCACCACGCCTGACTAATTTCTGTGTTTTTTGTAGAGATGGGGTTTTGCCATGTTGGCCAGGCTGGTCACAAACTCCTGGCTTCAAGTGATCCACCCACCTCAGCCTCCCAAAGTGCTGGGATTACAGGCGTGAACTACAGCACCTGGCCCCAGGATAAACTTTTTTATATATGATAGGCAATTGCTTATCCTAATGGAGAAAAAGTGAAATTAAGCTTCTGCCTCACACTGTGCACAAAAGTAATTTTCAAGTGAATTAAAGACCAAACTATAAAGGGGAAATCGATAAGGTTTTTGGAAAATGAAGATATGTATCTGACAAAGGACAAGTATCCGCAGGACATAAGGCACTCTTGCAAATTAGTAGGGCAAAGACAAATAACCTAATAGGAAGTGCACAAGACTTCAAGAGACATTTCAAAAAAGAGGAAAGCTGAAAGCCAATAAGCAGGTGGGAAGATGTTTGGCCTTATTGTCAACAGGGACATGCAAATTAAAGCCACGATGAGATAGGACTCTCCCAAAAGACTGGTAAAAATTAAAAGGCTTGGCAATACAGAGTGTTGGCAAGGAAGCAGATACAAGTACCCGCTGGTGGAGTATAATAGGTACAACCAGTTTGGAAGACAGGATGGCGTTATCTAGTAACACTGAACACGTGTACCTCTGATGACCCAGCAGGTCCACTCAAGAGTGTGTGCCCAAGAAAAATCCTTCTTTCTGTGCATCAGGAGACATGTACACAATTGGTTTTAGAAGCATTGTTTTTAAAACGGAAAAAACTGGACACAAGCCAATGTCATCAACAGTAAAAGGAACAAATAAATTTTGCTGTATTGGTACAATGCAATCCTACTATGCAGCAATAATGAAGGATCAGCCCCAGGCACAGGCATCAGTGTGGATGGATTTCACAACCCTGAGCAGAAGCAGCCAGTCCCTGGAGAGTAAGGGCAAATGATTCCATTCCATGAAGGTTCGCCAGTAAGAAAAGCCAAGCAAGTTGCTGTTGAAGAATATATACACGGAGGGGGACGTGGCGGCTCATAAAGGGGAACGTCCAGCTTTTACCACCTTCATTGTTGTATCATTGGGATTTTTTACATCCACAATGTATTCGTGCATTTCTTGTCTATTTTTGCAAACAGCATTTTGGAGAGTCTATGTTTGGGTTTGCAGTTGGTTCACATTGGGGCTGGGTGAAAGCTTGTTGCTATAGGCCGGGCGCAGTGGCTGTCACCTGTAATCCCAGCACTTTAGGAGGCTGAGGTGGGTGGATCATGAGGTCAGGAGATCAAGACCATCCTGGCTAACATGGTGAAACCCCATCTCTACCAAAAAAATACAAAATAAGATTAGCCAGGCAAAGTGACGGGCACTTGTAGTCCCAGCTACTTGGGAGGCTGAGGTAGGAGAATGGCGTGAACCCGGGAGGCGGAGCTTGCAGTGAGCTGAGATGGGGCCACTGCACTCCAGCCTGGGCGACAGAGAGAGACTCGTCTCCAAAAGAAAAAAAAAAAGAAAAGTATGTTGTTATAAGTTTACCAGGTGCTCTAATTAGCATCCAGTTAGTAATGGGTTTTACACTAAAGACCTTATTAGAGTTGGGGTGGACACCTTGGGTTAGGGTTTGGGGAAGATTGGGTTCAAAATGTGAGCCTGAGTCAGGATTTGGAATAAATTTGGATCTGATGAAGCCAAGGCTAGGGTGGGGCTGGATTTGAAGTCGGATGTGGTTGTGGGGTGGGGGGCACTCCTGTAATCCCAGCCCTTTGGGACTTGCCAAGGTGAGAGGATCGCTTGAGCTCAGGAATTCAAGACCAGCCTGGACAACATAGCAAGACCCTGTCTCTACAGAAAAAAATACAAAAATTAGCCGGGTGTGGTGGCATGCCTGTTGTGGCTACTCAGGAGGCTGAGGTAGGAAAATCGCTTGAGTCATGGAGGTTAAAGCTTCAGTGAGCCAAGATCACACTACTGCACTCCAGCCTGAGCCACAGAGCAAGATCCTGTCTCAAACAAAACAAAACAAAACTCAATTATGCATAAAATCAGGCTGAAGGTTTGAAATCAGTCAGGGTTAGAAGTGTGAGGGTGGTCCAGGCGTGGTGGCTCAAGCCTGTAATCCCAGCACTTTGGGAGGCCAAGGCAGGCGGATCACCGGAGGTCAGGAGTTCAAGACCAGCCTGACCAATATGGTTAAACCCAGTCTCTATTAAAAATACAAAAATTAACTGCACGCGGTGGCGGGCACCTATAGTCCCAGCTACTCAGGAGGCTGAGGTTGGCGAATCGCTTGAACCTGGGAGGCACAGGTTGCACTCCAGTCTGGGGACAGAGCGAGACTCTGCCAAAAAAAAAAAAATGTGTTAGCATTTTGGCAGAGGGGCTCTGTAGGCTTGGAGGTCCTGCCCAAAATATCTCTGTGGATTCCTGTAGCAACTCATGGAAGGGACACTGGGGCCTGGGGAGGGGTCTTTGGCCCCTTTGGCGCCCCGCCTGCGAGCTAGGAACTGTGGGGACTCGCAGCGGGCGAGCGAGCCCAGGTCGCGGCAGCGCTGTCTGCGCGGTCGTCTTGACGCCTGACCAGGGCCAGTTTTCAACTTGTTTACAAGCCTGCGTCACCGGGAACCTTTCACCGCCGCCTGGGACAAAAGGTTCCTCTTTTGTAAGTCCCTTCTGGGCAGAAAGGGCATTCGCCGACCAGCGCACTGGCCGGTGCAGGGCGCCACGCCGTGGCGGATGCGGACAGCGCGCAGCCAGTTCGCCCGTCTGCCCCCTACCGCCCAGCTCTTCCCGCCGCGCGCGTCATCTGCGCATAGCCTCGGCCACCAGCCTCCCTTACGCCGTCCACCCACCCACGGCGTCCTGCCGTCCTCGCCCCGCCCACCCACAGGCTCCCCGCAGTCCGCGCCTGGTCCACCCACGCACTCATCTGCACGTGGCTCAGACAGATATGCACTGTCCACTCCCTCCACAGGAATTTCATCCTTTCATGGAAAAAACTTATCCTCCCGTCCACTCTCCACTCCATTCCCCATCCACTGTCCATTGACTCATTTAACAAACTATCTAATGAACACCTTCCGGGTGCTCCGGGTTGCGGTCAGAGTGTCACAGGACAAGACCAGCCTGGCCAATATGGTTAAACCCAGTCTCTATTAAAAATACAAAAATTAACTGGACGCGGTGGCGGGCGCCTATAGTCCCAGCTACTCAGGAGGCTGCCGTCTGGGACCTCCAAGATAGCAGAGGAGACATCAGCAGAGGTCCTCGTGAAGTGACCATGGCTCTGGGGGCACAAAGAGGACATATCAGCCCACACTTGGGCGCAGGGGTGGTGGGGTTGGGGCTGAGACGGAAAGACTAACTGGGGAAGAGATGGGAGGAGGACAAGGTCGAGGCCCTTAGCAGGGGCTTGGCAGAGGGAAAGTCCTGGAAACTAAGTGGGCTCCAGGCGGAGGGCACCGAAGAGCCCCGGGAGGAGAGGCCAGACCCGAAAGTCCTCGTCAGCAGCGCGACAGAGCGTGGGCATCACCCGGGAGTCACGGTGCCCCCAGCGATTTCTTCTACTTTTCACTGTTTTGTTATTATAGAAGTAATACATGTCTACAACTTCATCGTAAAGAAAAATGAGAGCGAGCAATAGGAAAAAAATAATCAGCCATAATCCCGCCTCGCAGATATAGTTTTCGGTGTATGTGCACATATGGGGTTTCCCCAGGCATCCGCGGAAGAGCGGCGCTCCTGGGCTAGATGAGGGGGGAACCCAGAGCGAGCTGCCTGCCTCAGGGCTTGCAGACACCTGGGTGGGGATGTCATGGAGTGGGTGCTCTGACCAAGCCAGAATCCATTCAGATCACCCCATCCCCTTCCTAACACAACGGATGCCGTCCAGGCACCCGCCCTATGGCCCCGGGATGGGGCCTCCCACAGAGTCCCCAGCTTCCACCCCTGGCAGCGATTGGTTTAGACATGCAGTTTTTTGGCTAAGATATGAGGAGAGGTGTACTGAGGAGCTTTTCATGAGAAATGTCCTTGTAAGTCATTTCTGCTGAAGCTTTCTGTTTCTTGAAGCAAAATACAACCTAAATGATGTCTGAAACTAGTGTAAAGATGACCTTCCCTGGGCTCCTGGGCTAAATCACACCCTCCTGGGGAGCACACCTAATGCTCACATCTCCTGCCCTTCCTCCTGTGTCTGGATCCCATCCCAGCCTCCTCAGCACCATGGTCCCTCCAGCTTGCCTTCTGCCTCCATACACCCTCTCCCTCTGTGTGTGTGTCTCTTTCATTTCCTCTATGCCCACAACCTGGTCTAGTCTCAGCCCCTCTTCCCGGTTGACCACAGTCCCCTAACCACCGGGGACCTGCACCCCCCTCCCCCACCGCCTGTGGAGACCATGCCCAGGAGCACATCTGGGACCCAGGCCAGTGCCATGCACCTTTCTCACCCCCCATGCTGCATGCCCCAGCATCCTGCCCTCTGAACTGGGGGTCTGGCTTTAATGACCTAGCCTCCACCAGAGCTGCGGGGAAGACCAGGGTCATTTCCCCAGTCCCACTGTGGGTCTGCACACCCATAAGAGAGCAAGATGGAGCCACTGCCAGGACCCTCGAAAGTGCTGTCCAGGGCACTTTCTCCTCTTCCTCATCACCCATCCATCTCAGTCCCCCAGAAGATACCGAAACTGCTCACACCAAGGTCAACCGATTTGTTGTCAAATCCAATGAACACTCTTCAGTCCCTCTCGCTTGGCCACTCAAGAGCACTGGCCAATGTGGACCCCTTTCTTCTTCTCCTTTTGAACATATTTATTGAGATATAATTTACATGTCTAAACTTCACCAATTTAAAGTGCATTTACTATATTCAGAGTAAATCTAATGTTCATCATAGTCTAATTTTAGAACATTTTCATCACCCTAAGAGCAAAATCCCATCTCCATTAGCCACCACTGCCCATTTGCCTGTTTCCCCAATTCCATCTAGGCGCCTCCATAGGATATGTGGTCTCTTGTGACCACATATGAGCCTAGTCTTACTCTGGGCTCCAAGACCTTTTTTTTTTTTTTATTC
This sequence comes from Macaca mulatta, assembly GCF_049350105.2. Taxonomy (NCBI): domain Eukaryota; kingdom Metazoa; phylum Chordata; class Mammalia; order Primates; family Cercopithecidae; genus Macaca; species Macaca mulatta. The sequence continues at coordinate 157,577,595 of NC_133407.1, read as the reverse complement.
CACTAGCACTGTTTCTCTGACACTGTGGTCAAATGTGATATGCCTGGGATGTGGATGCCAAAAGTCATCCCTGTTTTTTTCCAGACTCCAATCACATTATCTGTCCATCTGAGCTGGCAGGAAAGCAATCTGATTAATGTGATTGCTCACAAAATATAAAAAGCATGCCAAGCTAGAGCACCTGGCACTGGGTGGGGACACATGCCCAGAGAGGGAGGGGGGATGGGGCTTCAGACACTCTTTAAGGACTTTGCAGCTTTCCCCTGAAACACAGTAGACAAAGTCCTGCCGGTCACAACCCATGCAGGGGATCCTAGGGCAGTGTAAGTAGTGCAAAGAGCTCATATCACTGTCCTCCCCGTGGAAAGCCCTTGACTCACCATGAAGCACGGTAGACATGGCTGTCATTCTCCATATCCTACCACCTCTCAGCAAAAGGAAAACCCACAAGTGAGAGATCTGGGCATCTAAGGCATTTTACCTTGAAGGTGACCCTCCAATTCTCCCTGGCCTGCTGTGCTGGAACAACAGTGAGACCAGGTGCTGCAGAAAAGAAACACGAGCTGCTCTCTCAGGCTTTGTCATTCTGGTAGACCTCTGAATACCCTGTCTGGGTACAGGGCAACCCTTGATCCCCCTGGTTTCTGAGTCCCTCCTCCCACGACAGAAGCCAGAGATCTTGTGTGGAAGGCCCAAGGTGCAAGCAGGTGATCCAGGTGCTGCCTGCCAGTCAGGAGTACAAAGCCGACTTCAGATCACAGCATGGTCTCTGCCGGAATGCGCCTGCCATGGCTTTGGGCTCCGCTCCAGGCTACAACATCTCCCAGCCTGATTCCCTGTTGTCCTACAGAGTCTGGGGGCACCCCCATGTCCTTTTCTCCTTTAACTGGCTATAGTTGCTTTCTGTTGTTTATTCCCAAGGGCCCAGACTGATATACCTTGTTTGAGGAGGAAAATACGAAATCAGAAATACAAATTTCTCCTTTAAGAAGACTGTTAGCTTTCCCAAAGTGTTCGATTATGAACATTTTCAAGCTTCAAACATACAGAAATGTTGGAAGACTTTTGAAGCAGACACCCACATGCCCGCTGCCTGGGCTGGCCGGCTCACAGGCCACTATAATTCACCACACAGCCAGCCAGCCGCCATCGCTCCACCAATCACCCACCTGATTTTAAAAATTAGCTTTCAATCAGCAAATGGTATTTTTAGTTAGATCTGTTAGGCTAAGACTAAAAGTTCCAAATCAGGTCACGTTTTCTAGGTGGTTTTCTTTCTAACCTTGTAAGCTACCAAGAGCAAAAACAAAGGCCAGAACACACAAACTGACTAGAGAACGTGCCTTTATTATGAAATACACCTTTGGACTTGTGGGGGGGTTTTTTCCCCAAAGCTTGTGCATCACTGTCTGGGATAACTGCATAAAATGGTAGGACGATTCCTGGCGAGAGGCAGTGTGTTCTAGGTAAGAGCAGAGCTGCAATCCACTGCCTCATTGTGTCCCTGCTCTGTCCACACGGCAACTCATGCAAAGGTAGGGTGATCATATGGGTGAAATGGGTGGATTGGTGTCAAGCGCGTGGACCAGCAACTGGCACATAGAAAACACTCTGTAGGGTTCATGGGGAGATTCACGACAGTTCATAAACGGATCTGTTGAGAACAATGAATGGGCAGGAGCCTGGGTACCTTTGTTCTCTTTGGGTCACTTATGTTCTAGCTTCCTAAAAGCCTCATTAGAACACCTTGTGTTTAGATAAACCATTTCAAAAACACTTGCTTTTCTACTTGAGTCACCAGTTCATGAAGTGCTTCTTGTGGTCTGCTGAAACCTAAATCGGAGGCACAGCTTTTTGTTCTGCTTTGATGGTTTGTAGGGAGATAAGGCTGCAGAGCTAGGCTGGGGCCGGGTCATTGAGGTCTTTGAATGTCAGTGTAAAGAGCCTCTCTCCTAAGGGTAAAGGGACTACTTGTCTTTCAGCATATTTGACACTAGCAGCTGTAACACACACGTGCACACATGCACACACACACACTACACGTGCACATATGTGCACATGCACAAATCACTTATGTGGCTTAACACAATACCACGTTCTTCCTCCCTTGTGCAACGCCCACTGTGGATACTGCAAGTTGGGACACTATTCTACCAGCAAAGATTCAGGGATCCCTGCTCCTTCCATCTTGCTAGCTCCCCCTCACTCCCACCCCTAGCTCCAGTGGAGTTCCTGTTGTGGATGTGGTCTTCCCACCCACTATACCGGCCTTAGGCAGAGCCTGGCACAGCTGGGATCCTCACTGGGACTACATTGCTGGGCTGCAGACTGCTCCAGAGTCCCTCCAGAAACCCGTAAATGTCCCCAAAAAGATGAGTCCCTGACTGTGCTCTCAGCTCCAAGTAGCCTTTGTCAATCTCTCAATCCCCATAGATACTGGGAAAATCTAGGAATATGTTCAGAACTCAAAGAGGGGTCTCCTGCTGCTGCTTTTTGTGGGGAGGCAGGATCCCTGAGCCGGGGGACCAGACACCCAGGTGCCCCTGGCTGCAAGCAGCTGGTGGATCTGGACACCAAAACTTGCCCTGGTCTGCATGGCCTCATCCTCTTGCTTGTCCCACTATGATGGGTCTAGCTCGCTCGGTAGAGCAGTGGCTTTCCAACCCTAGCCAGCACTGGGGTATCGCGTGGACTTGTCAGGACACAGATTGCTGGGCTCCACCTCGAGTTTCTGATTCTGGGGTGAGGACTGAAAACTTGCTTTTCTAACGAGTTTTTTGATGCCCCTCGAGAAAGTGCGATCCCTCCCCAGGAAAGAACCAGGGCTATTTTTGTTCCAAAAGCATCCATTCTGGGCGCCCTCTTCAGCACTTGGCACGTGGTGAATAAATCAATCAGGCTGAAAGAAAGGAGCCGGCCCAAGTGCAGAGTGATGAATGAACCTCAGAGGAAGAAACCCGCGTTCACCAGGCCCCGGGCTTGGGCCAGGCGCTGTACTGGCGGCGTCAGGGTGGACATCGTCCCGGGAGCTCGGACCCGGCAGCTGTGCCCCGCGCCCTGCCTGTCCAGCGGCCCGCAGGCCCAGCCCTCACGCGCCCAGCCTCCGCGGTCTTTGTGGCGTCACAACCAGCCTGAAGAATGGTTGCCTTGGAGACGTAAACCCAAGAGCCCTGCTCCTGGAGCTGAGAACTGCAGCGCGGAGGCTTCGGAGTGAGCCCGGGCAGTTGGGGCCGGTGGGTGCGCGCGGGGCCGGGGTAGGCAGGGCGCGCGGGGTCCGTGAGGGCGCGTGGGGCGGCGGCAGAGGTGCGAAACCAGGGCCCGAGGGGCGCGCGTGGCCGGGAGCGGACCTCTCACGCGCCCCTTGCAAGGCGCCTTGCAAGGCTCCCCGCCCTCTGCTCGCATGACACTTGCTTGAAACACAACCATCTACCATCCACCCCATCTGTCCTACCACCCACCCCATCTGTCCTACCATCCCTGTGCACCTTGCTGTGTGGCCCGGGGCCTGGCAGAGCGCAGGTGTTAGGAGGAGACCCTGCGAACCCCAGGCTCACCCAAAAGGGGGATGTAGCAGGAATGCGGCGGGAATGGCACAAGCCTAGAGCCCTGGGCCCCTTCCAGAGGCAGCTCCTCCTGACTGTGACTTTGGACACCTCGCTGAATCTCTGCTTCCTCCCCTGCAAAAATGAAAATTCATTCAACGGATGAAGTTAAGGCGTGCCAAGGGTATGTCAGGAGCTTGGATGAGCAGAAAAGACCCCCTGTTCTCATGGAGCTCACATTTTAGGGGGAAATAGACAATGAACAGATTTTTCAAGTGATAATCAGATAGTGGGAATTGCACAGAAGAAAATAAAGGCCACACTGGGGTGGGGAGGAAGAAACCACTTTGGATGGGATGGTGAGAGGTCTCTCTAAAGAGGTGACATTTGAGCTCGGAATTGAAGAGAGGGGAACCCACCACCCCCATCTGGGTATGGGAGAATATTTTTTTGGCTGAGGAGGCCGAAAATGCAAACCCTCGAGGCCAAGACTGATGTGTTCTAAGCACAGAAAAAGTAGGCAGCTAGAGCCAGGTCCAGGAGAGAAAAGTGGACCCTCGGGTGGGAGAGGCAGGGAGCAGGCAGGTGTCCCCATACGGCGAGCCCTCAACAAATGCCGGTGGCTGTCAGCCACCCAGGGGAAGGGAGCTCTGGGCTTAGGGACCACCAGACTTAAGCACTGTGTCACTCCCCAGGTGAGGATCTCCTTTAGAAGAGGAGAAGCCTTGCATCAACCTCTTGGGCCTCAGCCAAGATGTCTGAGACACTGTCCAATATAGTCTCCAAGAACATGACCAATGACAGTAAGTACTGGGCCAGGGTGGGCACTCTCAGAGGTCAGGGGCAGCCTCGGAACCTTTCCAGCTCCCTCACGGGTTAAGGTGGCTGTAAACCAAGCACTAGGCAGGAGTCATAGATCTGCCCATTTCCCTTGAGACAATGCATGTCGGTTCCCTGCAGCTGCTGTAACAAAGCACCACCACAAACTGGGGGGCTGAAGCCACAGACATTTGTTTTCTCAAGCTCTGGGGGCTGGATGTCTGAGATCAAGTGCCCACAAGGCCAGGTCCCTGTGAGGGCTCTGACCGAGAACCCATTCCAGGCCTCTCTCCCGGCTTCCGCTGCTTTGCAGGCAATCCTTGGTGCTCTTTGGCTTGTAGAAGCATCACTCCCATCTCAGCCTTCCTGCCCAGGTGGTATTCTGCCTGTGCGTGTCTGTGTCCAAATTTCCCCATTTTACAGGGACCCCATCACGTTGGATTGGAGGCCCACCCTGCTCCAGAATGGCCTCAGCTTAGTGAATTACAGCTGCAAAGACCTTATTTCCAAACAAGGTCACATTCTGAGACAGTGGGGGTTGGGACTTCAACATATGAATTGGGATGACACAATTCAACCCACAACAGACCATGAGGAAGGTGTCACCGTGAAGGTGAGCTTCTCTCAGCACCCCTCTGACCACAAATGCCAGGCTGGGCTCCAAGGAGGTGGTCAGCTGGCACTATTCCCTGGATGGAACTTGCCTGCCCTGGGGAATTGCATGCATTTGCCAGGATCTCACACAGGGTGGCGCTGAGGGAGGCTGCCCAGGCCCACCTGGGGCCCTTCAGCTTTTCTGTTGGAATTTAATTTGGTTTTGACCAGGCATAGTATTTCGTGGTTCGAAATTCAAAAGCGTGTAAAAGCCCCTCATTGTGAAAAGCCCCTCCCACCCTGTCAAAGGCACCCAGTGCCCTCTCCTCAGAGGTAGCCAGTGTCACCTGTCTCTTCTAGGCTACCAGCTCAGTGCACGTACAGGAAATGTGTGTAGATGGGGTTTGTTCTTTTCTTACACAGAGACCACACAATGAAAACCCTGTCTGCACCTTAATTTTTAAAATTAACCCATACATTGTGGAGACTGTTCCTTATCAATACATCAAGAATTCCCTTATACTTTTTGTGCTTTTGAGCAGAATAGTAATCTTTCAGTATGGCTCTATCATAATTTATTAACCAATTCCCTGTTCATATGGGTGATTAGCTTGTTTCAGAAAGTGTGCTGCTATAAACAGTGACCTCCACCATTACACTTATGCATGCACATGCTCTCTTTCTCTTTTTTTGCTCCAGAGTAAATTTTAAAATGAAAAAAGGCTGGAATAGGGTTTTAAAAAAAATGGCTTTAAAATGTTGATAGATAACAAATTAACTCTCAGTATGCCCATAAAACAATGCAGATAATTATGCTACCACAAGACAGTTGAAAGACATGTAAACTATATTAATTTGTTTATTGGTATGAGGGGGAGTGCCTACCTGGGGTACCCTGTGACCCTGTGTCATTGGTAGTCCCTCGAGATTGATTGGGGGCCTGTGCAGTTGTGAGAAAACCATGCCAGACAGGCAGAGCCAGGATTGGCACCCAGGGCCAGGGGTCTCAGATTTGGGTGGGTCAGGGAGTTTGGCATGGGCAGTGCAGGGGACCTGGCCAGGGGGTCCAGTCTGGAAGACTGCTGAGCTCTGTGTCCTGGGGTCAGCTGCAGGAGCTGGGACAAATGTAGGGCAGAATGACACTGAGCCACCTGGGGTGAGAGGTTTGGGGATGCTGAGCCAAGTACAGATAGGACCCCAGCCTTAGCCAGAGGGCCCAGGGCAGGGGCCTGGAGGGCAAGTGGGGAAAGGGCATTAGGTGGCCAGCCAGGCCCAAAGGCCCTGAGGTGGGAGAGGGCGTGGCGTGTTCAAGGGAGAGACAGGAGGCCAACATGGGCCAACTGGGTAGGGCCTGTGGCCCAGGAGGACTATTGGCCTCTGCCCAGATGAAGGGAAGGATTTAAGAGGGAGACTGTTCAGTGTCTAGCTTTACGACTTTTGTGATAAAAGCCAGCAGAGGGGCTGGTTTGGCCACAGCCTCTCTTGAGACCTTGAGCAAGGCCTCGCCCCTGAAGCAGAGGATGGAGGGCACCTGATGGAAACCCTGGCCAGGCTGAAGAGTCAGGGAAAGCCAGAGTGGACCACAGGCCTCCCCGCCGGTGGGGGGGAGTGGTGGGGGCTGCAGGAGTGCCCAGAGCTCTGGCCCTGTACCCTCAGCTCCCAGCCCAGTGAGGGGCCAGTTCCAGGAGAGGGGCCTGCAGCTGGTCCCTCTGGGCCAGAACCCTGCCTGTGCCTCACTGTGGGGAGTTTGTTCCTTGAGCAGCCAAATATATTTCCCAAGACACCAGGCTCCAGGTACAAGACTCCAGGAGGAGCGGGTTGGGAGAGGCTTGGCCCTGCTGAAGGAGCCGTGCTCACACGCATCAGATCAGGATGCCCTGCAGGCTCCTGCTGCTGCTTCTCAAGTCCACGTCCCCCACAATGGGAGCATTCAGGAAGGGCATGGGATCTAGAGAGGTTGTTAAACCCAGATGGCCAGGCCGTCTCCCTGCCAGTTCTGGCTATGAGGGATGCGAAGGGCTGGAGGCAGGAGTTTAATTTGGCAGTGTGGAGAAACATGGTCTTCAGTAATCTAACCTTCATCTTGGGACATCTGAAGCCTGGCCTGGTGGCCTGGTGGGCAGAGTGGGCCGTCCACACATGCAGCCCGCATCAGGCCATGCAGGGACCCACAGTCATTTCACTAATATTTATGGAGCACCTACCGTGTGTCAGGCACTGTGCTGGGCTGGGGCACAGAGGACCATGAGACGGGGGCGCCTGCTCTCTGAGCATTTAGGAGAGTGCAGCAAACAGCTCTCACCTTCACTGGCTCCATCCATTCCTGCAGCCCTGGCCAGGCCAGGCCTGCTTCACTCCCACTCAGTATCTTAGCGCTGCTGTGTCCTCCACAGGGAATGCTCTTCCGGATTTTCCTGGGACTGCCTCCCTCATGCCCCACAGGAGCTCACTTAGATGTCAGCTCCACAGGGGGGCCTCCCCTAAGCAAGGTAAAACGCAGTGCCCCACCTGCCCTACGTCCCTCATTGCTGTTCCCTGTTTCATTTTCTCAATGACACGTTCTACCCTCTGGCCTCTTGACCCTTCCTCACTTATGTTGCTTACTGTCTCGCTCCCATCCAGCAGGGGCATTTGTGCCCCCAGAGCCTGGCACATCACAGGCCTCAGTCAAAACCTGTTAGCCTACAAGCTCTCCCTCTAAGATCAGTAGCAAAACAGTGAAGCCCACGTTCACCACTACTGTTCAACATTGCACTGGAAGATCTAGCCAGGGTCATTAGGCAAGAAAAAGAAAAAAAGAAGTAAAACATCCAGATTGAAAAGGAGGTAGTAAAACTATTCACAGATGACACAATCCTATATATAGAAAATCTCAAAGAATCCACAAGAAAGTTACTAGAGTAAATGAATGAACTCAGCAAAGTTGCAGGTTACAAGACCAACACAGAAAAACCAGTTTGTCTCTGTTCACCAGCAATGAACAGCCCATAAAGGAAATGGAGCAAGCAACTCATTGACAACAGGGGTGACGTCATGGCGTCATGGCAGAGTAGGAAGCTCCAGAAATCCCTCCCCTGAAACAATCGTGCTGGTGTGAATTATCAGAAGCAACTATTCTGAAACTCTGGAGTTTAGTGAAATGCTTGCAGCTTGCAGGGAAGATCTTGATGAGGAGGCTGGGACATTTTAATGAATTTTTAGCATTTTCTGGAGCGGCTGTACCAGCCTCCAGCCGGCAGCAGGCAGCAGGGAGAAGGTGGCCTGCATTCTTGGTACAGCTTGCTGGTGCCAGGGTGGGAAATAAAGATCTTGTCCTCCAAAAATCAGGCTGTGTGCTTGATTGCTGACCATGGCTTGCTTCTGAGGGGCCCACTCAGTGGCTGACCATTGTTCCAACTCCACAGGCTAAAGCAACCTCCTGGCCCTGTTGGTCAAGGGCTGTCCTTCCCCACCCCCTCCACCCTCGAGAGAGCTAGACTTTTATCTGAGATTAGCTCACATTTAGAAATCTTTGACAAATGATTAATATCAAGAATATAGAAAGAAATCCTAACACTCAACAACAACAACAAAAAGCAAACAACCCAATTCAAAACTGGGCAAAGGACTTGAATGATAATTCTCAAAAGATGATATGTAAATGACCTACAAGCAGGAGAAAAGATACTCAACATCATCAGTCATTAAGGGAATGCGAATCAAAACCAAAATGAGACCTAACCTCACATCCATTAGGATGGCTACTATCAAAAAATAAAAACAAAAATAACAGGTGTTGGCGAGGATGTAGAGAAAATGAAACCCTTTTACATGTTGGTGAAAGTGTAAAATGATTCAGCCACTGAGAAAAATAGGCAGTTCCTCAAAAATGTAAACATTATTAACATGTGATCCAGCAATTCTACTGCTAGATATGTACCTAAAAGAACGGAAAGCAGGAATTCAGCTATTAGCACACGCATGTTCACAGCAGCATTATTCACAAGAGCCAAGTGGTGGAAGCTGCCTGAGTATCCATCGGTGGAGGAACAGATACAGAAAATGTGGTCCATCCGTGCAGAGGAGCGCTATTCAGCCTCAAAAGGGAAGGGAATTCTGATACATGCTACAACACAAATGAGCCTGGGAAACCTTATACTGGGTAAAATTAGCCAGACAAGAAAAGACAAATACTGTATGATTCCGCTCATATAAGTGAGTGGAGCAGTTAGAGTCATAGAGACAGAAGGTGGAATGGAGGCCACCAGGGCTGGGGAGGGGAGGATGGGGAGTTGTTTAATGCACACAGAGTTTCAGTTTGGGGTGATGAAAAGTTTTTGAAATAGGTATTGGTTGTGGTTGTACAACATTGTGAATGTAATTAATGCTATTGAGTTGTACACCTAAAACCAATTAAAATAGCAAATTTTATATTATATATATGTTACCATACTAAAAAGGTTTTAATGTCATAAAATGGCAAATCATATATATATATTATATATATAGTATGTATGTTACTGCAATCAAAAAATATGTTCTTAAAATGTATTAAATAAGTGAAGTAAACACCTAAATAGGATGGTTCCCAGCAGTGCTGAAATAGGAGGCTGATTCAGTGATTGTGGTGGGGAGCATTTAGACAGGGGTATCAGGAAGACTTCCTGGAGGAGGTGACATTTCAGCAGAGATGGGGAATGATGGAGAGAGTGTCCCGGGAGAGGGAGCAGCAGGTGGGAGGAGGAGGGGATGGAGGGAGGTGTGGCTGTGCCCAGCTGCAGGGGAGGACACTGACCTGTGAATGGGGATGAGATGTGGCCCAATTCTGTGGAGAGCATCCCTGCCAAAGCCTGGTCCTTCTGTGGCTCCCAATGGCCTCATCCCTGTGCTCCCCAGTGTCACACCCCACCAGCCATGCTGGCCCCAGTGGCTCCTCTTCAGGTCTGCCTGCAGCCTTTGCCTCCATGACCCCACGATGTCACCACACTCCCCTTGGGGCTCTGCTCTGATGGTGCGTCCTCCATGGGCTACCTGGTTGCCACAGCCACTGGAATATCTCTCACTTCTCTTTATTTTGTTTGCTTGTTGCCTGTCCAGAAGGTGGACTCCAGGAAGGCAGGCATGGCACCTCCTTCAGGGCGGCATCCCCAGCCACACCTGACCCTGAGAAAGTGCCCACAGCTGTGGCTGGGCGGATGCTGAGTGAGCACGCATCACCCTGTGTCCCAGCCCAGAGACGGCCAGAGTTCTTCCATCACTGTGCCCAAGCGCTGCTCTGCAGCCCCTGGTGGGCACTCCGAGGAGACCTGGCCACTGTCTGGCACCATCACTAACCCAGTCCTGAGAGTGGTGAGGGATGGGACAGACATGGCTCCTGCTGGTTTAAAACACAGGTTTTATTATTGCTCAGTGTGGTGAGGCCAAAAGAGCAGGAGATGACTGCCACTGGATAAATGGCTGCTTACTCATAGATCCCCAGGACAGAGAGGGTGCACCACGCAGGGCTGTGTGGGGGAAGCTGCAGGGTCAGGCAGGAAGCTGAGGGAGAGGGGGATGTGGTCAGGAGCCTCCACTATGGAATCACAGGAAGGAAGCAAGTGAGGGAGCAGGTATAGGACTGATTTGCAAGAATAGTTTTGGGGTTCTAGGGCACAGGGCTGCCCCTGGTTGTCTGGTGCTGGCTCTGGGGGGAGAGGGCAGGGATCAGTGGTCTTGAGAGTGAAAGACTGATAGAGGCTTTGGCTGGGAATGTGGGCTCTGGATTGGGTGGTTTGCATTTGAAAGGTGTGCTCTGGGCAAGTCATTTTCTATCTCCAGGGATTGGCTAATCCTAGGGCGAGGGGAGGGAAGGGAAGGTCCTCTAAGCTCAGGAAGGCCCCAGAGGTCAAAGCATCTAACTGAGAAGGTAAAAGGCATGGTTAATATGCCTGCCCTCCAGGAGTTTACTGCCTAGGGGGTCGGGGGTGGGGGGTGCAGTCCAGACTTGCTGTGGGAGTCCAGGTAAGGGCAATCACAGAGAACCAGCAAATAGGGTGCAGGTGGCAGGGGTGGCTGGGTCCAGTGCTCCTCAGGAGAGAGTCTGTGGGATCTGGAGACTGACTGAGATCAGGTATGGAATGAGGGAGAAGAGGGCGTTGGGGATGCCTTGTCTCCTCAGTGACACCTGTGCATCACAGTGCTGTTTGCTGAGATGGCCAAGGCCAGGGGTGGAGCAGGTTCTGCAGGAGGGGGAAGGCCAGGAGCTCAGTTGGCGATGTGTGGGTGTCAGTGTCCGGTGGGAAACTCCCAGCCGAGACTCTGAAGAGGCTACTGTGGATGGAGGCCCAGAGGTCAGGAGAGTGGGTGGAAACATGAGGGCATCAGCAAATCCGCTGGGGCCGGAACTGAAGCCATGGGCACTGGTGAGGCGTCTAGGAGGAAAGGAGAGAGAATGGCCCAGGACACAGCCCAAAAGACTCTGATGGATAGACGATACAGGGACCTTCCGATGTTCGGAACTCATGTCACATGAATGGAGTGCCCAGTCAAGTGTATTTTATCTTTTTTTTTTTTTTTCTGAGACAGGGTCTCACTCTGTCACCCAGGCAGGAGTGCAGTGGTGCAATCTCGGCTCACTGCAATCTCCACCTCACCGGTTCAAGTGATCTTCCTGCCTCAGCCTCCAGTGTAGCTGGGATTACAGGTGCACCATCATGCCTGGCTAATTATTGTATTTTTAGTACAGATGGGGTTTTGCTGTATTGGCCAGGCTGTTGTTGGACTCCTGGCCTCAAGTAATCTGCCTGCCTCGGCCTCCCAAAGTGCTGGGATTACAGGCGTGAACCACCGCACCTGGCCTATTTTATCCTTTTTTATGAGAAAGTTTCACAACCAGTTCATTCTTTTCCTATTTCTCCTGAATTATTATAAAAGTAGACTTATACCTTAATAGAGACTTTTTAAGTTAAAAAATTAAATCATGTTAAAATACTAGAAGAAAACACAATAATTTTCTAAAAAATATTTAAACTTCAGTGGCAGAATGCCTTTCTAAACAAGACACTAAACCCCAAAGCATTTCTTTAAGTGAAAGTTTAATTTTCATACAAGGAAAATGAATGATAAAGTCAAATTGCCTGAAGGAGAATTATTTTCAGCATATCTGACAAATGAGCCAGTGTCCATCAATATAATAGATGAAGGTTTTCAAGAATCATCTAGAAACTAGAACACTTCAGTAGAGAAATGGGCAAAGGATACTCACAGAATGAGGCAAGAAGATGGATAATTAACATCCGAAAAGACACACAGTTTCTTCCGAATTAAGAAAGGCAAATGAAAGCTGAGATGCCCTTTGTGACCTGTTAGAGTGACAGTTTCCGGTGTAGGGAAAGCAGTCCCACTAAAGTTGGTGATGGGAAAGTATCAAGCTAAAATAACCAAAAGAGTCAGAATCAGGTTTAGAGTTTCTCCAAGCACAAAGTTGAGGACAGGTCACCAGTAATCAGAGATCCAGAGAATGAAAGCCCATGTTCCAAAGTATAGAAGTTTAAGATTGTTTATCTAGACAAAGCTTTGGGAAGTTTAGCAGAATTTCAGCATCCTTCTATGGAAGGCTGCATGCACATTACAAGGATCTGACTTGCTAAGGGATCCTTTTCTCTCTGGACAGGTATATTTATCATTCCACACTGCAGATGCAACTGTCATGGGGTCCTGGGTGCCATCTGCTCTGAATTAGGTATGGGACAATAAAGAGGCAGTTAATCTGTAACAAAGTCTAGTGATTGGAAGCGGGAGTTCTGGTGTCCGGTCTCCCGGTCATTCACAGAGCAGGAACAATGAGGTTTTGTTTCTGAGATGGTCTCGCTCTGTCACCCAGGCTGGAGTGCAGTGGTGCAATCTCGACTCACTGCAACCTCCGGAGGAGGGTTACTCCCTAAGAAGCAGAACTGCAAACAGGTTATGTACGTCAGGTGCCAGGGCTTAACTTCCTCCTTGGCCTAATAAATTTAGAGCATTCTGAAATTTTATTTTATAAGAGTAACCATTACAAAAATTCGGAAATTGCAAAAGATGTTAGAAAAAAAATCCCAGGGTCCTCCGAGGGACTTGGCTAAGTATGGATGAGACTTGTGTGTGAACAGATGAATTTTCTTTTTTTCTTTTTTTTTGGGGGGGGGACAGAGTCTCTCACTGTCACCCAGGCTGGAGTGCAGTGGCGCGATCTCGACTCACTGCAACCTCCACCTCCCGGGTTCAAGTGATTCTCCTGCCTCAGCTTCCCGAGTAGTTGGGATTATAGGCATGCACCACCACGCCTGGCTTATTTTTGTATTTTTAGTAGAGACGGGGTTTCACCATGTTGGTCAGGCTGGTCTCAAATTCCTGACCTTGTGATCCACCCGCCTTGGCCTCCCAAAGTGCTGGGGTTACAGGCGTGAGCCACCATGCCCAGCTTTTTTTTTTTTTTTTTTTTTTTTTTTTTTTTTTGAAACAGAGTCTTGCTGTGTCACCCAGGCTGGAGTGCAGTGGCACGATCTCGGCTCACTGCAACCTCCACCTCCTGGGTTCAAGCAATTCTCCTGCCTCAGCCCAAGTAGCTGGAACTACAGGCGCACACCACCATGCCCGGCTAATTTTTGTATTTTTAATAGAGACATGGTTTCACTATATTGGCCAGGATGGTCTCAATCTCCTGACCTTATGATCCACCCACCTCAGCCTTCCCACTGGGATTACAGGCATGAGCCACTGCACCCAGCCACAGATGATCTTTCTTTCAAGTCTTAAAATTGTGATAAAATACACATAACATTGACCATCTTAACTATATTTAAATGTATGGTTCAGTGGCATTGAGCACATTCACATTGCTGTGCGACCATCACCACCCTCCATCTCAGAACTCTTCTCATGGCCAGACTGAACCTCCATCCCCACTGAACACTAGCTCCCCATTCCTCCTCCCCTAGCCCTGGTGACCACTGTTCTACTTAGTCTCTGAATGCTCTAGGGACCTCCTGTGAGTGGCAGCATACAGCATTTGTCCTTTGGGGCTGGCTTGTTTCACTAAGTGTAATGTCCATAAGGTTCATTTCCGTTTTTGTGTGTAAGCAGGTGAGTTTTTTAGTGAAAAAGCAAGGGCATATAAGTGTATGTTCTTTTGTCAAAGAAACAGGTAAAAAAACAGTGCATAAAATACTTCTAGTCAGATCTGCAAAAATCTTGGCCGGGCACAGTGGCTCACACCTATAATCCCAGAACTTTGGGAGGCCAAGGCAGGTGGATCACCTGAGGTCAGGAGTTTGAGACCAACCTGGCCAACATAGTGAAACCCCGTATCTACAAAAAATACAAAAATAAGCTGGGCGTGGTGGTGCACACCTGTAGTCCCAGCTACTTGGGAGGCTGAGGCAGAAGAATCGCTTGAACCTGGGAGGTGGAGGTTGCAGTGAGCTGAGATCGTGCTACTGCACTCCAGTCTGGACAACAGAGCAAGGCGCCATCTCAAAAATAAAATAAAATAAAATAAAATAAAATAAATAAAATATATAGGTATCAAAAGCTTCAGGTGAGGCTGTTTCATCATATCAATACATCAAACCTGTGTTGTTTGAAATATGTGCTATATATGTGCATTGCTCTTTCATTCTTTCTTGTTTTAGAGACAGGGTCTCACCCTGTCACCTAGGCTGGAGTGCAGTGGCATGATCATGGTTCACTGCAGCCTCAACCTCCTGGGCTCAAGGGATCCTCCCCCTCAGCCTCCCTAGTAACTGGGACCTCATCTAGATCCGTTGCTTTTTCATTTCTAATAGCCTTTTGGTTTGTGTGGTTTGGGTTTTGGTCTATTTAAATAACAGTGGTATCTTCTGATGTATATGATATGGTTAATTAAATTCTACCTGGAAATCTAACCACATGCCTACTAAGAGAGTTAGAGGACAATCATGGTTCAGCAGCCGAGCCCCTGAGTTCTCCCCAGCCTCACCCCTCCCAACCGCCTCTGCCTCCCCGACTATACATTATGGATTCTGCGTGGCCCTGAAGCCCTCTGAGTTTCAGCCTAGGCCTGGCCTTCCCACCTGTCCCACAAGACTCCCGCCATCTTCCTCACTCTTCCCTCACCCCATGACCATCTGCTCAGGGCCTGGGCCTTGGTATCAGAGCCCCACCTCAAGAGAAGCCCTGTCTTCCTGCTCACTGTTTCACTCGGGGACCACACAGCCCCTCCCCCATCCCACCCCAGGAGGACTGGCACCCTGAGCAGCCCACCAGAGACCATGTTCTGGCAGTCCCTGTCCCTCAGGCAATGACCAGGATCTCCAAGCTACAGAGGATTCCTGGGTGGGAATGGAGGAGGTGTCAGGCCACATGCCTCCTTCCCTATGGGTATTGGTTGAAGAGAACTGCAAGGCATTGGGGACCCAGCAGTAACACCTGAGTAGTCACCTGAAGAAGCAGGGTGCTGGGGAGCCCACCCCGGACGGGGAGGAGACTTGCTGGCCTTGGGGAGAAAATCGGCTGTAGCTTCCAGGCAGCACAACTCCAGTTTCCTTGCTTGGTCAGAAGGGCCACTCCTCACAGTGGGATAGGGGTGGGAGCTCCCTGAGGAGGTGGGGTCTTAGGGTCCTCCATCCAAGTCCTGCAGGAAGCCCCTGGGAGGCAAGGCACTGGCCAAGCCAGGGTCAGAGGCTTGGGGTCATTGTCCTCCCTGGGTCCCAGTATGTCCATCTGTAAAACAGCCTTGCACTGCTACTCTTAAGGCACACACTGAAGGATGGGAAAGGGGAGGCACAAAACATCTGTGCACCAGGCACAGGTGCTAGGGAATTCCCAGGCTATTTTCTTGCACAATTCTCACAACTTCCCAGCAAAGTCAGTGTGATCATCTGGGACCTAGAGCCCTCAGTCTCACAGGGGAGGGAGCTGACGCTGAACCCTTGTGTGTCTGAGACATTCCCCACCTCAGGCTGTGTTCACAGTTCTCATGGGCCAGGGGAGTCACTGCTGCGGCCCTCACTTTTGTGTCTCCTCAGAGAACAGCCTGGAATCCATGAACATCAGCTCTTCCTCAAGCGCTGAAGAGAACCCAAAGAAACAGGCAAAAAAACCCAAAGGTAACCTTCAAGCTGGGAGGCTAAAGTCCAAGTTGGCAGGAGGCAACTCCTCTCCCTCTGCCCCCAGACCCCCTCAGACCAGGTCTTGAGAGCTAAGGGCAAAAGGAAATGCTTCTCTTTCCATTAGGAATTGGATTACAGAGACTTGAAATAACAGGCACGTAAACAAAGTAAGACTTATTGCTCCCTCTATTAATGAGAAATGTAGGGAGGGAGTGCAGGCTTTCCTGAGGCTCCATAAACAGCCGTTCCATAAAACCTTTCAGGTGACCAAGTCCCCAAGTCTCTCTGCTCCACCAGAAAGGAATTAGGGCTTTCAACCACAAGATTGTCTCATGCTCACAAAATGGCTGCTGCAGCTCCAGCCTCAGCACATCTGATTCCAGGCAGAGAAAGGAACAAAGGGAAGGGCAAAACTACCCTCCAGCCAACTTAGCCTTCTAGGGGAAAGGATTCTTCCCCAAAGTCCCAAGCAGCAATGTCTTCCCACATTCCAGCAGCTAAATTTGCCATATGGCCATCAGGATCTACAAGGAGGGCACACTGCTGCCACCGTTACGAGGAAGGAGGGCAGGCAGCTAGCTAGCTGCATGTACCTCACCCTGGTAGCCCTGCACAGGGCATCGCCACCTTCTGCACTGTGGCTCCGACCTCCCTTGCCTGGACTCCCTGCTGTCTCCCACTCTGCCCCTGGGCTAACAGACCAGTCTGGTCCTTCCGCTGAGGTCTGCAGATGTGAGCGTTTCTCCCAGCCTGTGCTCCATGGCCCAGGCTCCCACCCCTCTCCCCACCACATTTCCTCTCTTTTATTATTATGGAATTATAAAATGAAAATTCAAACATGTCCAGATGTAGAGATTGGAGCCAGCGAGCCTCACAGGCCCACCACCAGGTTCTGCCACTGACTCAAATGTGCCCATTTGCTTCCTCTGTCCTTTCCCTCTTTTTCTTTGCCAGGATATTTTAAAGTAAAATCCAGACATGTCATTTCATCCACCTCAGTGTGCACTTCTCAACAATAGGGGTGTTCCGCACAAACCCAAGCACCATCACCACACCTGACAAAGTGAACCAGCCCAACCCACGGTCAGACTGGCCCAGTTATCTCAGAAACATCTTCTGTAGAAGATTCGTTCTAATCAGGATTCAAAGGAGACCTGAGCTCCTTCAGTCTCTGTGAATCTAGCAGCCCATTCCCTGGCCCATCCCATCACTCTCGGGCCTTTGACTTGTTGAGCAGTGGTGTCGCCTCTCCTGCAGCAGGGCCCAGTGTCCCCATTCTGCATTTGTGTGTCTGCTTCCTGATGCTGGCACTGGGACTGCTTCTCTGTGCCCATCCTTCCTGCCCTTGGACATTAGCCCCAGGTGCTTGACTAGATCCTGGCTCCCCTTGGTCACCGGGCTCTTCTCATGGGCAGAGGGAGCACCTGCATCTGCTGTGGATGCAGAGGCACGGGAGGGAGAGAGCCCTGGGGGTGAGCACCTGACCCTCCGCACAAACTATCACGGCAGCCATTCACCCAGTCACCCATCTATCCCTTTGTTTTTTTTTTTGAGACACGGTCTCACTGTCACCCAGGCTGTGGTGCAGTGGTTCGATCACAGCTCACTGCAGCCTCAACCTCCTGGGTTCAAGCGATCCTCCTGCTTCAGCCTGCCGGGTAGCTGGGACAACAGGTGCGCACCACCACACCTGGCTCATTTATGTATTTTTTGTAGACAGGGTTTCACCATATTGCTTTGGCTGGTCTCAAACTCCTGGGCTCAATTAGTGCTTTGGCCTCGGCCTCCCAAAGTGCTAGGATTATAGGCATGAGCTACACCACCTGGCCCAGTTTGTGAGTTTTGACAAATGTGTACAATGTGTTTCCTCCACCCTATGAAGATCTAGACCATTTCCATCTCCCCAGAAATTATCCTTCCCGGAGAGACAGCCACTCTTCAGCTATCCCCACCAAACCACTGGCTCTCCTCTCCAGCCTCCTGTAAATGGAATCACACACTCTCTAGCCTTTCAGTTTCAGCTTTCGCTCAATATCCGGTCTGTGAGAGGCATCCACATTGCTGCACCTAGCCAGAGTCCCTTCTGTGCATATGCCAAGCATTTATTCTTTCTATTGCTGGTGAACATTTGGGTTGTTTCCAGTTTTTACAAATAATGCTGCTATGAAGTCTTGTACATGTCACTTTGGGGACATAAGCACTTGCATCTCCTGGGTACACACCCAAGAGTGGAATTCCTGGTTGTGTGTTTAACTTTAGTGGATAAATGAAGTTTTCCAGAGGGACTGTGCCAATTCCCAGTCCCACCAACAGGCATACGACTTCCAGTTGCTCTGTGTCCTCTCCAACTTGGGACACTGTTGATCCTTTTAATATGACTTTGTCCTCTGGGTATATGTTAGTATCTCATATTTCCTGGTAACCCGGGAGGGCCATTCCCTTTTCACATGGTTCTGGGTCATTTGATGATTCTGTGTTGGGACGTACCTGTTTCCATCTTCTGCCCACTTGTCTGTTGCACTGCCTGTTTATTTTAATGACTTATCGGAGCTCTTTACTGGGTAGAAGTCACTTGCTAGTTCTAAGGATGACAGATATATTCTCCCACTCCTGGAACTGCCTTTTACTCTCTGTGCAGTGCTAAAAGGCACCAATAAAAAGTTCCTGGCTGGGCACAGTGGCTCACCCCTGTAATCCCAGAACTTTGGGAGGCCGAAGCAGGTGGATTACCTAGGATCAGGAGTTTGAGATCAGCCTGAACAATACGATGAAACCTCATCTCTACTAAAACTATAAAAATTAGTTGGGTGTGGTGGTGGGCACCTGTAGTCCCAGCTACTCAGGAGGCTGAGACAGGAGAATTGCTTGAACTCAGGAGGCGGAGGTTGCAGTGGGCCAAGATCATGCTACTGCACTCCAGCCTGGGCAAAAGAACAAGACGCCATCTCAAAAAAAAAAAAAAGTTCCTAATTTTAGTGTAGTTCAGTTTCATGTAGCTCAATCGTTTCTTCGTTATGGCTTTTAGTGTCTTATTTTAAAACTCTTTAGTGACCCCCAAGGTCATGATATCCTCTGATTGTGTCTTCTACAACTTTTTGTTTTACTTTCACAATAAGACCTACAAACCACATCTTAATTGACCTAATTGTAACCATTTCATTTGTAGATTCCTTTGGGTTTTCTACTAAACAATCATGCCACCTTGAATGGCATTATTTTCTCTTCGTTTGTGATCCTTATACCTTCTCTGCCTTTCTTTTTTTCTTTTTGAAACAGGGTCTCACTCTGCCACCCAGGCTGGAGTGCAGTGGTGCCATCTCGGCTCACTGCAGCCTCGACCTCCTGGGTTCATGTGATCCTCCCACTCAGCCTCCCAAAGTGCTGGCATTCCAGGCATGAGCCACCATGTCCAACCTTTTTATTCCTTTTTCTTGAATCACTCCCCCAGTGAGGACCCTCATTTTAATGCAGAATAGCAATGTCAAGACCAGGCATCCTTGCCTTGCTCCTGGTCTGATCCTACATGGGTGGAGGGACATTCAGTATCTCATCTGAAGGTTTCTTGTAGATATCTGTATTTATTTCCTATTGCTGCTGTGACAAATCACCACAAACTCAAAGGCTTAGAACAGCACAAATAGCTCATCTTACAGTTCTGGAAGTCAGAAGTCCTGTAGGACTAAACCAAAGCATTGGCAGGGCTGCCTTCCTCCTGGAGGCTGGGAGAAAAACCCATCTTCCTGCCTTTTCCAACCTCTAGGCGTGGCCGCCTGCATCGCTTGGCTCAAGCCTCTCACTCTGTCTTCAAAGGTAGCAGCACAGTTTGTTGAGAGTTTTTATCATAAAGGGATGCTGAATATTGTCTAATGCTTCTTCTGCATCTTTTGATATGATCATGTAGTTTTTGTTTTTAATTCTGTTTATGTGATGTATCACATATATTGACTTGTGTATGCTGAACCACGTCCACATCCCTGGGATGGAACCCACTTGATCATGATGAATTATATTTCTGATGTGCTGTTGGATTCAGTTAGCTAATGTTTTGTTGAGGATTTTTTGCATCTATGTTCGTCAGGGAAATTGATCTGTAGTTTTTTGTTTTGTTTTGTTTTGTTTTGTTTTTTTGTCCTTTCCTGGTTTTGGTATCAGGGTGATACTGGTTTGATTCTATGAGCATCTCTTCTTTCTCAATATTTTGGAATAGTTTTAGTAGGATTGGTACCAATCTTTCTTTGAATGTCTGGTAGAATTCAGCTGTGAATCCGTCTGCTTTTGGGCTTTTTTTTTGTTGGCAATTTTTAAATTACGGATTCAATCTCACTACTTGTTACTGGTCTGTTCACGGTTTCTATTTCTTCCTGATTTAATCTAGGAGAGTTGTATGTTTCCAGGAATTTACCAGTTTCCTCTAGGTTTTCTGTTTGTGCACGTACACGTTCATAGTAATCTCGAATGATCTTTTGTATTTCTGTGGTGGTGGATGAATATCTCCAGTTTCATTTCTAATTGAGTTTATTTGGATCTTCTCTCTTCTTCTCTTGGTTAATCTGGCAAGTGGTCTAAACCAATTTCATTTTCTTCAAAGAACCAGGTTTTTGTTTCATTTATCCTTTGTATTTCCTTTGTTTCCATTTCATTTAGTTCTGGTCTGATATTTGCTATTTCTTTTCTGCTGGGTTTGGATTTAGTTTGTTCTTGTTTCTCTAGTTCCTTGAGGTGTGACATGAGGTTGTCAATTTGTGCTCTCTCAGACTTTCTGACGCAGGCATTTAACACTATGAACTTTCCTCTTGGGACTGTTTTTCTGTGTCCCGGAGGTTTTGATAACTTATCTCATTATTATCATTCAATTCAAAGAATTTTTAAATTTCCATTTTGATTTCCTTGTTAACCCAGATGTCATTCAAGAGCAGATTATTTATTTCCGTGTGTTTCTATCACATTACTCCACCTTGGCTTCTCTTCCTGCACTCCTCGTTCTGCCCCAACCCTCCTGCCTCCCAATTACAAGGACCCCCGTGGTTACACTGGGCCCACCCGGACACGCCAGGACACCTCAGGATCCTTAGCTCAATCACATCTGCAAAGGCCCTTTCACCACAGAAGGTGACACTATCACAGGTTTGGGGATTAGGACACGGGCATCTTTGGGGGCTGTTACTCAGCAAAAGCATAATACCCTTTATCAGATTTGGGGGTTCCCTTCTATTCCTAGTTGCTAAGAGTTTTATTCAAAAATAAGCTTTGAATTTTATCAAATAATTGTACTCCATCTCTTGAAATGATTGTATCATTTCCTGTTTTATTCTGTTAATGGAAGGTATTACATTGATTGGCTTAAAAACATTCAACCAACTCTGCATTTTTGGAATGATTCGCCTCAAATGACTGCCATTTTTGGGGCGGGCTCATCTTCACCTAAACACGTCAATCATCTTCACATGAATTCTGACCACTCCCAAGTCACCAGACTGCAGGTGCAGTGCCTGACTTCTTAAGCCAGTCTCCCCATAGCTACTTACAGTTATGGGACCTTGGCAGAGTATCTGACTGCTCCAAGCCTCAGTTCCTCAGAGGTAAAATGGGAGTAACCATAATTTCCACCTCCTTGGGCGGTCAGGAACATTAAATCATGGAAAGTCCCCAGTCTGGCCCATGGCAAGTGCTGGGTGCGTCCTAGCTATCATTTGCTTTTGTGATGGGGACATGGGATGGGCCACCCATATGTGCTCATCGCCAGTTTGGGAGCATAAAGAATTTTACTTCTCTGCCCCTGTGATCAAGCACCAGGTCCCACGATTCCTAATTGAGGGCAAACACCTCTGCCCTGGTTGAGTTGCTGGACAGGAGCAGGGAGCAAGAGCAAGTGCAGATTGGGAAGGTGAAGCAAGTGCCTGGCAGTTCCTCCACCAGCTGCCTGTGTCCCAGTGTCTGCCACCCAGAGCCTTGGAGCCTCACACTGTTCTCCATGCCCTCGTCCCGGCAGCTGTGCCAGGCTGCACCTCCTCACCCCATCGCATCTGCCTGCCCTCTCCCAGAGCTTCCTAACAACTTCTGTGACACCAGAGCCACCCTCCCTGCCTTCCAGAGCCGTACTGGAGTTTTACATTTGTTTTCTAACGTTTCTGGGGGTTTGGTGTTGGGCTGGCGGGGAAGGCAGCCCAGGTGCTCAGTTTACCCTCTCCACCTGACTTCTTGGCTGCCTGAGGCTCACAGGGAGGCCGCTGGCATCAGCTCCGTCTCCGAATTGCAGTCAGTGTGTAGAATTATGAGCGGGACGAGAGTCCACCCTGCAAAGCAAACCTTCACAAGCCCCTCTCTGGGCCTCTGGTCCCTCCCCAGGTCTGAAGTACTTTGTTCTTGGCCTTCTCTGGGAGGACTGAGAGGCCTGAAAAGACAGATGCAAGTTCACCTGGAGGCCCACAGCAAGGGCCGTGAGTTCAGTGTCAGCAGACCCTGGTCACCAGGCCCATCACTGACAAACAGCAGGCTCAGCCTCCCTCCTCCATAAGGGAGACTCCAGAGGCCTGCAGTGAGGGCTGACTGAAGGCAGATGTGTGAGACAAGGCTGTGCTCACCAGCTCTCTTTCAGGCGCCAGGGACAGAAGCCCAACTTAAACCAGGTTAAACTACAGAGGTGCCTTTATGGAGCTGGAAGGCCCAGGGTTGGACTTTAAGCACAGCTGGATCCAGGAGAACCTTCCCACTCACTCATGCTTTTCCATGCTGGGCTGGGTGGGCAGTGGGGTCCCGGAGACACAGACCACCGCCTGGAAGAGCTGGCTCGCCTTTCCAGCGAGGTGTCTCCCTTTCCAGAGCATGGTCCTGACCCTTCGGCGAATCCTTTCCACTTGTCTGGGGATGTGGATTTCTTCTTGCTCAGAGATCAGGAGCGGAATAAGGCTCTCTCCGTGAGTATCCAGGACAGACGCCAGCACCTCCAGGAGCTTCCCTGCTCCCACTGCTTCCTGGAGTGGCCACATTGCCCTTCTCGGAGGAGCACTTTCCTCAGGTCCTTCTCATTCCAGAATAGTCAATGGCTCACCACTTCCTACAAAATCAGCTGGAAACTCTCCTTGGCTCTCAGGACTCACAGTGTCCCACCCGTCTTCCCCTGTCTGTCACCACTCTTCTTGGGTCTCAGTCAGATAGACTTCTTGGGCTGCCGTGGCAACAGCCTCAGCCACCTCACCTCCACTTCCAATGCCACCTACATGAAACACCATCCCCTCCTGATACTCTCTGGGTCCTCCAAGGCCCAGCTCAGCCCTCACAGGCCCTCTCCCATCCCACAGGCACCCCCTATGCTCAGGCCTTGTGCCCTTCCTCTGGCTGGACTCCTGCAGGTCAGATCTGCACACAGAGTCACCCATGGCACGCATACACATGCTCCCCCAGGTGCCTAGGGTCCCTGGACCAGCACCGACCCCACTCTTGCCCCATCTTCACCCCAGCCTGTCCTCTTGCTTTCCCAGCCCTGAGAGCTATGAGCCTGGAGTGGGGACAGCCCACTCTTGCTGCCTTGGGCACCTAGCCCTGCCCCACGTGCCAGGCATGGCAGCCTTCCCAGGGTCGCACCTGGGCTGCCCCACAGCCTCCATCCACCTCCCCCTGACTCAGGGCTCAGCGTCTCAGGGATTCCTCACAGCCGTGGTTCCCAAGGCAGCAACAGCTACACTGGCATCTGCAGGGCATGGGTGGAGATGCACAGGCTTCAGCCTGCCCAGGCCTCCACATCAGAAACCAGGGCTGAGCCTGTGGGCTGTGATTCCTAGACTGACTGAGACCCAGAGATTCTCTGACCCACGCCTTGGCTACCCTACTGTATCTTCTCCAATGAGGCACTCGGTTTTCCTCTACACTCAAGCCCAGCCCTAGCTCAGGACCTCCCCCGCCTTCCACTAAGAGTCTCATCCAACACACTCTCTCCACCACACCAAACAGGGTCACCAAACGCCATATTCACCCACGCAATAGGGTCAACGAACCGCAACCTCACCGACCCAACAGGGTCACCAAACCATACCCTCCTCCATCCAGCAGGGTACCCCACTCACAACCTCCCCTACCCAGCAGGTTCTCCCACTTATACCCTTCCCCACCCAGCAGGGTCTGACACTCACCGCCACCACCTCCCACTCCCGACAGGGTCCCCCTCAGTCTGGCCCTGCCCTCAGTCAGCTGCCCAATGTCTTCTAAAGGCCACCTTGTACCCTGAGGATCTAGTAGGTGACATTTTCCTGACTGCAGTGATGGGGACGTGCACTCCAGGGGCCTCAGGCTGGACCCATTTGCCTGGGTTCTTAGATGCCATTTGTGTACCTGGTAGGTCCCAGCAGGAAACAGAAGTGACCCTAGAAAGTCCATATGAAGAGACTCCCGGGCCGGTGCAAAAAAGTGGGAGAGGGTGTGGAGCTGGCAGGGGATATCCCTACCGTGAAAACCGGATGGCAAAAGGGACACAGGGCAAGGTGGGGATGTGGGGAGGTGAGTCCAGCCTTCCCCCTCCTCCGAGGGTTTTTTCCCAAGGGAGGGCTGGCTCGAAGCCACCCCCAGGCCACACAGGAGCTGGAGTGGGGTGGAGAGCAGGTGGAGATGGCCACCAACGGTGACCTTCCAGCTAGGCTACACCCACCACACAGCCGTAGTTTTCGGGAACCCCAGAGCCTCTAGGTTCCCTGCCCTGGGCTGGTCATCAAAATATACGACTCTCACTTAAATGTGGATTTCGGATAAAATGAGACATCATCTTTTCGGGTGAGCGTGTCCCCTCTGTGGGTCTGGAGTACTCATTCGACCGGGCAGCCTGTGTTTGACCAGGGGACCCTGACTGGCGCCCTTCTCAGGGGCAATTGGCCTCCCCAGCAGTTGCCCTGCCTGCTTGGCTGTCAGCCCGGGGCTGCTGTGTTCAGGCCCCCGTGTCCCCGCGCTGCGTAGCTCCACGGGCATCCTCCCGCGCTCGCGCGCAAACCCGCGTCCCGGGCCTCAGGCCCGCGCGCCCCTAGGAGTGGACGCGGGTGGGGAGCCTGGGCCCCGCCCGACTTGGCCCGACGCCCCCAGGAGCGGCAGCAGCAGAAGACGATGCGAGTGCACGAGAAGATGACCTACTCCTCCAAAGTGTTGGCTAAGCACACCAGCTTGCGACGGCAGCTGCAGCTGGAGGATAAGCAGGAGGACCTGGAGGCGCGCACCGAGGCAGACCATCTGCGCGCCTTCCGCGACTACAATACATGGAAGCTCACCTTGACCAAAGGTGCGTCCCCTCCGGCGCGGGGGAACCTGGGCCAGTGGCGCCCCACATCCGCAGCGCATGGGGCGCTTGGAACCTCGGTGCCACTCGTCTTGCACAGATGGGAAGTGCTTTGGAAAGGCCCGCCTTTTCTGTGTTTGGCCCCTCCAGGGGGGTCCCAAAGCTCTATTCCAGGACTGCAAGCCTAAAAGCTTTTCAATCCTAATAGGATAGTTCCCCACCTTATCCTTGGTTTCTCTTTCCTTGGCATCAGTTGCCGGAGCTGAAAGTAGGTGAGTACAATACAGTAAGATATTTTGCGAAACAGACAATTTGCCTAACTTTTATTACAGCATATTGTTATAATTGTTCTATTTTTATGAGTCGTTATTATTTCTGACTGTGCCTAATTCATAGATCTAATATAACTCCATCACAGGTAGCTATGTGTGGGAAAAACTTAGAGAGGCGCAAGTCAGACACAGTAAGGACTTCCCACCTGGCCGGACTCTGGCCATGGAGAATGTAACATTTCAGGCAGAGCCTTCTCTCTTTGTGGAGACAGGACAAGAACACTCCCTTCCATGGTCCCGGTAATCACCTGGGCGTGGACGCAAAGCAGTGCCCAGCAGCCAGCGGAAGGCTTCTCTGCAGACCTGCCAGGCCCCTCCTCAGCCTGGGCTTCCCGCTCCTGCTCATCTCCCTCTTCTTCCAGCAGAAAAGAATGTGGAGCCTGAGAACATGAGTGGCTACCTTAAGCAGAAGCGGCAAATGTTCCTCCTCCAGGTAGGTCCCGCAGCCCCCAGCTCGAGGGATGCCAGCAGGGCCTGGCCTGGGCCAGGCACCATGACCCTACTCTACTGGCCCTCAGTATACCCTGGATTGCAAACGGAGAGAGATCCAGCGGCTGGAGACACTGGCGACCAAAGAGGAGGCCAGGCTGCAGCAGGCCGAGAAGTCCCTGGCGAAGGATGCCGCCTTGTTCGACGAGTTCCTCAGGGAGAACGACTGCAGCTCCGTGCAGGCCATGAAAGCGTGAGCCTGCAGGCCCGAGGGGCTGGCTGGGCAATGCCGAACCCCCATTGTCCCTGAGCCTGTGCACACCCACTCATCCATCCCCTCACCCAGCCTCTCCCCCCAGCCCCTACAACACTTCTGGAAGCACCAGGGCTGGTCGGGAGCCAAGGGCAGGGGATACTACAGGCAAAAGGATTAACTCTGTGGCTCTCCAGCCCTGTCCAGAGCCGGGCACAACCCTGGGGCCTGTGGGTGGTGGGCTCACCCCTCTTTAATAGGCTGCCACTGGCCCCCTGCCCCCATTCCTCCTCCCCCACGCCCAACTCCTAGGGCTGAGAAGGAGACCAAAGCCAAGATAGAGAAGATCCTTGAAATCCGGGACCTCACCACCCAGATTGTTAATATCAAAAGGTGAGGTCAGAGGGCATACTGGCCATTGACTGGCCCACCTCCTGGTCCCTCAGTCATTTTGCCTGGCCAAAGGGAGCCTAGCGCCACGTGAACCTCATGGCTTTACCTCCCAGGGACTCAGTGCTTCCATAAGGCGGTTGCCCATTTATAGACAAGGGGGAGTGAGACCAAGAGAGATTCAGTGACTCCCAAAGCTTCCACTTGGAGGCAGGCAGTTTGGCTCAAAGGCTTGCCCAGCTACAGCCTGAGAGAGGTGCGGTCTCCAGGGTGGAGAGGAACTTGCAAGTCACAAAAGGCTGTGACTCTGCTTGTTGCAGGGTAGGTGCCCATCTTCCAGCATGTGGCATTCCTGCACCTTTTCTCAAGGAAAACAAGGAGCCCACACAGACTTGGCCAGGATGGAGGTGTGACCCCGGCATGGGGACCTCACTGTGGCAGAGGCTGACCTCCTCTTTCCCACCCCCCACCCCACCCCACCCCGATGTAGTGAGATCTCCAGATTTGAAGACACTCTGCAGCATTACAAGGTCTACAAGGATTTCCTATACAAGCTGTCGCCCAAGGAGTGGCTTGAAGAACAGGAAAAGAAACACTTGTTTCTCAAAAACGCCAAGGAGATCTCCGAGGCTTCCAAAGACGGCAGTGTTAACTCCACACCAGGGGACAAAGGTAGCAGAAAAGAGAATGTGGGTTCCCATGTGGGCTCTGCCAGTGGCCCACTGAGACCCTGAGCCCAGCTGGCAGGTTACCTGCAGGCATCTGGGCCACATGGCATCACTGAAGCTTGGCTGCAGCTGAGGCCATCGGGACCCCCCCTTTGCTTCCTGCAGGACCAGGGATCAAGGGCAAGGCGAGCTCTGTGTGGGCCAAAGGTGAGCTGCCGCCCCCAGCCTGAGGAGCCTGGCTCCGCCCTGCACAGGGTTCAGAAACCATTCCTCTGCTTTCTCCAGAGGGTCAGGGCACAAAGAAGCCCTGGAGGTTTCTGCGGCTGGGGCGGAGCCTGTCTTATCTGAGCAGCCCCCAGCAAGGCAGCCAGCCCAGCGAGTCTAGCGGTGGCAACTCCAGAGGGTGAGTGGACTCCGGTGGGTGGGAGGGGCTGGGGCCTAGCAGGGAGCCCTCCCTTGTGGCACCCACGTGTAGTCAGGTCTGAGTGCCACAGAAAAGAAAGTATGTTACTCACAGTCCCTACTCCACGAAGGGCCACACTGGGAAGTCCCAGGTCGGCCAGGAGGCAGAGGGAGTAGGGCCCTAGGGCAGGAGTTTCCATTGTGGTTCCCATGGGAATTCAGGTTGAGGTGGTGAGCAGGTGTAGGGCTGATTTGTTCTGGAATAATTTCGGGGCTCTTGGACAAAGGCCTGCCCCTGGTTGTCTGGTCCTGGCCCTGGGGGGATAGGTCCTGAGTGTGAAAGTCCGATAGAGGGTCTGGCTGGGGTGTGGACAGTGGATTGGGTGGTTTGCATTTGAAAGGTGAGCTGAGGGCAAGCTCGGAGGCCAGGGTGAGTCATTTCCTGTCTCCGTGGACTGGTCAGCCCTGAGAGAGGTGGTCCCTCCAGGCTTGGCAAGGCCACAGGTGTCAAAAGCAACAAAACACAGAACATCAAAGTCATGGTCACTACATGGGTGAAGTGGTCTTCAGGACCATACGATTTTCAGGACATTTTCCTGATGACACATCTGGATACATTTCATACTTACTGGCTGTTCAGATGTCATTTTTTTGTGAAGTATCCGATTTCTGTACATTTTTGTTGGATTATTGGCCTCGTTCTTATGGTTACCTATTGGTTCTCTATGTATTCTGGGGACCAGCCTGGTGTGGTAAGTGTGGTACACATATCTTCTTCCAGTTTGTGTCTTGCCTTATTTCTTATTTATTTATTTATTTATTTAGAGATGGAGTTTTGCTCTTGTTGCTCAGGCTGGAGTGCAGTGGCGTGATCTCGGCTTACCACAACCTCCACTCCCCGGGTTCAAGCGATTCTCCTGCCTCAGCCTCCTGAGTGGCTGGCATTACAGGCATGTGTCACCACGCCCGGCTAATTTTTTGTATTTTTAGTAGAGACAGGGTTTCGCCCTGTTGGGAAGGCTGGTCTCAAACTCCTGACCTCAGGTGACTCTCCCGCCTCAGCCTCCCAAAGTGCTGGGATTACAGGTGTGAGCCACTGCGCCCAGTCACCTTATTTCTGTTTAATACTGTATTTTGAAGAACAGGAATTCTTAATTTTAGTGAAGTCAAATTTACCAATCTGTAATTTTATGATTGGTGAATTTGGGGCCCTGCTTAAGAAATATTTGCCAACATCATAGTCACTAAAATATTCTCCTGTGTTTTCTTCTGGAAGCTGATGATTTTTATTGGCTTGGATAAGGGTGGCAGAAGCGGGGATGGAGAAAAGTGGGCACTGTAGGGCTCGGGGCTGCTCCCTACACCCCTGCCCTGGCCCTGTGTCTATGGCGACCCACTCTCCTCCACAGGGTCTTTATCTGCTGCTCAGCCCTTCTGCCCTCCACCCTCTGTCTTCCCCTCTCCACGACTGCCTGTTTCTGAACTCCACACCCAGATGGGTGGCCCCAACATCAGCCTCCCATGGCCCAAACTGATGCTTCTCCAGCTGGAAGAGGACCCAAGCTGGCTTTCTTCTCTGCCCAGCGCAGCCATGCCTTGTGGGGAAGACCAGCCACCACTGGGGCATGCTGCTGGGCCATGCACAGGCTGATGTTAATGCTGCCTGCCATGACACCCTGCATTTCCAGTTCTGTGTTGAGGAGCAGAGGTTCTAATGTATGCAGTGCAGCCTGCTCTGCCTAGGGCCCCCCTCAGCCATGGACTGATCCCTACCAGACAGGCCCTGACTTGGGAGACTTGAGAACAGAGTCAGGGACCACACTATACTGGGTTTCAATCTCCTAGCCCCTCCGTCTATTAGCCAGGTGACCAGGGCCACTGAGTACAGCTGGGCAGGTTGTGAACTATACAAGGCACTCACTCAGCCAAGAGGGCACGTGGGAGCTGAAGTCCAGCCCACCCCCACCAACTGCCAGGTCAGGCTCCCTGATCCAGGCTACATCCATCTGGAGGGTGGAGTCTCAGAAAGGCATCGTATGGGCCAGCAGTGCCCTGCAGACAGCCAGCTCCCTCATCTGTAAAATGGGCATCGGTGTGCAGTGTGAGGCGTGGGTCTGGCAAGTGCTGTAGTTGATATCACAGCCTCTCTTGGGAAGCCCTCCTGGATCTGCCTTCAGAGTTCCACAGGACCTTGCCCTGATGCCTCTCTGTTTCTGGGGGCTAGGGGGTGGCATCTCCAAGCCCAAGCTCAGGTCCCTGAGGTGCCTGGGGCGAGCCAACGCAGCCCCCCCACCTCAGCCAGCAGGACCTGCAGATCCTAGGTGAGGCCCAGGCTGGAGCAGGCTGGGAGGGCAGGTTTGGAAGTCGGTGGAGGTGGGTCCCCATCCAGTGGGGCCTTCTGGGGCCCACATTGAGCGTTTAATGCTCACACAGCTTGTGCCCAACTCCTCTCCACTGGTCCAGAAAGACCTTGCCCCTGGGCACTCAGGATCACCTGAAGGCAGCCCTGAGAGTCCCTCTATTGCTGTGAGTGGGACCCCAAGGACAGGGGCCAAGACTGACCCTAGATGGGAGAGGCAGGGCAGGAAAGGCCTCAAAGGTGGCGCTCAGTAAACAATGGTGGGGGAGGAGGGACAGCCCCAGCAGCCAGCGGAGCTGCAGGTGCAGAGGCCTGGGGTAGGGCAGCACCCAGAGAGAGGGGACCTGACCGGGCGGGCAGAGGGGCTGGGGCAGGGGAGGCAAGGTGAGTGCTGGGAGGGCCGCCTGGCAGTCCCCAGGAGGAGAGAGGGTTTTCTTCTAAGTGCAGTGGGGCTGGGAAGGGTGAGGGCCATTTGGCCACCCAGGACTGGGGCCTCTGGGGACAGGTCTGGAACATGGCTTGTCCTGCATGTCAAAGTGGCTAGGGCCTTGGGAAAATGAGTGGATTGAAACTATCCCCTGGCTGCAGTGTGGCAGCTGGGGACTGTGAGGAAGCTGGTGCTGCCCTCTGGGCAACTTGTGGGCAGCTGGGAGAGGAGGGATGGGGATGCTGACAATGCCTTCAAGACCTCTGTGCCCCTCCCCGGGCTCCTGTCTGCTCAGGCTGGTCCCAGAGTCCCGACCCTGCCATCTCTTCGCAGGTCGAACTCTCCCATCCCCCTCACGCAGGAGGACACCGACAGCGATGGGGAGGTGAATGGCCCAGTGCTGTACTAGAATTCAGAAGTCACCCCTCCCTTGCCGTGCCCCTATCCCTGCCCCTCTGGCTCTGTCCCTGGCCAGTCCCTGCCAAAACCTGTGGGTTGCAGGAACCACAGCTGTACTTCACGGAGCCCCAGCAGCTCCTGGATGTCTTCCGAGAGCTGGAGGAGCAGAACCTGTCGCTGATCCAGAACAGGCAGGAGATGGAGGAGACCCTGGAGGAGCTGAGCCGCACCCTGAAACACACGCAGATCCGCATGTAGGTGCCGCGCGGTGGCCGGCGGGGGCTCCCTGTCACTCTCATCCTGGGATCCCTCTGCACTGGGAGCCGAGTTGGCAGAACAGCCCCCACCCCTGTCCACGGCCCTGGCCTGGTCCAGATTGTCTGAAAAGCTCCATGTGAAGCTCCGTTTGTGGGCCGGATCCTGGAGACAGGGTGCTGGAGCTGGGGGTGGGCAGGGCCCAGGCACCTGTGCCCACCCTGAAGCAGCCCATGGCTAGAGCCAGGCCTTTCCAAGGAGCTTCCACCCTAGGCTCCTTCTGCTGCCGCCAAGCTCCTGGGGGGCCCTTGGAGTGGCTGGAGGTCCACAGCGACCCTGACCCCCCAGTTCCTGGCAGCACTAACATACTTCACACAGGCGCCCAAAGCAGTCATTTGCTCAGAAGGGCCTGGAAGCTGCTGCTGCTTCATATTTTGTAGACCAGAGTGGGTGTTCACGGCACAGAACTGGGGAAGGCCAAGCCACCTGTGGGCTGCTGTGAAGTGTGTCCCCCACTGTTGTTCAGCAGCGTAACGGGGACGGGAGTGGGTGCAGCCCTGAGCAGGAGGACATGGGCGTGGTGAGTCATGCCATCCTGCAAGCTGGGGCCAAGTGGGGCTGAGATGGGCAGGGATGGGTGAGGGCCATCTGGTCACCCAGGACTGGGCTTCTGGGGACAGGCCTAAAACACAGCTTGTCCAGCATGGCAAAGTGGCTAGGGCCTTGGGAAAATCCTGGCCTCCCAGTTCCAACCAGAGAGGCAGCAGAAGAAGTCAGGTGGCTGCCCAGCTCTCACCTGAAGCCCACCTGAGGTTATTATGGTCCCTCCTGCTGGGTGTGGCCACTCAGTCTACTGCAGGACACCTGCCTCCAGAAGAACTGGGCAGGGCAGGGTCAGCTTGAGGCACTGGTGAGGCATGTCCAGAGCAGGGAATCCTCTGCTCACTCCCCACATACTGCCTGTGCATCCATTCTGGGTCAGGCCTGGGTCTAAGCTCTGCAAGGATAAAGCAAGGCCCTGCCCTCATGCAGCTGACCTTAATGGCAGCAGATACAACAAACAAGTCCACAGATGTGACTTGTGGATACTGATGTGTTCTAGGAGGAAAATAAAGCAACTTGAGAAAGAGGGCTAAAATGGAGGGTGACAGCAGATGGGAGGGGCAGGGAAGG
This sequence comes from Macaca mulatta, assembly GCF_049350105.2. Lineage (NCBI taxonomy): Eukaryota > Metazoa > Chordata > Mammalia > Primates > Cercopithecidae > Macaca > Macaca mulatta. The sequence goes on along the minus strand of NC_133407.1, from coordinate 157,545,216 downwards.
CTTCCAGGAGTTGTCAGAAAACTTCCTGAGGAGTGGGAGGAAAGCCATCCACACAGAGGCTGGGCAAAGAGGGTCCCAGGCAGCAGGAACAGTGGGTGCAAAGGCGCTGAGGTGGGGGCCCATTGAGGCTTAAGTGTCCCATAGGGGAACCATGCTCCTGAGCACCCATGTCCCATTGGTGAGGTGTGGCAAAGAGTCCCTAGAATGATGTGAAAACCCCAGCCTCAGGCAAGACTATGTATCCTGGAATGCTGGGAGGTGACAGACGAGCTAGGGAGAGGTGGGCAGGCTCCCAGCTTAATTGGGCAAGAAGACAGGTTCCTCCTCCAACACGCACATGCAAACGTAAACCTCATAGCAGAATGCTGGATGTAACATCCCAAAACTGGTCTTCAGCCAGCCAAGCCATCCCTGAGAGCACCCACACTTTGTTTCCAGGGGAGTCGCAGCCCATGTGTATTTAACTTCCATGAACTCAGCAATCTTTTCTCAGAAAAAAATCAAAATACAGTCTTAAAAATATATAAAACAAATAGACAATCATAATAGGCCTATATCCATTAAAGAAATTAAATCAATAATTAATAGCTTTCCAAAAGGGAAAGCCCCAGGCCCAGATGGGTTTGCTAGTGAATTCTACAAAGGAAGAATTTCATCTAAGGAATAAATTACACCAATTCTCTACAATCACTTTTCAGAAGATAAGAGCAGAGGGAGTACTTCCTCATCCATTCTATGAAGCCAGTATCACCCTAATACCAAAACTAGACAAAGGCATTACAAGAAAGGAAAAGTAGCCACCAATATCCTCAACATAGATGCAAAAATCCTCAACAAAATATTAGCAAATTGAATCCAACAGTATATGAAAAGAAGTATACACCACAACCAAATGGGATTTATCCTAGGTATGCAGGGCTGGTTCAACATTCAAAAATTAACGTAATCTGTCATATCCACATGTTAAATAAGAAAAGTCACATGATATAAATAGCACTGAACACAATCCAATACCCATTCATAATAAAAGCTTTCAGAAAATGTGGAATAGAAGGGAATTTCCTCAATTTGATAAAGAACACAAAAATCCTACAGCTAATATGTTACCTAATGAAAAAAAAAAACACTAAAAGCTTTCTCATGAGATGAGAAATAAGGCAGAGATGTCTTCTCTCACTACTGCTTTTCAACATTGTACTGGAAGTCTTAGTTAATGTAATAAGACAAAAAAATAAAATAAAATGTATATAAATTGGGAGGAAGAAATAAAACTGTCCTTGTTCACAGGTGACATGAATGTCTATGTAGAAAATTCAAAGCAATCAACAAAAAGCTCCTGATGGCCAAGCGCAGTGGCTCATGCCTATAATTTCAGCACTTTGGCAGGCCAAGGCAGGAGGATCACTTGAGGCCAGGAGATCGAGACCAGACTGGGCAACATAGTGAGACCATATTGCTAGAAAAAATTAAAAACTTAGCTAGGCATGGTGGCACACACCTGAAGTCCTAGCTACTTGGGAGGCTGAGGTGCAAGGATCACTTGAGCCCAGGAGTGCAGTGAGCCATGATCATGCCACTGTACTCCAGCCTGGGTGACACACTGAGACCCTGTCTTAAAAAAAAAAAAAAAAGGCTGCATGTGATGGCTCATGCCTGTAATCCCAGCACTTTGGGAGGCCGAGGCAGGCAGACCACGAGGTCAGGAGATCGAGACCATCTTGGCCAACACGGTGAAAACCCGTCTCTACTAAAATACAAAAAATTAACTGGGAGTGGTGGCGTGTGCCTGTAATCCCAGCTACTTGGGAGGCTGAGGCAGGAGAATCACTTGAACCCGGGAGGCGGAGGTTGCAGTGAGCTGAGATCGCACCACTGCACTGCAGCCTCCTGGCAACAGAGGAAGACTCCATCTCAATAAATAAATAAATGAATAATAAAAACAAAAAGCTCTTGGAACTAATAAGCTGTTACAGCAAGAAGCAAGGTTGCAGGATATAAGATTAACAAACAAAAGTCAGTGGCTTTCTCATATACCAGTAATGCGCAAGTGGACTTCGAAATTAAACACATAATACCATTTGCATTAGCACCCTCTGAAATGAAGTACTTAAATATAAATCTAACAAAACATACAAGATCTATATGAGGAAAGCCGTAAAACTCTGATGAATCAAAGGAGAATAAATAGAGAGATATTCCATGTTCAGGGATAGGAAGGCTCAATATTGCCAAGATGTCATTCTTCCCACTTGATCTTTTGCTTCAATGCAATCCCAGTGAAAATCCAAGAAGTTACTTTGTAGTTACTGACAAACTGATTCTGGAGTTTATATGAAGAGTCAAAATACCCAGAATAGCCAACACAGCGCTGAAGATGAACAAGAAAACTGGGTGACTGACACTACCCAACCTCAAGACTTACTAAAACTACAGTAATGAAAATGGTGTGTGTACTGGTGAAAGAATAGTGAAATAGATCATTGGAATAGAATAGAGAGCCTAGCAATTAACCCACGTAAGTACTGTACACTCTGAGGTAATAAATGCATGTTATGTGTAACCTATTGTGGAGCAACAGATAACCAAAGTAGCTGGTTCTAGAACTTCAAGATAATAATAGTATAGTAGGTTTTCATTGGTGTCTGGTCTCTTTCCCTCAGCGCCATGTCTGTATGGCTCATCCATGTGCAGATGTTTGTGTGTGTGTGGATGCAGGTTTTCAACTCATTTGGGTAAATACCAGGAAGCACAATTTCTGGATCATATAGTACAAGTATGTTTAGTTTTGTAAGAAATTGACAAACTGTCTTCCAAGGTGTCTGTACCACTTTGCATTCCCACTAGCAATGAATGAGACTTCCTCTTGCTTCAAATCCTTGCCAGCATTAGGTGTTGTTAGTGTTTTGGATCTGGCCATTCCAATAGATGTGTAGTGGTATTTTGTTTTAATTTGTGACTCCTGGCTATATGATGATGTACAGGAAGCATGATGCTGGCAGCTGCTCAGCTTCTGGAGAGGCCTCAGGGAACTTACAGTCATAGCAGAAGGTGAAGGCCCATATTACATGGCTGGAGCAGCAGCAAGAGAGGGAGAGTGGGGAGGTGCCACACACTTCTAAACAGCCAGATCTCATGAGAAGTCACTCCTATCAGGAGAACAGTACCAAAGGGATGGTGCTAAACCATTCACGAGAAACTGCCCCATAATCCAATCACCTCCCATCAGGCCCCACCTCCAGCACTGGGGATTACATTTGAACATGAGGTTTGGGCAGGGACACAGATCCAGACAGTATTAATCATTAAACTGTGGTACATCCAGAAAATGGAATATTTTTCAGTGCTAAAAGGAAATGAGCTATCAGGTCATGACAAGACATGGAAGAACCTTAAATGCATATTACTAAGTGAAAGAACTCAGCCTGGAAAGGGTATATACTGTATGATTCCAACTTTATGACATTCTGGAGAAGGCATAACTGTGGAGAAACTAAAAGAATCAGTGGTTACCAGGGTCTTAGGGGGAGAGAGGGATGAAGAGAGGGAAAGCACAAGGCATTTGCAGGGCAATGAAAATACTGTGTATGATGCTATAGTGGTGGATATGTATCATTATATAATACATTTGTCCAAACCCATAGAATATACAGTACCAAGAGGGAACCTCCATGTAAAGTCCGGACTGTGGGTGATAATAATGTGTCCAGGTAGGTTCATCGATTGTATCAAATGTGCCACTCTGGAGGGGGATGTTGATAGTGGGAGAGGCTATGCATGTGTGAGGGTGACGTGTGTTTGATCCTTTGAATGCACTGTTGAATTCTGCTTGATAGTTTTGGGAGGATTTTTGTATCTATGTTCATAGGGGATATTGGCCTAAGTTTTCTTTTCTGGTGGTGTCTTTGTCTGGCTTTGTTATCAAGGTGATGCTGGCTTCACAGAATGAGCTTGGAAATGTTCCCTCCTCTTCCATTTCTGGGAAGAGTTTAGAAAGGATTGCTGGCTGGGTGCAGTGGCTCACACCTGTAATCCCAGCACTTTGGGAGGTCGAGGTGGGTGGATCATCTGAGGTCAGGAGTTCGAGACCAGCCTGGCCAACATGGTGAAACCGTCTTTACTAAACACACAAAAAATGAGCCAGGCGTGATTGTGCGTGCCTGTAGTCCCAGCTACTTGGGAGACTAAAGCAGGAGAATTGCTTGAATCCGGGAGGCGGAGGCTGCAGTGAGCCAAGATTGTGCCACTGCACTCCAGCCTGGGTGACAGAGTGAGTCTCTGTCAAAAACAACAACAACAACAACAACAACAACAACAACAAAAAACCAAAGGCCGGGCATGGTGGCTCACGCCTATAATCCCAACACTTTGGGAGGACAAGGCGGGCGGATCACGAGGTCAGGAGATTGAGACCATCCTGGCTAACACGGTGAAACCCCATCTCTACTAAAAATACAAAAACTTAGCCGGGTGTGGTGGTGGGCGCCTGTAGTCCCAGCTACACGGGAGGCTGAGGCAGGAGAATGGCGTGAACCCGGGAGGCGGAGCTTGCAGTGCGCCGAGATCGTGCCACTGCACTCCAGCCTGGGCGACAGAGTGAGACTCTGCCTCAAAAAAAAAAAAAAAAAAAAAAGAAAGAAAGGATTACTGTTAATTCCTTAAATGTTTGGCAGAAGTCACCCATGACACCATGAGGTCCTGTGCTTTTATTTGTTAGGAGTGTTTTGATTACTACGTCAATCTCCCTATTTGTTATTGATCTGTTAAGACTATTTCTTCTTGATTCAGTCTTGGTAGGTTGTACGTTTCTAGGAATTTATCTGTTTTTTTTGTTTGTTTGTTTGTTTTTTTGTTTTTTTTTTCTGGATTGTCTAATAGTTCCTTATGTTCCTTTTTCTTTCTGTGCATCAACTGTAATGTCTCTTCTTTAATTTCTGACTTTATGTGAATCTTCTTTTCTCTGCCTCTTGTGACAGTTTTTGACTTAAAGTCTATTTTGTCTGATATTACTGTTGCCATTTTGTTCATTTTTTCTGTCTGTTTCATAGCTCTCTTGTTCCTCCTCTTCTGCTGTCTTTCTTTTGGGGTTTTTTTTTTTTTTTTCAGTGATCTGCTTTGATTCTTTTTATCTTCTTATGTATCTACTATAGGTTTTTTTTGTAGTTACTTTCATGAGACTTACACTGAGCGTCTTATAATAGTCTGTTTCAAGCTGATAACAAATTTACTTCAATTGCATACAAAAACCTCTGAATGTAACCATTTTTTGTGATGTTACCTTTACCAGTGAGATGTATACTTCTGCATGCTTTTGTGTTGCTATTTAGTAACTTTTTGTTTCAACTTGTAGAACTCTCTTTAGCACTTCTCTAAGGTAAGTACCGTGGGTGACCACCTCATTCAGGTTTTGTTTGGGAAAGTCTTTATCTCTTCTTTATTTTTAAAGGATAGTTTTGCTGCATATAGTATACCTTTTAGCCATTTTTTTCTTTCAGTACTTTAAATATATCCACCCATTTTCTCCTGACCTGCAAGACTTCTGCTGCAAAATATACTGATAATCTTATAGCAGTTCTGTTGTACATGACAAGTCACTTTTCTCTTGCTATCAAAATCTTTTTATCTTTGACTCTTGATAATTTAATTATAATATGTCCCCAAAGTAGATCTCTTAGGTTCTACTTACTTGGGAATCTTTAGGCTTCATGAATCTGGATATCCATTTCCCTCTCCAGACATGGGAACATTTCAGCCATTATTTAAGTTCTCTTGATTATTGGGTACAAATATAAAGTTGGATAGAAGAAATAAGATTTAGTGTTTGATACATTAGTAGCATGACTGTAGTCTAAAGTAATCTATTGTATACTTCAAAATAGCTAGAATAATTCGAATGTTTTTAGTAGAAAGACAAATATTTAAAGTGATAGATATCTCAATTACACGGATTTGATCTTTACAAATTATATGAATGTATTACCACAGGTACTCCAAAAATATATACATCTATTATGTATCAATAAAAATAAAATTAAAAAATACTTTGCCCTTTCTCTCTCTCCTTCTCCTTGAACTCTTATAATGCATATACTGTTTCAGTTGATGATATCTGTAAGTCCCATAAGCTTTTTTCTCTTTTTCATTTTTTTGCCCTTTTGCTCCTCTAACTCGCTAATTTCATATGACTTATCTCTGAGTTCCCTGATTCTTTCTTACGCTTGATCTAGTCTGCTGTTACAGCTCTCTATTGAAATTTTTAGTTCAGTCATTGCATTCTTAGCTCAATAATTTCTGGGTTTTTTTTATGGTTTCTATTTCTTTGTTGAACTTACAGTTTTTCTGATTTTGTTTAGTTGCCTATCTATGTTGTCTTACAGTTCACTGGGAGTCTATAAGACAATTGTTTTGAATTCTTTTTCAGGCAGATTGTAGATCTTCATTTCTTGAGGGTCAATAACTGGAGACTTATCAGGTTCCTTTTGTGGTGTCATGTTTCCCTGATTTTTCATGATTCTTGTGGCCTTGCATTGCTATCTGCACATTTGAAGGAGTTGCTTCTTTCAGTCATTAAGGACTGGCTTCAGCAGGGAAAGCCAAAGGAGAAAGCCAGACAGCTCAGCCAGAGTTTCTCCATGTGCTGGCTGGTGGGGTCTGTGGGCAGGGCCTACTGCCAGGGTCCAAGGTGGGTGGGGCATGCTGTGGTGGGTCTACAGACAGGTGAGGTCTGCACATTGGGTGCTATCAGGCCCTGTGCCTTTTATTTGTTCCTAGCTGCCCCCCTAGGTGATCTATCCATGACAGTTACACCAGGGCTCTGGCAGAGATGAGACAGAAACGGGCCTCTTGGGAAGTACCCCAAAATGCATGGAAACCTGGGGTTCCACCTTGCTTTCTCCTTCCCCCAACATGAGAAACTGCAGGCCAGTGAGATGTCTTTCAGCACTGCCATGGCCTGGGAGAGAGGTGACATAGGCAGAGTGAAATTATTCTCTCACTCTCTATGGCTTTTCTCTGTTTTTATGCACCACTGGGTGCATAAACTGGGTGCTATAACCTCTCCCTTGAATTCTGGAGCTCTGACAAAGACATTTTCATCCATGGATGGTTGTCAAATTAGTGTTTCTGTGGGGGGACAAGAGCTGAGGACCCCCTACTCCACCATCTTGCTGATGCTATTCCTCTGGTTGTATCATTAAATTCTTCTATCTATAAAATCAATCTATAGGTTTCCTTTCTGTTTTCCCCCTTGCCATCCATTTGTTAAAGAAACCAGATCACGTTCCCTATAGTGAAGTGCTTCTTAGACTTTATGTGCACTTGAATCCCCCAGGGATCTTAAAATGAAGTTTCTGATTCAATAGGTGTGGGTCAAGGTCTAAGACTGCATTTCAGGTGATGCCCAAGTTGGTCTGAGGCCCAACTCTGAGCAGCATGTCCCTTGTGCATCTGTTTCTTATTTCACTTGAAAGGTGAATGTTGAAATTCTACTCCTAGATACATATTCGAGAGAACTGAGAACATGTCCTCACAAAAACCTGTACGTGAATGTTCATAGCAGCAATATTCCCAAGAGCCAAAAGGTGGAAACAACCCCAATGCCCATCAATGGATGAATGGATCGACAAAGTGTGGCCCACGTATGCAATGGAAGATTACTCAGTCACAAAAAGAAATGAAGTGCTGACACATGCTGCAACATGGATGGACCTTGAAAACATACTGGGTGAAAGCAGCCAGTCACAAAAGAAAGCATGTTGTGTGACTCCATTTTTATGAAGTGTTCAGGGTAGACACAAAGTTAGATTAATGGTGGCTTAAGACCAAAGGATAGGCCGGGCGCAGTGGCTCAAGCCTGTAATCCCAGCACTTTGGGAGGCCGAGACGGGCGGATCACGAGGTCAGGAGATCAAGACCATCCTGGCTAACACGGTGAAACCCCGTCTCTACTAAAAAATACAAAAAAACTAGCCGGGCGTGGTGGCGGGCGCCTGTAGTCCCGGCTACTCGGGAGGCTGAGGCAGGAGAATGGCATAAACCCGGGAGGCGGAGCTTGCAGTGAGCTGAGATCCAGCCACTGCACTCCAGCCTGGGCGACAGAGAGAGACTCCGTCTCAAAAAAAAAAAAAAAAAAAAAAAAAGACCAAAGGATAGAGGAGACAATGAGGAGTGACTGTTAATGGGCATGGGGTGATGAAAATGTTCTAAAATTAGATTATGGTGATGGTTGTGTAAACTCCTTGAATATACAAAAAACCTACTGACTTGTATACTTTATTATGGTTATGCTAATTTTATTGTCTGTGAATTATGCCTCAAAGAAGCTGTTTATTTTCTTTAATGTTGACTGTTAAATATTTTAAGTTTTCCCCTACATTCTGCCAGCATTTCTGACCCCCTGGGCATGCAGAGACTTGGCACCCATGATCCTTCAGCCCTCAGGACAGCTGGTAGGGGCAAAGCACTGTACAGACGGTCAGGCTCAGAGAAGCGATGTGCCCAGGGCTGCGCTGAGTGACTGATGCCCTGCCGGTTTCTCCCTCCTCCAGGGACAGGGAGGTCAACCAGCTGAAGCAGTGGGTCAGCACGATGATGATGTCCATCACCAAGGAGGAGGACACAGCAGCTGAGCTGGAGCTCAAAGCCCGAGTCTTCCACTTCGGCGAGTACAAGGGTGATCAGCAGGTAGGCTGGGGATCAAGGTGGCCAGAGGCCCAGGGGAAGGAGGGACCCTTGGACACCCACTGGAGGAGCCCTGACAGGCCTTGGGAAGATGGAGGGCAAGGCCTGGGTAAGTGCCCTGCAGCTGCCCTTGCCCTGCCTGCCTCCAGGAGCCACCACATGTATCGATGCCTGTGCCAGCCAGCTTGGTTGCCCCCATGCCTCATTCATTGCTTCATTCTTTTATTCAACAAATGTGTCTGCTTCTTAAACACATAAATTGTGCCTGGCAAGGTGATCCTGAAGGCGGGGAAGAGGCATGTCCCCAAGCCAGTCTGAAAGGGTGAGAGAATTCGGAGACAAGAGAAAGCCAGTGGTGTTCTGAGCAGAAGCCAGGACCCAGCCAAGGGCTCAGCCCGCTCCCAACCTGACAGCACACCTGGGGCCACCCTGGGCATGGGGTGGCTTCCTACTGTCAAGTGCCTGCTGTGTGCCAGGCACTGGGCCAAGGGTGTGGGACGCAGCCATGAGCAAGAAAGCACTCCTCTGATACAGCCAGAGTCCATGGGCACTAGCTGTGCCCAGGCTGGGCTGAGCTGCCTGCCTGCTGCTTCTCTCTCCTCATACAGCCCACGTGGAGGCACTGTTATCTGTTTTCTAAGTGTCAGAACAGTCTCAGAGAAGACATGGCCCTGTGGGGTGCTCGGGGTACAGGGCTCCCTGGAGGAGGGGACTGGGCCCTGTTGGTGTACCAAAGGCAACTAGGGGAGGGGCTGGAACCAGGGATCTGGCTGACTCCAGGGGGCCCAGGGGATAGGCTGCTCTGGCCAAGACAAGCCAGATTCCCAAGTTCTGTTTCAGCCTATGTTCTCAGAGCTACCAGTGTGTGCCAAGCAGTGGGAGGCCCCCACCCTGGGAGGTCAGTAGGCCACCGCTGAAGGCACTAGCATGGGGGTGGGTTTTGGCCTGCCAGCACTCTGCTGGAAGCCGCTGACTCCACAGGATAAGCTGCTAGAGAGCCTGAACTGGAAGGTGCTGGACGTGTATCGGAACTGCATCGGCACCCAGCAGGAGGCCAACCTGGGCACCGTGCAGATGCTGACCATCATTGAGCACCAGCTGGATGAGCTGCTAGAGAACCTGGAGCGCGTGCCCCAGGTCAAGATCGAGCAGGCTGAGAGGGCAAAGGAGAAGGAGCGGCGCATCAGGTGAGCTCTAGGCCCTCCCTGCCAGCTGCTGTGTCCAGACTGGCCCTGAGGGCAGAGGGCATGTATAGGCCCTGCCCTCAAAGCACTCCCAGGAGACAGGCCCCTCATGCTCCATGCTATAAGACAAAAGCCCAGGTCTTGGGGGGATCTAGAGGGGTATCACACTCAACTAGGGGGTGGTTAGGGAAAGCTCCCTAGAGCAAAGGACAGTGACTCGATGTGGCCAGGAGGCTCAGGGAGGGACAACGTCTAGAAGACAGAAGAGGTGGAGCTCAGTTAGAGTGTGGCTATCATGGCCAGCCTCAAAGACATGGAATAGCAGTGGAGGGCTTTAAGCAGTGGGGCAAACATGGCCAGGTAGGGCGTGGTTAGATTCTTCCCTCTGGGGCTGGACTGGAGGGGCTGGAGGCTGAGGGCAAGGGCAGCTGCCAGCACCCGAGAGGGAAGGCATGGCTACAGCAGTGTTGCTGGAGCGGAAGACGAAGTGCAGAGGCTCAGAGAGCCTTGGGAGTTTCAGCTCGGAGGGGAGTGCAGGGGGGCAGATGGGCGGCAGCTTGTCATCTGTCGGGACACCAGCCTGGACCCAAGGTAGATGGGGGTCATGGCTTCCCTGGCCTGTGGGCAGCCCGGTTCATCCACCCCGTGCAGGGCCCTGAGACAGCACAATCTGCAAACATCCATCCATCCCCCACAAGCACAGGGGCTTCTCCTCTGGGTCCCTGGTGCCCTGCTTGGAGTGGGTACCAGACCAGGCTTTGATGACTGAGAGTATACACAAGACGGAGACAGGACTCTTGCTCCAGGGGGATGCTGGACCTTCACGGTGGCAAGGGAGGCCACAGGTGCACGGATCAGGCCATGGGTGTAGATTCAGGGAAATGTGCCTCTGGGAGAGGTCTGCTGGATGAACCTTAGATCAGCCCTTGCAGGAGGCCAGAGCCAGAGCCTTGGAACAGCAGGGCCCTGGCTGTCCTCCTGTGCGCCTAGCCCACCTTGGCCAGAAGCAGTGGTGCTTTGGCTGTGGATAGGTATTGAGGCCTTGACCTGGCAAAAGAGGTGAAGAGGAGCTGGGAGTTTTCTTGAGGGAGGACACGGCCTGGCCTGGGGACTCCGTGTGGAGATTACACAACAACTCCCAGGTCCCCCCAGTTTTCAACGTCATTTCTTGCTGCCCAGACTTCGAGAAGAAAAGCTCCAGATGCAAAAGATCCTACAGGAGGAGCGTCTGCAGCGGGCCCGGGCGCGTGCCCAGGCTGAGATCAAGAAGAAGGTAGGCAGGGTCGCCCCGGGGGTCTCTGCTGGAGGGGGTCCCAAGACAGCATGGCAGCTGAGGTCCTGCAGCCCAATCCCCCAATGCCCCCACTCTGAAGGCATTCACTGAGGCTCTGAGGGAGACAGCCTGCCTTCAGAGCAAGGCTCTCCCAGGACCTGCTTCCTGCAGGGGGCTCTTCCCCAGGCTGCCAGCTCATGGCCCATGCCAGGCTGAGACTGGTTCAGCCATGCCCACCCACCCCAGCCAGGTACACTCTGCTCAGGAACAGGGTCCCACCACCCTACCCACACTCCGGCCAGACCCCAAGCCCTGCTCACTGCCTGTCACTGGGGTCCCCCTACTGCTGTGTCCCAAGGCCTCTGCCTTTCCTGCCTTCTGACCCTGGCAACAGGAAGCGGGTCCCCCTGCTCCCACATTTAAGAGGTGGTGATCCAGGGACCAGACTTGATAAATGCCAGGCAGACTCACATCCCCAGTTATTTCAGAGTTAACTCCAGCCCTCAGCCTGCAGGGCTGCCCAGAGTGGGCTGGAGCTGACTGGAGCTGCTGGGCCTCTCCCTGCACCAGGGGCAGGGGTACATGGGCATACGGCTCACTGGGCTTGTTTCCCCTGCAGAGAGGCAGGACATTGGTATGCCGCTCACAACCCCCAGTCCACAGGATCAAACAAGAGTCTGAGCACACACTGATGGACAAGGAGAAGGAGGAGCTGCTATTTTTCTTTACGTAATCTTCGCAGACCATAGCTGTTCTAGCTGAAGGCTTAGCAAAGATGTTGGCAGAGTCTGGGCTGGGTCTTGAATGGCCCAACTGAGTCTCCTCTGCCTCCTGTGTGCTCCCCTCCTCACCTGAATAAATTCATGTCTTTTTGGAGTCTTGAAGGCCTGTTTAAGGACGCAGCCACCATTGCCAAATCTCAGCATCCCCCCGGTTCATCATCTAACCCTAAGCAGATGCTTGAGGGCAAGAGCATGACACCTTGGTTCCCATCTAAAACAGCTGCTCTATGAGACAAAAGCTAATTTCACGCTGAGTGTAGTGTGAGATCAGCCTCTGTGCAAAGACCAAAGAAATGCAAGCAGGCAGCTGGGTATATGGCAGGGCCATCGCTACCAACTAAAGGAGAAACAACGTGCTGAACGCCATATATGCAGCTACTCGAATTAAGCCAAGGTGAAAAACCTTCGGTGCATGACTAGAGGCAAACTTTCATTCATTTGCACTAGGAGTTGGGCCCGTCACCGGCAGGGAACCTCAGGGTCCAGAATGCTGGGTGCCAGTCCCAGCCACTTCATGGTGGCGTTCCCAGAGAGGCACATGGGAGAAAAGTAGAGGCCAAGAGGGCATTCCTGGGGGCAGACCCTGCTCCCCGATAGAGATGGGGTGGGTGCGGCTCCACCCCCATAGTGGCCAAAAGCCTCCCATGGAGGAGGAGGACTCTGGGCTACCTTGGGGCTGAAGAGTCTCCCAGGTGGGCAAGTTCTCTCCTTGGCTTTAGCTGGTGACAGAGCAGTGGTCTGTGGAGAAGACCCACTTGCTGATGGGTGTGGATTCTTCCATGTGGAACAGCACCTGGGGACAGCACCTCGGAGTGGGACAAGACAAAGGGAGGACTCACTCAAACTTGGTGTCACCCCCAAATTCAAGAAACAAACACGGCAGTTTGAATGATTCAGTCTGGGAACCAAAACAGCCTCTGAATGAACACACACTGCAAAAGGCACAAGGCAAAAAAAAAAAAAAATCGTTTAGGAGTGACCCTGTGTTATTGCTAAGTTAACAGACTTACAAATAAACAAAGGCAAGGTGATCATGTTGTCTCCTTTTGCAAGACAGACCTCACTCTATAAAAATATACATTGACGTATTATGTGCACATCAACCTCAATAATAAAACTTATATAAATGCACCATCACAGTCCTACACGTAATTTATGGTATTCAAAACATCACTTTATAAACTATTGTCAAATTACCATTTAGACATTAATACCCAAATACAGAATTTAGAAAATTACTTAAAATTTTAACTCTACTATACCCCCAAGCTCTCAGCTATGAATTTAGTCTGGGAAAGAGGGCACTGTAATAGGCCACTGAGGTCCTCTGTCCCACCACATCATTCTCCCCAAAAAACTAGCTGCCCAACTGCTCTGCCAGACTTGGGCTAGACATTTGGCTTCACTGTGGCAATGGGACCTCCTGGGTCCTACAGTGTGGCAAAACCAACTTTCCCACAAACCCCATCCCAGGTGCTGGGATGCTCACACACTGAAGCGGAAAGACCCCACTTGGTTTTGCCACAGATCAAGTTGCATCTGACTAGAGAGCCTCTTCTCTACCCTATTTCCTGCAGAAGTCTTTTTCCTTGTAATGCAACAAGTGCTACACAGCTCAGACCAATGGGACACGGGGAAAGGGGCTGTTGTGCACCCAGCCCTGCTGAAGGAGACCCTTGTCTTGCCAAAGCACTTTGCTCACAAAGGCAGTTTCAAAGAGTACAGCCCGAACTCGTTCCTGGTAAAACAAAAGGAAAACATTTTGATAAATGTACCCAAAAGTCTCAAAAGGGCTATGCTGGTCTTCTGAATGGAAACCAAATGAGGTCTCCCCAGGCTCATGTCATCTGACTCTCAGGGAAGGTGAGTCCTACACCGTGGCCTTGGGCCTGCCCAGGCCGAGGCTGCCATCACTGCAGGTCCTGCAGGTTGATAGTGCTTCCTGGGAACTGGGTGGCCTCCGGTCCAGAAGGGCCTCCAGATGAGGGGAGCACCTCCTGCAAAACCAAGCATTGTCGTGAGGAGGGAGGAGGGAGGGGAAGCAGAGGGATCCTGTGGCTCCACATAGCAGGCAACTGACCGGGCTTGTGGTGAGATACCTGACTTCTCTTAATCAAAACTACAGGCTCCCCTTATTCTAAACACATGTTCTTTGATGGAAAAATGAACTCAATACTGTACTGTAGATTTTTCAAGATTGTTCTGTCTGCACACTGACGTATACCTCACATGTTCACACACCCGCATGCCTTTTTACAGAAACAAAATCATCTTTACTTCTGCAACCCTTTCTCCCCACTTCTCATGCGGTCCCTCCTAAGGCACTCTCCCAGGTATTAGGTGTCTGCCTGCGCCCTCACAGCTGACCGGCATGTGGCCCAGGGCTATGGAGGCCCCATCTAGCCTGTCTCCTCGTGTTAGAAGTGTTTCTGCTGCTGCACCATTCGACTCCGGGCTACGGTGATTATTCCACTACTTTTTTTTTTCAGGAGCAGTCCCAGGAGGGGGCTGCCAGGCACATGGAGCAGACACTTCTGAAGTTCTCTGATCCCTGCTGCCAAACCGCCCTCCAGTTCACCCCTCTGCAGCCCGGGTGCTGCCCGGCCCTCTGCTCCCACCAGTGCTTCTGTCCAAGTTTGGTTCTCATTGCGAGGAAAATGCTGAGTAGCCCAATTTGCAAAAAAAAACTAAAACACAATTTGCATGGCTTATTGTAAATATATAAACATGTAAGGCAAATTGTTAGAAATGTGGTAAGCTATACACTTTCGGTATTTCATATCAAACTCTGAATCATTCACTGCCACCCATCCTTAGCTTAACCATGTAAGCAAACTATACTGAATTCATCTGAGTCTATTCTCCCACAGGCTGGGCCCTGGCCAGCCCTCTTCCCAGAGCAGTAACTGGAATTCCTAGGCACAGCACTTTCAAGAGCGTATTAACTTCTCCTGCTTTGTTTACCAGCAGGAGCTGCAGTGTCCTGCAGATCTGAGCTCCACTCACCCACCTTCTCCAGAAGGCAGCAAGACATCCTGGCAACCAACCCGCTGAGCCTCCCAAGCCACGCGGCCTCAGTGACCAGCCTGCAGCTGTGAAGCCAGCCTTCCAGAAGTAGAAGGCTCTGTGAGTCTCAATAAGAAAAACAAAGGGCAGTAAGCCATCCAGACCTGGAGGACGTAGACGGGCAGGTCCACAGTGAGGAAGGGGAGGAAGGCGGCTGGGCCGCGGGTTGAGGGCAGGACACCTTCGCCGGAGGGGTCATCCTGGGGAGGCAACACAGAAAGGCCTGTCACATGTCTGTGAGTGCAGCAACAGTCCTCGCCTCACCCGAGAAGTCTCCTCCAACTGCAATGCGTGGCAGAACCAGCCCACCCTCTGTATTCCAAGGGAAGCCTGAGGACCCAGCAGGAATTGTTTATGGGGTCTGGGTACTACCTGTTCCCACCTGGTGCTTATTCTCTCACCTTGATCCCAGCAGCTTTTGCTGGGCCTGGAACCTTCTGCTGTCCAGCTCCTCCCCTCAGTCAGCCCAAATACCGATTTCCCTCCTAAGGCACGCTCCTCAACTCCTTGTGGGTGCCCGGGCAACCCCTGCACCCCCACCAACCTCGAGTACCCACAGTGCTCTCCAGCAAATCCTCGGGCCCCAGAGAGGGGCTTCCCTGCATGCCCCAGCTTGCCTACAGGCCAGCTGGAAGGACCAGGGCAGGTGGAGGGGCTCCTGGGAGGGGAGGCTGTCAGGCCCCTCACAGTCCAGGCTAGAAACTTCATCTGTCCCACACTTCACCTGTCCTGCACCTGCATGTCCACCCATGGCCATTCACATCCCGAAGCAGAGCTCCTGGTGCTGCTGCCCTGTACCTCTCATTCCTTCTGCTTGAGAAGCTCCTGTGTGTCAAGGACTGCACTACTGTTCCCATTTCAGAGATGACAAAACTGAGGCCTGGAGTGCTTAAGTAACCAGAACTACACTAGCTAGTAAGGGACAGAAAAAGAACTCAAACCCAGGTTTAATCAGGCGTCTCTTAAAAGTATACCCCCTACTTGTTCCTCTTCTGCCAGCGGCGCCAGCTTCCCTACCGTCTCCTATTGCCAAGCCTCTGGACCTCTGCCCTGCCAGTTGAGGCACTGTTTCCTTGGACGGTTCTCCCCCTCCACTGCTCCTGCTCCTGGAGAGTTCTTACCTCTTCAGAAGCTGGAAAGAAAGGACCAGTGCTCTTCTTGCCCATCCCTAAGACAAGCTTCAGCCCCCACCTGATGCTCACTGCTAGCTTCCAATCAGCACAGGGCCACCCCCAGCTGCCTGCAGCCTCCTCTCTGCCCCCTTCCCAGCCCACCTCTGCCCAGGCCATCCCTCCTCTTGCCTCTCTGAGCCCCAGGCCTGGTCCTGTTTCCTTGCTAAGCCTCTCCCAGGACTATGAACCTACAGCGTGCCTGTTTCCCAACTCAGAGCCAGCGTCAGCTCCACCCTCCGCACTTCCGTGGGGCCTGCAATCGCATCCTCTGCCACAGGGAATCTACAGAGTGGAGTGGTGAAGGGGGCACACACCTGGGCCAAACCCAGACAGCCCTGGCTTGTATATCTCTTCTCTCCCCAAATCCTTCCAAATCATCTTCCCTCCCCATTCCAGCCCCTCAAACTGAGACTGAAGATGCAGGTGTGCTCAGGGCTGCTGGAGCGGGTGTCCTCAAAACCCTGGAAACTGGCCACAGCTGCAGGTATCTGTGGCCCAGACAGGCTGGGAGGGGCCTGGGCCTGCCCTGGAGGGGCTCCGTTTCATAGGAAAGAAAATAGAACAACACTGAAAAGACCCCCACCACCTTCAGCATAGAAAGGCTGCTAGTCCACCACAAGCAGGCCACCCTAGAAATGGGGTGGCTGAGGCGGCCTGCAGAGCCCCTTTGCCCCAGCCCTGCAGAAGAAGGGCAGGGTGGCCTCAAACAGATCTCACCCTGCTGCAAAACAGCCCTGGGGGCCTCGGGCAGGGAGGCAGGCTGCACTGGGGCTAGACGCAGGGCCGTGCACAGACAGGGTCAGGAAGTGGATGCACGGTCCCAGCAACACCCAGAGCTTAAGCAGATGCAGCAGGACAGGCTGGGAAAAAGGGAGGAGCTGGGCTGTGAGGAGACAGGACTTGGGGCAGTCTACAGGGGAGGATGGGCAAGCGGCAGGCAGGGGGTGCTGCGACGGGCAGGGGTTGCGGCATGCTGCACACTTCTCAGACCTGTGTGACCCTCCCACCCCACCTACAGCTGGCCTGTGTGACTCGCCAGCTCTCACCTGCACCAGCTGGACCTGGACGCCCTGCGCCCCGCACTGCACCCCAGCAGGTGGAGCTGGTCCTGGCCGTCCTCCGCTGGGCACCACAAGGCTCCCACACAACCAACTGCTCTGGCTTGCGTGGAAATGGGGAGGACTCATTTTGCCTTCTTTTATTTTTCTCTGAGTAGACTGTGAGGCGCCTAAAATGAAATATAAAAACGAGCACACCCAATCTACAATCTACAAGTCAGGTCCGCCCTCACCGAGGTCTACGGGGAAGACAGCCTTTCCATTAATCGTCATTCTGCACAGCCAAGAGACGTAAAATCACTCAACAGAAAAAACCAAGAGTTAAGAGGTTGAAACAACCAACCATACAAACAAAAAAAACACCAGGATTTTGATTTTAAAAATGTAAAAACATCATACATTTTTTTGCCAGATGGTATGGTAATCAGACACAAGCAACAGTAGTGTTGCTTAGCATCTTAGCATAAATGTACAGTCAGTATCATTGCTTAGTATTTTCACATAGTTAGCATGGTGAGTATGGTTGCTTAACCTTTCAGTGTAGTTAGTACAGTCAGTATGGTTTCTTAATATTTTAGCATAGTTAATACAGGTAGTGTCAATGCTAAGTACTGCTAGCATAGTTGGTGTGGTCAGTATCATGTCTAAGCATGTTAAGAGTTGTTAGTCTAGGCCAGGTACGGTGGCTCACGCCTGTAATCCCAGCACTTTGGGAGGCCGAGGCAGGCAGATTACGAAGTCAGAAGATCGAGACCATCCTGGCTAACACGGTGAAACCCCGTCTCTACTAAAAACACAAAAAATTAGCCAGGCGTGGTGGCGGGCGCCTGTAGTCCCAGCTACCCGGGAGGCTGAAGCAGGAGAATGGCATGAACCCGGGAGGCGGAGCTTGCAGTGAGCTGAGATCGTGCCACTGCACTCCAGCCTAGGCAACACAGCGAGACTCCATCTCAAAAAAAAAAAAAAAGAAATATTATGAAAACCACTGTAGAATAAATTAAGGAAGGCAGTGAATAGTGTATCTCTCCAGATTACTTTTAAAAGCAGGCAAGATTTAAATGATATATATCAAATATTTATTATCAAGTTTTATAACACAAACAAGATAAAACTGAGCCATTTATCATGATTCAATGCCATATATGTAGGCCACTAAGTTACCTATAAAGCAAGAGATGTGACCAAATCCTAATATTCCTTTGCAAAATGTGTGCAAGCATGTATGTGCCATTCGAATCATGGGAAAATTCAGAATTATGTGCAAAATCAGAAATAATTCCACTAATGTCGCTAGACATGGTTACACTTTCCCAGTGTACTAACTTAAACCAGTTAGTAACTAAAATTTTTCTATCTTTATTAACATAATTTACTTGTATTACTTTTACAACAGGGAAAAAGATAGGCTATAACTAGAATATCTCATGACAAGCTAAATTGGTTTTAACTTCTGTATTAGCATACAACATGAAAAAAAATCACAGGAATTTCTCTTTTCGATCCACACATTTAATTTGGTGTCTCAGGTAGTCTTACACTGAGAAGAAACATCACCACTAATTCGTACTGTTTTAGCATCAGAAGGTGTTTTTCTTCCCAGCTAACAACTCGTCTAGGGATAAAAAGTCAACAGTTGAAAAGAACTGCTCATGCTTATACATACATAGGGCTCTTTCCTTAAAAGTAATGCATTCTTTGACAACAGCAGAGGGCTGGCAAAGGTGAGGACTTTCTACGAGAGATGTCCATCCATGCCCCATGGCCCCTCTCTGATGTACCTCAAGCAGAACAGCTCAGCATCCACCCCTAGACACATCTCTGCACAGGAAGGGTAAGCTGGCGAGCCCAGCTCATCAAAGTTCTGATGTCAGTATTACTCTACAGGATGCTTCCCTGAAACCAGTATTTGGACCTGTCCTTGGGTTTGGTGCTCTGGAAGGATATCCTGTTTTGTGTGCACTCCAAGGCAACACACTGCGGTAGAAGTCTGGTGGAGAGTTACAGCCTCCCCGTTTTTTGGCAAGCAGAAGGGCAGCTGTGGGTGAGGGGGAGAACCTGCCGCAGATGAGCTTGGACACCCCTTCTCAGGGAGTCCGTTCCAGCAAGGACTGCACCTGGAAGACGAGCCTGGAAAGGATGCAGGGGTCCAGGCCAACGGCTGCGAGATAACAGGGCAGCCAGGGGAGGAGGGGCCAAGCCCCAGTCGCTGAGCTGTCCCCCAGGCCTGGCTAGGGTCAGAACCCCTGACGGTACACCCCGAAGCCTGGTATTATGTCGTGAACATTTAAGATGGCTGAAAGTTAATCATAAACTTCCTGGGTTAACTAAGCAAGTATGTTTATCTAGGGATGCTTAAAGACATGCCAGAGCAAACAAATGGGGTCCACACCACGTCCTCAGAATGTCCATGCAGCTCTGCGTCCTCACTAGTAAAGGGCGCCATGGCATCAAATGCAACATGACCAATTTAATTAATAAACAGTCACAAGAAAAATCAAATTCCTTTCTCACTATGGACAACCGCAAACCCTTATAGAACAAGGTAACAACACTGAACTAAATTTTGCTTCAATATTTTCAATCGTTATCCAAAATGCTTTTTTGTGCTAGAGAACTTGTAGGAGTGGGGAGAGGAACAGTATAAACCCAATACCAAGCAACCTCCTGGGAAGCAAGGAAGGAAACTCTAGGGAAGAGTCCTATCTGGGTATGAAGGTAAACACAAAGCAGTCAAGGGCCCGGGCTTGGGAGCTGGACGATCCAGCCATGTGACTCAGCTTCCATGGATCTGCGGTGAATGGAGATTGCCACACTGCTTTCACCTTGCCGTGCCATGACGAGAATTAGGTGAGGTCAACAGCACTGGGCCTGGCTCAAACAGCATGCCATCCCCACACCAGGAGCACCGCAGTGGCCGCCACAGGACAGAGTTCAGAGCCAGCCAAGTGCCCAGAAAAAGGATCTGCACAGACGAAGCTCAGGTCCTTCCTCTGATAACCACAGGGGGTCATGTAAGCTTCCTCTACTGAGATCCTCACTAGAACAGGAAGTAAGTGACTATTTTCCCAATTCTCCCAAGGGTGGGAGATCAGAGGGCACTGGGGCTTAAGTCACTCAGTCCCTGAAAGGGTTAGTTCAGCATAGCTCTTAGAAAGAAATAATATGTTAATATACTTATCCACAAGGAAATATATTCATATTAAGAACAAAAAGCAGATAAAAATGTTTATCATTTTTCAAAAACAAGTCATTTGTGTAGGGAAATGTTTAACACTGAAACACTGCAAGTAGTTTTTCTTGGGTGGTGAAGCTACAGGCGAGAAAACGTAAGGAACCCACACTGATCTTTTCCAGAGTAAACCCACATGACCAGCCCTGCTTGTGCTGAGCGCTCACCCTTTGCTTAGGGATGTGCTGCTCACACAACAGGTCCCTTGTTCCGCAGGGGCACTCTCTCCTCCAGGGCATCTGGCAGGCCCTGAGTCGCCGACTGCCTCCTCCTCTCTCACAGCCTTCATGGGTATTCTTGCCAAGCTACCTTCCCAGATGAACTTAAAGTGGACAGGTGTTTAAGTTACTCAGGATTTTAAAGGAAATGAATAAAGTGTGTAAGTGAACAAGAATTGGGCATCTCCAGCTGGCAGACCCTACATAGGACCTTACCCATTCGGAGCACACTTGTCATGAGTGAGCCTGGCATATTTTATTACTTTTACTGTCATTACGAATGAGGTCAGTTTTTCACAATTACTCTTATTTGAAAAGCTATTCATTTTATATATACAAATGTGTACTGTGCAATTAGCTGTCTATTGATCCTTCTTATTTCTAATTGCTTGAGTTGATTCCCCTGGGTTTTCTAAGCCTGACAATGACTTTGTCATTAAGTAATCATCATTCTCTCCTTTCTATTTGATTATCTATTTCTTTAAAAATAAAGACTTCCATAAAAGTGTCAAATAGATTGCGCAGCTGGTTTGGTTTACTATTCCTCCAGCTTTGTGGGGAATGCATTTTCATTCTCCACTGAAAATGCCACTGACAGCTGGCTGCTCTCTAGTATTAGGGAAATCTTCTGGGTTCCTAGTTGATTCGTATTTATGATGTTTTCAAATCAGCAGCAGGTGATGAATGTCATCAACTGCCCTGTTCCGCCTCTGGGGACCCTGCACATCTCCTGTAGCATTTGCTGTGGCAAATCATGCTGACGGGCTGCCTCACCTTACATCACCCTCGCCCGCTGTCCATGTGCTGGCACTTCACTTGGGATTCCCATGCCTGCTTCACCTGTTGGAAGTGAGACACAGTGTTCCTGCATACCACGTGGCCAACAGGCTGAGTAACGGCTCTGAGGGCAGCCGGCCTTGGGTTCCATCCTGCCCCTACCCCTGCCCTCACCAGCTATGCAGCCCTGGCTAAACTCTCCCTGCCTCAGCTTCCTCATTCAGAAAAGTGGGGACACAAGGACCTACACCTCATAGGATTGTTGCAAGGACTAATGGGGTAACAGATGTAGACGTGCTAGGCTTAGAACTGTGCAGGGCATACCGTATGCCTTCATTAGTTATCACACCTTTGTCAAGTTTTAGAACCAGGGTATGTTAGCTTTATACATTGAATTTAATAGCTTTTACTTGAGGTCTGCCCAAGTTTCATCATCCACTCAACAAGTGTGTACTGCCCCTCCACTGCGCGGCAGGTGCTCGGCCACAATGGTGGCTCTGCACATGGAGCTCTCAGCTGCTGGCTGGTGCACTCAATACAGCTGTGCATTTTGCAGCACACAGACAAACCCACAATGGATGAGCAACGAGGGATGAGAAAGTGCAGGGTACCCTGGGAGCCTCGAGAGGCCACTGACAGGACCCCAAAGTGTCTGTGACACAGGTACCACCCTTGAGGAGCTGATCACAGCGGGGACCCTGCCGAGAACACTCTGGGCATTCCACACAGGCATCCAGGGCAGGCATCAGGGCATGGCACAGCCATGCACTAAGAAGCAAGCACCAGAGACCAGCACGTCGTGGGGCTGCCACCCCTAGGGCCGGAGGGACTAGGGAAGGGGTGGTGTCACCAGAGTCCAGAATAGGGACAGCGCATAGCAGAACTACAGCAGGGGCCACCCAGAAAGAACTGGGGCCACAGCCATGGGGGCAGACAGCCATCGCCATGAAACTCCCACGGAAGCAGAGCAAGTGATGCCCTGCCTCCTGCCACACACCCTCTAGTATCCCCCTAATGTTCCCACTGCCAAATCTAGCTGGAAGTGCTGAGAGGAGCCTGGGTCAGCATCTCCAAGGATGTGAGTCAGACAGCAACGGCCAGCATCCACATGGCAGGAGGAGCAGGAACTGCCCGGGCGGGGGGTGGGACGGGGCAGCATGCAAGCAGGGCAGGTCCACAGGCACTGCACATAACGCAGGGCGTGGCACAGGGCAGCCAAAGCCAGCTCCAGAGGCCTCAGAAGAGTAAATGTAGTGGGATCCCATCCTAGAGGTCAGCAGCTCTGAAACCACATACATACAAAGCCCTGCCACTCTTTGCTTTACTTTGTTCCGACAAAATGTTGAATGTACAGAAGGAGATGTAATGAACAAAATATATGTTTAAAACTATTACCAAAGCTTTTACTTTTTTTATTAAGAGATAAGGTCTCACTATGTTGTCCAGGCTGGACCTGAATTCCTGGGCTCAAGTGATCCTCCCACCTTGGCCTCTTGAGCACAGGTGTGTGCCACCACGCCCAGCATCTCTGAATCTTTTAGTCAGCCCTGGGCCAAGTATTTTGCAAGAACCCCCGTAGGTCCTCACAAGCACCCTACAAAGCCAGGTCCCATCACTTTCCCCATTTCGCAGAAGGGGATGCTAAAGCCAGAGGCCAGGCAGCCTGCCCCAGGCTACTGCAGGTGGAGCCACACCTCACCTGGCGGTCCTGACCCTACGACTGACGCTTTGACTCTCTCAGCAGGCTGGCTCTACAAATCATTGTTCTGGCTGTGTGTGGCAAAGTCGATTCCATTTATTTGTTAAATAGAAGCTTCCTCTTCCCAAAGGCTGGACACCTGCCACTGAGGGACAGGAGTCAAGGGACTTCCCACTGGGCTGCCAAGGCCGACCTTCACCCTCAGTCAGCTGACAGCGACATAGGGACAACCGAAAGGGGACACGGAATGAGCTGGACCTACAGAGGCCAGGTGTCTGCCATGCAGATGGAAAGGGAGCCGGGGCTGTGTGCTCCAGGCAGGAAAGTAGAGTAAGAAACAAGAAAGGCGTAAAAGTTAACAGAAACCAAAGTGACAGCAGGACGCTCTGTGGAGAAGGGCCATGGCGCTCACTCATGCAAGTGTGGGAAACCTGGCTTGCAGCCCATTCTCCAGCAGTGGGGTCACACCCAGTTCTGCGGCAGGAAGTTAACTGCCACCAAGCACCTTTCTAGCTCTCCCTGCGGCAGCCATCAAAACTGAAGCTTTACTCACAGGACAAAAGGAGCCCAGGCCCCTCTAGGAAGCGATGTCCAGAGCCTGCAAGGGGTCTGAGACCCTCACAGGAAGTGTAAACAGGAAAGGCCCCTCCACAGCTGCTCACAGGCAACTGCACCTCGCTCACCCTTGACCTGCCACGGCTCCGACCTTGGACACGTAAGGGTCAGTGGTGTGGAGGGAGCTATGATGGACTGCTGGGCAAAATCCTCCTGCCCCTAAAGAAAACACAAGAGCAGAGAGCTCCCACTTTGACAAGTCTGTAATCTGCTTTCCTCTCCAACTGAGAGACCCATGCACCCTCCCCTGTTACAGGCCACATCTGCCCCAGGGGTGTACATGGGGCCCACAAGGTATGACAAAGCCCCTGCATCCTCAAAGATGCCCTCATCCAAATCCAAACCCACCTGGGCACCTCATGATACCCGTGGCACAGCAGCCACACACATGTGACTAGAAATCAATTCCAGAATGAGGAATAAATGGGGGTGCACCTCCAGGCTGACTGCCCCTGCTGACCCAGGGCCCCTGCCCGCACCTCCCTTCCTGCTGCTCTCCCTGCAGGGTGGTCCCTTCTGCTTTCATCATGGCAGCAACGGGAAGAAAGGGAAGAAAACTTGGACTAGGTGTGCAAAGATTTTTGTTTTAAAGCGAAACAAAAAGATTATAAAAATTTGATCACTGACTTAATTTCAAGGCTCCATCCAACCTGATCACCCATTGGAATACTCTAGCATGTGCATGCCTGAGCTGCAGTGCCAGCACAGCCACCTCACCCTCCGCCCGCAGGGGCCCACTCCCTAGGCTGGGGCCAGCAAGCCAGCACTGCACCAGGTTCAGGGGGTCCCGGGGTGGCCACAACAGTGCGCCAGTCACAGAGAGGCCGGCACATACTTAACCTGCCTCCTCCCTCTAGCTCTCGTCCCCACAGTTCCCTGGAAAGAAAGGACTCGAGGCCACTTCTCATCACCCCATAAGTTCCTCAGGCCCACCAGGCCACCCCAGGAGGAACAGTGCTCTATTGCTCACCATTTTGATGGCAGCTCCATCTTCACGTTTTAATTACACAAAGTATTTTCCAATACAAAAAGTAGAAATGATCATAACAAAACATTCACAACTTAACACTCAGGAAAACACCACTTCATGCACGCATATGTGTACTACTGCTTGTTTCCAGGTAAATGTACACACAAATTTGTCTCTCAGCACACCCACTTTTTCTTACAAATACGAACGTACTAAAAACATGCACAGAGTGTGCAGTTCTTCTGGACATTTGAGTTACAAATATTTAAACAGTCCCGCACTGAGCAGCAGCAGCATGTGCAGCTTCACACAGATCCCTGGGATTTCCTTGAGATAAATTCATAAAATGTAATTGTAAGACTGAATATTATGCATATTTTTTGGCTCCTGAACACACCACCAAATGACCCTCCAGAAACATCACAGTGTGTCCCCACTGAAGCTCTCCTGAGAAAGCACAAGGACACGCTGTGTGCACCAAGGCCAGCACTGGGCTCCTGTCACCCAGGAAGGCCCAGCCGACCTGGCCCTCAGTTAGATCTACCAGTGTCCTTGTGAGCACCAACCGGCTGCATCTTGCTCATTGCCAAACTCCTTATGACCTTCTGCACAATGATCTCACGCTGTTGCTGGTGATGTGGAAAGCTCTCTGTGCAGACACGTCTCTGCGGCTGTGCCTCTGCTGACACACTCTGGGAAATTATTTAACCTCAGGGCCTCGGTGGCGCCCGTGCAGGAAGGGTTGATGGCAGGTCTCCACCTCATAGGGTTTTTGTGAGGCGTGAACAGTTACTGCATGTGAAGGACATAGGACAAACAGAACAAGTGCAGGCTGCCCCCACGGCTCTTCATGCCTTAGAAAAACCTTTAACCTCTCATCTTCATTCTCTATTCTGTATGGAATTCTAATATGTTTTTTCCCTAAAAGGCCAGCATTCACCCGTCAATAACTGGAAATGCCACCTTTCCACATGCAAAGATGACCAGGTACCAGGTCAGTGCCCGGTGTGCTGGATCCTGGGCTCCTGGCTCTGCCATGCAGCCCCAGCCCCAGAACATGCTTTCAGCTGCCATGGCCTTGCATGAAGTCTTAGCTACAGTGCAAATCCTCTATGCCATTTTCCATTTTCTTAGACATTCTTGTCCATAGCTTCTTACACAACTGTCCTGAAACCTGCTTGGACTTCTGCATGAAATTGCACTGCAATGCTGTGGGAAGAGCAAAAGAGGCTTCCCTTTCCTTTATCCCACGTCTGTCAGCTAAGCCTGTGGGCTCTGCCATCAGGATAGGTGCAGGAGCCCGAGCACTCCTCCCCACTGCCATCGCCACTCTCGTTCCTGCTAGGTGAGCACTCAGGCTTCCAACTGCTCTCCCTGAAACCTCCCATTCCCCCAAGTAAGTTTATTTTCAAAATGGCAGCAGAAACGGCCCTCTTCAAACTATCACGCCATTTTCCTAATCACATCCTCTGCTTCCCCATCTGACTGAGGGAAAGCTGGAGTCTGACAAGGACCCAGGCGCCTTCAGCAAGCTCTGGCCCTTCTAAAATGCTCCCTCGGCGAGGTCCGCTTCCATAACGGCCTCCTGGCTTTGCCTCTGACGGGTCATGGTCAGGACTGTTGGCTCCCTTGGCCCAGAAAAGTGTTTCCCCAGACACATTCCATGGCTCCTTTCTTGCCCCTGCTGGGTGTTGCCTCCTTGGAGACCCTCCCTATCCCCACTATTTAAAACTACAAAGTTCCACAGACTCCTTCTGGTTGTCTTTCTTCATGACATTTATCATTTGGTTTCCTGATTATGAGGTGCTTTTCACCCAGTCCTGCTACCAGACTTCTAGCAGGGTGTCTGTGCTGTTCACCACCGTGTGCCTGACTCATCCAAGGCAAGGGATCACCCTAGCTGAGAGCAGTTGATCTTGTCATCCCTCCCTTCACCTCCTGTCCACTGGTGACATCTCCTCCTGGCTGTTATGATTTCTGTTGCTGTGTGAATGAGATCTCTTCTCCCACTGCATTTCCTAGCTGGCTACTTGGCTATGCAGGAAGCTCTGGATAGTAGACATTTATTTTCTAACTGGCACTTAAATATCTTCTGTTTTACTAATTTTTCTGATAGTTGAGTTTTCCAATAAGTAGTCAAATCATCAGTAAGCTGTTATTTGTCTCCTTCCTGCAGTTCTATCTTATTACTTTTTCTTGGTTTATTTCAATGGCAAAAACCTTCAAACAACATCCAACACCAAGGGTAACAACGGTAATACACGCAATTCCTGTCTAACTCCTAGGTGTGTGGACAGAACGCCTCTGATAACCCACCATTAAGCATGATGTTGGCTGTTGGTTTGGGCACATAATCTTTTATTACATTCCTAGTCCCACCAGTACAGTAATGAATATCAATTTTGTAAATCAAATACAGGATTTGTTGAGAAAATAATAAAGTTCTTCACCGATTATTGAGATAATGCAATTAACAGACTTCCTAACATTAAATCATTCTCAAGCTATCTGATTAAGCTCTATTTGGTTAGAATAGTACATTAAATATATATATTGCCAGATCCTAAGTGTGTTTTATTTAGAACATTTCCATCTATCTTCGTAG
Source organism: Macaca mulatta (assembly GCF_049350105.2). Taxonomy (NCBI): domain Eukaryota; kingdom Metazoa; phylum Chordata; class Mammalia; order Primates; family Cercopithecidae; genus Macaca; species Macaca mulatta. The sequence continues at coordinate 157,517,892 of NC_133407.1, read as the reverse complement.
GAGTCACCAATCTATAGCTTTTCTTTTTTTTTTTTTTGAGACAAGGTCTTACTGTCACCCAGGCTGGAGTGCAGTGGTAGACCCTAGCTCACTACAACCTCCATCTCCTGGGCTCAAGTGATTCTCCCCCCTCAGCCTCCCCAGTAATTGGGACCACAGGTTTGCACCACCACACTTGGCTAATTATTATTATTATTATTTTAGAGATGGGGGTCTTACTACGTTGCCCAGGCTGGTCTTGAACTCCCGGCCTCAAGCAATACTACCACCTCAGCCTCCCACAGTGCTGGGATTACAGCTCTCTTTCTGAGAGATATCCTTGTCAGATTTTTCATGGGAAGCTTCTGTTTTCCACAGAGCTTTGGAGCAGCATTTACTGCACAAATTCCACAAAGAGGAATAACTGTTAATGAACTATTCATATTCTTATTTCTGAATGATTACTTGTTTTTCTAGAAAACTCTGCATTTTGTTGCAAGTATTCTAACTTATTATCATACAGTTAACATGATATCTATTTACCTCTATGTATTCCAAAGAATTTGTGGAATTTACTTGACGCTTTTTTTTTTTTTAATTGCTCAGACAGAAATGGAAAATGATGGCCTAGGGGCTGTATGCCCTTAGGGATATGTTTTCTTTGGCCCATACCAAAGTTTTTCCAAATCTGAATAAGCTGTCACATTTAAGCATCAAAATCTGGATTTGACTCTGTTCTGACAGGAAGACATCTGAGGCACAAACTTGAATCTAGTTTTGGCCACATCCCTTGTGTTCCATATACAGTAATACATAATAGTTGGCTTCAACGTCAAGTGTTTCTAAGACCCTCACGTGTAATCCACAAGAATCCCAAGTGCAGCATGCTTCTATTACCATTTCACAAAGGAGAAAGCTGAATGTGCAGAGAAGTCGCTGGCTCAAGAGTTCAAACTTATAAACACATGGCCTATCCATTTTCCTGTATTTGTAATTAACTTTTATTTATTTATTTATTTGGCGACGGACTTTCACTCTTGTTGCCCAGGCTGGAGTGCAACGGTGCGATCTTGGCTGACTGCAACCTCTGCCTCCCGGGTTCAAGTGATTATTCTGCCTCAGCCTCCTCAGTAGCGGAGCTGGGATTACAGGCATGAGCCACCACGCCCAGCCTCGCTTTTATTTCTTCTTTCACCCAATTGTCTAGAGGTTTCCTTTTGTTTTCCAAGTAATTTTTACTAATTTAACATATTATGATCAGAAAACATAGTACTGCCTATACATGTACATATGTACACATATACATATATGTACACATACACATATATACATTCCTACACATATACACATCTGTAATACACATGCACACGCATGCAATATATACATATATGCACACATACACATACATATATGTACATATGCAAACATGTATATATGTATACATGCACACTCACATATACACATATGTACATGTGTATGTATGTGCATATATGTACATGTGTGTATGCATATACATACGTGTATACATATACATATGCGTGTGTATGCATCTGTATACGTATATGTATGTGTATACACATATATACATATACACATATACATATATACACGCATATATACATATATATAGGCATATATAGGCAGTACTATATATTATGTGTATATATAGGCAGTACTATATATACTTTTTTTTTGTAAAGACTTGTATAGTTTTCCTGATGCCCTAATTTGTTCCGTTTAATTTCTACAAATATTCCACAGACATGGAGTAGGATCCATTAAATCAACTTTATTAATCCCATTATAAACATCTTTCATATGCTTATTTTTTTCTGCTTGATCAGCAGATAATGAACTAATCACTTTCAAACTGCTAGTTTCTATACATTCAATTATCCTAGATTTCTATCGGCTTTTACATTATATTGTTTGATAGTATATGTTTTCCAATAAATATTCATATAAATGTCTGTGGGTCTTACAGTTCTGTTGTAGGCTACACATGAATAGCAACCAAAAAGAGGAAAGATCTTCTTTGTCCCCATGCTTTTTACTTGAATTCTACACTTTTCATATTAACATTAGCCCTTGCTTTGTGATTTGCCTTTGTTTTATTTTACCCTGTCTTAATCTTAACCTTCCCAAATATTTCCATACAGGGTGCAACTCTCCTAGACAACACACAGCGGAGAGTGTGCTTCCGATGTATTCAATCTTTGTCTCTTGGCAGGAGAGTTGCCCTCATTACATTTCACTGTGACACAGGATACCCTTGGTTTTCTGTCACCATGTGTCTTGCTGCTGTCTCTGACAAGCACATCTTCTTTCCCTTCTCTGCCCCTTAGACAGCAGAGAGGTATACATACCCATTTATAGTTCTGAAGCTGTTTACGCTTTTTTTTTAAGCTTAACTTTGCTATTCGTTTCAAGAATAAAACTTGACAGTTTTACACTGAGAGAAAAATTCTTGTTTTATTCTAAGGGGAGAATCTCAATACTCGAGATAAAGAAATTGGCATATTTTATTTTCTACACTCAACAGCAACACAATGGGAACAGTCTTGAATTTCAGATGCTATTGCTCAGACTGCACATTTCCTAAGAACTGAGGTGTGCACTGGCTCCTAACCACATTCACAACAGCAGAGTCTTGACTGTTTCTAAATGACCTGATTCCATTAACAGTCCTATTACACAGAAACTGCTCATTCTTGAACTTATTACAGGTCCACAGTCTCTCAATCACAAATCCTGAAACCCAAAAAGTCCCAACCCCATTTTTTTCCCCTGAACTTAATGCCAAAAGTAATTTAGCAACATAAGTGACCTGAACTGATGTAAAGCTATTTACAGTCTTATTTGATTCCACTTAGATATATTTTGCTGAAAAGTACCAATGTAGTAACTAGTGGTATGAATACATAATATATGTACCATATCATCTAAAATTTGAAATAGCCTGAATCCAAAGCACAGCGTGGGTTAACATAAACACCAGCACTGACCACTGAAACCCTAGTGTAACAACACCCCAGTAACAGTAAGTACACCTAGTGTCTGCATTCTAAATACCACCCTCTAAAAAAAGAAACCAGGGCTCTCTGGAGGAGGAGTTGACTCCAGGGCAGGGACAGGGATAATACAAGAGCCTGCTGGTGCTAGGAAGGAAGGAAGTGCTCAAAACAAAAAGCTAGGATGGAGAATGCTGATGAGGCACAAGAATCCAACTGAAGGATTGTCCACAGCTGGAACAACTGGAGCAACAAAATAAATGGTGATAATATTAATCATAATCCAATATTGACTACAGCCTAAAGAATCAATACCGTTGAGGCCGGGCACGGTGGCTCACGCCTGTAATCCCAGCACTTTGGGAGGCCAAGGCGGGCGGATCACAAGGTCAGGAGATCGAGACCATCCTGGCTAATACGATGAAACTCTGTCTCTACTAAAAATACAAAAACAAAATTAGCCAGGCGTGGCAATGTGCGTCTGTAGTCCCAGCTACTTGGGAGTCTGAGGCAGAATGGTGTAAACCCGGGAGGCAGAGCTTGCAGTGAGCGGAGATCGCCAATCAGTATCATTGAATCCATACTGCATAACTGAATAAGTAAATGAGGGAGAAGAGACAGCTCTTCCTTACAAAATTCTAATAAATAAGTATACAAAAATAAGGGAAATGGAAAATCACCATTAGAACCCCACAGGCAAAAGCCCCCGCTGAGTGTTACGTGAGAGGAAAGCTTAAAGAGAAACAGGGCACTTGCACTGCAAGGCAAAGGGTTAACCCTGCCCAGAGAGGCCTGGCCTCTGGCCCCGGCTCCTGGGAGATCTCTAGGCCCTTGGAATGCCCTGTCTGGTAAGAATGTCTGTCTAACTGGGCGCACTGGGCCACTTCCACAGTCTGTGCTAACCCATGGTGGAGGCCTCAGGCACATAGCGCCAGCTCAGCCTCTGGAGGGCTGGAGAGTAAGGCCAGCAAGTCCACACAACTGAGACTCAACAAAACTCCAGATTTGTTGCGAGTCTCAGGTGGGCTTCCTTGGGGGGCAATGGTACCTGTGTGTGCTGTCACTTGCTGGGAGAAGTTGGCACTGTTCACACCTCCATGGGAGGACACTTGAAGTGTCACACTAGGAACTCTCATGAGCCCTGCCTGGGCCCCTTTTCCCTCAGCTGGCTTTAATTTGTGTCCTTTTGCTGCAATAAGCGTTAGCTGTGAGTACAACAGCTATCAGTCAGCTCCATGAGTCCTTCTAGAGAATTACCTAAGGGTGGTCTTGAGGACCCCCAAGCTTGCAGTTGGTATCAGAAGTGAAGATGGTCTTAGGGAGCCCCAAGCTCCACACACAGTCTCAAAGCATCCACTGCAAGATAGTTAATTACAAAAGGAAAACCAGGAAGTTGATGGTGAAGAAACCTAGCAGCTACCACCCTAACCAGGGATCCAGGTTTACATACCTGACATGTAGACAGCATAGCCCAGGGAGGATGTGTGGGGGAGGGCACCTCGCCACCGTCTCTAGCAACCCCAGCCCAGGTCTCATCTCCAGAAGATATCAGGCAGGCCCACAGGGAGGACAGTCCAAAGTAATAGGCCCACCCTCTTTGAAAGCACCATGACAAGGGAGGGCCAAGGCCCTCACCCAGACCAGAGGAGATGGGGAGGGGTGACAATTAAATGCACATGCGGCCTGGAACAGGGAAGGGCACTGGGGGAGCCTGGTCATATCCACATCAAGTCTGCCGTTCAGCTCCCAGGACTGCGGCCACAGGGGACTCTCAGCTGTGATAAATGCAGCATGAGTATGCAGGATGCTGTTTTGAGAGGAGGCGGGCATCCCCCCATGCTGGGGGGCGGCAGGGGTCTAAAACCACAGCAGACACACGGGCGCAGGAAGACAACGGTGCCCTGCAGGTTTTGGAAAAGAGACAGTGGCCTTCCTCCACTGGCTGAGGCACCCGGAGGGGCTTTTCAAGGATGTGGGTGGCAGTGGCAGCAGCCTCACCCTCACGACGACATTCTCCTGCTGCACTCACACAAGGAGACCTAGCAGGTACCAGGTTTCAATTTCCCTTAGAAGTCTATGAAGTATTTAAACCAATGAGTGCATTAAAATACTCTGACCATCACTGTAGAATGCTAAGAAACTCAAACAGATTCAAACATCATTAACTGCACCTCAGGGTAAAAAAATGAGAAGCTGCTCTTTATAGACATGTCCCAGCTATAAGTAAGAAAGAAATGACAGATTTAGAGTGCCACCGTTTAGAGTAACCCCTAAGGAATAAGTGGATCCAGTATCTGGTCACAATGGTTGCCAGCAGTACAGACAGCCAGCCCGCCAAAGGCTGGGGGCCTCCAGCGAGAACCCACCCCCACCTGCAGCAGAGTTTTATCAACCAACCAGATCTAACCACTAGACATAACTACTAATTTACAGAAAAAGAAAAAAAAGGAAGGAACGTGTTAAAACAGTGATGTGATCATTAAGGTCCAGACTGCCACACTCGAAAGAACAATCAGTTCCTTCAACAAAAACCAGACAAGAGATAGCAGAGAACCCTACAGCTGTCAAACAGAGTCAAGAGATGATGTATCAACCAGTAGTGACATATGAACCCCACTGGATTCTAATTCCAACAAACAGTTACACAAAACATTTGAGGCATCTGGGACAACTGAAAATTTGAACATTTGCTAGATACTGACATTAAGAAAATACTGTTAATTTTTAAAGAATTGGCAACAGTAGGTGGCTATAATTTTTTTTAATGTCCTTACTTTTTTTTTTTTTTTGGAAATGAAGTCTTGTTTTCTGTCACCCAGGCTGGAGTGCAGTGGTACAATCTCGGCTCACTGCCACCTCCACCTCCCAGGTTTGAGCGATTCTCCTGCCTCAGCCTCCCAAGTAGCTAGGATTACAGACATGCGCCACCACTCCTGGCTAATTTTTTTGTGTTTTTAGTAGAGACAGTGTTTCACCATGTTGGCCAGGCTGGTCTCGAACTCCTGACCTCAGGTGATCCATCGCCTCAGCCTCCCAAAGTGCTGGGATTACAGGTATGAGCCACCGCACCTGGCCAATGTCCTTAACTTTTTAAAGATAACGCTGAAATATTTACAAAAACAGTAATGAAAACATCAAATCTCCTTTATAGATAGATAGTACTCCAAAGCAATATAAGAAATAGGACACGTGGTATATACTTGAATGTTTGTCTCTTTTTCCTTCAATATTATCTATCGGGTTCAATAAAGGCATCCGCTTTCCTTCATGAACTTTACTTGGTCTATGGTCAACTCTTTCTACAAATTTCACCACCACACTTCCTTCTATTATCTCTGCAAGTTCCATTCTGGTACTTGGTGAACCGTGGAGGTGTTTCTTCCTAAGTCATAATCCAGACTGATGCATACAACATTATAGGGAAACACTGTCTTGAAGAAAACTGATTAACAGAAAATCGGCAATTGTTATTTATTTTAAATAAGAAGTCAGTCATGATACTATTAGGAATAGAGAGCAAGATATAAAATCGTATCAACCCTTTTAGATAAATACAAAGGACAAATGAAATACACAAAAAACAATACATTTTAAAAATCCACTGTTACTTTTTAGAAAAAGATTAAGCAGTTTCCATTAAGCACTACATCCCACTATTCCACTTTCAGGAAGGACAGATGCTTGAGGCCACATAGGTTACCAGCTCTTGTTTGGTCTTTAAAAATACAAATAAGTTGCTAACATTTTCAAATAAGATTTCAACAAAACTCTGACAATGCCACAGGACACACAGTTTGGCTCCATGTACATGTACCTGGGGACAGTGGCAGTCCCCAGGTCTCTGCCATGCCAAGATCAGGCCCCAAGGCCATTCAGCACCAGGCACAATCTCTGCTTTCCTGACACCTGGCCTGCTTTGCTTATTTACCTTAGTAGCCTTCCAGGTAACTGACACTGGTGTTTGAACCCTTAACTTTCACAAAGCTTGTTTAGGCAAATAAAATAGGTTCATACTGATGCTGGGAATTTTGTTACTAATTTTTTCCCTTAAGTTCAAATAAAACTAAGGAGTTGATAAAAAGGGTATTCTGAACAGAAAAGTAAAACCAAGAGCACAGAAACACCTGCTGTGTGTTTCTTCTGCCAGTAATAGTGACAGAGAACCCTCAGGCCCTCGCTCCTCAGGGCTGCAGCACACACGGCCTCACCTGCATTGCTCCCCGCTCCTCTCTGCTTTTTTTCCTTGGCTAGTTGAATGGCTCGGTAATCAGTTCTTGCTGAGCCCCCACTTTCCTGAGACCAAAGAAAAGCGTATCAGTCACTTATCTAGACACAAAGGAAGGGTAGCAAGGGAGCTAGAGAAGTGCCATAAGCCTGCTTCTGGGACATATCCGAGCTCCCATAACCAGAGTCGCCAGTAAGGCACACAAAGGGCCAAATGCTACGTCCACTTGCGGCAAGGGCCGAACAAACTTGGAGCTCGAACAATGTATGTGACTTTCTTAGCCAGAGAAGCAAAGTGTATTCCTCCAAAGTCTAAAACATAGTAAAATATTTTACACAGAAACTTTTTAAATCAATTACATACTTCTCTGCTTTCTGAAACAAACACTGAGCCTTGCCTGGGTGACCCAGGGTCACCTTACCATGGCACTCCGTGACACTTTTCACACTGTGCCACACACGTGTACGGCAGGCCTGGGACAGGTCCCACCTTAGAGACCCACAGCAGAGGCCGCTCTGGTGGCAGGGGCTACACTCAAAGTCTTACGCAAAAACAATAATGATGGTACTGAATTCAGGAACTTTCCTGAGGGTGCCAGACAGTACTCAGAGGACTTCAGCTGTTGGAAGTCTGTGAACATTTCCAAAGAAAGACAGTTTAACACTTATCACTACGAAGAGAAAAAGAGCAGCCCTCAAAGCTCGTAGCATACCTGGGACCCATTCACCACACACCATTTGTACTCAGAGAAGCGAGGTAGCCCAACGCCACACAGCTAGCAAGAAAACGAACACGGGTTAGGACCGAGGTCTTGCTGGCTTCTCCACCTCCACCCACAGCTACAGCTGCACCAGGAAGCTTCCATTTCCCAAGGCACCGAGGCACACAGTCCTTGCACCAGGGACTGACTGCACACTTGTCTCTAACTGTGGCCACCTCCCATCCCTGCCCAGTCACCTGTACACTTAGCAACTGCTATAGCTGCCTAAGCAAAGGCTGGCAAGCATAGCTCTGCCACCAACAAGCAAGACACCAGAAATGCAGAGACAGAGACCGTCCTCTCCCACTGAAAGAAATGAAAGCTGGCTCCATGGAGCCTCAGTTACTATGTGCCTCACAACTGATCCTACTTCAAAAGATTTACATTTTTTAAAAGTTGTAAAATAAGATGTAACACTCTGAACAATATAAACGTCACCATCAAATTTAGCCTGTGCCACAAAAAAAAACAAAAACCCTATCTGATCATTCCCATCTGAGTCAGGAAAGTCAGACTATCTCCCAATAATCTTTAAATTATTTTAAATTAAATTATATTAAATGTATAATTGATATAAAGTATATTAACTGTTCGGCCTCAAAATTGGAGTACTCTTATAATCCTCCAAGAACTAAGGCTCATAAACCCCCTCCCTTTTTTTCTTTTCTTTTCTTGTTAATTCTAGTTCTAAAAAAGAGTTTGGTATGGTTTTAAAGTTTCCATTGAACCTCTGAAGGTGGCTTATGTCTTGACTCCTCTTCTAGGGCTGGTCATGAGCTGAGAAGCATAGAGGCAAAGTATCTCAACATTACAAAACCCCCAATTTTCAAGGAAAGGAGCACATTACCATGGAGCCACAGGACTCCAAAGGACCTCAGAAAGCATTTAGCCAAATCTCCTTATGTAGGAAATAAATGAGAATTTAAGGCTCAGATAGGTTAAGGTGATTTGTCAAGGTCATAAGAACTTGTCAGTTCCAGACTTGTAGTCCAGGGCTGCGTCCTTTTGTAAACCAGAAACGTCTGCATAGAAAGGATTAATCCAGAATATCCTCAAGACTGAGTATGAGAGAAGTGACCTATATGGTGGTGACTGAATAGATTGCTTCATACCAAATAGAAGTTGCCGGTGCCTGCACTGAGCTCTGTGTCCTGGGCACCGTGCTGCTCTGCTGGGCTGGACAACGTGGACTGGGGCAGCCCATGGCTTCCTTCCTGCTGCCCAACTGCTCCTGGGCGAGAAGGCGAGTCCGGCTCCACCTTGATTGGAGCCAGCAGTTCCGGGACACTGGCATTTTCTTGGGGGGTGCTTGAAGAGGTCGGTGTGGTGATGTGTGCTGCTAAGTTACTATTGGAGGTCAAAGCCAGTGGGTCGTCACTCAAGTTCTTCATGGGCAGAGCCACCAGACAGCCTAATGCTCCTGCACTCACAGTCTGCACGTCATCCACACTGAAGCTACTCTGCTGCAGAACCGTGGCTGCTGTCCCGAGAACCAGAGGGCTGTCCAGGCTCGGGGGAATATCACTGTGGGCCACCAGGACCAGGGGTTCCATTGGCCCTAGGGAGCTATTACTAGCAGGGAGGTTCCCTCCCAGAGAGGAGCTCACAGAAGTGACGTCAATAGTCAGGATTCCGGAGTTCAGAGCCTCGTCCGACCCACCTGCAGAACCACTAGCATTGGCAGGTGTGTCAGAGAAGAGCGCAGCAAGATCCATGTTCGTGAGCTCACTTTGGCCTGGGCTGCTGAGTTCACTGCTAGGAGTAAGAGAACTCGGAGCTTCTAGCTGAGGTAAGAGATCTGAAAAAAAAAGGAATACACTCCGGTTACTTTATGACCTTGAAGACCGAGTACTTTTGTTTATGCCCATGATGTTACCAAGTGATGCCCCAAGGAAGCACTGACTGTCCTCTTCCCAGACCCTGAAGCTTGGTTATCATGACAGAGTCCCACGGCCAGTCTCTCGGGGCACCTGACACACACCCCAGGAAGGGACAGGAAGCGATGCCGGCTGACATCAGACACTTTATGTATGCGTCTTGGATCCTCAGGCTGACAGGGCTTTCTCCAGTAGGAACAATTGGAGAGAGATTAAATAACATTTCCTAAGGTCAGGCCAACTGGTAACAGCAAGAAGCAAAGTAAGACTTGCATCCATGTCTTTCTGGCTTCAAAGCCTGCGCCCTCTCCCCTCCCGGTGCCACGGGAGCTGCCCGAGAGGACTGAACCTTTCCACGGCACATCATCCTCAGCTGCCAGTTGCTAGCTGGCCTGTGCTCTGAGGATATTTTCAAAATCAGCTTGTCAGCTCATGTTTGCCAAACTCTGTGCTCCACTCCACAACTAGCTGCCACCCCAAAACTGACTGGAGCCATATAGGGGTAAACAAAGGAAATGAAACTGGCTGCCTGGCAAAGCCAGGACAGACCCGAAGCTTCAGCTCTAGGCAGATGCACAGGACCTCTAGGCATGCTGGGGGCCCCCTAGACAGAGCTGTTCCTGATGGGCTTTCCCTCCCAGAGCCTCCCCTACCACTGCATTTCCAGCCTCACATTTCCCCACCAGGACTGCAAGCCTCCTGAGGGTGGAGAGCCGTCTGACCACCACTGTCCCCTCAGCTCCCAGCACAGTGCCCAGCCCTGATGCAGCATGTAATGATTCTAACAGGCCCTTCTTCAGCTGGAGTCTTAATTTTTGGTCATAATACTCTTTAAATATTTGATTATTTGTTATTCTATGACTATGAAATTTAAATAATCAGCATACCTTTGGGAGAATAATGACTTCCAAAAAATTTCAATGCATAGGCAAGTTTTGGGTTTGTATACAAGTACATGCCAGTTATACCAAATCACAGGATGCTTCAAGCATCAAGCAAATGGTAAAATGGGAGAATAATTAATTTGGGCAAAAGAGCCAAATAAGGACTTGATGTCACCCTTTCCTGAGGACTGTCCCCAGCAGCTTCCTGACTGTGCCAGCGCCTGGCCCAGAGGAAAACCTGCTCTCAGTTCTCTGATCCTATTTCTCCCACGCCAGCTGTTACTGACCCCAAACTCATACCTGCAGGCTGTGAACACCTGGCCAGAGTGTCTATTATATTTTATATTTTTAATAATGCAAATCCACAAAAATCTATTCTAGACAAAAAGCAAATCAAATTCAGAATGTATCGTCTTTAGTTGTGATATTACTTCAAAGCTTAAAAAAAAGCATCAATATAGCATCACTTCTTCAATAAATATCCCTTAGTACCAATGAAGCATTTTGAAAGAAAATGGTAGTGATCCTTTGGCGAAATTAAAAATGGAAAACTATGTCAGTTTTTCAAAACTTTCTAAAAACTCCCTTGACTCTCTTGAGGATTCAGCTCCCTGTGAAGAGACCATGAATAATCTCAGTGCAAATGATACCCATTTATTAATAAATTTCCTTATTTAGCACTTTACTAATTCTATAAACATTTACTACTAGAGAGACCACACATGTACAAGGGCCAGATATTAACACAATCACTAAATAAACATTAGTTAGCAGAGCATCTGGCAAAACAGTCATGATCACCACAGTTCAAAGCCCAGCCCCAGCCCTTCTTGCGGGTGTGACCCTGGCAAGTACTTTCTATCTTGGTTTCACCAGTGAGGACCCCACTCCCAGGACCACCGTTAGGGGGACTGAAACAACCCACTGAGGGCATGACATAATCCCACAGTAACCAGGTGTTCTAGTGCCTGTTTTTCACTAGGAGAAATGGTGACACCTGGTCTTCTACCCGACAGCTGGAAGGGGGATGACACACAAGTAAGTCATTGTTGCACAAGAAATTCAAGCCTGGGATACACAAGCTGCTACAGAAGAGGGTCTCACATCCCACTAGAGTTTAAGGAAAGTGCATCTGGTATAACACTGGGCTTCTGCTGACTTCTGAATTGGCCAGGTCAGGAAAGGGGAAGTGTGCCATGAGAGGGAACGGCGGAACAGGGGAGAGGCCTGAGTGATGCAGTCTCATAGAGCTATCAGAGAAAGGGGGCCTGGTCACGTGGGCCTCTGTGAGCAAAGATGACACCCTCCAACATGAATCAGGTGGCACACACATTCCCTGTCCTCAAGACACTACTGAAGCAAGAAGGGCAATTTATTTAAATATAAAGCTGAATGGCAACTGCTGTAAACTGTGAAAGATCAGTGTCCAAGATCCCAAGGAGGGGCTTCATGACCACTTCCAAATAGGATCACAAGAAAGCAAAGGCCACAGACCTGCCCTGAGCCCAACCCCTCATCAAACTCTGTGCGAGGCATGGAGGCCTGTCCCCTGCCAATGCGGCAGCTGTGACACAGCTGCGCCTCAAGGCCAGTGCTCTCCTGTGGTGCTGCTGGTCACACAGTCCACAGGAGGACCCAGTTGGTGACACACACAGCTTCCACGGACTGAGCAGCAGAAGTAACTCTAGGGCTAGCTAGGATGCCATCAACTAGGCCCAGTGAGGAGCGATAACCGCACCAGGCCCTAGAGAGCAGGGCACATGTGCGTGCTCCTCAGAGGGGCCGCCACCACAGCTGCCAGGCACTTCTGCATCCTGCACTGTGGAGAAGGCCTAGTGGGATAGGTTTCCTAGTCCCATGCTGCAAAGCTGCCCAATGACCAGGCACTCACATACTCAGCATTCCCCTTACAGGTCACCCAGCCACCGTCACTTTCCCCTCTAACCCTGCCCTCTCCAGCCCTCACTGCTCCCAGTCCACTCCTGAAACACAATTCTGCTCTGGCCTTTGTTACTTGGAGAGAGAATAGCTGAGGCAGACGGAAACGCAGGAGGGGCAGGTCCAGAATTCAGGACAAAAGTCCCAGTGAGAGACACAGGCTTAGGGGACATATACTAGGGAAAGTCAACAAAGTGAAACATTCTTCCAGGAAAGCATTTCAAAGACACGGGAGGGGCCAGGCATGGTGGCTCATGCCTGTAATTCCAGCACTTTGGGAGGCTGAGGTGGGCAGACTGCTTGAGCCCAGTAGTTCAAAACCAGCCTGAGCAACATAGTAAAACCCTGTCTCTATAAAAAATGCAAAAATTAGCTGGGCATGGTGGTGCATGCCTGTGGGCTCAGCTACTCTGGAGACTGAGGTGGGAGGATCACTTGAGCAGGACCCTGAGGTTCCAGTGAGCCATGATCACACCACTGCACTCCAGCCTGGGTGACAGAGGGACCCTGTCTCAAAAAACAAAAGACATGGGAGGGATTAGAGGGTCAAAAGCAAGAAAGTGGCAGAGAAAGTGCAAAAGAGGCCACTTGGCTTGGCAACCATGGCCACAACCCCACTGCCCGACGACTTCCAAGAGGTGAAGAAGGAACAGACGGCACTGGCACTATTCCTGTTTCTTGCGGGGAAGCAGCTCCCCACGGGGGCCGTGGAAAGTGCAGACCTTGGCGCCGGCTGTGCTGTCTGACCATGTGCGCCTTCATGCTGTGCTTGGAGGTGAAGAGTCTGTTGCAGGTAGAGACCGGGCAACGGCTTTTCGGAGCACCCACATCCTGCACATGTTTCTTAGAGTGAATGTACAGACTGCTACGAGCGGAGAACCTTGCGCAACATCCTGGAACAAAAAGAGTAATGAGTGTGAAACCTGAGGATCACCAAGGAACCAGGAACAAGTGACACTTCCTCATCAGATCAGAACCACCAGACCTGCATTTTGCACCCTGGCTACTGGCAAGGACAGAAACCAAATATCTCTAGGAGTAGCATCACAAGCAATTCAAGTCAAAAGCAAACTTTTTAAAAAGCAAGAGATACAGTGAAACCCGTAGGGAGATTTGAAGTCCTACCTCAGCTATGTCTAAGCAACCTCTGTGCCTGTTTCTTCACCCACTACATGGAGATGTTGGGAAGATTAAGTCAAATTAAGTATTAACTGCTTAAACAATCAGTTGCAAACAATTTATTCTAGTCATCTCGATTAAGCTATTACCATAAAAAATGTAATCCTAGGATGATATTTAGAGCTGGAAACTATCTCAACAGATCACCAAAGCCAGTCCTTTCACTTTCCCACTGAGACACTGGATGCCCAGGGAGACTGAGCGGGTGTCCTGGAGCCCAGAGCTGGCATCTCCTTGCTTACACTCCCAATCCACTTATGACTCTGATCTGCACACAGGCATCAGAGGAAAAACAAGACACATTCAAAGTTATAGTCACCTCCCCTCCGTGCCCTGGCTTTCCACTACGCTGGCGCTCTGCCCCATACGGGTGCAGGGAGAAGACGTGGAGCTCTTGGTGGCCAGAGACCTGCACCCGGCAGGGGCAAGTAGAATAGCCAGCTGCTTCAACAAAGGGCAGTAAGTCAGTGCCAACACTGAAGCATGCGAGCGGCAGAGGAAACCGCACACCTCCCAAGAAGGCAGAAAAGTGGTCTCAGGAGTATACAGCATTTGAGGTGACTGGGCCACTGTGCAGCAAAGCAGATGGTGCTCCTGCCGAAAAAGCTGCCCAGCCAAGGTATGGGGGCATGAAGGGCAGCTGTGCAGGCACCCCAGCCTGGGTTCCAGTTCAACCTCTTACCAGCAGTGTGGCCTTAGACAAATTATTTATCCTTTGCGGGTCTCCTTTTTCTGTTCTGTGAAATGGGAATGACACCTGCTTCTCAGGGGTGCTGAGGGCCCAATAAAGCCATACCTGTCTACAGAGCCTCTGCATGGACCTAAGCAAGTGGAGCGAGCAACGACGCACTCGCAGCACCTTCTCAGGACGGTGGGGCGGTACTGCTGGAGCCCAGCACCTGGAGGAGGGATATTTTAAGGAAAGAGGCTATGAAGATAGGATACGGCCAGATGAGTAAGGGCCTTGGCTGCCTGTGAATGTAGTTTTCAACTACATTTTTCATTTTCTAATACAGCTGCAAACTCATTTCCAGGTCAGGCTCATCAAAGACCATCTGGGAAACACAGGAGATGGTCCGACGGCCCAGGCTTGCCCTGCAAATGCACAGTTTCCTCCGCATGCCCTGCTCACCATGGTACACAGGGTACCCTGGAACCCTCTTTCCCAGCTGGGGGTCCTGAGCACGGATTTCTAGAGACAGGTCACAGAGCAGAGCCTCTAAGCACATCTTCTGTAAAATGCCTTCCCAATGGCAGGGCCACGCTACAACAGGACCCTTGCACACTCTTGCCAGCACTGGGTTTCCATTTTTTAAAGTATTTGCTAATTCCATAGGCAAAAATATATTTCATTTTGGTTTGTATTTCCTGTGACAACCAGGAATGTAATCATTTCTCCATGTGTACTAACTGCTGGCTTTTCCAAATTCTGCCCATATATTGAGATCTGCGTCCATTCTTTACAAATCCAAGCTGCAACCAGGGAGAGGCAGAAGCAGCCATTACTGATAGACCTGTCTGCAAGCTGCATTCAGAGGACAGTGAGGCGCTCATGTGGATGGCCAGGCAAGCACGAGGCTCAGCAACACACGAGACACAGGCCCCAGCAACACACAGCCCCGAGGCTGTCATGATGCCACCCAGTGCCTGCCCTCAGACAGACTTCTGGTCTGTGGTCCTGTCCTTTCCTCCTCCTCCTGTTACTATAAAAAAGGTAGTTTTGCCTTTTACTTTTTATTATACAACAGTTCAAACATCTACCAAAGTGGAAAAAATGGTATCATCAGTCCCAACTATTGCCCAACCCCAAGAATGATCAACTCTCAGTCCAGCTGAGAAGAGGTCCTGGGCTCCTCCCACTAGCTCCAACTCCATCTCCACATGCTGCCCACACCACGTGGGGAGTGCCCCCTTTCTCTCCCAGCAGAACACCTACACTTGCTGGAAGAAACAGAGCTCTACAGAAATAAATGCCCCATCCTCCACAGCCAACTCCCACCTTTCCCCTTTCCCCAGTCACCTCTGGTGGAAGTGTCAGCACAAACCATCCCCGTCTCCCACTCAGGCCACCTCTCAGGGCATCAGAGCAGGACTCTGCCTGAGTGACCCCGCGGAACCTCATCCATCAACACACCAAGACAACCCCGCAGGTGGCACTGAGGCATGTCTTCCCTGGTCCTGGCTCACCCTAGCACTCAAGGTGACCCCCACTTTCACACATCCCCTCTCACCTCAGCACCACCCCCTCTGTGCTCTTGCTGGTCCTGCCAGTACCCGTCCCAGCCACTCCACTGGAATCGGGGGCAGCCCCAGGGCTCTGTCCTAGGTCCTTTTTAAGAAAATCTAACAGCAATCATAACAACAGTAAACTGACATATGTACTGATGTTTTCCATATGCTCTAAACTTACTAACCAATCCAGCCTTCGCCAACAACCCTGGGAGGTTTTACTCACTTTACAGACGAGGAAGAGGCACAGAGAGCTTCAAGTGTTTGTCCAAGGTCCCAGAGCTACTTACGAGGCAGACTTGGGACTCGAATCCAGGCAGTGTGACTCCAGAATTCAGGTTTTTGATCAACTACACTACCCTGCCTCTCCTCCATTTATACTCTTCCTTGAGAATTTCATCCACTTTTGTGGCTTAAATGACGACTTGGGTGCTGTCTGCTTCGCTCCCTGCCTGGTCTACTCTCCTCAGCGCCAGCGGCACATCCCCTGCCCTTTGTGCATTAGATGCACAAAGGTACCAAAAACACAACATGTCCAAACTAAACTCTGTTTCCTCCAAATCCACTCAGCTGAGACACTGACCTCAACTAAAATCCAAATCCATCACCGTATATTGTGACTTCTAACTCCCACCTCTGCCATCGATGCCACTTTCTCTTTTCCCACCATTAACGCCCCCATCCAGGCCATCCCACCTCCCCACACCCTTGGCTGCTTTCCTTCCTGAAGTCAGACTGAGCCACAACTCAAACATGATCACATCATACACTCACCCAAACACTCAAGCCTGCCACTCATGGCCCTGAGAGGCTCTCCCAGGCCATTCCACCCCCAACACCCACACGCACATGTCTGGTGCTCTTTCCCCTTCTTCAGCTGACTGTGAGGCCATTCTCATCCCGAAGAGCAGTCTGGGGAAACCCTCTGTGTCCCTGCAGCACCCTACATGTTACCTGTTCCCCTGTCTGCACCTCCAGCTAAAACCCTGACGGAAGAAGGAACTGTATATACGTTCACTTGTATATATGTTCACTATGTTCTAAGAGCTAGTCTCAGCTTTAAATGGGTCTTTAATATTCTCTCTTTCATATAAGGAAACCAAGGCCCAAAGAAGCAGCTTGCCTGAGGTCACCACTTTAGGGAGCAGTAGAGCCAGACTTTGAATCCATGACCACCCAACATGCCCTGGCTCACTGCCTCCCAGTGCACCTGCAGAACTAGAGTAGGGCCAGCACGCATAGGTCATGCAGCCAATTTCTGGCAAATGAACTAAGGCTTCAGTGTTTTAAAGGAAGAAACCTCTCTACTATCCCTTTTAAAAAGTCAGGTTGGGTGCAGTGGCTCACACCTGTAATCCCAGCACTTTGGGAGGCCAAAGTGGGTGGATCACTTGAGGTCAGGAGTTTGAGATCAGCCTGGCCAACATGGTGAAACCGTCTCTACTAAAAACATAAAAATCAGCCAAGCGTGGTGGCGCACGCCTGTAGTCCTAGCTACTCAGGAGGCTGAGGCATAAGAATCACTTAAACCTGGGAAGCAGAGGTTGCAATGAGCCAAGATTGCGCCATTGCACTATAGCCTGGGCGACAAAGCAAGACTCTGTCTCAAAAATTAAAACAAACAAACAAAAAAGTCAGTCTAGCTTTATTGCTATGCAATTACAAAATGATTGGAGCGACCATTCAAACGTGATCTCAAAAGTACCTACAATTTACTGAGTCCGAGCTCCACGCCAGATGGATAAACAGGCATTTTCCACGTTTCACCTAATCCTCATGACCACCAAATTAAACAGGTAACTTAACTAGAGCCACAGATCTAGTGAGGATCAGGGCCATGAGTCAAACCATGTCTGATTCTCAAGTCACTACTCCCAAAATAGTACAATTAACTCAATGAGGTAACTAAACACAACGCCACAACTTATATTGAGTCAGTCTTTAAGCAGCTAACATTTACCTTCAAACAATGGAAACTTAACAAGATAAATGTTGGCCTGGTACTTAGTTTACTGCTCAAAGCAATGTTTTAAAATCTACCTTCCACAGGACACTCGAATGGCTTTGTGCCTAGGTGGGTTATGCTGTGGCCTTTCAGATGCTCTGCTCTCGTGAACGATTTCCCACAGCCTTCGACAGGGCAGGTAAACCTCCGGTCATCATCATGTTTCCTGCCAGATAGAAAAATAAAGGAGCTGTGATTCCTCATACAACTCACCGTGATTCTTTGTTTAAAATTCTACAAAATATACCAAAATACAAACTTTACATTTACAAAAATCAGTAGTACATTTCAGAAAATCTTTACTCTGTCTTTAATCCATGTGAGAAGATTTGCAATTTAGCTACCCCATAGTTAAAAATTCTACCTTAATGACTAAGCAGACCCCAGAGTCACACATTGAACAATTAATGCTATTTCAATTTAAGAACGGTGGAGTCCCAAATGTATTGATGAAGGTGTTTCTATTGTTTAGAAACCCTCATGATCAACAAGCTTTCCGAGCGACAGAGGGCCATGAGAAATGTGCACAGAGCATCAGCTGCAATGCTAAAAGACTCTCTTAAGCCAACTTGTAAAGACTGTGTCTTTTCCTAAGTGACATTTTTATATTAAATCCTCAGAGCCCAGTTGTGCAAGCACAGAAAAACCATCGAATCTCTCCGAGTCTCACTGTAAAACAGGGAGAATAAGAACATTAGCTTTGAGGTTGTTGTGAAGATAGAAGACACACATGTAAAGTGCTGAGCATCACCTAGACAGTCTCCAGGGTTGTCATTACCACCACGAAAACTTGTAATTACATGAAGAAAGCTTATTCTACAATGTTAAGTTAAACAAAACTGGAATTTTTTTTTTTAAAGAACAGAGTATACCAATTAAGTTTTTTTTTTAAAAATAATATACAGGGCCGGGTGTGGTGGCTCACGCCTGTAATCCCAGCACTTTGGGAGGCTGAGGTGGGCGGATCACAAGGTCAGGAGATCGAGACCAACCTGACTAACACGGTGAAACCCTGTCTCTACTAAAAATACAAAAAAAAATTGGCCAGGCGTGGTGGCAGGCGCCTGTAGTCCCAGCTACTTGGGAGGCTGAGGCAGGAGAATGGCGTGAACCCGGGAGGCGGAGCTTGCAGTGAGCCGAGATCGCGCCACTGCACTCCAGCCTGGGCGACAGAGCGAGACTCCGTCTCAGGAAAAAAAAAAAAAAGTACACACAGAAAAAAGTATTTTCAGGTGATGAGATTCTCAGCAATTTTTTTTTACAGTTTTCTGAATTTTCCAAATTATCAACACTGAGCTATTTTTACAACTTAAAAAACGTCTACAGATATTTCATTCGTTAGTTTCTGCTGCTGACAAATCACTCATTTTCAAAGCTGATAATGCAAACCAAAATGTAAGGATTACCTTCTGTGCCTTAGAAGTTTGGACATGCTGGTGAAGGTCCAGCCACAACTGTCAGAGTCACAAATAAATGGTCTTTCACCTTGTAAAAGAAAAAAAGTACAGAGCATAAAATTTACAACTACAACAGCTACGATGAAGACAACTCTTGGGTCCAAATGCTTTGCGTTCCCCAGCTCATTACCTGTATGGCTCCGCAGGTGAATTTTCAGCCGACAGGCTTTATCATACTGCTTGCTGCACCCAGGAAAGGAGCAGGAAAAGAGCTCTTGTTCCCTGAAGTGGGCTCGGTTATGGGAAAACAGGGCACTCACCGTGATAAATGTCTTCTCACAGCCTGAACAAGGAAAACACAAACCCTCCTCAAAGTGTGGCAAAAATTATACAACATAGCTAATGCTAGTCACACCCACCGGACACTGTTCACCCTGAAGCAGACAAGGAAAAACATGACTCACAAGCACTCTCTAAAAAGGGATGACCATTAATGCTTGTTAGCTTTGTGATCACCACAAGAAGGCAGCTAATGGCAGCCAATAGGCACACGCTGGCCACCTGCTGCAACACGACTTGGAGATGGAACAACTGATAAAGAGAAAGTCCTCTGTTCAAAGCCATCTACTGGCCAGTTCCAGAGTACTGATCCTGAACACAGGCTGAGACCCAAGAACCCCATGAGAGAAATCAAATACTAAGGAACAAGATTTTGTCTGGCAGGGTTGATCTTTGAAAGGTTACAAATCATCCTACTGGCCAGGATTTTCACCCCTTGGGGGTGATGCTGCATCCTCTACACATCCAAATTTCCTCCCTGACACCCTCTAACTGCCAGCCCTGTCCCTTGCTATTTGGCTTCTTCTTCCTTTTGCCATTTCCTTAGGTTCTCTGCTTTGTAATCTTCACCTCCATCCTAACCCCCGGCCATAGTAGCCAAGCCTTAACAATTCCACAGCAATGCTTCTCCTCCAACAGAAACATTCAGGGCTCCAACAGGGTGGAAAATATGAGGCTGCAGGATGTTTAACACGGGTCTTTGCCGCAGCTCTTCTTGGAGACTTTAACAAGATACCATCATGCCTGTGAACTGCCACACAGATGCACATGGCATAGCACTGCCCAAAAGTATCAACCCAAGGAATCCTACTTTCCCCAGCAACATCTAACCAGGAAATGCTGATCTTTGGCCTCGATCTGGTGCCAAAATACTCCCAAGAACCCCCCACAACCCCATAGATAATTACACCCTTTGGTTCTCCCTCTGCAATCTCACCTGCTAGAGACCCTCATCATTCCCACTCCCTGGCTCAGGCCCTCAGGAAATTGAGGTCTGGGCCCTTAGATGATGCTTCACTGGTACTGCTCCTGCTTTTAACCATCTAATCTCATCTCAACACAAGAAGCCTCATGGATCAGCCAACACAAAACCCTCAAGGGACCTCATGCCTGGAAGCAGCCAGGATCCCTAACCTTCCTAGCATCATACACAGAATGAAACTTTTTTAGCAGGGAGAGGGTCTACAGCCACCATCAGATTCCCAAGAATGTATGACTAAAAAAGGCTTTGAGCTAGTGGCCTCAAGCCACATTCTCTCTGAAGAGGAATGCACAAGACAGTCCACGGGCATATGTGAGAGAAAAAATAATAAAACCCGTTCATAATTATCATCTCATCCTTTCAAAATTCTTGTTTGAAAACATTATAAGGAGAGCCGTGTGCATATACAGGTTAAGGGCATGCTAGGCACACATTCCAGTTTGGTTTGAATGACTGGTCCTTCTTCCTGGGCCCTCACCACAGCCCACAATCCCCACCTGGGCTCTGCCATCCAGCCGACCCCATTCTTCTGCCTTTCCAGGCAAGAATCCTCTCTTGCCCTTCTGGAGGAACCCCGTCCCTGTGAAAGCAGGGAAAGCTGCCCATCCTGGTGAAGAATTAACTGTGTTGGAGTCCTACATTCCCTACAACTGCAGGTCCACACAGTGGAGACAGCGGAGAAATAACCAGCAGTGGACTTTTTTTGTTTTTGTTTTTGAGACAGAGTCTGGCTCTGTCGCCCAGGCTGGAGTGCAGTGGCGAGATCTAGGCTCACTGCAAGCTCCCTCTCTGGGGTTCATGCCATTCTCCTGCCTCAGCCTCCCGAGTAGCTGGGACTACAGGCGCCTGCCACCACGCCCGGCTAATTTTTTGTGCTTTTAATAGAGACGGGGTTTCACCGTGTTAGCCAGAATGGTCTCGATCTCCTGACCTTGTGATCCATCCGCCTCGGCCTCCCAAAGTGCTGGGATTACAGGCGTGAGCCACAGCGCCCGGCCACCAGCAGTGGACTTTATCCACGAGGCTCGGCCTCTGTTTCTTCATGAGTAAAATGAGGACAGTTTTTAACCTTCACAGGCGGCTAATTTTTAAAACTTCACAAAACTGTGAGGTTCAACGGAAATAAAAGTATAAAAGGCAAAAAAGCCAGGATGTGCGCACACCTGTGGCTATCCTCCCAGCGTGTTAAGGTCCTGAATCTGGCCACATTCATCTCTGCTCCTCCAGCACGGAGTGTGCACCCCATAAATAAATGACGAGACTGAGGAAAATAAAGACCTGACACACAGCTCCGTGCCACTCTGTGAAGATGCGCTGCCGCTTTCATCAAGCGCAAGCAGGTTAAGGGTATCTGTTGCCGCCGCCTTTGGGAAGCGCAGCTGTGGTGATCTGCGCTACCTGCCATCGAAATCCCTGCGGCGAGGCAGGGCCAAGATCTCAAATCGAATGACATGGAAGGAGCTAGAACACAAATCCCGAAGAGCCTGCGTCCCCGGCTTGCTAAGGTCTGGCAGGCCCCTCTGTGGGACGGACGTGGCACCCGGGGCCTGCCTGCAACACCGCGCAGCCCGCCCGCCCCCGAGCGCGCGGTTACCGGGAAAGTCACACTTGTAAGGGCGCTCGGGCTCGAAGTGGCTGCGCTGGTGGGAGCTGAGCTTGGCGTGCGTGGGGAAGCGCTCGGCGCACACCTCGCACTTGAACAGGCTCTCCTGCTCGTGGCCCTTCATGTGCGCCTTGAGGTTATAGACCGTAGTGAACTTCTTGCCACAGCCGCCCACCGGACAGCCGAAGGGCCGCAGCTTGTCGTGCGACTGCAGGTGCCGCTTAAGCTTGTAGGACGTTGTGAAGGCCCAGCCGCAGCCCTCCAGCGGGCACTTGAAGGGCCGCCGGCCTTGACCGCCGCCGTGCGTGAGCAGGTGCACCTTGAGCTGGTGCTTCTTGGCGAAGGCCAGCGCGCACTGCGGCTCGGGGCAGCGGTAGCTGGGCGTGCTGGGGCCGGAGGCCGGGGGCGCGCGACGGGGCGCGGCGGTGCCCGCGCTTGCGGGGCCGGGCGGCGCAGACAGCGCGAGGACGCCGCGGTCGAGGCGCACCAGCAGATCCTGGCTGCTGATGGTGACGGCGCCCGCCGGGGCTACACCAGGGCCGGGGGCGACGGCCGGGCCGCTGGGGCCCTGCTCCGGGCGGCTCGCTGGGTTGGCACGGGAGCCAGGCTCGGCCTCCTGTGATCCGGCAGCCTCGGCGGCGGCGCCGCCGTGCGGCACTTCCAGCAGCACCAAGAACGAGTCGCCGTCGCTGTCGTCCTCGGCGGGCGGCGGACTCGGCCCGGAGGCCTCCCCGGGCCGCGCCCCGGGCCCGCCATCTTCGGGGCCCCGCACCAATAGCAGGCGGCGGCGCGCGGGGCTCGGGCCGGGCGGCGCTGGGGCTCGGCGGAGCGGGCCGGGGCCGCCGCCATGTTGCCCTCCGCGCGCGGTCGGGGCGGGGAGCAGCGCCGGGAGGTCCATCTTGGGCCCAGCTACGGCGTCGGAGCCGCTTCGGACGCAGCGCGGCCCGCGCCCCGCCCAAGTGTGCGTGCACTGCCCCGGGACGCGATCCGCGCCAAGACCCGTCGTAGAGTCCGGCTCGGAACCACGCGTGCGCGGACGCCGCCGGGCGATGCGCGAGGCCTGCTGGGCCGACGTGACGTGGGGCGGGGCTGCGGGGGCGCCAGAGGCGGGGGCGGGGCGCCGGGACCGACTAGGGCGGGGCGCGGGGTCGGGGGGCGGAGCGCCGGCCCCGTAAAGGGCGGAGGGCGGAGGGCGGAGGGCGGAGGGCGGAGGGCGGAGGGCGGAGGGCGGGGGGCGGAGGGCGGGGGGCGGAGGGCGGGGGGCGGGACAGCTGGGGACTGGGTGAGGCTCCGAAAGCTGAGTGAGCGCTTCCCTCTTGTTCCCGCTGGCATGGGAGTCGAAGCTTGTCTGACTTCGAGTCATATTAGTATTTCAGACACTTCACAAGCAGCCTCTCGTAAGCACTGACCGCGTCCCAGGGGCTGTGCCTGTCTGAGCTGATTAAGCGTGCGCGGTCACCCAGGGGTGAGGAAACAGGTACGGAGAGCTTGAGTCACACACACAGTTGGCAGCCGGCAGATTCAGGATTCGAACCTGTCCAACAAGCTGGATGCCTACCCCCAGCTCACTTAAGTGCAAGCCCGCCCGCCGCCGCTGGCGCACAGACCTCGTTTGCTTTGGCCCAGGTCCTTGCTGGGCACACGGGGCCTCCCTGATAGGTAGGACCCCTGTCTGTATTTCCAACTGTATTTCCTACTAAACTTGACACAACCTCACTGCAACAGCTGAATTACTTACTGTTTCCGTTCCTTGCCCTCTCCCACCTCACCGTGCACCTCCACATTCAATCTGGACTCCTCCACTTCAACCTCACCACCACTCAGATCCAAACCCGCACTTTATTCCTGGGTACTTGAAAAATAACTACTAGCTGGTCATCGGTCTCCCTCCGCTCCACTCGCTCCCGTCCATGGGGCACGGTTTTATGATCTAAAAATCGCACATCAAATTATGCTCACCCCCACCTTACTCCCGAAGGCGCCTATGGCCTTGCTAGTCTACCCTCCCCGACCTGTTTCCCTCACTTCCCGCCACTCTCCTGCTGCCCCCCACCCTTCCCCCGCACCCCACCTCTTTTTCCCAGTTCATCCAGCAGGCCAAGCTGGTTCCAGCCTCAGAGACTTGGCGCAGCTGATTCTGATTCCTCCGGGAGGACTCTGCGGCCCTTCTGATCCAAAGCACATGCTTACCCAGTCCCGTATTCCCACCTCTGTCTGATCTGTTTGCTCTTAGAGCTCTCATCACCCGCTGTTTTGTGTGTTCCTTCCCTGCTCCTTCACTGCCTCTCCCCCTCTGGAATGTAGTCTGCTGGAGCCCAGAAACTGTGTCCTATTCACGGTGTGTGCCCAGGAAGACTGTTGATGCATATTTATTAAATACATGAATGCTTTATTATTAAGAGTATTTTTTAGAAGCAACACAAATTATAATATTAAAAAGAATAGGATACATCCATTAAATATATCAGTTTATGCCAAATGCATATTGTTCCTAGACCATTCAGTGGAGGAAAGAATAGTCATTTCAACAATGGCGGCACTGGGACAACTGGATCTCCACATGCAAAAGAACCAATTTGGACCTGTATCTCTCATCAGAGGCAAAAATTAACTCAAAATAGAGCAAAAGCCTACATGTAAAGCATAAAACTATTTGAAGAAAAATAGGTGTAAATCTATGTGACCCTGTATTAGGGAATAGTTTCTTAGATATAATATTGAAAGCATAAGAAAGAAAAATAGATAACTTGGACTTCATCAAAATTAAAAACTTACTCAGGTAAAAGGACACCAATAAAACAGTGAAAAGACAACTCAGAATGGGAGAAGAGTGTGCAAATCGTGTATCTGATAAGGATCTACTATCTGGAATATATAAAGAACTCTTTTAACTCAACAAGAAGACAAATAGTCCACTTTTTTAAAAGGCAAAGGTTTGAATAGACACATTTCTCCAAAGAAGATAATACAAACAGCCAATAAGCAAATAAAAAGAGGCTCAACATCATGAATCATTAGGGAAATGCAAATCAAAACACAGTAAGATACAACTTCACACCTACTAAAATAGCGGTAATTTTTTAAAAAACAGGATATAGGGCCGGGCGCGGTGGCTCAAGCCTGTAATCCCAGCACTTTGGGAGGCCGAGACGGGCGGATCACGAGGTCAGGAGATCGAGACCATCCTGGCTAACCCAGTGAAACCCCGTCTCTACTAAAAAATACAAAAACTTAGCCGGGCGAAGTGGCGGGCGCCTGTAGTCCCAGCTACTCGGGAGGCTGAGGCAGGAGAATGGCGTGAACCCGGGAGGCGGAGCTTGCAGTGAGCTGAGATCCGGCCACTGCACTCCAGCCTGGGCGACAGAGCGAGACTCCGTCTCAAAAAAAAAAAAAAACAAAAAAACAAAAACAGGATATAGAAAAATTGGAACCCTCACATATTGCTGGTGGGAATGTATAATGGTGCGGTGTGGAAAACAGTTTGGCAGTTCTGCAGAAAGCTAAACATAATCTCCACATAAGCCAGCAAGTCCATCCCTATGTTGCTGAGGCTGAAGTGTGGTGGCTCTTCACAGGTGCAGTCATAACTCAGCCTCCAATTGGCCTCAAGCAGTCCTTCCAGGTCAGCCTCCCAATTAACTGGACTACAGGCATATGCCATCATGCCCAACTTGAAGAAAAAGAAATATTTTAAAATAAATGTAGTGTAGCCTAAGTGTCCGGTGTCTATAAAGTCTACGGTAGTGCAGTCATGCCCGAGGCCTTCACATTCACTCACCACTCACTCAGTGACTCACTCAGAGCACTTCCCAGTCCTGCAAGCTCCTTTCATGGTAAAGTGCCCTATACGGGTGTACCATTTCTTTATATTTTATGTAAATAGCTTATTTTTACTGTACCTTTTCTATATTTATCTATGTTTAGAGACACAACACTTACTGTTGTGTTACAGTTACCTGGCATATTTAGCATGGTACCATGCTGTGCAGGTGTATAGCCTAGGAGCAGTAGGCTATCCCACATAGCCTAGGTGTGTGGTAGGCTGTGCCATCTAGGTTTGTGAAAGGATACTCTATGACATGCATACGATGATGGAATTATCTATTAATGCATTTCTCAGAAAGTATTCATTAAGTGCTCATTAAGAGATTCCTTACTGTACATTTATATTAAATATAATCAAATTTGATTTACATGGATTAAAAAATCAAATTTTAGAGTTCAGTTCCTCTGTGTGTCAGATACTATGTCAAATACTGAACACACTGTGTACAGCCTGCAGTTGCCACACTGGACAGTGCAGGCCGCCACTAGGTCTGTCACTGCTGTAAGGCAGGGTCTGGAGGCTGCTGCTGTCCTGGTCTTTCACACAGCTCACCAGGTGCCCCAGCATGGCCGCTGGCCTCTCAGAGGGTATGTTGCTAGAACTCCAGCAGCCCTCTCTTAGGACCCAGACCCAGAAGTTGCACAGCATTGATTATGCCACATTCTCGTGATCAAAGTAAGTCATAAGACATTGCAGACCCAGGCAAGGGGAATTTGTACTCCACCTCTCAATGGGAGGTACTGGAAATAATTTGCAGCCATCTTTAAACTATCACAACTCTGTGCCTCAGTTTCCTCATCTGTAAAATGAAGAGGACTGAGAAAGAAAAAGGGCAGCCCCTGCCATCCAGAAACTGGTCGGGGGCTAAAGCTGGGCCACTCTGTTCTGTAAGACTTGAACCATCACGCAGAAAACCAACCTAGGCCAAGGTCACTGAGACACAATGACATGAGACAAAGCAAGGCCACGTCATGATGTGTCTCCACCCAGGTAAAGCGAGGTCACTTGCTGTGCCATTTACAAGACACCCAGCACCCCCTCTCTCAGCTAACGTGAGCGACTGCCGCTTTTGTACCCCTGACAGCCTGTCTGTGTGCCCCCCTCTCTATATATAGGATTTAGTCAGAAACCTAGTCGTGGTGTTGACTCGATTTCTGGTAAGAGCCAATCCTGGCAAATCCCCGCTTCCTAAGACTCCCCCACCCAACCAAAGCTCAAATTTGATACTCGGTTGTTTCTAATGCCCTCTGCTGAGACACCCTGAAAGTAGCAACAGGACTCCTGGCGAGGGTCAGACGCACCACTTCACCAGGAGGGCTCGAGTCAGCTCAATGTTGTCATTCAGTGGGACTCAGGCAGAGACTTGAACTTGGTAGTCTCAAAGGAGTCCCCCAAATTACAAGGACCACAGAGCTTGCGCCTTGGCCACTCAGACCTGCACTCTCCAGGCTGTGTGGAAAGGAATTTGGAGAAGCCAAGGGAAGGGACACAGATGACACACGCATGCACATTCAGATTTATTTGTGTCTGGGGAGAAATCCCACCAACCCAGGTATCGCTGGATGTCCAGCACCTCTTTTGGGCTAAAAGGGATCACGTGGATCTTGAGATTGCTAACAGAAGTGTCCACGATTCCCAAATTTTGATGGGAGTGGGGA